>NC_037356.1:40438717-41688717 GCF_002263795.3 Bos taurus
CCAGGCTGAGGCTCACACTAACCTTTGCTATCTCTGAGGAGCAGCGGCCTGTGAGGGAGGTGCCTCTCCGACAGGCCTCTATCTCCTTAAACCCAGTAATTATTAACTCCCATGGCTCAGCGGGCAGCAGACGACGCCGGGCTCTCCTCCCAGGGAAGGTGAGATACCTCAAAGGGAGGCGGGAGCCTCGCTTTAGCGTGCCCAAGGCCCCAGGCTTTTCCAAGGCCCATGGTTAGGGCAGTCTGTCCCCTCCCTGCCCAGCTTGGCAAGTTGGAAAGAGCTTGTCCAGCCCTGGCCCTGTCACTGGCTGGCTCTGTGGCCTCATGTAACACCACTGCCACCTCGGCCTCCCTGTGGTCCCTGCCCTCAATATCCCCTTAAAACTTTTGTGTGTTAGTCACTCAGTCGTGACTCCATGAACTGTTGCCCGCTGGGCTCCTCAGTCCATGGGATACTCCAGGCGAGAATACTGGCGTGGGTTGCCATTCCCTTCTCCAGGGGATCTTCCCAACCCAGAGATCAAACCCAGGTTTACTGCATTCAGTTCAGTTCAGTTCAGTCGCTCAGTCATGCCCAACTCTTTGCCACCCCATGGACTGCAGCATGCCAGACCTCCCTGTCCTTCGCTATCTCCCAGAGCTTGCTCAAACTCATGTCCATCAAATCGGTGATGCCATCCAACCATCTCATCCTCTGTCATCCCCTTCTCCTCCAGCCTTCAATCTTTCCCCACATCAGGGTCTTTTCCAATGAGTCAGTTCTTTGCATCAGGTGGCCAAGTATTGGAGTTTCAGCTTCAGCATCGGTCCTTCCAATGAATATACAGGACTGATTTCCTTTAGGATTGACTGGTTCGATCTCCTTGCAGTCCAAGGCACTCTCAAGAGTCTTCTCCAACACCACAGTTCAAAAGCATCAGTTCTTAGATGCTCAGCTTTCTTTATACTCCAGGTCTCACATCCATACATGACTTTTTGGAAAAACCATAGCTTTGACTAGACTACCTTTGTCGACAAAGTAATGTCTCTGCTTTTTAATATGCTGTCTAGGTTGGTCATAGCTTTTCTTCCAAGGAACAAGGGTCTTTTCATTTTATGGCTGCAGTCACCATCTGCAGTGATTTTGGAGCCCCCCAAAATAAAGTCTGTCACTGTTTTCATTGTTTCCCCATCTATTTGCCATGAAGTGATGGGACCAGATGCCATGTTCTTTGTTTTTTGAATGTTGAGTTTTAAGCCAACTTTTTCACTCTCATCTTTCACTTTTGTCAAGAGGCTCTTTACTTCTGCTTCACTTTCTGCCATAAAGGTGGTGTCATCTGCATTGTGGGCAGATTTAACTACCAACAAAAGGGACCAGTCAGTGTAGCAGTTACGAGGAAGACGGACCTAGAGTCAGACAGGCTGGATTCCACCACTTCCAGACGTTTGGGCACTTTAGGCTCACCGTGCCTCTGTTTCCCCAACTATGAAATGAACCATCACCCTCTAAGGCACACCAGGCCAGCTGCTATTGCCTAGACATGGCCCGTATGCCCCCCCTTCCCACTATCCTCACAGTATCCCCTTCTCTGCAGCCTCCACTCCATCACACCCCTCTCTGATAAATTTCTTTCTTTTGCTCATATCCCCTCCTCCAGGAAGCCTTCCCCTCTGGATTGCTTTTTCCTCTGCAGGCACTGGACTGGAGCCCTCAGTCACATGGTCCACCCTGTGTTATGATGAGTGTCCCATAGCACCATCAGACGCCCCTACATGAACTGAGTGACCCCATGGGCAGAGGCTGGGCTGCACTCATCACTAAATCCTCAGTGGCCCCTTACCTGGCGCACAGTCAGCCTCAATCCACCCGTGTGATGGTGTGAATGTTCCATCTTATCTCATTTGGCCTGAATTCTAATCTGGAGTTCTGCCAATCCCTGGCTGTGTGACCTTGGGCAAGTCACTTAACCTCTCTGGGACTCAGTTCTCATAGCTATAAAATGGGGACGATTCTCCCCTGTGAAGTTGTGAATATCAAATAAAATAACATTCAGATAACTTCTCTGGTGGTCCAGTGGCTAAGACATCAAGCTTCCACTACAGGGGGTGTGAGTTCAATCCCTTGTGGGGGAACTAAGATACTGCATGCTGTACGATTCGGCCAAAAAAAAGAAGATAACATTCATGAGATGTCAGCCACAGAGGAGACTGAGTTTCCTCTTGCCTTCTTCCTTGCTTTCCCTCTTCTTTCCTGTTAGCCCTTGAGTTCCTGCGGGGAGAAGCTGCCAGTTCCTGACTAGCAGTCACACCCCGCCTGCCCTGTGGATGGATAACAATATCTCCCACTCAGGCTCTGGGCTTCGAAGCTCTCTCAGCTTAATGCAAACCAGATGCTGGCCTTTCTTTCCTGGCAATGAATTTTCCATGGCCTGCTCCCAACCCCTTCCTGTTTTTGCTCCTCACTGATCCCCCTGCTAAATTCTCCTGTGCCTCCACCTTCCTCTGCAGGGCAACCTCTGGGCCCACCTGGAAACAATTAATGAAAAACAGGATGTGTGAAGGAAGGGGAGGGGGTTGCCTCTCCATCACCCTGACATGGCAGGGGACGAGGGGCTGAGCCTGGCTGGTGACAGAGTGTACAGGCGATGGTCCCGCTCTGCCAAGTCCTAGCCATCCTCTCTGAGGGTAAACTGAGTCAGAGTTGTTCTGGGGATTGTCAAGAAAATCTTGCCACTTTCTGGACTTTAGGCACAGCTGGCACTGCAGGGGGCAGCTATGAGGACTTTGTCCTTGGCCGTGACTTAGGAAAATCAGAGGCAGAAGAAGCCCAAAAGCCTCTCCTGTTGCAAGTGAGGAAACTGAGGCTCGGGTCACTGGTGGGTCAGACCCACAAGGCAGCCAGGTCTGGGGCTGCTTGCTCGGAAAAGCTGTTTCCTAAGTCAGCGCTCAGGCTGCTCATTCGGTGTCGTTACCGCCTGCCCTTCCCCCAGCCACCGCGCCTAGCCCAGTCACGAGGGGACACTCACAAGGCTGCCAGCGCCCGCTGCCACCTCCCGGGGTGAGGCGGCCACATGCACCTGGATCCTCCCCACCAGGGGAAGACCACTGCCTGACTTCTTCCGTCCAGTGTAGCAGGAGGGCGTGTTGGGGGCTCTTGATCCTCTTGGCCATGGTGAACCCCCTTAAAACAACCCACGGGCTGGCCCTCCAAGTGAGAATGCAGCCATTTCCATGAAAACAACAGCCCGAGGGCTCCCTGAGAGCTGGGCTCTGGCCCCTCCCTCCGCCAGCTGTGCAGAGTGTTTGGACAACTGGATGGAATATTTGGCAGGGAGAGTCTTCCCCGGATCTCTGAGCTCAGATTTCAAGAGGAGGGGAAAGAGAGGATGCTGGCTCCAGAAAGAGGCTCAAGAGGTCATTTGTGGGCTTGGAGGCCCCCCACCCAGGCCTGACCAATACTGCCACCAGCCCAGCCCCCTGTGTGGTGGGGAGCTGGAGTCAGGCCCCTGGGGGAAGGACGGGACAGAGGGTGGAGGCAGCAGAATGGTGTCAGAGGTTTGCTGGGGCCAGTTGGGTGAAGTCAGGCCCAGGGGACAGTCTGGGCTCAGGGAGTGGCAGGGCCAGGACAGCGTTTTGATCCCACGACCATGATCTGTTTGTCTACCACCACTCCCACTTAACAGAGCAGTTGGGGGCCAGAGAGGAAGGCTCTCGTCCCAAGGGACTCAGCATGCTGGGTATAGAACTGGGCTGGAACCCAGGGCTCCTGACCCTAAGCTCGCTCTTCTCACTGTCCAGATTATCCCCATCCTCACCCCCAAGCCCCAGCACACGCACACACCCCAGCCAGTGAATTGTCATCCTTGCTCTCCCCAAATGACACAGGCAAAATAACCGACTTAAGCACAGTCCTGTGGGTTCACGAAGAATATACGGACACTGAGCTCCCCACCAGCCGAGAGTGGCACTAACCCATTGTGAACAAGGGGTGGAGGCCTTGAGAGCCAGGGTTCCTGTGCCACCTCCTGCTCTGGGGCTAGAGCTCCCCCCAGGTCACCCACTGCAGCTGCCCAGGCCTCCCAGAGCCCCTTGAGAAGACACACAAGTTCTAGGCCCAACTGTCTGGAAGATAGTCTGAGCCTCAGTTAACCCACCTTAAAATTGGGAGGATTGCCCTTGCTCTGCTTGACCCAGCATCATCCCAGGTGCTGATGGTGAGGGGCAGAGTGCACTGGGGGGGTCTCTTTGGAGACTTCAACATTTCCCAGGGATAAAACCACTGAAATTCACAAGTCCCACCAAAGTGCCTGGAGGCCTGAGCTGGATTACTTAGGTGGAACCTGTTTGCCCACTCCATGCTCCAGAGCAGGAAAGCTCAGGCTACCTAATGGAATCAAAACCAGCCAAACCTTGAGGGCTTCCCCGCTGGCTCAGCAATAAAGAATCCACATGCAATCCATGCAGGAGATGTTCGTTTGATCCTTGGGTCGGGAAGATCCCCTGGAGAAGGAAATGGCAACCCATTCCGGTATTCTTGCCTGGGAAATCCCTTGGACAGAGGAGCCTGGTGGGCTACAGTCCAGGGTGTTGCAAGGATCAGACACGACTTAGCGACTAAATCACCACCACTACCACCAAACTTGATGGACAAATATGATTGGGAGAGAGTATGACCCCAGGGCAGCTGGTGACTCCCTTCTGAAATGGCTGCATGTAAGATGGGGACTATGCTCGGATCTTTGACTTCATGATATCAGACTTAGCTCATCCTGGCAGCCACCCATGCTGTCCTTTCATTGCATTCTCTCTGCATTTTAAAGAGCACTCCCTCGTGGCTCAGACGGTAAAGAATCTTCCTGCAATGCAGGAGAGCCAGGTTTGATCCCTGGATGGGGAAGAAGATGATCCTGGAGAAAGAAATGGCAACCCACTCCAGTATTCTTGCCTGGAGATCCCATGGACAGAGAAGCCTGGTGGGCTACAGTCCATGGGGTTGCAGAGAGTTGCATGTGACTGAGCAACTTTCACATTTTAAAGATGGGGAACTGAGATCTGGAAAGGTTAAAGGGTTTGGCCATAGTGAACAAGGGGAGGACCTAGGGTTTTCATCCAAATTTGTCTGATTCCAAAAGCTCATGATCTGAGACTTCCCTGGTGGTCCAATGGTTAAGACTCTGAGCTCCCCACGTATTAGGCACAGGCTCGATCGTCGGGGATCTAAGATCCCATATGCCTTGCAACCAAAAAACCAAACCAAAACAAAACATAAAAGAGAAGCAACATTGTAGCAAATTCCATAAAGACTTTAAAAACTGTCCACATTGTACAGCAACTAAGCCCATGTGTCACAACTGCTGAGTCTGTGTGACACAGCTCCTGAAACCCATGCACTCTAGAGGCTGTGCTCTGTAACAAGAGAAGCCACCGCAATGAGAAGCCCCAGCACGGCAGCCAAGAGTAGCCCCCACTTGCTTCAACTGAGAAAGCTCCCACAAAGCAACGAAGACCCAGTGCAGCCAAAAATAAATAAATAAAAATTTTTAAAGTTTAAAAACTGTCTACATCAAAAAAAAAAAAAGTAAAGAAAAACACTGGGAACCCGGTAAATGTGTTCATTCACTTCAACAAATATTTAATAAGTGCTTGTGCTGGATACTGGGGAGATATTAGTGGATGCATAAAGTTTCTGCACTCATACAGAGTATACAGTTTGGGGATGGTGTGTAGGGTGATTCACATATCTAAGGTTTTTAGACACTATGTGACAGGTACAAGGACGGGAAGTACATTGGAGAAGTCCTAGACTTGGGGCTTGGGAAAGAGTTTGCAAATAGGAGTGAGGGCTATTAAAAGAGATGAATCTGGAAAGGGAGTCAGAGGCCAGATCACATAGGGCCTTGTAAGCTGGGCAAGGAGTTCAAACTTTATGTTTGGTTTTTTTTTTAATTGACCTCACGATTTTAGTTCCCTGACCAAGGATTGAACCCAGGCCCTGGCAGTGAAAGCACCGAGTCCTGATCACTAGACCACCAAGGAATTCCTAAGGAGTTCAAGATTTATACTTCAGGAAAAAAGGGAGTCATGGAAGGGTTTAAGCAAGAGTGTGATGTGATCAGATCTACAAGTCCAAAAGATGGCTCCTATGGATGTATGTGGAATGGATTGGAGGATTTCTGCTTCTTCTCATATGGTGGACTTAGAGCAGTAAGGAACTTTCTTGCTACAGAAGAAGAATATTCCACAAAGAGAGGCCATGATTCCTTGAGGCCCTGTTGTCTTCCAAGATCTCCAAAATCCACTTCCCGGGATTGGGGGCAGGAGGAAAAGGGGACGACAGAGGATGAGATGAATGGATGGCATCACTGACTCGATGGACGTGAGTATGAGTGAACTCTGGGAGTTGGTGATGGACAGGGAGGCCTGGCACGCTGCGATTCATGGGGTCGCAAAGAGTCAGACATGACTGAGCGACTGAACTGAACTGAACTGACCCCAAAAGAAAGTTAAAGTAAGGAGACTAGGGAGAGACAGGGGAGCTGGATCTCAGACAAGGAGGACTGAAGTTGGTGGCACCCTCTGGCTCCTGGCAGAAGCAGACACAAATCCCCTTTGGAGGGAAGTGTCCAGTTTAAGTATGGAGGATCCACTGGTTAATATCAAGCAATAAGCTCAGGATCAGGGATCACCAGCACAGAAGGAGGCTAGTGCTAAGAGTGAGAATCAGAAGAAACAACGTAACAGAGTTAGATACTATGGAACTCCAGATATTCAGGTCTTACATACAGTATAGAAAGGTTGTGTATGAACCTCAGATAAACAAGAGATCAAAGAGAACTAAACAGATTTTTGAATGACGAGAGGAAGTCTAGATATAGATATATATGCGTGCATGCATACTAAGTCGCTTCAGTCATGTCCGACTGTTTGCAACCCTATGAACTATAGCCCACCAGGCTCCTCTGTCCATGGGATTCTCCAGGCAAGAATACTGGAGTGGGTTACCATGCTCTCCTCCAGGGGATCTTCCCCACGCAGGAATCAAACCCACTTCTCCTAGTCTCCTGCATTGGCAGGCGGGTTTCTTTACCACTAGCACCACCTGGGAAGCCCCCTAGCACAGGTGCTGCTGCTGCTGCTAAGTCGCTTCAGTCGTGTCTGACTCTGTGCGACCCCATAGACGGCAGCCCACCAGGCTCCCCAGTCCCTGGGATTCTCCAGGCAAGAACACTGGTGTGGGTTGCCATTTCCTTCTCCAATGCATGAAAGTGGAAAGTGAAAGTGAAGTCACTCAGTTGTGTCTGACTCTTAGCGACCCCATGGACTGTGGCCCACCAGGCTCCTCCGTCCATGGGACTTTCCAGGCAGGAGTGCTGGAGTGGGGTGCCATTGCCTTCTCCCCTAGCACTGGTAGTAAAGGCTAAAACATGAAGCTCTACAACAAAGCTGATTGAGAAGCAATTAGGTGGCTGTATCCCCTCCCTTACTTCATGCCACTGAGCAAAGTCTCCTTTCTAACTCTAGCTAAGACTGCAAATTTGTTTTCTAGAGACGATAAAACAGAGACACTGCATGAGTAACTGACTAACGGGATTAAGTGACTGTGTAGAAGTTGAAAACTGACACCCCACACCCGACCTCCCCAATCTTCTTCCCTTATCTGGCAGTCAGAGCCGTGGCAGTCAGATTTTTACCCTCCAGGCAGCAGGTTGGAGCCTTCCCTGGGAACTCAGGCCAACCTGAAAGAAGACTAAAAACCCTAAGATTAGTGTTATCCATGAACTGCCCCATCAGAACACCACACTGGGAAGGTCAAAGTCAACATGCTGAGAGCTTCCCATCAATTTTTAAGCTCTCATTCTTAATAATGAGCAGACAGCCAAGAACTCTTAGACAATGAAGGAGAACCTCCAACATGAAGGAAATCAAACCTACTAAGCAAAAAGAAAGCACTTGCAAGAAACAGAGACTCTGAGAAGGAAAACAAAACAAACAAAAACACAAAAAGCAAAGCCCTTCATTAATATCCCTCAGAGAAAGAAAAAGGTATTGCATTCATGAGACAAGAACGCAAATTTATAGAAATGAACATTGAGAGAACAAAGAGAAATCTTGGAAATTAATAGTGTTTTAAAAATATGATGGCAGAAATTAAAAATTCTGAAGAAGGGTTGAGGGAATACTCCCTCCCCCCAAATAAAGAAGTTAAAAATATAAGAATATTCAGGGAGAAATTTAGGAAGCTCAACATCTGCATTATGAGGATTCCAAAAAGAGAGAATAGAAGAAAATGGAGATAAAGAATGAAATGAATAATTTAAAATCATTTCCCAAACTGAAATATGTGATTTTTCAAAAAGGCCCACATTGTGCCTTGTAGTCAATGAAAATACTAAGATACATCAGTGTGCATTTTCAGGAAACTGAGGACAAAAAGAAAATCCTACAAATTTCCAGAAACATAATCACACCAAGAACCTAGACTCAGAATGGATTTTGACTTCTCAGTAGCAATGCCAGAAGCAAGGAAACAAGGGAGAAAAATGCCTTCAAAAGTCTATGTGTGCTTAGCTGCTCAGTCGTGTCTGACTCTTTGCAACCCTGTGGACTGCAGCCTGTCAGGTTCCTCTGTCCAGGAGGACTCTCCAGGCACGAATATTGGAATGGGTTGCCATTCCCTCCTCCAGGGGATCTTCCCAACCCAGGAATCGAACCCAGGTCTCCCACATCCCAGGCCGATTCTTTATCATCTGAGCCACCAGGGAAGCCCTCAAAAGTCTGAAGGAATATTACTTCCAACTTAGAATTCTATGCCAACCAAATTATCATTCCGCATATACAAGGTCTCAAAAAATTTAACTTTCACATACTCTTTCTCAAGAACCACTGAAGGGGACTGGTGGTCCAGTGGCTAGCACTCCACACTCCCAATGCAGGGGCCCAGGTTCAGTCCCTGATCAGGGAACTGAGCCCACATACTGCAACAAAGGTTGAACATCTTGTGTGCTGAAGACCCGGCACAGCCAAACAAATATTAAAAAAAAAAAGAAAAGAACCACTGAAGGATGCACTCCAATAAAATGAGGGGGAAACCAAGAAAAAAATCCTATAGGTCAGGAGACTGGAAAGCCAACACAAGGCTGAAGGGAAGAGAATCTTCAGGTGATCTTGAGGACAGAAGCTGGCATCTCGTGAAACCAAAGATGACAATCAGACCAAACTGGAAGAAAGAAGATCCCAAACTGGTATGTTAAAAGTGGTCATTACCATGCCTTCTGCCACTGTCCCACCACTTTGAACTCAAGAACTATTACGGGGTATGTGCCATTAAAACAGAAGAGTAAAACCATAAGAAAGAAATACAGAGGATACAGGAAAACAAGGACTCCAACCAGGAGAATGTGTAAGATTATTCCAAGGACAACAGGAAGTCCCAGGACAACGGCTATGCGGCAACATGGAGAGTAACCAGCCTAGGAAGAGGTGAAAACGATCACTGGGAATACTGTCTCCAGGGAAAATCATTGGAATGGATAGATTAACTGATGTGATTGAAAATACTGAAAGGTGTAGGAAGAATTAGCAATAGCTGCAAAGAAATCTGAAAAAATTTTAATGACAATTACTAACTTTAGGGAAAACTGCTGCTGCTGAGTCACTACAGTCGTGTCCGACTCTGTGCGACCCCACAGACGGAAGCCCACCAGGCTCCCCCGTCCCTGGGATTCTCCAGGCAAGAACACTGGAGTGGGCTGCCATGTCCCTCACCAATGCGCGAAAGTGAAAAGTGAAAGGGAAGTCGCTCAGTCGTGTCCGACTCTTAGTGACCCCATGGACTGCAGCCTACCAGGCTCCTCCGTCCATGGGATTTTCCAGGCAAGAGTACTGGAGTGGGGTGCCAAACTAACAGCACTAAATATAACTGTTTTAGTGCTCAGCTATGAATAATATATGAGTAGGAATAAAAATATTAATGCCAAATCTTCATCTAAACACTATTTTGTTAACCCACGGTGATATCAAAGAATTAAATTCTCCTGTATTAAATAAGGGGACTTCCCAGGTGGCTTAGTGGTAAAGAATCCGCCTGCCAATATAGGAGATGCAGGAGACGTGGTTTCCATCCTGGGTCAGGAAGATCCCCTGGAAGAGGAAATGTCAACCTACTTCAGTGTTCTTTCCTGGAGAATCCCACGGACAGAGCAGCCTGGCGGTCTACAGACCGTGGGGCTGCAAAGAGTCAAGACACGACTGGGCAGGCACACACTAAGCACTATTAAATGAGAAGTCAAAAGATTAAACAATTAATAAAAAGCTGTCAGTATACACATGTTATTTAGCAATATGAAAATATGTAAATTCTAGAAGTAACAGCTAGTAAAAAGACAAGCCATAAAATCATTTATTAGAAAAATAGGAAAGACATGAACGTGCATTTCAAGGAAGAGGTACAAATGGCCAATAAGACTTTGAAAAGATACTCAAGCCAAATCATCAGTAATCAGGGAAATTCAAATAAAATCACAATGAAGCACTACCTTATACTCAATAGGATTGGTAACAATGAAGAAATCTAATTATACCAAATGATGAACAAAATGTGAATCCGCAGAAACTAAGTGTTTATAGGAGTGTAAACTGGTACAACTCAAACACATTTGCACCAGGAAACTTGTATCAATACAAGATTGTTCATAATAGCAATCCAAATGCCCAATGAACAGAGAATGGATAAACGCATTGTGTTATCATATTAGCATCCTATAGCAACTATAACAAGCTCCAGAGACTTAAAATAACAGAAATTTGTTCTTCCACCATTCTGGATGCAGGAAGCCCCAAATTAGTATCTCTGGACCAAAATCAAGGTGTCAGTAGGTCTATGCTTCCTCTGGAGGTTGTAGGGGAGAACTTGTTCCTTGCTTCTTCTGGCTTATGGCTGTTGTTGTTGTTCAGTCGCTCAGTCGTGTCCAACTCTTTGCAACCCCATGGACTGCAGCACACCAGGCTCCTCTGTCCTTCACTGTCTCCTGGAGTTTGCTCAGACTCATGTCCATTGAGTCGGTGATGCCATGCCATCTCATCCTCTGTTGCCCTCTTCTCCTGCCCTCCATCCTTTCCCAGCATCAGGGTCTTTTCCAACGAGTCTGCTCTTTGCATCAGGTGGCCAAAGTATTGGAGTTTCAGTCCTTCCAATGAATATTCGGCGTTGATTTCCTTTAGGATTGGCTGGTTTGATCTCCTTGCTGTCCAACGGACTCACAAGCGTTTTCTCCAGCTCCACAATCTGAAAGTTTATGTGCGTGGCTGGCATTTCTTCCCTTGTGACCTCACCATTTCTTTACCATCTTCTCATTGCCTTCTCTTGTCTGTGTCAAGTCCTTCTTCCTCCCGCTTATGACACACATGATTGCATTTAGAGCTCACCTTGATAACCCAAGATAATCTTCACCTCTCAAGATCCTTAACTGAATCACATTTGTAAAGACCCATTATATGTTACTCCACATAATGTACACTAATAGGTTTCAGGAATTAGAATCTTTGGGGAAAGGGAGGCATTTATGACCCTTGCAGAATCTGCCCTCTGGCCCCCAAAGATTCTTGTTTTACACAAGCAAAATACATTTACCCCATCTCAGCATCTTTAAAAGTTTTAACCCATCAAAATATCAACTCAAGTCCAAATTCTAGATAAATAATCAGTTCAAAATCCCTAATCTCATCATCTAAACCAGGCATAGGTGAGTCTCTGGGTATGATCTATTGTGGGGAGAAAATTCCTCTCCACCTCTGAAAATATGAAACTAGAAATAAGTTGTCTGTTCCCAAAGTACAGTAGTGGGACAGGCACAGTGTAACAGCTATGCTACTGCTGCTGCTGCTGCGTCGCTTCAGTCGTGTCCGACTCTGTGCGACCCCATAGCTGGCAGCCCACCAGGCTCCCCCATCCCTGGGATTCTCCAGGCAAGAACACTGGAGTGGGCTGCCATTTCCTTCTCCAATGCAGGAAAGTGAAAAGTGAAAGTGAAGTTGCTCAGTCGTGTCCGACTCTTCGCGACCCCATGGACTGCAGCCCACCAGGCTCCCCCATCCATGGGATTCTCCAGGCAAGAGTACTGGAGTGGGGTGCCGGTGCCTTCTCCGATAACAGCTATAGGCATTCGTATTCCAAAAGAGAGGAAATGGAAGAGACAAAAGGCAAATTTCATTCATTTTTACAAGGCCTAGGACATCCTTGGCTCAGATTTCTTACCCTGAGGCTCTTCTTTTTGAGTCATTCTTCCTTTTTCTTAATGGTAAGTGCATGCCTGAAGCTGGGTAGTCTTGTAAGCCTATTTCCTGCCAGTAGCATTTGGGGAGCACCACAGCCTTCCTTTATTTCATTGTTCCTTCCAGTTCAAGCTGGCAACATTTCTGCTGGTATAACATTCTTCACGGACTCGTGTGTCTCGTCTGTATGTCACAGAGACTCACATCATTAAATAAGAGTTCCCCACAGATTGTTCCTGGAAAATATCATCTCTTATTTCTGACTTCTGCTGAGATTATTGAGAGGATCCATGGGTCATCAACCTAATATTCTCAACACTAGCAGAAGGCTGTCCAACCATATCCATGGCCTGCTCTCTAGAGCAGTTTTCTAACAGTAAATCACCTATTTTTGGCATTTTTTGTAATCTGGATAGGCTCCAAGTTTCCAAAAATCATGATGTACTGGTTTCTTTTTGCATAACAGTTCTCTTCTCAATATATTTTTCTTATCATGTTTTACTATAACCAGCAAAAAGAAACCAGGCCACATCTTTAAAGTTTTGCTTCAAGATGGCCTCAGCTAAAATTCAAGTTCTTCACTTAAAGTGCTGCTCTCCACCACCGTAAGACACAATTCATCTAGACTTTTGCTACTGTATAGCAGAGATCACCTCTCCTTCAGCTGCCAGTTACATTTCCCTCATTTTGTAAAGAATTCGCCTGCCAATTCAGGAAACATAAGAGACATGGGTTCAATCCCTGGGTCGGGAAGATCCCCTGGAGGAGAGAATGGCAATCCACTCCAGTATTCTTGCCTGGAGAATCACCATGGACAGAGGAGCCTTGTGGGCTGCAGTCCTTGGGGTGGCAAAGAGTTGGACATGAGTGAAGTGACTTAGCATGCACTGGCAGAGCCTCAAGCATTCATCTTTCTACCAACAGTATGTTCAAAGCAATCTAGGCTTTTTTCTATCATGCTTCTCAAAATTCTCCCAGTCTCTACCCATTATCCAATTCCAAGGCCATCTCCACATGTTTAGGTGTCTGTTACAGCAGCACCCCACTCCCAGTTCCATAAATCTGTATTAGTTTCTATGGTAACTGTAACAAATTACCACATACTAGGTGGCTTTAAGCAACAGAAATTTATTTTTCACCATTTTGGAGGCCAAAATTCCAAAATTAGTATGAGTGGGCCAAAATCAAAATGTTGCTAGGTCTGTGTTTCTCTGGAGGGTCTAGAGGAGAATCTGTTCCTTACTTCTTCCAACTTCTGGAAGTGGCTGCAGGCACCTGTTGGCTTCACTCCAATTTCTGCCTCCGTTATCTCATTGCCTTTTCCTCTTCTGCACAAGTCAAATTTCCCCTTCTTGCTAAGTCACTTCAGTCGTGTTCGACTCTGTGCGACCCCATAGACGGCAGCCCACTAGTCTCCTCTGTCCCTGGGATTCTCCAGGCAAGAACACTGGAGTGGGTTGCCATTTCCTTCTCCAATGCATGAAAGTGAAAAGTGAAAGTGAAGTCGCTCAGACGTGTCCGACTCTTAGCGATCCCATGGACTGCAGCCCACCAGGCTCCTCCGTCCATGGGATTTTCCAGGCAAAAGTACTGGAATGGGTTGCCATTGCCTTCTCTGAAATTCCCCCTTACTCCCTTTTTATTTATTTTTTTGGCTGGGTCGGGTCTTAGTTGCATCATATGAGGTTTCTTTAGTTGCCCCAAGGCAGATGGGATCTTAGACTCCCGACCAGGGATCAAACCCACATCCCCTGCATTGCAAGGTCAATTCTTAACCACTGGACCACCAGAGAAGTCCCTCTTCCTGCCTTTTAGAAGGACACATTTGATTGCATTTAAGGCCCACTCTGATAATCCTGATAACCTCCACATACCAAAATCCTTACCTTAATCATATCTGTAAAGACCCTATTTCCATATAAGATAACATTTACACGTTTCTGGGATTAGGACTCAATATCTCTAGAGGGATATTTTTCATCCTATCAGAGTTATATTCTTATGATGGAATATTATACAGCAGTAAAAAGGAATGGATATTTATGTGACTCTCATTTCTCTACCTTCTAGAATGTAAACTCCTTAAGGCCAAAGTCTTGTTTTATTCATTGCTATATACTCAGTCTCTGTGGAGTGACCACCAGGTAAATGGTATCCAATAAATATTTGCTAAATGAACCATTAAAATGGATAATTATGAGGAATATGCAGGTTGTATAATATTAAGTGAAAAATGCAAAGTTTATATATGAAATAATTATTTTTATGTTAAAAAATTCTGTGTTTAAAAAAATAAAAATCTGAGGATGTCAGTGAAAATGGAGTAGGGAACTCCAAGAGTCCATTCCTTCACAAAAACAGCTAACACACTGGCAAAACTGTCAGAATCAGTTTTATCTGAACTCTGGAAACAACCTGTTTGGAGTTTGTCATAATAGGGGTTAATTGAGCTTCTGGGATGTGTAGATTTTATCTTGAATTGAACTGAGATTTTCATCCATTTTTTCCTTCAAATATTCTTTTCCCCAATTTCTCTTCTACCTCTCCTTCCAGGATTTCCATTATGTATATGTTAGTATTCTTGGTGATGTTTCACAGATTAGGCTCTATTCATGGTAAAAGGCCCAAACCAAAAAGAGAATCCTTAAAGCAGCAAGAGAAAAGTGACTAATCACATGCAAGGGAATCTCAATAAGACTCGTAGTTGACTTTTCATCAGGAACCTTGGAGGTCAGAAGGTAGTGGGATAAGTTTTGAAAGGAGGGGTGAAAAGGTTAATGAGGAATTCTGTATCTTGTGAAACTATCCTTCAGGAATTAAGAACCCATTCCCAGGACTTCCCCAGTGGTTCAATGGTTAAGAATCCACCCATCAGTGCAAAGGACATGAGTTCGATCCTTACTCCGGGAAGATAACAAATGCCTTGGGGCAACTGAGCCTGTGTGCCATAACTCCCGAGCCCGCGCTCCACAGCTACTAAAGCCTGTGCACCCTGGCCTGTGTTCTACAACAAGAAAAGCCACTGAAATGAGAAGCCCGCGCATGGCAAAGAAGAGTAGCCCTGTTCATCACAACTAGAGGAAGCCCACACGGCTTTCTGGTGGTCCAGTGGATAGGACTTTGTGCTTTCAGTGCTGAGGGTCCACGTTCAATCCCTGGTCAGGGAACTGAAATCCCACAAGCTGTGTGGCATGGCCAAATAAATAAATAAATAAAATAAAAACACATATAATCTAACAATATGCTGTCTATAAGACTTTTTCTTTAGCTCAGTCAACTCAAGTAGGTTGAAAGTGAAAGGAAGGAAAATATATTCCAGAGACTAACAACAACAAAAAAAGAGATGAAGTGACTGTAACTAATAGAAAAAAATAGACTTTAAGGCCAAAATTATTATGAGAGACATTATATAAAGAAAGAAGGCTCAATCCACCACCAAAATATAATAATTAAAAACATATATTCATTTAACTTCAGAGCCCCAAAATATCTGAGGCAAAACTTGACAGAATTAAAGGGAGAAATAGTTGGACAATAATAAAGACTTCAGTATTTCACTTTCAATAATGGGTAGAACTACAGTTGATCCATAAACAATATGGGTTTGTAGTGCATGGGTCCACTACGCGTGAACTTTTTTTATAAATGCGTACTATGGTACCACACAACATGTGTTGGTTTTATCTGTGGATACAATTGTTGTCGTTCAATTGGAAGTCACGTCCAGCTCTTTGCAACCCCATGGACTGCAGCACACCAGGCTTCCCTATCCTTCACTGTCTTCCAGAGTTTGCTAAAACTCATGTCCATGGAGTCACTGATGCCATCCAACCATCTCATCTTCTGTCGATGCCTTCTCCTCCTGCCTTCAATCTTTCCCAACACAGGGGCTTTTCTAATGAGTCTGCTCTCAGCAGCATCAGGTGGCCAAATATTGGAGTTTCAGCTTCAGTATCAGTCCTTCCAATGAATATTCAGGGTTGATCTCCTTGCAGTCCCAGGGACTCTCAAGAGTATTCCCCAGCACCACAGTTCGAAAGCCTCAGTTCTCAAAACCAGCGCTCACCTTCTTCATGGTCCAACTCTTACACCTGTACATGACTACCGGCAAAACTATAGCTTTGTCTATACAGACCTTCGTTGGCAAAGTGATGTTTCTGCTTCTACAGAGGCCCAACTATAAATTTACACACAGATTTTCAACTGCATGGAGAATTGGTGTCCTAATCCTTGCATTGTCCCAGGGTCAACTGTACTATACCAAAGATAAACAAGAAAATAGAGGATTTGAACAATGCTACAAACCAATAGACCTAATTCTACCCCAAGACAGCAGAATACATATTCTTTTCAAGTGTACAAGAAACATTCCCTTAAAGAGACCATATTTATAAAACAAAACAAGTCTCAGTAAATTTAAAAATACTGAACTCATATGAAGTATTTTCTCTGACCAGAATGAAACTAATAAGAAGGAAAACTGAAAAATTTGTGGCATATATGTGGGAATTATTGTTAATAAACAATATCTTTTGCAACCCTGGCAGTCCAGCGGGTAAGACTTCACACTTTCACTGCAGGGGGTATGGGTTCAATCCCTGATCAAAGGTCTCATGTGCTTCACAGCACAGAAAAAACCAAAAACACAAAAAAAACTAAAAAACCTTTCTTAAATGCCCAGTGGATAAAAATGAAATCACAAGGGAAATTATATGGGATAAATGAAAACTCAGCATACCAAAACTTACAAGAACTGCAGTAAAAGCAGTTCTCAGAGGAAAAGTTATAGCTGTAAATAAACATCTATATTAAAAAAGATTTCAGATCAATGATCTGAACTTCCAACATTTTTTTTATGAGCACAAGGAAAATTTACTGAATCATGTAACTGAGTGTCTGGCAACAGAACTTGCTTCAGACATGGATGATTCAGGGGCTAAGTGCTGTCTTTAAGATCTAGTGTCTTTCTTGTCTGTATCCTGGCTTGACTATATTCTCAGATTGGTGCTCCTTCTTGGCAGCAAGATGGCTATGGAGTCTCCAACCTCATAGCTCTTACTCAAGTCCAGCCTTAAATTTCCAAGTTAAGGAACTAGAAAGGGAAGAACAAAACAACACCAAAGTGAGCAAAAGGAAAGTGAAAGTCGCTCAGTCGTGTCCAACTCTTTGGGACCCCCATGCACTGAATTCTCTAGGCTGGAATACTGGAGTGGGTAGCCTTTCCCTTCTCCAGGGGATCTTCCCAATCTGGGAATTGAACCCAGGTCTCCTGCACTGCAGGCGGATTCTTTCCCAGCTGAGTCACAAGGGAAGCCCAAGAATACTGGAGTGGGTAGCCTATCCTTTCTCCAGCAGATCTTCCCGACCCAGGAATCGAATCGGGGTCTCCTGCATTGCAGGCGGATTCTTTACCAGCTGAACTACCAGGGAAGAAAATAATAAAGATTAGAGTGGAAATAAAGGAAACACAGAATAGAAAAGCAGCAGAGCGAACCAGTGAAAACAGAAGCACTTCTTTGAAAAGAGCAACAAAATTGATGAAACTTTTGTTAGAGCAAAGGAAAAAAACTCAAATTACTAATATCAGGAATAAACGGAGGTACATTACTATCACCCTTATGGATATAAAAAGGATTATAACAGAATACTATGAATAATTGTTTATCAACAAATCAGATTACTTAGATGAAAAGGACAAATTCCTAGGTACAAACGAACTACTAATACTGACTCAAGAAGAAATAAAAAATTGGAATAAGCCTATAACAAGAGATTAAATCAGGAACCAAAAAAAGAAAGTCCAATAAAGAAAAGGATAGGACCAGACTCCTTTATTGGTGAATTCTCTCAAACATTTAAAAAAGAATTAATACCAATCCTTCTCAAACTCTTCCAAAATAATAAAGGAGTGTGTTTCCTAGTTTATGCCAGTATTACTTTGATACTAAAGCCAAAAACCTCATAAGGAAAGAAATTTATAAGCCAATATCCCTTATGAATATAGATTTTAAACTCCTCAACAAAACACTAGAAAAAATTTTCCCTCTTTTTTTTTAATTAAACAAAAGATTCCTTAAATTCTAAAGTGTGTTACAGTTTTCAAAACTTTCATATTAATGGTTTCTTATAATTCCACAGTACCTCCTCTTTTCCCCTAGCCCTGCTGCTGCTGCTGCTTAAGTCGCTTCAGTCGTGTCCGACTCTGTGCGACCCCATAGACGGCAGCCCACCAGTCTACTCCATCCATGGGATTTTCCAGGCAACAGTACTGGAGTGGGGTGCCATTGTCTTCTCCATTCCCCTAGCCCTATATTGCCCCAAATAGCCAACTGATACTTATCCCAGGAAAACAAGTGTGGTTCAACATATGAAAATTAATCAATGTAATATACCATATTAATAAGATGAAGAAATTAATTACTTCGGCTGTGTCAGACCTTACTTGTGGTACAGGGGATCTTTCTTTTTCTTATTTTTTTAAATCATATTTTTCTTTTTTGAAAAAAATGTACTTCTTTTTGGTTGCACTGCATTTTCACTGCTGTATGCAGGCTCTTTCATTTGCAGTGCCTGGGCTTCTCTCCAGTTGTGGTGCAGGAGTTCCACAGTGCCTGGGCTCAGTAGTTACAGCACTGGGCCACCAGGAAGTCCTTTGAATTAATTTTTGGCTGAACCATGAGGCATGCGGGCTGTGGGATTGCAGCTTTTTTCCCCAGCCAGGGGTTGAACCCTCACCCTCTGCAGTGGATGCACGAAGTCTTAACTACTGGACTGCCAGGAAAGTCCCTAAGGGTAAATTCTTATAATCTTGGATTTAGCAATGGTTTCTTAGACACGACACCAAACACACAAGCAATAAAAGAAAAAATAGGTAAACTAGAGTTCCCCAGGTCAGCAGGTGCCCAATATGCTACTGGAGATCAGTGGAGAAACAACTCCAAAAAGACTGAAGAGATGGAGCCAAAGCAAAAACAACACCCAATTATGGCTTTGACTGGTGATGGAAGCAAAGTCCGATGCTGTAAAGAGCAATATTGCATAGGAACCTGGAATGTTAGGTCCATGAATCAAGGCAAATTGGAAGTGGTCAGACAGGAGATGGCAAGAATGAACATCGACATTTTAGGAATAAGTGAACTAAAATGGACCAGAATGGGTGAATTTAACTCAGATGACCATTATATCTACTACTGTGGGCAAGAATCCCTTAGAAGAAATGGAGTAGCCATCATAGTCAACAAAAGAGCCCAAAATGCAGTACTTGGATGCAATCTCAAAAACGACAGAAAGATCTCTGTTCATTTCCGAGGCAAGCCATTCAATATCACAGTAATCCAAGTCTATGCCCTGACCAGTAATGCTGAAGAAGCTGAAGTTGAACAATTCTATGAAGACCTACAAAACTAACACCCAAAAAAGATGTCCTTTTCATTATAGGGGACTGGAATGCAAAAGTAGGACGTCAAGAAATAACCTGGAGTAACAGGCAAATTTGGCCTTGGAGTACAGAACGAAGCAGGGCAATGTCTAACGGAGTTCTGCAAAGAAAATGCACTGGTCATAGCAAATACCCTCTTCCAACAACACAAGAGAAGACTCTACACATGGACATCACCAGATGGTCAATACTGAAATCAGATTGATTATATTCTTTGCAGCCAAAGATGGAGAAGCTCTATACAGTCAGCAAAAACAAGACCGGGGGCTGACTGTGGCTCGGAGCATGAATTCCTTATTGCCAAATTCAGACCTAAATTGAAGAAAGTAGGGAAAACCACTAGACCATTCACATATGACCTAAATCAAATCCCTTATGATTATACAGTGGAAGTGAGAAATAGATTTAAGGGCCTAGATCTGATAGACAGAGTGCTTGATGAACTATGGATGGAGGTTCTTGACATTTGCAGGAGTCAGGGATCAAGACCATCCCTAAAAAAAGAAATGCAAAAACGCAAATGGCTGTCTGGGGAGGCCTCACAAATAGCTGTGAAAAGAAGAGAAGTGAAAGGCAAAGGACAAAAGGAAATATATACCCATCTGATTGCAGAGTTCCAAAGAATAGCAAGGAGAGATAAGAAAGCCTTCCTCAGCGATCAATGCAAAGAAATAGAGGAAAACAATAGAATGGCAAAGACCAGAAATCTCTTCAAGAAAATTAGAAATACCAAGAGAACATTTCATGCAAAGATGGGCTCAATAAAGGACAGAAATAATATAGACCTAACAGAAGCAGAAGATATTAAGAAGAGGTGGTAAGAATACACAGAAGAACTGTACAAAAAAGATCATCATAACCCAGATAATCACGATGGTGTGATCACTCACCTAGAGCCAGACATCCTGGAATGTGAAGTCAAGTGAGCATTAGGAAGCATCACTATGAACAAAGCTAGTAGAGGTGATGGAATTCCAGTTGAGCTATTTCAAATCCTAAAAGATGACGTTGTGAAAGAGTGCTTTACTCAATATGCCAGGAAATTTGGAAAAAGCAATGGCCACAGGACTGGAAAAGGTCAGTTTTCATTCCAATCCCAAAGAAAGGCAATGCCAAAGAATGCTCAAACTACCGCACAATTACACTCATCTCACACGCTAGCAAAGTAGTGCTCAAAATTCTCCAAGCCAGGCTTCAACAGTATGTGAACCACAAACTTCCAGATGTTCAAGCTGGTTTTAGAAAAGGCAGAGAAGCCAGAGATCAAATTGCCAACATCTGATGGATCATCAAAAAGACAAGAGAGTTCCAGAAAAGCATCTATTTCTGCTTTATTGACTATGCCAAAGCCTTTGACTGTGTGGATCAAAATAAACTGTGGAAAATTCTGAAAGAGATGGGAATACCAGACCACCTGATCTGCCTCTTGAGCAATCTGTATGCAGGTCAGGAAGCAACAGTTAGAACTGGACATGGAACAACAGACTGGTTCCAAATAGGAAAAGGAGTACGTCAAGGCTGTATATTGTCACCCTGCTTATTTAACTTTTATGCTGAGTACATCATGAAAAATGCTGGTCTGGATGAAGCACAAGCTGAAATCAAGATTGGCAGGAAAAATATCGATAACCTCAGATATGCAGACGACACCACCCTTATGGCAGAAAGCGAAGAAGAACTAAAGAGCCTCTTGATGAAAGTGAAAGTGGAGAGTGAAAAAGTTGAGTTAAAGCTCAACATTCAGAAAACTAAGATCATGACATCCGGTCCCATCACTTCATGGCAAATAGATGGGGAAACAGTGGAAACAGTGACAGACTTTATTTTGGGGGGCTCCAAAATCACTGAAGATGGTGACTGCAGCCATGAAATGAAAAGATGCTTGCTCCTTGGAAGAAAAGTTATGACCAACCTAGACAGCATATTAAAAACCAGAGGCATTACTTTGCCAACAAAGGTCCGTCTAATCAAAGCTATGTTTTTTTTTTCAGTAGCCATTTATGGATGTGAGAGTTGGACTATAAAGAAAGCTGAGCACCAAAGAATTGATGCTTCTGAACTGCAGTGTTGGAGAAGACTCTTGAGAGTCCCTTGGACTGCAAGGAGATCCTACCAGTCCATCCTAAAGGAAATCAGTCCTGAATATTCATTGGAAGGAAACTCCAGTTGGAAGCTGAAACTCCAATACTTTGGCCACCTGATGTGAAGAACTGACTCATTGGAAAAGACCCTGATGCAGGGAAAGATTGAAGGCAGGAGGAGAAGGGGATGACAGAGGATGAGATGGTTGGATGGCATCACCGACTCAATGGACATGAGTTTGAGTAAACGCTAGGAGTTGGTGTTGGACAGGGAGGCCTGGCGTGCTGCAGTCCATGGGGTCGCAAAGAGTCGCACATGACTGAGCGACTGAGCTGAACTGAGACTTCCTCAAAATTTAAAAAATTTTGTGCATCAGAGGATGCTCTCATGAAGGTGAAAAGACAACCAAGAGTGGGAGAATGAGATGTTCAACATCATTTGTCATTAAAGAAGTGTGAACCAAAACCACAGTAAGGTACTGCTGCATACCCACTAGTATATATACATTTTTCTAAAGTAGTCAGTAGTCCAGTAGTCATGTACAGATGTGAGAGTTGGGCCATCAAGAAGGTTGAGCACTGAAGAATGGATGCTTTTGAATTTTGGTGCTGGAGAAGACTCTTGAGAGTCCCTTGGACAGCAAGGAGATCAAATCAATCAATTATAAAGGAAATCAACCCTGAATATTCATTGGAAGGACTGATGCTGGATCTGAAGTTTCGATACTTTGGCCACCTGATGTGAAGAGCAAACTCTTTGGAAAAGACTCTGATGCTAGGAAAGATGGAAGGCAAAAGGAGAATGCAGACAGAGGATGAGATGGTTAGGTAGTATCACCGACTTCTCAACATGAATCTGAGATAGTGAAGGACAGGGGAACCGGGCATACTGCAGTCCATGGGGTCGCAAAAAATCGGACACAACTTAGGGACTAAACAACTACAACAACAAAAGAAAATAAAGTGTTGGAGTGGATGTGGGGAAGTTAGACTCCTCATGCAGTGCTGGTCGGAGTGTAAAATGGTATAGTCACTGTGGAAAACAGTTCGGTCATTCCTTGAAAAGTTAACCATGGAATTGCCATATGATCCGTCAGTTTCACTCTTGGGTACATAGAAGACAGAAGTTAAAAAAAAAAAGCTTGTATATGAATATATATAATAGATAAAGAATCAAAACAATTTGAATATCCATCAAGTGATGAATGAATAAAAAAATTGTGGAACATCCATACAGTTAAATATTACTCAACCCAAAAAGGAATGTACTGATCCACGCAACAAAATGGATGAATCTTGAAAACATTATGCTAAGTGAAAGAAAAGTGAAAGTGAAAAGTGAAGTTGCTCAGTGGGGTCTGACTCTTTGCAACCCTGTGACTGTAGCCCACCAGGCTCCTCCAACCATGGGATTCTCCAGGCAAGAGTACTGGAATGGGTTGCCATTTCCTTCTCCAGGGGATCTTCCCAACCCAGGGATTGAACCTGGGTCTCTGCATTGCAGGCAGATGCTTTACCCCCAAAGAACAAGCGCCATATGATTCCATTTATATAAAATGTCGAGAATAGGCAAATCCATAGAGATAGAAGGCAGATTAATGGTTGCTAGGGACTGGTTGCTAATGAATGGGAAGTGACTGTGTAATGAGAATAAATTTCCATTAGGGATGACAGAAATGTTCTGGAATTAGATACTGGTAATGGTTGAATAAACTAAAAGCTGCTGGAAAGACTAGAATGAAATACATCAAAATGATACCTTTGGCGATTTTTGTGTTTTTGCCACTCTATATTTTCCTGTTTACAATAAGCACATAGTACAGTGATAAATCTCCCTTATCTCTCTTGTCATCGTCTGAAGCTAGCCTCTCAAACTTTCATGTCCACACAGATCTCCTGTGACCCTGGTAAAATACTGATTCGAATTGAATAGGTCTAGGATGGGGCCTGGGAGTTTGCATTTCTAAAAAAAGCTTCCACAAGTGAAGTCACTGCAATGAGAAGCCAGGGCACCACAGCCAGAGAACAGCTGCTGCTCCCTGTAATAAGGGGCTTCCCTGATAACTCAGTTGGTAAAGAATCCGCCTGCAATGCAGGTGAGACCCTGGTTCGATTCCCGGGTCTGGAGATCTGCTGGAGAAGGGACAGGCTACCCACTTGAGTATTCTTGGGCTTCCCTTGTGGATAATAATAATAATTCCCTGTAATAAGAGAAAAACCCACACAGCAACAAAGAATCAGCACAGCCAAAAATAAATAAAAGTTAATCTCATCTAGAAAAATATCTTCAAAAAAAAAATAATAAAACTTCTAAATGATATTGTTACACCAGGACTGCAGACAACCCCTCCTTTCTTTGAGCAGCCAGGCTCCAGAAGTCAACAGTAGGAAGGAGGGGGCGATGGATGGAACAATTCACTGCAGCTGAGACATCAGGATAAAAAGGGCCATTGCTTCCAGATGCCCTCCCCCAGGAACCTGTGTAGCGCAGGACATGTTTACACTAAAAAGTTATTCACTGTTTATCCAAAATTCATATGCCACTGACTGTCCTGTAGTTTTACTTGCTGACTCTGGAGCCCTGGCCTGCGTTGGAGAGGGAATGGACCTGGGATTGCCAGGCAACCTGTGTCTGAGGCCGGTCAAGGCTACTCAAGGCAGCTCGCTCAGTGGTCCTGATGGTCCCCATGGCCTTACTCTTCAGCGACCTGCCCTTTGTCATCCACTCCCACTGCTCTCGAGTCTGGCCACCTCCTGAGGAAGGCTTGCTTCGAAGCCTTACACAGTCTCAGAGCAGGCTGCCTAGTCCGACCAGGAGGCAGCTTACACAGTCATTACCACAAGGGCTTGGGACCAGGCAGGCTGGGGTTTGAATGGAGACAGGCAGGTTACTTACCTTCTCTCTGGGCTTGACGTAAATGTGTCACAGGTGGACAATGCTTCCTATTCCCCAGTTCTGATGATGAGCTGAGATCATTGCTAAAAAGTGCTTAGTGCACTGCCTGGGAAGATCCCCCTGGAGGAGGGCGTGGCAACCCATTCCAGTGTTCTTGCCTGGAGAATCCCATGGACAGAGGAGCCTGGTAAGGCTTCATACAGTCCATAGGGTCACAAAGGGTTGGACGCAACTGAGGGGACAGCACACACACACGCACTGCCTGGCGCCCAGTAAGTGCTGAAGACATAGAAGAAACCATCGTTTCCTGTTCTTTTTTCCTCCTACAATGCCCAGCACAATTTCAGCCAATGGTTAGTGCTTGCTTGCGGAGCTGAACCTCAGCAATCTTCTGGAACAGTGGAGACACGCTACTCTGACCTGCCCGTACATCTCAGCAACGACTCTAATTCTCTATGACTCAAGGCAAGTCAATTTCTGCCTCTACACTTTGGTTTCTTTGTCTACAGCCTGTGAAACTGCTTACATGCCCATTTGACAGATGAGAAAGCTGAGGCTCCTGACTCGTGGGGAATGCCTAACAGCACCTTGTGCTCTCACAGCCAGTGCAGTCCCCCTTCAAGGCCGCTCTTCCCCCTCCCTGCCAATTAGCCCCACTCCTGAGCTGGTGGGTTGGGGGGTGTGGATGGGGTCTATGCCTCACCTGGTGGACCTCAGGGGGACACAGTCCATGGGGATGGGGTAACTCGGAGATCCCGGGGTTCTCCCCAGTGCTGTGATGAGTCCTCTCACTTCGCATCAGTAGTTGGGCCGGCTCTGGCCTATTCCATGCTATTCCATTGTCATTAGCAGGACGGAGCTTGGTAAAGCTGGATCTGAGTATGTCCCAGCCTCTCTGCCTCTCCTGGTCCCTGTTGTCTTCCTGCAGTAGCCAGAGCTCATGTGTTCATATCTGTGACTGTGGAGTCTGTTTGACCCTTCAGGGATCAGGGCTGCTGTCTCCAGGGTGGAGGTGTCGTCAACTGTCTTGCTTCCAGGCCCCAGGCTGGCAGGATCCCTCCACTCCCCTGTCCAGCTGTGCCAAGACCTCACCTTTCCTTTCTTGGCTTCTGCCCTGTTCGTACAGTGATTGGCCCAAGAAAGGGGTATGGGCTGGCAGGTGCCCTACACAGAGCCTGGAGGCAGCATCCAGGCCTGGCTGACCCACCTCAGGGCCCCCTGCCAGTGTCCCCAGCCAAGCTGGGTCCCCTCCTTCCTGCCCAGCTGAGACAGGGCCTGGAAGGGCACAGTGGCAGGCCCTCTGTGATGTTCCTGTTGCCACGGTGATCCTAGATGAGAAAGCCATGGCATTCCACCTCTGGAATCTCTATGCATCTGCCCAGCTCTGCTACGTCTGCCCCCAGAGATGGCTCTCTGCTGAGGGGTTCGATCTCTATTGCGCTTAGAGTCTCCTCTGTGCATCCCCCATCCCTCAGACCTCTTTTCAACCCCACTACCTTAACCAATGAGACCTCACCGCTCAGAAACTGACCTCCACTGGAAAGATGACAACAGGTTGGTGGAAAAGAAACAGGATTTAAAATCAAAAGACCCAGTTTCCAATCCCAGCCTGGCTCTTTATAACCATGCTACCTTGGACAAAGCAGGCTTGTCCTCTTCTGTGTACGATGTGGATAACAGTGCCCTGCTTAACTATTCTCAGTAATGCCTCTGTGACTTTTCACAGGCTGTTCCCCTGATATGTAATGCATTTTCATTCTTCTCAACTCAGACAAACTCCTACTCATACTTCAAGACCCAGCTCAAATGCTCCCATCTCTTTAAGTTTCCCTGACCTCCGTGCACATGGCATAGATATTAGGCCTTGTCCCTCTGTGGTAGAGCTATTTAAGCATTATCCTGGTTTTTATTAACCATGAATTCTTCTTTTAAAAATTAATTGTTTATTTTTGGCTGTGCTGCACGCAGGCTTTCTCTAGTTGCTGGAGCTGGGGCTACTCTTTGTCGTGGTGCACGGGTTTCTTATTGCGGTGGCTTCTCTTGTTGCGGAGCATGGACTCTAGATTTGTGGGCTCAGTGGTTGTGGCCCTCGAGCTTAGATGCCACGTGGCATGGGGAATCTTCCCACTAGGGATTGAACTCATATCCCTTGCATTGGCTGACGAATTCTTAACCCCTGGGCCACCAGGGAAGTCCAATCATGAATTCTTGAAGGCAGGAATTGGATTAGGCTCAGTTCTGGCTCCAAAAATGGTTTGTTGACTGACTGTGGAATGGAAAGCAGAAGAGACTGTCACGGATGCGTTTGGGCCCCATCCTTGCAGGGGTCAGTCCTGGGACCTTCGTCCAGGATGGCTTGGGTCAGTGTTCATGGTGGCCTTTCTGTGTGCCCAAGCCATGTCTGCCTGGCTGGGGACATTTACATGACTGAGACCCGGTGGGAAAGACCATGACTTATGCTTGGGGTGTGCCTGTTTTAGGAGTGGGGCGTGACCAAGAGCAGCTGCTCATGGGGTGTCTCTGGGGATGTCCTGGGGCAACTCAGTCAACTGGTCCTGCTGGGATTTGGGACACATTGCCAAGGAACCTGAGGTTCAGGGAAAGGAAGGGAGGACTCCAGTGTCTCCCGACTGCCTCTCCTGGCTCTGTGGCTGCTGGTCAGGGTCAAGGAGATGAAAGTGCCATCCAGTGCCTGTTTCACCATCCACACAGACCAGTGAACCTGGCTTCCCAGGCCAAAGCCAGCTGGTCAAGGGCGCCCTCCAGTGGCCACCACAGTTAGAGGCAGGAACCTGATTGCACAAAGGCAAATGGTTCATTTATTCCAACACCGAGAGAGCGTCCTCAGGCCAAGTGTGGTGTCAGGCATATGTTTCTATTTTAATTTTAAATGTTTATTAATCATGTGCTAAATGGAAAGCTCTCCCTCTTGAGTGTTGTCGTGTGTTGGTGGGGGAAGAGGGAATACAAGGAAGGAAAAAAATTCTCTCACAGCAGTGATCCTCAACCCACACCATCCACTAGACTCACCTTCGGAACTTGGAAAATACCAACCACTGGACCCCACCCAGACCAGCTGACTCTGGAGGGCGGGGCAGAGGCGCCAGGGATTTGTGGATGTTCCCCAGGGAGAGTTAACAGACACAAGGACTCTCTTTCCCATCCAACATTCTCTCCTGGCTGCTGAGGTCAGCATTATTGTCCCACTTCACAGGTGAGGAGACTGAGGCTCAGGTAAATCTGCCTCTTTCTCCAGTTCAGTTAAAGACAGTGATGGGAAAGATGTCTCCCACAGCACAGGCAGCAGAGATGCAGCAAATACTCCTCAAAGATGGTCCCTGATCTCTGAAGAGACTCCCTTATAATAGTAATGCTACGATTGTTTGCTGTGATTAGAAGAGCACCCAAGGTCGCTGTGGAATTGTTTCTTTTTCCAGACAGAGAATTATAAAGGCCAGAATGCCGTGCACAAAAATCACCTGCAGTCTCAGCATCGTTAACACTGGGGCGGGGTGTGGGGGTGGGGAGGGAAGGGGAAAGTTAAGGAGAGAGGGAGGGGGCAGGAAGGAGTGGGTTTATTTTAAGGCTCAAGGTCACATTGTAAATCAGGGCTTCGGAATGTGTGGTTGGGAGCCCACTGCCATGATAATTCCCCCAGTGCTTGTTAGACATACAGCATCCCTCAGGTCTCAGAATCAGGCTCTGGAGAAAGATCCTAAGAAGCCACGTATTTAACAAACATTCCAGATTATTCTTACAGCCACCGAAGACCAAGAGCCGCTGCTGCTTCAAGCTTTCACTTAATGCAAGAGGAGATATCTCCTAGACCCCATCACTTCCAGCGGCTTAGAGGTCTCACGTATGGATTGATGTATTAAAATGTACGGAACCAGCTGTTGAGATATTAACCAGCCTTCCTTGGGGACCTGGGCACGCACTCCCCTACTGCACGGGCTGGCTGGGAGCCAAGAGCATAAGCACTGCTGTGTCATCTCGCACCAGGCCCTGTCCCCACACAGCAGCCCCCTTGCCCCGCCTTCTTCTACCATGGCTCTAAAGCAACCTATTAACTGGGCCCTGCCAGCCAATCACAGCCCGAATAATCTATGGTGTCACCAGCAGCCAATCAGAGCTCTTCACGAGTATATGCAGAATTTTGTCATCTCCCTGAGGGGATGGAGTTATAAAGCAACGCCATCCTTTTCAGAGAGGGACACTGAGGCCTAGGGAGAAGCAGAGGGCCACCCAGGGTCATCTCCTCAGGTGGCAGAGCCAGGGCTAGAAGCCAGAACTTCTGACTGTGGTCCAGTGTTCTTTCTGGTACCCAAAGTGCTGCAGAAGCCCACAGGGCCTGGGCAAAGTCTCCCCTCTCTTGAGGGCTCCTGGCATTGGAGATAAGGCCCAAGGCCTCCTCTTCCCCACAAGACCTTGCTCTCCCTGCAAGACCTCAGGGATCAGAAACAGACCCCTCAGTTTAGGGCCCAGAGGAAATGGCAGGATGATCAGGGCCCAAGGTGGAGGGAGTCGCCCTCAATTCCAGCCCTGGTCTCAACCCAACCCCCACCCCCCATCCTCCGGAAGGAATTAGAGAGGCCCTGGCTGGACTGTGATGCCTGCTGTTTAAGGGGAGATTACGAGGAGGGGGCCAAGACAAGGGCTCCTTTGTGGAGGGCCTCTGGCTTAGGGAGTCAAGTGACCATATAACACACACGTGGGCAGTGCCAACCCCTAAATGTGGGCAGGGGCACTGGCCCTAGGAACCCAGAGAGTTCCACCAGTCCTGTGGCCAGACCTTTTGTGGGATCGCCTGAACAGCCAGGAGCCCCAACTGTAAGTAAGGGGTTATCCCAGCAGGCTGGGCTAGGGCTCTGAGGACCACTGGGGTGGATGACCCTGCACATGTGCACATGATGGGTACACACAGGTGTGTGGGCACCTGTGTGTCTGTGCAAAGGCCCTGAGGTGGGAGTAACTAACTTAGGGAACACCAGGCACAGAGACGGCCAGTGCGGCTGCACCAGAACAGGTAGGGGGATGGTGGCCAATCATTGCTTCAGAAAATTTTTTTTGAGCACCTCCTATGAGAACTTCCATTCTCAGGAGGGAATAAGCAGTAAACATGCAGATAGCCTGCAAAATATAACCGTGAGTGTAACACAATGTGTTATGTAGAAAAATTGAGCAAGGTGAGAAGAGAGGGCTGGTGGTACTAGGGTGTTATTTCCTGTACGGTGGCTGGGACATCCTTTCTGAGGAAGTGATCTAAAGTGGGAGTGGGCCATACAGTTAGATTAGGAAACGCATCCCCCAGGAATGAGGATCAGCAGGTGGAAAGGCCCTGGGGTCACCATTCAGGAACGTCTCTACCATCCAAGCTCTGTTCTGGGCACTGGGGACAGGGTGATGGCCAAGGCTGACCATGTCCCTTACCAGTTCTCACTCCAGGGTGGCTGGCAGATATTGGGGGGGTGGGGGCCACTGAACATGATGGGCTTAGAACACAGGAAGGAGCCCATGCTTAGGTTTTTGGACACTTGTGTTGCTACCTTTGTAGCACAATTAAAGGGCACAGACTTCTGTGTGCCCTCCATGCCAAGGCTAAGGACATCGCCTGAGCTCAATTCCCTAGCTTCTTGGAGGGTATCTTCCAGGGTCCAGATGAGAAAACTGAGGCCCAGAGCATGGAAGGGTCACTCATGAGTCCTGGACAGACTCTGAAGAGGTCCCTGCTACCTCCTGCCCACCCCCACCAGTATCCCGCTCTGTCTGTCCAGCAGGACCCAAGCCCACCTCCTGCAACCCAGTGCCTGGCCATGACCGTCACCTACTCGAGCCAAGTGGCCAATGCCCGTTTAGGCTCCTTCTCCCGCTTGCTGCTGTGCTGGCGAGGCAGCATCTACAAACTGCTCTATGGCGAGTTTCTCATCTTTCTGCTCTGCTACTACATCATCCGCTTCATTTACAGGTTCGGGGGAACAGGGGGGACACCTCCAAGGCTTGGAGCTCCAAGGACCTCAGCGATCTAGGAGGCCAATGCACAGAGACCTATAAGGCTGCGCTAAGCTTGTGGAAAAGCCCTAGGGCCAGGGGCTGGGGACCTGGGGGCTGGGGAGAAGAAAGGAGACAGCCTGGGAGGGAAACGCAGTACAGGTCAGAGCATCTCAGAAACCCTTTCCTCCATCCCAGGGAGGGCCCTTATCTGGTCCCATCCAGTTAGCCGGTTTTCCTGAATCCCACATGGTTTCTCTCACAGGCCCAGACCATGCTCTTTTTTTTCCCCAATACAAACACTTATTTAAGCAATATAGCAATATATTCTGTGGTCAATAAAACTACAAAATATATAATAGCATTTTTAATAAGAAAAGCATTAATGATGACAATGAATTGAAAAATACCAAATACATAAATTTCTTGAGTTCATAAGGATAATACTAATAACAGAGCACATTTGTTTTCTTTGGTTGTTACTGCTGCTGCTAAGTCACTTCAGTCGTGTCCAACTCTGTGTGACCCCATAGACGGCAGCCACCAGGTTCCCCCATCCCTGGGATTCTCCAGGCAAGAACACTGGAGTGGGTTGCCATTTCCTTCTCCAATGCAGGAAAGTGAAAAGTGAAAGTGAAGTCACTCAGTCGTGTCCTACTCTTCTCGACCCCATGGACTGCAGCCTACCAGGCTCCTCCATCCATGGGATTTTCCAGGCAAGAGTACTGGAGTGGGGTGCCATTACTAGGGCACCAATATACTTTAGAAAATTAGGCTTTATTTTTTAGAGCAGTTTTACGGTAGTAGCAAGACTGAGCAGAAGGTACAGAATTCGCATGTACCCCACCCCCTCCTGCCACACATACAGCCTTCCCCACTATCAACATCCTACCAGAGAGTGGGATATCTGTGATAATAGATGAACCCACACTGACACCTCATTATCACCCAAAGTCCATAGTTTACGTTAGGGTTCCTCCTTGGTGATGTACACTCTATGGGTTTGGACAAATGTGTGATGACTTGCATCCACCATTACAGTGTCGTACAGACCAGGAATCGAACCTGGGCCCCTGTATTGGGAGTGGAAGTCTTAGCCACTGGACCACCAGGGAAGTCCCTCAACCTGCTTTCAAACAACTGTCTTTTGGATCCTTTAAAAGGGTCGGCAGTGCCTAAAACTGACTCCTTCAGCAGGACCTACCTTCCTTGACCTCAGAGAAAACCTCCTGAGGGTTTCTCCTCCAGGGATGGAGCAGAGGCCCCTTTGGGGTTTGGGGGCTTTGGGAGAAAGAAGAGGGACCCAGCTCAGGCCAGAGGAGGGGCCCCAGGCAGGCCAATGAGAGACAGGGAGGAAATGAGGCTATCACTGTCTTATCCTGGGACTGGCCGGACCTGGGACGGGTCTCAGCCATCTCCTCCTAGTGTCTACACATCTTTACCCCAACCCCTCCCTCCCCCAGGATGGCCCTCACAGATGAACAGCAAGTGATTTTTGAGAAGCTGACTCTGTATTGCGACAGCTACATCCAGCTCATCCCCATCTCCTTCGTGCTGGGTGAGCTCCCCTTTCCGCGCGTGGGGGTCCCGGTGGCTTCTCCAGGCTCCAGACAGGCAGATCACGAGGAGCTCCTGGGAAGGCCAGTTGCACGTCAGTGCCTCTCGGTGGTTCAGGGGAATGGAAAGCCTGCAGCCAGAGGGACTGACGTTAGGCATTAGGAAGGATGTCCGGCTACGAGCACATGAGATCCCACTTTCTGAGGGCAGTGCTGAGGTTATAGTAGTCTCTGGAGCCTTATGCAGGAGGGGAGGGATCTGGCGGATTTCCGGGAAAGCCAGTGGGGCCACAGAGAGAACTCCTGGCTCTCGTGCCTTCACACAAGGCTCTGATGGTCTCTCCTTCCCGAGCGCCTTCCAGCAGGGTTGGGGCTGGGTTCAGCCAATTAGAAGGATGGAGAAACCGAGGCATCGCCCTCGCTGGGCTCCGGCCGCAGCGTGGGCCTTCGCCCCTCGCCCCCCACACCTCTCTGCCCAGGCTTCTACGTGACGCTAGTCGTGACCCGCTGGTGGAACCAGTATGAGAACCTGCCTTGGCCCGACCGCCTCATGAACCTGGTGTCGTCCTTCGTTGAGGGCAAGGACGAGCAAGGCCGGATGCTGCGGCGCACGCTCATGCGCTATGCCAACCTAGGCAACGTGCTCATCCTGCGCAGCGTCAGCGCTGCGGTCTACAAACGCTTTCCCAGCCCACAGCACCTGGTGAAAGCAGGTGGGCGGGGCCAGAGGGTGATAGGGGCAGAGCCGCAGCTGAAGATGGGTGGAGTCAGAGGTCCCTGGGCTGAGGATTGGGTGGGACCAGAGGTGGGGTGGGGTCGAGATCTGGTAGGCGGGGACCTGAATTGGGCGGGGCGGAGTAAGGGGTCTGAAAGTGGGTAGAGGCCAGGAACCAACTCGCAGAGGACAGGGGTTTGAGACAGGGCTAAGGACTCATGGAGGGATGAAGCTTCGAAGAGTGAGGGTTGAGGCCCCCAGCGGGGCTTCGGGAACTAGTGAGGACCCGGAGTCTACCTCCGTCTGCTCTTTCGCTTCCTGGTGTCCGGTTTCCATCCTGTATGTCACCAACCTCTGTCTCTGGCTTGTCTGGCCAGATCCTGGTTAATAAGACAGATCCCTCTCACGTCTTCAGCCCAGAGTATCACAGAGTAGAAATTCAGTGATTATTTGTTGAGAGAAGGAGGATGGCAAAGAAGCTCTGAGGTCCCTGTGGGCTCAGCAGGGACTTGGTCTTGAACTCTGGACCCCAGGGCCTGGCCAGCCACCCCTTCTGCAGCTTCTCCTACCCACTGTCTTCTCCACTCTCCTGCAGGCTTCATGACACCCTCGGAACACAAGCACTTACAAAAACTGAGCTTACCACACAACTCGTTCTGGATGCCCTGGGTGTGGTTTGCCAACTTGTCAACAAAGGCATGGATTGGAGGTCGAATTCGGGACCCTATCCTGCTCCAGAGCCTGCTCAACGTGAGCCCATTACATTGATGGGGCTAATGCGGAGCAGGCAGGGTCCTACCCCATGAGGAACAGGTTTCCTACAAAGAGAAGGCTTGAGCCCCTGAGGGTCTTCCCAGAGCCTGCCTTGGGACTGTAAGATCTCTTCCAACAGGATTCCATAGCCCAAGGTGGCTGCTTTTCAATTTCCGCTCCCATCCTCTCTCTAAAGTGGACTCCAAGATCCTGGTTCCTTTTTGATAGTTGAGGAGGCTGAGGCACAGAGAGGTTAAGTGCGCTGCCCATGACCACACAGCCAGGGTCGAGCTCCAGACCCTGGTATTTGGGGATGAGCTGGGGGCTGAGCCTGGAGAGCAGGTGGTGGTCAAGTCTCCAACCCTTCTTCCTGCTCCCCTAGGAAATGAACACCTTGCGTACTCAGTGTGGACAGCTGTATGCCTACGACTGGATCAGTATCCCACTGGTGTACACTCAGGTGAGGACTGGACTGGCGAAGCTGTCCCTTTGTGAGATTGAGAAGACCCAGGGAGCAGCCTGTGATGGGAAGGGCTCACTTAGAGACTGAAGAAGAGGCTTCCTCTGGGAGTCACGCCTGGACTCTGCAGGGTCTTTTTAGTGCCAAGTTCAGAGCTCGGGCCCCTGCCTGGTCCAGGCAGTGGAGGCAATGTGATTACCCCCATTTGATTTATTTATTTATTTATTTTTTAATCTTTGACTGTGCTGCAAGGACTATGGGATATTAGTTCCCTGTCCTGGAATGAACCCAGCCCCTCAGCAATAAGAGCGTGGAGTCCTAACCACTGGACTGCCAGGGAATCCCCTCCCCATTTTAAAGACGAGATCACGGAGACCCAAAGTCACACGAATGTCCAATTCAGGGCAAGGCCTGTCCTCCCAGCCTAGGAAGTGGCCTGATCCCACAGTCCCCACCCAGCCCATAGCTGCCGCTCCCTCCCTTCCCTCCCAGGTGGTGACCGTGGCAGTATACAGCTTCTTCCTGGCTTGCCTGATTGGGCGGCAGTTTCTGAACCCAGCCAAGGCCTACCCCGGCCACGAGATGGACCTCGTTGTACCCCTCTTCACATTCCTGCAGTTCTTCTTCTATGCCGGCTGGTTGAAGGTGAGCCTCCCTGGGACAAGGCTGGCTGTGGCCCAAGGGTCATGGCCAACCAGGAGAGGAGGGTCCCTACATTGTGGCTTTGGAGACAGTAGTCAGGCAGGAAGGACATCATTGAGGGGACGGAGGGGTGGAAATGGCAGGAGCCCGGGTTTAGGGTGGGAGCAAGGCAGCAGGGGGTTCCACCTGAGGATTTCCGGAACCTCATTTACCCTTGAGGTGGCAGAGCAGCTCATCAACCCATTTGGAGAGGATGACGATGACTTTGAGACCAACTGGATTGTCGACAGGAGCTTGCAGGTATGAGGGGAGGAAGAGAATCTGTCCCCTGGACCCAGGGAGGGGGCCCTACAGTTCTGTGAATTGCCCTCCAACCATTCACTCCCAGGATTCTCAGTCTAACTTCTGAAGCTATAGGTAGCATAAGTCTCTTCATTTCAGAAGAAGGGCATCTGAGGCCCAAAGAGAGAGAAGTGACCCCTCCAAACTGTTATTTGCTCATTTGTGTCCGACTCTGCAACCCCAAGGACTGTAGGCCACCAGGCTCCTCTGTCCATGGAATTCTCCAGGCAAGAATACTAAAGTGGATTGCTATTCCCTTCTCCAGGGGATCTTCCCAACCCAGGGATCAAACCTGGGTCTCCCACATTGCAGGCAGATTCTTTACCATCTGAGCCACCAGTGACCTCTCCAAGTCACCTGGCAAATTCATGGTCAGTTAGGGCTTACCTTTCTGTTGGACTTCTTCTGTCCCTCATGACCAGGTGTCCCTATTGGCTGTAGACGAGATGCACCAGGACTTGCCACCGATGGAGAGAGATATGTACTGGAATGAGCCAGAACCACATCCTCCGTACACAGCCGCTTCTGCCCAGTCTCGTCGACCCTCCTTTTTTGGCTCCACCTTCAACATCAGGTGGGAAGTGCCAGGGAGCCACTTCAGTGGGTATAAAACTCCAAATGCAAGTGTCTGCTTAATTAAGAACTTAGAGCTAGTTAATACATGTGCATGCTCAGTTGCTCAGTCAAGCCTGACTCTTTGTGACCCCATGGACTGTAGCCCACCAGGCTCCTCTGTCCGTGGCATTTTCCAGGCAAGAATACTGGAGTGGATTGCCATTTCCTCCTCCAGGGGATCTTCCAGACCCAGGAATTGAACCCATGTCTCCTGCATTGGCTCTTTACCACTGAGCCACCAGGGAAGCCAGTTAATGCCTATTGGGTGTCTTACTAAGTGCTGGGCATTGTACCATGGTCTTTATATATATATATATATATATATATATATATATATATGTAAGCTATTCTGTTGTTGTTCCACTAACCTTGGTTTGCTATCTCTAGTTTTTAGATGATTAAGTCCAGGTTGAGAGAGTTTAAATCAGTTGCCCAACCCAAGGTCACATAGCTAGCAAGCAGCACAGGTGAGCCAGGTACGTCTGGTTCCAGCTCCATACCCTAACACTTATCTTGTGCTGTGTAAGGACTCTTAAAGCTATAAGGGCCCTTAGGTACTTCCAGTCAAACCCCTCTGTGTCCAGAGTTGGAAACTGAGGCTGAGAGAGAGAAGGGACTTACTGAAGGGCAGTCAGTGGTTAGTGATGCAGCTATGTCAGGGCCTGGTTCCCGACTCTGGCTTAGAACTCTTGTTTTCTAATAAGCTGGGGTGGAATGAAGAGTGGGAGTGGGGTTCCCTGGGCAAGGGAGCAAGCAGGAGGTTGGGTCATCACAGGCACCTTCTGAGTAGACTTCTTGCTACAGAATACAGGCCTCATGTCATCCACAGCAGCCACACTTTGTCCTGCATGGGTCCTGTTTCCCTGATTTGGTTAGAATCTATCTAGAGTTGTACCTGGGCCAGTGGGCCAAGGGGCTGCCCCCAGACAGCTCTGTCTCCCCAGGATGACAGTGTGTGGGTGTCTTCTGTTTGTTTCTAGTCTGGATAAGGAAGACATGGAGTTTCAGCCAGATCTAGAGGAGCAAGAGGGTGCTCACTCTGGCATCATTGGCCGCTTCCTAGGGCTGCAATCCCTCGACCGCCAGTCCCCTAGGACAAACTCAAAGACCAAACTACTGTGGCCCAAGAAAGAAGTCCTTTCACATGAGAACCAGCCCAAGAACCTTGGAGGGGCCGGACAGAACACTAGTGACCAGGAAGACAGCAAGGCCTGGAAGGGGGAAGATGTTTTCAAGTCTGCGGTGCTCTACGGAAGGTCAGGCTACCACAGTGCCCCACAGACACCCCTCAGCCACACCCCTATGGTCTTTCCACCTGGACAGTCAGCACCCTCAAGTCTTCGCAGAATCTCGGGCATAGATGACCCTGTCAAAGATCAAAGCCTTCAGCCTGCAACCCCCAGGTCCAAGAAGAGTTTTGAATTGCTCCCAGAGAATGCTGGGGCCTCAACGGAGCACCCAGAAGTTATTCACATGAGAAGGAAAACTGTCGAGTTTAACCTGATGGACATGTCAGAGGCCCCTGAACATCTCAGAGAACCACACTTGGGACAATCGACAAGCAACATACACACTATACTCAAAGATCATGGAGATCCTTACTGGGACTTGGAAAACAGGTCTGTCCTCTACTCAAACCAGGGTCACTGACCCCTCAGCTCCCCAGGGGTGATCCTCACCAGCTTCCCTTGCTCTGAATCCCACCTTTCGTTCACAATTCTCTTGTGGTTCTGTGGTGGCCGGGGCATGCCGCACTGGCTTGGGATACACACCTGGCTGCCACAGCAGACCCATGGAAAAGTGTTGGGCGACTTTTGCTTTTTACCCGAGAGGCTGGCATCACCAGGACTTCTCTGGGGTCCAGGTATAGGAAGGTGAGGTGGTACTGACAGGAATGATGTCAAAGGGCCATGAGGCCAGGTTTAAGACGGGCAGATGTTACCAGTGGACCCAGCTCACTTTAAGCAGGGGTGGCAAACACATGGGGCAGAATTCAGGACTCTAAGCTGTAGCCCAAGAACTCAACTTACTGCCCAGGCTTAGCTGGGAAGTCACATACGAGCTCTGCCCCCTAACCGTTAACAGGGGTCCTAAAGCACTTTTGAGTATACCGTCCACAACCCTGAGAAATGGCAGATAAGGTGGGGGAATCCAGATCCATTGGGGCATCTTATGCTTTGGGGACCTCACTGAAGACTTCTAAACTTAAATGAGCTCTTCCTGTTTTGAGGTCAACCTAAAGCTGTTGCAATACCACCAGAGGTTTCCTTTTATTCCAGATTTCCTGGACATCCACTCACCCAGTTAGATCCATACTACCCCACCCCCAATCACCATGTGAGAGGAGGTATAACTTCCCATTTCTGGATTCTCAAAGCAGTTCTTCTGTGGTCATAATACATAGCTTTGAAAACATTTAACAAATCACTGTGGCTGGTTGAGAGGATAATATAACTGGCTAGCAAGGACTCTGCCGTCTTCCAACACTATTCACTGGTAGATATTTAAGATGTCTTAATTTTTGCCCTCCTACTGCAGCTACTATCATACTGAAATGAAGGTATCTTTCTATACTCATGTAAACTTTCTCAAATTCTCACTAGGGATGAAGCACATTCCTAGCCTGCTTCCTCCAAAGGGGATGCTCCACCGGCCTGGTCCTACCTGCGTGTACACCAGCAGGACACTGATCCAGTCATAGGCATATAGCTGTCCACACCGAAGAGTATGTTTCTATGACAGACTGAAATAAATGGTTAGCTTCATGGATAACAAAAATCAGTAGTTGCAATTCTACTTGAAGCCTTAAAATGCTTTTTGTACATATAAATTGTGAAAGCTAGAGCTGCTGGAAACACAGAATACCTAATTCAGAATCAGGAGTCCTTAAGTTCTGTGAATTGAATACACTCAAGCCTTGATACCCTTCCCAAACTAAGGAATTTAATAAATAAATACAAATCCTCCTCGGTGTTCCATTTTGATTAGCATGACTGAACCATGGTGGCACTTACACGTTCAATCAAGATGACCTAGATACTTTTCCAGCCCATCCCAAAAACTCAAGAGACAACAACTGGGTACCAAATTACTTTATTTGAAGGAATGGTACTAAAGAAAGAACTTAAGTAGATGTTTTGTTACAACTTATAGAAAAGATGAAGGTAACCCAAATATGCATGCACTGCCTTGGTGACCAGGGAAGTCACCCCTGTGGCTGTGGGAAACCAGCCTGAGGCTTAGCTCTCACTGTGTCCCAGGGTGTGCTTGTCAAAGAGGTACTCTGCCATGCCAGATCCAGGAGCCCCCATCTTGCGCAGGTTGGTTATGTGGTCACCCAATTCTTTGATGGCTTCCACCTGCTCATTCAGGTAATGAGTCTCAATGAAATCACACAGCTGAAAAAGAGAACGGGCAAGAAAGTTATTGGTAAGCCTCCCCAGCCCCTCAGGCAACTGTCTCCTCCATTTACTCCCAGGTGTCAGTGTACTCACATGGGGATCATTTTTTTCAGTGGCCAGTTTGTGCAGTTCCAGTAGTGACTGATTCACACTTCTCTCCAAGCACAGCGCACATTCCATTGCAGTCAGCCCATTCTCCCAGTCATCACGGTCTGGTTTCTGAATGAGAGGAGCTTAGGTCAGTGTACCTGCAACCTCTACATAAAAACGCCAAACCAGCAAGCATCTAGTGTGTAACAAACAACTGCGACTGGCAAAAGGAAGCGCGCCAAGGTCCCCCTGACAACAGTTTCCAATTTAATATCCTGGCCCACTTTAGCTTAAATGGTAAGCTTGAAAAAGCACAAAAGACTAAAGCCCAATGTCTCATCTAACGATGACAACTGCTGGCATCAGGGATTTCTGATACTCGAGGATTGCTAAGACAACCCAAGGATCTTTCGTTTACCTTGATATCCTGAAGGAAGATTCGGCCGCCTCGCTGGTTCTGCAGCTTCATCAGTCTCTCAGCATGTTCCCTCTCCTCATGAGATTGGTGAAGAAAGTATTTGGCAAAGTTCTTCAAAGCCACATCATCACGGTCAAAATAGTACGACTGAAAGTAGAACATGAACATGTTAGACCCAAAAGAAGGCAGTCTGCTAGCTGGTTTCTCAAAACCCAGCAAGGCTCTGAGCCTAAGGAAACTGGAGTAGGGTGTGTTCCTGGATTGAACAATAACTCATTTTTACTCTGAAACACAAAAATGAAACTTGGTCCTTGAAACTGAAGTTTGCTTCCTGTAGAATAGCATGGGAACTGTCTCTACCACGGAACTCTTATTAAACACTTCTGTTAGTGCAAAGTACCCTGCACTACTAGTGCCTTCTCTGAACAATCCTTGTTCAAACTTGAGCTATCAGCTTACAGCAGGCTGATGGATTTCTAAAATTATCCCATGTAGGCAAGGTAACAGTTACCGGAAACGCTGCTGCACACTTAATGCTAAATATATTGCCAGTAGAATAGAAAAATTTGATTCCGTTTTACATCCTTGCTGTATTCAGGTGTTCCTAAAATGGAATGACAGTCACAGAGATCCAGGCCTGTTCCAAACCCACCTACAACATGTGTATTCCTGGATGATTTGCACAACGCTGGCGGTTAAGACAATTCTAACTAAAACTCTTATCACATCGCCTAAAACAAGGATTTCGGAAAACTGATTTCACGCATTAATGCATGGGAAAATATCTGGCCCCGTAACTGTTGGTAGGTGGACTTTATCCAAGAACTGAGGGTTCAACTACGCCACAACCCTTACACACAAAAAAGATAAATTAACTAGCCGGGCGCAAGGACGGGTGACTTAGAAAGCGCCAGTGTCGGCAGAAGGGGAGATTTCTAGATATGCTTCCATTTAAGTGGGACTTAAGAGATAAGCAGAGCAGAGAGGTGCGGCCGGTTCTTCTGCCCAAGAGATAAACCACTTCGCGCCAGCCCCCAGAGCTGGCTGGACACCATTACCCAGAAGGCCCCGCCGCACTCAGGAGGGTGGGAGCTTAACCTCCTAACGCCACCCCCCCCATCACGTGATCGGGGGCACAAGAAGGGATGGAAATGCTCAAGTCCACTCTCCAAACTGCAGGATCGTACTGGTGGCCAGCGTAGCAACCCCGTAAGGAAACTCAGCTCCCTTTAAACAAAAAATGGTGCGCAGAACCGGCCCTGGCCTATGAGGGAGCACTCCCAGGAGACAACTGCTCAGAATTTCTGCGCATAAGTCCTCGGGGATTTGGAGCAACCTCCATTTTCCAGGAAGGGCGCAAGGAGGCGGGAGACTGGAGGTGGGAAGCTGGCGGGAAGCTAGCTGGAGACGGGAGGGCCCGCCGGGAGCCACACCCCCACCCCCACCCCGCCCCGCCACCCGGGGATGCCGCGCCCGCCTCCCGCCGGCCAGCCCGCGCTCACCATGGACAGGTAGACATAGGAGGCGTAGAGCTCCAGGTTGATCTGGCGGTTGATGGCGGCCTCCGAGTCCTGGTGGTAGTTCTGGCGCACCTGCGAGGGGGATGCGGTCGTCATGGTGGGCGGCTGAAAACGGGCGGTGGTGGTGGTGGTGGCGGCGACGGCCGAGCGGCACTGGAGCGGTGGCGGGGACCTTGGGCCGGTCGGAGGGCGCTGTCAAGTGGTGACGAGGGCTGGCTCTGAGTGGCCGGCCGGGGTAGCGGGGGACGAGCAGCCGGGTTCCGTTCAAGCACTGTTGAAGCAGGAAACCGCGGCGACTCTCCGCTAAGACTGTGGCGCAGGTGGCCGTCGCCCGCCTCTTATAGCCGGAGCGGGCGTCAGCCCCGCCGCGGCCAATCACGCTGCCCGCCCGCCGAGCCCCGCCCCTTCCGGTGCAAGCGCGGCTCCGACCAGCTGGGATGTTGGGCTGGGGGAGGGGAGGGACGGAGGCGGGGGGGTGGTGGTGGGGCCTGGGGGCCCTGAAGGCCTCTGTTTGTTGTTTGCGGCGTTAGGCGTGTTCCAAGGGGTTGGAGGAGACCTAATTGGGGCGGGGGGCAGGAAGCCCAGCCCGGAGCCCTGACCCCGATGGCGTCCTGGGGTCTAGGAAACGACGGGAAACTGCCCCTGATCCCAGGGGCGTCGGGGCGAATCCGAGGTCCCAAAGGGCTCCCCGAGACTCTTGGCCAAGGGCACCTGAAAATTCCGAGCCCCAGAGCCACAGTTGCCGCCCCCACAGCCCGAGGTGGTTACCTTTTAATGCAAATAGGGAACCTTGGGGGTGAACGTGGGCCCGGGAGGCCGAGTGAGTGGGGCTGGGAAAGGGGCTCGCTTTCTCTTCCTCAAAGCCTAGAAAGGGGCCGAATGCAGGCGGGGTGGGGGTCCAACGCCCTTCGCAGGTCGGCCCCCCCACCCCCCTCCCGCTTTCGGCTCCGACGACCGTGTCCGCCTTTTGCTGAAAGCAAATATGGCTCCTCGTGCATTTGATACAACAAAGACTGGGCGGGCTGTGTTTCTCGAGAGAAGCGGAGACCGCCTTCCCGAGAGAAGGGTGGGGCTGAGCCACTGCTGTTCAATTTTTAAGTCGTGTCCGACTCTGCGACCCCACAAACGGCAGCCCACCAGGCTCCCCCGTCCCTGGGATTCTCCAGGCGAGAACACTGGAGTGGGTTGCCATTTCCTTCTCCAATGCATGAAAGTGAAAAGTGCAAGCGAAGTCGCTCAGTCCGACTGCAGCCTCCCAGGCTCCTCCGTCCATGGGATTTTCCAGGCAAGAGTACTGGAGTGGGGTGCCATTTTCTTCTCCGAACCCCGTGCACTGGTCTCTGAGAAAATCTCCGGTAACTTAAAACACAGAGGCCGGGGTTAGAAAAGAGGGACGAAGCCACTAGGATCTTGAAAGGATACCTCGAGGCCATTTTGAAATGGCCTGTTTTATCGGCCCCAGTCCCAGGAGCCTCAGACTGAGGAGGCCCTACAGGGAGCCACCCCCGGGTTGTCCGTGGAGAGAAGCTGATGGCACTGTGTGACAGATGCCAGGGACCCTGGGGGAGGGGGCAATGCGTGTGGCTTGCAGCTGTGCACGGAGTGGGTGTGAATTCGTGGATGGCAGAAATGGAGCCCCGCCAAGCACCTGCTCCCAGTCGGCTACCCTCCGGGTCACTATTCTTAGCCAGGGTCTGAAACACAGGGTTGGAGGACCTACCCAATAACCTTTGCAGGATATTCACAAACGTGCAACTAGAAGTTTGACCTCCAAACTCTTTTTTTTAATCCTTTTTTTTTTATTTTTAATTTAAAAAGACAAAAAAGATATGTCTCTGTAACTGAATCACTTTGCTATACAGCAGAGATTAGCACAACATTGTAAATGAACTGTTTCCATTATAAAAAGTGTTTTTTAAAAGAACTTTACTAAAATATTAAGTTGCTGGTTGAATTATAAGGGTTTCTCTTGAGTATTCATTTAAAAATAAACATATGTTAGTTTCACGAAAAAAGTTTTCAGTGGAACAAGAGCCCCGTACAATAAGGTCAGCAGAAGGATAGTGGGAGATTACAGATGAGGGGGGCTTTACCCAGTCTGGGATAAGAAGTCAGGGAAAGCTTCCCTAAGAAAGTGATACAGGAGCAAAGTCTGAAGGAAAGGTGAAGAAGGAGGTGTGGAGAGAATTCCAAGCAGTTGTTGAGTTGCTGAGCTGTGACCAACTCTTTTGAGACCCCATGGACTGACTGTAGCTTGCCAGGCTCCTCTATGAGATTTCCCAGGCAAGAATACTGGAGTGGGTTGCCATTTCCTTTTCCAGAGCAGCTTCCCAATCCAGATGCTTCCCAAACCAGAATATCCTTCGTTGGCAGGCGAATTTCTTTACCACTGAGCCACCTAGGAAGCCTCTATATTCAAAGGTATAAGGTGTGGAAATGCATGGCCTGTCCAAGGCACCTTAAGGAAATACCTTGGCCTGAGAGTCAGTGTTGGAGAAGGCTGGAAGGGTAGGACAGGGGCCAAGTTAGGAAAGGTTGTGTGCTGTAAAAAGGAGTTCATTTTTATCCTGAAGAACATGGAGACACTAAAGGATTTCTGTCCAGAGAAATAATGTGTTAATTTTAAGAAAACTTATACTGAATTAATAGAAAAACTTGTAGGATAAGAGTATGGTTAAGTCACCAGATGCAGTTTTCCTATGTAACAGTCACTACCAGTTAGAAAACATAATGAAGGAAAGCATTGCTTGCATTTATAGTAGCAACAAAAGCTCAAAGTACCTAGGAATAAAATTAACAAACAGGTGAAGAAAACTATGTATGTTTACTGCTGGACAGAAAAGAAAACTTCATAAATGAAGAGATACCATGTTTCTAGATAGCCAACCTCGGTTTTGTAAAGCTGTCAATTCTCCCGCAAATAAACCTATAAATTCAGGGCAGTTTCTGTAAAACTCAATAGTCTTTTGGAACCTTGACAAAATGATTCTAAAGTTCATTTGGAAGAGTGTATAGAAAAGCTGACAAGCATTTTAAGGGGGAAGTGTTATGTGGTTAGATTTGCCCTCCCTGATATATAAAAAAATTAGTAATATACTATAAACGAGTTGGTACTGGAACAGGAAGAGATACATAGATCAATGCTACTAAACAGTCCTACCTCATAGGAATGGGAATTTGGTGGAAGCTAAAGTGGCATTTCAATTGGGAGGGAGGGCAAGAATGGGTTCAAATGATGTTGAAACAATTGATAGTCATGTGGGGGAAAATGACTCAGTATTTCAAAATATGTTCTAGATGGATTAAAGATCCAAGCCTTAAAACAAACCCTATAATGTCACCAGAAGACTATATAGAGGATTATCTTTTAGAACTTGGGCGTAGGGAGTGTTCTTCTGAGGCTGTCATAAGAAAGAAGCCAGTTGGCAGATTTGACTACTTGAAAAACTGGGCGGCTGACTGGTTTGGTGATGTGGATGGTGGAACATTCTGGGCTACAGGAGGGGCCAAGGTCACCCCCACTCCCACCGCACCTCACCCCAGCCTCCACGGAGAGGCGATGACAGAGGAAGAAGGACCAACTATTGAACGCAAAGCAAAAAGACCAAGTCTTTGGAAAAGAAAGAATCTGCCAAACTAGAGAAAACAAAAGACACTCAAGTTCCTGAAAGAGCTTCAAAAAGTAACAGGGTTGCAGAGCAGAATGTTACAAGAGTGCCTTGGTTATCTGGTGCATTTAATTACAGGAAAGAGATGAATTCAGAACAGAACTGGGCTCTGCAAGCAGGAGTGAAGGGGAAAGTAACAAATCCAAAATTTCTGGGACTTGTAGTATTTAAGATAGATCTCTGTTTTTTTCAATTAGTAAAAAATAAAATCAAGAAATACTTTGAGTAACAAAGGCTGATTAAGATGAATCCTCCTGGCAGTGACCAAATCAAGGTCATGGATGTCACATAGTTTGGTAAAATGTCTTGAATGGATCAAGGTAGTTGCAAGGAAGTTCTTTCAGTTGGACCAAGCACCCAGGGAAAGAGAACAAAGGGTGTGATTCCACCAAAGCTTGATGAATTCAAAATATGTGGAGTTATATCTTTGAGGAGGCACACCTAGAAAAATATTCTGAATCTAGGAATATGAAGCTGACTGGTACCAAGCAGGTTAAGAGCCAACAAAATTCTTTTCTTTGCAAAAATGAGTGATTTTTCATTTTAAAAAAATTAAGGTATAATTAACATAAATAAAATGCAGAATCTTGGGTGTTTCATTAAATGTGTTTTGACATTTGAATACAGCTGAAACAAGATGCAGAACATTTTCATTATCCCAGAAATTCCCCTTTGAACCCCTTTCCAGTAGATTTCCCCCACTTCCCTCAAAACCACCACTCTTCTGATATTTTCCAATATTGATTAATTAACTTTGCATGTTCTAGAATTTCACTTAAATGAAATCATACAATTATAAAAATGAAAAGCTGTAAGACAAAAGATGCCATGTTGTTGTATAGTCACTAAGTCATGTCAGACTCAGGGGCTGGCAGCTCACCTGGCTCCTCTGTCCATGGGATTTCCTAGACAAGAACATTGGAGTGGATTGCCATTTCCTTCTCCAGGAGATCTTCCAGACCCAGGGGCTGAACCCATGACTCCTGCATTGGCAGGCAGATTCTTTATCACTGAGCCACCAGGAAAGCCCAAAGATGCCATAAACAAAATGCAAATATAAATTGATATTTGTAGCTTGTTAAATAGTGAAGATTAACAACCATACTATGAAACATATATTCGTATGTTTAACTGTATACTGTAGACACATAGATCATTTTTGGATCATCTTCCCTGTTAACTATATACTGTAAGCTCCTGGAAGGCAGGCATTGGTCCTGTCTTCTCCATCCTACACTTCAGGCATTTTGCAAGATGCTTGTAACTTGGTCCTCAGTATGCACTGAATGGATGGATACATGCATGATTGAAGGTGGAGGATGGATTAAAGTCAGACAAGAGGGCTGAGTACCTATTCAGAGGTAACAGCCCTAGTTCTCAGTGAGCAAAGGAGACAGAAAGCAGAGTTGAGAGATATGGAGCAGAGAGAACAGACAAAATGAGGTGGCTGATTCAAGTGTCTCCAGGGTGGTAAGGGTTGGGAGTGGGCACGAGAGCCCCCAGCTTTCTGGCCTGGGGAGCTGGATTACTGCTGCCATTTACTGAGGATGGGAGCACAGAAGGAAATGCAGTTTTGGGGGAAGGCTGTTGAAGAAGGCCAGCATGGTTATGTACTAGCTGTGCAAAATTTCAGGGCCTCTGGGACATCCAGGTGGACAGAGCTAACATTAAGTTGGACCTACCAGAAGTTGTTCCAGTGCAAAAAAAGGTTTCTTGGCTCTGTGCTTGGTTAAACACATGCAGCTACAGTGACCATCACGGCAAAACTGAGAATCAGCTTGGAATATGTATAAGGTCGCTGGGGGAAGGCTGGCTGGGAAAAATGAAAGGGGAATCTTGTGCTGGTGTGTGTGTGTGTGTGTGTGTGTGTGTGTCTGTGGGTGATTGTGTGTGTGTGTGTGTGTGTGTGTGTTTGCTTGGGCCTGTTCCACACTTTGTGGGAGCCCTGCGGTGTCAGAACTGCCGTCTCCAAGCTTCTAGAGTGTTCCGAAGCCCTGGCCTGATCTTTGGACCTTTGTTGACCAGGTTTCCCCACTCCCTCTCCTCCAGTTCCTCGTGACTCTGTGGAGGAGGGGAGTTTGGCAGGCCTCCCGGGACAGCCGCCTAGGCGGGAGGAGGTTCAGAGGAGGGAAGAGCCAGGCCTGTAGTTTCTGAAGAACACCCGCTAATCCGGGAACTGGAGGGGAGCCGGGGAGGGAGCGGAGGGGGCGGGGTAGAGAGCTGCTGTCCCACCATGACTCAGCAGTCTGCTGGGCTGGAGGGGTTGGGCTTGGGCTCCAAAAGTGCTTAGTCATGGAAGGAAGGAACCCGTTGGAGGATTTTATTGTAGGGTGAGCCACATTTCCTCGTGTGGCTAGGTGTACAGGCCGGAAGGAACAAAAGGGTCTAGTTCACCCAGCCAGGCCTCAGATGGTGTTTCTGCAGGAAAGGGGAGGTGTCACTTTTTGTTTGTTTTTCTTCTTTTTTAAAGAATTTTTTCCCTTTTTCCTGGCCTCACTGCGTGGCTTGCAGGATCTTATTGAATCCAGAACCTCCACAGTGAAAACACAGAATCCTAACCACCGACCACCAGGGAATTCTATTTTCTTTTTTTTTGTACCCATTTTCTTTCTCAGTGCTTTTCTGCCTCCCAGTGAGTTCTCAACAGATACTGGAGCTCTCTCCTTTCTAGGGATTGTTGCTATGAGGCTATGATTCCACAGTGGGGAAATCATAGAGCTCGGAATATTAAGGCTTAGAAAGGAGCTTAGAGTTTCCAGATCAGCCTATTTTACAGAAAAAGAAGTGAGAGGCCCATAAAACGCTGGGGCTTGCCTAAGGCCATTATCACTGGCAGAAACACAATCTGAAAATGAAGGACAAGACACATGAGGGTGTGGTCATTAAAATGGATAAATGTGTTGCTGGAAAGTGTATATGAAGCGATGTTATGTGAAAAAGCAGAGCCCAAAATAGTTTGTGCAAAGCTGAGGACCATGAAGAGGATCACCGGACCTGAAGCATGGCTGAGGATTGGGCGAGAATGGGTTAAATGATGTTTTCACTGATGAGCTGGTGTTTTAAGTATCTAGGATTTTCCCTGGAGTTAGTAAAGTGAAGTGTGAGGAAATCAGAGTTCAGAAATTGGAAACCATGATACTGAATCAGATTCTGGTACATTTCTGGATGTTGCAACCATGGTTCAGAGAGTTTGTCCTTAAACTCTTTCTTGAAAATCCATCAGGCAATGTAGACTTAGTCTAGGCACTCAGGTTCCCCCTTTCTCAGGAGGTTAAGGTCAAGAGCCATGACCTGGGATGTTAGAGGATAACTTGAAAATGGAAGACTCTTTTTTATTTTTTAAGTCTTTATTGAATTTGTTAAAATTTGCTTCTGTTCTATGTTTTGGTTTTTTGGGGTGTGTGGGAATCCTAGCTCCCCAGTCAGGGATTGAACCCTCACCTGCATTGGAAGGCGAAGTCTTAACCACTGGACTGCCAAGGAAGTCCCAGAAGGCTCACTTTTTAAGGCAACTCAGGCCTTATGGCATCTATGGGAGCTCCCTCTGGAAGAGTCCATAACCGCACTTGTGCCAGAGACCTTATCCCACGGGCCCTGGCTGTCATTTACTTGTCTGACTTCCCACTGGACTTTGGGCTCCATCTTAACGGGTATCCCCAGACCCTAGCGCAGTCCAGGGGCCCTTCCAGTTCTGATAGATTTCAGCCCTTGGGCCCTTCTCTGAAATCATCAGGCCCAGTGGAATACCCAGTCTCTGCCTGGTTTCTTCCTATATCCTTCCAAAGGACCTGCTGGGTATGTGCCCACATTCTGAAAGCGTCAGTGAAGTCACCATGCCTTTCTGAACTTTTTTTTGTTTGGCCACACCACAAGGCATGTGGGATCTTGGTTCCCAGACCAGGGATCAAACCCTCCAGTGAAAGCTGAGAGTCTTAACAACTGAACCACCAGGGAAGTCTCCCTTTCTCAACTTTGATGCTTGTGTTTATTTACAGTCTCTGGAGTCAACCCTCCCCCATGCTACCCTGGGTGCCCACCCCAACACACACACACTTTGGGTGCTCTTATCACCATGATTCATGTTGTACCCATGAGCTTATACCCAGCCACATGGCATACCCATGTCACCCAGTCCAAGCTCAGTCATGCCCACCTTGGCCAAATCAGCAGAGGCCTGGTTCCACAAAAGGCAGCCTTGGACTGGGGGAAAGAGTAGGGTGGTGCACTTGTCTTGGTAAGGCTGGGCAGGCAGGGGCTGGGATTGCCTCCTTGTGGAAGTGGAGACTGGTGTCTGCCTTGCCTCTCATGCCATGGATCACTTCACCCACACCCAGCGAGGCTGCACAAGCACAGTGCTCTGTCTGCTGGGGGAGGTTGAGGCAGAAGCTTGAGTTTCAGGCTGCACTGAGTAAGGGGTGGGAGAGTCGAGGACAGGACACAGAAGCTTGTTAGGAATCCTGTAGCCTATAGTCCTATAGCCTGGGGCAGAGGGGAGGCTGAAGTATAAAGAACAGCCCAGGGCTAACCAGGCTGGGAGTCAGTAGGATGTGGAAGGGTGATTCATTGACTTTCTGGGAAGGGCAGTAGGGGCAGTCCAGGCAAGCTGGTTTTTCTGGCTAAGCCAGTGGATGGGGCCTCAGTGGTCAGCATAGGGAAGTCCTACATGTCCCAGGAAGAGGGGCAGGACCCAAAAGACCTCATCGTTATGATGGAGAAGGCCCTAGTCAACCTGGGTGGCTACCAGTGTCCCTGGCTCCTATTTCCTGCCTGTACTACAGTTTGCAGCCCCACCCCTCTCTAACTACCAGCATCCCCTGAAACCTTGGGGGTACCAAAATCCAAAGATGTCCAGTTCAGTTCAGTTCAGTCGCTCAGTAGTGTCCGACTCTTTGTGACCCCATGAATTGCAACACACCAGGCCTCCCTGTCCATCACCAACTCCCGGACTTTACTCGTAAACTCATGTCCATTGAGTCGATGATGCTATCCAACCATCTCATCCTCTGTTGTCCCCTTCTCCTCTCTCCTTCAATCTTTCCCAAGTCCCTTATATAAAATGATGTAGTATTGGGACTTCGCTCTGGTCTGGTGGTTAAGACTCTGCACTTCCACTGCAGGGGGCACGGGTTCCATCCTTCATGGGGGAACTAGGATCCCACGTGCTGTGTGGCACTGCTAAAAAATAAAAAGAAAGAAAATAAAATGGTAAGGTATTTGCATATAAGCTATGCACATCTTCCTGTGTACTTTAAATTGTCTCTAGGTTACTTATGATACCGAATACAATGTAAATGTTATGTAAATATGCCAGGCACATGGCAATTTCATGTTTTGCATCTTGGAACTTTCTAGAATTTTCTTCAAAAATATTCTTGATCTGTTGAATCTGTGGCCGAGGAAGCCACAGATATGGACGATTGTAATCTCTTTTCTGCCTGTCTCAGCTTTATGAAATGCAAAGGTAAGCACTTTACTCCTCCACTTATAACACCTGCCAGGCTCTTCTCTGCCCTCGGGATTAAAGTCCAAGTCTACCATGGAGGGAGAGGCCCTGCCTGTCTGCCACCCACTCTCCCCCTGGGTCCTCCTCTTCAGCTATTCCCTGCTGCCCAGGAGCAGTCCCCTGTACCTCGGGGCTTGTGACAGCTGGTACCTCTGCCCAGGCTGTGTGCTGCCCTGAATTTTCTGTCTGAAGACAACCCAACCTTTGACACCCAGCTCACATAGCTTCCATGATGCTTCCCTACCCCCCTGCAGAGCTGAGAATTTCCATTCTTTGTGCCCTCCTGTGCTCTGAACATTCCTCCAGGGCCATAGGCAGTGAGCTGTTCTGTACCTACCTCCTGCAGCAGAAGAGGAGCTCCTGCCCTGTTCACCCGGGCAGTGCCTCCCCTTCCCCCCGACAAGACCCTCAAAGCACCAGGCTCCCAGGCCACCAAGAACGAGTGTTGGATTCATTTAAGAGGCCAGCTCTTACTCACCTGTCCTGTTATTGAGGGATAGGCCTCCCACCTCTTGCCTCGTAGGTTTGCTTTTTCCATCTTAAGTAAGACCAGCTCTTCCTACTCACCACGAGGATGATGCAGAGAGTACGTGAGCTTCTGTGGGGTCTGAGGATTATTTCCTGGCAGAGACCTGAGAACACTGCAGGGCGGAGTGGTCTGTGACCACTTGGACCATGGGGACAGTGACGGCATGTGGGATCAGGGGCTCCCCGCTCTGCGGACCTGTTCCCTTTGCCTGTGATGGTGGCTACAGAGAGTTTCCTCGACTGGAGGAATTTGTGGGAGGTCACTAGGGGCCAGGGAGGGTGGATCTTCTCTACGTGGAATCCTCTGACAGTCCAGTGGTTAGCATTTGGAGCTTTCACTGCTGGGGCATGCACGAACGTGTATCAGTTGTGTCTGACTCTTTGCAACCCCTTGGACTATAGCCTGCCAGGTTCTTCTGTTCATAAGATTCTCCAGGTGGGAATACTGGAGTAGGTTGCCAATTCCTCCTCCAGGGGATCTTCCCAACCCAGGGATTGAACCTGTGTCTCCTGCATAGGTGGATTCTTTACCAGCTGCACCATCTAGGAATCAGCCTCACTGCTGGGGACCAAGATTTAATCCCTGGTTAGGAAACTAAGATGCAGCAAGCTGCATGGTGCAGCCAAAAAAAAAAAAAAAAGCCACGTGCTTCCTGGAGATGGGATTAGAGCATTCTCAGAATCGTTATGTTCTACAAACATAACATGCCCAGAGAGTTTACATAAAGTAAGTTGACACCTTATTATTGCTGAAACCAACTGCATCTCTTGAGGAGGAGGTGGGGCAGGTCGTGGCACTAGAAGCAGTCTCTGCTTTTCAGAGGAGGAAACTGACCGTCAGAGTGGTTTGGTTCAGTGACTGCTGGGCTGGACGTCGCACAGCTGGGTAAGAGGCAAGGCTGTGTGACTGGAACTCAGTCTAATTGTGGGGTAATTTTCCAGATCTTCGACCCTGATTGTTGTTCAGTCGCTAAGTCATATCTGAGTCTTTGCAATTCCATGGTCTGCAGCATGTCAGGCTTCTCTGTCCTTCACTGTCTCTTGAGTTTGCTCAAATTTGTGTCAATTGAGTTGGTGATGCTATCTAACTATCTCATCTTCTGCCATCCCCTTCTCCTTTTGCCATCAATCTTTCCCAGCATCAGGGTCTTTTTCAGTGAGTTAGTTCTTTGAATCAGGTGGCCAAAGTATTGGAGCTTCAGCTTCAGAATCAGTCCTTCCAATGAATATTCAGGGTTGGTTTGATCTCCTTGCAGTCCAAAGGACTCTCAAGAGTATTCTCCAGAATCACAGTTCAAAAGCATCAGTTCTTTAGCCCTCAGCCTTCTTTATGGTCCAACTGTCACATTCGTACATGACTACTGGAAAAATTGTAGCTTTGACTGTATGGACCTTTGTCGGCAAAATTAAGTCTCTGCTTTTTAATATGCTGTCTAACTTTGTCATAGTTTTTCTTCCAAGGAGCAAGTACATAGTACAATTCTCATAGTCCCTGACCCTGGACCATGAAGCACAGAGAAAGAAAACCTTTGAGATTCCAGTTGCCTGGAGACTGAAATATGCTTGTAGGTAGAGAGCAGTTCCTCAGCTCCAAATCCAGGCAAAGGCAAGCCAGCCCCCATTTTTGACCAGCTTTAAGATGCCCCAGTTGGCAGTTGACACTTGGCACTTTCAAAGCTGCAATTCCACTAGCAGCTATAACAGGCAGTTTTTAAAACCAGTAAGCTGATTTGGTTAGTAAAAGGAGTCTGTTTGCTTGGTGGGAGTTTTGTGATGCTTTAGAAGGCATCACTGGGGACCCCATGACAAGGTTCATGCTGTGCACTTGGTCTTGAGTTATCTCCTAAGCTTGTGCTCGTGGCTGGCAGGCCTACGAGGTGACCAGGAGGCCTGGGGACCCTTGGCTATTCCATGGCATCCCTGAGTGGGCCAGCTGGATCCAGACCCATTCCTGAGCCTTGAGAGTACTCCAGGCTTGTTGCTATTTAGTTGCTAAGTCATATCTGACTCTTTGCATCCCTGTGTACTGTAGCCTGTCAGGCTCCTCTGTCCACAGGATTTCCCAGGCAAGAATATTGGAATGGGTTGCCATTTCCTTCTCCCAGGGATCTTCCTGACCCAGGGATCGAACTCACATCTCCTCCTAGAATATACTATTCACAGGGACCAAGGCTGGCTCCTCACACACCTGTGCTCCCCATGGGCCTGAGGCCTGTCTGTAAGCAGAGGTGGACACACCAAGGTTGGGGAGCTGTTGGTAATGCCTTTTCCCAGGGTTTGCAGCCCTCATTCCTGGGGGGAAATCTGAGCATCGTGTGGACTTTCCCAAAAGAAAAGTCTGGGTCCCTGCCACTGAGGCTGCCCACACATCAGGGCATATAGGACCTGTTTCCCACCTGGGGCAATGCCAGTGCCTCAGCAGGGCCTCAGCCCACCCTTGGCTTTCTCAGCAGAGGATTTGCCCGCCGTTCAGACAGAGCTCGTGTTCTAGGGCAGATGCCTGTGCCAGACCCAGAGGAACCTTCCCAAGGGAGGGTACAACATGCTCTTTCCCTTCCCTTCTTTTAGTTCTCGCTGCACGGATGACATTCCAACCCCCTTCCAAACATCCCTGCCTTTTGTAATTCTTTGGAGTCAGCTGCAGTTCAGCAGCTCTCTCTCTCTTTTTTTTTTCATACTTGCTCACGTGTCCAGCTGTCCTTTCAGTACTGTGGGTGTGTATGTGGTGGTAGTGGCAGCAATCCAGATATTTTGCTGTTTCTGAAATTGATGATTTCCCCAAGATCCACACCTACTTCCCCACATCCACCCCAACTTCTGGGTATTGGATCCAAATTTTCCTTTGGGGAGGCATTCTGCCACCTGCCCCCCACCCCAATTCCAGTCCCTGCCCTGTGATTAGAATGGCCTCTGTCCCCACATTTGGAGAGAGACACATTATCTGTCACTTGCAACACATTTTCCAGTCAATTTTCTTTTTTTTACGTATTATTATTATTTTTTTAATTTCTTTTATTTGACCATGCTGGGCAGCAGTCTCCAACCAGTTAGTTCTCCAACCAGGAATCACACCTGTGTTCTCTGCATTGAGAGCTCAGAGTCTTAACCACTCGACTGCTGGGGAATTGCCCAACTTACGTTTTAAATCACCTAAAGGGCAACTAATTCCTTCATGAGTCACAGCATTTTCAAGCCAGGAAGTTCATTTATAGACTGTCTAATCTAATATAGTCATTCAGTCAACTGAATGACTTTATCTAAGGCTGGTTTTGGGCCAGGCCTTAGATAAAGAAACCGAGACCCACCGAGAGGAGGGGCCTGACTCAGGGCTTCACAGAAGGTGTGTCGTCAAGCCAACGACCAGGACCTAAGCCTCCTGACCCCCAAGCCAGCATTTTCTCATTATGTTTGTCTGCTTCTCGAGATTAAATCCCAATGCAGTGTGCGCAGATGGATATGTGAGCATGAGAAAGATGGAGGACTAGATGCTAAGCAGTGAACATTGCTTCCTGGGCAAAGCAGAAAAAGTGGTAAAGGCAGCAGAGAAAGGGACAGAGAAAAAGGAGAAAATACAGAGCTGTCCACAATCAAAACCGCATTTATGAAAAACTCAGCACACACACATACATAAAAATCACACACACATACATACCCCTTGCCCTGTAAGGAACAACTAAAGAGGCAATCAAACAATTCAGTTATGCAGTGAGTACTGGGTTGAGCCATGGAAATGCAGTGACAAGTGAGTTTCAGTAGTGTCTGACCACAATCCCTTCGAACGTCTGTAAAGACTACCTTGCTGGCCATACCTGCTGGCTACAAGGGCTGCACTGAGCCCTGAAGTCAGCCCCGCATGGGGCCCTGGGGCAAGTGAGCAGCAATTAGCAACTGAGAGTGGGGCCTGTCGAAACACTGCCCAGAACTGGCCAGAACAGATTCCGGATGCCCTGTGCTTCTCTCCAGGAGTCAGAGGGAAACTGGAGCTGGAATCAAACCAATTGGGCACCTGTGGTGGGGCCATCAAGGATCCTCGCTCCACTGCCCGCCTCAAACCCCCACCCTTGTCTTTTTTTTCCTTTTCTTGGGGCTACACTGCATGGCCCATGGGATCTTATTCCCTGACCAGATATTGGACTTACACCTGCCTGCAGTGGAAATGCAGAGTCTTAACTACTGGATTTCAAGGGAAGTTGCTCACTCTTGTCTTTCTGAACTTCACTGACCTTTCACCGCATTTGCTACCAGCAGCTGCCCCCGAGTGCCAGGCACAGTTGCCTGACAGGTGGCCGAGCCAGCTGGGGCTGCAGGAAGTCTCAGTCCTCCTGGTGTCTCCCCTGGTGTCCCACCTCACCCACTCCCATCCTGACTGTGTCCCGCAGGCCCAGGTGGGCCCCACCTTTGTGCCTTTTCTTATGTCTTTCCTCCCCAGAGCCGCGCCCTTCAGCCTATCAAAGACCTGCCCTTCTTTCCAGCTCCCCTGGTCTGGACCCTGCTTCTGCTGGGAGGCTTCCAGGATTCAGAGCTAATGTCTTTCTTCCCCTGACCTTAGTCCCTTCAGCCTTTATTGAATGACAGTGGGCACCTGTGTCATTCCATCACCATCCCTCCGTGGCCTCGAGAGCGAGGGCTCAGTGGACACAGGAACCTTGTTTTCCTCTCTGCTCCCGGTACGCAAGCCTGAACCCTGGCACATGGCAGGTGCTCGGTGCAAACTCTGGTTGCATGTAATTGAATTGCTGTGAAAAGGGGGAATCCTTGTCCCAGGAAGGTCCTTCCTTCCCTCCAACATGGTTCTTTGCACTTAACTAAGAATTAGAGAGGACCTCTCCTGCATTTCTGCATAAAAGCCCAGAATGAGAACCTCAGAGGCAAAATTAGAATTGGTTTCTTAGGATCTTAGTTCCCCAGGGATCAAATCCGTGCCCCTTGCAGTGGAAGCATGGAGTCCTAATCACTGGACTTTTAGGGAAGTCCCTGCCTAAAGCCCTTTAGCTGAAAACTCCTGTTTTCCAAGATCAGGGGTCCACAGGCCCAAGCTCTGCCCAGTTGGGTGGGTTAAAGTCAATTCTCTTTCTTAAAAATGAATCCGATAATAATAAAATTAATAATAAATTTAATAATAAATTTAATAATAAAAACAAATAATAATAAAAGCTAATACTTACAAGATATGTCAAACATTTGCCAGATAAGAACACTGAGGTACTGAATTACAAAGTAACTTGTCCAAGGACATCTGCACTTCAGATCCAAAGCCCACACTCTTTTTTGTTTAATTTTTATTTTTTGCCACACGGCTTGTAGGATCCTAGTTCCTCAACCAGGGATTGAACCTGAGCCCCAGCAGTGAAAGCTCAGAGTCCTAACCACTGGACCACAAGGGAATTTCCAGACCCCTCACTCTAACTCCTCCTAGTCCCCCTCCCATTGCCCAGGTTACTCAGCCCTCTGCTACAGCCTGTCCTCTGCTCACCACTCCCCTCTCTTTGCCGAGGACCCATCATGGGGTGTCTTACAGTGGGGTAGTAAATGCTTACGCAATCGATGAGTGGGGTTTGGGCATTTTGTCTGCTTACCCAGCTAATCGCTAGGAGGGTGTGGAGGGCATGAAAGGGAGGAACAAAAATGCTGGGCCCAGCAGCACAGACACTCTCATCCCAAGCCCAGCTTCCTGGACACCCTGATCCTCTTGGCCACATCCAGGGAAAGGAATGTTTCTGTAAAGCTCTTGGATTTCAGGTTGGCTCTGTCACAGTGAGAGTTAGGTCAGAGGGCCTGAGTGCACTTGCCTCTTGGCCAACCCCCAAGAAAGTACTCTAGGGCAAGACTCCTGAGGTTGTGCCCAAGGAGGATGTGAGGCAGGAGACAGGTGGGCCCCCAGGGCTGGACACCTGGAGTTTGTCAAGTGGAGTAAAACTGAAGCTTTGTTCTCACCCGGACACTCCAAGGACAAAGCTAGTGGCAGAAGCTGAGCTCTGTTCGGATAGAGATACAATGACCCCTCCCGAGGTCAAGGAAAGCGTCCCTGTTTGCTCACATTCGGGAAGCCTCCTTGGGGATCAAAAAGAGAGGGGGCTCCACCCCTTAAGTGTGGGCACGCACCTACAAGCTTCTGAGGTGAGATCCATCTTAGCAAAAAGTTGAGCATGTATGTTGGGGAGGGTCCTAGGACAGATCAAGTGTGAAAAAAGAAACAAGTTGGGACTTCCCTGGTGTCCAGTGGCTAAGACTCTGCATCCCCAGTGCAGGAGGCCCAGGTTCCATCCCTGGTCAGGGAACTAGGTCCCACACACCGCACAAACACTCGACAAAGCCAAATAAATAAATATTTACAATTTTTAAAATAAACAAACAGAAGATAATCTGCCAAAGGTAAACAAAGACCCAGAAGGACTGCCCTGTGTAAGTGATTTGTATCGCCTCTTTATGGCGATCCTCTTTCAGGACGCCTGCACTCCTCTCTGGGTGTGTATTTCTGCCTAACTTCTGACTTAAGTAAATAAATTATTTCCCTGTGTGCTGTCCTAAATGTTGTGCTGTGTCTTAATAATAAATTTTGCACCCATTTTTGCAGTTTTTGCTTCCTAGAAACATTCTTGCTTTCAAACAGGGGAAAGAGCCAGGACCACTTTTCTTCTAGCTTCTATCCCCTGGTGGTCTAGTGGTGAGGATGCCTGGTTTTAACCCAATCTACCCAGGTTTGATCCCTGGGCAGGGAGCTAAGATCTCTCTTCTGGATTGCTTGCTGCTTTCCCTCCTGGATCAGAGGGATGAGAGAGCTGGGAGGGCTACCTCAGTCAGGATGGTTTTGATTTCAGGCAACAAAACTCAACCCACACTAACAGAGCAACAAAGGGGATTTGTTGGCTCTTGTAGCTGAGAAATCAAGTGGGCTTCAGGCATGGTTCCATCAGGGCTCTGCTTCTGTCTCTGTGTGATTCTCTCTGGGATCTGCTCCCATTCATGAAGCTTCTCCCTCAGGCTATCTTTCAGCAGCCTCCAGGGTTGCAGGGCTCCTTCTTCCAGAGGTAATGTTAGATTTATCACCCTCACCCCTTCCATTTCCCAAGCATTGTCTCATCAGGTCTTTTCTCTGTCAGTACTAGAGAAGGAAATGGCAACCCACTCCAGTGTTCTTGCTTGGAGAATCCCAGGGACGGGGGAGCCTGGTGGGCTGCCATCTATGGGGTCGCACAGAGTCGGACACGACTGAAGTAACTTAGCAGCAGCAGCAGCAGCAACTGCCTCTCAGAGTGTCTGATTTTAAAAGGACTGCTTAAGTAAACCTAGAAGATGGAGCTGATGAGTGTTTCGAAGCGGCATTTGGGCCCCAGGGCTCACTGGAGACAGGAGTTTCTGCCAAGTGCTCTCTTGTTCGGCTAGCTGGTATCCTTTTACCAAATAATACAATTATCTCAGAGGCAGGACACTGGAGCTGAGGCGCCCAGACCTGTGCTTTACAGAGTTCTACTACCAAGTGTCTGTCTGAAGACCTCTGATTTTGGAGGTGCCACTGCGCATCACAGCAAATACGTTAAAATGTAGGTACACACCTCATTCAACTTAATGGAAAAGTAACTAAAAATAGTTGAGCTCAATTGCAGTTGAATAGGTGACAATGTCACAGTTTATAAACACACACTTACAATTTTTTTTTTTAATTTTTCTTTTTTTTTTGCCAGGCCACGTGGCTTGCACGATCTTAGTTCCCTCCGCAGGGATTGAACCCAGCCCCTTGGCAGTGGAAGTACAGAGTCCTAACCACTGGACCACCAGGAAATTCTCAATATTTACTGTTATGCTTTTATTGTTTTTCTTTCTTCATCTTTTTTTTTCTTTACCATCACATCACCCCTTTGTTTTTGGCAATCACATACGTCACCCATCCCCAACCTTTCTTCCTCCTGGTTTCTTTTTAAAAATTAGAAAAAAAAAATTTATTATTTTGGTTGCACTGGGTTTTCATTGCTGCACTCGGCCTTCTCTAGTTGCAGGGAGCGGGGCTCACTCTTTTTTTCGGAGTCCAGGCTCCAGGCACACAGGCTTCAGTAGTTACAGCACGCGGGCTCAGTAGTTGTGGCTCACGGGCTTTGCTGCTCGGCAACATGCGGGCTCTTCCAGGACCAGGGTCCGACCCATGTCACCTGCATTGGCTGGGAGATTCCCATCCTCTACCACCAAGGAAGTTCTGCTATTCTCTTTTTTAATTTAGGGACCAACACGTTTTCTTGGGCCTTGGCAAAGCTCATGAGCACTAGGCCCAGGGCCTGCGGTGCTTATTATGGAGAACTGACTGGGTGGAGGCTAGTAACGGTGATGCGTGCGCATGTGCCTGATGGGACACCAGACCTGGAGCCAGACCTGTGGAAGTTGGTCCCAACTCTGCTGCTAACTAGCTAAGTGGACTTGGGCAAGTTGCCAGTCTGTCTGGGCCTCCATGTGGTCAGTCGTCAGTTGGAGATAGAGATGCTTGCACTTCTTCCCTGTGTGCCTCCTGGAGGAGCATTCCTTCCAGCTGGCATTGCAAAGAGGATTAACTGGAAGTTACTTTAGAGCCATGTAAACTCAATTTCTTTGGGATCCATTTAACAGGGCTACCCTGGTCACTCAGACCATAAAGAATCTGCCTGCAAGGCAGGAGACCTGGGTTCGATCCCTGGGTCGGGAAGTTCCCCTGGAGAAGGGAATGGCTACCCACTCCAGTGTTATTGCCTGGAGAATCCCCATAGACAGAGGAGCCTGGTGGACTACAGTCCATGGGGTCGCAAAGAGTCAGACATGACTGAAGCGACTAAGCACAGCACAGCATAAGTGGAACCATGCAGTAATTTTCCTTTGGTGACTGGCTTGTTTCACTTAGTATGAAGTTCATCCACATTGTGCAGATGAGAGGGTTTTCTGCCTTTTTAAAGGCTGAACAATATTCCACTGTGTGTTTATGCCCCATTGTCTTCATCCATTCATCTACTGATAGGCATTTGTGTTGCTTCTACTTTGGGGATATTTTGAATTAGGCTGCAGTGAACATGGGAGCCCAGATGTCTCTTTGAGATCCTATATTTCAGTTGCCTAAGTCCTCAGTTTCATCCATGTAGCATATTGCAGATTTTCCTTTGTTTTGAAGGCTGAATAATGTTCCACTGTATGTATAGATGACATTTTCCCTACCCATTCATCCATCAGTGGACACTTAGGTGGCTTTCATGTTTTAACTACTGTGAGTAATGCTGCTGTGAATATGGGGTCTCTTGGAAACCCCGAGTTCAGTTCTTTTTAGTATATACCAAGAAGTGAAATTGCTGGGTCAGATGTAATTCTATTTTCAGCTTTTTGAGGAAGATTCCTCATTCCTTTGATGGCTCCAGAGTACTCCATGGTGTGGATGTACTATTGTTTACTCTGCTTATTGATGGGCACTTGGCATTTTTTCCAGGCTTCAGTTCAGTTCAGTTCAGTCGCTCAGTCGTGTCCAACTCTTTGCGACCCCATGAATCGAGGCACACCAGGCCTCCCTGTCCATCACCAACTCCTGGAGTTCACTCAGACTCACGTCCATCCAGTCAGTGATGCCATCCAGCCATCTCATCCTCTGTCGTCTCCTTCTCTTCCTGCCCCCAATCCCTCCCAGCATCAGAGTCTTTTCCAATGAGTCAACTCTTCGCATGAGGTGGCCAAAGTACTGGAGTTTCAGCTTTAGCATCATTCCTTCCAAAGAAATCCCAGGGCTGATCTCCTTCAGAATGGACTGGTTGGATCTCCTTGCAGTCCAAGGGACTCTCAAGAGTCTTCTCCAACACCACAGTTCAAAAGCATCAATTCTTCGGCGCTCAGCTTTCTTCACAGTCCAACTCTCACATCCATACGTGACCACTGGAAAAACCATAGCCTTGACTAGACAGACTTTTGTTGGCAAAGTACTGTTTTTGCTTTTCAATATGCTATCTAGGTTGGTCATAACTTTTCTTCCAAGGAGTAAGTGTCTTTTAATTTCATGGCTGCAGTCATCATCTGCAGTGATTTTGGAGCCCCAAAAAATAAAGTCTGACCCTGTTTCCAGGCTTAGGCTATTACAAATAAGGCTGCTATAAATAGCCTTGCCCCTGTGTCTTTTTGTATTGTTTGTGGTGAATCTTTAAGATAGATTCCTAGAAGTGGGATCACAAGATCAAGGGACCAATACCCAAGCAGGTATTGCCAAATTCCCTTTCAGCGGGACAGTTCCATTCCCACTAGCAAAGTGTGAGAATGTCTGTCTTCTCACAGCCTGGACAAGGGAGTGTTTTGTTAAACTTTTGGATTTTTGCCAATCTGATCAGCAAGAATTAGTTCCTTGGAGCAATTTGCATTTCTTTAACTACAAGCTTGGTTGAGCATCTTTTTATGTAGTTTTGAAATATTTATTTGCTTTTCTTTTTCTGTAAACTGTATTTTTAGTGCATCTTTCTCACAGTTGATTGGCATTTCAATTTATATTAGAAGCACTTTATATTTATTCTAAGAATGTTAACTCTTTTGTGATGCAGTTGTAAATTTTTTTTTTAACCAGTCTGTCGTTTGTCTTTTAAGTTTTTATTTATTTAAGTTAATTTTGGGGCCATGACAAAAACTTCAGTTAAATGAAACTTATTTGTTGTTTCCCTTTATTGCTTCTGGATGTTGAGTCAAAATTAGGAAAGATTTCCCTGGCCCAAGATTATAGAAGGATTTATTCATGTTTCCCTTTAGTGCCTGGATGGTTTCCTTGTGTTGTTGTTTCTTTTTTCTTAAATGTGGACCATTTTAAAAGACTTCATTGAGTTTTTTACAATATTGCTTCTGTTTTATGCTTTGATTTCTTGTCCCCAAGGCTTGGGGGATCTTAGCTCCCTGACCAAAGATTGACCCCCACCCCCTGCATTGGAAGGCAAAGTCTTGACCAATGGACCACCAGGGAAGTCCCAGGATGGTTTCGTTTGTTACACCCAAACTCCAGTTTCTTTGGAATGAATCTTGGAATACAAAAGGAACGCCTCCAGGTGTTTCTGATTCCACAGGGTTCTCCAGTTATCCCAACACTATGTGTTACACCAGCTATTCTTTCCCCACAATTTGTGATGCTGCCTTCCCTGGTGGCTCAGACAGTAAAGAATCTGCCTGCAATGCAGAAGACAGGGGTTCGATCCCTGGGTTGGGAAGATCCCCTGGAGTAGGAAATGGCAACCTGCTCCAGTATTCTTGCCTGGAGAGTTCCATGGACGGAGGAGCCTGGTAGGCTACAGTCCATGGGGCCATATGACTCGTATGCTCAGTCCATACTGAGGGACTAAAAGTTTCAGTTCCTTTGTCATATATAAGCTTTCCATAGGCCATGGTGGCTGTTTCTGGATTTTGTACTCTGCTGTCCTGGGGACTCACTTCATCTTATTCAGCACTGCTCAGGACCCCGCTCTCCAAGATCATCCCTGAGGACGGCCCCGCCTGACCTCAAGGATCATTTCTTTCCTCCAGGCTCAGAGGTTGAGCTCTGCAAGGTTAAGCTCCCTTGGAGAGGGAGACCTGTGGGAGCCAAATTCACACCCACCTAGACTCTGCAGATGAGGGGGTGTTTCTGGAGAATGACCTTCAGAGAGGAGGGCTCTCTGCCAGTAGGAGCACCTGTTCTGTCCCCAGGAAGGGGTCAGTTCAGTTCAGTTCAGTCGCTCAGTCGTATCCGACTCTTTGCAACCCCATGGACTGCAGCACGCCAGACTTCCCTGTCCATCACCAGCTTCCAGAGCCTACTCAAACTCATGTCCATTGCATCAGTGATGCCATCTAACCATCTCATCCTCTGTCATCCCCTTCTCCTCCCGCCCTCAGTCTTTCCCAGCATCAGGGTCTTTTCCAATGAGTCGGTTCTCTGCATCAAGTGGCCAAAGTATTGGAGTTTCAGCTTCAGCATCAGTCCTTCCAATGAATATTCAGGACTGATTTCCTTTAGGGTTGACAGGTTGGATCTTCTTGCAAGGAGGAAGGGATGGTGTGATGAAGTATTCTACCAGCGCTGGGGCCAGGGGAGAATCTAGTGCTTGGCTAATGATGGCTCTTGAAGGGTCATTTCTTCCAAGAAAAGACAGAACAACCATTTCTCACCCACCCATCAATATTTACTTAAATTCTACTTCACAGCAAATATTATGCTTTGTGCTATGAGGAAAGAGAATCAATACACTGTTCTTGCTTCTCTGGGGAGATAAGAACAGATGCTCTGAGAGCTAAAAGCATCATGAAAGGAGATATGGGCGGGGCGACTTCCAGGTGCCCAGTGGTTAGGACTCAGCCTTCCAATACAAGGGTGAGGGTTCGAATCCTAGTTGGGAAACTAAGATTCAACATGCCGCTGGACTGCAGCAGAATCAGGCTGTTCCTTATTACAATCAAGTGACTTCAGATTGTTCCTTGAGCCCTAGGAAGTCACACCCATGTCATCTGAGTGTCCCCTGCTCTGACACCCACCAACTCCCACTGTCTCCATCTCTTTCACACTGAGTTCTGCTCTTTGTGTCCCCCATGCCATGCTTTCTAGCCTGCCCTGTGTGGTGAACCCTCACCAGTCTCGCTCTCCTGCCTGCCAGAGGGGTGCCCAGGTAAAAGAACAGAGGACAGGCGTCTCCCTGACATGGGGTCTGGGTTTCCCTTCATGTCACCCACGGTGGCTGGAGGAGAATGGTCCTTGAAGGACCCTAAAGAGAAACTGTCAAAAATTTACAGGGAGTGATGAAGCCAAGCAGACATCACCCTGAGACTTGGGAGGGGTTCGAATGATTCTCCTGCCCCCTCCATGCAGTTATTATGATTATTTTCATACAGCAAACCAAGCTGATGGGATCAGATCTCATGGTCCTGAAGTCTGGAGTTAATTCAAGGGCCGTTAGCTAAAGGGACAAGAGGGTGACACTGGGGCTCAAAGTTCCTAATCCCATCTGCCCTCCTGCTGAGACCCCTGGGCATCTTTCTGACAATTAAGTAAAATAAATTGTCATGAGCCAAGCCAGTGACCAGGCAGCCCAGAGATCAGTGGAGGAAGGAAGCTGACTTTGGGGCCTGGCTGACCTGTTAGGGAAGGCTTGGCAGGGAGCCTGCTCGGAGGTTAATCAGTGCCTTGTCTGGCTCCACATCTCCTGGGAGAGGAGATGGAGGCCCCTGTTCCCTTGGCTCTAAGAGGTGTTTTGGGCCTACCTTGCTAAAAGTACTGTTTCAGTTTGTAAGTTTTCAACATGTTTGTGTGTCCAAAGAGAAGGAAGTTAAAGCCTCCACACGCAGACAGGAAGTTTCATCATCCTAGGCACATGGGAGTCAGGAGTGGTCTGGTATAGGGGGTAACCAACACATTTGACCCCACGAGGAAGTAAACAGAGAACGCAAGGCTGTGCACTATCCTGAAAGCCTTGGGGTTACTGTTGAAAACCCAGCTCACTGTCTGGAAGAGGAGAGATACCCTCGCAGAGAGCTCCACTTTGTCAAATGCCACTGGGGGTAAAGGTGTAGAAACTTCAGGCACATAGAGGTGATTCCCTCCTTCCCTGACCATCCCTACAAGGACCAGTGAAAGCGAGAACAACCTGAGTTTCCCCAGAGATTCCCCTGGGTTCCCCAGGGGATGTGGCGTGGTCAGTGCACACCAGGACTTCCGTATTTGCTGTTCCCTCTGCCTGGATGCTCTTTCCCCACATCTTTGCTGGACCAGCCTTTTCTCAGCACTGATGGCTTAACTCCTAAAGGCCCTCGCTGACCCCTACCCACGGTGGCCCATCCCTGTAGAACTCAGCCTCTCTCTAAGCCATTACTGTTTTTTTCTTAAAGTAGATAATACTATTTCTGTTTAGTGTACTCCCCTTTTCCAGCCTCCACTGACTAGAACGTGAAGTCCCAAGAGCCAGGCTTCACCATGATGATCACAGCCGTAGCCCAGTGCCCAGAACTGTGCCTGGCACCTGGTGGATGTTTGGTTGAACTGGTGGTGGGTAGTACTTGGAGTAGATGGGGAAAGAAAGGAGGTGACTTGGAAACAGAAGGGGGCATGTAGGAGGGAGGTGGCCTTTCCCTACTATCAGCTTTCTTCTTCATATGCCTCTTAAGGGGCCGACCCTGTGGAGGAAGAAACACACCACCAGTCTCTGTCCTTTTAAGAGCCTTCACCAACAAGGAGGCTGAACCCCCGCCCTGTTGGGCTGGGGTCAGGCAGATGGACCACCCCGCAACAGAGGTGTTTCTGGGGCAGCAGAATCTGAACCTGCCACTGTTGTTTAGTTAAACCAAAGCACTTCTGGCACCGTGAGAAAATCGATAGGAAATTCTCTGTCTGGGGCAGGCACCCAGGAGAAAGTGGAGTGGGCCCCTTTGCCTTCAGTTCAGTTCAGTTCAGTTGTTCGGTTCAGTTTAGTTGCTCAGTTGTGTCCGACTGTTTACGACCCCATGGACTGCAGCACACCAGGCTTCCCTTTGACTTGCTGAACTTTAAAAGTAAGTGGCAGGGACTTCCTTGGTGGTCCAGAGGTTAAGACTTCTCTTTCCAATGCAGAGGGTGCGGGTTCGATCCCTGGTTGGGGAGCTAAGATCCCATACGTCTTATGGCCAAAAGACCCAAATATGAAACAGAAGCAATATTGTAACAAATTCAGTAAAGACTTTTAAAAATGGCCTACATAAAAAACAAAAAAAGTAAAGTGACACAGGTGAGAACAGGTTGAAGAAGCCAGTTTTCCTTCTATTTGGTCTGCCTACAAATCAAATATCCTAGCATTCAGATCAGTTCAGTTGCTCCGTTGTGTCCGACTCTTTGCAACCCCTGTGGACTGCAGCACACCAGGCTTCCCAGTCCATCACCAACTCCCAGAGCTTGCTCAAACTCCATCAAATCAGTGATGCCATCCAACCATCTCATCCCCTGTCGTCCTTGTCTAGCATCCAAGGACCGCTTAATTCTGCCCGGTGCTGGACCTAGTTGGTGGGCTCCTTAGAGGCAGAATGTGAATGGGTTTTTTTTTTGCAAATTATGAAAACTGGTCAGGAAGGAGGCAAGCAGGGCGGGGCAGGTAAACAAGCCAAGCAGAGTTGTTTTCAGCTCTAGTCTGAAAACAGCCTGATCCCTTGGGAATTCTGGAGTGTGAACAGCTCCACAGAGCTGTTCCACCAGGACAGGAGAGGGTGGGACTTCGTAACCGTGTATCACCCAGTCATCAGCTGCCAGCCACCCCCTGGTGGGTGTAAGGACCAGGTGGCTCCTCTCAGCCAAAGGCAGTTCTCTGGAGAAGGATGCTCTGTGGGGCAGCAGCAGCAGACATTCACAGCTCTGGGGAGTGGGTGACGGGGATCCGGATGGGCATCTGTATTATAGAGTCTCCTGTTACTCATTGTTGTTCAGTTGCTAAGTCATATTGATTCTTTGTGACCCCTTGGACTGCAGTATACCAGGTTTCCCTCTCCTTCGCTATCTCGCGGAGTTTGCTCAGACTCATGTCCGTTGAGTTGGTGATGCCATACAATCATCTCATCCTCTGTCACCCCCTTCTCCTCCTGCCCTCAGTCTTTCCCAGCATCAGGGTCTTTTCCAATGAACTGGCTCTTCGCATCAGGTGGCCAAAGTATTGGAGCCTCAGCTTCAGCATGTCCTTCCAATGAATATTCAAGGTTGATTTCCTTGAGGATTGACTAGTTTGATCTCCTTGCTGTCCAAGGGACTCTCAAGAATCTTCTCCAACACCAAAGTTTAAAAGCATTGATTCCTCGGCACTCAGCCTTCTTTATGGTCTAGCTCTCACATCCGTACACAACTACTGGAAAAACCACAGCTTTGACTAGACGGATCTTTGTTGGCACAGTGATGTCTCTGCTTTTTAATATGCTGTCTAGGTTTGTCATAGCTTTTCTTCCAAGGAGCAAGCGCCTTTTAATTTCAGGGCTACAGTCACTGTCTGCAGTGATTTTGGAGCCCAAGAAAATAAAATCTGCCATTGTTTCCATTTTTTCTCCATCTATTTGTCATGAATTGATGGGACTGGTTGCCATGATTTTTGTTTTTGAATGCCGAGCTTTAAGCCAGCTTTTTCACTCTCCTCTTTCACTTTCATCAAGAGGCTCTTTAGTTCCTCTTTGCTTTCTGCCATTAAGGTGGTAACATCTGCATATCTGAGGTTGTTGGTATTTCTCCCAGCAATCTTGAGTCCAGTCTGTGCTTCATCTAGCCAAGCATTTCGCTTGATGTACTCTCCCTTGAGGCTGAGATGGTAAAGAACCTGCCTGCAATGCAGGAGACCTGGGTTCGATCCCTGGGTCGGGACGATAACCCTGGAAAAGGAAATGGCAACCCACTCCAGTATTCTTGCCAGGAGAATTCCATGGACAGAGGTGCCTGGTGGGCTACAATCCATGGGGTCACAAAGAGTCAGGCGTGACTGAGTGACTAACACTTTCACTTTTCACTCTGCGTAGAAGTTAAGTAAGCAGGGTGACAATATACAGCCTTGATGTACTCCTTTCCCAGTTTTAAACCAGTTCATTGTTTCAAGTTCGGTTCTAACTGCTGCTTAGTGACCTCCACACAGGTTTCTCAGGACACAGGTAAGGTTGTCTGGTATTCCCATCTCTCTAAGAATTTTCCACAGTTTGTTGTGATCTACACAGTCAAAGGCTTTAGCATAGTCAATGAAACAGAAATAGATGTTTTTCTGGAATTCTCTTGCTTTTTCTATGATCCGATGGATGTTGGCAATTTGATCTCTGGTTCCTCTGCCTTTCCTAAATCCAGCTTGTACATCTGGAATTTCTCAGTTCACATACTCTTGAGTCTCCTATAGCCTCCTGCTGGCCCAGGATGAACCATATCCTTCCCCCCAGGTGTCTTTGCCTCTGCCACCAAGGTCCCCTTCCTGTTCCTCTTAAAATCTTCCTCAAACACCAACATCACACCCTTTGATTCTTCCAGTGCTTATTGACCTGAATCATGTCCTCTTTATCTCCTTCTCCAACATTCCCGTCCTACCTTGTACGTGGGCCGAGTCTCCACCTGCCCTTGGAAGCGAGGACCACCCCCATCTTCCCCTCCATGTCTCTAACAGGTCCTCGCACAGACCTGGACATGTGTGAAGTGACTCAGAATGTACAACAGAACTCAGAGGACCCTAAGCTCAGGAGCCTGAAGCCCAAGGTCTGTCCAAGGTCTCCAGGCTGTAGGCAGAGCTGGTATTTGAGCCCACGACACCACTCATATCTCCCCTGTTGCCAAGTGCAGATGAGAGTATGTACTTTTTAAAATTTTATTTGTTTATTTATTTAAACATGAAAAACATTTGAAATTGGGGTATAGCTGATTCACAACATTGTGATAGTTTCAGGTGAACAGTGACGGGACTCAGCCATGCATATGTATGTATCATTCTCCCCCAAACTCCCCTCCCCTGCAAGCTGCCACGTAACACTGAGCAGAGCTTCGTGGCCAATACAATAGGTTTTTGTTGATTATCCATTTTAAATACAGCAGTGTGTGCTAATACATTTAAATACAAGCATGCGTGCTAAGTTGCTTCAGTCATATCTGACTCTTTGCGACGCTATGGACTGTACCCATCGGGCTCCTCTGTTCATGGGATTCTCCAGGCAAGAATACTGAAGTGGGTTGCTATGCCCTTCTCCAGGGGATCTTCTGGACCCAGGGATCAAAACTGTGTCTCTTACATCTCCTCCTTTGGTAGGCCGGTTCTTTACCAGAGCCACCTGGGAATTCCCCAAATTCTTAACTATCCATCCATCTCACAGCCCCATCCCGCCCGCTCTGCACCGCCCCCCACCCCCCCAACCCACACCCCCTCCCCCGACTCCCAACCATCCCAGGAACCATGAGTTTTCTAAATCTATGAATCTCTTTCTGTTTTGTTAGTAAGTTCATTTGTGAGAGAGTACGTATTTTCTAAGTCACACACTTGGTCTCAGTGCTTTGCGTTTCTGGTTGTTAGGATTCTTGGGATTGTAATTGTTCTCTGGGTCAGAAACTTCTAACTTTGAGTGTCATATTACTGAAGTTGATCTACTGCTCAGAAAACCCATCAACCAAAACTCCCCAGGGAATTTAGGATCTATGCATATTGCAGAAGCTTCTGAGGCCCAGTGTGTGGTATTTCCAAAGGAAGTGAAAGCTAGCCTCAGCCCCAGCTGGGACACGCAGACCAGCTGGCCACAGCCCAGCCTCACCACTACTTTTGCTCTGCAACCCAAGACAAGCTTATTTCCCCTGAGCCAGAGCTCACAAGCTCCCTAGCAAACAAAACTGGGTCACCTGTGAGCGCCACTGCTGTGGTGTATCCCCCGAGGGCCAGAGAGGCACTGGGACGACTCTGAGGCTTGGGCATGGACTTTGCGGTTAGAAATCAAAGACAATCTCTCCTTCTCTCTTTCTCCCTCTTCTGTGAGCAGTTGCTCTAATATTCTGCTCTAGACCACCCAGGAATGCACAGAAGGACAGACAAAAGACACAAAGGACATTCCTAGGGCAATTCAGAGTGTACCCACTCCAGTATTTTTGCCTGGGAAAGTCCATGGATAGAGGAGCCTGGCAGGCTGCAGTCCTTGGGATCACAAAGAGTCGGACATGACTGAGCGACTGAGCAGAGGGGCAACTTGGAGGGCAGTGTCGAGTTGTTGCTGTTCAGCCTCAGTCGTGTCCGACTCCCTGTGACCCCATGGACTGCAGCACGCTAGGCTTCCCTGTCTTTCACTCTCCCCTGGAGTTGGCTTAAAGTCACGTTCATTGAGTTGAAGATGCCATCCAACCATCTCATCCTGTGTCACCCCCTTCTCCTCCTGTCCTCAATGTTTCCCAGCATCAGCGTCTTTTCCAACGAGTCGGCTGTTTGTATCAAGTGGCCAAAGTATTGGAGCTTCAGCTTCAGCATCAGTCCTTCCAATAAATATTCAGTGTTGATTTCCTTGAGGATTGACTGGTTTGATCTCCTTGCAGAGTCTCTCAAGAGCCTTCTCTAGCACCACACTTGGAAAGCATCAGTTCTTTGGCACTTAGCCTGCTTTGTTTGTCCAGCTCTCACATCCGTACATGACTACTGGAAAAAGCATAGCTTTGTTGGCACAATGATGTCTCTGCTTTTTAATGCCCTGCCTAGGTTTGTCATCATTTTTCTTCCAAGGAGCAAGCATCTTTTAATTTCACAGCTGCAGTGTCATATCTGTTCTCTAATGGTGCTAAGAAAGGATAATAATAACAATAATAACTCCGAATGAGAGCCAAGGGAGTGGCTGGGATGTGCCCCCAAGCCAATCAGGAGGAAGAAAACAGTGCAAAGAAGGATGCTATTCAGAGCCACAAACAACCTCTTTTTCCTGCTCAGTCTCCCCCTCCTCTTGGTCTCTGGAATTCTTCCACCCACGGGCACCAGCCTTTCTGCCCCGTGATTGTATAGTGGGGGCGGGGAATGGGAGAACTGGCCACCTGACTCTCCCTGGCCAGTTGGCTGCAAGTTGTCGTTCATGAAGCCTAAGGGGTTCCAGGCTCAGAATTGTATTTCCCAGACACCGTCTACCAGCCTTTTAGGGTCTTCCATTTGCTACCATCAAGAGGACCAGTGATTTTTCTCTCCATCAAACTGTACATTTAGACTGGGCTTCCTTGGTGGCTCAGTGGCAAAGAATCTACCTGCCAGTGCAGGAGACTTGGGTTTGGTCCCTGGTATGGGAATATCCCACGTGCTGTGTGGCAAATAAACCCGTGCCCCATAACTACCAAGCCTGTGCTCTAGAGCTCTGGAGCCGCCACTAGCAAAGCCTGTACCCTCAGAGACAAGAAAAGCCACCGCAGTGAGAAGCCTGTGCACTGCCAAATACAGAGTAGCCCCTACTCGAGAAAAGCCCTTGCAGCAACGAAGACCCAGCACAGCCAAAAGTAAATGAATAAATATTAGTAAATAAAATGATTTTTTTTTAAATGTACATTTAGATTCAGGGCCCTTTTTTCAGGAGGACTTATGAGGGGTCAATAGGAAGAGGACCCGGCAAAATATGGGGCTACCAGCTTCCCTGTGGAAAGTGACTCCTTGGTCAAGACCTGTAGACTCTATTTGTATTTATCTGACCCGAAGAGCTGGTTGGGATGAAAAAAGAGAAAGCAATTTTCAGCAAGTATGTACTCCTGGGCAAGAAAAAGGAAGGAAGCATTGATTCACCCCACTTGGGTGAATCACAATGGTGTTTATGCTGACCGAGAGAAGCCAGTCTCAAATGTTTGTATATTGTGAGATTCCGTTCATCTGACATTCTTGAGAACAGGAGGATGGGGAGGGAGGCTAGAGCAGTGGCTGTCAGGGGTTATGAGTGGGGGTCAGGATACCGCAGAGCAGGAGAATGGTTTGGTTTTCAGTTGGGGAGGTTAAACAACAGAATGGTTATGTATCTGATTATGGAGATAATGATAAGAATCTATATGTTTATCACTCAGTCGTGTCCAACTCTTTGCAACCCCATGGACTGTAGCCCACTGGTTCCTCTATCCATGGAATTCTCCAGACAAGAATACTGGAGTGGGCTGCCATTTCCTTCTCTAGGGATATGAATCTATACAGGTGCTAAAATTCAAAGAATCATACATAAGTCAATTTTTCTGTAGTGATTTTTTTTTTTAATAAAAAGTTAATGATGATAATGGCTGACATTTGCTCCCCACGGACCTGATTGTGTAAGTGCCAAATGTCCATTGTCTCATTGTTTTTCTTCTCAGTAAGCCGTGTGGCTTCAGGTTAGCCAACTTGCTCGAGGTCACGTACTAAGCAGACCCTTGAACCATGTCTGTCTGACCCAAGAACCCGTGATCTAACCACTGTGCAGTGGTGCCTCATTTGGGGGCCAGAGCGGGAAAGGATCACGCCGTACCTGAGACCCTGGCTTGGAGAGCACACGAGCAAGAATCAGGTTCTCTTCCAATGGGAGAAGCTGTCGGGGGGTGGGGAGGGTTAGCCCTGGCTGGAGAAGGGATCACAGAGTTGAATTTACATCCGTCTGCTTCAGATGGCTCTTCCAGGCCCAATCCCGTTTCTCTGGCTCTCCCCCAGGATCAGGGGCTGGGCAGCTGAATGGAACTGCTGTCCCCTGGGAACTACAGCCATTATGAAGGAAAAAAAATGAGACTAGACCAGTTATAGCCCTCTCCCCAGGGCCAGGGATGAAGAAGCAGGGATTGGGAGACAGGAGGCAGTTTTTGTTTTCTTCTCATTTACATGTTCCATAAACTGACTTCTTTTCCTGTTTTGTTAAAAATGTTTCATTTGTTGGACAGCACAGATGGATGGGGGATAGCGGATACATGCACAAGTGCATGCTCAGTCACGTCCAAATGTTTGCAACCCAATGGACTGTAACCCACCAGGCTCCTCTGTCCATGGGAATTTCCAGGCAAGAATACTGGAAGTGGGTTGCCATTTCCTTCTCCGGGGATCTTCCCAACCCAGGGACTGAAGCTGTGTCTCCTGCATTACAGGCAGATATTTTTTACCACTGTGCCATGTGGGAAGCCCTGCCTGTAAATTCCTGAAGTTGTTTTACGGGAATCAGTGGTCCTCTGGAGCTCTGCGGGGTGAGTAGGAATTAACACAGGCTGGGTATCGAGACTTCTAAGAAGAGGAAACACAGATGTGGGGGCCTCAGGCTGAAGAGGAACAGCACATATTTAGCAAATTGAAGAGTTCAATGTATTTCAAGAGAGCTGTTCCCGGAAGCTGAGCCTGGGAGGGGAGGGGCTGGGCCATGCAGGACTCCTGTGCGGACCAGAAGACTTTGAACTCTATCCTGATGGCAGTGACAACAAGCAGAGTGGGAGTGAAGTTTAGAAAGATCGCTCCAGATGGCCGGGTATATCCAGATGGGGGCCCCAGAGTTTGGCAGTGGCAGGAAGGACACATGGATGGGTTCAAAAGGTATTTAGGGAGTAGAATCAACAACAGGTCATGAAGATGGTTCAGGTGTAGGGGCCAGGAAGGGAGGACTCACAAAGCTCTGAGCCAATAAAGATGCTTTTCCTTGGGATGTGAACACAGAAAGAAGAGGTGGGGTTGTGACCAAGAGTTTGCTTTTGGAAGCTTTCTAGTTTAGGTGCCCATGGGTCATTGGTGTGGAGCTATCCCACTGGTGGTTGATTATCTAGGGCTCAGGGGGAGCTGAACTGGTGATGTGGGCTTGGAGGTCATCAGCATTCGTGGTTCTTGGGAGTGGGTGGCCTGAGTGGGGAGAACTAGGAAACCTGCAGAGGGAACAGGGAGAGAGCCAAGAAGAAGGATCAAGGCACAACCTCAGGAGCCCTGCATCGAAACACAGCCACACACATCACCCTCGCCGCATTTGCAGTATGCCACCTCTATTATTTTCTATTTAGTATTTTAAGTTGTCTCATTTTCAATATAGTGGGTTTATTTAAAAGGAAAATCTATATAATTAGATGAAAAATCAGTATCATTACCGTACACAGATATTGGTGATAAAAATAAATACAATGAAAACCAAACGATAACATGCAATTCTCGCTAGATAGTTTGCGAATCTCCTTTGTTCAAAAAGGAGATTCTCAAATGTCAGTCCTGCTTGCAAGATGTTCCCACACCCAGCTGAGCTTGCTCCTGGAAGAAATCGGGGCTGGAAGAGAGTTTAAGAGGGGATCATTTTATTTTTTTTTTAATTTGGCTGTGCTACGTCTTTGTTGCAGCATGTGGGATCTAGTTCCCCACCCAGGGATCGAATCCAGGACGGCTGCATTGGAGTGTGGAGTCTTAGCCACTGGATCACCAGGAAAGTCCTGGAATAACTTTCTTGCTGACACCTAAAATCAGCTCAGATCTCATCTACAACCAGGGCACTTTTGTCTAAAGCATGGGTCCTCAAACCTATTCTGTAAATGAGCAGATAGGAAATATTTTAGACTTTGAGGGCCAGTTACATCCCTGCGGTATATTCTGCTTCCCTTCCTCCCTCTTTTCTTGCAATCCTTTAAAACCAATCTCACTTCTGGGTTGTATAAAAACAAGCCCAGATTTGGTACACAGGCTGTACGAGAGAGGAGCAAACGCCAAGAGAGACAGGAGCCTGTGGTGTCACAAGCGGTCCCGTGGCACTCAGCTTCTTCTTTCTTTAATTTCTATTTTATATTGGAGTGTAGCTGATTAACAATGCTGTGTTGGTTTCAGGTGTGCAGCAAAGTGATTCAGTTACGCACATACACATTCGGTTGCCTAGTCATCTCTGACTCATTGCGACCCCATGGCCTGGAGCACACCAGGCTCCACATATCTCTTCTTTTTTCAAGTTCTTTTCCTATTTGGGTTATTACAGAATATTGAGCAGAGTTCCCTGTGCTGTCCAGTAAGTAGATCCTTGTTGGTTATCTGTTTCAAATATGGCATCATGTAAATGTCAGTCCCAAACTTCCAATCTGGGTCTCCTCCACCTTTGCCTGCTGAACCAGAGACAGCTTTCTAAGCACTCAGCTTCTGACCACAAATGATCATTCCCTTCCCAGCCATGAATGGCCCTTCACCGTCTCTGTTTTTAGGCTTCTCCCACAGGATAATTCCTTATCCCCTGTGAGTTTTGGGCTTCCCAGGTGGCACTAGTGGTAAAGAACTTGCCTGCCAGTGCAGGAGACCTAAGAGATGCAGGTTTGATTCCCACGTGTGGAAGATCCCCTGGAGGAGGGCATGGCAACCCACTCCAGTATTCTTGCCTGGAGATTCCCATGGACAGAGAAACCTGGTGGGCTACAGTCCACAGAGTCACAGAGTCAGACCCGACTGAGGTGACTTAGCACAAGCACCGTGAGTCTTGGGGGAGATTTGGCTACACTTCCCTTGTTGACAGTTTCTCAGGACCACAGACTCTCAGAACCTGTTGTTCAAGGACTCACTATTGGGATAGCCCTTCGGGCTGGGTCAGCGTTCTAGTACCAACACCTCCCTCTGGACCCCTCCAAGTTCCTCTTCTGGTGTCACTCCTTCCCTCAGACCTCTCTGTGCCTCGACCTAAGGCTCACTGTCCCTCCTTTGCTCGCTGAAGAGTAGCTACGTTAAGGTCACCTTTTACTCCCGATCTCCAAGGCTGCCATCAAGTCCTTCCCTCCCTCCTGTCAGTAGCTGGAGTTCAGGTACCCCTCTTCCAACTTGAGTGTGAGTAGGTCTTCCATCTGAGGTGGAAGAGATGTTCTAGGTCTTCCAGGGCGTGGTCGTAAACAGCCTTGCAGGTTCTGATGGAGCCTGTCTTTTGGACAGTTGTTTAGAGTGCGGCCAGCTGCCTTGAATGAGTCCAGCCAAGCTGTGAGGAAGTCCAAGCGAGTCAAGTGGTGAGAACACATGGAAAGACAGACACTCGACATCCTCCAGCTATATTATTCATTTCTCCAAAATGGATCACCTTTTTAATATAAAAAAATGCCCCAGTTATTCATGAACTAACTGTATGTTAGGGGACAAAAATCAATATAATTTTAATAATATAGCCATGTATTCAACTTCACAATGTCTCTAGTGGGTAGGTTTTGGCAGACACGCTGTGATAAGTGATATACTTGAATATTGTAAGAAACTGGGTTACAGTGGAGTTCTAACATAAACTGGAGTGCTGCAGAGTCAAGATGCACTTGTCCATGCAGTGGGGCAAATGCAATTTCAGTATGCCTTGCTAGCATACACATCAGCTGTGTTCAGGTTTCTCTTTTTTATCCAGCTCTTACTGTCTAGGAGAGACAATATGATGCGTCAGTGGTACCGCTTATTAAGGTGTTTGAGGAGCAAATATTAAGAATGTGCACAGCTGGTATTTGACTCCACAGGACCACAAATGATTCCCAGATAGTTGCTATTGTCTTTTCTCCTTGATACTCTTTTTTTGATTTTTTTTATTATAATCTTTTTTTTTAAACTTTACATAATTGTATTAGTTTTGCCAAATATTAAAATGAATCCGCCACAGGTATACATGTGTTCCCCATCCTGAACTCTCTTCCCTCCTCCTCCCCATACCATCCCTCTGGGTCGTCTCCTTGATACTCTTATATAACTCATACTTGAGGAAGCGATAGTTTAAAAACACTAAGGTATTATCTTTTTAAATTTTTTAAAAACCTTTTGTTGATGTATAGTTGATTTACAATATTGTGTCAGTTTCAGGTATACAGCAAAGTGATTCAGTTATATGTGTATATATATACAATCCACTCTTTAAGATTCTTTTCCTATATAGGCCATTACAGAGTACTGAGTAGAATCCCCTGGGCCATACAGTAGGTCCTCATTACTTATCTGTTTTATATAGAGTAATGTGTATGTGTCAATCTTGATCTTTCGGTCTATCCCTCCCCGCTTACCCCCTGGTAACCATAAGCTTGTTTTCTACATCTGTAACTCTATTTCTGCTTTGTAGATGAGTTCATTTCTTTTTTTTTTTTGATTCCACATTCAAGTGATATCATGCAATATTTCTCTTTCTCTGTCTGACTCTTCCCTCAGTATGACAATCTCTGGGTCCGTCCATGTTGCTACAGATACTTTTCAATGCAGCTTTTTCAGTTTGTTTTTATTTTTTTAATGAAGTATAATTGACCTACAATACTATGTTAGTTCCTTGAGCACAGTGTAGTGATTTGATATTTCTAATGATCACCACAGTAAACCTAATCACCATCTGCTGCCGTGCAAAGATATTACATAATAATTGACTTCTTTCCCTGCACTGTATTTCATACCGATGACTCATTTGTTTTGCAACTGGAAGTTTGTAGCTCTAATCTCCCCTACCTATGCCTCCCCTTTCCTCACTCCCCTCCCTTCCTGCAAGCATCTGTTTGTTCTCTGTACCTATGACGCTTTCTGTTTTGTTATGTTCGTTCATTTGTTTTGCTTTTAGACTCCACGTATAAGTGAACTCATATAGGATTTTCTTTGTTTGACATTTTACTTAGCATGATACCCTCTAGATCCATCTATGCTGTCACAAATGGCAAGATTTCATTCTTTCTGGGGGGGCATGCTACTCAACTTGTGGAACCTTAATTCCCTGACCAGGGATTGAACCCCAGCCTTTGACAGTGAGAGTACAGAGGCCTAATTACTGGACCACCAGCGAATTCCCCCAAGATTTCATTCTTTTTTATGAGTGAGTAATACTCCATTGTATATCTTCTTAATCCATTCATCAATTGACGGGCACTTAGGTTGCTTCCGTCACTCTGTGTCTTTTGATTGGAACACTTGGTCCATTTACATTTAAAGTAATTATTGATTGGTATTACATATATCCTTATATTGCCATTTTGGTTAATCATTTTCCATTTGTTTTTGTAATTCTTTTTTCTCCTTTCTTTTTCTTTTGCTTGTGATTTGATAACTCTCCTTAGTGTTATGTTTGGATTCTTTTCTCTTTTGTGTTTATCTATTATAATTATAGATTTTTGGCTTGTGATTACTATGAGGTTTATATATATATGTGGTTACTGTGAGGTTTATATGTTCATGATTATTTTCAGTTGATAATCTTAAGTTTTTGAACATGTTCTAACAACTCTGTACTTTTACTTCCTCCAACCGTTAATGTTTTTGACATAACATTATACACATTTTTGTTTTGTGTGTCTCTTAACTATTTATTGTAGATATATTAATAGATGATATCTCTAGAGAGTCCCTTGGACAGCAAGGAGATTAAACCAGTCAATACTAAAGGAAATCAACCCTGAATATTCACTGGAATGACTGATGCTGAAGCTGAAGCTTCAATACTTTGGCCACCTGATGCAAAGAGCCAACTCACTGGAAAAGATCCTGATGCTGGGAAAGATTGTGGGAAGGAGGATAAAGGGGGAACAGAGGATGAGATGGTTGGATGGCATCATCAACTCAATAGACATGAGTTTGAGCAAACTCCAGGACATGGTGAAGGACAGGAAAGCCTGGCGTGCTGCAGACCGTGGGGTTGCAAGGTCTGACAAAACTTAGTAACTGAACAACAACTAGCTATTTTAGCTGTCCTGGCCCAGAAACCAGACATTTAAGTAAAGAGAACTTCAAATGGCTTCAAGCCATCCTGCAATCTTATGAGACCCCAAGTAAGAACTGCCCTGCTGAGCCCAGTCAACTCCCAGACGGTGAGAGATGTAACTTAACCTTTTAAGCCACTGCATTTGGGGGTGGTTTGTTACACAGCAGTTGACAACTGGAACACCACCCAAAGGTGATGTCTCGTCAGGAGGTTTTCTGTCTCACCCAGGGATAAGGTTTAAATTCTCTCTTCTCTCATCCAAACAAGATGACTTTTCCTCAGCTTTGCAGGTCAATCTCTGGTTTTCTCATCAGAGAACAATGTGAATTTTTTACCCAGCTCAAATTACTCAAACCCAGGAGTTCTCAAACTGGTTAACTATGAAAGGTACTTTTGTTTGCCTAAGCCAGAGTCATTGCCCAAATCTTTCATCCTGTCCTCTTTTACTGTAAAGCCTGGGACAGCCAGATACGCATTTCCTGGCTTTGCTGGGGAAGGCTTTATAATCCTTATTTGGCCAATGATGTGAGGTCAGCTGTTGGGTTCTTGAAAACAATCTTTGCTTGTTGATAAGGGGGAAGCTGGGGGAAGAAACCGCCTGACATCATCACTTGCTTTCTGCTCCTGAATATGGTGTGAGGATGTGACGTGATGTGTGGGGCTGCTGCAATCATCTTGAAATGATGAGGGGAAACTTAGGAACTCAGAACCTTATCATCTTCTTTATGAAAAGAATAAACAACTCTTTCTTTAAAACATTGCTGGTCAGGGGACTTCCTGGTAGTCCAGTGGTTAAGAATCTACCTGCCAGTGCAGAGGACATGGGTTTGATTCCTGGTCCAGGAAGATTCCACAGGCTGTGGAGCAACTAAGCCCGTGTGCCACGACTACTGAACCCATGTTCTGTAACTATTGAAGACTTTGTGCCTAGAGTCCATGCTCTACAACGAAAGAAGACACCCCAGTGAGAAGCCTGTGCACTGCAACTAGAGAGTAACTCCCACTTGCTGTAACAAGAGAAAAGCCTGCACACAGCAACAAAGACCCAGCATAGCCTAAATAAATAAATGAATAAAATGTAAAAATAGAACTATTGTTGGTCTTTTTTTTTGCAACTGAATGCATTCCTTACTGTGACATGTGTCATGTTCACTTTAGAGACAAGATCTGAATTTTCCTTATAAAAGTGGGGAGTGTCTCCCTTTGGAGGCCTGCCTGTTGAGTTTTTGCCTCCTGGGGCTGGAGATTCAGGTGAAGGGAGGAGGAACATGCCTCTGCCTGGGGCTTGAGCTGGGAGTTGGAGTGGGCTTGTGGGTTCTGGCAGGGAAGACTTGGGGAACGGCTGATGTGAGCGCTCCCCGCTGCAGAGGGCTTTCCCTAGCATCAGCCCTGGGTCTGGTCTTGATCACATGAGGAGTCAAAGCTACCACCCTGGACTCATGAACTAGGGGACTGGGAGGTCCCCCCAGTATTGATGGTGGGCGGGGGTGGAGATGACAACAGACAGCGAATCAAGTCAGGAGACTGAACTCTGGTCCCAGCTCTGCCACTAACTGCCTTTGTGTCCCTGTATATCAGCCAATTCCTTGACGGCCAGTGTTCTGAGCCCTCATCTGTGAATAGGACATTCTGTGCTCACAGGGAACCTCCTGTCCCCAGGCTCCTGGTCTCTGAGCCTCTTCTTGGAAGCACAAGTAATCCTGGACCATGATGGGCCCACATCCAACAATTGGCAAATGCCACTCCAGGATCCTCCCATGGTGGGAAGGGAAACCTGAGCCCCTGCTGGGCTTCCAGAGGCCAGGTGCAGCGAGGTGGGGAGGGTGGGGGTGGGCAGGAGGCAAAGATGAATCAGAGGAAGAGCCTGCCTAGAGCAACACAGAGTAAGCGGAGGATGGTAATGTGAGGATCCAAGTTCCTAAGGTCCCTGATCCCTGCCCTGCCAGCTTTCTCAGCTCGCTTCCTGCCACTGGGCCAGTGGGGCTGCTGGAGGGGGAGCGGTGGGCGGCCAGGCTACATGGCGGGGAAGGGGACAGAAAGCCGGAGTCCCAGACTCTGGAAAGGTGGTGTTCAGGTTTCCTCACTGCTCCCTGGGAGGCTGAGCTGCTGGGAAGTTCCCACCACACACCATGCTTTCTCCTCACCTCTCCGGGATTTCTGCAGGGAACATTCTGCAGTCAGCCAGCAAAGGATCTGCCCACAGACCCCTGGAGCTGTAGATCCTCTCTCCTTCCCGTACCAGGAGACTCTCCTACCCCTTAATACCTTCAAGCAAACAGGAGTGTGATGGCGGCTCAGAATGCCGTTAGTCTTCCAGGCAATTTTTCCAAATCTTATCTCATCTAGTTCTCTTGATAAATCTAAGTACTCCATTGGTTTCAGAGATGAGGAAGCCGGAGCAAAGAGACTGACTGACCTCCAAGGAGTCACACCAGCCGAGAAGCGACACAGCCACAATTTCCACTCTGGCTTGTTGATCTTTTCTTAATATCTTCTGCTTCTGTTAGGTCCATATCATTTCTGTCCTTTACTGAGCCCATCTTTGCACGAAATGCTCCATTGGTATCGCTAGTATTCTTGAAGAGATCTCTAGTCTTTCCCATTCTATTGTTTTCCTCTATTTCTTTGCATTGATCACTGAGGAAAGCTTTCTTATCTCTCCTTGCTATTCTTTAGAACTCTGCATTCAAATGGGTATATCTTTCCTTTTCTCCTTTGCCTTTCACTTCTCTTCTTTTCTCAGCTATTTGTAAGGCCTCCTCAGACAACCATTTTGCCTTTTTGCATTTCTTTTTCTTGGTGATGGTCTTGATCACTGCCTCCTGTATAACATCACGAACCTCCATCCACAGTTCTTCAGGCACTCTATCAGATCTAATCCCTTGAATCTATTTCTCACTTCCACTGCATAATTGTAAGGGATTTGATTTATGTCCTACCTGAGTAGGAATACCAGACCACCTGACCTGCCTCTAGAGAAACCTATATGCAGGTCAGGAAGCAACAGTTAGAACTGGACATGGAACAACAGACTGGTTCCAAATAGGAAAAAGAGTACGTCAAGGCTGTATATTGTCACCCTGCTTATTTAACTTATATGCAGAGTACATCATGAGAAACACTGGGCTGGAGGAAGCACAAGCTGGAATCAAGATTGCCGGGAGAAATATCAATCACCTCAGATATGCAGATGACACCACCCTTATGGCAGAAAGTGAAGAGGAACTCAAAAGCCTCTTGATGAAAGTGAAAGAGGAGAGTGAAAAAGTTGGCTTAAAGCTCAACATTCAGAAAGCGAAGATCATGGCATCTGGTCCCATCACTTCATGGGAAATAGATGGGGAAACAGTATCAGACTTTATTTTTAGGGGTTCCAAAATCACTGCAGATGGTGACTGCAGCCATGAAATTAAAAGACGCTTATTCCTTGGAAGAAAAGTTATGACCAACCTAGATAGCATATTGAAAAGCAGAGACACTACTTTGCCAACAAAGGTCCATCTAGTCAAGGCTATGGTTTTTCCAGTGGTCATGTATGGATGTGAGAGTTGGACTGTGAAGAAAGCTGAGTGCCGAAGAATTGATGCTTTTGAACTGTGGTGTTGGAGAAGGCTCTTGAGAGTCCCTTGGACTGCAAGGAGATCCAACCAGTCCATTCTGAAGGAGATCAGCCCTGGGATTTCTTTAGAAGAAATGATGCTAAAGCTGAAACTCCAGTGCTTTGGCCACCTCATGAGAAGAGTTGACTCATTGGAAAAGACTCTGATGCTGGGAGGGATTGGGGGCAGGAGGAGAAGGGGACGACAGAGTATGAGATGGCTGGATGGCATCACTGACTCGATGGACGTGAGTCTGAGTGAACTCCGAGAGTGGGTGATGGACAGGGAGGCCTGGTGTGCTGCGATTCATGGGGTCGCAAAGAGTCGGACACGACTGAGTGACTGAACTGAGTGGTCTAGTGGTTTTCCCTACTTTCTTCAATTTCCGTATGAATTTGGCAATGAATTCATGATCCAACCCACAATCAGCTCCCAGTCTTGTTTTTGCTGACTGTATAGAACTTCTCCATCTTTGACTGCAAAGAATATAATCAATCTGATTTCAGTATTGACCATCTGGTGACATCCTTGTGTAGAGGTTTCTCTTGTGTTGCTGGAACAGGGTGTTTGCTATGACCAGTGCATTCTCTTGGCAAAACTCTATTAGCCTTTGGCCTACTTCATTCTGTACTCCAAGGCCAAATTTGCCTGTTACTTCAGGTATCTCTTGACTTCCTACTTTTGCATTCCAGTCCCCTATAATGAAAAGGACATCTTTTTTGGGTGTTAGTCCTAGTCTTGACAGAACCATTCAACTTCAGCTTCTTCAGCATTACTGGTCGGGGCCTAGACTTGGATTACTGTGATATTGAATAGTTTGCCTTGGAAATGAACAGAGATCATTCTGTTGTTTTTGAGATTGCATCCAACCAAGTACTGTGTTTTGAACTCTTTTGTTAACTATGAGAGCTACTCCATTTCTTCTAAGGGAATCTTGCCCACAGTAGTAGATATAATGGTCATTCACCCATTCTAGTCCATTTTAGTTCACTTATTCCTAAAATGTTGATGTTCACTCTTGCCATCTCCTGTTTGACCACTTCCAATTCGCCTTGATTCATGGACCTAACATTCCAGGTTCCTATGCAATACTGTTCTTTACAGTATCGGACTTTACTTCCATCACCAGTCACATCCACAGCTGGGTGTTGCTTTTGCTTTGGCTCCGTCTCTTCATTCTACTATACAAAAAAGATCTTCATGACCCAAATAACCATGATGGTATGATCACTCACCTAGAGCCGGATATTCTGGAAAGTAAAGTCAAGTGGGCCTTAGGAAGCATCATTATCAACAAAGCTAGTGGAGGTGATGGAATTCTAGTTGAGCTATTTGAAATCCTAAAAGATGATGCTGTGAAAGTACTGCACTAAATATGCCAGGAAATTTGGAAAACTCTGCAGGGCCACAGGACTGGAAAAGGTCAGTTTTCATTCCAATCCCAAAGAAAGGCAATGCCAAAGAGTATTCAAGCTACCGCACAATTGCACTCATCTCACACGCTAGCAAAGTAATGCTCAAAATTCTCCAAGCCATGCTTCAACAGTACATGAACCGTGAACTTCCAGATGTTCAAGCTGGATTTTAATAGGCACAGGAACCAGAGATCAAATTGCCAACATCCATTGGATCATCGAAAAAGCATGAGAGTTCCAGGAAAACATCTACTTCTACTTTATTAACTGTGCCAAAGCCTTTGACTGTGTGGATCACAACAAACTATGGAAAATTCTTAGATAGATGGAAATACCAGACCACCTGACCTGCCTCCTGAGAAGTCTGTATGCAGGTCAAGAAGCAACAGTTAGAATTGGACATGGAAAAACAGACTGCTTCCAAATTCGGGAAGGAATACGTCAAGGCTGTATATTGTCACCCTGCTTATTTAACTTATATGCAGAGTACATCATGAGAAATGACAGGCTGGATGAAGCACAAACTGGAATCAAGATTGCTGGGAGAAATATCAATAACCTCAGATATGCAGATGACACCACCCTTATGGCAGAAAGCGAAGAAGAACTAAGACCCTCTTGATGAAAATGAAAGAAGAGAGTGAAAAATTTGGCTTAAAACTCAATATTCAAAACACTAAGATCATGGCATTCAGTCCCATCACTTCATGGCAAATAGATGGGGAAATAATGGAAACAGTGGCAGACTTTTTTGGGGGTGGGGGGCTCCAAAATCACTGCAGATGGTGACTGCAGCCAAAAGACACTTGCTTCTTGGAAGAAAAGCTATGAACAACCTAGACTGCTTATTAAAAAGTAGAGACATTGCTTTGCCAACAAAAATCTGTCTAGTCAAAGCTATGGTTTTTCCAGTAGCCATGTATGGATGTGAGAGTTGGACTATAAAGAAAGCTGAGCATTGAAGAATTGATGCTTTTGAACTGTGGTATTGGAGAAGACTCTTGAGAGTCCCTTGGACTGTGAGGAGATGCAACCAGTCCATCCTAAAGGAAATCCGTCCTAAATGTTCATTGGAAAGACTGATGCAAAGCTGAAACTCCAATACTTTGGCCACCTGATGTGAAGAACTGACTCATTCGAAAAGACTTTAATGCTGGGAAAGATTGAAGGTGGAAAGAAGGGGATGACAGAGGATGAGATGGTTGGACAGCATCACTGACTCGATAGTCATGAGTTTGAGTAAGCTCCGGGAGTTGGTGATGGACAGGGAAGCCTAGCGTGCTGCAGTCCATGGAGTCACATAGAGTCGGACACGACTGAGTGACTGAACTGAAGTGAACTTGTTGACCTTAACCCCCACTTCTCCAGGCTGACCATCCATCACCTGGAGAGTAAAACCCATACCAGTAGCTGGACACAAAGGGCCCTATGGGTGTGGTCTCCACGGACTTTCATTTCTAGAAGCAAGGAAGATGTTGGGGAGAGCCACACAGTGGCCTTCAAATGAACCTGCAATGTTTTAACATTTTATTACCTAAAAAAATAAGAAGCAAACGTGGTACAGTGTTGACATCAGGCAAAGCTGGGTGATGGGTACACAGGTCTCCCACCTACAGTGTGTGTGATTTCATTCCTTTGTAAATGAGCTGGGTTTTGAACTTGAGAGGAGGGGTGGGCCCCAAGGAGACAATTAGGATTTTAACAGCTTACTATAAATGGAACATTTCATTTCTCTAAGTATTGAGAAGTGCATGTTAATAGTTATCCCAGCCAATAGTTACTCTGTCAAAGAGTTCTATCAGATGTAGACATTCAGACAGATGTTCTAATAAATAAGCACTATAATCAGTAGAGACTTGCAAAGCCTTTTCTGGAGGAAGTCAACCTCTGCACAGTGCAGTATCCAGGCAGGTCTGTTGTTTAGACTCACAAGTCATTTTGTTGTCAGAGTATTACATTATTATCTATGCTTTCCTGTAAGCTTGAAATATTTCATAATTAAAATAAGATTGCCATGTCGCTCCTTCTGTGGGACATTGTGGTTCCCCCAAAGACGTTCTGGTCATTTTCCCAGGACCTGTGAATATGTGACCTTACAAGGCAAAAGGGACCTTGTGGATATGATTGAGTTAAGGATTTGGGGATCTAGGGATTATCTCAGTGGGCCTGCTGGAATCAAGGCTTCCCCGGTGGCCCAGTGGTAAAGAATCCACCTGGTTTGGGAAGATATCCTAGAGTAGGAAATGGCAACCCACTCCAGTATTTTTGCCTGGGAAATCCCATGGACAGAGGAGCCAGACAGGCTACAGTCCACGAGTCCACAAAGAGTCAGACACGAATGAGCAACTGAGCACTACTGCTGGGATCACAGGTCATTCATTATCAGAGTCAGGTGCCTCAGTCAGAGGTGATATGAAGATGGAATTAGTAGCTGGAATTGTGTGGTTATGAGTTGATGAACATTGGCAGGCTTTGCTCAGTCGTTCAGTCATGTCCAACTCTTTGTGACTCCATGGAGTAGTCTGCCAGGCTCCTCTGTCCATGGGATTTTCTGGGCAAGAATACTGGAGTGGGTTGCCATTTCCTCCTCCAAGTGGGAAGCCTTTAGAAACTGGCAAAGTCAGGGAACCATTTCTCTCCAACTCTCCAGAAGGATGGTTTCTGGCCCCTGCGAGACTCATTGGAGATTTCTGACCTCCATAACGGTGAATGATCTTGTGTTTTTTGAAGCCACCAAGCGTGTGGCAATTTGTTGCAGCAGCAGTAGGAAATGAATCTGGACATGGTCAGCAACTATACCAATTGGTTGTGATACAGTTTCTCAAAGCAGGAACAAGAGGTCCGGAAAGGGCCATGCCCTTCCATCCCACTCAGGATGGCACAGCTGGCCTCCCCGGGTTCCTGAATCCCCAGTCCTGGGTTTCCCTAGAGTCCACTCAGCACTATCTAACTTCAGCAGGAAATCAGGGAAGCCAAAGGCTCATGGAGTCAAGAGCCCTGACCTGCGTGGTCAGCATTAACACTCCCAGGGCCTCAAATACTCGGTTCCTCCTGGGCCCCCCAGGACCAAGATACTAGGTACTCCTGGTCTGGGAATTAACTGCCTAGGCCTTCCCTTCTGGGTCTTGCACATGAAAAGATGGATTTTCCAGTTGATGGACACCCAAGTGCTTTTGATCGGTCCCCCTGATCCCTGAACTTCCTTGTTCCCCTGCTGCCCTGGGCAGAGAACTGTGTCTTCTGACCTCATGCCCATTCAACAACTTTTGGCTATTGCTTAGTCTGCAGCAATGCCAAATTCTGGGTGGGGGAGAATGGGGTGAGGTCTTTTCAGAGACCCCCCTACTCCAATCACCTTAGGAGTTTATGGTCTAGTAGGGGAAACTATGACGTGTACTGGACAGCTACAGACCAAGGTGCCCTGTGACTATAGTGGGAGGGAGGGATCTGAGAGTCCACGTTTGTTCATTCAGATACTCGTTAAGGCTCCCAAATCATTTCCCTTCTGCCCATCTGGACTCTAAAGGCTGAAAATGTGATCCTTTGCTGTGAAGGTACAAAATATCTTCCTACAGAGACAAAAACAGAAGCAGATAAAAAAATTTCCTAGTAATAGCTGAAGCTCCAATACTTTAGCCACCTGATGTGAAGAGCTGACTCACTGGAAAAGACCCTGATGCCGGGAAAGATTGAGGGCAAGAAGAGAAGACGGTGACAGAGGATGAGGTGGTTGGATGGCATCACTGATTCAATGGACAAGAGTTTACACAAACCCCAAGAGATAGTGAAGGACAGGGAAGCCTGGTATGGTGCAGTCCATGGGGTCTCAAAGAGTTGAATACAACTTAGCGACTGAAAAACAGCAATCAGGAAGGCTGTGAATGCCCTGGTATTCCTGGAACAGCTGTGGAGTCTCAGACAAGAGAGAGCAGGGAGGGACTCAAGTCAGATTCCAGAAGACACTCAGGATTGTGCTGGGAAAGCCGTGGAGGCAGTCTCAGCTGTGGGGGTTGCCATAGGAGAGTGTTGCGAGGGAAAGGACAGAATGAGCTAAGCTAAGAACATGCTGACAGCAAAAGGTGTTCACAGTGGGGAGGGGGTCAGGAGTACCCAGCTTTAACTCTTGTGTTGGGAAATAATCTGTGTATGCTAGACTAACCCAGGCGTGCCTTTAGTGGTTTATCAATGCCCCTGAAGGAACTTCACTGGTGAGTCTGTTGGGGCAATGCAGGACTTCAAGTGTTCCAGAACATGTGGTCAGAGCAGGTGCCCTGAACAAAAAGGGTAAGGAGGACATGCTTGATAAGGTGGGAGTCATAATTCAATGTGCTCAGAGACATCGTCAGGTGGAGGACTAACTAGGGGTCAGCCAGGAGGGGTTGAAGTGACGGGGTTAACTGGAAGAGCTGAGTAAAGGAGATTGTTCCCTGGAAATGAGAGTGACAACTGTAAGGATTCATGACCAGTCACCTTCTCTGCAGAAGAGAAATTGATCAGAACCACAGCAAGGAGCAGCCCGATCTATCTTATTGATTACATTCAAATCTGACCAAAAGACGATTTGGAGCCACTATCGCACAGTCGGGGGGACTGCCCTCCTCCCTTGGTTCTCTGGACTGTCGGTAAGAAGGTAGAATAAGGGGGCTGCCCTTGGCAAGGCTGAGCTTGCCTGGAGAATGGGGGGCTCAGGAGTCAGTATGGAGAAGGGAGGTGGGGACAGGGCAGGAAAAAGTGACTGCCCAGGAGCAGCTCCAATGTGGGTTTAGGACAAAAGAGTTGGGAAGAAAGAAGGGCGAAAGGACAGGTAGAGAAGATGTCATTCTGAACACGAGACAGAAAGAGGTAGAGAGAAGAGATGAAAGCTGGAGGCAGGAGTGAAGGATGGAGGAAAACAGGGCAACGATGAACAGAGCCAAGATGGGGTAAAAACAAGATGACAATGCAGAAAGCCAAGTATCTGAGAACAATGGGCCATGGCAGAGGAGAACAAAGGCCAGGACAGAGCCAGCACAGGCCTGGAGGCCTTCATACTGCAGCCCACGGATTTGGTTACACAAAGGGGACTAAGAGATTCTGCCAGAAACAGATAAGCACCCTGCTGTGTGGCTGGGCTGGACCTGCAGCTCTACAGTTCGTTGAATGTTTGCTTAACAAAACATTTCACTGTACAGAAAGCCCTAACGAGTCAGGTGGGCTTTCTTATCAAGATATTCAGGGTCTTTCACTCACACCACATCACTGTGACGACTATAAATCCAGGAGGTTCTGAACGCTCGAAGGTCAAATGCAGTAGATTATCTACTGATTCCTGAGCCCCTCAATCTCCAGGCAAGCTCGACCTTGCCAAGGGCAGCCACCTTATTCTACCTTCTTACCAACAATCCAGATCATTGTTACAATGATGCTCAAACTAAAAGTCAGACTTGTGGTTGCCAGGGGGAAGGGGAGTGGGGGAAGGAGGACTGGGAGTTTGGGGTTAGCAGATGCAAACTATTATATATATAGGATAGATAAACAACAAGATCTTACTGTATAGCACAGGGAACTGTAGTCTGCTGCTGCTGCTAAGTCACTTCAGTTGTGTTCGACTCTGTGCGACCCCATAGACAGAAGCCCACCAGGCTCCCCCGTCCCCAGGATTCTCCAGGCAAGAACACTGGAGTGGGTTGCCATTTCCCTCTCCAATGCATGAAAGTGAAAAGTGAAAGGGAAGTCGCTCAGTCGTGTCCTACTCTTCGAGACCCCATGGACTGCAGCCTACCAGGCTCCTCCGTCCATGGGATTTTCCAGGCAAGAGTACTGGAGTGGGGTGCCATCGCCTTCTCCAGAACTATAGTCTGGTATCTGGTAATTAACCATAATGGAAAAGAATGTGAAAAAGAATATATATATCACATACATATACATATATGTATGTATTAATATAAGTGAATCATTCTATGCCAGAAATAAACACAATGTTGTAAGTCAACTATACTTCAGTAAAAATTTTTATTTTATTTTATTTATTTTTGACTGCGTCTGGGTTTTCATTGCTTCAGGAGGGCTTTCTCTAGTTGCAGTGAGTGGACTTCTCGTTGCAATTGCTTCTCTTCTTGGGGAGCTTTTGAGTGTGAGGGCTTCGGTAGGTAAGGTGCATGAGTTTAGTTTCTCTGCAGCATGTGGAATCGTCCTGGACTAGGTATTGAACCCATGTCCTCTGCTTTGGCAGGCAGATTCTTAACCACTGGACCACCAGAGAAGTCCAAGAAATATTTTTAATTAAAAAAATAAAGTCAGAGCCTTGTCCTGTTACCTGTATTTTATAGTTTTGGGAGTTTTACCCAATCTGGATAGGAGGGTATGGTATCTTACAAAGGACATGTGACACAGTGGTTGGAATGCAGGCTCTATACTTAGTGGCCTGGATTCATATCCCTGCTTTGCTACACACTTTGCTACACACTGAGAACTGTGGGCTCAATTTTATGATCTGTAAAATGGGTACATTGAGAACACCCACCTCATAGGGTTGTTGTGAATAGTAAATGACTGTCTACATGTTAAGTGCTTAGAATAGTGCCTGGCACATGGAAAGTACTCTCTACATCTCAGTGATCATGACCGCTTAGCGATCATAAGTGGAGAAGGAAATGGCAACCCACGCCACTATTCTTGCCTGGAGAACCCCATGGACGGAGGAGCCTGGTAGGCTACAGTCCATGGGATCGCAAAGAGTCGGACAAAACTGAGCGACTTCACTTTCACTTTTCACCTTCATGCATTGGAGAAGGAAATGGCAACCCACTCCAGTATTCTTGCCTGGAGAATCCCAGGGACAGAGGTGCCTGGTGGGCTGCCATCTATAGGGTCGCGCAGAGTCAGACACAACTGAAGTGACTTAGCAGCAGCAGCAGCAGCATTCATAAGAACAAAATATGAAGACAAGAAGTAGATGGTCCTAGGTTAAGGGAGGAGAGGTTAGTTTGGAGTGGGCGTGTGCAGCTTACACAGTGCAAGGGTCAGAGAGATGGGAAGGGGCTTCCAACTGAAACTAGGGGTTTGAGTGTGGCCCTTCATGAGGGTTTGCTGCCATTTCTGATTGAGCTAGGTCCAAAAGAGGGAACCGAGGGCCTCATCTGTCCATCAAGCGGATAATAATAATTCTAGGTCCCCAAATGAGAGACTTCAGGGTATATCTATATGTACCTATATGTATATCTAAATGTGTGCTGAGCCTCAGGCTTCATTGCACCCTAGCCCCGGAGATCTGTAATACGGTACAGCCACCTGACACTTGAAGAAACAAAGTCAGATTTGGAATTTGCCACCTGCCACCATTTTGACCTTTGCCCCCAGTTTCCTCCCCTCCCTCAGTGAGCTGTTATAAAGATCCAGCGACTAGAGTAAGCAAAAACAAATACAACTGGATCCCCGATAAACATCACTTACAGAGCTAGTGTGCAGAAAAACTGCAGCCCTACCTGTGAAATCCAAACTGCTGGTAATAGAACTGTAAACAGTGTCTTTATGGACTAGAGGCGAAGGACTTCTTTAAAAATGCCAAAAGCGCAATCATAAGGCTCAAGATTAACGTGATCCCTCCAACTACAGGAAAACAAAGACACAATGGTCAAAGATAATGACTTGGAGGAGACTGGATACATGCGTGTGTATGGCTGAGTCCCTTCGACATTCACCTGAAACTATCACAACACTGAAAATCTGCTGTGCCCCAATACAAAATAAAAAGTTAAAAAAGAAGATAATGACCAGATAACAGATTGGGCAAAGGTACTGCAATACCGCAAGCCCAAAATGACTAGTATCTGAATGGTACAGGACCTCCTGCATATCAACAAGACAGAGAGAAGAAACTCGTGGGAAAATGGGCCAAGAAGAGGAACAGGCCATTTTCAGAGTAAGAAGCTGGAAGGGCAAATATATGGGGAGATGTTCACTGGTTACAGGGTAATTGAAAATTAAACCAATGAGATACTACTTGCCATCTGTTTGGCAAAAATTAAAAAACTGAGGAATGCCGAGCGGGTTAGGATGTGCGGCTATAAGCTTCCTACATTACTGGAGGTCACGGGTAGGTGGTGTAGCCTTCCTCAGCCAGACCACCTGTATCTATACCACATAATCAATAATCCACTCCCTGGGAATTTACATATAGATACACCCTGAAGTCTCTCATGCAGGGACCTAAGGACACCTACATGAGGATGCTCATCATAGCAGAGGGTTGATGGTGGGGGCAGGGCTGTGGATGGGGTGATGGCGGGGGCAGGCCTCAATCCAAGGCCAAAAAACTATAACGTGAAACAGAAGCAATATTGTAACAAATTCAATAAAGAATTTAAAAATGATTCACATCAAAAAAATCTTTAAAAAAAGGACTATTATCCAAAATACACAAAGAACCTTTAAAACGCAACCATAAGAAAACAAAAACTTATTTAAAAAATAGGCTAAGACCTTAACAGGTATCTCACCAAAGAAAATACATAGATGACAAATTAGCATACCAAAAACTCCACATCATATGTTATCAGGGAAATGCAAATTAAAACAAAATAAGATACTACTACAAACCTAACAGAATGGCCCAAATCCAGAACACTGACTACACCAAATGCTGGTGAAGATGTAGGGCAATAGAAACTCACGTTCATTGCCAGTGGGAAGGCAAAAAGGTGCAACTATTTTGGAAGACAGTTTGGCAGTTTCTAACACAATTAACAAATAGCTGAGAAATAGCTGAGAAAAGAAGAGAAGTGAAAGGCAAAAGAGAAAAAGAAAGATATACCCATTTGAATGCAGAGTTCCAAAGAATAGCAAGGAGAGATAAGAAAGCCTTCCTCAGTGATCAATGCAAAGAAATAGAGGAAAACAATAGAATGGGAAAGACTAGAGGTCTCCTCAAGAAAATTAGAGATACCAAGGGAACATTTCATGCAAAGATGGGCTCAATAAAGGACAGAAATGGTATGGACCTGACAGAAGCAGAAGATATTAAGAAGAGGTGGCAAAAATACACAGAAGAACTGTACAAAAAAGATCTTCATGACCCAGATAATCACGATGGTGTGATCACTCACCTAGAGCCAGACATCCTGGAATGTGAAGTCAAGCGGGCCTTAGAGAGCATCACTATGAACAAAACTGGTGGAGGTGATGGAATTCCAATTAAGCTATTTCATATTCTAAAAAGATGATGCTGTTAAGGAGCTGTACTCAATATGCCAGAAAATTTGGAAAACTCAGCAATGGTCACAGGACTGGAAAAGGTCAATTTTCATTCCAATCCCAAAGAAAGGCAATGCCAAAGAGTGTTCAAACCACTGCACAATTGCACTTATCTCACACACTAGCAAGGTAATGCTGAAAGTTCTCCCAGCCAGGCTTCAACAGTATGTGAACCGTGAACTTCCAGATGTTCAAGCTGGATTTAGAAGAGGCAGAGGAACCAGAGATCGAATTGCCAACATCCATTGGATCATTGAGAAAGCAGGAAAGTACCAGAAAAACATCTACTTCTGCTTTATTGACTATGCCAAAGCCTTTGACTGTGTGGATCACAACAAAATGTGGAAAACTCTTCAAGAGATGGGAATACCAGACTACCTTACCTGCTTCCTGAGAAATCTGTGTGCAGGTCAAGAAACAACAGTTAGAACTGGACATGGAACAACAGACTGGTTCCAAAGGGACAAGGCTGTACATTGTCACCATGCTTATTTAACTTATATGCAGAGTATATCATGCAAAATGCAGGGCTGGATGAAGCACAAACTGGAATCAAGTTTGCCAGGAGAAACATCAATAACCTCAGATATGCAGATGACACCACCCTTATGGCAGAAACTGAAGAACTAAAGAGCGTTGAAATACGAGAGTGAAAAGTTGGCTTAAAATTCAACATTCAGAAAACTAAGATCATGGCATCTGGTCCCATCACTTCATGGCAAATAGGTAGGGAAACAATGGAAACAGTGACACACTTTATTTTGGGGGGCTCCAAAATCACTGCAGATGGTGACTTCAGCCATGAAATGAAAAGATGCTTGCTCCTTGGAAGAAAAGCTATGACCAACCTAGACAGCATATTGAAGAGGAGAGACATTACTTTGCCAACAGAAGTCCATCTAGTCAAAGCTATGGTTTTTCCAGTAGTCATGTATGGATGTGAGAGCTGGACTATAAAGAAAGTTGAGCACCAAAGAATTGATGCTTTTGAACTGTGGTGTTGGAGAAGACTCTTGAGAGTCCCTTGGACTGCAAGGAGATGCAACCAGTCAATCCTAAAGGAAATCAGTCCTGAATATTCATTAGAAGGACTGATGCTGAAGCTGAAACTCCAATACTTCGGCCACCTGATGAGAAGAAATGATTCATTGGAAAAGACCCTGATGCTGGGAAAGGTTGAAGGCAGGAGGAGAAGGGGACAACAGAGAATGAGATGGTTGGATGGCATCACCGACTTGATGGGTATGAGTTTCAGCAAGCTTCGGGAGTTGGTGATGGACAGGGAAGCCTGGCGTGCTGCAGTCCATGGGGTCGCAAAGAGTCAGACACGACTGAGCGACTGAACTGAACTAAACACAATTAACATACTTTTACCATAAGATCCAGCAATCTGCTCCTTGGTATTTATCCCAGAGGTTGATAACACTTTCACACAAAAACCTGCACAGGATGTTTATAACAGCTTTATTCATAATAGCCAGAACTTGGAAGCAACCAAGATATCCTTCAGTAGGTGAGTGAATAAACTATATTCCAGACAATGGAATATTATTTAGATTTAAAAAGAACAAGCTATCAAGCCATGACAAGACATGGAGGAAATTTAATACATATTACTAAGTGAAAGAAGCCAATATGAAAAGGCTACAGACTGTGTGGTTCCAACTTTATGACATTCTGGAAAAGACAAAACTATGGAGATAATAAAAAGATTGGTGATTGCCTAGGGTTGGGAGAGTGGAATGGAAATGAATACAGGGTACAGAGAAATTTTAGAACAGTGAAGATACTCTCTGTGATACTATAATGATGGATGCATGTCATTATACATTTGCTTCAGTCAGTCAGTCAGTTCAGTTGCTCAGTCATGTCCGACTCTTTGCAACCCCGTGAATCGCAGCACACCAGGCCTCCCTGTCCATCACCAACTCCCGGAGTTCACTCAGACTCACATCCATTAAGTCCGTGATGCTATCCAGCCATCTCATCCTCTGTCGTCCCCTTCTCCTCCTGCCCCCAATCCCTCCCAGCATCAGAGTCTTTTCCAATGAGTCAACTCTTCGCATGAGGTGGCCAAAGTACTGGAGCTTCAGCTTTAGCATCATTCCTTCCAAAGAAATCCCAGAGCTGATCTCCTTCAGAATGGACTGGTTGGATGTCCTTGCAATCCAAGGGACTCTCAAGAGTCTTCTCCAACACCACAGTTCAAAAGCATCAATTTTTCGGCACATTTGCCTAATCCCATAGAATATGTAACATTAAGAGTGAACCCAAAGGTAAACTATGGACTTTGGGCGATTATGATGTATCAGGGTAGGTTCATCTTTGGTAAGAAATGTACTATTCTGGTGAGTGATGTTGACAACAGGGAGAGCAATGAAGGGAAGGGAATGCATGGAAATCTCTGCATCTTCCTCTAAATTTTGTTGTAAATGTTTATTTGTTCTAAAAAATAAAGGTTCCCCCCACCAGCCATTCTTTTTAGGAGCCTAGAACAGTTTCTGGCAGTGAATAAGTCTTTTGTAAAAGTATTTATTTTTACTTATTTATTTGGCTGTACCAAGTCTTATTGTCGCACACAGGATTTTTACATGTGGCATGGGGGATCTAGTTCCCCAAACAGGGATCCAACTCCTACACTGGGAGATCAGAGTCTTAGCCACTGGACCACCAGGCAAGTCCAAGAAATATCTCTTGAAAGATTGAACAAAAGCTAGTTGGTGTCAGAGTCACCCACAAACTGAGAGAAACCTTCCCATCCTCCCCTCAAATGTCTGAATTAGGGTTCACCACGTTTTATATTTATACCTCTCCTTCCCTAAAAACATCTCGAAGCCCAGAAATGTCACGCAGTTGTCCATATAAAGTCCCCACGCCTCCCCTGACAATGGTGGGAGAGTTGGAACTTGAACTCAAGGCCCTTGCAGTTAGACCTGATAGTTTTCACCCATTCCAGGAATTCCCGTGGCCGCAGCGTTTGTGACCCAGGAAGCCGTAGAACTCCATAGGTTAAGGGGAGTGAGTCAGAGTCTTGCCACTAGTGGATTTCAAAACAGAAGAGACAGCAGACTTCACCCCATGAAGAAATTCATCAGACAGTTCTGTTATGACATCAAGAAAGCTGAACTCAGCAGATACCCACAGGATGTGGGTGTGTTTTGACCACACCTCTCTCAGCAGTTACGGTACATGCCAAACGGAAAAGCCCAGACACCATGACTGGCAGAAAAGTGACTGCCAAGAGCCAGCATGAGGAACTTCGCCCATGGCAAAGGTCATGAGGAAGGAGGCTCGGCATACGCAAAGGCGGGATCGAGCCTCAGGAGTCCCCCTGGAAATTCTCAAGCATCTATCCCCAAAACCAGAGTCTGCCTACTTTACTACTTTGTGCTCTCACCTACACCTCTGACTTTATGGGGGGCTGTGAAAGAGTTAACTTACAGCTCCAGTTAATACAGTTCCTGGGCTTGACAAGAGTGTTTCAACCTACAAACTCCTTTGGAAGTCCTCTAGCCTGCCTGAATATGTTCTTCCGGCCACATGTGATTGTTCACAGCCCCCCAACCGTGAGAGGCATGAGATGTTCTAAACTGTCTAAATACAGATTCCTTTGAGCAGTTAAAAGATTGATTAGAAATTGTATTGGTGAAGGGTTTTTCACTTGTTGGGCCAATGTTTGCTGCTAAGTTTCCATATCCCTTACCTACTATGTCCCTGGCAGTGTATTGATTAATATAATTGGTGTATAGGAATGTAAGTAGTAGCTTTCATGTTTGTAACCTTGGACCCTTGAGTTAATTCTTTTTCTTGTTATAGCCCACCACACCTTTGCCCTATAGGAATGCAACTTTATCTAATGCTTTTGGAGAGTGGCACCTGACTAATCACCTTTAGAGAAAAATAAGTTTTCTGAAGAAAGGGTCTTAAAATGTTAACAGGCCTCCGGGCCAGAAGATGACGTAAATCACCTAAACTTTTGCATATGAATAAGTTTGCAGGAAGAAAGCCTGGCTTACTGCTGACTCTACTCCTTTCCCCATTATCCCCTACACACAACTTAAGGTATAAAAACTACTTTGGAAAATAAAGTGCGGGCCTTGTTCACCGAAACTTGGTCTCCCCATGTCGTTCTTTCTCTCACTTTCTGGCTGAATTCCCATCTAGAGCGTGGAGGCTCATCAAGCCTACTAATTATGCCTGGGCTTCTAAGATCTAACCGGGGAGGCCTTAGTGTCTCCTCTCCTTCGGGAGAACGGGAGGATGCCTGCAGCCTACGTAGGTGACATAAATTCCTTGCTTTGGAATTTTATTAGCTTTCCATGTAAACCAAGTTATTCAGCCTCTTTTCTCCACTGAATTTCCTCACTGAACTATCCTTATTTCACCACTTTTTATATCCTTAATTAATGTTTAATTAAGCAATTGTTTCCTGATCCTCACCAACACCGTCCCCGCTTCGAATTCCCTGGATCCACCGGGGCTGGACCCCGGCAAGTGACCGTTTGGGGTAATTAATTTACATTTTACGAAACGATGTTTTCAATGCAGAAAGCAAGGTCTTCACGTTGCTATGTGTGCACAGACCAAACCAGCTTCAGGTTAATGGCTTCTGACAATCTGAAACAGCGGAATAGGAAGGACTTCCCAGAAAGTCCAATGGCTAAGACTCCATGTTCCCAATGCATGGGGCCTGGGTTCAATCCCTGGTCAGGGAACTAGATCCCACATGCCACAAACAAGAGCCTGCATGCCACAACTAAAGATCCTGCATGCTGCAACAAAGACAGAAGATCCCTCAACTAAACCTGGCACAGCCAAATAAATAAAAATAAATATCTTTAAAAAAAGAAATAGTGGAATATTGCCCATCCATGGTCCTCCCTCGTGAAAACTTCACTCAGTGGTACCTGAGTTTCCCTGGATTTTTTTTTAATATGCTGCTGCTGCAGCTCCTTCCTCATTCACCGAGACCATAGTCTTACTGTTTGAACTGGAGAATATTCAACCTTAGTTGCATCTTAGAATCACCTGGAGAGTTTTTAAAAATCCTAGTGCCTGGGTTGGGCTTCCCAGATGGCGCTAATGGTAAAGAATCTGCCTGCTAAATAGGAGACGCAAGAAACTCGGGTTCCATCCCTGAGTTGGGAAGATCCCCTGGAGAAGGGAATGGTTACCCACTGCAGTATCCTTGCCTATAAAATCCCATGGACAGAGGAGCCTGGTGGGCTACAGTCCATGAGGTTGCAAAGAGTCAGACGCGACTGAGTGACTGAGCACAATGCCTGGGCTGCACCTTTCCAGTGAAACCAGAACTTCTGGGATTTGAGCATGGGAATCAGTATTGGTTAAGCTCCCCAAAGTGGAACCCACATGCAGTTGTTTATTTTCTTTCCTGAAGCATAGTTGCTGTACAATATTATTTAAGCTACAGATGTACAATATATTGACTCATAATTCTTCAAGGTTATACTCTGTTTATAGTTAGAATACTGACTATATTTCCTGTGTTGTACAATATATCCTCATAGCTTATTTTATACCTAATAGTTTGTGCCTCTTAATCCTCTAGACTGTCCCTCCAGTCCACTGGTAACCAGCACTTTATATCTGTGAGTTGACTTCTTTTTTGTTACATCCACTAGTTTGCTGTGTCTTTCAGAGCATGTGGCTTGCTTAAGTCCTGCTTAGGGGACATATTCAGGAAAGATGCATTAAATTAAGCACAAAAAAGGATTCCTTCTATGGAGACTGAGAAGACTCTATACATGGACATCACCAAATGGTCAACACCGAAATCAGATTGATTATATTCCTTGCAGCCAAAGATGGAGAAGCTCTATACAGTCAGCAAAAACAAGACCAGGGGCTGACTGTGGCTCAGACCATGAACTCCTTATTGCCAAATTCAGACTGAAATTGAAGAAAGTAGGGAAAACCACTAGACCATTCAGGTATGACCTAAATCAAATCCCTTATGATTATACAGTGGAAGTCAGAAATAGATTTAAGGGCCTAGATCTGATATATAGAGTGCCTGATGAGCTATGAAATGAGGTTCATGACATTGTACAGGAGACAGGGATCAAGACCATCCCCATGGAAAAGAAATGCAAAAAATCAAAATGGCTGTCTGGGGAGGCCTTACAAATAGCTGTGAAAAGAAGAGAAGCAAAAAGCAAAGGAGAAAAGGAAAGATATAAACATCTGAATGCAGAGTTCCAAAGAATAGCAAGAAGAGATAAGAAAGCCTTTTCAGCGATCAATGCAAAGAAATAGAGGAAAACAACAGAATGGGAAAGACTAGGGATCTCTTCAAGAAAATCAGAGATACCAAAGGAACATTTCATGCAAAGATGGGCTCGATAAAGGACAGAAATGGTATGGACCTAACAGAAGCAGAAGATAGTAAGAAGAGATGGCAAGAATACACAGAAGAACTCTACAAAAAAGATCGTCACGACCCAGATAATCACGATGGTGTGATCACTGACCTAGAGCCAGACATCCTGGAATGTGAAGTCAAGTGGGCCTTAGAAAGCATCACTACGAACAAAGCTAGTGGAGGTGATGGAATTCCAGTTGAGCTATTCCAAATTCTGAAAGATGATGCTGTGAAAGTGCTGCACTCAATATGCCAGCACATTTGGAAAACTCAGCAGTGGCCACAGGACTGGAAAAGGTCAGTTTTCATTCCAATCCCAAAGAAAGGCAATGCCAAAGAATGCTCAAACTACCGTACAATTGCACTCATCTAACATGCTAGTAAAGTAATGCTCAAAGTTCTCCAAGCCAGGCTTCAGCAATATGTGAACCATGAATTTCCTGATATTCAAGCTGGTTTTAGAAAAGGCGGAGGAACCAGAGATCAAATTGTCAACATCTGCTGGACATGGAAAAAGCAAGAGAGTTCCAGAAAAACATCTGTTTCTGCTTTATTGACTATGCCAAAGCCTTTGACTGTGTGGATCACAGTAAACTGTGAAAGTAAGCATCTTTTAATTTCATGGCTGCAGTCACCATCTGCAGTGATTTTGGAACCCCCAAAAATAAAGTCTGACACTGTTTCCACTGTTTCCCCATCTATTTCCCATGAAGTGATGGGACCAGATGCCATGATTTTCGTTTTCTGAATGTTGAACCTTAAGCCAACTTTTTCACTCTCCTCTTTCACTTTCATCAAGAGGCTTTTTAGTTCCTCTTCACTTTCTGCCATAAGGGTGGTGTCATCTGCATATCTGAGGTGATTGATATTTCTCCCGGCAATCTTGATTCCAGCTTGTGCTTCTTCCAGCCCAGGGTTTCTCATGATGTACTCTGCATATAAGTTAAATAAATAGGGTGACAATATACAGCCTTGACGAACTCCTTTTCCTATTTGGAACCAGTCTGTTGTTCCATGTCCAGTTCTAACTGTTGCTTCCTGACCCGCATACAGATTTCTCTAGAGGCAGGTCAGGTGGTCTGGTATTCCCATCTCTTTCAGAATTTTCCACAGTTTATTGTGATCCACACAGTCAAAGGCTTTGGCATAGTCAGTAAAGCAGAAATAGATGTTTTTCTGGAACTCTCTTGCTTTTTCCGTGATCCCGTGGATGTTGGCAATTTGATCTCTGGTTCCTCTGCCTTTTCTAAAACCAGCTTGAACATCAGGAAGTTCATGGTTCACATATTGCTGAAGCCTGGCTTGGAGAATTTTGAGCATTACTTTACTAGCGTGTGAGATGAGTGCAATTGTGCGGTAGTTTGAGCATTCTTTGGCATTGCCTGTCTTTGGGATTGGAATGAAAACTGACCTTTTCCAGTCCTGTGGCCACTGCTGAGTTTTCCAAATTTGCTGGCATATTGAGTTCAGCACTTTCACAGCATCATCTTTCAGGATTTGGAATAGCTCAACTGGAATTCTATCACCTCCACTAGCTTTGTTCGTAGTGATGCTTTCTAAGGCCCACTTGACTTCACATTTGTCAAACATTCTTCCTTATTTTGAAATAAAATTTAAAATATGGAAAAAAGGAAAAGTCATTCTAAAAACTGTAAAATAGTTCTTAGCTCACAAGCTGTACAAAATCAGACGGGGGCAGGATTGGGCAGTGGGCTGTAGCTTATCGTTGCCCTCTACCCTCTGCGATCCGCATACATGTACATAAATATTTCTGCAGGAATGTCATCGCTGGTTGTAGGGTTCACACATCTGTACCCTCACTGAATAATGCCAGTCTTTGTATGTGTGTGTGTGTGTGTAATTTTATTTATTAATTTTTGACTGTGCTTGGTCTTCATTGCTGCCTAGGTTTTTTCTCTAGTTGCAGTGCTCGGGCTTCTCATTGAAGTTACTTCTCTTGTTGCAGGGCATAGGCTCTAGGGCACCTGAGCTCAGTAGTTGCAGCTCCTGGGCTCTAGAGCACAGGTTCAATAGTTGTGGCACATGGGCTTAGCTGTTTCGAGGCATGTGGGATCTTCCTGGATCAGGGATCGAACTTGTGTCTCTTGCATTGGCAGGCAGATGCTTTGCCACTGAGCCATCAGGGGAGCCCCAATACTGCCTAGTTTTATATTCAGCATGTGGAAAATGGAAATCCCATCTCCTCAAGCAAATGAGCCCGTGAGAGCCTGCTGCAGAAAGAAAACGACATTCCTGTGGTCCTCTGGGGCTGGAGGGCTCTGCCACTCCAGCGTCTCCTCTCCCTGTCCAGGTGATGCTGAGCTGTGCCACTATTAAGCTGGTACCTGTCAGAGGGCACCAGGGAGGGTGGTGCTAGACAGTCTCACATCAGGCATTGAGGCTAGGTGGCGAGTTTGGATTTTATTTGAAAACCAGTGGACAGAATGGAGCAGGGCTGTGACAAGTTGGAACTACATTTTAAAAGAATCACTTTGGCTGCAGAGAGTGGATTTTTAAGGGACAAGTGAGGAGGAAGGGAGATCAGAAGGTAGGGACCTGACTGCAGGAGTCTCGTGAGAGCTGGGGGGGCGGTAGTCGAGGGCCCCATGGATGCGCCTCCTTTACATCCACACACCCATACTTCACACCCACAGCTCCAGCCACCCTGCTCTTATCCCCTTGCACATCCCGTACCCCATTTCATTTTTCTAAAAAAAATTATTTATCTCTTTTTGGTCGTGTTGGGTCTTAGTTGCGGCACATGGAATTTTTTCCATGCTCAAACACAACAGTTGCCCTTTGACCTGTGGGATCTTAGTTCCCCAACCAAGGATCAGATTATTAACCACTGGACTGCCGGAGAGGTCCCATATCCCATTTCTGCAATCCTGTAACCCAGGGAACACAGTTCCCACTACAAATCTTCCCTGGCTGCTCCCTGCCCCCACAAACATCTGGCTCCACTTCATCTGATGTAATGATAAATGTGATAACCCTCAGTGTGATAAATGTGATAACCCTGTGTGATAAATGTGAAGCCCTGTTTCCTCACTGAACTTCAGAGGACTCTTATGTTCAAATCGTTTTGCATTCTGTGCATGGCCAGCGAAAGCACACTGAAACAAGAGTGTGGAGCTGGATCCATTGTCTGGCACCCACCGCCAGCAGCTGTGATCCTGGCTGGGGTGATTAGGAAACCAAGGATCCCAAGGATGAACCCACAGGCTGGGTCACTGGGAGAAAGACAGCTTGGTAAAGTGGCCAAGCCAGAATTGGAGCCCAGAGGGATGTGGGCTCCTTGAAGTACCAAGAAAGTGTCTTCTGGAACCTCACTGTGCCAGAAGGAGCAAAGGTGGAGGTGCCCAGAGCCAGAACCTCCCTCAGATGGATCCCAGAGCAACCAACTGATTAGTTCCTTTTATCTCACCTACAACATCAGTGGTTGTTACAGCACCTCTGCCCCCAGACATGACCCAAGGCACTGCTTGTACTCAGTGTGAGTTCTTGACTCCATCCCTGCCAGGTCCGCCAGAGAAGTTGCCACCCACAGAGAGAAATGAACTCACAACAAAAGGTCAAATCATCCAACTAGTTGGCTGCTGGGGCTGGGAAAACGAAATGTAGAAGGAGGAGAAAAGGAAGTACGAGGGGGAGCTGGCCTGCTGGGGAGAGGGTGAGAAAATGGGGAAAGAATAAATACTGGGCTTTTTTTTTGTAAAGTGATTAGGATATTGGGCTTCTCTGGTGGCTCAGCGGTTAAGAATCCTAAGGGCAATGCAGGAGAAGCGAGTTTGATTCCTGAGTGAGGAAGATCCCCTGAAGAAGGAAATGGCAACCCTCTCCAGTATTCTTGCCTGAGAGATCCCATGGAGAGAGGAGCCTGGTGGGCTATAGTCCATGGGGTTGCAAACAGTGGGACAGTACTAAGCAATTAGCACACACACAATAGTAAAGAATGTGTTTTATTAAAACACAGCAAACTCTTTCAAGGTGGGTTAGACCAGGACTATACACACTGTGTTCCAGAGACAGGGGCTGATCCATGAACTGTGTGGCTGGTCCAAGAAGTAATAAGTACAGAAGGCAAGAGAAATCGTTAAGCAAGTTTTATAGCAATTTTGCAAAGTAATTTTCTGAACGTTGAGCCTAATAATCAAAACAGGACTTGCGTTTTCTGGATTTATTTTCAAAATATCATATTCTTAGTGTAGTGAAGTCGCTCAGTTGTGTCCAACTCTGCGACCCTATGGACCGTAGCCTACAAGGCTCCGCTGTCCATGGAATTTTCCAGGCAAGAGTACTGGAGTGGGTTGCCGTTTGCTTCTCCAATTCTTAGTGTAAGGGAGGCAATTTTTACCTCTGCCCTTTTAGGGTTTTTGGCTGGGTCTGAGGATTAAATTGACATAAAACAGATTAACAGGAGAAAAGCACACACCTTTATTTAAAACAAGTCTTATATGACACAAGAGCATGTGTGAAAATGCTTGTAAGAAATGCAGACCCAAAGAAAGTGATAAACCCTCAGTGGTTTTTATAGTTGATTGAACAAAGAGAGACAATTGTAGAAAAGAAACAAAAACATAAGGGAGGCTAATGGAAGATGAGAATTATTTCAGCAAGGTCTGTTTGTACAGAATTCTGGGTTCAACTCCCTGGCCTTGATAATAACAATATTACTTTTCTCCCAGTATAGGGAAGGCATCTTCCATCTGGGGGTTTTATCTCCTGCTCTTAGGGAGAAAAAGGGGAGAATCAGAATACCCTTCTTATACCTGCTTTGTTAAAAATATATTTAGCTTAAGCGAATCTTTATGCCAAAGCCAATTTTTTTGTGGGGGGAGGGGTTGCCCTGGGTCTTTGTTGCTGCCCACAGGTTTTCTCTAGCTGTGGTGTGCAGAGGCTACTCTTCATTGCAGTTCACGGGCTTCTCCTTGCAATGGTTTCTCTTGTTGAAGAGCACGTGCTCTAGATCTCAGGCTCAGTAGTTCTGTCGCAGGGGCTTGGTTGCTCCTCAGCGTGCAGAATCATTCTGGTTCAGGGACTGAACCCATGTCCCCTGCATTGGCAGGCAAGTTCTTATCCACTGTACCACAAGGGAAGTCCCAAGGCAGCATATTTTAGAACGGCATACTCTGCCACCCTTCCCTAGGAATTTTTAATGTATTTTACAGAAGTAGTCAATCCTAAAGGAAATCGACCCTGAATATTCCTTGGAAGGACTGATGCTGAAGCTGAAGCCCCAACACTTTGGCCACCTGATGCGAAGAGCCAACTCATTGGAAAAGACCCTGATCCTGGGAAAGACTGAACACAAGTGGAGAAGGGGGCGACAGAGGATGAGATGGTTGGATGGCATGACTGACTCAATGGACATGAGTTTGAGCAAACTTTGGGAGATGGTGAAGGACAGGGAAGTCTGGTGTGCTACGGTCCATGGGGTCGCAAAGAGTCGGACACAGTTGAGCCACTGAACAACAACAGAGTGCGTGATCTGTGACACATTGGCCACAAAGAAAAACAACCCTGCCCTGCAGCCTAGAGGCTTTGAGCAGCACTGAGCCCATCGAGGGGAGGTCCAGAAGGAAGAGGCTGGGCCTCAGCTGGTCCCATGGGGGACAGTGCAGAGAGGCTTCTTAGGGTCCTTTGAAGAACCGAGAACTGAGCCCCCCTGCAGAGGGGGGCTGTTGATGCTCAAAGAAGAGGAATGACCAGAGCTAGACAGAAAAGCAGCCACAACCGGGGATGGGCACTGTTACAAAAAAAAAGAGAAAGAGGATGGCTTGCCACGGGCAGTCAGAGAAACGTCAGGTTTCCTCTCCCTGGTTCCACCGTCAACACGAAAAGAATAAGCACAAGAAACAAGGACCTACTGCAGAGCACAGGGAACTAGATTCTATATATTGTAATAGCCTATAATGGAAGAGAATAGATATATAGATATAGATATATAACTGAGTCCCTTTGCTGTACATCTGAAACTAACAGCCTTGTAAATCAACTATATTCCAACTAAGAACAAGAAGAAAACACAAGAGCAAAAGGGTGTGAGGAAGAAGACAACCCTCCTTGCTCACTTCCACCTACACCCTCCAAGACCTAGCCATTGCTTTTTCATGGCACTGAGAGGAGATTTGAGTTCACTGAGTCTGAAGTGCTTAAATATTGAAAGTAGTAGTAACCAAAATGTGACTCTCAGAGAGGCTGACCCTGGGGCCACACATACCCAAAGCAGCAGCACATGCCTCCTGGACCACCCTTATGATCCCTGTGGGCATCACTGATGTTGAAGTCAACTCAAAAATCCTGGATTGTGCTGGGGACCTTCGCTACCTTACGCTTCCATCTCGATATTTGGGGCCGAATAAAACCAGATGATCTGCCTCTGAAAGAATCAAACTTGGGGAACTCTACACAGCCACCTCTGGAGGGAGGGGAAGAAGCATGTCCCCCAAATCGAGCTGGGGAGATGGCACAGCACCCAACTTGCCAGACGACAGCGTGATCATGGCTCCAGGTAGAGTGTCACATGTGCGCAGATCAGCATATCCAGGATTTCAGGTTAATGGAATACATTACTGTGCAAAGAGAGGCCTCTTTGAAGACTGTGCTGGGTCTAGAAAGCTGGTAGAAGTTTAATAGAGAGGGAGTGGTTTATTTGTTTGGCTTTTCGGCTAGAAGACAAAGACTGCGGCAGCCTCAGACTGGCCAGCATTTCGGAGGGCTTCCTGGGTAACAAACGCACACAAGATGACTCAGGTCTGCGTCTCAGAGTCGTGGACACCCAGGGGCGATAAAGCCAGACTCAAGGGCACCCTTGCTATAGCTCATAATTCCGTGAATGGCGATAAGTCACATGGAATTATGACGATCAGCCCCGCAGGGTGATACCATCCCTGGCTGCAAACAGTGGTGGACAAGCTGGAACCTCCAAAAGCAGGACCCGGCAGTGTTATCCTGACCTAAAAAGTGAGACTATCTGGGTCAGGAACATGAGGAGGGGTCTGCTTCCCAGCCCAGATCCTCTGTAGGTTGGCGTGACCCACCCTGGGACACTTTCTGTCCCCACCACTGTGCACCCTAAATGTACTCCAAGACAGGCACAGAGGAGAGTCAATGCGGGCCATATTGAGATCAAGCTGAATTCTCATTCCCAGAAAAGGGTCACGTGGGGCAGAGTCTGGGCAGCTCCCCAGAAAGTGGAACCATCAGCCCAGGCTTTCTAGAATACCCTCTTGCATCTTTCTGTTCATATGCAAAACTTCTCTTTTTGGGGCAGTGGAGGGGGTGCGGGGAAACGGCTGGTTATTTTTCATTTTCAGACGGTCATTTTCATTCTCACAGGGTCAAACCAAGGTTTAAGGATTAGAGAGGAAAGAAAGCAAAGACTCTGCCAGCTCCCCCCAGCTCAGCCCTCAGGCAAGCCGTCCGTGGACCCCGCTACCCAGTGTCCTTGGTCATTCATTTAGTAGGTCCAAGTGTAAGGAACCGGAAGGCTGGGGGTTGCAAACAGCCAGCCCCCACGCTCCAGAGAGCCTCTGCTCACTCAGCCCACGACTCCCTCCAGGCCAGCTCAGCCTCTTCCCTTGTCTCCCCGAACCAGGCCAGAGGCCCGGGATCATTCTAGATCCCTCCTTCTCTTTTCCTCTCCATCCCCACCCCCTTCCCCACCATCCAATCAATCACCAAGTCCTATCCACCTTACCTTCTACAACTTCTCAAACCAAACTGTTGATAACTGATGAAGAGGAGGCCTGGCTATGTGGAGATTCCCGTGTTGCGTCCCAGTTTAACTGCTTTTAGTTGAAGGAACTGCAAGACATGAGGCCCAGCTAAGCATGCAGTCAGGCAGGCTTTACCCCAGACGGGGGTCAGGACCTGGGTTCTGGTCCCAGAACGTGAGGCACTAGCCAGGCATGAGGATGAGCCATTTCCTGTGCTCCTGGTCTGTAAGAAAGTAATACATAAAAACACCACTAGCCCCTGGTCAGTGCTTCCACAGTTAAAGGGATTTGAAGTACATGGCAAAGAACCTGCCTGCAATGTGGGATACCTGGGTTCGATCCCAGGGTTGGGAAGATCCCCTGAAGAAGGGACCGGCTACCTACTCCAGTATTCTAGCCTGAAAATTCCATGGACTGTTTAGGGGTCGCAAAGAGTCGGACACGACTGAGCAAATTTTTCACTTTCATCATCTTGTTTCAACCTCAAAGCAGACCTGTTTTTGTGCTGATAAACAAGGTCCTATTGTATAGCACAGAGAACTATACTCAGCATCCTATGATAGTCATAATAGAAAAGAATACAAAATAGAATGTGTGTGTGTATATATGTATATATACATGTATAACTGAATCACTGCTGTACAGCAGAAATTAACACAACATTATAAACCAGCTATACTTCCAAAAATTAAAAATCAGACCCTCAGGGAAGGCAGGACATGTTTTGAGGTTATTTCAGCCAGGGTGTCCTACGTGAGGTATGAAATGCGCACTTCCCGCTCCCTCCCCAGAGGAGGGGTGACACACGTCTGGTTCAAGCAAACTGAAGACCTCATCTGAACTGACTCACTTGTCGGTGACACATTCAAACGCCAAAGCAAACAGAGAAGAGGAGAAGCCTTGTAGGAAGAAGGAAAGCAGACACGTATTTCAACTTATTAAGACATGTTTTTAAAGGCATGTATTTTTACCTGTGGGACAAAAAAGAATGGGTCATTCTTTGGATGACCAGCCTGAGGAGGTCATCTGATCCTCCCAAAATCATTCTTAGTGTGGAAAGAACTTTTTATTCTATTACAAGTTAGTCACTAATGGAAGGTTTCCTATAAGCTTAAATTATACATAATGGCCCACTGGGAACCCTGCCTCCCAAGCAATGAGCCTTAAGCTAAAATACACTTTTTTTAGCTCGCAGGAAACATCCTGAGCAGGCCCACCTGTGAGTGGCCGCAGGGAAGAAGAAATGAACATAGTCCCTCTGCAGTCTGGCTGGAACCAGTACTTTTAGCCCCTGTCCCTTTTAGTATGAAAGAAGCCTGTGTTCTCACTTGGGGAAGGTGGTTCTCTGGGACGCTAGACTACCATCTTCTCAGTCTGCTGGCTTTCTGAATAAAGTTGCTATTCCCTTCCCTCCAACAATTCATCCCTTGATTTATTGCCTGTCGTGCAGTGAACACACAAGTTTGGACCTGGCAACATTGATAACAATAACGTTCATAATAATATTCAGAATTTAAAAAGACTGAAAAGACACATTCAAATAAAACATGAGCAAGACTGGGACTTCCCTGGTGGTTCAGTGGCTAAGACTCCATGCTCCCAATGCAGGAGGCCCAGGTTCAATTCCTGGTCAAGGAACTAGATCCCACATGCTGCAACTAAGTGTTCCTGTGCAGCAATTAAAGATGCCACATGCTGCAACTAAGACCGCTAGAGCCAAATAAATAAATATTTTTAAAAAATGAACAAGACTAAATAAACATGATGTCATAGTGATGCACACCTGGGCGATAAAACTGTAAAAAGCTCAAGCTTGTGATTCCTATAAAAGTTGGGAGAGAGGCTACTGTTGGGGAAGGAAGGACGTGGGTTAGGAGGGGATGCAGAAGGGACTTCTGGTGGTGGCTGGAAGAGTCTCCCTTCAGACTTGGGTAGTAGTTATAAAGAAGTTCACCTTAGAATCACTCATTAGAGTCATACCTATGTTTCGCATGGTGCTCTGTACCTATACTTTATTTTTAAATTTCTTTTATTATCGTGTGTATATTATGTTTTAGTTAACAATAAAATAACTTTAAAAATCATACCCTAGGTCTAGTCCTGGTGCCATCACACAAAAACCACCTTCCAGGGTTCGATGTCCCATCCTGCCTTTGTCACCATCGTGAGCCATTGGGAACTTTTCTAAGACAAGCCAAGGACCAGATCAGATCAGATCAGATCAGTCACTCAGTCATGTCCGACTCTTTGCGACCCCATGAATCGAAGCACGCCAGGCCTCCCAACTCCCGGAGTTCACTGAGACTCACGTCCATCGAGTCAGTGATGCCATCCAGCCATCTCATCCTCTGTCATCCCCTTCTCCTCTTGCCCCCAATCCTTCCCAGCATCAGAGTCTTTTCCAATGAGTCAACTCTTCGCATGAGGTGGCCAAAGTACTGGAGTTTCAGCTTTAGCATCATTCCTTCCAAAGAAATCCCAGGGCTGATCTCCTTCAGAATGGACTGGTTGGATCTCCTTGCAGTCCAAGGGACTCTCAAGAGTCTTCTCCAACACCACAGTTCAAAAGCATCAATTCTTCGGCACTCAGCCTTCTTCACAGTCCAACTCTCACATCCATACATGACCACTGGAAAAACCATAGCCTTGACTAGATGGACCTTTGTTGGCAAAGTCATGTCTCTGCTTTTGAATATGCTGTCTAGGTTGGTCATAATTTTCCTTCCAAGGAGTAAGCGTCTTTTAATTTCATGGCTGCAGTCACCATCTGCAGTGATTTTGGAGCCCAGAAAAATAAAGCCTGACACTGTTTCCACTGTTTCCCCATCTATTTCCCATGAAGTGATGGGACCGGATGCCATGATCTTCGTTTTCTGACTGTTGAGCTTTAAGCCAACTTTTTCACTCTTCACTTTCACTTTCATCAAGAGGTTTTTGAGTTCCTCTTCACTTTCTGCCATAAGGGTGGTGTCATCTGCATATCTGAGGTGACTGAGATTTCTCCCGGCAATCTTGATTCTAGTTTGTTTTTTTTCCAGTCCAGCATTTCTCATGATGTACTCTGCATAGAAGTTAAATAAACAGGGTGACAATATACAGCCTTGATGTACTCCTTTTCCTATTTGGAACCAGTCTGTTGTTCCATGTCCAGTTCTACCTGTTGCTTCCTGACCTGCATACAGATTTCTCAAGAGGCAGATCAGGTAGTCTGGTATTCCCATCTCTTTCAGAATTTTCCACAGTTTATTGTGATCCACACAGTCAAAGGCTTTGACATAGTCAATAAAGCAGAAATAGATGTTTTTCTGGAACTCTCTTGCTTTTTCCATGATCCAGTGGATGTTGGCAATTTGATCTCTGGTTCCTCTGCCTTTTCTAAAACCAGCTTGAACATCAGGAAGTTCACGGTTCACATATTGCTGAAGCCTGGCTTGGAGAATTTTGAGCATTACTTGACTAGTGTGTGAGATGAGTGCAATTGTGCAGTAGTTTGAGCATTCTTTGGCATTGCCTTTCTTTGGAATTGGAATGAAAACTGACCTTTTCTAGTCCTGTGGCCACTGCTGAGTTTTCCAAATTTGCTGGCATATTGAGTGCAGCACTTTCACAGCATCATCTTTCAGGATTTGAAATAACTCAACTGGAATTCCATCACCTCCACTAGCTTTGTTTGTAGTGATGCTTTCTAAGGCCCACTTGACTTCACATTCCAGGATGTCTGGCTCTAGGTCAGTGATCACACCATTGTGATTATCTGGGTAGTGAAGATCTTTTTTGTAGAGTTCTTCTGTGTATTCTTGCCATCTCTTCTTAATATCTTCTGCTTCTGTTAGGTCCATACCATTTCTGTCCTTTATGGAGCCCATCTTTGCAAGGACCAGATAGATTTACTCTAAGCCAAAGAGTGTGTGTATGTGTGTGTGTACGTGCAGAAACATGTGTGTCTGTGTGACCCCATCATATGTATCACCCCTCATTTCACAGATTGTACCTGGTGGGGCAGGTGGACGCCTCTCTCCTTTCATCTACATTTTTTTCAGTGGCCATTTTTGGTTGGTTTGTTTGATTGCTTTTTGGCCACACTGGGTCTTCGTTTCGGCGTCCAGGCTTATCTAGTTGAGTCTCACAGGCTTAGTTGCCCTGCGGCCTGTGGATCTTAGTTCCCCAAGTAAGCATTGAGCTGTGTCCCCTGCATATTGGAAGGCAGATTCTCAACCACTGGACCGCCAGAGAAGTCCATTCAGGCCATTTTCAATCTTCATAGTCCAAAGTTGAGCCACTCTACCCTTGGAGGAATCCAACCTAAGTCTTAGCTCTCTAGAAGGTACTTAGCACTGCTGATTTGCCTCTTGAACAACCCTTTCTTAAATAAATCACTTGCATCGACTTTGCTCATCAAGTAAGCCTCACCTTGTGACCTCGGGGTACCACCTTCCCATCTCTCTCTGCTCTTTCCCTCTCTTTCCCTTTACTTCCTGCTTCACACTGATTTTTGCTCCTTTCTGTGTTTGGAAAGAAAATGGTGTTGGGCGAGGGGAGTTGGGGGGAGGGAGGAGAGGGATCCATAAAAGGAAGTGGAGAGGAATGGAAAATAGACACACTTCCCAGCCTCTCTGTCCCAGACGCTGCCCATGTGGCCACACCCGCCCTCTGCTGCCTCAGTGCAGGAAGGTCAACCATCCCTGCCCTCAACCCTCAAACAGGAACAGGGGGAGTAGGGGACGGAGGAGGGTCCAGACGCCTTCTTCAGAGAGGGGTTCCTGAGCACCCCATGGAGCATTTATCGAAGCCCTTCTCACCAGCAAGTTCAGAAGGAGGGCAAGGATCCCCAGAGAAGCCTGGGCAGGAAAGACAAAGTGGAAAAATCCCAAGTCAGAAAAGGAAAGACAAACAGAGGCATCCTCTTAGGAAAAGGCCAGCGTCCACCACTCCCCAGCGTGGCTGCCTGCGCCTGAGGGGCCCGCAGATCAGAGCCTAGTCTTTATTTGTCCAGAACCAGCTTCCAGTGACTCTGAGGTCCTTGCTTTTCCCTGGGGCCTGCTACTTCTCCTGCTTTCTTGTGAGTTATTTTTTCCACTTTGATTTTCTCTCCATTGTCACTTCCTCTGTCATCTGAGAAGGCCCCCAGCGAAGACCACCAGACTTGGATGTGTGCCCACAGAGGGAGCAAATGAGGATCAAGGACAAAGCCATGAACCACCTCCTCCACCATCTGGGAGGTCCCCGTCCCAGAACTCGGTCACTTTTTAAAAAATATATTTATTTATGTATGTATCTGGTGTGCCAGGTCTTAGTGGTGGCGCATGGGCATCCTGCATTCGGAGAACGGAGTCCTAGCTGCTGGACCACCAGGGAAGCACGGAGCTCAGTTACTTCGACAAGCCTACAAGTCCCAGTCAGAGAACACATCTTCCATAGTAGTCAGGCCTGGGGGGACTGAGGTAACAGGAGTTATAAGCTCTTGTTGTTGTTTTTAGTTGAAGTATGGTTGATGTGGGTTTCCCTGGTGGCTCAGTGGTAAAGGATCCACCTGTCAATGCAGAAGACATGGGTTTGATCCCTGCTCCAGGAAGATACCCTGGAGAAGGAAATGGCAACACACTGCAGTATTCTTGCCTGGGGAATCCCATTAGACAGAGGATCCTGGCGTGCTACGCTTCACAGAGTCGCAAAGAGTCAGACACAACTTAGAGACTGAACAACAACGATAGTGGATGTCATATCAAGGCTGAGTTTGAGAGACGGCAGATCAGTGTGGACAAAGCCGAAATTATACCCAAACTGGTATCAACTCAAGGCTTTAGTTCAGTTCAGTTCAGTCACTCAGTAGTGTCTGACTCTTTTCGACTCCATGGACTGCAGCACGCCAGGCTTCCCTGTCCATCACCAACTCCCGGAGCTTGCTCAAACTCATGTTCATTGAGTCAGTGATGCCATCCAGCCACCTCATCCTTTGTTGTCCCCTTCTCCTCCTGTCTTCAATCTTTTCCAGCATCAGGGTCTTTTCAAATGAGTCAGTTCTTCACATCAGGTGGCCAAAGTATTGGAGCTTCAACTTCAACGTCAGTCCTTCCAATGAATATTCAGGACTGATTTCTTTTAGGATTGACTGGTTTGATCTCCTTGCAGTCCGAAGGACTCTCAAGAGTCTTCTCCAATACCACAGTTCAAAAACATCAATCCTTCGGCTCTCAGCTTTCTTTATAATCCAATTCTAATGTCCGTGCATGACTACTGGGAAAATCATAGGCTTAACTAGACAGACCTTTGTTTGCAAAGTAATGTCTCTGCTTTTCAATATGCTGTCTTGGTTTTCTTCCAAGGAGCAAGCATCTTTTAATTTCATGGCTGCAGTCACCATCTGCAGTGATTTTGGAGCTCCAAAAAATAAAGTCTGTCACTGTTTCCACTGTTTTCCCATCTATTTGCCATGAAGTGATGGCAACAGGCAGCAAAGTTCCCTGGACCCCTGATGATGCCAGAGTCTGCTTTGTAACCTCAATCTGAGAGGGAGTGTATCAATATTCCCTACTGTTCAATCAATACTGACTTGCCAAGTGCCCGCTCTTATCCTAACACTCTGCAAACACTCTGTGGGCAATGCCAAGAAGCAGAACTTCCTTTAGTTATCCTTCCCTTAGTTATCAAGTGGTAGAAAAAGGACACACACATGGGAAGGAATTGCATACTGTTATTTGTGGTTAATTTAATATCAAAGGCAACACACAGTTAATTTTTGCCAAAAGAGTTCAGAAGATTAGTGTCCTAGGGCAGCTGTAACAAGTCACCATAACCTGGGTGGCTTCAAGCAACAAAAAATGTCTTCTCTGAAAGTTCTGGAGGCCAGAAGTCTGAAATCAAGGTGTTGGCGGGGTCGTGCCCCCTCTGAAGGCTCTACATGGGAAGATCCCTCCCTACGTCTTTCAGGTTCTGGTGGCTCCAGGAAATCTGGTTTGTGTCACCATCACTCCAGTCTCGGCCTCTGTCTGCATGTGGCCATCTCCTCCACGCCTTCTGAGGACACTTGTCCTTGGGTTTAAGGTTCAGCTGGGATCTGGGACGATCTCATCATGAGATCCTCAACTTAATTATATCTGCAAAGACCATTTAAAAAAATTTATTGCAATATAGTTGATTAACAATCTTGTGTTAGCTGCAGGTGTACAGCAAAGTGATTCAGATATACGTGTGTGTGTGTGTGTGTGTGTGTGTGTGTGTTAGTTGCTCAGTCGTGTCTGACTCTTTGTGAGCCCATGGACTGTAGCCCACCAGGCTTCTCTGTCCATGGGATTCTCAAGGCAAGAATACTGGAGTGGGCTGCCATTTCCTTCTCTAGATCAGATATACATACTTGCTTTATTTGCATTCTCTTCCCTTAAAGGTTAATACAAGATATTAGGTATAGTTCCCTGTGCTGGGCAGTAGGACCTTGTTGGTTATCTATTTTTTTAATTTGATTTTTAATTGGAGGATAATTACTTTACAATATTGTGATGGTTTCTGCCACATATCTACATGAATCAGCCACAGGGATACACATGTCCTCTCCCTCTTAAACAGACCTCCCACCCCTCTAGGTTGTCACAGAGCACCAGCTTTGAGTTCCCTGCATCATCCAGTTATCGATTTTATATATAATAATCTGTACATTTTAACGGCGGCTAGTTTAGACTCAGAAGAGAAAGGCCTTTCTGCAGAGGTGACAGGAAGCTGAGGTCTGGGTGCCAGGAAGAAGACCAGGCAAAGAAAACAGCAGGAGCAAAGCCCTGATGTGGGAGCCAGCTTAGCACACTCAAGGAGCAGAAAGAAAGAGGTAAGCCAGAGGACATGGTCAGAGATGGGGCTGGAGAGGCGATTGTGACAGATGGTGTAAACCCCAGAGACCAGGTGGGGAGCTTGGCTTTTATCCTAAGAGCCAGGAGTAAGCCATTTGATTTGAGCAAGGAGAACACGATGAGCTAAGTTATGATCTGGCTGCTTAGGAGACAATGGGCTGCAGGAGGGCAAGAGTCCATCAGGGGGATGAGTTAGGAATTAGGAGGTTAGTGGTGTCATAATTAAAGGTATGGATGGTAGCTTGGACCAAGTGTGGATGCAGAGACAGAGAGGACAAATTCTGGAAGTCTCCTGGAGGTGCAAGACTTCCCGATAGGTTGGTCAGATGGGGTAAGTAAAGGACAGAATCGAGAATGGATTTTAGTAGCCAAGACGTGGAAGCAACCTAAATGTCCATCCACAGATGAGTTGATAAAGAAGATGTGGTGCAGGAACTTCTCTGATGGTCCAGTGGTAGGGCTCCACACTTCCACTGCAGGGGGGCTGGGTTCGACTCCTGGTCAGGGAACTAAGATCCTGCCAACTAAGAGGTGTAGCCAAAAAGTAAATTTAAAAAATTAAAAACAAAATGATGTGGTAAATACATACAGTGGAATATTACTCAGCCATAAAAAATAATGAGATAATGCCATTCGTAGCAACATGGATGGACCTCGAGGTTATGCTAAATGAAGTAAGATAGACCAAGAAAGACAAATATTATATGTAACTGTTTATGTGTGTTGTCTTAAAAAAATGACACAAAAGAACTTAGTTACAAAACAGAAATAGACCAACAGACATAGAAAACAAACTTACGGTTGTGAAAGGGAAAAGAGGGGAAGGGATAAAGTAGGAATATGGGATTCATACATACATAACACTATACATAGAATTGATAATCAACAAGGACCTACTGTATAGCATAAGGAACTTTATGCTCAATATTTTGTAACAATCTGTAAGGGAAAAGAATCTGAGAAAAGAATAGATACATATATACGTGTAACGGAACCACTATACTGTACATCTGAAACTAACGCAACATACTTCATTATAAAAAATACAATACAAAAAAATACAAAAAGTTCGATACTTCAGTACAAAAATTAAGATAAAAAATAGATCTTAGACGTAGCCTGGTGATCATTTTGCAAGGTACATCTGAAGCTAATTGTTGTATGTCAATTATATTTCAAGACAAAAAAAGTCAACATACTCAACGAAAAATAAAAGGAATGGATATTAGGTTTCAGATGCAAGTAACTGAGCTTCATGACTTTGTACAGGAGACAGGGATCAAGACTATCCCCATGGAAAAGAAATGCAAAAAAGCAAAATGGCTGTCTGGAGAGGCCTTACAAATAGCTGTGAAAAGAAGAGAAGTGAAAAGCAAAGGAGAAAAGGAAAGATATAAGCATCTGAATGCAGAGTTCCAAAGAATAGCAAGAAGAGATAAGAAAGCCTTCCTCAGCGATCAGTGCAAAGACATAGAGGAAAACAACAGAATGGGAAAGACTAGAGATCTCGTCAAGAAAATTAGAGATACCAAGGGAACATTTCATGAATAGATGGGCTCAATAAAGGTCAGAAATGGTATGGACCTAACAGAAGCAGAAGATATTAAGAAGAGGTGGCAAGAATACACAGAAGAACTCTACAAAAAAGACCATCACAACCCAGATAATCACGATGGTGTGGTCACTCACCTAGAGCCAGACATCCTGGAATGTGAAGTCAAGTGGGCCTTAGAAAGCTTCACTACAAACAAAGCTAGTGGAGGTGATGGAATTCCAGTTGAGTTATTTCAAATCCTGAAAGATGATGCTGTGAAAGTGCTGCACTCAATATGCCAGCAAATTTGGAAAACTCAGCAGTGGCCACAGGACTGGAAAAGGTCAGTTTTCATTCCAATTCCAAAGAAAGGCAATGCCAAAGAATGCTCAAACTACCGCACAATTGCACTCATCTCACACACTAGTTAAGTAATGCTCAAAATTCTCCAACCCAGGCTTTAGCAATACATGAACCATGAACTTCCAGATGTTCAAGCTGGTTTTAGAAAAGGCAGAGGAACCAGAGATCAAATTGCCAACATCTGCTGGATCATGGAAAAAGCAAGAGAGTTCCAGAAAAACATCTATTTCTGCTTTACTGACTATGCCAAAGCCTTTGACTGTGTGGATCACAATAAACTGTGGAAAATTCTGAAAGAGATGGGAATACCAGACCACCTGACCTGTCTCTTGAGAAACCTATATGCAGGTCAGGAAGCAACAGTTAGAACTGGACATGGAACAACAGACTGGTTCCAAATAGGAAAAGGAGTACGTCAAGGCTGTATATTGTCACCCTGTTTATTTAACTTATGTTCAGAGTACATCATGAGAAACGCTGGACTAGAAGAAACACAAGCTGGAATCAAGATTGCCGGGAGAAATCTCAATAACCTCAGATATGCAGATGACACCACCCTTATGGCAGAAAGTGAAGAGGAACTCAAAAGCCTCTTGATGAAAGTGAAAGTGGAGAGTGAAAAAGTTGGCTTAAAGCTCAACATTCAGAAAATGAAGATCATGGCATCCGGTCCCATCACTTCATGGGAAATAGATGGGGAAACAGTGGAAACAGTGTCAGACTTTATTTTTCTGGGCTCCAAAATCACTGCAGATGGTGACTGCAGCCATGAAATTAAAAGATGCTTACTCCTTGGAAGAAAAGTTATGACCAACCTAGATAGCATATTGAAAAGCAGAGACATTACTTTCCCAACAAAGGTCCATCTAGTCAAGGCTATGGTTTTTCCAGCGGTAATGTATGGATGTGAGAGTTGGACTGTGAAGAAAGTTGAGTGCCGAAGAATTGATGCTTTTGAACTGTGGTGTTGGAGAAGACTCTTGAGAGTCCCTTGGACTGCAAGGAGATCCAACCAGTCCATTCTGAAGGAGATCAGCCCTGGGATTTCTTTGGAAGGAATGATGCTAAAGCTGAAACTCCAGTACTTTGGCCACCTCATGTGAAGAGTTGATTCATTGAAAAAGACCCTGATGCTGGGAAGGATTGGGGGCAAGAGGAGAAGGGGATGACAGAGGATGAGATGGCTGGATGGCATCACCAACTCGATGGACGTGAGTTTGAGTAAACTCTGGGAGTTGGTGATGGACAGGGAGGCCTGGCGTGCTGCGATTCATGGGGTCACAAAGAGTCAGACACGACTGAGTGACTGAACTGAACTGAACTGAACTGAGGTTCTGGTTTTTATTTTTCTTTTTAATTGTGATCAAACCCACATAATGTAAAATTTACCATTTGAACCACTTCATGTACAAGTCAGTGCCATTAAGTACAGCCTTGGACAGCAAGGAGATCAAACTAGTCAATCCTAGATGAAATCAACCCTGAATATTCATTAGAAGGACTGATGCTGAAGCTGAAACTCCAGTACTTTGGCCACCTGAGGCAGAGTCGACTCAATGGAAAATACCCTGATGTTGGTAAAGACTGAAGGCAGAAGGAGAAGAGGGTGGCAGAGGGTGAAATGGTTGGATAGCCTCACTGACTCAATGGACATGAGTTTGAGCAAACTCCAGGAGATAGTGAGGGACAGGGAAGCCTGACGTGCTGCAGTCCATGGGATTGCAAAGTGTCCGACACGATTTAGAGACTGAACAGCAAGTAGAGCCACAATATTGTGCAAACATCACTTCTATCCACTTCTAGGACTTTGAGGGGGTGTGTGTTTTCTGCACTAAACAATCCAAGTATTCATCAGATTCTGTGGAAAGCAAGAGCATGGAGTTCCTTGGCAGTCAGCGCCACTGTTTCTGATGGTTGCTCCCGTTTCCTCCTTTCCAGTGGGCTCCTGGGCACAAGGCATATGGTGTCATGCTTTGTTTTTCTGTTGATTTTACCTCAGCAGAGCCTAGGAAAAGTCCTGGGCATGGCGCTGATTAGCGACTTCCCCTCGACCCTCGTTAGAACCGAGGCCCTGTTACTCCATCCCCCTGCCGCCCCCAAGCACACACTTCTGGCTGAAGCAAGGGTTACGGTCCTTTTGACAGTGACCTGAGGCTTTGCTCCGTCTCATCCACAGGGGATATCAGTTACAGAAAGGTTGGCTGAAGGATAAGAGAGCTGATGCTGTCAAGTGAAACCCCAGAGGAAGCAGATGCCTTGCAGAGACCTGCAGAGGGGGAGGGGGAAGGGCGAAGCTGAAGGGTCTGAGTGGCCTCGTTTCCAAAGAGACCTTAACCTTAAACAGAGAGCTATCTGTCTCTTTAGGGGTCACACATCAAGCTCTGAGGAAAATGCCCCAAAGAGGATCATGTCGGTAAAATGACTAATGTGCATAAACCTACAGTTAGGAGTTTTACTTTTCTAAAAAAAGATTTGGGGGAAATTAGGAGAAGGCAATGGCACCCCACTCCAGTACTCTTGCCTGGAAAATCCCATGGATGGAGGAGCCTGGTAGGCTACAGTTCATGGGGTCGCGAAGAGTAGGACACGACTGAGCGACTTCATTTTCACTTTTCACTTTCCTGCATTGGAGAAGGAAATGGCAGCCCACTCCAGTGTTCTTGCCTGGAGAATCCCAGGGACGGCAGAGCCTGGTGGGCTGCCGTCTATGGGGTCGCACAGAGTTGGACACGACGAAGGGACTTAGCAGCAGCAGTGTGTATATGGTAATCTCAAACTCCTAATTTATCTCCCCTACCTAAACTAATTCAGCTTAAAATAAGCATTGTTTTCTCCGTACCTCACTCTGTTGCTGCTGCTGCTAAGTCGCTTCAGTCGGGTCCGACTCTATGCGCTTTGTATTAACTAGGTGAACAACAAAGATCTGGTGTATAGCACAGGGAACTACACTTAGTATCTTGTAACAACCTATAATCTGAAAAAGAATATATCTATATCTATCTGAATCACTTTGCTGTACACTTGAAACTAACATGACATTGTTAATGAACTATATGTCGATTTAAAAAAATTTATTTGAAGCAGAGAGATTCAAAAGCAGGCTCGGAAGTCAGCCCAGCTGGTTGGGGGCCTTAGAACCCTGATTCCCCCACTTCCTCTGCTTGAGTTTCACAAAGTACATGCTCATCTTTACATATTTCAGAGAAGTCGTCTGTAAAATTTGGAGAAGGAAATGGCAACCCACTTCAGTATTCTTGCTTGGAAAATTCCATGGATAGAGGAGCCTGGCAGGCTACAGTCGATGCGGTCACAAAGAGTCAGACATGACTAGGCAACTGAGCGCACACATATGCAAAATGGGGTCATATCTACCCCACAAGGTGGTGAGGATCACATGAGATAACGCGGCCAGTGTGCTTAGAAGAGTAACTGCCCACTATTAGCCACTCAACAGAGGATGTTCCAACTATTAAAAATTATATAAAGTTCTGGCATGGGGATATGTTCCCTGTATATTACTTTTTTAAAACATTAAAAGAATATGTTAAGTGTGATTCCATTTTTGGAAAGGAAAAAATGTGCGTATTTATAAGTACATTTGACATCAGTAGGGGAAAATATAGACGTATATACACCCCAATTTGAATTTAACATGCATCTCATTTTCTTTAGTGCATACATTAGTGGTGCAACACAAAAACAGACATTTAAAAATATCTAGACCTGCACTGACTGCCCAATTCAGTAGCCACATGTGGTTACTGAAATTGAAAAGAACTAAAATTAAATAAAAAGTAAAATTTTGTTCTTGGTTCCAACAATAGTTCAGCGCTCTGCAGCCACACGTGGCTAGTGGCTACTTTATTGTACGTCACAGATGTGAGCAGTTCCATCACCGGTCAAGGGGACCAAGGGGAAGGGACTTTCGGGTGATCTTTTCTTTTGCTATCCAATGGGAAGGCTTCCTCCTAACTTGCTCAGATGATTTTAACAGGACTTCTCAGAAGACCCTCCTTAAGCCATTCAGTCTTCATTTTCACCAGGCATCAACTTACCTAAATGTAATTTTTGTTATAATATTTGGCAACAACCTTGATCAGCCTTTATTTCTTTCCAATTATTTTTAAATATATGACAATTTTGCAAGAGATGAGAAAAACACATTTATCAAGCAGCCTCATTTCCTGCTTATGAGGATTCTGGGGGCATCAGAAAGACCAAGGTTCAGTCAGATCAATTTTCCATAAGAAAGAAAAGAAAAAAAGTGCAGTCGTTCAGTTGTGTCCAACTCTTTGGGACCCCGTGGACTGTAGCCTACCAGGCTCCTCCGTCCTGGGGATTCTCCAGACAAGAATACTGGAGTGGTTTGCTATCTACCCAATGAAAGAAACACTGCCAACTGACTCAGTTCTCAAAGTTCTTGATCAAAGATCAAGAATACTTTGATCTAAGTATTCAGATCAAAAATAAGCTGCATTTCAGGGGCTCCGCAAACCCTTACTATATCAAGCCCAGGGCGTTAAAAACAGCGTGTGCTACTGTCATCGCGAGACACTTCAGGAGGTAAGAGCCCAGGGGAGCTTTGATTATTAACGAGTGTGAACCCGCCCATTCCATTCCCCCTGGAGAACCCGGGATCCGCGGGCTTGTGCTGTCCTCTGGCGCCCCCAAACGGGTGCTTAGGGTTTATCACATATAGGAAGCTAAAACACCAACATTACTCCTTGTGAAAGCTCTGTTCTGTCTGACTCTTTGAGACCATGGAGAAGGAAATGACACCCAACTCCAGTATTCTTGCCTGGAGAATCCTGTGAACGGAGGAGCCTGGTGGGCTGCTGTCCATGGAGTCACACTGAGTCGGACACGACTGAAGCGACTTAGCATGGGCTATATAGTTCATGGAATTCTCCAGGCAAGAATAGCCGTTCCCTTCTCCAGGAGATCTTCCCAACCTAGGGATCGAACCCAAATCTCCCGTATTTCGGGAAGATTCTTTACCATCCCACCAGGGAAGCCCAAGAATATTGGAGTGGGTAGCCTATCCATTCTCCAGCGGATCTTCCCGACCCAGGAATCGAACCGAGGTCTCCTGCATTGCAGGAGGATTCTGAGCTATCATGACTCCTTATGGCGAAATAAAGACTTTCTGCCTTGGGTTCTCTACAAGTTCATGTACCTTGCCTTCAAAATGACAAAGCCAGGATAATCAGATCAGGATTTCACACCAAAAAAATTATTGTGGTTCTAGAGGATTAGCCCTTAAAGATGCTAGAACTAATTTTCCAATAATTTTTATAGTATTGTAAAGCAAACAAAATATGATACAACACATTCATGTTTTTACCAATCCAATTAACACCTAAAATATTACAGACTTATCCAAAACCTCAATCCTATTTCCCTTCCTTCTTGGAGGTAAAAATAAAACTCAGGATAGTGTTTTCCAGACCTATATATGTATTTACACTTGTACAACCTTGCCAAGAAAATGCACTGGTCATAACAAACACCCTCTTCCAACACCACAAGAGAAGACTCTATACATGGACATCACCAGATGGTCAACACTGAAATCAGATTGATTATATTCTTTGCAGCCAAAGATGGAGAAGCTCTATACAGTCAGCAAAAACAAGACCAGGAGCTGACTGTGGCTCAGACCATGAACTCCTTATTGCCAAATTCAGACTGAAATTGAAGAAAGTAGGGAAAACCAATAGACCATTCAGGTATGACCTAAATCAAATCCCTTATGATTATACAGTGGAAGTGAGAAATAGATTTAAGGGCCCAGATCTAATAAATAGAGTGCCTGATGAACTATGGAATGAGACTCGTGACGTTGTACAGGAGACAGGGATCAAGACCATCCCCATGGAAAAGAAATGCAAAAAATCAAAATGGCTGTCTGGGGAGGCCTTACAAATAGCTGTGAAAAGAAGAGAAGTGAAAAGCAAAGGAGAAAAGGAAAGATATAAACATCTGAATGCAGAGTTCCAAAGAATAGCAAGAAGAGATAAGAAAGCCTTCTTCAGCAATCAATGCAAAGAAATAGAGGAAAACAACAGAATGGGAAAGACTAGGGATCTCTTCAAGAAAATCAGAGATACCAAAGGAACATTTCATGCGAAGATGGGCTCGATAAAGGTCAGAAATGGTATGGACCTAACAGAAGCAGAAGATATTAAGAAGAGATGGCAAAATACACAGAAGAACTGTACAAAAAAGATCTTCACGACCCAGATAATCACGATGGTGTGATCACTGACCTAGAGCCAGACATCCTGGAATGTGAAGTCAAGTGGGCCTTAGAAAGCATCACTACGAACAAAGCTAGTGGAGGTGACAGAATTCCAGTTGAACTATTCCAAATCCTGAAAGATGATGCTGTGAAAGTGCTGAACTCAATATGCCAGCAAATTTGGAAAACTCAGCAGTGGCCACAGGACTGGAAAAGGTCAGTTTTCTTTCCAATCCCAAAGAAAGGCAATGCCAAAGAATGCTCAAACCGCACAATTGCACTCATCTCATACACTAGTTAAAGTAATGCTCAAAATTCTCCAAGCCAGGCTTCAGCAATATGTGAACCGTGAACTTCCTGATGTTCAAGCTGGTTTTAGAAAAGGCAGAGGAACCAGAGATCAAATTGTCAACATCTGCTGGATCATGGAAAAAGCAAGAGAGTTCCAGAAAAGCATCTATTTCTGCTTTATTGACTATGCCAAAGCCTTTGACTGTGTGGATCACAATAAACTGTGGAAAATTCTGAAAGAGATGGGAATACCAGACCACCTGATCTGCCTCTTGAGAAATCTGTATGCAGGTCAGGAAGCAACAGTTAGAACTGGACATGGAACAACAGACTGGTTCCAAATAGGAAAAGGAGTATGTCAAGGCTGTATATTGTCACCCCGTTTATTTAACTTATATGCAGAGTACATCATGAGAAACGCTGGACTGGAAGAAACACAAGCTGGAATCAAGATTGCCGGGAGAAATCTCAATAACCTCAGATATGCAGATGACACCACCCTTATGGCAGAAAGTGAAGAGGAACTCAAAAGCCTCTTGATGAAAGTGAAAGTGGAGAGTGAAAAAGTTGGCTTAAAGCTCAACATTCAGAAAATGAAGATCATGGCATCCGGTCCCATCACTTTATGGGAAATAGATGGGGAAACAGGGTCAGACTTTATTTTTATGGGCTCCAAAATCACTACAGATGGTGACTGCAGCCATGAAATTAAAAGACGCTTACTCCTTGGAAGAAAAGTTATGACTAACCTAGATAGCATATTCAAAAGCAGAGACATGACTTTGCCAACAGAGGATCGTCTAGTCAAGGCTATGGTTTTTCCTGTGGTCATGTATGGATGTGAGAGTTGGACTGTGAAGAAGGCTGAGTGCCAAAGAATTGATGCTACTGAACTGTGGTGTTGGAGAAGACTCTTGAGAGTCCCTTGGACTGCAAGGAGATCCAACCAGTCCATTCTGAAGGAGATCAGCCCTGGGATTTCTTTGGAAAGAATGATGCTAAAGCTGAAACTCCAGTACTTTGGCCACCTCATGTGAAGAGTTGACTCACTGGAAAAGACTCTGATGCTGGGAGGGATTGGGGGCAAGAGGAGAAGGGGACGACAGAGGATGAGATGGCTGGATGGCATCACTGACTCGATGGATGTGAGTCTGAGTGAACTCCGGGAGTTGGTGATGGACAGAGAGGCCTGGCATGCTGCGATTCATGGGGTTGCAAAGAGTCGGACATGACTGAGCGACTGATCTGATCTGGTCTGATCTGAACCTTTACTAGTACGGTATTGATTTGTGTTTCAAATTTTCTCAGAAAATCGGTGTCATACTGTATCAACCAAAGTTTTCTTTTTTTTTTTTGAAGGTTTTGTTTTTATTGATCAACATTATTTTTGTTTTGTTGTTGTTGTTGTTCAGTCACTAAATCATGTCCCCATGAACTGATCTCTGTTACACAGCACACTAGGCTTCCCTATCCTTCACTATCGCTCAGAGTTTGCTTAAACTCACGTTCATTGAGTCATTGATGCCGTCCAACCATCTCATTGTCTGTCATCCTCTTCTCCTCTTACCCTCCATTTTTCCCAGCATCAGGGGCTTTTCCAATGAGTCAGTTCTTCGCCTCAGGTGGCCAAAGTACTGGAGCTTCAGCTTCAGCATCAGTCCTTCCAATGAATATTCAGGACTGATTTCCTTTAGGATTGACTGGCTTGATCTTTTTGCAGTACAAAGAACTCTCAAGAGTCTTCTCCAGCACCCAATTCAAAACCATCAAATCTTCGGCACTCAGCCTTCTTTATTATGGTTCAACTTTCATATCTGTACATGACTACTGAAGAAAGATCCATATAGCTTTGACTATATGGATCTTTTTGGCAAAGTGATGTCTCTACTTTTTAATATGCTGTGTAGGTTTGTCTTAGTTTTTCTTTCAAAGAGCAAGTGTCTTTCAATTTCATGGCTGTAGTCACCTTCAGCAGTGATTTTGGAGTCCAAGAGTATAAAATCTGTCACTGTTTCCACTTTTTCCCCTTCTGTTTGCTGTGAAGTAATGGGATCAGATGTCATGATCTTAGTTTTTTGAATGTTAAGTTTTAAGCCAGCTTTTTCACTCTCCTATTTCACCTTCATCAAGTGGCTCATTAGTTCCTCTCCACTTTCTACCATTAAAATGAAATCTGTGTATTTGAAGTTGTTGATATTTCTCCTGTCACTCTTGATTCCAGCTTGTGAGTCATCCAGCCTGGCATTTCACATGATGTCCTCTGCAGAAAAGTTAAATAAGCAGGGTGACTATAAACAGCCTTGACGTACTCCTTTCCCAATTTTGAACTAGTCCATTGTTCCATGTCCGGTTCTAGCTGTTGCTTCTTGTCCTGCTTACAGGTTTATCAGGAAACAGGTAAGGTCTGGTATTTGCATTTCCTTAAGAATTTTCTATAGTTTGTTGTGATCCACACAGTCAAAGGCTTTGGCATAGTCAGTGAAGCAAAAGTAGATTTTTTTTCTGGAACTCCCTTGCTTTTTCTATGATCCAGGGGATGTTGGCAATTTGATCTCAGACTCCTCTGCCTTCTCTAAATCCAGCTTGTACATCTGGAAGTTCAGGTACTGCTGAAGCCTAGCTTGAAGGATTTTGAGCATTACCTTGCTAACAGGTGAAATAAGTGCAATTGTATGGTAATTTGAACATTTTTTGGCATTGCTTTTCTTTGGGATTGGGATGAAAAGTGACCTTTTCCAGTCCTGCGGCCACTGCTGAGTTTTCCAAATTTGCTGACATGGTGACAGCTGGAATTCCATCACCTCCACTAGCTTTGTTTGTGGTAACGCTTCCTCATTTGACTTCATACTCCAGGATGTCTGGCTCTAGGACAGTGTGGTTTTCTGGGTCAACAAGACCTTTTTTGTATACTCTATGTATTCTTGCCACCTCTTCTTAATCTCTTCTGCTTCTGTTAGGTCCTTGCCGTTCTATCCTTCACTGTGAATGTCTTTGCATGAAGTGTTCCCTTGCTATCTCCAATTTTCTTGAAGAGATCTCTAGTCCTTCCAATTCTGTTGTTTCTCTGTACTTCTTTGAATTGTTCACAGAAGAAGGCTTCTTATCTCTCCTTGCTACTTTCTGGAACTCTGCATTCAGATGGGTATATTTTTCCCTTTCTGCTTTGCCTTTTGCTTCTCTTCTCAGTTATTTGTCAGGACTCCTCAGCTTTGTCTTCTTGCATTTCTTTTCCTTGGGGATGGTTTTAGTCACCACCTCCTGTAGAGTGTTACGAACCTCCATCCATAGTTCTTCAGGCATTCTGTCTAACAGATCTAATCCCTTGAATCTATTCATCACCTCCACTGTATAGTTGTAAGGGCTTTGATTTAGGTCGTACCTGAATAGCCTAGTGGTTTTCCCTACTTTTTTCAATTTAACCCTGAATTTTTCAATAAGGAGCTGATGTTCTGAGCCATGGTTAGCTCCAGGTCTTGCTTTTCCTGACTGTATAGGGCTTCTCCATGTTTGGCTGCAAAGAATATAATCAATCTGAATTCAGTATTGACCATCTGGTGCTGTCCATGTGTTGAGTCGTCTCTTGTGGAAAAGAGTGTTTGCTATGACTGGTGCATTCTCTTTGCAGAACTCCGTTAGCCTTTGTCCTGCTGCATTTTGTACTCCAGGATCAAACTTGCCTGTTATTCCAAGTATCTCTTGACTGCCTACTTTTGCATTCCACTCCCCTAAGATGAAAAGCACATCTGTTTTTGGTGTTAGCTCTAGTTAATGGTGTTAGACCTGCTTTGGTGTTAGGTCTTGTAGGTCTTCGTAGAACAGTTCAACTTCAGTTTCTTTGGCATTAGTGGCCGGAGCATAGACTTAGATTATTGTGATATTGAATGGGTTACCTTGGAAACGAACCGAGATCATTCTCATTTTTGAGATTGCACCCAGTACTGCATTTCAGACTCTTTAGGTTGACTATGACGGCTACTCCATTTCTACTAAGGGATTCTTGCCCACAGTGGTAGATATAACGGTCATCAGAATTATATTTGCTCATTCCCATCCACTTTAGTTCTGGGCTTCCCTGATAGCTCAGGTGGTAAAGAAGCCACCTGCAATGCAGGAGACCCCGATTCGATTCCTGAGTTGAGAAGATCCGCTGGAGAAGGGATAGTCTATCCATTCCAGTATTCTTGGGCTTCCTTTGTCGCTCAGCTGGTAAAGAATCTGCCTGCAATGCAGGAGACCTGGGTTCGATCCACTTTAGTTCACTGATTCCTAAAATGTCAATGTTCACTCTTTCCATCTCCTGTTTGACCACATCCAATTTACCTTGGTTCGTGGACCTAAGATTTCAGATTCCTATACAATGTTGTTCTTTATAGCATCGGACTTTACTTTCACCACCAGACACATCCACAACTGAGTGACTTTTCTGCTTTAACCCAGCCTTTTCATTCTTTCTGGAGCTGTTTCTCCACTATTCCCCCAGCATATGGGACACCTACCAAGCTGGGGGGCTCATCTGCCTTTTCATTGTGTTCATGGGGTTCTCCAGGCAAGAATACTGCAGTGGTTTGGATTCCTTTCTCCCGTGGACCACATTTTGTCAGACCCTGACTAGGCCTGACAGGCCACGCCATGTAGCAGAATGACATGTCCAGTGCCCTGGTTAATACACATGTATGAAATATGTAAATATATATATATATATTGTTTGTTTGTTTGTTTATAGGGCCTCCCTCATAACTCAGTCAGTTAATCATCTGCCTGCAATTCAGGAGACCTGGGTTTGATTCCTGGGTTGGGAAGATCCCTTGGAAAAGGAAATGGCAACCCAGTCCAGTATTCTTGCCTGGAGAATTCCATGGACAGAGGAGTCTGGCAGGCTACAATAGTCCATGGGGTCGCAAGAATCGGACATGATTTAAACCACCACCACCGTATTTTTGTTTGAGTTTTTCTTTTGGCTGCATCAAGCAACCTGCAGGATCTTACTTTCCTGACCAGGGATTGAACTGATGCCCCTTGGAAGCTTCAAGTCTTAACCACTGAACCACCAGGGAAGTCCCTGAGTATATGTATTAATTCATAGTTGATTCATTATTTTCCTGCTGAAAAGTTCTTTGTATAACTCTGGTATTTTACTTGTCTATTCTCCTTACAATAAAGTAATGGCTATTAGATAATTCATCTTTTTTTTCCTCTTTTTCTTACTGACACATTTGAATTCTTTTATGTTATGAACACAGATCCCTTGCTTATCTGATTCTCTGATTACTTCTTTCACCTGGTGGCTTCTCTGTTCTCTTTGTTTATGGCATCTTTTCAAATACATGATTTTTACACATCAAAGACAAATATATATCTGTCTTATCCGTTCTGGTGAGTGCATTTTGAATCTTCTGAATTCCTTCCAGATCCCAAGGTCATGTGTTAGTTTTCTATCTTTTTAAAAGAATTTTAAAGATTGGCTTTTCAATTAGATGCTTAATCCCTGTGGCTTTACGTATTTGGTGCACCAGGTGGATAGCTCTTTGTCCCTGTGAGCTTCTCGCTGGCAAAATGCACACTAGAATAGCCTTGGGAGCTTTTAAAAAAAACAATTTCTGGGCCTCATCCCAGAACTGATAAAATCTTAATCCCTGAGGATAGAACTGAGACATTAGGATTAAAAAAAAACAAAAATGCAACTCTTTCAGGTGGTTCTAACATGCAACCAGGGTTGAGAACTTTTGCTAGAAGGTCAGACCAAGGATGGAATTGCTAAGGTGTGGTATTACATTGTAAGCTCTACTGGATATTGCCAGTGCTCTATAAAGTGATTATAACTATTTATGGTCCTTCCAGTAGGAGAGATCCAATTGCTTCACATCTTTGAAAACACATGGCCATTATTATCCCAATTAAGTGATAAGGAAACCACACCCAGAGAGTTTAGGTGATCTGGCACGTGTGTGCTGTTGCTTCAGTGATCTGCCTGCGTGCTTAATTGTGTCCAGCTCTTTGCAACCCTTTGGACTGTAGCCTGCCAGGCTCCTCTGCCCATAGAGGTTTTGCAGGCAAGAATACTGGATCAGGTTGCCATTTCCTTCACCAGGGGATCTTCCTGACCCAGGGATCGAACCCATGTTTCCCGTGTCTCCTGCATTGGAGACGGATTCTTTGCCACTGAGCCACCAGGGAAGCCCCTCAGTGATCTGAGGACTTGCCTAAAAATCATGCAGCAGATGCAGCTGCATCTCCACCACCTCTGACATCCTGCCTCTCGGTTTACACATACTTCTTCTATCCAATGTGCCTCACTAGGATCCCTGGACAAGGACACTGGCAATATTTCTGGTTCTGTATATACCCAGTTTGGCTCCTATTTGGACTCTAAATTCAACCTCAGTGTGGACAGATTCACCCTAAAGCTAACTTCTCCTTAAATTCTGGAGTCAGTCACTCCCATAAGCCCAAGCTTTCAAAACACACAGAAACATCAAATTAAGAAGTTAGGAGTCAGGAGGTGGTGGCTGGATATTATCCAATGATGTGCTCAGTTGTGTCTGACTCTGTGGCCCCACGGGCTGTAGCCCACCAGGTTGCTCTGCTCATGGAATTTTCCAGGCAGCAAGAATAGTGAAGTGGGGTGCCATTTCCTCCTCCAGGGCATCTTCCTGACCTAAGGATCGATCCTGCAGCTCTTGCATCTCCGACATTGGCAGGCAGATTCTTCATCACTAGCGCCATCTGGGAAGCCCATTAACCAGTGAGTTACTCTTCAAATGCCTGTTGACAGTCTATCAAGTTTACAAAAGTGTATGTATCCCTAACTCTGTGCCAAGGAGCAGGCAAAATGTTTGAAGAGTTTCTGAAGCATAAGGCAGGTTTTCTGCTCTTCGGAGATCTGGGGGTTCTCATGCAAATGAGGCAAGGCTTATACAACTCAGTTTTAAATTATCAGTAGAGATTTTTAAGTGATATGATTTTAAAGAAGTGATTCCTGGATTTCCCTGGGGGTCCAGTGGTTACGAATCCGCCTGCCAATGCAGGGGACATGGGTTCAGTCCCTGGCTTGGGAAGATTCCACATGCCTCAGAGCAACTAAGCCTGTGCGCTGCAACTACTGAAGCCCTTGTGCCCTACAGCTCACGCTCTGACACTCCGGAAGCCACCACAGTGAGAAACCTGAGCACTGCAACTGGAGAAAGCCTGAGAGCAGCAAATAATTTTTTTTTTTTAAAGGAAACCTAATTTTTTTTAAAGTGCTAAAAAGAAAAAAGGAAGTGATTGCTGTGAGCTAGATGTTGGGGACTAACTGACCCTGGCATTTCTTTCCTACTCTGCCTCTCTAGGGCTTTATGAGATAAGGAAAGCTTTATGGCAGAAGACTAAATAATAGAACCTTCTTCTAGGTCATGGTAGGCAGCCTCTAAGCTAGTCCTGGTGATCCTTGTCTCCTGTTCCTTGTGCCCTTGCATGGTCCCCTCCATGCTGAGTAGGGTTGACTTGTGTAGCCAGTGGGATGCTGTGGACAGGATACCTTGAGACTTCTGAGCTAGGTCGCAAAAGGCACTGAAGCTTCTTCCTTGTTCTCTCTTGAACTACTTGCCCTGTGGAAAGTCAGCTGCCTAGTGGTAAACACACTCAGGCAGCCCTATGGGGAGATCCTTGAGAGAAGCTGTGACTTCCTACTAACAGTCAGCACTGACTCATCATCCACGTGAGTAAGGCAGGGTGGGCGCAGATCCTCTGGCCCTAATCAACTTCAGATCAGCTGCATCATGTCTGACATCATGACCACAGCCTCGTGGGGGACTTGGGGCCAGATCTACCCAGACAAGCTGCTCTTGAATTCCTGACCCACAGAAGCAATGTGAGATAATAAATATTTGTCCTTTTTTTTTTTTTAAGTTACTAAGCTTTGATGTAATTTGTTTTGCAGCAATAGATAACTTGGACAATGGTTTTCTTATAATCACCAGTCTAATAACAACAAAAAAATTCTAATTGCTCAAAAGTCTTTAATGATTGTTATTACTCCCACAAACTCTGAGAAAGGCAGATGGTGAAAGGGAAGTCTTAGAGAAGGTGAACTATTTCTTTAATTCAGAGGGATAGATGACAGGGATAAAAAGATATTTCAGATTTCAATGCACAGTGCAGTACTTGCACTCTCAAGTTATAGCTATTTTAAAAACATTCTGGGGACTTCTCCGCTAACACACTTGTTCCCAGTGCAGAGGACCTGGGTTCAATTCCTGGCCAGGAAACTAAGATCCTGCATGCCACAACCAAGAGTTTTCACGCCACAGCTAAATGTTCCCATGTAACTAAGATCTGGCTGCTGCTGCTGCTGCTAAGTCGCTTCAGTCGTGTCCGACTCTGTGTGACCCCATAGATGGCAGCCCACCAGGCTCCTCCATCCATGGGATTTTCCAGGCAAGAGTACTGGAGTGGGTTGCCATTGCCTTCTTCTAAGACCTGGCCCTGCCAAATAAATAAATATTTTTAAAAAATGAAAACAGCCTGGCAACTCATTTAAGCCTTACAATGTTAGGTTTATAGATACATACATGGTATATATGTGATTTAGAAAAAAGTTTTGCAGCTTCATAAAGTACTAAAAATATGCTAGCTACTACTCTACACACTCCTGTTATTACTGATCTGTTTTTCCCACTTTAATAAATGGTCACCATTCATTCCTAGAGAAAGTATCAATTTGTGGGCAAATTCATGTTTGATAGTCTTTTCCCACTCCACATACAGAAAAGGAGGGGAGATTTAAAATATTCAAAAAGAAAACAGAACCAAAACACAAAAAAACAAAAAGATAGTTTCTTAGGAGGAAAAGGGGACGACAGAGGATGAGATGGCTGGATGGCATCATCGACTCGATGGACGTGAGTTTGTGTGAACTCTGGGAGTTGGTGATGGACAGGGAGGCCTGGCATGCTGCAATTCATGGGGTCGAAAAGAATCGGACATGACTGAGCGACTGAACTGAACTGATGGAAGTTGTAACAAACACTGACTTCCCCCATGGTCCAGTGGTAAGGACTTGGTGTTTTCACTGCAGAGGGCCCAGGTTCAATCCTTGGTCAGGGAACCAAGATCCTGCAAGCTGTGTAGCACATTCAAAAAATAAACTATAAATTAAAAAAAATTTTTTTCAAAAGAAGATGTGGTACATATATACAATATAATATTACACAGCCATAAAAAGGCCAAAAAATAGGTTTCACTGAGCTCAAAATCAAGGTGTCAACAGGCCTGAATTTATTCTGAAGAGTCCAGGGGAAATCTGTTTCACACAGATGGGGCTGAGTTCAGGATCTTGACATGGGGAGATTATCTAGGATTCTGCAAATGAGTTGATGTGATCACAAGAGTCCTTATAAGGGAAAGGGGGAGATAGATGACTCAGAGGAAATGCTACAGGCCGCCTGCATTCCTTGGCTCATGGCCCCTTCCTTCCTCTTCAAAGCCAGCAGTGTAGCATCTTCAAACCTTTCTTTCTGTGACATCCGCTGTTTCCATTGTCAAGATCTTGAACTCAATCCCACCTGTAAATTCCTTTTTGGCATGTAAAATAACATATTCACAGGTTCCTGGAATTAGAATGTAGACATCTCTATGAGCCATTATTCTGCATGGTGGGGGGTGGGGGATGGGTGTCCTCAGAACCACAGATGAGAAGCAGGATGAAATGCACCATGGTGAGTAGGCTGCAGAGCTCCAGGCTCAGACATTCAGCGAAAGCCCCAGATTCATTCCTGAGGGGTCCTGGGAACTAAAAGTCTCAAATTAGATGGGATGGAGTTGGAACCCTGCCCAAAGTTGTGGGCTGAACCAGGCCAGGCTAGGGGCTGCTGAACTAAACTGCTGCTGAAACCTGCCTGGGCTAAGGTGTATAACAGGCTGCAAGTCCAGAGACTCATCTTGCAGCCCAGGGAGTGAGCCAGGCTGCCTGCTGGCTTCATGCCTGGATCTGTGTCCTCCTACATCACTCAGTGGGGCAGCTCAACCATCATAATGAGAGCCAGTTCTGAGCTAGAGCCTTGAGGATGGTAGGAAGGCAAATGCAAAAGCATAAGACCTAGTGGGTTGAGCATGAGAGGAGAGAGACAGGAGAAACATACAAACCCTGAACATGGCCCATAAACCAACATTATGAAACCCTGAAAAGATGTAATACTAAGGCAGTCAATAAAATCAGAAATTAGAATATGAGTTTTAGATGAAATTAGTCAATAAAATAATCTGACAAAGGCTTTAAACTGAGCCTGTTTAGTTTTGTTTTACACTTTTAAAAATTATGTTTATTATTATTGTTTACCAATGGGGAGATGCAGGCTATTTACACCAGCAGCTGTAGAGGCAAGGGGAATGCACAGTTAGCAACCTGTATAGGATAGACAACTTAGGCAAAAATAAGACTCTCCAAAACAAAGGACAGTGGTGAGCTTCACTACACGCTAAGCATGCTCAATTTGCCCAAAGATAGACAAAATGGTTCCAGGGGAGTCCTAGGATGCTGAGGTCCTGTTTGAATTTGGGAGAAGGTTACCAACACTACAGTCTGGACTTTGTTAGGAAAATGGGGGGGTCCTTACCGTGGAGGCCATTGTCAGGAAGATCTCGCTGGAATGTCAAGGTCCAAGCTCGAAATGGTTTCTTTGTCAAGTGTATAAACATGTCTTGAGAGGCCACGTCACCCACAGAGAGAATCCAGATGTATCTGGTACAAATTTCATCTGGAAAACAGGACAAAATTTTGTCTTTGAAAGTCAGAGGGGTGTGAAATGTTCAACCCTTCTCTATTCCCACTTTACAGTTTATCCACAGCTTATTAGTTTTTCCATAGTAAAGTTTCTCAGGTCAAAAGTTCTGTTCTATTGTCTTGCAGGGCATTCCAAAGACTCAAATGCTCTCGTCCACTGTAGCCCCAGGGAATGGTCCCATGAATTCTCAACTATGAGTTTATAGTTTGTAGAGAGGCAGAGAAACTGCCTCGTTTGAAGACATCATATCTTTTAAACAGGAAGATCCTCTTTTTACTCAGTAAGGATTTCTTTTTTAAATAGGGAAGAAGTGTACTTTTTTGAGAGAGAAACACGCTCCATAGACAGAGTGCGGGCCATCCCAGAGGGCGCGTGTGGCCTCTTGGCAAGGATTTTAATGAGCATCTACTCTGTACAAATCTTTGGCCGTATTGCATGAGATTTCATAATGCAGTACTTTTCCAGGACCTTTGAGGTTAAACTGCAAGTTTGAGGTGACATTTTGTAAGGGCCCTAGAATCAGGCATCTCTTGTGACTCAGATGGCAAGAATCCTCCTGCAAAGTGGGAGACCCAGCTCAGATCCCTGGATTGGGAAGATCCCCTGGAGAAGGAAACGGCTCCCCACTGCAGAATTCCTGCCTGGACAGAGGAAGCTGACAGACTATAATCCATGGGATCGCAAAGAGTCAGACACAGCTGAGTGACTTAACACTTTCTAGAATCAGGACCTGAGTTCAAATCCTGACCACTCCCCAACCACCTCCTCTGGGTCCAGGGCTAGTTGGCTCATCTCTTTGAGACCCTGCGCATATTTGTAAAATGGAGATGATGCTAGTAACTACCATATAGGGTGTTGTAAGGATTGAGTAATGCCTGAAAAGTACTAAGCCCCATGCCTGGTACAGGCAGTATCAGGAGATGTTAGTAATATAAAGCAAATATACAGTGTCTGAGAAAGAGTTTATGGTGCTGATAAGCTGAAAAGTTGCAAAGAAAGGCACAATGTGACGGAAGTGTGAGGTCAGAAATCTGAAGGGAAAGTCAGTCAGAAAGCCTTCAAACCACAGGAAGGACATCTCAACAGCAGTAGAAAAGGAGTTATACTTGGAATATTTCAATATGTGAATCTTTTATTCTGAGAAGCCTTCAATTAACAGCACTGTGTGTCACTGCTTTCTGGTCTTCACTGACCATGGGAGGAAGCAGACAAAAGCTAACCAGTTCAGTTCACGTGGAGACACGTTAAACGTGTTAAACAATGTCAAGTACGTGTAGTAGTGTTAGTCGCTCAGTCGTGTCCGACTCTTTGTGACCCCGCAAACTGTAGCCCGCCAGGCTCCTCTGTCCATGGGATTCTTCAGGCAAGAATACTGGAGTGGATTGCCATTCCCTTCTCCAGAGAATCTTCCCAACCCAGGGATCGAACCCAGGTCTCCTGCATTGCAGGCAGATTCTTTACCATCTGAGCTACAGGGAAGATCCAACATGTACTGAACCAAATTAAAACTACTCTGAGAATAAAGAAGGGGAAGTGTTTCAGTGTTTCATTTTATTTTTAAATTTAATTTTTATTTTATATTGGGCTAAGATGGGCTCGATAAAGGACAGAAATGGTATGGACCTAACAGAAGCAGAAGATATTAAGAAGAGATGGCAAGAATACACAGAAGAACTGTACAAAAAAGATCTTCATGACCCAGATAATCACGATGGTGTGATCACTGACCTAGAGCCAGACATCCTGGAATGTGAAGTCAAGTGGGCCTTAGAAAGCATCACTATGAACAAAGCTAGTGGAGGTGATGGAATTCCAGTTGAGCTATTCCAAATCCTGAAAGATGATGCTGTGAAAGTGCTGCACTCAATATGCCAGCAAATTTGGAAAACTCAGTAGTGGCCACAGGACTGGAAAAGGTCAGTTTTCTTTCCAATCCCAAAGAAAGCCAATGCCAAAGAATGCTCAAACTACTGCACAATTGCACTCATCTCACACACTAGTAAAGTAATGCTTAAAATTCCCCAAGCCAGGCTTCAGCAATATGTGAACCGTGAACTTCCTAATGTTCAAGCTGGTTTTAGAAAAGGCAGAGGAACCAGAGATCAAATTGCCAACATCCACTGGATCATGGAAAAAGCAAGAGAGTTCCAGAAAAACATCAATTTCTGCTTTATTGACTATGCCAAAGCCTTTGACTGTGTGGATCACAATAAACTGTGGAAAATTCTGAAAGAGATGGGAATACCAGACCACCTGATCTGCCTCTTGAGAAATTTGTATGCAGGTCACGAAGCAATAGTTAGAAGTGGACATGGAACAACAGACTGGTTCCAAATAAGAAAAGGAGTACGTCAAGGCTGTATATTGTCACCCTTATGGCAGAAAGTGAAGAGGAACTAAAAAGCCAATTGATGAAAGTGAAAGTGGAGAGTGAAAAAGTTGGCTTAAAGCTCAACATTCAGAAAACGAAGATCATGGCATCTGGTCCCATCACTTTATGGGAAATAGATGGAGAAACAGTGGAAACAGTGTCAGACTTTATTTTTTTGGGCTCCAAAATCACTACAGATGGTGACTGCAGCCATGAAATTAAAAGACACTTACTCCTTGGAAGAAAAGTTATGACCAACCTAGATAGCATATTCAAAAGCAGAGACATTACTTTGCCAACAAATGTCTGTCTAGTCAAGACTATGGTTTTTCCAGTGGTCATGTATGGATGTGAGAGTTGGACTGTGAAGAAGGCTGAGTGCTGAAGAATTGATGCTTTTGAACTGTGGTGTTGGAGAAGACTCTTGAGAGTCCCTTGGACTGCATGGAGATCCAACCAGTCCATTCTGAAGGAGATCAGCCCTGGGATTTCTTTGGAAAGAATGATGCTAAAGCTGAAACTCCAGTACTTTGGCCACCTCATGCGAAGAGTTGACTCATTGGAAAAGACTCTGATGCTGGGAGGGATTGAGGGCAGGAGGAGAAGGGGACGACAGAGGATGAGATGGCTGGATGGCATCACTGACTTGATGGACGTGAGTCTGAGTGAACTCCGGGAGTTGGTGATGGACAGAGAGGCCAGGCGTGCTGCGATTCATGGGGTCGAAAAGAGTCGGACACGACTGAGTGACTGAACTGAACTGAACTGATAGTTGGTTTACAATGTTGTGTTAATTTCAGGTGCACAGCAACGTGATTCAGTTACACATAAACATATATCCATTCTTTTTCAGATTCTTTTTCCACTTAGATTATTATAGAATATTGAGTAGAGTTCCTGCACATCAGGTCTTTGCTGATTGTCTATTTTATACCTAGTCATATGTATGTGTTAATTCCTAATATGTCCCTCCTCCTACCTTTCCCCTTTGGTAACCATAAGTTTGTTTTCTATGTCCATGCGTCTATTTCTGTTTCGTAAATAAGATCATTTGTATCTTTTTTTTTTTTTTTTGGCCACTCTGGATCTCTGTTGCTGTGTGTGGGCTTTCTCTGGTTGCAGTGCTTCAGGATCAGAGTGTGGGCTCAGTAGTTGTGGCACACGGGCTCAGTTTCTCTGAGGCATGTGGGGTCCTCCTGGACCAAGGATCGAACCCATGTCCCCTTCACTGGCAGGCGAATTCTCAACCACTGGGCCACCAGGGAAGTCCCCATTTGCATCATTATTTTTAAATTCCACATATAAGTGATATCATATGATACTTGTCTTTCTCTGTCTGACTTACTAGTCTTTGGTTTTAAAATAACATTTCATCTATTTATTGTCCTAGTTGTCTAGTCACTGAGTCATGTCCGACCCTTTGCGACCCCATGTAACTGCAGCATGCCAGGCTCCTCTGTCCTCCACTATCTCACGGAATCTCCGCAAATTCATGTCCACTGAGTTGGTGATGCTATGTGACCTATTTATAATTGTTAACCAGGCTAACCTATATCTAATTTAAAATAGAATATTTGATAATTATACTACAAAGTTTAGCCCTCTCACTCCCACACTCGGTGGAATGCTGCCCCTCTGAACATGTACTGCTAATCTCTAAATGGTTACCAATGGGAAACATCCTTCTACTTGGTTCTGCCTGAAGGATTTAACCAGGATGTCCCCAAAACAGAAGATGCAAACAAAAGAATATGGAAAAGTGTTCAACTTTACTGATAATCAAAGAAACATGTATTAAATACAAGCTCTTATTTTAATTCAATTACTGAAGACTTTGAGTATAACAACGACTAACACAGAAATGGCAGCCCACTCCAGTGTTCTTGCCTGGAGAATCCCAGGGACGGGGGAGCCTGGTGGGCTGCCATCTATGGGGTCGCACAGAGTCGGACACTACTGAAGCGACTTAGCAGCAGCAGCAGCAGCAACATAGGCAAGGGCCTGGCAGAATGAATCCTTTCAGGAGTTTCCAATGAGTAACAACAATAAAAACTGTATTGTTCTCAAGCTCAACAAGGAAATATTAACTGACATGTGCCACTCACAGGAAGCAATTTCATAGGCAGTAAAAGTGAGGCTCATGGAGTGGTGACATAGTAAAATACACACACACACACACACTTGATGAAAGAATATGAGGTGGTTAGGAATGGTTTTTCCAGGAGTCACGTATGGATGTGAGAGCTGGACTATAAACAAAACTGAGCACCGAAGAATTGATGCTTTTGAACTGTGGTGTTGGAGAAGACTCTTGAGAGTCCTTTGGACTGCAAGGAGATCAAACTAGCCAATCCTAAAGGAGATCAGTCTTGAATATTCATTGGAAGGACTGATGCTGAAGCTGAAACTCCAATACTTTGGCCACCTGATGCAAAGAGCTGACTCACTAGAAAAGACCCTGATGCTGGGAGAGATTGAAGGAGAAGGGGACGACAGAGAATGAGATGGTTGGATGGCATCACTGACTCGATGGACATGAGTTTGAGCAAGCTCCAGGAGTTGGTGATGGACAGGGAAGCCTGGCGTGCTGCAGTCCATGGGGTCGCAGAGAGTCGGACATGACTGAGTGACTGAACGGAACTGAAGGATGCCATGGTTACAGTTGTGCCTAAAAAAAATACCCAGAAGGAGTCGTAGGAAGAAATACAGCCACAGTGTGATGAGGTGGTGAGGTTAGCGATCACTTCCTATTTCTGTTTGTCTCAAAGTTCCTACAATGAATGTGCCCTATTTGTAAATATTTTCTTTCACTTTATAGTTTATCTTAAAATTTTTATTTTAATTATGTAAAAACCTCGTGGTCAAACATCAGAGCTCTCAGTCCCCAGTTCCTATGTGAGTGGAAAAAATCACAGCTCTCAAGGTGACAAAAACTCGGGTTGCAGGAATAGTAGAATGACTATACCATTCTCCTGAAAGATTATAGAACATTCCTAACAGCCTACCTGGTGAAAAAGGTTTTGCGAGTAATATGTACTTATCTTTGGGAAAATATGTACTAACCCACCAGAGCTTCTTAGTGTAGCAGAAACTTTATAATCTTAAAGTTTTTTCTTTTTTTTTAAAAAAATTCATTTATTTGGCTGCATCAGGTCTTAGTTGGGATCTTTCCTTGTGCAGGCTTAGTGGCTCTGCAGCATGTGGGATCTTAAGTTTCCTGACCAGGCATTGACCCCACGTCCCCTGCTTTGCAACGTGGATGCTTAACCACAGGATCACCAGGAAAGTTCAAACAGTTTTTTTTTTTTTCCTTATTTCACCCTCTACCCCTGGTTAAACTTTTCCGAGGAAATGAGATTTTCAGGCATAACTCCAAGTTCTGGAGAGACGTCACGGCACAAACCCCTTCCCCTTCAGGTGGTCGTGGTTTCCTGATCCTTGTAGGTAGAAATTCCCTGGGCTCCTACTTTATTCCAGAGCACACACAGTGCCCAGGGAGTGCCCGGAATGCCCCTACTCTCTGGGAAGAGTCCAAGATTCACTTTTATTTGGCTCTTTGAAGAAAAGAGGCAGAGTCTACAAGAGAGAGCAAAATGGGTCATTATTGGTAAAACAGAATATAAGTACAGTCTTATGACTGAAAGGTGTTGGGAATCATACTCTGACTTGTATATACCCAGTAAATCTTGCAAGAGGATGAAGTTTTTTTTTTTTTTTAAGTATGTCTTTTTTTCAGACAATATAATATAAGAGACAGATAAAGTGAAGAATGCCAACTGCTGTCAGGAACATGTTGCTTGTTAAAACTAGAATCTTGGGACTTCCTTGGGAGTCCAGTGGCTAAAAAGATCCCACATGCCACAACTAAGACCTGGTGCAGCTAAATAAATAAATGAATAAATATTTTAAAAAGAGAAAAAGCTGGAGGGACTTCCCTGGTGGTCCGGTGGTTAAGACTCCATGCCCTCAGTGCAGGGGTCATAGGTCCCATCCCTGGTGAGGGAACTAAGATCCCACATACCATGTAGTACAGTAAAACAAAACCAAAAAAAGCTGGAATCTTGTTTAAAGAGAAGAAAAGAAAAGCCAGCATTATCTGAGTGACTATTGCTAATAGTCATACAATGTCCTTTAAAACTGCGCACAGGGATTAGTCCCTTTGCCAAAGAGCCACTGAGTAAATAAAAACAGGAATTCCAGTGTCTCGGGTTTCTCCTGGGGATGATTTTTGTTGTTTTTCAGTCACTCAGTCATGTCCGACTCTTTGCTACTCCATGGACTGCAGTACACCAGGCTTCCCTGTCCTTCACTATCTCCCAGAGTTTGCTCAAACTCATGTCCTTTGAGTCAGTGATGCCATCCATCATATTATCCTCTGTCGCCCCCTTCTCCTCCTGCCCTCAATCTTTCCCAGCATCAGAATCTTTTCCAATGAATCAGCTCTTTGCATCAGGTGGCCAAGGTATTGGAGCTTCAGTTTCAGCTTCAGTTCTTCCAATGAATACTCAGGGTTTATGATTACCTCTCCCTTAACTGCGCTCTCTGCATTTGCTGATTCTGAGCACACTGACTCATGAGCCCACACAGCAGCTGCCTACACCATCCTTTAGGATTTAACCTACCTCTTACTGGTACAGCAGGTTAACATTCACAGAAGGAAAAATTTTCTCTTTCCCACCCCCACTTGACTCCTAAGCCTCCAGAATGTTTTATCATCTAGAAATCCAAGTTACAAATCTTCTCCTAGGAAGTTCTTTGCAAGTTCAGCTTTATAAGACCTACTTCCCCACTCTCACTATTTTCTCTAGCAGCCCAGAAATGTGTTCAACCTCCAGCATCTCTTGAGGGGAGCCAGTCACAGGCAGAAGAGTTCTTTTGTAGAGGAACTTCAGTCACATTGGCTAGTTCCTTAAGGCAGTGGTTTCCAAGGCTGATGTGTGGGCTGGGTTTGGTGAGTGACAAGGATTCTATTGATTTGGGCAAAATGATAAAAATAAGAACAAGGCAAGTGTTTTTCAAAAAGGAATTTATCTAGCTGTGATGGATTCTGAGATTGCATACTCTTTTATTTTTTGAGTTAAAATGTCTTTTATAATAGTAGGGTCATAATAAGTGATAGATTTTTTTAAAAGACATGCGTATTTGCTCAGTAAAATCAAAACAATGTACATTTTTTGTTAATTTACAATTTTGTGAAATCCAAAAGTCCAGAGAACAATTGCTTTCATGGATTTCATCAAAGATTTAATATGAGATAATGGTATTTAATGAGACTTAATAGCATTTCATTCCAATGAGGAAAGTTCTGAATAACCTGTCTTTGTACACTCAAAAAGTCAACCTACTTGGAAGCAACCACGGTGTCCTTCAGCAGATGAATAGATAAATAATAGATAAATTCCATTTTCTGCAGTCCATCAGAAAATGGTTTATTCAGTACTAAAAAGAAATGAACTATCAGGGCCTGAAAAGACATGGAGGAAACTTAAATCCATATTATGAGCTGAAAGAAGCCAATCGGAAAAGTCTGTGTATTCTGGGCCTCCAACTATATGACATTCTGGTAAAGGCCAAACTTTGAAGATGATAAAAATAATCGTGGTTGTCGGGGGTTGTAGGCAGGGGTAATGACTAGGCAAAGCATGAGGATTCTCAGTACTCTGTTTGATATGTATCATTTTGACACATATCATCACAATTTTAGCTAAACCCTACAACACCAAGAGTGAACCCTAATGTCTAAGCGATAGACCTCTAAGCTTAGAAGTCTATAGACTTCTTTTTTTTTTCTTCTATAGACTTCTTTTTTAAATATAGAAGTCTATAGACTTCTGGTGATAATGGTGTGTCAGTGTAAGTTCATTAATTATAATAAGTGGACCATTTGATCAGGGATATTAATAACTGGGAAGGCTAAGCATATGGAGGGGCAGAAGGTATATGGGAAATCTCTATATTTTTCACTCAAGTTTGTTGTGAACCTAAAAATTCACTTAAGAATAAAGTCTTTTTAAAAAAGTCAACTTACCAAGCAAAATTAATGATTAGTTACAGCCGCTGTGGGGGAGCAGAGATCTCTGGTCAAGACCAGAACACCAGTTTCTTAAGCCTAAAGCTTTAAATCTTCAGAGATCACCTCTCATATAGCTGAGAAAGTTGACTTTGATGCTTTCTAGTCCTGGCCCTACCACTAACTTGACATATAACCTTGAACTAGCCACTTACCAGGTCTGGTCCATTTCCTCAGGCTGCAAAGAGTCCTTTCCAGATCTTAAATTCTGTAACTTAATAAGTTAATGATCTGCAAGTTCAACATATTAAGAAAAACAGAGGATTCCTCCTGGGTAAGGGATCAATGCTGGGGAAATTCAAACTAATTATAGAAAGCAGCAATATACTCAGTGAAACTAAAAACTGGAAACACACAATTTTTCTTATTGCCCTAAATGGTCATGACTTATAAGTTATTATTCTAGAGTGGTTTGGTATTGAGAGGAAAACTAAGAAGATATTCCTACCCCATCCCCTCCCCTCTCCCTATTCACTGACTTTTAGTAAGTGAGAAATCCCATGGACAGAGGGTCCTCTCAGGTTACACTCCATGGGGTCACAAAGAGTCAGACATGCATGCGTGTTAAGTCGCTTCAGTCGTGTCCAACTCTTTGCAACCCCATGGACTGTAGCTTGCCAGGCTCCTCTGTCCATGGGATTCTCCAGGCAAGAATACTGAAGTAGGTTGCCATGCCCTCCTCCAGGGGATCGTCCCAACTCAGGGATGGAACCTGTATCTTCTGTGTCTCCTGCATTGCAGGCGGATTCTTTACCACTGAGCCACCTGGTAATCTTGAAGAGTCAGACAGGACTTAGCAACTAAAACAAAATAAGTGAGGCATTGTTTTCAAAGGGCAGTGGATCCAAATGCAGTCACTGCCTCTTAGTGGACACACAGAGTGGGGTTCATCTCTAGATTCAGAGATTTCAACTCAGTTGCCCAGCAGCTGTAAGAATCGTTAAGGCTGGAGGGGCCTTAAACAGCTGGCTGTTTCACTTCCTTTACTTTGCGATGGGGATGTTGACACTTGAAGTCACATGGTGGGGCCCAGGGTTTTTTGTCTCAAGTCCAGGGACCATCCCCCTGCATCACATGGCAGCTTCATAGGGCTGCACAAACTCTGCCTATTTCTGTAAACATCTTGAGTGTTGGGGAACTACCTTTGGCAGGAAAAGAAAGATACCTCTCCATGTCAATTGGTCTCCCACTGAAACAGGAGGAGGATGCCTCAGACACAGCCATGTGACCTGTGGACCTGAAAAATATTCACAGCCTAAAAGGTGAGAGTTATGTTTATTCAATGGGAATTTTTAGGACTTCAGATCCAGGAGACAGCATCTCAAGTAGCCCTAAGAGAACTGCTCTGAGGAAGCAAGGGAGCAGCCAGGTTGCATAGAAGTTCTGCAACAAAGGGCAGTAGTCTGAACATTAAAAGATTGTTGTGAATTAAAGGAAAACCAACCTGCCAATGCAGGAGATGCAAAAGACTTGTTCGATCCCTGGGTAGGGAAGATCCTCTGAAGGAGGAAATGGCAACCCACTCCAGTATTATTCCCTGAGAAATCCCATGGACAGAGGAACCTGACAGGCTACAGTCCATGGGGTTGCAAATAGTTAGATGCAACAGAGCAAACACACACACACAAAGCAGCAAAATACCAGATATCTCAAGTTAAGGAATTTAGTGCTTTCCTATGTATGGGAAAAATCAAGGGTTTCTGTTGGAGAAGGAAATGGCAACCTACTCCAGGATTCTTGTCTGGAGAATCCCATGGACAGAGGAGCCTGGTGGGCTATAGTCCATGGAGTCACAAAGAGGTGGACACGACTGACCAAATAACACACACACACACACACAAGAGTCTCTGTTCACTTAACTCATTCCTGGGATATGCACCTATGTAGGATATTCCCTATATGTCACCTATCTGGGGCCAGTAAACTGTGTTTTCCCATCCCGAGTTTCCTCAGGGCTCACCATGGGGAGTGGCTGCAGTCTGATGGCTGCTAGATGGCAGGTATTCTTTCCTTCCTGAGTTCCCTCAGGACTCACCAGCTTACCATCCATAATGGTTACAATTGCTGATGACTGTGACATCCTTTGTTTACTGATATGGCAGGAATTATTCCATTTCTCAGGCCTGATAAGGCTAACACAGAGGGAGAAGGTCATGGAACATGAAGGCAGAGATGGGATGTGCCAGGATGCCCAGCAAACCACCAGACATCAGGAGAGCAGCAGGTAACAGCTTCTCCCTCAAAGCCCTGAGAAGGGGCCAATGCTGCCAAGCCCATCTTGAACTTCAGGCCTCCAGAATGATGAGACAATACATTTTTGTCATTTAAGCCACTCGGTTTGTGGTACTTTGTTATGGCAGTGCTAGCAAATTCATAACAGATTTTGCAGAGCTTTTGCCATCAAACACCTTCCAGCTGTCAAATAGACTTTGATTTTGCAGGACCAGACGAAGCTGCCTTTTCTCCAAAGTATCCAATGATTGAAATTTCAAATCATGGAAAGGTCGTGTGTACTTAGAATTTCAGAATCATTCATTGCGGGACTTCCCTGGTGGCCCAATGGCTACCAAGTGCTACCAGGCTCAGCACTCCCAATGCAGGGGCTTGGGTTCGATCCCTGGTCAGGAAACTAGATTCCCACATGCCTCAACTAAGAGTTCAAATGCCTCAAGTAAGAGTTTGAATGCCTCAACTAAAGAGCCTGCATGCCACAATGAAGATCAAAGATCCCATGTGCTGAAACTAAGACACGGAGCAGCCCAATAAATAAATAAAAATAAATATTTTCTAGAAAAGAATAATTAGTTGGAAGGAACATAGTCTAATGACAGAATGAGTAGGAATCCTTCTACAGTATCTCCTTCAGCCAGGGACAGAAAAGAATCCTGTATCCCAGGATGCCCCTGCTGGTCCAGTGGTTAAGAATCCATCTGGCAATAAAGCGGACACAGATTCGATCCCCGATCTGGGAAGATCCCACGTATCTCAGGGCAACTGAGCCAGTGAGCCATAACTACTGAGCCCAATCTCTAGAGCCAGTGCTCCACAATAAGAGAGCCCCCCGCAATGAGAAGCCCACACATTGCAATGAAGACTAACTCCCACTTTCCACAACTAGAGAAAGCCCGCGCACAGCAACAAAGACTCAGCACAGCCAAAAGAAAGAAAGAAAGAAGAAAGAAAGAGAACTCACTCAGTCGTGTCCGACTCTTCGCGACCCCATGGACTGTAGCTGACCAGGCTCCGCCATCCATTGGATTTTCCAGCCAAGAATAGTGGAGTGGGTTGCCATTTCCTTCTCCAGGGAATCTTCCAGATCAAAAATAATAAATAAGTAAAATTAAAAGAAAAAAAAAAAAAGACTTCTGTATCCCTGCTGCTGCTGCTGCTGCTAAGTTGCTTCAGTCCTGTCTGACTCTGTGCAACCCCATAGACGGCAGCTCACCAGGCTCCCCCGTCCCTGGGATTCTCCAGGCAAGAACACTGTATCCCTAGGGCACAAAAAAGGCAGAACAGTCCAGATGAGATACTCTGTAATAGAATAGAGATGTCGCCTTAGAACTCAGCAAAGGATTAGCACACTCAACCACCTTCCATACTTGAAGCTACAGAGGAGCTCCTTATGAACCTTAAATGAGGTAACTGGGGTTGCCATCCATGAGCTTGACTCTACGATCATGTATAAGGGACTAAAGCAGAGACAAGCCAAGTCCCCAGAGCAAAGCAAAAGGAACATCAGGAAGCAAACGCTTCCTGTCCAAGGGCTATACGGGGAAGGATGAGTTTTAGTCACCAACTTTAAGCAGTTCCTGTTCCAAAGAGGTATTTTTCCAGCTAGGATGGTTTACTCAGGACCAGCAGAGAATTGCAATTTAGGGTCAGCCACTATGGTGAGCTATATGCAAGTCCCCACATGGTAAGGGAAAGGAGATAATTTTTTATGGAGAAGAAAAGGAAGTTGGTGGGTTTCCCTGGTGGCTCAGCCAGTAAAGAATCCTACTGCAATGCGGGAGACCTGGGATGATCCCTGGGTCTAGAAATTTCCCGTGGAGAAGGAAATGGCAACGGGTGCTCCAGGATTCTTGCCTGGGAGGAGTCTTTTCTTTCTGTTCGGCTCTGCTGTTCTTGCAGGGTGTGAGAGCTCCCCCTGCTGGTCTCCCAACTCTATTTAACTGAGGTATCTATTAAGAGTAACTTTTTAATCTCTTAGGTATGTACTCAGGGAACATGACAGACTTTACCTATTTCTGATTCCATTGGCAAGAGTCTCTCTGTTATAAGCTGGATGCATCAGGCTGTCGTAGCTGGCTGCCATTAACCATTCATCCAAATCCCCATGCTAATTAGCAGCACATGGGACTACAGCGTGGCTTTTGCTGTACATTAGAGAGAGAAATTAAAAGACGCTTACTCCTTGGAAGAAAAGTTATGACCAACCTAGATAGCATATTGAAAAGCAGAGACATTACTTTGCCAACACAGGTCCGTCTAGTCAAGGCTATGGTTTTTCCAGTGGTCATGTATGGATGTGACAGTTGGACTGTGCAGAAAGCTCACCGCTGAAGAATTGATCCTTTTGAACTGTGGTGTTGGAGAAGACTCTTGAGAGTCCCTTGGACTGCAAGGACATCCAACCAGTCCATTCTAAAGGATATCAGCCCTGGGATTTCTTTAGAAGGAATGATGCTAAAGCTGAAACTCCAATGACCAAACTTGGGCCACCTCATGCGAAGAGTTGACTCATTGGAAAAGACTCTGATGCTGGGAGGGATTGGGGGCAGGAGGAGAAGGGGACGACAGAGGATGAGAGGGCTGGATGGCATCATTGACTCGATGGACGTGAGTCTGAGTGAACTCTGGGAGTTGGTGATGGACAGGGAGGCCTGGCGTGCTGCGATTCATGGGGTCGCAAAGAGTCGGACACAACTGAGCGACTGAACTGAACTGAGAGAGAGAAATGCACTTGATTGTATCCAGCCTAAAACTGGCTGCCCAAAAACTAGGATTCCTCAAACTAAATCGTCAATAAATGAGCTTCTGATTGTGATTTCATTCACTGCCTGAGGGAGACTACACAGAAAACACTTACTCAAGGATTTAGTTTGGTGAGCTTTATTCTTTACTGCATGAGGATCAAGAAGCATTCTTGTAATAAATTTCCCTTGCACACTTCCTAGTTCATATAAATGAGTTTCTCAGCCATTATGATCAGAAGGTGACAACAAAAAGAGTGATTCTTTGAGACTTCAATATACAGGCCGCCCAAATAAAACACAGTTGTGGAGAACTTTGGCTACCAGCTGTGATGGAACTAGTACAGAATAAGCCCTCCTATGGTAAACAGCAGTAAAGCTGGAGTGAAACATATGAGCAACTCTTTTTAGGCATTAGACCACAGGAGGAGGCAGACTGTTGTCCTGAAGGGAAGGGGCACACCTGGGGTTGAGCCCCAGGACCACTCTGTCTTCCTGGGGTGCTGCCAGCTGGCACCTTAAGTAGCTGAGGAAGCAGATATCAGATCTAGGAGCAGGTGGGGTGACTGGAATTTCAGAGCATGGGCAGACATTTGTGCGGTCCTCTACAAGGTAGGGAAGATGTGGAGCAAGCGAAATTAGAATCAGTTTTGGGAGGGTGAAATGGTGCAAGCACTCTGGAAAACTGTGTTTTATAAAGTTATACATACACTGGCTATATGCCTCAGCATTTTCATAATAACAGACATATGGAAAAGTCGTATCCCAAATATCCCCATCAGCAGAATTAAGATTGCAAAATATTCGTAAGTTGTATTAATACTTTTATACAGCAGTAGGAAGAATGAAGGAACCAGAGCCACAAATAACAGCATGGATGAATCTCACATAATATTGAGCAAAAGATGCCAGACACAAGAGCAAACTGTATAACACTTTATTTTTTAAAAAACATAAACTTTTATTTTTTAAAAAACAAAAGTACGTTGAGAGATGCAGGTGTTTCGGTGGTAAACCTATACAGTAGTCCCCCTTATCTGTGGGGGATAGTTTCCAAGACCACCAGTGGAGGTCTAAAATCTCAGACAGTACCAAAGCATATACCAGGTTTTTTTCTACACACACATACCTATGATAAAGATTAAATTATAAATTAAGCACAGTAATGGATTGACAACAATAATAGAACAATTACAGCAATCTATTCTAATAAAGCTATATGAATATGGTCTTTCTCTCTCAAAATATCTTATTGTACAAATGTAATGCCTTTTCCATCGTAACTAAGCAGTTCTTGGGCACTGTAGGCTGCAACGTTTACAGTTTGAGGTGTGACAGCGAACTAGCACGAGTTTCTTTTTTCTTCTTCACAATTTCACAGATAGAAGAGTCATTCTTACCAAAGATCTTAGTAACCTGTGTATTTTTTTTTCTTTATTAAGAACTTTCACATTTTCACTTAAAGGAAGCACTTTGTGGCTTTTCTTTGTCGTATCTGAATTGCCAGCATCACTACTCTGGTGCCTTGAGGCCATTATTAAGTAAAATTAAGGGCCACTTGAACACTGAGCACTTTGATGCCTGGACAATTAATCCAATCAACCAAGACAGTAAGTAGCTAAATGGGTGGGGTACACGGGAAAGGGATGAATCTTGGCACCAGATGGATACAGCAGGTGGTGCAAGATTTCAACACCCCACTCTGAACACAGCACAATTTAAAACTTATGAATTATTTACTTCTGGAATTTTCCATGTAATATTTTTAGACTGCATCTGACCCCGAATAACTGAGATCTTGTAAAATGAAACCATGGATAAGGAGAGACTACTGTACAAGCAATCAATGATTACCATATATTTTTTTAAAGGCTTTACTTTGGGAAAGGGAGCAAGTGGGCTTCCGGGAGGCTAGCGAAGCTCTATTTCTTAACCTGGGACGTGCTTTTTAAGGAATGATTTTAACAAAATAATAAGCTGTATATCTCTGTTTTGTGCCTTTTTCTAGATGTGTGCTCTATTTCACAATTAAACTGTTGGAAGGGAGGAATGAAGGGACATCCTCATTCAGGATAATTTTAGGGGTCCAAGAAGCCAGGATTTGCCCCCAGGTCCATACACCACCCGCAGCATGAAGTCCCAACCTGGGTAGCGTGTCCTTCGCTGGTCGCCGGATCCTCTGGCACAAACTGTCTACAAAGTAAAATGCCTAGAACGGCGCTTGGCAGTGCAGCACTCTGAACTGCCAATCAGCGGCTTCTAATCACCTGCGCCTGCGCAGAGGCGCCTGCGGCAGACTCGGTTACGCCTGCGCAGTCTGCGCTGCTGGGCTTTAACTCGTCCAGGGGCAGGTGGAGCAAGGGAATCGTTGGCAGCTGGCCTGTGGGCAGAGTATTAGTATTTGGCCAGGAGGTGCAGTTGCATGTCCGCTGAACCGAGTTGCAGGCTACTAAAGGGGTACCCATGTTTAGTTCCAGAAATGTTCTAACTTGTGCTGTGCTTAGTCACTGTCGTGTCCAACTCTTTGTGACCCCATGGACTGTAGCCCGCCAGGCTCCTCTGTCCATGGGGATTCTCCAGGCAAGAATACTAGAGTGGGTTGCCATGCCCTTCTCCATGGGATCTTCCCAATCCAGGGGTGGAACCCAGGTCTTGTGAATTGCAGGCGGATTCTTTACTGTCTGAGCCACCAGGATTCTAAAATAGGGATCAGCAAACTTCTATAGAGGATTGACAGTAAATAGTTTAGGCTTTGTGGGCTATGAGGCAAAATCTCCTATATTACACAGGTACTTTAGTAAGCAAAGAAAAACTTATCTACAGCTAAAGTTGATGTAATTCAATATAAAGCAATAAAGATTAAAAAATTTAAGGGAACAGGCCTACTAATAGAATTGTAGTTTGAGGTTGGGACGTGGAGGATAATATTTTCTTAATTGTGGCTCATAGTTAAGTTTGAGCGAATGCCAGGAGATAGTGAAGGACAGGGAAGCCTGGAGTGCTGCCGTCCATGGGGTCACAAAGAGTCCGACACGACTGAATGGCTGAACAACAATAATCATTAAAATTCAAATATGATGTTCACCTGTAAATGCAGATACAGTGAGATTTTTACCCATTCCTTTTTAAAGTGTCTTTTCACACAGATATGTAATGCCAGATATTGATAATCTGAGATGATTTCAGTTGACCATATTCATCACCAGAAAATGGGCTTCCCTAGTGGATCAGTTCCACAGGTTGGTAGGTGCCCAGTATGCTACTGGGGATCAGTGGAAAATAACTCTAGAAAGAATGAAGGGACGGAGCCAAAGCAAAAACAACACCCAGTTGTGGATGTGACTGGTGATAGAAGCAAGGTCTGATGCTGTAAAGAGCAATATTGCATAGGAACCTGGAATGTTAGGTCCATCAGATCAGATCAGTCGCTCAGTCATGTCCAACTCTTTGCAACCCCATGAATCGCAGCACTCCAGGCCTCCCTATCCATCACCAACTCTCGGAGTTCACTGAAACTCATGTCCATCGAGTCGGTGATGCCATCCAGCCATCTCATCCTCTGTCGTCCCCTTCTCCTCCTGCCCTCAATCCCTCCCAGCATCAGAGTCTTTTCCAATGAGTCACCTCTTCGCATGAGGTGGCCAAAGTACTGGAGTTTCAGCTTTAGCATCATTCCTTCCAAAGAAATCCCAGGGCTGATCTCCTTCAGAATGGACTGGTTGGATGTCCTTGCAGTCCAAGGGACTCTCAAGAGTCTTCTCCAACACCACAGTTCAAAAGCATCAATTCTTCAGCACTCAGCCTTCTTCACAGTCCAACTCTCACATCCATACATGACCACAGGAAAAACCATAGCCTTGACTAGACGAACCTCTGTTGGCAAAGTAATGTCTCTGCTTTTGAATATGCTATCTAGGTTGGTCATAACTTTTCTTCCAAGGAGTAAGCGTCTTTTAATTTCATGGCTGCAGTCACCATCTGCAGTGATTTTGGAGCCCCAAAAAATAAAGTCTGACACTGTTTCCACTGTTTCCCCATCTATTTCCCATGAAGTGATGGGACCAGATGCCATGATCTTCGTTTTCTGAATGTTGAGCTTTAAGCCAACTTTTTCACTCTCCTCTTTCACTTTCATCAAGAGGCTCTTTAGTTCCTCTTCACTTTCTGCCATAAGGGTGGTGTCATATGCATATCTGAGGTGATTGATATTTCTCCCAGCACTCTTGATTCTAGCTTGTGTTTCTTCCAGTACAGCGTTTCTCATGATGTACTCTGCATATAAGTTAAATAAACAGGGTGACAATATACAGCCTTGACGAACTCCTTTTCCTATTTGGAACCAGTCTGTTGTTCCATGTCCAGTTCTAACTGTTGCTTCCTGACCTGCATACAGATTTCTCAAGAGGCAGGTCAGGTGGTCTGGTATTCCCATCTCTTTCAGAATTTTCCACAGTTTATTGTGATCCACACAGTCAAAGGCTTTGGCATAGTCAATAAAGCAGAAATAGATGTTTTCTGGAACTCTCTTGCTTTTTCCATGATCCAGCAGATGTTGACAATTTGATCTCTGGTTCCTCTGCCTTTTCTAAAACCAGCTTGAACATCTGGAAGTTCACGGTTCAGGTACTGTTGAAGCCTGGCTTGGAGAATTTTGAGCATTACTTTACTAGCGTGTGAGATGAGTGCAATTGTGCGGTAGTTTGAGCATTCTTTGGCATTGCCTTTCTTTGGGATTGGAATGAAAACTGACCTTTTCCAGTCCTGTGGCCACTGCTGAGTTTTCCAAATTTGCTGGCATATTGAGTTCAGCACTTTCACAGCATCATCTTTCAGGATTTGGAATAGCTCAACTGGAATTCCATCACCTCCACTAGCTTTGTTCGTAGTGATGCTTTCTAAGGCCCACTTGACTTCACATTCCAGGATGCCTGGCTCTAGGTCAGTGATCACACCATCGTGATTATCTGGGTCATGAAGATCTTTTTTGTACAGTTCTTCTGTGTATTCTTGCCATCTCTTCTTAATATCTTCTGCTTCTGTTAGGTCCATACCAATTTCTGTCCTTTATCAAGCCCATCTTTGCATGAAATGTTCCTTTGGTATCTCTGATTTTCTTGAAGAGATCCCTAGTCTTTCCCATTCTGTTGTTTTCCTCTATTTCTTTGCATTGATTGCTGAAGAAGGCTTTCTTATCTCTTCTTGCTATTCTTTGGAACTCTGCATTCAGATGTTTATATCTTTCCTTTTCTCCTTTGCTTTTCACTTCTCTTCTTTTCACAGCTATTTGTAAGGCCTCCCCAGACAGCCATTTTGCTTTTTTGCATTTCTTTTCCATGGGGATGGTCTTGATCCCTGTCTCCTGTACAGTGTCACGAACCTCATTCCATAGTTCATCAGGCACTCTATCTATCAGATCTAGGCCCTTAAATCTATTTCTCACTTTCACTGTATAATCATAAGGGATTTGATTTAGGTCATACCTGAATGGTCTAGTGGTTTTCCCTACTTTCTTCAATTTCAGTCTGAATTTGGCAATAAGGAGTTCATGGTCTGAGCCACAGTCAGCTCCTGGTCTTGTTTTTGCTGACTGTATAGAGCTTCTCCATCTTTGGCTGCAAAGAATATAATCAATCTGATTTCAGTGTTGACCATCTGGTGATGTCCATGTATAGAGTCTTCTCTTGTGTTGTTGGAAGAGAGTGTTTTCTATGACCAGTGCATTTTCTTGGCAAAACTCTATTAGTCTTTTCCCTGCTTCATTTCGTATTCCAAGGTCAAATTTGCCTGTTACTCCAGGTGTTTCTTGACTTCCTACTTTTGCATTCCAGTCCCCTATAATGAAAAGGACATTTTTTGGGGTGTTAGTTCTAAAAGGTCTTGTAGGTCTTCATAGAACCATTCAACTTCAGCTTCTTCAGCATTACTGGTTGGAGCACAGACTTGGATTACTGTGATATTGAATGGTTTGCCTTGGAAATGAACAGAGATCATTCTGTTGTTTTTGAGATTGCATCTAAGTACTGCATTTCGGACTCTTTTGTTGACCATGATGGCCACTCCATTTCTTCTGAGGGATTCCTGCCCGCAGTAGTAGATATAATGATCATCTGAGTTAAATTCACCCATTCCAGCCCATTTCAGTTAGCTGATTCCTAGAATGTCGACATTCACTCTTGCCATCTCTTGTTTGACCACTTCCAATTTGCCTTGATTCATGGACCTGACATTCCAGGTTCCTATGCAATATTGCTCTTTACAGCATTGGACCTTGCTTCTATCACCAGTCACATCCACATCTGGGTATTCTTTTTGCTTTGGCTCCATCCCTTCATTCTTTCTGGAGTTATTTCTCCACTGATCTCCAGTAGCATATTGGGCACCTACTGACCTGGGGAGTTTCTCTTTCAGTATCCTATCATTTTGCCTTTTCATACTGTTCATGGGGTTCTCAAGGCAAGAATACTGAAGTGGTTTGCCATTCCCTTCTCTAGTGGACCACATTCTGTCAGATCTCTCCCCATGACCAGCCCGTCCTGGGTTGCCCCACAGGCATGGCTTAGTTTCATTGAGTTAGACAAGGCTGTGGTCCTAGTGTGATTAGACTGACTAGTTTCTGTGAGTATGGTTTCAGTGTGTTTGCCCTCTGATGCCCTCTTGCAACACCTACCATCTTACTTGGGTTTCTCTTACCTTGGGCGTGGGGTATCTCTTCACGGCTGCTCCAGCAAAGCACAGCCATTGCTCCTTACCTTATGAGGGGTATCTCCTCACCGCCGCCCTTCCTGACCTTCAACGTGGGATAGCTCCTCTAGGTCCTCCTGCACCCGCGCAGCCACGGCTCCTCGGGTGTGGGGTTGCTCCTCTCGTCACCATCCCTCCCTGCTGCCGGCCCTGACCTCGGACGTGGGGTAACTCCTCTCGTCGCTGCCCCTGACCTCAGACGCGGGGTAACTCCTCTCGTCATGAATCAAGGCAAATTGGAAGTGGTCAAACAGGAGATGGCAAGAGTGAACACTGACAATCTAGGAATCAGCGAACTAAAATAAGCAATAAGCAAGCTCCTTACTGCCAAATTTAGACTTAAATTGAAGAAAGTGGGGGAAACCACTAGACCATTCAGGTATGACCTAAATCAAATCCCTTATGATTATACAGTGGAAGTGAGAAATAGATTTAAGGGTCTAGATCTGATAGAGTGCCTGATGAACTATGGAATGAGGTTCGTGACACCTGTACAGGAGACAGGGATCAAGACCATCCCCAAGAAAAAGAAATGCAAAAAAGCAAAATGGCTGTCTGAGGAGGCCTTACAAATAGCTGTGAAAAGAAGAGAAGCAAAACCCAAAGGAGGAAAGGAAAGATATACCCATTTGAATGCAGAGTTCCAAAGAATAGCAAGTAGAGAGATTAGAAAGCCTTCCTTAGTGATAAGTGCAAAGAAATAGAGGAAAATAATAGAATGGGAAAGACTAGAGATCTCTTCAAGAAAATTAGAGATACCAAGGAACATTTCATGCAAAGATGAAGGACAGATAAAGGACAGAAATGGTATAGACCTAACAGAAGCAGAAGATATTAAGAAGAGATGGCAAGAATACACAGAAGAACTGTACAAAAAAGATCTTCACGACCCAGATAATCACAATGGTGTGATCACTCACCTAGAGCCAGGCATCCTGGAATGTGAAGTCAGGTGGGCCTTAGGAAGCATGACTACAAACAAAGCTAGTGGAGGTGATGGAATTCCAGTTGAGCTATTTCAAATCCTGAAAGATGATGCTGTGAAAGTGCTGCACTCAATATGCCAGCAAATTTGGAAAACTCAGCAGTGGCCATGGGACTTGAAAAGGTCAGTTTTCATTCCAATCCCAAAGAAAGGCAACGCCAAAGAATGCTCTAACTACTGCACAATTGCACTTATCTCATATGCTAGCAAAGTAATGCTCAAAATTCTCCAAGCCAGGCTTCAGCAATACATGAACATTGAATTTCCAGATGTTCAAGCTGGTTTTAGAAAAGGCAGAGGAACCAGAGATTAAATTGCTAACATCCATTGGATTATCAAAAAAGCAAGAGAGTTCCAGAAAAACATCTACTCTGCTTTATTGATTATGCCAAAGCCTTTGACGGTGTGGGTCACAATAAACTGTGGAAAATTCTGAAAGAGATGGGAATACCAGACCACCTGACCTGCCTCTTGAGAAATCTGTATGCAGGTCAGGAAGCAACAGTTAGAACTGGACATGGAATAACAGACTGGTTCCAAGTAGGAAAAGGAGTATCTCAAGACTGTATATTGTCACCCTGCTTATTTAACTTATATGCAGAGTATATCATGAGAAACGCTGGACTGGATGAAGCACAAGCTGGAATCAAGATTGCTGGGAGAAATATCAATCACCTCAGATATGCATATGACACCACCTTTATGGCAGAAAGTGAAGAAATTAAAGAGCCTCTTGATGAAAGTGAAAGAGGAGAGTGAAAAAGTTGGCTTAAAGCTCAACATTCAGAAAACTAAGATTGTGGCATCTGATCCCATTAGTCAGTTCAGTTCAGTCGCTCAGTCGTGTCCGACTCTTTGCGACCCCATGAACTGCAGCACGCCAGGCCTCCCTATCCATCACCAACTCCCGGAGTTCACTGAAACTCATGTCCATCGAGTCGGTGATGCCATCCAGCCATCTCATCCTCTGTCGTCCCCTTCTCCTCCTGTCCCCAATCCCTCCCGGCATCAGAGTCTTTTCCAATGAGTCAACTCTTCGCGTGAGGTGGCCAAAGTACTGGAGTTTCAGCTTTAGCATCATTCCTTCCAAAGAAATCCCAGGGCTGATCTCCTTCAGAATGGACTGGTTGGATCTCCTTGCAGTCCAAGGGACTCTCAAGAGTCTTCTCCAGCACCACAGTTCAAAAGCATCAATTCTTCGGCGCTCAGCTTTCTTCACAGTCCAACTCTCACATCCATACATGACTACTGGAAAAACCATAGCCTTGACTAAACAGACCTTTGTTGGCCAAGTAATGTCTCTGCTTTACAATATGCTATCTAGGTTGGTCATAACTTCCCTTCCAAGGAGTAAGCATCTTTTAATTTCATGGCTGCAGTCACCATCTGCAGTGATTTTGGAACCCCCCAAAATAAAGTCTGACACTGTTTCCACTGTTTCCCCATCTATTTCCCATGAAGTGATGGGACCAGATTCCATGATCTTAGTTTTCTGAATGTTGAGCTTTATGATCCCATTACTTCCTGGCAAATAGATGGGGAAACAGTGGAAACAGTGGAAGACTTAATTTTGGGGGGCTCTAAAATCATTGCAGATGGTGACTGCAGCCATGAAATTAAAAGATGCTTGCTCCTTGGAAGGAAAGTTATGACCAACCTCGACAACATTTAAAATGCAGAGACATTGCTTTGCCAACAAAGGTCGGTCTAGTCAAGGCTATGGATTTTCCAGTAGTCATCTATGGATGTGAGAGTTGGACTGTAAAGAACGATGAGAGTCCAAGATTTTATTCTTTTGAACTGTAGTGTTAGAGGAGACTCTTGAGAGTCCCTTGGACTTCAAGGAGATCCAACCAGTACATCCTAAAGGAAATCATTCCTGAATGTTCACTAGAAGGACTGATGTTGAAGCTAAAACTCCAATACTTTGGCCACCTGATGCAAAGGGCTGACTCATTAGAAAAGACCCTCATGCTGGGTAAGATTGAGGGCAGGAGGAGAAGGGGACGACAGAGGATGAGGTGGTTGGATGGCATCACCAACTCAATGGACATGAGTTTGGGTAAACTCCAGGAGTTAGTGATGGACAGGAAGGCCTGGCGTGCTGCAGTCCAGCGGGTCGCAAAGAGTCGGACACGACTGAGTGACTGAACTGAACTGAGTGGCTCAGTTAGTAAGGAATCTGCCTTCAGTGGTGGGCCAGGGTTCCATCACTGGGTGGGGAATGTCCCCTGGAGAAGGAAATGGCAACCCACTCCAGTATTCTTGCCTGGAGAATCCCATGGACAGAGGAGCCTGGTGAGCTACAGTCCACAGGGTCAGCTATAGTCCATGGAGTCTCAGGAGAGTCCAACACGACTTAACGACTTAACTATCACCAGAAAGGTACGTGTAGAATTGTTAGCTTCTTCTCTTGATATTTGCCTTTTAGCAGGTCATCGCATTGCAGATTAATGACTTCCAGTTGGAGATTAAGTGGAAAGTCCTGAATAACAGAGTTAAATGGATTATGAAATAATGGAAAGTTCCTCTGCATTTGCATCAAAGTCTGAAAAAGTATGCTGGAACTGCAGTTTGAGGTTGGCAATTTGTGTGGAAATGGAAATGTGGATTCTTAATTTAACCTTTGACAGCATGGAAAGCATATAAGCAATTTGGCTTCACTTGTGACTCAGACAGTGTTAATTGTTATGGAAACAATTTCTCTGTATTATAAATCTTGCTGTCTTGCTTTGTAATTTTAAGTTGAAATCATTAAGAAACATCATCGTATATATTATTTCTGTAAAATGGCTGAGGTCGGCCCATATTGAGGACACAGTTGGGTGAAGAAATGGCAAAGTGAAGACTCCCGAAAAGAGCACTATCCACAAATAAGGCCTCACCGATCTTCCAGGTCCCTCAGGGCACTCGCAATGCACGCTGGGACTTGTAGTTCTGGCGTGTGAGGTCTTGCGCGCGCAACCCCCACCTCGAGCGATCTCCTCTCTAGGCCGCGCGCCGCTGTTCCCGGAAGCTGTACAGGTTAAAGTTTCAACGCTTCCTCTCCCTTCCTCTTAGTCCGGTAGACTGCCAATCCACGTAGCCAATCGATGGCCTGACTGGTGCTTCCTTTTACTTGATTGGCTTAGAGTTTTGCAGCCGCCCAGACAAACTTGACGGGGATTGGTCGAACCTTCAGTTTTGAAAATCGTAGGTTTGGCCCGCGCTGTACCGCCCCGTTTGTTCACTGCAGCCGCAAGCCTTGGAGGCCGGGAGCCGTGGGGCTTGGGCCGGCTGGGATTTGTGTTGGGAGGGTCGCCGGACTTGGATCGCAACAGCAGTTAAGGAGACGCGGTGCAGTCAAGTGAGTCTGCGCGGGCGGCCGGCGGGGCTGGGGGGTCGTTAGCAATTTGTTATCCCTCCGCAAGCCCTGGACTGGGGGACATGACCTCCCTTATCCCCCGTTGCGGCCTGCAGGGGATGGGTCACCTCTTCCAAGTGACGAGGTGCCCTGCCTTGGTCCTGGGGCCCAAGATGACCCCACCCCCCTCACCCCCTGTCCAAGAAAATAACCCCGTCCCCTCCCCCTCCAGGTGCCTTTTATTGACCTGGACAAGAAGCACCCACCGACCGGGTGTTTGGCGGCATTGTACCAGATGGCATTTCTGTACAGTTAACCCTGGCTCACCACCTCCCTTATCGGCTGAGCAGCATTTTAAATTGACCCATTTCCGGAGGCCAGTGCTGACTTGTCACTCCCCAGGCCCGTTTACTGACAGTGGCCTTCTCTGGGGCGCCCAGTCAGAACTTAGGGCCTACCTTTCCGAAGTTGAAATGGAGTAGGCGGCAAAACTTGAGGTTAAGAGCACAGTTTAAATCCGGGCCCCTCCCTTGACTTGCCCGAAGACTTGGCCTTAACTTCAGTCTGCCTCAATTTGCTCATCTGCACCAGGATCTCCTTGGGGTTGTGGCGAGAATAAAATAAGATGATGCTCCACCCGAGCATGGAGCAGGTGTCTTTACAGAAAGCAGCTATTACGAACCTCCTTCACTGAGGTGTGGTCAGGGTTGGCTGGTGGACTTCCCGCACCTTCAAAAGAACAGGCATTGTGACGGAGGGCCGTGGGGCTCTTAATGTATGACGTGAGAAAAGTATTGGGAGAGGAAGATGAGCCTCCTTCACCCTTGGTGGGATGTAAGGTGCTTTGGGTTTTTATCCAGGTTCTTATAGGGGACTGAAAAGATTTTTATTGTTTTTCCGGGGACCCTCATTCTCAACACTGATCACCTTTCTCAGGATCATCTCTGATGTAATGACAGTGACCCTTTTTAAATAGGCTGAGGCTGCTGAAAACAAACCTCCTTATTGAAGGAGCTCAAACACTTTTTTGCACTTTGTGTAAGAAGCCCTGACCCACTTTGCCATTTACTTTTTTAAATAAAAGAGCAAATCCTTGCTTTCCATAGCACAAAGTGTTTTGTATTCCTTAAACAGGTCTCTCTTTCCTAGCCTCAAACTGGATTCCTGTCGTTAGCCAGGGCTGAGCGCTGGGACAGAGGGACTGGGGGCAGTCAGAGGGATGGCAGCCAAGAGGCTGTGCTGTGACTGCAATCTGCACACCTGTCTCTGCCCAAAGCCTCTGCCATCCTGCCCAGTTGATCCTGCCCTGATGGGTGCTGCTCTTGGCTCCTCTCAGTAGGGCTTTGGATGAGAAAGGCGTGCTCTAACCTGTGTAGAATGGCCTCATTTGGTGTCCCTGTGTGTGTGTGTCTTTTGGGAGGGAGTTAGAGTGGCTGTAGAATGTTTATTTCTAGGTGTACAGTTCATAGATGGATCTGTTCATTCAACAGGTATTCTTTTTGTGCCAGGCACCCTGCCAAGCTCTGGGCTTCAAAGCTACGAGCAAGACAGATCAGGGCTTGCCCTCAGGGAACAAATGCTTAGTGGACAGAGACAGGTAGTCCGCAAGCAGATACGTCGTCACCTGAGTGTCGTGCAGAGTATTGAAATTGGTGGATAGGATGGTGGCTGGTAGTCAGGTCCTCCCTGCGTTGCTGAGAGCCAAGTGCTGAGGAGTGAGCTGTACCAAATAGACAGAAGGTTCCAGGCAGAGGGCAGAGCTTGCTCGAAGAACCCAGGGCAGTGTGCCCTGGAAATCAGGCCCCGGGAAGGCAGTCCTATGAGGCTGCAACAGCACCTGGCGTTAAGCCCTTTATAGGGGTCGGTGACTTAGCCCCTCCGTCAAGAACTTCCTGTCTTAGGTAGAGGCCGAGCTGTGTGTGGTTCTTGATTTTGCAGGTGTCGATCGGGGTGGTGGGTCATTGCCATGGCATGAGACATGCAGTCTGTTGTTATGGCTTGTGACTGTCACCTATTAATTCGTTCTTCCATTCATTGCCTCGGTTGAGATATTTATTGAGCCCCTGCTATGAACCAGAATAGAACACCTTTTCTTTGCCTGAGGCTTTGGTGATAATTTTATAACTGAGTTTTGAGGAGAATATCTGAGTTTCTAGTTGTTTGTTTTTGTTTGTTTGAGTTGCTAGTTTCTTAAGAAATTAAGACATAGAAAGCAAGCTTATGGTTACCAAAGGGGAAAGGGGGGAAGAGATAAATTAGGACCTTGGGATTAAAATATACACACTATGATATACAAAATAGAAACCAACAAGAACCTACTGTATAGCCCAGGGAACTCTACTCAGTATCTTTTAATAACCTGTAATGAAAAAGAATAGATATATATGTATCTGTAAACTGAATCACTTTGCCACATGCAAATCAGCTATACGTCAATAAAAATTATTTTTAAAAAATTAGGGGAAAACTAATTTTGTATTTTATACTGCCTGATATTTCTAGACTAAGTTTTCTAAAAAACAAGACATTGCTTATCCACTTTCCTCATGCTCCCTCATCCATCCGAAGGCGTTTCAGTTCAAGGGAGAGAGTTATAGGGGCTTCTTAGAGAAGAGCCTGTCTCTGGACCACCACTTTCTTACCCACTCCTTTGGAATGCAGATCTGTCATTTACTAGCATCCACGAGAGGCAGTTGGATTCGATGTTCTTTGACCTGACACCTGGGGTTAGCTTGTGTGTACCTCAAGTGTTAGTCACTCAGTCGTGTCCAACTCTTTGCAGTCCCGTGGAATGTAGCCTGCCAGGCTCCTTTGTCCATGGGATTCTCCAGGCAAGAATACTGGAGTGGGTTACCATTCCCTTCTCCAGGGGATCTTCCCTATGCAGGGATAGATCCCTATGCACTGCAGGCAGATTCTTTACTGTCTGGGCCACCAGGGAAGCCCCTAGGTGTCCCTTAAGGTGGCCCTCAATCACCTTCAGGCAGTAAGAGGAGTGGGTAAGAGCAGGCCTGTGTGTGGGCAGGTCAGGGGGTCCTACCTGGTGGGACTGCAGTTTCTCCTGAACCCAGGAAGGCCATTTGTAATGAGGTCCATTGATCCCAGAATTGCCTGGGCAGCATGGACTTCTGTGGAAAGTGTCGTATGGGGCTGGGGAGGGGTTGGTGTTTGAACAATGTGAAGATTCCAGCCTGAGCCCCCATGTCTCTTGTCTCTGCTTTCTCCAGGCAGAGCCACCATGGGGACAACAGCCCAGGGGCCCATTCACTTGCTGGAGCTATGTGACCAGAAGCTCCTGGAGTTTGTCTGCAACGTGGACAATAAGGACATGCTGTGGCTGGAGGAGATCGAGGAGGAGGCGCAGCGCATGTTCACCAGGTGCGGGGCTGGGGGGGCGGGGGCGGCGGCAAGAGGGGGGCGCCCTGGCAGGACGCACCGCTGCCTGGCTGCTGCGGCCTTAGGGCACTTCCCCACCTGCCGGGCAAGACAGGCTGCCAGGGGTCCTTCCTGAGTGCCCCAGATGCTCGGGCTAGGGAGAGGGGTTGGCCTGCGCCTCAGAAGGTAGGGCTGCCTGGCAACCTTGCTCCCCTGCTTTGTCTACCTGAGGAAGCCCCAGGTGCCTGGCGGTGACTCTTACGCAGCCTTGGAGCGCTTGCTTGGTACTGGTCACCCCAGCTTGACCAGCAGCTGTCAGGAAAGGGGCAGCTGTCTGGCTGGGTGGGGGAGGGGCAGTGGTTTCCAGGCAGCCTCGACCATCACTGTCTTCGTACCAAACAGAGAATTCAGCAAAGAGCCTGAGCTGATGCCCAGAACGCCTTCGCAGAAGAACCGACGGAAGAAGAGACGAATTTCTTCCACTCAGGACGAAAACAGAGACCCCGTCCGGAAAAGGTAGGAGGGGCGGGAGGCTTGGTGGCCACAAGGAGAGTTTGATTCAAAGGTGTTAACTCAGATCAGGAGCAGTGGGCACTGCGTGCGCCATGCTGAGGGAAATGAAGCAGGGCTGGAGACTGTGGAGTCCAGAGCTTGTGTGCGTTAGGTAGGGGTGGTGTTTGATCTGGGCCTCGGAGGATGGGGAGGGTTTCTGGAGGTGGGAGAAGCAAGAGAATCTGACTTTCTGCTTGGGGGAGAGTGACCAGAGGTGTAGACTGGGGGCTGGCTGTCTCCCAGCCCCCTGTTGCTATGCTGGTTCTAACTGCCCCTGTAACGACCGTGGGTTTCAGAGTACCAGGGGCAAGAGGCTGGGTCTTGGAGTCAGATGGTCCTGGGTGTACACCTCAGCTCTGCTGCGTAGCAACTGTGTGTCCTTGGGTTAATGTTCCACCTTTCTGAACCTCAAGTTTCTGAAATCTAAAGTGGGGATGAGGGTCCCTGCCTCCCGGGGACTGTCTGGTGGATTAAGCGACAGAAGGAGCGATTCCGCCAGCAGGGTGCTTGGCCCAGTCTGACCCAGTCAGCAGGAGGTTTATGGGAATTTAATCTTCCCAGCGGTCTTGTGAGGACTGGCATCATCCCAGTTCACAGATAGGGAGACTGAGGCTCAGAGAAGAGCACCTGGGGTGTCTTGGCTAGAGGTGGCAGAGCCTGAATTGGAACCCCAGTCTTCTGCCTCCAAGCTTCAGAGGCCCCTGGAGTTGGCAGCTCCTCCAGCTGGAATTGTGGGCAGCCTCCCCGCTTCCCTGGGTCACCTCAGCTTCTGCTCCGCCCCCTCTACCAGGTTGTCCCGCAGAAAGACGCGGAGCAGCCAGCGGATCTCCCGGCACCTCCGCAGCAAGGACAAGGTGGAGAAGCTGGCCACGGTGGTGGGCGAGAACGGCTCTGTCCTGCAGCGCGTGACCCGGGCTGCCGCTGCAGCGGCGGCCGCCTCTGTGGCTACCGCCCCTCCTTCACCCACCTGCAGGTCTCCCACTGTCCTGACAAAGAATCCCAAGGAGAGCCCAACCCAGTGCCAGCTGGTGCCTGCGGTAGAGATCGGTGCCAGTGAGCGCAGGAGCGCCGAGCAGCACCTCAATCACCTCCAGTCTGCCCAGGCTCCGACCTCTACCCTGGCCCCGGCCTCCCACATCCCCTCGAGCTCGGATGAGGATTCAACACCCCAGAAGGCAGAGGCGGGAAGGCTGGAGTCTGTCACCGTGAGCTCCCTGATGACTACACCTCGGGACCCCAAGGGCCGAGGGGCCGGGGCAGGAAGGTCTGCCTCCAAGCTCCGGATTGCGGCGGCCGCCCCGGGCCCGCAGGACTCACCCAGCTCTCCCGCCTCCCCATGGCGGGAGCGGGTGCTGGCTCCCCTCCAGCCAGATAACTTCTCCACCCCAGTGGGAGCCCGTGTGGACCGGCAGTCCGTGCGGCGCAGCCTGATCGCCCCATCCTCCCCGGGCCCCCAGGCCTCCCTGGCCCAGAATCGCTCCCCAGTTTCCAAAGAAGAGAGCACCGTCCGACGATCAAGCAGAAGGATCGCCAGGAAGGCTGCCAAAGAGCCAACTGCCTCCGCCCGCATCATCTGTGAGTCGGGGCTTGGCGTGGGGCAAAACTGCAGAGGGTGGTCCTTTGTGCCTGGCTCAGCGGAGGGTGTCGGGGGCCCTCTAAGTAAGGAGCTGTCCACAGAACTTTCTGTGATGATGTGAATGTCCCAGATCTGTGCCGTCCCACACAGTAGCCACTAGCTAGCCACGTGTGGCTATAGAGCCTTCAATATGTGGCTCCTTTGATCGAGGAGCTGAATTTTTAGTTTTATTACGTTTTATTTATTTCTGATTTAAGTTGCCACACAAAGCTCGTGGCTGCCATGTTGGACAGAGCAGATTCGATCCAGCGCTTTTGTTTTCCAAAAGAGAAAATTGAGGTCCAGCACTGTTTTCCAGTGTCCCCATGGTTAATGCCATGCTGAGCTCAGACCTGGGCCTGTCCCCCAGGGCCGGCATGTTCCCCTTCCCTCCTGCCCAGACTCTCTTAGATTCAGCCTGCTTATGGACCACCTCCTGTTGGCATAATTGTAGGGCCTGGAGATACCGAGGTGAAGAGAGATGAATTCTGGGAGGGATGCATAGCTGGGTTTGAGTGCCAGGTTGACCCTTTACCCGCCCCGTGACCTCGGGCAAGTTACAGGAATTCCTTCACGAGCTTCAGTTTCTCGTGTGTCGGCTGATAATAATAGCATCACCTCAAAGGGTCCTTGGGAGGTTTTCTTGTTAACGCACATAGGATGCTTAGAACAGTGGCTGCACGGAGAAGGGGCTGTGACGTTAGCTGCTTTGTCATCATCTGATCCCAGCTCCAGGGATCCTTGTCCCAGGTGGGAGCAGGTGTCGTGGGCCACAGAGAAGGACAGGCAGCTCTAAGAGTCAGGGCTGTCTGCATGGAGGAGGTGGGGTCTGAGCTGGGAGGGTTGCGAAGGCTTCCTGGGCTTTTGCCTAGTGGAAGAATTCAGGAAAAGGTATTCCTGGCAGAGGGAACATCTTGTATGGAGACCCTGAGGCCTGAACTGGCCAGTGATGGGGTATCTGGGACTCGAGCTTGACCGCACGAAGGATGTGGCCCCTCAGTGGTTGTTGGAAGGTTTCAGCTCTGTGTGAAAAACAGCCAAGAAGAGAAGGGACAGGGCAGAGAGTCCAGGGAGGAGGCTGCAGGGTCCAGCAGGGGGGCGATGAGGTCCTGGGGTGGTGGAGGGACAAGCCAGGCTTTTACGTTAATGAAACTGAGGCTTGAGGAGGCCACTGAGTCTGTTAGGTTGGGAAGCTGGGGTTAGAGCCCCCTGTGTTTCGTCCTTTCTAGGATGGCGGGCCACTTGCCAAGGAGGCCAGGTGGAAAACCTCAGGGCGGGCATCAGGCAGGTGAGGGCCTGGCCCAGTTTCTTCCCTGCCTGGGGAAGGGCTTGCTCCAGGGTCTGGGGCTCAGGGACACATAGCCGGCAGCCCATGCAGACCTGTGGTCTGACACACTGACCATACTTGGATTCTCAGAAGGGCCCAGATGGTTCTGACCTGTCTTGGGGATGGGGATTTCCTTAGGTGTGAATCTCATCCTGGGCCCAAGGGGGAGAGCAGACCTGGAATTCTAGAGGGAGGGTCAGGGAGAGACCCTCAAGGCCCTCCCCACGCTTCTGGTTCAGACATCTGGATACTCTTAAGCCAGTCTTTTCCCTGGAGAAGGAAATGGCAACCCACTTCAGTATTCTTGCCTGGGGAATCCCATGGAGGGGAAGCCTGGTGGGCTGCAGTCCATGGGGTCGCAAAGAAGTTGGACATGACTTAGTGACTGAACAACTTGGCCCCCGCCCTGAACACAGGTGGGCTTCAGTCCTATGGAAGGAAGACAGTCAGACAAGGTGGTTAAGCCCTGGAGACACTAGAGCCTGCAGGACCTGGGGCATACCCTTCTCAGAACCTCAGTTTTCCCATCTGTTAAATGGTAAGAATGCCTGCCTTGAGTGTGGGTAGAAGACCCATCTTAGTGGTTGGGTATGGTACAGCTCATTCATGCAAAACAAAACTAGATGATAAAACCACAGTCAGCCTGTGTCCCTACAGCTCAACCGAGGAGTGGCCTAGCTGAGCCTCCTAGGGCGCTCAAGGATGTGGAGCAGGGAAGGGCGAGAGGGCTTCCTGGAGGCCTTCCTGACACCCGGGCCCTGGGACTTAGCTGGGTGGGCAGCTTAGAGGTGGGGGTCTTAGTTTGGGTTCCCCGGAAGCAGCCCTCAATGTCAGGATTTGAGAAGAGCTTGTTACTATGGGAGGGAGAGGAAGCACCTGCAGCAGGGGCCACCAGTAACGGGACTGGCGCCTCTGGAGCCAGTGTGGAGCCCTTGGGAGGGGCTGCTGGGTGGAGGCATTAACCCCTGAACTCCTGGCACGGAGCACAGTTGGCCACACTTCACTGGGCAAAGAAGTGGTCTCTAAAGTGGTCAGGTGGGGCCAGAGCCACTGCCCCCAGTTTCTGCAGGGCTTTTACACGCTGGGCTTCTCCCCAGGTGCCCCGCCCAGCTCTGCATGGGGAAACAGCCCCTCAGCCCCTCTCTAGACCATCGCCCTGCCACCAGACCTGTTCTAAAGCCCTAATGGCTTGAGTCGGCACTTAACATTCCAGAGAAGTCTTTGCACACTTCTGTGTGGTCACATGGGCGTCTTCTCACCTTTCAGCCCCCTCATCAGCAAGCCCTGAGCTGGGATGGGAGGCAGGGGGTGGGAGGAGTCTCCTGGCTGCGGACACCGCAAATAGGAGCCTGCCCCTGTTCTCCACCTGACTCCCCCAGGCCTGCCTCCCCACTAGTAAAAGTCGCTCAGTCTGTCTGACTCTGCGACCCCATGGACTATAGTCTGCCAGGCTCCTCTGTCCATGAAATTTTCCAGGCAAGAATACTGGAGTGGGTTGCCGTTCCCTTCTCCAGGGGATCCTCCCAACCCAGGGATCAAACCCTGGTCTACTGCACTGCAGACAGATTCTCTATCGTCTGAGCCACCTGGAAACCTCACAGAAGGAAGGTCCCTGCTTCCGGCCTCCCATCCTCTGCCTTAACGTCTGGCCATGCCCCCGTGGCTCAGATGCTCCGCACAGCCTGCTTCTTCCTGCCTCATGGCCTTTGCAGATGCTGTTCCTTCTGCCTAGACTGGCACCTCTCAATTTGCGGCCTCAGGAGAGCTTTTGATTATGAGGACTCTTATCTGTGGGTAGTTACTTAATACTTTAAGAGTAACAAACCTATTAAGGTTAGTTTTTCTTTCTTTTTGTTTTTTTAAATAACTGTTTCCCAAACAAATGTGGTGAGGAGACTGGCATCGTTCTCCTGTTGTAAATCCCATTTATGGGTGGCTTAGAAGAAGGCGGCTGGGTGCTGCGTTCAGTCTGTTGCACTGTGCTATTTGGGTTCAAGTCTGTGACGAAAATCTGGCCTCACACAGAAATCTAGTTGGAAAAGGGAAGAGGACTTAGAAAGCGTTTTGTTGTGTATTCTCTTTTTTCTTCCAATTAATTTGTGCGTACTCTCAAGCGTGTGGAGTTACGCATATCTTCCAGGTGTTGACACACTCTATTATATATTGTCTTAAAGGAGCACGTTTGTGTTCTGGTCTCATCAGAAAGGTTTTTAGGTATCAGGAAGCTGTGAAGTTCATGGCGGTTTTGACGTTTTGTGGGGCTCAGTTTTTTATTCTTGGCAACAAATCCTGTTCATTTGATTTGAAGGGACAGGCTCCCTTTGTTCATTTCTAAGACAGCATCTGCCAGACACCCAAGCTTGTTGAGCCATAGGTTGTCAGTTGTTCTTTGACTTAAAAACAGCATTCTGTTTAAAAAGAAAAGGGAGGGGGTGGGACCAGTTCAGGTGAGCCCTCAGACCCCTGTGCTTTTTAGAGATTTGGCTGTGCAGCCCAAGGGCATTTTGCATACATTCTACTTTATGACAGTGTATTAAAAAGATATGTACTTAAGTTTATTTATTTATTTATTTATTTTTAGTTTTTTTCCTAGTTTTATTGAGATCAGTTCAGTTCAGTCGCTCAGTCATGTCTGACTCTTTGTGACCCCCGCGCATGAACCGCAGCACGCCAGGCCTCCCTGTCCATCACCAACTCCCAGAGTTTACCCAAACTCATGTCCATTGAGTCGGTGATGCCATCCAACCATCTCTTCCTCTGTCGTCCCCTTCTCCTCCTGCCCTCAGTCTTTCCCAGCATCAGGGTCTTTTCCAATGAGTCAGCTCTTTGCATCAGATGGCCAAAGTATTGGCGCTTCAGCAACAGTCCTTTCAATGAATATTCAGGATTATTTTCCTTTAGGATTGACTGGTTTGATCTCCTTGCAGTCCAAGGGACTCTCAAGAGTGTTCTCCAACATCACAGTTCAAAAGTGTCAATTCTTTGATGCTCAGCCTTCTTTATGGTCCAACTCTCACATCCATACATGACCACTGGAGAAACCATAGCTTTGATTATTGTACATGAGTAGCATGGATTATATTTATCATTTTCTACATTATACCCCTAGTACTTAGCTATCTTGTAGCTGGAAGTTTGTACCTTTTGACAGCCTTCCTCCATCCCCCTCCCTCCACCTCCTGCCTCTGGTAACCCTCAATCTGTTCTCTTTTTCTATGAGTTTGTTTTTGAGTTATATTTTATCTGCAACAGAATCATATAACATTTCCTGTTACACAATATAGTGATTCAATGTTTCTGTACATTTCAAAATGCATGATAAGTACAGTTGTTACTGTCATGATACAAAGAGGTTACATTATTATTGATTGTTTCCCACACTGTACATCTTATATCTGTGACTCACTTCAGTTTTGCAACTGGAAATTGATTCCTTGCAATCTCCCTCACCTATTTCTCTTCTTTTCCTACCCCATCCTGTCCGGCTCTCTCTCTATAACTCTTGTTTCTGTTTTGTTTGTTAATTTGTCTTTTAGATTTCACACCTTGTCTTTTATGTCTCACTATTATTACCCTGGTTTCCTTTTCATTCCTTTGATTTGTTCCAGAAAACTGGTTCATTTTTTTTTTTCAAGTAGAAAGACCCCATTTTAGATTCAAGAATGTTTTCTTTCTGTGTCCTTTAGATCGTTTATCTTCCACATTTCCTGTCAGTTAGTAGTACAGTCTAGAGAATGCCTATTCACACGAGGTTTTTGTCTGGATGAGAATGCTCCACCAGTGGTGCCGTGTCCTTCCTGCTCTGTTCGAACACAGGCATCTAAGTCTGGTTGGTGGTTCTTTCAGTGATGCCAAGATGACGTCAATGGTTTAGGCCATTGTGGCTCATTCACCTACTCTCAAATTACCCATTAACATTTTACCTGCTGCTGCTGCTAAGTCACGTCAGTCGTGTCCGACTCTGTGTGACCCCATAGACCGCAGCCCACCAGGCTTCCCCGTCCCTGGGATTCTCCAGGCAAGAACACTGGAGTGGGTTGCCATTTCCTTCTCCAATGCATGAAAGTGAAAAGTGAAAGTGAAGTCGCTCAGTCGTGTCCGACTGCAGCCCACCAGGCTCCTCCGTCCATGGGAGTTTCCAGGCAAGAGTACTGGAGTGGGTCACCAGTGCCTTCTCTGAGTTTATTTATTTTAAAAATATTTTATTTATTATTTATTTGGCTGTGAGGTGTTTTGTTTTTTTTTTTTAATGCTTACTTATTTGACTGTGCCATGTCTTACTTGGGGCACGCGGGATCTTTGATCTTTGTGGCAGCATGCGGGATCTTTAGTTGCAGTTTTGGTATTATGGTGAAAATAGTTAAGACCTTGTGAGTGCCCCCGAAAGAGTACTCTTGGGCCCTCAGCTCTCAGAAGCCCCAGACTACACTCAGAACTACTGGCCCTGACATCCCCCCCGCCCCTCCTTTGCAGCTTTCTTGCATTTCACTTCCCAGCCTCCAGACCAGCTTGTCTCCCCATCATAGGCTTTCCAAGTCCTCTCCTCTTTCCTGTTGTGACACATGCACATGTCAGCCACAGGATTATCTGGTGATTGTCTAGACCAGCTTGTGGCCCGTCTGGTGTGCTGTCTTGGGTCCCCAGGGCCTGGTGCATAGTAGGCCCTCGACGTGTGTTTGCTGAATGCATCTGAGGCTTTGTCTTCAGCCTGTGCTGGAAGGTGGAGGCCCGAAGCCCGGCATTGTCCCTCTCTCCAGAGACTCCCAGCCCAGTGAACTTTGTCCTTGGAGGGGCTTGTTACCAGCTATGGAGTAGCAGGAGACATTCAGGCAGCAGCTCTGTGGAAGGTGTGAGGAGTCAAGGGAGTGCTGACTGAAGGGCTATGCACCCCGGGAACGGGGAGAAGTCTGTGGGTTGGAGGGGGTCTGGGTCTAGTGAAGGGAGGGGTCTACAGGATGGGGAGGATCTGTGGTAGTGAAGGGAGGGGTCTGTGGGCTGAGGGGGTCTGTGACTAGTGAAGGGAGGGGTCTGTGGGCTGAGGGGATCTGTGACTAGTGAAGGGAGGGGTCTGCGGGTGGAGGGGGTCTGTGACTAGTGAGGGAGGGGTCTGCAGGTGGAGGGGGTCTGTGACTAGTGAGGGAGGGGTCTGCAGGTGGAGGGGGTCTGTGACTAGTGATGGGAGGGGTCTGCAGGTGGAGGGGGTCTGTGACTAGTGATGGGAGGGGTCTGCAGATGGAGGGGGTCTGTGACTAGTGAAGAGAGGGGTTTGCAGGTGGAGGGGGTCTGTGACTAGTGAAGGGAGGGGTCTGTGGGGTGGAGGGGTCTGTGACTAGTGAACAGAGGGGTCTGCAGGTGGAGGGGGTCTATGTCTAGTAAAGGGAGGGATCTGTGCGGTGGAGGGGTCTGTGACTAGTGATGGGAGGGGGTCTGTAGGGTGAGGGGGTTCATGACTAGTGAAGGCAGGGGTTAGGATAAGGGGGTGTGAGGGGGTCCGTGACTAGTGAAGGGAGGGGTCTGCAGGGTGGAGGGGGTCTGTGACTAGTGATGGGAGGGGTCTGTAGGGTGAGGGGTTCCGTGACTAGTGAAGGGAGGGGTCTGTAGGGTGAGGGGTTCTCAGGGGGTCCGGGACTAGTGAAGGGAGGGGTCTGCAGGTGGAGGGGGGTCTGTGACTAGTGAAGGGAGGGGTCTGTGACTAGTGAAGGGAGGGGTCTGCAGGTGGAGGGGGTCTGTGACTAGTGAAGGGAGGGGTCTGCGGGATGGAGGGTATCTGTGACTAGTGATGGGAGGGGTCTGTAGGTTGGGGGTGGTCTGTGACTAGTGATGGGAGGGGTCTGTACTGAGGGGTCCGTGACTAGTGAAGGCAGGGCTCTTGGGGTAAGGGGGTCTGAGGGGGTCTGTGACTAGTGAAGGGAGGGGTCTGCGGGGTGGTGGGGGCCTGTGACTAGTGAAGGGAGGGGTCTTGGGGTAAGGGGGTCTGAGGGGGTCTGTGACTAGTGAAGGGAGGGGTCTGTGGGGTAAAGGGATCTGTGACTAGTGAAGGGAGGGGTCTGGAGGTGGAGGGGGGTCTGTGTCTAGTGAAGGGAGGGGTCTGTGGGGTGGAGGGGGTCTGTGACTAGTGATGGGAGGGGTCTGTAGGGTGAGGGGGTCCGTGACTAGTGAAGGGAGGGGTCTTGGGGTAAGGGCGTCTGAGGGGGTCTGTGATTAATGAAGGGAGGGGTCTGTAGGGTGAGGGGGTCTGTGACTAGTGATGGGAGGGGTCTTTGGGGTGAGGGGGTCTGTGACTAGTGAAGACAGGGGTCTGTGGGGTGAAGAGAGGGGTCTGTGGGGTGAGGGGGTCTGTGACTAGTGATGGAAGGGGTCTGCAGGTGGAAGGGTCTGTGACTAGTGAAGGGAGGGGTCTGTGGGGTGGAGGGGGTCTGACTAGTGAAGGGAGGGGTCTCAGGTGGAGGGGGTCTGTGACTAGTGAAGGGAGGGGTCTGCAGGTGGAGGGGGTCTGTGACTAGTGATGGGAGGGTTCTGACTAGTTAAGTGAGGGGTCTGCAGGTGGAGGGGGTCTATGACTAGTGAAGGGAGGGGTCTGTGGGGTGGAGGGGGTCTGTGGGGTGGAGGGGTCTATGACTAGTAGAAGGGAGGGGTCTGTGGGGTGGAGGGGGTCTGTGACTAGTGAAGGGAGGGGTCTGTGACTAGTGAAGGGAGGGGTCTGTGGGGTAAAGGGATCTGTGACTAGTGAAGGGAGGGGTCTGGAGGTGGAGGGGGGTCTGTGACTAGTGAAGGGAGGGATCTGTGGGGTGATTGGAGGGGTCTGTGGGGTGAGGGGGTCTGTGGCTAGTGAAGACAGGGGTCTGTGGGGTGAAGAGAGGGGTCTATGGGGTGAACAGAGGGGTCTGTGGGGTGAGGGGGTCTCTGACTAGTGAAGGGAGGGGTCTGTGGGGTGAGGGGGTCTGTGACTAGTCAAGACAGGGGTCTGTGGAGTGAAGAGAGGGGTCTGTGGGGTGAGGGGGTCTGTGACTAGTGAAGGGAGGGGTCTGTGGGCTGAGGGGATCTGTGACTAGTGAAGGGAGGGGTCTTCGGGTGGAGGGGGTCTGTGACTAGTGATGGGAGGGGTCTGTAGGTTGGGGGTGGTCTGTGACTAGTGAGGGAGGGGTCTGCAGGTGGAGGGGGTCTGTGACTAGTGATGGGAGGGGTCTGCAGGTGGAGGGGGTCTGTGACTAGTGAGGGAGGGGTCTGCAGGTGGAGGGGGTCTGTGACTAGTGAGGGAGGGGTCTGCAGGTGGAGGGGGTCTGTGACTAGTGATGGGAGGGGTCTGCAGGTGGAGGGGGTCTGTGACTAGTGAAGAGAGGGGTTTGCAGGTGGAGGGGGTCTGTGACTAGTGAAGGGACAGGTCTGTGGGGTGAAGGGGTCTGTGACTAGTGAACAGAGGGTCTGCAGGTGGAGGGGGGTCTGTGACTAGTGAAGGGAGGGGTCTGTGACTAGTGAAGGGAGGGGTCTGTGACTAGTGAAGGGAGGGGTCTGCAGGTGGAGGGGGTCTGTGACTAGTGAAGGGAGGGGTCTGCGGGATGGAGGGTATCTGTGACTAGTGAAGGGAGGGGTCTGTAGGTTTGGGGTGGTCTGTGACTAGTGATGGGAGGCATCTGTACTGAGGGGTCCATGACTAGTGAAGGCAGGGCTCTTGGGGTAAGGGGGTCTGAGGGGGTCTGTGACTAGTGAAGGGAGGGGTCTGCGGGGTGGTGGGGGTCTGTGACTAGTGATGGGAGGGGTCTGTAGGGTGAGGGGGTCCATGACTAGTGAAGGGAGGGGTCTGTGACTAGTGAAGGGAGGGGTCTGCAGGTGGAGGGGGTCTGTGACTAGTGAAGGGAGGGGTCTGCGGGATGGAGGGTATCTGTGACTAGTGATGGGAGGGGTCTTGGGGTAAGGGGGTCTGAGGGGGTCCAGGACTAGTGAAGGGAGGGGTCTGCAGGTGGAGGGGGTCTGTGTCTAGTGAAGGAAGGGGTCTGCAGGGTGGAGGGGGTCTGTGACTAGTGAAGGGATGGGTCTGTGGGGTGAAGGGGTCTGTGACTAGTGAAGGGAGGGGTCTGCAGGTGGAGGGGGTCTGTGTCTAGTGAAGGGAGGGGTCTGTGGGGTGGAGGGGGTCTGTGACTAGTGATGGGAGGGGTCTGTAGGGTGAGGGGGTCCGTGACTAGTGAAGGGAGGGGTCTTTGGGGTGAGGGGGTCTGTGACTAGTGAAGACAGGGGTCTGTGGGGTGAAGAGAGGGGTCTGTGGGGTGAGGGGGTCTGTGACTAGTGAAGGGAGGGGTCTGTGGGGTGAGGGGGTCTGTGACTAGTGATGGGAGGGTTCTGACTAGTTAAGTGAGGGGTCTGCAGGTGGAGGGGGTCTATGACTAGTGAAGGGAGGGGTCTGTGGGGTGAGGGGGTCTGTGACTAGTGAAGGGAGGAGTCTGCAGGTGAAGGGGTCTGTGACTAGTGAAGGGAGGGGTCTGCAGGTGAAGGAGGTCTGTGACTAATGAAGGGAGGGGTCTGTAGGGTGAGGGGGTCTGTGACTAGTGAAGGGAGGAGTCTGCAGGTGGAGGGGGTCTGTGTCTAGTGAAGGGAGGGGTCTGCAGGTGAAGGAGGTCTGTGACTAATGAAGGGAGGGGTCTGTAGGGTGAGGGGGTCTGTGACTAGTGATGGGAGGGGTCTTTGGGGTGAGGGGGTCTGTGACTAGTGAAGACAGGGGTCTGTGGGGTGAAGAGAGGGGTCTGTGGGGTGAGGGGGTCTGTGACTAGTGAAGGGAGGGGTCTGTGGGGTGAGGGGGTCTGTGACTAGTGATGGGAGGGTTCTGACTAGTTAAGTGAGGGGTCTGCAGGTGGAGGGGGTCTATGACTAGTGAAGGGAGGGGTCTGTGGGGTGAGGGGGTCTGTGACTAGTGAAGGGAGGAGTCTGCAGGTGAAGGGGTCTGTGACTAGTGAAGGGAGGGGTCTGTGGGGTAAAGGGATCTGTGACTAGTGAAGGGAGGGGTCTGGAGGTGGAGGGGGGTCTGTGACTAGTGAAGGGAGGGATCTGTGGGGTGATTGGAGGGGTCTGTGGGGTGAGGGGGTCTGTGGCTAGTGAAGACAGGGGTCTGTGGGGTGAAGAGAGGGGTCTATGGGGTGAACAGAGGGGTCTGTGGGGTGAGGGGGTCTCTGACTAGTGAAGGGAGGGGTCTGTGGGGTGAGGGGGTCTGTGACTAGTCAAGACAGGGGTCTGTGGGGTGAAGAGAGGGGTCTGTGGAGTGAGGGGGTCTGTAACTAGTGAAGGGAGGGGTCTGTGGGGTGGAGGGGGTCTGTGACTAGTGAAGGGAGGGGTCTGACGGTGAATGAGGTCTGTGACTAGTGAAGAGAGGGGTCTGCAGGTGGAAGGGGTTTGTGACTAGTGATGGGAGGGGTCTGTGGGGTGAAGGGGTCTGTAACTAGTGAAGGGAGGGGTCTGCCGGTGAATGAGGTCTGTGACTAGTGAAGGGAGGGGTCTGCAGGTGGAGGGGGTCTGTGACTAGTGATGGGAGGGGTCTTTGAGTAGTGAAGGGAGGGTCTTCGGGGTAAGGGGGCCTGTGACGAGTGAAGGAAGGGGTCTGTGGGGTGAGGGGGTCTGAGTCGAGTGAAGGGGATGGGTCAGCAGGTGATGGTGTCTGCTGCAGAGAGACACAGCGAGCCCCCAGCAGAGCCTGGCTGCCCTGGACTTCTTGGACAGACCAGGCCGGTTCTGAGGGCGTCTTTTTGTCCCTTTGCTTTCCCGTCAGGCCACAGTTACCTGGAGAGGCTCCTGAATGTTGAGGTGCCCCAGAAAGTCAGGTGAGTTGAGTTCTGGGGCTTGGGGACCTTCCCGGGGCTGGCCCGGCGCACACACTGCGGGCCCTTTCCAGGTGAGCCCCCCGGGTGAAGGCGTTTCCTGTGCCTGAGCCTTCCCTTTCCTTGGGAACCACTCCTGAGCGGCCCACCACTGCCCCCTGCCCCTGCCCCAGTTTTACCAGGAAGTGCCCCACCGGTGCCAGGTCTTCCCACATTGCTTGTCAACATCTCTCATCAGCCCTGGCCCCTCCAAGCCTTACCCTGGGGCCAGGGCTCCATAGGTTGTCAAATCCAAAGCCCTGAGGGTGAGCCAGCACAGTCATGAGGAGTCACTTCCTCCTGGAGTGTGCGGCGTGGGGATCGGAGCTGCTCCATTTATACCCCGGCAGCGCTTGGGGCCAGCGCCCCTTTTCCAGGAGGCCACGTCCTGCCATCCCTGAAACTACCGCAGCCCCCCAACCCCCGCGGCCCGTGCTCTGGAGCAGAGGGTTGGTGCTGGGGATGGGCAGACCCACTGGCTTTGCCGGTCCCATGGTGAATGGAGGAGAGGCCTCAATGAGACGTGGCTCATTCTGGCCAAGCGGGTTGACAGGGAGCTGGGAAAGGGCTGACATCCAGAACCCAGGCCCCGATGGGATCTAAGTGAAGCCAGACTCAGAAGCTAACACCCCTCGTCTGCCCAGGCCGCAGACTTAAAGCATCCAGCATGTGGCTCTGGCTGCCCTGCCCGCCTGAGGCTGTGGGGCTGTAGTCCAGTCTGGGGCATCTGATGGACCCCTCCTGGCTCACTCCCCCAGGGCAGGGGAGAGGGGCTCCCATGGGGAGGCTTGGGCATGGTGGGTCCCACAGTGCCCCCTGCTCTGCTTCCAGCCCAAAAGAGGAGGAACCCAGCAAGGAAGCTGAGCCTGAGGAGGCAGCCGAGCCAGAGGTAAGTGGGCAGGCCAGGGAGGGGTGGGCTCGAGGTCTCCGAGTCCCAGGGGCAGACTCCTGAAGCCTTGGTTCTTCCCTTAGGTCCCCAAGAACAATGGCGGGGCCTTGCAGCTCCGCAGCACCACCAACATCACCCTTAGCCCACCCAGCTCACAGCCTGCAGCCAGCAGCCAGGGTGAGTGTGAAGGGTGGCAGGGTGAGTCTCCTGACCTGCTGGTGAGGGACGCTCAGGGCTGTGCAGGCCTTGGTAGCCTCTGCCTGGCTTTCTCTCCAAAGAGGGGCAAGGCTGGGTTTCTGGGCTGACAGGCTGAGGGTACATGAGACCTGGGGTGCAGAAATCTCCTTGAGTCTACATGTTTCATCTCCCACCTTTTGGCTGAAGCTGCTGCTGGGTGCAATTGGGTGGCCGTGGCCAGTTGGTCCAGGAAGCTGGGGTGGGGGGACCTGAAGTAGGGCAGTAACTGTGAACATGCCAGGTCAAAGCCTCGAGCCTCCCTCCAGGGTGGGGAACAGGGAGGGCTGGGTGCTGGGTGTGAGCACATGGCCTTGTGTTTTGTCTGCCACTGGCTCACTTCTCACCTCTGGGTCTCCCGGCTGAAAGGGCAGGAGTGCTGAGGGCTCTGGAGCCCCGCCCGCAGCTCCCCTGGTTCAAAGTGCAGTAACTGAGGGGGCTTGAACGTGGCTCCCTGGCTTCATGACTGGGTTAGGGACAACAGCCACGCCAGCCCCACAGACCTCAGGGGTCGCTGCCAGAACCCTTTGGAGTAGAGAGTGTTGTGAGGGACTTCCCTGACAGTCCAGTGGCTAAGACACCACACTTCTACTGCAGGGGGCATGGGTTCAATCCCTGGCTGGGGAACCAAGATCCTGCATGCCACATGGTGTGGCCGCCCCCAAAAAATAGAAATGTAAAACTGTAATAGTGTTGAAGAACCAAGGGAGGGATCGGCCCCTTCTCTTGCCAGGGAAACAAAACCTGACTCGCACCCCACATGTTGACCCTGCTCGGGAGCACCCCACTCCCACCCCTGTGCCACCCCCAGCGGAAAGGGCCGGAGAGGTCAGGTTTTGAAGCCAGCCCAGGGGCCTGTTAGAGCTAGCAGCTTCCAATTCTTCCCATGAAAGTCACCCCATGTTAGTGTTAGGCTGGGGAGAGGGGACAACTGGGCTCTCAGTATTAAAGGCAGGTGGGACATGCTTGGGGCCACCTCGATGGGACTGTCTCACCGTTTTCACCCCGGAGGCCAGGCCTGGGGACAAGGGCTCTGTGGACTGGGGGCAGCATGCTGGCTCTGCACGTCCCAAGATATGTCAGGACCAGACGGTGCTAAGGCGGATGCTCCTGCCCCTGGCCACCCCGAGATATGCTGGGAAGAGAGCTTTGCCCCTGCCAGGGCTGCTGCCTGTGGGCCCCTTCCCTGGACCCCTCCCCACCCTCCCTGCCATCCCCCTGAACCTGCTCTCTCCACAGAGGCCGAGACTGACCAGGCAGATGGCCCCAAGGAGCCACCCCAGAGTGTCAGGTTTGCATCCGGGAAGGGGCATGCGGGCCACCATTCAGAGGGACCCAGAGGGGCATGAACCCTGAGTCCTTGGCTGGGGAGGGTGGGCACCTGCGTTTCCTCTCGGCAGAGGTGGGGCCTGGTGCTCTCACTTAATAAAGGAGACAGCTTCGTGCTGCGGGGTGAGCCTGGCCTGGGGGTGGGCGACGGAATCCCAGACCCCGTCTTCCTGGCCACATGACCTTAGACTGGTTCATTTCCCCTCCTCTGACCAGGCAGCAGAGGGTCAGTCAGGGAGACTCACCTCTGCGGTACCTTTCAGGCTGGAGTCTTGGGGGCTGGGCCCAGTTCTGTTCACTGGGAGGCACCTTTTCTGGGGCGTGGCGGGGGCGCTGGGGAGGACACCAGGGCCGGCCCCCTGACACTGCTGCCTCCATGCCTCGGCAGGAGGAAGCGCAGCTACAAGCAGGCGGTGAATGAGCTGGACGAAGAGCAGCAGCTGGAGGATGAGGAGCTGCAGCCCCCCAGGAGCAAGACCCCCTCCCCACCCTGTCCTTCCAGCAAGGTGAGTGCACATCTGTCCTCCCTCTGCGCCCCTGCCCCGCCCCCGGGGTCTGACCCTGGTCTGTCTGTCCCGCCCCCTGGGGTCTGTCCCTGGTCTGTCTGTCCCGCCCCCTGGGGTCTGACCCTGGTCTGTCTGTCCTGCCTCCTGGGGTCTGACCCTGATCTGTCTGTCCCGCCCCCTGGGGTCTGTTCCTGGTCTGTCTGTCCTGCCTCCTGGGGTCTGACCCTGATCTGTCTGTCCCGCCCCCTGGGGTCTGACCCTGGTCTGTCTGTCCTGCCCCCGGGGTCTGACCCTGGTCTGTCTGTCTGTCCGGCCCCCTGGGGTCTGACCCTGGTCTGTCTGTCCTGCCCCCAGGGTCTGACCCTGGTCTGTCTGTCTGTCCTGCCCCCTGGGGTCTGACCCTGGTCTGTCTGTCCTGCCCCCAGGGTCTGACCCTGGTCTGTCTGTCCTGCCCCCGGGGTCTGACTCTGGTCTGTCTGTCTGTGGTCTGTCTGTCCCGCCCCCTGGGGTCTGACCCTGGTCTGTCTGTCCTGCCCCCGGGGTCTGACTCTGGTCTGTCTGTCCCGCCCCCTGGGGTCTGACCCTGGTCTGTCTGTCCTGCCCCCGGGGCCTGACTCTGGTCCCGTCTGCAGGTGGTGCGGCCCCTCCGGACCTTCCTGCACACCGTGCAGAGGAACCAGATGCTCATGACCCCGACCTCGACCCCCCATGGCAACATCATGAAATCCTTCATCAAGCGTAACACTCCTCTGCGTGTGGACCCCAAGGTGAGGAGCTGCCAGGGTCTGGGCCAAGGCAGGCTGTGGCCTGGCCCACCGGTCAGGGGCCAGCTCTAGCCTCTGGGGACTGTCCCATCCCCTTGGGCTCCGCCTGGCCACCTCAAGGCTTGGCCGGCTCCGGGTGGCCTCCCAGGCCCTGGGTCCTGGGCCGGGAAGTTACAGAACTGGCCTGGCCAGCCACCACCATGACTGTCCATCCCCACACACACACCATTCCCTCCCGGTGGCCTGAGTAGTTAAAGTGAAGGACACATATGGACACTGATTTGCTGGGGATGAGGGCTGGGTGATGCCAGAGGAGGTGACGGAGACGCTGGTGAGAGGTGGGCAGGCCCCAAGCAGACTTGCTGGCATCACCAGGAGGGTGGTCTGCCTTCTAGGTCTCCCCCAACCTGGCATTAACTCTTGGCTTTTTCCCTGTCTCCTCTCCTCCACAGAGCAGCTTCGTTGTAAGTAAGGCCTTCCCCTTCTTCGTAACCCAGCTCCACGCAGCACTTATCCGCTGTGGCCCCGTCTCTGAAACTGACAGCACCTGTAGAGGCACTAACATCATTGGTGGGAGCGTTAAGGGGGGCCAAAGGAGGGAGGTGAAGCCAAGGTGCTGGCAGGCTGGGAGGAGGAGTCTCAGAGCCTCCCTGAGGCAGCAGGCAGCAGAGGGGGTGTGGCCTGCAGCCTGTCCCCGGGGCCGCATCTTGCAGTGTCCCCCCACCTCCCCGGCCACCTCCTTCCGGCCTCCCTCCCTCCCTCTTCCCTGTTGCTGGGCTCATCCTCAGGGTCTGGGGCTGTGAAGAGAACAGACAAGGCTTCTCTGATCCCAGGCCACCGAGATTTACTGGGTCGCAGACCTAAGCTGCTGCCTTGAGGGGCAGGGCAGTGCGGGGAAAGGAGGGCCGGGTCCGCCGGGTGACACTTTCTGGAACGGTCAGTGTCATCCCTTCAGAAAGAAAGCCACAGGAGCTGTTCTCTTCTCAGATGTCCCAGAGCCAGGCTGGACTACCGGCCGTGTGCAGGGAGCCGTAGGGCACTGGGACTGGCTTGGGCCACGGTCCTGGCTCCCGGGGTCTCCTGCGCAGCTGCAGAGCTACAGTCCCCGCAGTCCTTTAGTGTCCACTGGAGCTTTAAAGGGTCTCCTACCAGGAGGGCTTTCTGCCTCCAGCCGAGGGTCTTAGGGCCTCAGCTTGGCAGTCAAGGGGCTTCCCCACAGCTGGACAGGCAGGCCCTGAACTTGTGCCTCTCCTGCAAGAAGGCTGGTCCCATCTGAGTGGACAGGGCCGGGGCATGCCATCCAGTATGCCCGGGACCAGCTGTGTGGTCCTTATGCACCTGTTTTTGTGCCAGGGCCCTGCTGGGCATCTGTGCCCACAGCAGTGAACCAGCCCTGGGCTTGTTCCTCCTACAAGGAACTACCTGTGCCCCACCCAGACTGCTTGGAGCCTCACAGGGCCCGTGGGGATGACCAAGGGATCCAGGAAGCTGCCCTTCCCAGCTGTGGGGAGCCCAGGTCTCTGCACAGGGCATCTGGTGGGTAGGACAGTCCTCAAAGAGACCAAGGGACCTACACAGGTCTCTGTGGCCATGGACTGGTTTCCTAACCTTTGGGCCTGCATTTCCTTGGCTATGAAGTGTGGAGACAGTGGTCCATTCGTGCAGACCCAGTGAACCAGAGAGTACTGTGTGTCAGCACAGGGCTCGGCACGGAGTGGTAGTCTGATGAACGGCAGAGACGCTGCTCAGTTGAGGCCCCTGGAGGTGGAAGGGGTTGTGCAAGCTTTTGGATTCTTCCTGCTCTCTGCCCTGGCCTTGACGGGGGCCGCTGGGGAGCAGCCCACCTCTCAGGGTTGGGGCAGAGAGGAAGCACGGGTTCTATGGCATAAGTAACTCTTGTTTTCCTTCTGTGAGATTCACAGTGCAACAGGATAAATTCTGTGACCTGGACTGGAAACCCTAACACCTGAACTTCAGGACAAGAGCCTGTTTTTCTGAGCCCTGCTGGGAGCGGGAGTCTGGCGCATGGGGAGGGTGGGGCAGGAAGCGAGGGTGGGCGCTCTGGGTGCCGCGTGGCCTTTGTTTCCCCGCTGCTTCCTCACAGGCCAGCAGGCGGGCGGCCTCTCGCTGAGTTCCTCTGGGTCTGGGTGGTTGGAGAGCAAAAGGCCACCCGCTCCTTCCCTGGGGGGCCTCCTGAAGGCCAGCGTCCTCCTCCAGCCTGGCTCCTAGGCTCAGGGTCATCTCTGTTTCCATTTCTCTTTCCATCTTCTAAAAAAAACTTTACAGTAAAATTTATGTTAAAAATGATCATACGGTAAAATCTATACTTTGTGAAAGTATAGGTTATGTAACCACCTGCCACAATTGGGGTGCAGAGCAGTTCCATTCCACCCCCCAAAACTCTCTCCCCCACCCACAACCCATGTTCTCCATCACTATAGTTCTGGCTTTTTGAGAGTCACGAGGGGAATCATGACAGGCGATACCTCTTGAGATTGGCATCTCAGCCATTACATTTGAAGTCAGTTTCTGGTAGACAGCATATAGTTGAGTCATGGTGGTTTTGTTTTGTCTTTTCTTTTTAAAATCTAACAGTGTCTTTGATTTATTTTGTTGTATGTTTGGATTTAAGGATTTAAGTCTACTGTTTTATTATTGTCGGCTGTTACGTTATTTTTTTCCTTCTGTTTCCCTTTCTTGCCTTCTTTTGGGGGTCCCTTGAACATTTTTTAGTATTCCATTTTAATTTGTCTTCCACGATTTGGACTGTATCATTTTGAGTGTTTTTTGGTGTTTGTTCTGAGCCATTACATACTTAACTTTCACAATCGCTTTAGCATCTGTATCTTATCAGTTACCTGTAGGCGCCTTGACTCCCCGCTGTGTGTGAACCTTGTCTTACGTGTTTCATCTCCATACATCGACAGCCCTGGCAGAATAATTTTTGCTTTCAACTGTCAAACATTTTAAAGAAACTCGAGAGGAAAGGAAGTCTGTTGATATTTACCCAGATGTTAATCATTTCTGTTCTGCATTTTTGATGTTTTCTTCTGCTATCATTTCTCTTCCATCTGGAAAACACACTTTAGCAATTTTTTGAGAACAAGTCTGCTGGCAGCAAATTCTCTAGTTTTCCTTTGAGAAAGTTCATTTATGAAGGATATTGTCACTGAATAAGTGGAATTCTCAAGTAACAGTTCTTTCCTTTTAGCAATCTTAAAATGTGCCATTTCTGTCTGGCCTCCACACTTTCTGATGTCAGTCAAATGATTGCTCCCTGTTAGATAATGTGTCTTTTTTTCCGGTGCTTGCTTTTCAGATTTTTTCCCTTTGTATTAAGTGGGTTTTTTGTTTGTTTGTTTTGTTTTTTCAAGCTATGCTGGATCTTCGTTGCGGCATGCAGGCTTTTCTCCTGTGGCAGGTGGGGGCTCCTCTCTAGTTGTGGCGCGTGGGCTTCTCATTGCCATGGCTTCTCTTATTGTGGAGCATGGGCTCTAGGCGCGTGGGCCTCAGCAGTTGTGGCACGTGGGCTCAGTAGTTACGGGGTTCCGGGCTCTGGAGCACAGGCTCAGTAGTTGTGGCGTGTGGGCTTATCTGATCCACAGCACTCGGGATCCTCCCAGCCCAGGGATCAAACCCATGTCTCCTATATTGGCAGGTGGATTCTTTACCACTCAGTCATCAGGGAAGCCCTGTATTATTAAGTTATTAGCAGTTTGATTCTTTTCTGGCTGGGTATGTGTTTCCTTGGGTTTATCCTGTTTAAGTTTTGATGACCTCAGCTTCCCTGGTGGTTCAGACGGTAAAGCATCTGCCTGCAGTGCAGGAGACCCAGGTTTGATCCCTGGGTTGGGAAGATCCCCTGGAGAAGGAAATGAGAACCTACTCCAGTACTCTTGCCTGGAAAATTTCATGGACTGAGGAGCCTGGTGGGCTACAGTCCATGGGGTCGAAAAGAGTCGGACACAACTGAGCGACTTCACTTCACTTTAATCTGTAGATGTATATCTTTCAGCAGCTCTGGGCATTTTCAGCCATTATTTCTTCAAGGTTCGCTTTTTTTTTTTTTTTCTCCCCAGCATTTCATAAACCTTTTGTTGTCATCCCACAGTTCCTTCAGGCTCTGTTAAGTTTTCTTCAATATCTTTTCTTTCTGTGCTTAGACTGGATCCATTTTATTGATTTATCTTCAGGTTTTCTCCATTCTGCTGTTGGGTCCATCCACTGAATTTTTTTTTCAGTTACTGTATTTTTAGTTCCAAAATTTCCATTTGATTCTTCTTTAGATCTTTTACTTGCTGAGAGTTTCTATTTTTCCAGTTTCTTAAGAATCCTCTGATGACTTATTAAAGCATTTTTGTCATAGCTGCGTTAAAGTCTTTGTCAGGTAATTCCAACATGTCATCTTGGCATTGGTGTCTGTTGATTGTCTTTTCCCATGGGAGTTAAGATTTCCCTGGTTCTTTTATGCTGAGTAATTTGGGATTGCATCCTGGACATTTTGAATATGATGTTAGGAGTGAGTTAAAGTTGCTCAGTCATATCCAACTCTTTCCAACCCCATGGGCTGTAGCCTGCCAGGCTTCTCTGTCCATGGAATTCTCCAGGCAAGAATACTGGAGTGGGCTGCCATTCCCTTCTCCAGGGGATCTTCCTGACCCAGGGATCAAACCTGGGTCTCCCACATTGCAGGCAGATTCTTTACTGTCTGAGCCACCAGGGAAGCCCTATGTTAGAAGACTGGGTCTTGTTTAAATCTTATGGAGAATGTTATTGTTTACTTTAGTGGCAATCCGCTGGTCCTGGCTGTGGTTCCAGCCTGCTTTCTGTGGCCTGTGGTTCCAGCGTCAGTTCAGATTTCCAAGCCTTCACAGTGCTGTTTGGACCTGTCCAGGTGCACCAGTCAGCGGTCAGGCTGGGATCTGGCAGGGGGCCTGTGGCTTTAGTTCTCAGAGTTTCAGGTGTGATAGTGCAGGGATTGAACCCGTGTCCCCTGCACTGACAGGCAGATTCTTCATCACTGAACCGCCAGGGAAGCCCTGAAACAACTAATACTTTTAAAAAGTTGTTTTTGAAATTATTATGTAGCCATATCATAAGAAGTGTGAAAAGTACAGAGAAAACATGGCATCTCTCATCTACCTCTGCAGCCTGTAGTAAACCTCTGTTAGCATATGGCAGTATTATCTTTTCTTTTTTTTTTCAACTGTTAGGAAATAGTTAATACACACAAAACTATGTGTGTACGGTCATAAAGTTATTACACATATAATAAAAAATTAATACACGTACCCACCCAGGGGCTTCCCTTGTGGCTCAGCTGGTAAAGAATCCACTTGCAATGCGGGAGACCTGGGTTCAATCCCTGGGTTGGGAAGATCCTCTAGAGAAGAGAACGGCTACCCACTCTAGTATTCTGGCTTGGAGAATTCCATGGACTGTATAGTCCATGGGGTCGCCAAGAGTCGGACAGGACTGAACGACTTTGAGTTTCACCCACCCACCCCCTTAAATAGAACATTAACAGGAACTTTAAAAACTGCCTTTCTGTCCCTTCCCAATCCCGTTCTTCATTCTATTTTCAAATATACTTTTTGCGTATCTAGACTCAGAACATACATCCAATGTTGAGCCTGACTTTTGTGTTGCCCAGGACTTGACCAGGCCCAGGTGAGGGCACGCATGTCTCAGGCCCCTGGGAGGCCTTTGGATTCCCCCAGGAGAGAGACCGAAGCCCCAGGCCTCCATCTGGGTGGGAATGGAGGCCCGTTTGGGGTGACTTTGACTCTCAGAAGCAGTCTGGTGCTGCTGCCTGTCTGGCAGGGTTGGGAGGGGGGTTGCTGTGGGGGTCCCAGGGCAACGTCTGGGGGTCATCCTGGCCCAGCACCAGGCTGTGCTCGCTCACTCCCTACCCCCCACCCCAGGAGAAGGAGCGGCAGCGCCTGGAGAACCTGCGGCGGAAGGAGGAGGCCGAGCAGCTCCGCAGGCAGAAGGTGGAGGAGGACAAGCGCCGGCGGCTGGAGGAGGTGAAGCTGTAAGTGCCCCCATGCCCTGCAGCCCACCCAGCCTCGCTGGGCCCCCGTGACCAGCCTGTGTGCCCACAGGAAGCGCGAGGAGCGCCTCCGCAAGGTGCTACAGGCCCGGGAGCGGGTGGAGCAGATGAAGGAGGAGAAGAAGAAGCAGATCGAGCAGAAGTTTGCTCAGATCGACGAGAAGACAGAGAAGGTGCGGGCCTGGGCTGTGGGCGGCAGCTCAGTGGACTGGACCCATGGGGACCTTACTGGTCTCCTGCCCCATATCTTCCTGTCCGTCATGGGCCCTGCATTCTGTTCCACTTGGAGGGTGGAAGGTCTGCTCTGGAGCGAGCACAGCCCTGCGCTCCTGGCAGGACTGCCTCCTGGCTGCCCCCTCTCCGGGGCTGTGAGAGCAAGCCAGATACATGGGGACTTGGAGTATCCGTCACGCAGAGTACTGAGCCCCCCTCTAAAGGGTTGAGTGAGGGGGCTGTTCCGATGGGCATCTGGGCATGGGCTCCGCAGGCCAAGGAGGAGCGGCTGGCAGAGGAGAAGGCCAGAAAGAAGGCAGCAGCTAAGAAGATGGAGGAGGTGGAGGCGCGCAGGAAGCAGGAGGAGGAGGCGCGGAGGCTCAAGTGGCTACAGCAGGTGCGAACGCCGGGCGCGGCCGCAGGGAAGAGGTGGGGGAGTCCGCAGGACCCCGAGGACCGCTGGGCATGCGCCGCTGCACCAGGTTGATCCTGGTGGATCTTGTCGCCTCGAGCTCGGAAGGCGCTACAGCAGAGGCTGTGGAGATGGGGATGGTGACGGCGACCTGCCTTGTGTTTTCTGCAGAGGCAGCAGTTTGAGGGCTAAGTCCATGGCCTCGGGAGCCAAACTTCCAATTTCATTTCTGCCCTGTTAGCTGTGTGACCTTGGGTGGGTTCCTTGACCTCTCTGTGCTTCATTTCCTTCAGGTAACAGTGGTATCTACTTGATAGGGTTATTGTGAGGATTAGGATTAAGATTACAGGGCTTCCTGGTGGCTCAGATGGTAAAGAATCCACCTGCAGTGTGGGAGACCTGGGTTTGATCCCTGGGTCAGGAGCAACCCACTCCAGTATTCGTGCCTGGAGAATCCCCAAGGACAGAGGAGCCTGGCGAACTACAGTCCGTGGGGACACAAAGAGTCGGACACGGCTGAGCAACTAAGCACGGCACATAAGTTACAGGCCTGCCTGTTGCTGAGACCTCAGTCTTATGACTCAGTCAGTCAGTCAGTCAGTTCAGTCGCTCGTGACTCTAGGGGATGCAAATCTGGCATTAGGGGGTTGCAAGACTAGTGGCTGAAACGCACGAAGCGTTTACATAGCGCCAGCCACTGTTCTAAGTGCGACGTGTATATAAGCCCAGCAGTCTCATGAGGCGGGGCATAACTGTTGTCCATGTTTTATCAACGAGGACAAACCAGGCCAGAGGGTTCGTGTGACCCGCCCGGTGTCCCCCAGGTCCAGGGTCTGGCTCCAGTCTGTAAACATGCTGCAGCAGGAAAAGTTGTTGCGGGGTGCCTCTCAGGCCGGTCAGGTGCTCCTTGTGGACGGGGCTTTGGTGGGGTGTCCTGGGCTCACGCCCCTCTTCCTCCCCGGACGCGCTGTGGCCCCTGCGGCCCAGGCTGGCCTGCGGGCCCTGACCACGCTCCCTGTTGACAGGAGGAAGAGGAGCGGCGGCACCAGGAGCTGCTGCAGAAGAGGAGGGAGGAGGAGCAGGAGCGGCTGCGGAAGGCAGCCGAGGCCAGGAGGCTGGCGGAGCAGCGAGAGCAGGAGCGGCAGCTGGCAGAGCAGCGCGAGCAGGAGCGGAAGAGGGAGCAGGAGCGGCTGCAGGCCGAGAGGTGAGCGGCCGCGTGGGCCGCCCGCCCCCCGGGGGCCACACTGTCCTCCTGTGCGTGTGGTTGACACAGGTGTAGCCATGACCCAGGGGCAGCTCCCACCTTCACTCGGGGGTCTGGAAAAGAAGGTTTCCCTTCTTCCTATAGCCTTCCCTGGTGGCTCAGATGGGAAAGAATCTTCCTGCAGTGCAGGAGACCCGGGTTCAATCCCTGGGTCAGGAGGATCCCCTGGAAAAGGGAATGGCTACCCACTCCAGTATTCTGGCCTGGAGAATCCCTGTGGACAGAGGAGCCTAGTGGGCTGCAGTCCATGGGGGTCACAGAGAGTCAGACATGACTGAGAAACTGATGCTTTGCAAAACAGGGAGGCTTTTTTTCTCTTGGCTCCAAACCAGGCAGACCACCCAAACATGGTGTGTTGGCTGCTGGAGATTCAAGGGGTACGGGGCAGAGTCACTCAGGACTTTGTCTTCATTCTGCCTCAAGCTGGATAAGCTGAGCCCTTTGGTGTGTTTTTTTCTCAGCTGACATGAGGCAGGGAGGTTGCAGGACGAGCCAGTATTTCTCAGCAGTCGCTGAGGGTCTTTGGGTGGGAGCGTCCCACCAAGAAGGATGCCCTCTGGCGTCCTTGGCTCTTGCCCACCACTCTGCTCCTCTGTTCTGATGATGACTTGGGTTGCCCCCCATCAGCATTTCCTGGCTGCCCCCCACCCCCATTGGGGACCATGGTGGATGAGCCCTTTCAGAGACGGGGTCTCTGCGATAGGCAAGATTTCCACACTTAGTTCCACCGCTGTTTATCCAAGGCCAATCCCTGTGCCTGGTTGTGCTGGGTCCTGGGGGTGCCAGGGAGGATAAACCAGTCACCGTTGGCCCAGAGCTGTATGGGGCCCTATGCCTGTGTGTAGACATAGAGAACTCTGCCTGTGCTTGTGTAAACACACGGGCAGACCTCAGCCCAGGCCCTGCCTCCACTTCCTAGGAAACATCAGGTGTCCACGTGGGGTACCCCTGGTCGGGGGTCCACGTGCGTGGGGGGTCCACTGCCAGGGGGCTTACTGCATCAGGGCTGTCTCCCGTGCTTGATGATTGGCACAAAGGTGTCCTTTGACCTGTGGGCAGAGACAGAAGCCTGGGAAGGGAGCAGAGGGTGGTAGCTGGTGTGGTTTTAGAATTGGATGTGTGCTGGGCAGCGCCAGGGGCTTCTAGGGGACGGACGATGGTTTGGTGGTCGTAATGGTTGGCAGCTACACGCCTTCCACCCATTTCCTTGTTTAAACCTGTGGCCGGCACACCAGCAGCTCCACCTCCAGAGGGGCGTTCAGAGAGGTTCCGTGACTTGTTCAGGGTCATCCAATCAAGTACGCGGAGGTGGCCCTTGAGCAGCCCCACCCGGCTTCACGTCAGGCCCGGGTGTGGGCCTGCGGTCAGGATGAGTGGCAGTGACTCGGAAGACCTCATTTCACTCTCCCGTCAACTCTGGAGGAAAGGGGCTAAGTTCCCATCATATGGCAGATAAGAGCGAGGTGCAGGGCTGTGGAGGAGGGGGGCCCAGCTTGGTGGCCTCGAAGCCCAGCACCCTCACCCTGTCGGGTGTGCACGCCAGCCCCCAGTGTAGCTGCTGGCCCTCAGCTGGCGTGCCCGCCCCTCCAGTGGGCCAGGGGGCCTGGCTTCCCTGGCAGGGACGGAACAGGGGCTCGGCTTCCCGCCCTGACCTGCTCTGTCTTGGTCCTCAGGGAGCTGCAGGAGAGAGAGAAGGCCTTGCGGTTACAGAAGGAGCGGCTGCAGCGGGAGCTGGAGGAGAAGAAGAGAAAGGTAACGGGGGGCTAGGTGTGTGGCTCCCATGGGCTCTGCACTGAGCTCTGGGCTGGGGCCGCCTGGCTCCAGTGGTTCGGGCAGGAGCTGCTGTGCCCGCCTGGCTGTGCTGGGGTTGGCGCAGAGGAGGGGAGTGCACTCCCCTGGTCTGTGACATCCTGCCTCCTGCTGTCTCCGGGCCCCAGGAAGAGCAGCAGCGCCTGGCTGAGCAGCGGCTACAGGAGGAACAGGAGAAGAAGGCCAAGGAGGCCGCGGCTGCCAGCAATAGCCTGAATGTGACCGTGGACGTGCAGGTGAGCCCTGGGCATCAGGGTGGAGAGGGCCCTCTGTCTCTGATGATTCTCTTCCCAGGAGCTGGAGGCACAGGCTGAGTATATTAGGACCATGAGAAAGAGGGGGGCTTCCCTTGTGGCTCAACTGGTAAAGAATCCACCTGTAATGAGGGAGACCTGGGTTCGATCCCTGGGTTGGGAAAATCCCCTGGAGAAGGGAAAGGCTACCCACTCCAGTATTCTGGCCTGGAGAATTCCATGGACTGTACAGTCCATGGGGTCGCAAAAAGTTGAACACGACTGAGCGACCTTCACTTTCCTTCATGAGAAACAGGAAGGATACAATTGGCCCAAGTGTTTTTTTCTCCCCCCACTATTTTTGATATATGTATTGTTCTTTATTCTGAAAGTAGAAAGTAGTTCAAAAAAAAAAAGAAATTGAACTTTATAAAAGAATACAAAGCAAAAGAAAGGTGCCCTCAAAGGAAAAGTCTAAGTCTGGTGTATTTCTTTCTATATTTAAATATTCACAAATATTTTGTACACACTTTTTCTCATGCACACATATGTATAGTTTTTTAAATGGGCCCAGACTGTACATACCGTCTCAGTCTGTTCATGCTGCTACAACAAATGACCCTAGACTGGGCGGCTTAAACAGCAGACGCACTGGGAAGTCCAGGGTCAAGGCGCTGGCAGGTGAGGGCCTCCTCTGGTTCACAGATGGCCGTCTTCTTGCTGTGTCCTCACATGGCTGGAGGGGAGAGGGCGCTCTCTGGGGTCTTTTCTAAGGGAACTGAACCCACTGAGGAGGGCTGTGCCTCCCAAAGGTCCTACCTCCAGATACCATCACACTGGGGATTAGGATTTATCATAGGAATGTGGGAGAAGAATACAAACATTCAGTCCAGAACACATACCCTTTGGCAGCTTGATTTGTTTCTTTTCCTCCTTTTTTTTTGCGTGTTTAATGTGTTGTACACGCCTGTTTCACCTCCTTTTTTTTGCTTATTTAATGTATTGTACACACCTGTTTCACCTCCTTTTTTTTTGCTTGTTTAATGTATCGTACACGCCTGTTTCCCTGCTTTTTTTTTTGCGTGTTTAATGTGTTGTACACGCCTGTTTCCCCTCCTTTTTTTTGTTGCCTTCCCCTTTGGTTTAATGTGTTGTACACACCTGTTTCCCCTCCTTTTTTTTTTGCTTGTTTAATGTATTGTACACAACCTGTTTCCCTGCTTTTTTTTTTTGCATGTTTAATGTGTTGTACACGCCTGTTTCACCTCCTTTTTTTGCTTGTTTAATATATTGTACACGCCTGTTTCCCTCCTTTTTTTGCGTGTTTAATGTGTTGTACACGCCTGTTTCCCTGCTTTTTTTTTGCTTGTTTAATATATTGTACACGCCTGTTTCCCCTCCTTTTTTTGCTTGTTTAATGTGTTGTACACGCCTGTTTCCCCTCCTTTTTTTGCGTGTTTAATGTGTTGTACACGCCTGTTTCCCCTCCTTTTTTTGCTTGTTTAATGTGTTGTACACGCCTGTTTCCCCTCCTTTTTTTTCGTGTTTAATGTGTTGTACACGCCTGTTTCCCCTCCTTTTTTTTCGTGTTTAATGTGTTGTACACGCCTGTTTCCCCTCCTTTTTTTGCGTGTTTAATGTGTTGTACACGCCTGTTTCCCCTCCTTTTTTTGCATGTTTAATGTGTTGTACACGCCTGTTTCCCCTCCTTTTTTTGCTTGTTTAATGTGTTGTACACGCCTGTTTCCCCTCCTTTTTTTGCGTGTTTAATGTGTTGTACACGCCTGTTTCCCCTCCTTTTTTTGGTGTTTAATGTATTGTACACGCCTGTTTCCCCTCCTTTTTTTGCGTGTTTAATGTATTGTACACGCCTGTTTCCCCTCCTTTTTTTGCGTGTTTAATGTGTTGTACACGCCTGTTTCCCCTCCTTTTTTTGCGTGTTTAATGTATTGTACACGCCTGTTTCCCCTCCTTTTTTTGCGTGTTTAATGTATTGTACACGCCTGTTTCACCATTTATTAATTTCCTTTGCTGGCTGTGTTCCACTTAGTTGGTACCAGAGTTTCTTTAATCAGCCCTTCCCGACAAGCATTTAGGCTGTTAATGCTGTTACAGACGGATATAGTGTGAGGAAAGGTTTTCGTTGCAATATAGTTTAGGATGCTGAAAACTTGGACGGTCGCTGAACCGGGTGGTTAAATTACAAACCATGGCGCTCCCAGTGCAGCGCCCTGCAGCCATTCAAAGGACACATACACACACACACACACTGACCCGGAAGAACGTTTGTAACACACTTTTACATGAAAAAGGAAGACACAAGAGTCATGTATGTGGCATGGTTTTTTTTTTTCCCCCAATCAAAAAGCGACCCCTGAACCTTTTTCTTTCTTTTCCCTGTGAAATGAGGGGAGGTGGCCAGAGCCTGGTGCTTCTCAGCTTCAGGAGAGGCCAGCATGCAGGGCGGGCAGCCAGTAGCCATGTTCATCTTTTCCAGTCTCCAGCTTGTACCTCGTATCAGATGACCCCTCAGGGGCACAGGGCCCCCCCCAAGATCAATGCGGATGACTACGGGATGGATCTAAACAGTGATGACTCCACCGATGATGAGGCCCATCCCCGGAAGCCCATCCCCAGCTGGGCCCGAGGTGAGCAGGGCCTGGAGCCCCCCAGGAGGGCAGGTACCCACTTGTGACTCCGAGGGCTCAGCAGCTGTGGGTGTCAGGAGCCCATTGTGCTCATGGGCTGGCAGCTTGAGTCTTGAGCCAACTCTGCATCGGACCTCTGGACGCTCCTGGGAAGGGTGGGTGCCCTGTGACCAGTGGGCTCACCTGTAGACCAGATCTACGGTGGTGGGTGCCTCCGTTCTCAGCAGATGTGTTAGATCCTGGCTGACTGCTGGCAGGTGTGGTGCTGGGTATTCCGTCTCAGACTGGCCTCCCCCTGGGAGCCCCACCCAGCAGGCCAGATAGACCCAAATATGTTGCCTGGGATGGGAATAGAGCTCAGAGGTAGCAGGGCTTTGGCCGTGCATGAAGAGCTGGAGCAGGGGTTCTGGCCAGCTGGTGGCAGGAGTTGGGGGTAGAGATGGGGGCCCTTGAGCAGGATTGGTCCCCAAGTTTACACGTCTCTAAATGGGAGTGTGGGTGAGTTTGAAGGTGCCTTAGGCCTGGGTCCAAAGCCTGTGGGAATGAGCGAGGCCAGTGGGTGCCCATCTCACAGAGCTGGCTGAGCTCGGGGCGGGGTGGGCCTCACTCCCCGGAGGAAGGGCCCAGAGCCCCGGAAGCTCAGCCCTCTACAGACCACAGGCCCTGTGAGTCTCACCTCATCTGAACCCCACAGTAACTGGAATCTGACTCCATCTCCTTAATAGTAAGTCATTCTGGAGGTGGCAGCTGGCAGGAGTCAGTGTGGCTGGGATGGCAGGCTAATTGTGGTTGACCTTGACCAGCCCACTTGAACTCTCAGTTTTCCCATCTGGAATGGGGGTGCTGACAGCACCCAGCTGAGAAGGGCTACTGATGACGAAGCACGTTAGTGCAGGAAGGCCTGGTACCAGGCAAGCGCTGGGCACGCATTCTGCCACCCTGACCCCCTGGGTTCCTCCTCAGCCTCACTCTAGGCTCTGAGCCTCCAGCAGCCCCAGCCTGCACTGTACATGATAGGGGCTGCAGTGTTGATGTCACGAGTAGCCGATCAAGGCCGTCGAGCATGGCTACTCGAGCTGGACTTGTCTTCAGACCCCAGCTCTGCCGGCCACCAGCTGTGTGCCTTTGGGCAGGTCTCACCAAGGTGGCCGTGGTGGTCTCACAATGAGGCGGTCATGCAGTGACCTCGGCCGAGTACCTGGCTCACGTGAGCTGCCAGAGCAGGGCTGCAGGAGCGGGTAGTGAGGGGTTATCGCTGTTTTGTGGAGGAAGACTCTGAGGAGAGTTGATGTGGCAGGAGGTGGGGGAGTGATGAGGCGGAGAGGTTGACAGGGGTTCTGTGGGATGGCAGGGAGACGGGAGGAGGCTCAGGGGGAACCCAGGGCAGTGAGCCAGCCCTTCATGTGCCCCTGCAGGCACCCAGCTCAGCCAGGCCGTCATCCGCCAGTATTACCAGCCCCCAGACCTTCTGGACCTCTTCGGAAGCCTCCTCCAACTGGACTTGGAGGAAATCTTTCAGAAGAGCAAGCCCCGCTACCATAAGCGCACTAGCTCCGCCGTGTGGAACTCGCCACCCCTGCAAGGGCCCCAGGGTCCCTGGCAGCCTGGCCTACAGCCTGAAGAAGCGCTGAGCCAGCCCGCGGGCCGCTCGACCATCTCGGCCTCTGTCTGTGTCTGTCTGTCCAGCTCTCTGTTGACCTACTGCCCTCCTGCCTGGTATCCTGTCACTGAGGGTTTGGTCAGGTGTATATAAACGTCCTCTGTGTCATGGGTGAAGAGTGGCCCAACCCCACCTGGTCTGTGGACAGCACTCTGTAAATAGATTGTTAGAGTTCAGCTGAATTTTAGCCTCTAGTGTTTGAAAGCTAGGTTAATAAAGTCTATTCCTTTAAGCCTGCTGTGGGTATCATGGTACCAGGGCTTCTCTGCACAAAGCCCTGCACCCTGGCTCTGTCTTGGGCCACCTGAGGGGCCGGAGGAGGAGGTATGTGTCAAGGTCAGCTGGATCCCACCCCCAGAGAGGCCGATGGGGCAGGTGATTCTGATGGCAGCCCTGAACAACCCTGAGAAACACTTCAGTTACTTTCGTGTTGAGGCAGGGGACATTAAAAGCCTGTTTTTCTGGGCACTGCCCTGCCTGGAAAGAGGGGCTCGTTCAGTGGGTCAGACTTGGAGTTGAGGTCAGAGTTGGGCTCTTGACACAGCTCTGCCACTTAACACAGGCCCTCAGCCCCTCCACGCCTCAGGTTCCATCCACCCTCGCCGCACAGATGCTGAAAGGACTTTAGAACACGGACAGGCCACTGAAGCAGATCTGGGTGAGGAAGGGGATGTCTCTTGAAACTGCCGTGGGACCAGTACATGCAAGCAGCTGGGATGTTTCTCCAGCAAAACCAGGCAGCCGCCAGGTTCAGTGCTCATTAGCCGCCTCATTAAATGCTTCTCCATGGAAGCTGGCTCTGCCCCACTGCTGCCAGCTGTGTACTAAACCTGCCGTAGCTCCATCCCCTTCTCCAGCTCCTGGGACAGGGGTTGGTGAACTTGGGCCTATGGGCAAATCAAGTCACAGTCCGTTTTTCTCAAGTTTTATTGGAACCCGCTCTGTAGACGTGAATTAACTACTGTCCCCATCCGCCCTGCTGAGGGCAGAGTTAAGGAGTTACAGCAGAGGCCTAATGTCTCCCAGAGGTGAGAGTATTTATTCTATACCTTTACAGAAAATGTTCGCTGACCCTACTTCAGGACAAAATCAAGGCTGAATATAAGAGATTTTTTTAAATGAGCAAAGAGCAAATACACATAACAGGCTGAGATCTAGAAGACTCTACCCATGAAAAGGAAAACATTTTACTATTCATTTAAACAATTTAAGTTTGTTGCATATGTTCTCTGGGCTTCCCAGGTGGTGCTAGTGGTAAAGAACCACCTGCCAGTGCAGGCGACCTAAGAGACGTGGGTTCAATCCCTGGGTCGGGAAGATCCAATATTCTTGCCTGGAGAATCCCATGGACAGAGGAACCCGGCGGGCTACAGTCCATGGGGTCACAGAAAGGACTGACGCAGTGTACATGCGTGCACACACACGTTCTTGGATGAGAAAACTTGTGTTGAGTCTGCTGGTGAGGGTGTGTTTGCCCAAAGCCATAATGTCAAAATACAGCCTCTTGTAAGCTTATTTGTATGGTGGGTTTAAGAAGAAATGGTTAAATCAGCAAAAGGGTAGTTACAGTTCCTCTGCGTCTTCACCAGCACTTGATATTCTCAGTGCTTCTTATTTTTGCTGTTTTTATAGATGTGGAGTGAGTTCTTGTTGTGGTTTGTTGTGTGTTTTTTTTTTTTACTTTGGCAGCACTGTGAGGCTTGCAGGATCTTGGTTCCCCAATCAGGGATCAAACCTGTGCCCCCTGCACTGGAAGCTTGGAGTCTAAGTCCTAACCACTGGATCACCAGGGAATTCCCTCTTCATGGTTTTAATTTGCATTTCCCTAACAGCTGGTCATGCTGAACATCATCTCATGTGCTTACTTGCCATCTGCGTATCTTTGGCAAAGTGTCTGTTCAACTCATTTGTTCATTTTTAAATTGAGTTGTTAGTTTTCTTGCTGTTTCAGATCAGATCAGTCGCTCAGTCGTGTCCGACTCTTTGCAACCCTATGAATTGCAGCACAGCAGGCCTCCCTGTCCATCACCAACTTCGGGAGTTCACTGAGACTCAGGTCCATCGAGTCAGCGATGCCATCCAGCCATCTCATCCTCTGTCATCCCCTTTTCCTCCTGCCCTCAATCCCTCCCAGCATCAGAGTCTTTTCCAATGAGTCAACTCTTCACATGAGGTGGCCAAAGTACTGGAGTTTCAGCTTTAGCATCATTCCTTCCAAAGAAATCCCAGGGCTGATCTCCTTCAGAATGGACTGGTTGGATCTCCTTGCAGTCCAAGGGACTCTCAAGAGTCTTCTCCAACACCACAGTTCAAAAGCATCAATTCTTTGGCGCTCAGCCTTCTTCACAGTCCAACTCTCACATCCATACATGACCACAGGAAAAACCATAGCCTTGACTAGACGGACCTTTGTTGGCAAAGTAATGTCTCTGCTTTACAATATGCTATCTAGGTTGGTCATAACTTTCCTTCCAAGGAGTAAGCATCTTTTAATTTCATGGCTGCAGTCACCATCTGTAGTGATTTTGGAGCCCCAAAAAAAAGTCTGACACTGTTTCCACTGTTTCCCCATCTATTTCCCATGAAGTGGTGGGACCGGATACCATGATCTTCGTTTTCTGAATGTTGAGCTTTAAGCCAACTTTTTCACTCTCCACTTTCACTTTCATCAAGAGGCTTTTGAGTTCCTCTTCCACTTTCTGCCATAAGGGTGGTGTCATCTGCATATCTGAGGTGATTGATATTTCTCCCGGCAATCTTGATTCCAGCTTGTGTTTCTTCCAGTCCAGTGTTTCTCATGATGTACTCTGCATATAAGTTAAATAAGCAGGGTGACAATATACAGCCTTGACGAACTCCTTTTCCTATTTGGAACCAGTCTGTTGTTCCATGTCCAGTTCTAACTGTTGCTTCCTGACCTGCATACAGATTTCTCAAGAGGCAAATCAGGTGGTCTGGTATTCCCATCTCTTTCAGAATTTTCCACAGTTTATTGTGATCCACACAGTCAAAGGCTTTGGCATAGTCAATAAAGCAGAAATAGATGTTTCTCTGGAACTCTCTTGCTTTTTCCATGATCCAGCAGATGTTGGCAATTTGATCTCTGGTTCCTCTGCCTTTTCTAAAACCAGCTTGAACATCAGGAAGTTCACGGTTCACATATTGCTGAAGCCTGGCTTGGAGAATTTTGAGCATTACTTTACTAGCGTGTGAGATGAGTGCAATTGTGCGGTAGTTTGAGCATTCTTTGGCATTGCCTTTCTTTGGGATTGGAATGAAAACTGACCTTTTCCAGTCCTGTGGCCACTGCTGAGTTTTCCAAATTTGCTGGCATATTGAGTGCAACACTTTCACAGCATCATCTTTCAGGATTTGGAATAGTTCAACTGGAATTCCATCACCTCCACTAGCTTTGTTCGTAGTGATGCTTTCTAAGGCCCATCTGACTTCACATTCCAGGATGTCTGGCTCTAGGTCAGTGATCACACCATCGTGATTATCTGGGTCATGAAGATCTTTTTTGTACAGTTCTGTGTATTCTTGCCATCTCTTCTTAATATCTTCTGCTTCTGTTAGGTCCATCCCATTTCTGTCCTTTATCGAGCTCATCTTTGCATGAAATGTTCCTTTGGTATCTCTGATTTTCTTGAAGAGATCCCTAGTCTTTCCCATTCTGTTGTTTTCCTCTATTTCTTTGCATTGATTGCTGAAGAAGGCTTTCTTATCTCTTCTTGCTATTCTTTGGAACTCTGCATTCAGATGTTTATATCTTTCCTTTTCTCCTTTGCTTTTTGCTTCTCTTCTTTTCACAGCTATTTGTAAGGCCTCCCCAGACAGCCATTTTGCTTTTTTGCATTTCTTTTCCATGGGGATGGTCTTGATCCCTGTCTCCTGTACAATGTCACAAACCTCATTCCATAGTTCATCAGGCACTCTATCTATCAGATCTAGGCCCTTAAATCTATTTCTGACTTCCACTGTATAATCATAAGGGATTTGATTTAGGTCATACCTGAATGGTCTAGTGGTTTTCCCTACTTTCTTCAATTTAAGTCTGAATTTGGCAATAAGGAGTTCATGGTCTGAGCCACAGTCAGCTCCTGGTCTTGTTTTTGCTGACTGTATAGAGCTTCTCCATCTTTGGCTGCAAAGAATATAATCAATCTGATTTCGGTGTTGACCATCTGGTGATGTCCATGTATAGAGTCTTCTCTTGTGTTGTTGGAAGAGGGTGTTTGTTATGACCAGTGAAAGAATCTGTATATTCTAGACATAAATCTGTTGTCAGATACGTGCTTTGCACTATTTTGTCCTAGTCTGCAACTTGTCTTTTCATTCACTTACCAGTATTTTTCATAAAGCACAAATTTTACTTTTGATAAATTTCAATTTATTAACATTTTCCTTTTATGCATTATGCCTTTTTGGCTTCATGTCTAAGAAATCTTTGTCCAGCTCCAGTTGTAAGACTTTCTCTTATGTTTTCTCCTAAATATTTTATAGTTTTACGTATTACATTTAGGTTTATGATCTAGTTTGTGTTAATTTTTTTTAATGTGAAGTTTATGTTTTTGTTTTGGGAGCATATCTTATGCTCCCAGTTGTTTTAGGACCATTTGTTTAAATGACTGTTCTTTTTCACTAAATTTCTTTTGTGTCTTTATCAAGAGTCAGTCAGCCGTATTTGACTGTATCGGTTTCTGGACTTCATATTCTCCTTCACTGGTCTATGGGTCTCTCCTTTTACAGTAGTCTTGACCACGCTGCATGGTCGAGATTACTGTAGCTTAAAGTACTAAGAATCTGATAGTGTGATTTCTCCATTTTTATTCTTCCCTTTCAAAATTATCTTGGCTTTTCTATCAGTGTTGCCTTTCTGTATAAAATTTAGAATCAACTTATCTATATAAAAGTGCTGCTGGGATATTGATTGAAATTATATTAAGCCTGTAGATAAACTTGGGGAGAGTTGACATGTTAGTGATGGTGAGTCACATGACATAGCTCTCCATTTATTCGCATCTTTAGTTTCTTTTATCGGCATCTTGTAGTTTCAGCATGCAGATTCTGTTAAGTATGGTTAGATTTCTAGCTAAGTATTTTCTTGGAGCCTTTATAAATGGTATTGTCTTTCTGATTTCGGTTTCTACGTGTTCATTGCTGGTATATAGAAATCCAGTTGACTTTTGTGTGTTGACCTTGTATCTTATAATGCAAGTTAAGCAGTACTTAGAGGGAAATTTATAGCACTAAATGCTTATATTAGAAGAAGTCTCAAATCTACGACCCTAGCTTCCACTTTAAGAAACTAGAAAAAGAAGAGCAACCCAAAATACAGGCAGAAGGGAAATAACAAAGGTAGAGTGGAAGTCATTGACATTGGAAAGAAAAAATAGTAGAGAAAAGTTTAATTAAACCAAAAGCTGATTCTTTAAGAAGCTCAAAAAAAAAAAAAAAAATGTAAACCTCTTTCAAAACTGATAAAGAGAAAAAGAATAAACAAATGACCAATGTCAGGAACGAGAGGAAACACTACAGATCCTACAGATACTAAAAGAATATTATGGACAGTTTATGATGTTAGACAATCTAGATGAACACAGATTTCTTGGAAGATACAAATTATCTCAGTCCCGCAAAAAGAAATGTAAAACCTAAGTAGCCCTATCTATGAGAGAAATTTGTTGTTTAAAATACATATGTATGGTCACATGGTTTTGGACAAAGGTGGAAAAGCAATTTAGTGTGAGGAGAATAATTTTTTTTTTTTTTAACCGTTGGATATATTTAAAAATCTCCAATCCTACTGATACCATCTACCAGATTAATTCATGATGGATTGTAGTGCTAAATGTAAAAACTAAGAAACTAGGGGAAAAAATGGGACAAAATCTTAGCATCTGTGTTCAGCACAGATTTCTCTTATACATGACAACGAAAGTATTCTCTGGTGACTCAGACAGTAAAGAATCTGCCTGAAATGCAGCAGACCCAGGTTCTAGCCATGGGTTGGGAAGATCCCCTGGAGAAGGGAATGGCAACCCTCTCCAGTGTTCTTGGCTGGAGAATTCCATGGACAGAGGAGCTACCATCCATGGGGCTGCAAAGGGTCAGACACGACTGAGTGACTAACAGTTTGATAAAGGAAACATTTAAAACTCTTCCCCTTTAAAAGTCACTGCTGGGACTTCCCTGGTGGTCCAGTGGTTTAAAATCTGGCTACCAATGCAGAGAACACAGGTTCGATCCCTGGTCCAAGAGGATCCCACATGCCGAGGGGCAGCTAAGCCTGAACACCGCAACTACTGAGCCCATGTTCTAGAGCTGGTGCTCTGCAACAAGAGAAGCCACCGCAGTGAGACGCCCGGTGCACTGCAGCAGCGAGTAGTCCCCGCTTGCCACAACTAGAGAAAGCCCACATGGAGCAATGAAGGACCCAGCACAGCCAAATAAAGTCTTGAAAAGTCACTGTTGCTAACCATTCCCCCACCCGTATGACTGGGGTGATGCAAATAACCTGTAACCATATTCCTGGGGGTTCCCTGGTGGTGCTAGTGGTAAAGAATCCACCTGCCAATGCAGTACCACAGGAGACTCAGGTTTGATCCCTGGGTTGGGAAGATCCCCCTGGAATAGGAAATGGCAACCTGCTCCGGAATTCTTGCCTGGAAAGTCCTAGGGACAGAGGAGCCTGCCGTGCTACAGTCCGTGAGGCCAAAAAGAGTGGGACACATGACTGAGCAATTGAGCACACCGTATTTCCAGGGATAAAGCTGGGAATGTGTTCAACTAGGCTCTCTCTTGCTTTGGTAGGACCTATTCATGTGTGCCCATCCCACCCCTCATCGTAACCTTCTTTTACCTACCTGACACTTCCCCTGGTCAGGCCCCAGCTGGCTACCTGCTCTGTGAAGCTTTCCTTGTCTCTCTCAGGTGGACTAAGGCTGACTGCTTTCTGGCTTCCTCTGGGGTGGTGATGCTCTGGGTACCCACAGCTCTGAAGTCAGCTGAGCACCAGTGAATCCTGGGTAGTCTCTGCTTGGGCAAGAGCTATAGCAGCCTCTGCTCCTCTGGATTTCCCTGATGCAAACACTCCTCCAGAAGCTTTAGGAAAGAACGAAGTGCAGGCATGAGAAGGGAAACTGACCATCGCCTGTATTCCAAAGGCTTCCAAACTTGACCAAACCTAAGGTTATGGTCCTGTCTGAGCCACTAGGAGCTCAGTTCTGAAGTTCCCTTGGACATCTAGAGAGCAATCAGCAGCACCTAGTGCTAGAGAAGCTGAGTCACTTGAGCTCCAAGGCACCAGCTTTGTATCCTTCCTGACTGAGGAGAACAAGCTTAGTTGTCCCCAACCAGCAAAACAGAGAATAAATTCCATGGCCCATCCCAACCAAAGCTCCACTCAATGCAATCTGTCATGCATGCTGGAAGGAGGAAGTGAACTTATTTTCTTATAATGAGAAGGCGGGGGACTTTTAAAATAGTCATATCTTTTTCTTTGGCTTCACCGGGTCTTAGTTGCAGCACGCAGAATCTAGTTCCCTGATCAGGGGTTGAACCCAGGCCCCCTGCATTGGGAGCACATAGTCTTAACCACAGGACCACCAGAAAAGTCCCTAAAATAGTCACATCTTCATTTGGACTTGTCTTGATCGCAATTTATTAAGCCTGAAAAAGTGGACATAAAGGTGGACACTTTCATTAGGATTTAGTTGCCTTTAATCGTACTTGCCCACAGATACACACACGTGTGTACACACACACCTGCCAACATTATTTACCTCTTCAAACATTCCCCATCCTCTGCTGTTAAGATACAGGAAGGCAGGTCATATCAGATTAATTTCAGGGTAACCATTCTAGGGTTATATGTCAAGGGAGAGGGGGTAACAACCCATGAGAGCTGTGAGATTTCTTTGGGCCTCTGTGTTGTCCCTACCCAGCTCTGCCTCTGGCCTGAAGGGCTCGGTGCGGGTGAGGATCCATCCCTCAGAGCAGGAGAACTTGAGGGGTCTATTTGTGTCCTTGGATTGTGATTTGAGAATAACAAAGAGGTAAGGGCCCCTGGGATTCTGTAACAAAACAAGTACAGGATCACTTCCTGTACCCTCACCACAAGGCAGTCACAGTGTTTTTATTGAGTGAAGCCAAGAAGAAGGTGGCATTGTGGGAGCAACGGGGGGTCCAGACAAAGATGGTGACACTCAAAAAGGAGCTGGAACGTGTCCCCACTCTGGTCCAGCCTGGGGGACGCTGCTCGGAAGAGCATGGTCTCCTGGGCTGCAGCCTCAGGACCGGGTCCCACTGGCCCTTCCGCTGTTGTGTCTCATGTTTTGATGAAACAGATCAAGAAGAGTGGCTCAGGCAGAGAACATAACCCAGCAGTAAACTTACTGTGTGAGGGTCAAGGGCATGGGGTTTGTCATCCAACCTGAGTTAACTGCTTCCCCCAGGAACTATCTGGGAGTAAGGATGATAACTGTCAATTACAAAGCACTGACTGTTGGCTTCCCTGGTGGCTCAGTTGGCAAAGAATCCATCTGCAATGCAGGAGACACAGGTTCGATCCCTAGGTTGGGAAGACCCCCTGGAGAAGGAAATGGCAACCCACTCCAGTATTCTTACCTAGAGAATCCCATGGACAGAGGAGCCTTTGTGTCCATAGGGTCGCAAAAAGTCAGACACAACATAGCGACTAAACCACCACCACCGTGTACAAGTCTGCAAGGTCTGAGGGTCTGTGCCATCAATCACATCTTCACTCCAAGCCAGGGGAGGGGTGGTAATGGTATCATTTTCGTCTTCATTTTAAGTTTATGCAAAGTGAGACTCAATGTCAGTGCCAAGCTCATGCAGGGCATGTGGTCAGGTTGGAATCTCTTGACTCTGGAGGTGTTGCTCTGAAGGTACAGCTCTGCTGTACTGCTGTCCAGACATGAGGGAGGTAAGAGGAGGCCCTCCATTGTCTCTCACTTGCACCCAGACTTTTCTGATGCCGCTGGCAACTACTAGTCTTTGGCCTGCGATGTGTCCTCATCCCGGAGAAGGCGATGGCACCCCACTCCAGTACTCTTGCCTGGAGAATCCCATGGACGGAGGAGCCTGGTAGGCTGCAGTCCATGGGGTCGCAAAGAGTTGGACACGACTGAGCGACTTCCCTTTCACTTTTCACTTTCATGCATTGGAGAAGGAAATGGCAACCCACTCCAGTGTTATTGCCTGGAGAATCCCAGGGACGGGGGAGTCTGGTGGGCTGCCGTCTATGGGGTCGTACAGAGTCGGACATGACTGAAGCGACTTAGCAGCAGCAGCAGCAGTGTCCTCATCCAAGGCTACTGTAACTTACCCAGACTTCCTGACGCCCCCTAGTGGCCAGGCATGGTATCATGTATCACCCAGGAGGCTGGCAGATGACATACACAGAAGTGCCAGGAAATGAAGTCTTCCTGGGGTGGATTTTGACTAATGGGGAACTGGAGGTAGGAGGGAGCTGCCACCTTCCTGTCTCCCACAGGGGTTTCTGAGGCATCGTTTCTCCACACAGCCCATCTGGAGAAGTCCCACTGCCCAGCCAACTGCCGTGTCTCCACACTGGGTGGGCATGGAGGGGTGGTTGATGCAATCAGGCCCATTTGCCTGACACCTGTCCTGGCTCATGTCCCTTTTGCCAGGTTCCCGGGAGGCCTTGGGACATCTCGTGGTGAGGTAGGGGCACAGCGGGTATACACAGCATAGATATCCCCTGACTTGGGGAAGTAAGGGAGCAATAGAGTGGATCAGGGCCAAACACAGTTTCCTTATTTTTATTATTTTCTAAGTGACATGGTAAGGAATCTGCCTGCCAGTGCAGGAGATGCAAGAGATGTGGGTTCGATCCCTGGGTCAGGAAGATCTCCAGGAGTAGGAAATGGCAACCCGCTCCAGTGTTCTTGCTAGGGACAGAGGAGCCTGGCAGGTTACAGTCCACGGGGTGGCAAAGAGTCAGACGTGCCTTGAGCATGCACGCAGACACACAGTGGCCCCACGAAGGACCCTTGTAACTTTGGGTGTTGGGATCTCCGTTGGTCAGAGGGAGGATCTAAAAGTCAGATTGTCACACTGGAGCACTGGCTGCACATTGATGAAATACGGTGAAGCAGACCTCCATGTCTGGGTTCTGGACCAGGTCCCTCTGGGTTTGTCCTGCCCAGGACTGAGCCCTGACTCACGATGGGTGAGAGGAGAGCAGAGGAGCTGGGGGAGCTGGGCTCACCTCCGTGTCTGCTATCACTGCTTTCTCCTCGGCCAAGAACTCAGCAAATGAGCTTTCAAAGCAAGTTTGACAAACACATTCAGCTCTGCCCACAGATGCTGGAGGAAAAGGCTTAGGCCGGTTCACCATGACAGCAAGCCAGCGCTGTGTGTGGTCAGGGGAGTACTGTGCGTGGAGCATGGCCCCACCTGTGAAGCAAGGTACCAGCCTATGGACATCTATGTCTGGATGGATGGGGAAAAGACTCGGGTTAACACTGGCTGTATCTGAGTGACCTCCATCATCTTCCATGCACTTTCTTCATTTTTTTCAAAATTTCTAAGGAGTGCTCTGTCCATTACACAGTGCCTTGCATAACAACTTTCATTTATTCCTAAAAACCCTGCTCACTGAATGAAAAACATTCCTGTTATTTTTAATGGGAAAAACGATGATGTGTTTCGTTACAAACCAACGTTCCCAAATTATTTTCACAGACAGAAAAAATATCCCAAATTATTTTCACAGATAGAAAAATACATCAGTGGAACAAGGAAAAGTTTATGTCAATAATACATGACACCTTGAAAGTCAAAATGCAGTTTCTGTGCATAAACATGTCGCAATAATGGTATGTGTGTGTGTATTTTTTTTTTCATCATCATCTCCAAATAATTTTCATTATCAGTTTCTCAGGCTTTTGGGAGCTCTTGATCACCTTACACCCAAATGAGACTTAAAAGTATAGTGCCCTTACTATATATAAAGTTGTGTATGTTAATATATATATATCTTTATATCCATATCTATATCTACATCTGTATCTTCATATCTATGGCTGTCTACCTTTAGAACAAAATTAAGGCTAAATACAGGAGGGCTTTCAAAAAAAGAGAAATTAGTTAGCATGCACTGTACACGTTAGTCTAAAAGATTCTATCCATGCAAAGAAAAGTGTTTTAGGACTCATTCAAATACAGAGTGCATTTCAAATTTGTCTCATATGGCATTCTCTGACTGGGAGGGGTTGTGCTGAGTAAACTGGCAAGTATATCTTTGCCTGGGCTTCCCAGATTTCCCAGGCAAGACAACTGGAGTGGGTTGCCGTTTTCTTCTCTGTTTGATCCCGACCCAGGGATCAAACCCGTGTCTCCCACATTTGCAAGTGGATTCTTTGCCACTGCCTGCAATGCAGGAGACCTGGGTCAGGAAGATACTCTGGAGAAGGAAATGGCAACCCACTCCAATATTCTTGCGTAGAGAATTCCATGGACAAAGAAGCCTGGCAGTCTATAGTCCATGGGGTTGCAAAGAGTCAGACACAACTGAACATCTAACACTTTCTTTCACTTTTCTTTGCCGCTGAGTCACAAGGGAAGCACAGCTGGAGCACAGGAGCTCTAAAAGTTCCCAAGGGGATTCTAGTTAGGGAACCACGGATGTCTGTAGAGGCAAACATTTAACATTATAAAAGCATTATAATGCTAACATATGCATATAACTATAATGCAAACGTTATAAAGCATGACAAAAGTCATCAAGAATGATGTCACCAGCAGCTCCGTTTAATAAAAACTTAGTGTATGTCTGGAATTATGATGAGTCCTTTACCTGCATTATCCACATTCACCCTCTCAGAGCCCTGCAGGACAGTCATGTCCATTTTCAGTTCAGTCCAGTTGCTTAGTCGTGTCCAACTCTTTGCAACCCCATGGACTGCAACATGCCAGGCCTCCCTGTCTATCACCAACTCCTGGAACTTGCTCAAACTCACGTCCATCGAGGTGGTAATGCCACCCAACCATCTCATCCTCTGTCATCCCCTTCTCCTGCCTTCAATCTTTCCCAGCATCAGGGTCTTTTCCAATGAGTCAGTTCTTCACATCAGGTGGCCAAAGTATTGGAGTTTCAGCTTCAGCATCAGTCCTTCCAATGAATATTTAGGACTGATTTCCTTTAGGATTGACTGGTTGGACCTCCTTGCAGTTCAAGGGACTCTCAAGAGTCTTCTCCAACACCATAGTTCAAAAACATCAATTCTTCAGTGCTCAGCTTTCTTTATAGTCCAACTTTCACATCCATACATGACTACTGGAAAGACCACAGCTTTGACTAGATGGACCTTTGTTGGCAAAGTAATATCTCTGCTTTTTAATATGCGGTCTAGGTTGGGCATAGCTTTTCTTCCAAGAAGCAAATATCTTTCAATTTCACGGCTGCGGTCACTATCTGCAGTGACTTTGGAGCCCCCCCAGAATAAAGTCTCTCTCACTGTTTCCATTGTTTCCCCATCTATTTGCCATGAAGTGATGGGATCGGATGACATGATCTTAGTTTTCTTGATGTTGAGTTTTAAGTCAACTTTTTCATTCTCCTCTTTCACTTTCATGAAGAGGCTTTTAGTTCTTCTTCACTTTCTGCCATAAAGGTGGTGTTATCTGCATATCTGAGGTTATTGATATTTCTCCCAGCAATCTTAATTCCAGCTTGTGCTTCATCCAGCCTGGCATTTTGCATGATGTACTCTGCATATAAGTTAAATAAGCAGAGTGACAATATGCAGCCTTGATGTACTCCTTTCCCAATTTGGAACCAGTCTGTTGTGCCATGTCCAGTTCTAATTGTTGCTTCTTAACCTGCATACAGATTTCTCAAGAGTCAGGTCAGGTGGTTTGGTATTCCCATCTCTAAGAATTTTCCACAGTTTGTTGTGATCCACACAGTCAAAGGTTTTGGCGTAGTCAATAAAGGAAAAGTAGATGTTTTTCTGGAACTCTCTTGCTTTTCCAATGATCCAGCAGATGGTGGCAATTTGATCTCTGGTTCCTCTGCCTTTTCTAAATCCAGCTTGAACATCTGGAAGTTCACAATTAACGTACTGTTGAAGCCTGGCATCCTGACCTTGTGTCAATGTTATCTCAAAATGCATGTTGGGGGTGAGGGGCCTGGTGCCAGTCTCTGAGTTTTGAGATATTTCCTTTCTCTAATTAGCAGACGGCTAGTAGCTATATAACATCCAGCTAAAGATTAGCAGGGGGGCATTCTTTCTGCCTTCCTTCTGATGTCTATGTCAGAAGCTTTCTCTATGTCTCTTATAGTTTAATAAAACTATTACACAAAAGCTCTGAGTGATCAAGCCTCGTCACTGACCCCGGATTGAATTCCTCTCCTCCAGAAGCCAAGAATCCCCGTGTCTTTCATGGCTCAGCAATAATCTTTCAGCAACCTTTCTGCATATAGGTTAAATATGCCCATTTTACAGAGTAGTAAACAGGCTTAGGGTTAAAAATCGCACAGCAAGTAGATGATGTAGTCACATTCCAGTTCAGGTCTCTGTCCCTAAAGCCCAGGCACATGGTTAATATTTGGTCTCCTGGCTTCCCTGGTGACTCAGACAGTAAAGAATCCACCCTCAATTCCGGAGACCTGGGTTTGATCCCTGGGTTGAGAAGATCCCCTCGAGGAGGCATGGCAACCCTCTTCAGTATTCTTGCCTGAAGAATCCCCATGAACAGAGGAACAGTAGTCCATGGGGTCACAAAGAGTCGGACACGACTGAGCAACTAAGCACAGCACATCTTCTATATCCAATAAGGGATTTCCTGGGGGTGATGCCCCTGGAAATTGTTCCAGAGATCAAATGGAGCTGAGAAGGTCAAGGTCACCCATGTTCTGCTGGCAGGAGACGTCTGACCTGGAGGGTGAGACAGAGAATCAGGAAGGCCGAGATCACCTGCGTGCCCAGACTGTCAGCGGCCGGTGTTTAAAGGCCAGAGCAGAGAGTCTCTGGTGTCTACTGCTTATGTCCCAGCATCTGAGCCCACCTGCCACAGCAATCTGGGCTCCTGCAGGCAGCCTGGACACGCCTTGGGGACAGGTAGGGTGTGGAGGCCAGTCCCAAGGTGTCACAGGAGCAAGAATGTGAACTTGCAACACATGTTCTTCTGGGAGTGGTATTCCTATGTACCTCAAGGTCAGCGGGAATGCTGGGTCCCCTCACAGAGAAGGCTTTGTGCCCCAGGGATGGGAATCACTTCTTTGCCTCCAAACCTCAGTGCTTCTGATTTTTGCCTCCCCATTTCACAGTAAATCTAGCTCCTAGAGAGTACATACATGGTGCAGGGAAAGTTGGGTCACACTGGAGTTCCCTTTTCTTTGTTGATGGTTCTTTTCTTGAACCTGGACTCTGGAAACCCATCTTCTCTTCAATTCCATTGCTACTTCCTCATCATCTCCTACTTGGACTTGCCCAGGAGCCCGCTTCCCTCATCAGTCATCCTTTGACTGGTTCCGCCCTGCAGTCACAGGCATTTATGCATAAAATCTCTTGTTGAACATGTGTTTCATGTAAGCTACAGTGGATACATCAGTAAAGAAAACAAACTAAAATCCTTGTCTTCACAAAGCTTATATGTTATTGGGAGGAACAAAACAATCAGCCAACCAAAGAGGTAAAATTTAAAGTACAAGGTGATAAATACCATAGAGAAAAAATAAGGCAGGAGGTAGGGTGGTTTTGTGGTTTAATTAGGATGGACAGCCCCCCAAAACTAATATTTTTTTGTAAATCAGCTATAGCAATAGTGTAGTGTTATTTGCTCAGTCGTGTCTGACTTTTGGCAACCCCATGAACTGGGGCCCGCCAGGCTCCTCTGTCCATGGAATTCTCCAGGCAAGAATACTGGAGTGGGTTGCCATTCCCTTACTTCAATAAAACTATTAGGATGTACAGGAAAGGCCTCACCAAGAGGAAACGTTTCAGCCCAAATGAAGGAGGTGAGGGACAGAGCCCGAGGTGTCTGGTCAATGGGCAAGCCAGGTGGAGCGCTCCAGGGTCTGGTTGTGATGTTCTCTTCAGTTTTTACGTAAGTATGTCTTGTCTTGACTCTTGCCAGGAACCAGTGTTCCAGGAAACAATCAATTAAGTTCTGTTGGCCAGGACATGGGAGATGCTCCAGGGCTGTGTTTCTCAAACACAATTTGCACCAGAATCACCTAGAGATCTTGATGAAACAGTTTGTTGAGCTCGCCCTTGGGATTTTTCATCAGTAACTCTGAGGTGAGGTCCAAGAAGCTGCATTTCAAACATCAGATGATCCTGATGTTGCTGGAGTGAGGATTATATTTTGAGAAGGTCTGCTCTAAGGCAACTTGCCATCTCCTTCTGGAAGGCTTGGGGTTTGGCCCCAAGCCCAGCCTTGGGGCTTGGCTGACTTCGGTAAACTAAAGACACAGCTTCTACTTATCAACTTATTTGAACCTCAATAAACCACTGATGGAACATTCTTTTCCATTCTGAGAGCATTTGCCTGGCCAAAAGGGAGATCATTTTATTAAAGACCCTGTCATCCCCAACCTTCCAAACAAATGGCTTAGTGTTGGTTTAAACCTCATTTATTTTACTAAAATATATCCAATGTTAGTAAAATAAACAAGGTTAGGGGCTTCCCTGGTGGCTTAGGTGGTAAAGAATCTGCCTGCAATGCGGGAGACCCAGGTTTGATCCCTGAGTTGGGAAGATCCCCTGGAGAAGGAAATGGCAACCCACTCCAGTATTCTTACCTGGAGAATTCCACGGACAGAAAAGCCTGGCAGGCTACCATCCATGGGATCCCAAGAGTTGGACACAACTGATCAACTAATAAAACAACAACATCCAATATTAGCAACGTTCCCTCCTGTCATTTGCTTTAACTCTTCTTCCAGCTGCACATCTTGAGAACAGCAAGCTTGATATTTTTCTCCCTTTGTTGCCTTGTGAGCACAGTTTCTAGGCTCAATCCATGAGAAATTCAACATTCAAAAATTGTAAATTCAACAACAACAAGAAAAGGTAAATTCAACATTCAAAAAAAGATCATGGCATCCAGTCCCATCACTTCATGGCAAATAGATGGGGAAACAATGGAAACAGTGAGAGACTTTATTTTCTTGGGCTCCAAAATCACTGCAGATGGTGACTACAGCCATGAAATTAAAAGACACTTGCTCCTTGGAAGAAAAGTTATAGCAAACCTAGACAGCATATTAAAAAGCAGAGACATTACTTTGCCAACAAAGGTCCATCTAATCAAAGCTATGGTTTTTCCAGTAGTCACATATGGATTTGAGAGTTGGGGTGTATAGAAAGCTGAGTGCCGAAGAATTGATGCTTTTAAATTGTGGTTTGGAGAAGACTCTTGAGAGTCCCTTGGACTGCAAGGAGATCCAAGCTGTCAACCCTAAAGGAAATTAGTCCTGAACATTCATTGGAAGGACTGATGTTGAAGCTGAAACTCCAATACTTTGGCCACCTGATGCGAAGAACTGACTCATTGGAAAAGACCCTGGAAAGACCTTGATGCTGGAAAAGATTGAAGGCGTGAGGAGAAGGAGATGACAGAGGATGAGATGGTTGGATGGCATCATCGACTTGCATGGACATGAGCTTGAGTAAGCTCCGGGAGTTGGTGATGGACAGGAAAGCCTGGTGTGCTGCAGTCTATGGGGTCTCAAAGAATCAGACACAGCGGAGCAGCTGAACCGAACTGAACAATGGTAAATTAATAGAACCAAATGGCAGATTCGTTGTCTCTGCAACTGTAAGCTTTGAACCTCCAGGTGGCGCCATTTCACGTAAAATCTGGTATCTCCCTGAACACTTGCCGTGTGTATACTGCTGGTCACTAGAAAGAGCCTTTATGTTACACTCCTGAATGCAATGGTCAAAGTCACTAAAAGGAAGTAAAACTTTCACTTGGATTTGTACTTGTTCAAAACAACTGACCAGAACTTCCCTGGAGTCCCAGGGGATAAGAATCTGCCCGCCAATGCAGGGAACACGGCTTTGATCCCTGGTCCAGGAAGATTCCATATGCCTCTGAGCAACTAATCCCATGCCATACGACCTTGAAGCCTGTGCTTTAGGGCCCAGGAGCTGCAACCACTGAGCTCAAATGTCCTAGAGCCCGTGTTCTACAACAAGAGAAGCCACTGCAATGAGAATCTCTCTCACTGCAAGTAGAGAAAGCCCGTGCACAGCAACGAAGACCCAATGCAGCCAAAGTAATACAACTGACCGGCTCTTCTCGAGAGCGCTGCATGACCATGCCGGGTGTATTTAAGCCTGTCTCTTCAGATTTCACACCCATGGAGCAGAAGATGAGAAATTGAGGGCTACATGGGTTGACGAAATCATGAGACACAACAGAGTAGAGCCTAAGAGTTGACTATTGAGGGCAGAGAGGCAGATAAATGATCACGTTGGTGGTGAAGCTAAAGAGGAAGTGAAGATCAAAAGTGCCTCACTTGCAGAGGACTGCCACTGTCTGGGGGCTTCCCAGGTGGCGCTAGTGGTAAAAAACCTGCCTGCCCATACAGGAGACCTAAGAGATGCAGGTTTGATCCCTGTGTCGGGAAGATCCCCTGGAGGAGGAAATGGCAACCCACCCCAGTATTCTTGCCTGGAGAATACCATGGACAGAGGAGCCTGGCAGGCTACAGTCCATAGGGATGCACAGAATCAGACACAACTGAAGCTACATAGCACCCACACACGACACTATCTGGATTTATGGTTCTCACTAAAGTGATCATCTGAATGAGGCACTGTGCTGAGTGTTTCACATATATACTACTATTTAATTCCTAGGATTTCCTTGTTAATAAAGTGCATCTCCATTTATTAAATAAGTAAAAGATTAGTGGTGTCCTGCATGCGTGTGTCCATGCTTAGTTGCTGTCTCTTTGCAACCCCATGGACTTAACCCACCAGGTTCCGCTGTCCATGGGATTCTCCAGGCAAGGATACTAGTAGGTTGCCAAGCCCTTCTCCAAGGGATCTTCCTGACCCCAGGATCGAACCAGGGTCTTCTACATCGGCAGGTGGATTCTTTACCATCTAAGCCACCAGGGAAGCTCTACTGATAGACAAATTCAAAATTAGAATGTGGAGAGCTGGCCTTGATTTTCACCTTTAACAATACTGGTATTACGTCCCTGCTATTGCTACAGTTCCTTCTCTGGAACTATCTTTACCTTTCTCACTACCATCACTCACATGAAATTAGGTCATCTCAGTACAGAAACAGTTGTCAAAAGGAGATTCAGAGGGAGTTATAGTTGCTTTAAAAGAACACTGACCTTCATTTTGCTCCACAAGTTCACAAATATCTGTTATGTATCAGTCAAAGCACCTGAACACAGTAAAAATTAAACACAACATCTGAGATTGGATCAAGAACACAGAGTGTAAGTTTAACCTCTACTCAACCTTCTTGGAAATCCCCAAGCATAACAAAAATGATATTAAAACAACAACAAAAGGACAAAGCAGTAAACTCAAGAGTGGAGTAGAAAAAAGAAAGCGTCAATGACAAGTGTTTAAGATTTCCTGGTAGGCAGAGGACAGATAGGATGAAATCTACTGAGAGACAAATCTAGAGGAAACTGAAGTCCAGTCATGTGCTGGAGACAATCCTTTAGAGACAGGAATTTGGGGTACAAAACAGGAATCGAGGTTTAGGGTAGGATGATAAATATTAAAGCTGAGAACAGTGAAGGATGAAAGTAGAAACACCACATAACCAGAATGGGACAGCTACCCACCCCATTCTGTCTTTGCTCGATATGTGGTGCTGGATAACTGCAAGTTTGTGTCTCTTATTCACCCTCGTGTGTGTCTGTCCGTCCCATACCCTCCTCCCCTCTGGCAACCACCCGTTTGTTCTCTAAGAGGTACAAACTTTCAGTTACAACATAAACAAGTCATGGGTATGAAATGTGCAGTGGGGAATATAGTCATTAATCAGGTAGTGTCTTTGGAGGGTGACAATCAACAACCAGACTTATCACGGTGATCATTTTGAAATGCACAGAAATGCTGAAACACTGTGTGTGTGCCAGGAACTAACATGGAGTTGCAGGTCAATCATATTTCAAAAACAAACGTGCAAACTTATAGAAAAGAGATCTACTTTGTGGTTACCAGAAGCAGCGTTGGGAGGGAGGGAGTTGAAGGTAGTCAAAAGGTACAAACTTCTAGTTACAAGACAAATATGAGCCAGGGATGTAAGGTAAAGCATGGTAAACATAATTAGCATTGTTGTATGTTATATATGAGGGCTTCCCTGGAGGCTCATTGGTAAAAAATCAGCCTGCCAACGCAGGAGATGCAACAGACACGAGTTCAGTCCCTGGGTCGGGAAGATCCCCTGGAGAAGGAAATGGCAACCCATCCAGTATTCCTGCATGGAAAACCCCATGGACAGAGGAGTGTGGTGGGCTACATTCCATGTGGTCACAAAGAGTCAGACACAGCTTAGCAACCAACAACAACGTTATATACAAAAGTGGTTAAAAGAGGAAATCCTGAGTTCTCATCACAAGGAAAAAATTTTTTCTATTGCTTTAATGTTACTCCTTGGAAGGAAAGTTGTGACCAACCTGGACAGCATATTGAAAAACAGAGACATTACTTTGCCAACAAAGGTCTGTCTAGTCAAGACTATGCTTTTTCCAGTAGTCATGTATGGATGTGAGAGTTGGACTGTGAAGAAAGCTGAGCACCGAAGAATTGATGCTTTTGAACTGTGGTGTTGGAGAAGATTCTTGAGAGTCCCTTGGACTGCAAGGAGATCCAACCAGTCCATTCTGAAGGAGATCAGCCCTGGGATTTCTTTGGAAGGAATGATGCTAAAGCTGAAACTCCAGTACTTTGGCCACCTCATGCGAAGAGTTGACTCATTGGAAAAGACTCTGATGCTGGGAGGGACTGGGGGCAGGAAGAGAAAGGGACGACAGAGGATGAGATGGCTGCATGGCATGACCGACTCGATGGACGTGGGTTTGGGTGAACTCTGGGAGTTGGTGATGGACAGGGAGGCCTGGCGTGCTGCGATTCATGGGGTCGCAAACAGCTGGACACGACTGAGCGACTGAACTGAACTGAACTGAAAGTTGCATCTGTATGAGATAAATGATGTTCCCTAAACTTACTGTGGTCATCATTTCATGATGTATGTGAGTCAAATCATTCTGCTCTACACCTTAAACTTACACAGCGCTGTAGGTCAGTTATGTGTCAATAAAACTAGAAGAAAAATATTAATACCAATTAGGAGCACTAAAACTGTGTTTCACCATAGAAGACAGTAGTAAACAATTACACAACTGATTTATTTCCTTTGTGAACGTTAAGTTACAAGGATGCCAGATGAGATTGAATTGATATACTATCACAAGATATCATATTGTATCAATTGTCAAATGAGCCATAGATTAGCAAATTTTCTAAAGTATTGGTAATGGTGGTAATAGCATGCTTTTGAAGATGCCAGAGTATTTACTCAGAGATTGCAAAACTATAGGGCCTTACAGTTTGTTGACACTTTACTTGTTTTATCTGACAGTCAATGTGACCCACAGTCCCATCCATGATGAGGCTTCTTGCTTCCCTTTTGTAACTCTGCAAGCTATGATTTTCATACGTACAATCATCTGAGCGGGCTTCCCAGCTGGCTCAGTGATCAAGAATCTGCCTGCAATGCTGGAGACACCGGTTCAATCCCTGTGTCTGAAAGATCCCCTGGAGAAGGAAATGGCAACCCACTCCAGTATTCTTGCCTTGGAAGTCCCATGGACAGAGGAGTCTGGCAGGCTACAGTCCATGGGGTCACAAAGAGTCAGACATGACTGAGTGACTGAACAACAATCATCTGAGCTGTATGTATCCTTTTCTGGTGTTTGTCAGTAAGTGGCCAATAAAAGAAATAGAAAACACTCTAGGTATATTGAACAGGAAGAATTTCATCAAGCAATTGATAATAAAGGCTTTTGAAGAGCTGGAGAAAACAAAAAAAAGGAGGAGGGAGGAAGAATACAAGGGTGCTCAATGATTGATGATTGCTTAGAAGACAGTACCAGCCCTAGAACTGGAAGGGAAAAAGAAAAGTGGTGTTGCCAGATCTCATGACTGTAGGTGAAGCTGAGGCTCACTTGGAAGCAAGCTACCAGAGCAAGAAACCAGGAGCCCATACATGAGAGCGGCCACTGCTGCAGACGGGGCCATGGCTTTCTTGCTGTGGGTACCATGCACACTGCTTCTACAACCACTGCAAGATATGATGTCAAAACTGGAAAAAAAATGACATCTTCCCTCTTCTGACCTGCAAACTCCCATCAGTGTCTTCCACTGGAAAAGCTCTCCAGAAGGCAGTTGGTAAGAGAATCTGTATATATAACTCGTCACCTTCAGTTGTAGCAACAGAGTGATGAGCAGGCCAAACAACTCTGGACCTGAGAAAACAGAGACACCCTGTCTGGTACACCGCGACTGTTACCTGCAGAGTCTTCATCTGGTCTTCATCTGGTTTTCAGCCACTTGGAGGCCACTTGTCTCTCCTCAGAAGAGTTTGCATCTGATGGCTTGTTGCCCACAATGTGATAAATAAATTTAATGAATAAGAGGATCGATTCTTGGCCCATTCTCATAGTTTCTTCCAACTCATAAACAACTTTATTCAGCCTGTTGCTGATGCCACAGGGTAACTGCTTTCCTCCCTAGACTAACACCTGTGTTTGCAGAGGGCTCAAACTCCCTTGTTTGGGAGGGACCTGTGATGGGGTGGTGACTTGCTGTCCCCAGGGGTCTCCTGCACCTGTTCAATGAGGGACATATACCTCAAGGACAAGCCAGCTCCCCTTACTGACAGTGGGAGGGACAGGAAGCGTCATTAGCACCTGGCTCCATTCCTGCAAGGCAGCTCGCCCTCTGGAATTGCTTCCGGTAACATCCATTCCCCAGGAAGAACAGATGTGTTTGAACAATTCCCACCTTGATCTGTCAATATTTTTTTAGATTTATTTTACTGACGTGCAGTTGATTTACAATGTTGATTAGTTTCTGCTATGAAAGCAATTCAATTATACATGCACATTCTTTTTTATATTCTATTCTATTATGCTTTATCACAAGGTACTGAATATGGTTCCCTGTGCTATACAGCAAGATCTTGTCATTTATCCAGTCTATATGTAATAATTTGCACCTGCTAACCCCACACTCCGCCAGTCCTTCCCTTCTCCTCCCACCTCTCCCCCTTGGCAACCATGAGTCTGTTCTCTATGCCTGTGAGTCTGTTTCTGCTTTGTAGATAAGTTCACGTGTGTCATATTTTCGATTTCACATGTTAAGTGATATAATACAGTATTTATTTTTCTCTTTCTGATGTACTTCACTGAGTATGATCATCTCTAGGCCCATTTGTGTTGCTGCAAATGGCATTATTTGGTTCTTTTTATGGCTCAGTAGTATCCCATTCCATCCACTTTGTCCATTGATCTGTCAATGGACTTCTAGGCTGCTTGGGTCTTGGCTATTCACTCATGGTGCTGCTATGAACGCAGGGGTGCGTGTATCTTTTGAATTACAGTTTTGTCTGGGTATATGCCTGGGAGTGGGATTGCTGGATCATATAGCAACTCTATTTTTAGTTTTTTGAGAAAACTTCATACTGTTTTCCATAGTCTGTGCATGCTAAGTCGCTTCAGTCATATCCTGGTCTTTGCAACCCTATGGATTGTAGCCCGCCAGGCTCCTCTGTCCATGGGATTCTCCAGGCAAGAATACTGGAGTGGGTTGCTGTACCCTTCTCCAGGGATCTTCCCAACTCAGAGATTGAACCTGTGTCTCATGTCTCCGGCATTGGCAGGCCGGTTCTTTACCACCAGCGCCACCGGGGAAGCCCTATTTCCATAGTGGTTACACCAATTTACATTCCCACCAATACTGTAGGAGAGTTCCCTTTTCTCCACACCCTCTCCAGCATTCGTTATTTGTAAACATTGAGAGTCTTGACTCCTGCTGAAAAGAAGTTTAGGCCGGAAGGGGAGTCCTTGATATCTAAGTGTCCTCTAGTAGTGGAAGAAAATTGCTGGAGTAACCACCTGGAAATCTCATGGTCTCATGACAGTTCCATATGGAGAGAACCCCAGATTCATTCAAATATAGCCTGCGTGTTCATTGTGACAGAGAGGGATTTATGTAATTTTCTCATCCCTTGTTTTGCCACTGGATTTGTACAGGACTGTGCCAAGGCTCTGGAGTTGGCATGGGATATATGATGTAACTGAATGTTTAAGACTTTGCATACCTATTGGAAAGTTTCTCCCATAAATTGAGACCTTTGGCTCAAGTCATTGCTGAGTTTTTGTTGTTTAGTCGCTACATCGTGTCCAACTCTTTTGTGATCCTGTGAAGTGAAGACAAGAATACTGGGGTGGGTTGCCATTTCCTTTTCCAGGGAATCTTTCCCACTCAGGGACTGAACAAGCGTCTCCTGCCTTGCAGGATGATTCTTTACCACGGAACCACATTGTTGAGTAGAATTCTCCGAAAGAGATTTTATTCTGATGTACATAGAGTAACTCTGCCTTCAAATGGGTATATCTTTCCTTTTCTCTTTTATTTTCCACTTCTCTTCTTTTCACAGCTATTTGAAAGGCCTCCTCAGACAGCCATTTTGCTTTTTTGCATTTCTTTTTCTTGGGGATGGTCTTGCTCCCTGTCTCCTGTACAATGTCACGAACCTCCATCCATAGTTCATCAGGCAGTCTGTCTATCAGATCTAGTCCCTTAAATCTATTTCTCACTCCCACTGTATAATTGTTAGGGATTTAATTTAGGTCATACCTGAATGGTCTAGTGGTTTTCCCTACTTTCTTCAATTTAGGTCTGAATTTGGCAATAAGGAGTTCATGATCTGAGCCACAGTCAGCTCCTGGTCTTGTTTTTGCTGACTGTATAGAGCTTCTTCATCTTTGGCTGCAAAGAATATAATCAATCTGATTTTGGTGTCGGTCATCAGGTGATGTCCATGGATAGAGCCTTCTCTTATGTTGTTGGAAGAGGGTGTTTGCTATGACCAGTGCATTCTCTTTGCAGAACTCTGTTAGCCTTTGCCCTGCTTCATTCTGTACTCCAAGGCCAAATTTGCCTGTTACTCCAGGTGTTTCTTGATTTCGTATTTTTGCATTCCACTCCCCTATAATGAAAGGACATCTTTTGGGGGTGTTACTGTTGTAGCCACGCATTCCAGGAAACAAACTCACTCAGAAGGACAATACAGATAGTGGAGTGCAGTTTATTACACCGGCAGGCCCAAGGCAGAGTCTCCTCTTAGCCAAGGACCCCGACCAGTTTTTGTGAAAACCTTACCTACCCTAAGTGTACATGCTCAAACCCACCTCCCCAAATTCTCTGAAACTAGTCTGAACAAAGGAAAAGAAAGATACCATCAAAGTTAACCTGTGATTCGTATGCCTTAAGCCTAGGTAGTTAACAGTGGACAATTATCAATAGGCCTGTAGTCATACCTCAATAAGCATAATAGAATTTATGATTCTATTCGGTTACACAAATAATTAGGGTATTCTTTTAGGCTTCAGAAAGTCTAGGTACGAGCCCTGGGGCTTTTCCATTGTGGGGAGGGCGGGGATCTGATTTTCCAGTTGGTATGTCATTTCCATAGATACTGGGCATATAGCTCAAAATCCACAGTCCGGCTCAAGATGGAGACCTGCTTTCAAGATGCTTTCAAGCTGCTCTTGAATGCTGCTTCCTCCTTCATTCCCCCCTTTTGATGCTATTAACTCATAGTATGAGCATCACTCATAGGGACATATTGCACCCTGGCTCTCTGATAGTCAATTTGGGAGAACGACACCAACCTTTAGGTTACAAAGTTCATAATACATTGTAAAATGCAGGGTCCACAAAGCAGAACTATCAAGGCAACTGTAACAATGGTGAATATAGTTTTCCGCCAATCACCCTTCACCCAAGATGGGACCGAAGTCCAGAAAGGAATGTCTTCATTTGACATTCTTTTATGTCAAAAGCAGTTTGACATTGCTTTTATCTGGTTTTTCATGTCATCTAAAGCAGCTGATACATTGCCAGATAAATCAGGAATACATACACAACATTTAACCTTAATTATAGCATAGGTCCCTCCTTGAGCAGCTGTGAGCATGTCCAAAGCCATTCTATTTTGAATTACCACTTTTCTCATTTGGATTTGTTCTTCATTTAAGACTTGGATGGCTCTAGCACTATCTAGGAGGGCTTGTTTAGTGAAACTAGTCAAGGCTTCTACTTTAATCATAATATCTGTTGTCCCTATAGAAGGTATGAATAAGGCAGCAACATATTCATACCATTGAAACACAGACGTAGCCCACCTAGCATGTAAATAAGGTAGATTTACCGGGGCTTGTTGTAGGTTAGGCTTTATGCTGCCATGGGCAAAAGTGAATCCCAGTGTGCAGTGGCTTACCCAGCCAATTGGTAACCAAGGCCAAAGGTTAGGCCCACAAAGCCATTGGGTTCCATTGGGTGCCGCCCAGCGGATTCCAGGGTTATATTTTCAATCAGAACCTGGCCAATGGATGGACTGGTTGGGGTGGTATGTGACTTCGAATATTCATTTACATTGTTCGGGGGATAGGTACTGAAGGAGTCTTTGGGCCTAGAAAAGAAAACAACAGTCTCAAAGGCTCTTGCTGAATCATCTAACTTTGGAGAAAACAAAACAGAACTTTAGGTCCTGCCTTGATGTTCCAGGCCGGTTGTATCTATCTGGGACTTATCACCCCCTGTCCAGAAACCTTCCACCCCTACACCTGCCCAGAAAACTTATCACCCCCTGTCCAGAAACCTTCCACCCTCTATACCTGCCCAAAAGACTTATCACCCCCTGCCCAACTACAAATGCCATCTCAACTAAAGAATACCCAAAACATCCCGCCTGATTAACGTTTCCATTATCGCTTCCACAAACTTCCCTATAAATATGGAGCCTCCCTGATCCCTCTCCGTGCTCAGCCTGGTCGTTAGGCCAACTGTCGCCCCTCCTTGCCTGGATAAAGGTAACCTCCTTCTGTTGAGGTCGTCTTTCCTTTTTCTGCCTCAGCCCAAACTATACCTTACAGGTACCCCATATATTTTAGTTCTTTTCGGTCTAATGGACGGTCACCAAACCCTACTCTTGGTTCTTCTTGTTCCCAGCATATAGCAGTGGGAGTAATTGATTGACCCTTTTCTGGGGTCATCCAGAAATATTCATCCCAGACTTGGTAGAATTGTTCAACATACCTAGAATCCTGTCCTTCCTTGCCAGTCAGGGAGCTTTTTTCCTTTTTGTTCTTTAAGTATGAGGTATGGGTTTTTGTTACTTCTATGAAACTGGTGTTTACATCAAATGTAACCCCATGACCCAAGTCTATTGACTGGAGGTCTGACTTATACCAAGAGGGCAGGGAGAGATTATGATTGACAAGAGAAAGGAAAGTCTCTTTTTGCCATCCCAGAAAAGAGCAGAGTGATTTAAAATCTCCTTGGTGGAGCAGTGACACCCTCCAAGGAAGTCCATCCATCACAGACAGAGGCACAGCCCCACGTACCCAGCAGTTGGAGGTGTTGTGCAAGTCCACGTAGGAATGTGCCCATGAGATGAAAACATTGTCCTGAGTTGAAACAGAAGTTTAATTCAACATCACGTTGATGAGGCCAAGCAGCAGGAGTTGATTGTGTGGTTTCATCCTGAAGGGGCTCATCCCGGATCTTCTTTTCCTTCTTCTTCTTAAGCATGATCTTAGTCTCCCGAGGGCCAGTGGGGACCCTCAGCACAGTCCACTCAGCATTTTCTGGGTCTGCGTGGTATGTTCTCTTCATCCTCATGTGGTGGATCCAGGGAGTGACACCTGCAACTTTAACTGCCACAGGGGTGGTTAGAACAATAATATATGGACCCTTCCAATGTGGGGCCAAGGAGTTGTGTTTCCGGTACTTGAACCACACCTGATCCCTGGGCACAAATTCGTGAATCTGTTCCCCAAGGGGGAACGGCACCCTTTCTTGTACAAACTTAGTTACCTGATTTATTACCTTACCCAGTGGTTCCATCTGCTGTGGAATCTCATCTCCCCTTACCTGAGGCCAATTTGTTGACACCTGTTTTATTATGGGAGGGGGCCTCCCATACACAGTTTCATATGGAGAAGAGCCATGGGATCATGGGGTCATCCTGAGTCTGAGCAGAGCCATCGGAAACAGGTCCACCCAGGAGAAGTCAGTCTCTATGATCCACTTGGAGAGTGTCTCTTTAAGTGTCCGATTGGCTCCTTCCACCATCCCAGAACTCTGGGGCCTATATGCTGTATGTAATTTCCACCTGATGTTTAAAGTTTTGCTTACTTGTTGTACTAAATCAGCTACAAAAGCCAGGCCGTTGTCTGATCCAATGCTGGTAGGAGATCCAAATCTGGGAACTATCTCCCTAAGCAGGCACCGGCCTACTTCTGATGCTCTTTCAGTCGGAGTAAGAAAAGCTTCTACCCATCCCAAAAGCATACATACCAATATCAGCAGGTAATGGTAGTGTCGGTGAGGTTTTATTTCAGTGAAGTCCACTTCCAGGTGTTCAAAGGGCAGTGTGCCTTTTAGCTGAATCCCCGGAGATTTCTGTCTGTGCCGAAAGGCAGCATTGACCTGTGAGCAGGCCGTGCAGTCCTGAGATTCTGTCCTGCATAACTAAGAGAGGTGGGGAACCAAGAAATATTTTCGAATTAGCTCTTCCAGTTTATCATGGCCTAGGTGAGTCGCTTGGTGTGTTTGGCTTACCAGAGTGGGTGCCAGCTCCTCCGGTACCAATAATTTGCCACTTGGCAATCCCCACCATCCCTTTTCAGTCTTGATGGCCCCTTCCGCTTTGGCTAGTTGGTTTGGGGCTTCAGTGTATTTTGGAGAGTCCAGCATTAGCTCAGGCAGTTCCGCCAATACAAGAGCTTTAATAGGGGCTTCACTTGTCACCCTCAAGCCCTCAGCTTCTTGTTTAGCGGTCTTATCTGCCAGTCTGTTTCCCCAAGCTTGGGGGTATCCTCTTTTTGATGTCCTCGGCAGTGTAGGACTACAACCCTTTCTGGTTCCCAGGAAGCATTGCTGCCAAGTCGCTTCAGTCGTGTCCAACTCTATGCGACCCCATAGATGGCAGCCCGCCAGGCTCTGCCGTCCCTGGGTCTCCAGGCAAGAACACTGGAGTGGGTTGCCATTTCCTTCTCCAATGCATGAAAGTGAAAAGTGAAAGTGAAGTCGCTCAGTCGTGTCCGACTCTAGCCACCCCATGGACTGCAGCCTACCAGGCTCCTCCATCCATGGGATTTTCTAGGCAAGAGTACTGGAGTGGGGTGCCGTTGCCTTCTCCGCCCAGGCAGCATTAATAGGGTCTTAGTTTCCTCCTTATTTTTAATATTTTTTTTTTTACTAGCTGTCAAAAGGCCTCTCTCGTTATACAGAGCCCTGTGTACATGTAGTGTGGCAAAAGCATACCTGGAGTCTGTGTAAGTGTTTGTCTTCTTACCTTTTGACAGCTGGAGGGCCCGGATTAGAGCACATAGTTCGGCCTGTTGAGCAGACCAGTGTGATGGCAGAGAGCTGGCCTCAACAATGGTTCTTCCATGGCTACTGCGAATCCCGACAGTCATTGTCCTTGTTTCACCAGGCTGGTGCCCTTGGTGTACAGGACCCAATCTGGGTCCGGGATTGGCTGGTCTCTCAAGTCAGGGCTGCTGGCATATTTCCTTGCAATCATGTGAGGGCCCACCTTCTCCCACAAGAAAGAGAGTGGCCAGATTCAGGGCCTGACGAGGCTCAAGAGTAACATGGGGGTTCTCACATAACAGTCCCTGCTATTGAGTAATCTGGGATGTTGACAGCCAAATATTTATGGGGTCCCCTCGCAGGAGAGTGTTGACCTCATGTGGGACTTTTACCATCAAATCTTGGCCCAAAGTCAGCTTGGTTGCCTCCCGGACCAGTAAGGCAACTGTAGCACCTGCCCGTAAGCATTCTGGCTACCCAGTGGCAACATTGTCCAGCCATTTCTGGAGATAAGCCTCGGGTCTGTCCCATGTCCCCGTAGTCTAGGACAACACTCCCATAGCCACCTCGTCCTTTTCAGTCAATGGCTTAGCAAGGTCTGGCAGGCCCAAGGTGGGTGCTGACGTCATTGTACCGGGTTTGAGTTCTAGTACCACTGGGACTTGTTTTGCAAGCCTGGGGCGGGGTGGGGGTGTTGTCTTCTGCCCAGACCTCAGGGAATTGTTGAGTTAACTCTCTCTCTCAACTGTTTAGCCCATCCAGTTTCCCTTCTGGTAGATGGTGCAACTTCCATTCATCTTGAGAGGTTACTGAGAGGAAGAATAAATAGGTGGTTGAGCCCACTCAAAGAGTGGGTCTTTTGTGGGGGGAAGGTCACTTGTGCCCACAATTTAGACAGCAAGTCTCTTCCCAACAAAGGTACCGGCCATTCAGGGATGTATAAAAATTCATGAGTCATTTGGTGTCACCCCCATCTGACATTTTGGGGGTGGGCTAGAGACACAAAGGCTGCATTTATCACCATCTGAGACCCAGGAGCCTCTGGATCTATTGGCGTATAAAGTCTACAGAGCTCGCACAGTCTTTCATAGAACTCAGAGGGCGATTCGCTTTCCCTTTGAATCACTTCGGAGGGTTTTGCCATCCTCATAGGTTTTCGGGCCCCCTTCTTGAGACCTTGTAAAATAGCCTCCCGATATCTCTCCAGGTGGCCCCTCCCTTCCTCTGTGTTACAGTCCCAGCTGGGCCTCCCTCTCATCGGGGGTGGCTCGTTCCGCCCACCACTGCAGGTTTGCAGTGCCATTGCTCTTAACCATTTTCTGACCTCAATTAGGATCCTGTGTCTTTCCTCAGTACTGAAAAGGGAGACTAGTAGGTGGATTATGTCATCCCATGTAGGGCGGTGGGTTAAAAAAAAAGAGTCTCCATTAGCCTAATCATGGCTTGTGGCTCCCCCGAGTACAGTGGAGCGTGTCTCTGCCAGTTTAATATATCGGTAGAGGAAAATGGCTGGTAATAATAGGCCACAGGGGGCTGATGGTAGTGCCCACATGCGTTCTGAACCGGAGGCTGTTGTAGCTCTCTGAGGGGCATCTGTAGTGGAGTTCTTTCCCCCTGTTCCCTGCAGAGCACAGCCTCTGTCTAATTCCTGTGTTTTCTTCCCCTTTCCCATGGGTACGCACCGGGAGAGGTGGATACAATCTTGGAGGTCCGGCTGAGGTGGAATTCTGGGGGCATCGACCAGAGGTCCCCATCGCTGGGATTGGAGCCTGCCGAAATGGTGGCTCTACGATCTCCAGGAGAGCTGGCGGAGGAGCAGCGGCTGCTGCAGGAACTTCCCCTGGCCCTGGATCGGGCATTAAGGCGGCCTCCGGTCCTGGGGGAGCACTGGGCGGCGGGCGCGTCATCATCCAGTATGGGGGAGGGGTCAGGTCATCCCCGTCCAAATTCTGTAGAATTTCCTTTTTATCATCAGTCAATTTTTATGCCATTAATATTTTTCCCTTTCCCTTCTGGATACAGAACCTTGTCCAAGTAGGAGGGTCTTGAGCTAACCCTAGCCAGAGTCAATATATGGATATTGATCTGGTTGTCCTGGCTCTCCTGTGACTACTGTATAGACTGCTTCCACTATTTTTAAGTCCATGGTGTTCTCTGATGGCCACCCTACTCCCACAGCGGGGCATTCGACCTCACAGAGTATGTGGAGGCGGTTAGGCATCATCTTCACAGCACAGTCTCCTCCAAATCCCTTCTTTAAATTTTTAATCATGCATGCCAATACAATTGCCTTAGATTCACTTCCCCCCATCTTGCTTACCTTCTTGGACCTTCTTCTACTTTTCCTTTTCGTTCTGTCTATGAAGTTCTCAGTACCCTGTGTACTTCTCATATTTCCACTCACTTAAATTGCCATTCTGACTCCTTCCTAATTGGGGTGAGAAGAGCCTTACCTCCCAGATCCCAGAGGGAGAAGGGGGATCTGTCTTCACCTGCCAGTCAGCGTGGCCAAGCCAGAACACCACGTGGTCCAAGACTGTGTCTCCCTTAACTTTTAAAGTCCGTTCTGCCTTGGTGGGCTTGATCAAGTGCAGATGAAAACACAGATGGGTTAAATATCCCATGTCCCAGGCTGTCTCTGGAAAAGCCAATTCGTACTCACTTATGTATCCCCCTCCTTCTAGCCTGACAATTCCAAGGGGGTCAAGAATTTCACAGCAGATGGGACACCTCCTTGGGGAGGGCAGAGTATGAGCACACAAAGACCAAGTTTCTTCTAACAATACCTTGGCAACTGCTTGGTAATAATTTTCTCCAAGATGGCATGGACACCACCTCCTAAATGACCTTCACAAATGTCCTTCCTAAGCCCTAACACGCTCGTCGACCTGTGTACCAAGCAATCGCTGCCACCTGCCTATTCCAGGCTCCTGTGGGTCCATACCCCTTCTAGTTCCTCCCAGGGGGTGATCAGGCCCCCTCTTCCACCCTGCCGGATGGGTTCCTCCTCACCTGAGTGCTCAGTCCCGCTGCTGCCGTTCACTACCTGCTAACGTGAAAGGTCCAGGCATTGAGAAGCAGAATCCTTCCAGAAGGGGGAGGCGCCTTCCCGCTTCTAGAAAATTCGAGCCGCAAGGCCTCAGAGTAGTCCTAAATGGAACTTGTCTTCTCAAAGTGAGGAGTTTCCCAGCCAATGCACCAAATGTTGTAGCCACGCGTTGTGAGAAACAAACTCACTCAGAAGGGCAATGCAGATACTGGAGCGCAGTTTATTACACCGGCGGGCCCAAGGCAGAGTCTCCTTTTAGCCAACGACCCCACCAGTTTTTGTGAAAACCTTATATACCACTCCCTGGTGGCGCAGAGGTCAAAGCGTCTGCCTGGAATGCGGGAGACCCGGGTTTGATCCCTGGGTTGGAAAGATCCCCTGGAGAAGGAAATGGCAACCCACTCCAGTATTCCTGCCTGCAGAATCCCATGGATGGAGGAGCCTGGAAGGCTACAGTCCATGGGGTTGCAAAGAGTTGGACATGACTGAGCGACTTCACTTTCACTTTATATACCCTAAGTGTACGTGCCCAAACCCACCTCCCCAAATTCTCTGGAACTAGTCTGAACAAAGGAAAATAAAGATACAGTCAAGGTTAACCCGAGATTTGTATGCTTTAAACCCATGATTCGTATGTCTTAAGCCTAGGTGGTTAACAGTGGACAATTATCAATAGGCCTGTGGTCATACCCTAATAAGCATAATAGAATTTATGATTCTATTCGGTTACACAGATAATTAGGGTATTCTTTTAGGCTACAGAGAGTCTAGGTACAAGCCCTGGGGCTCTTCCATGGCGGGGGGGGGGGGGGGCGGGGGGCGGGAGCAGGGGTGGTCTGGTTTTCCAGTTGGTATGTCATTTCCATAGATACTGGGCATATAGCTCAAAGTCCACAGTCCGGCCCAAGATGGAGTCCTGCTTTCAAGATGGAACCTGTTCTGTCTGTTTCCTTCTTCATTAGTTCTAGATAAATAAAGCTGAGCACCAAAGAATTGATGCTTTTGAACTGTGGTGTTGAAGAAGACTCTTGAGAGTCCCTTGGACTGCAAGGAGATCCAACCACTCCATCCTAAAGGAAATCAGTCCTGAATATTCATTGGAAGGACTGATGTTGAAGCTGAAACTCCAATATTTTGGCCACCTGATGCCAAGAGCTGACTCATTTGAAAAGACCCTGATGCTGGGAAAGATTGAAGGCAGGAGAAGGGGATGACAGAGGATGAGATGGTTGGATGGTATCACCGACTCAATGGACATGAGTTTGAGTAAACTCCGGGAGTTGGTGATGGACAGAGAGGCCTGGCGTGCTGCAGTCCATGGGGTCACAAAGAGTCGGACACAACCGAGCAACTGAACTGAAACTGAAATAGAGTAACATGTCAACAATAAGATCCTGGTAAAGGAATACAGATGCTCTTCTGTTAGTAGCATATTCATCACTGCAACATTTCTGTAAACTTGGAATTATTTCCAAATATGAAGTTAAAATTTTTATTCCAGAGGCAAAATGTATCAGGATGAAAACAACTTAGGCCTTCTTGAAAGAGGAGGCCTTAAACTGTCGAGAGAGAGTACTTGATAGAGCTAGGTCATGAGAGTACCCCATTGATGGGTGACAGTGTATGAGGTCAATTTACAAGCCGATGAAGAGTCCCCACACTCTGGATTGTGTCCCACTGGTACCTGGACCGGGTTCTCAGCATTTTGAGGCCCACAGTGAGCACAGTGCACACAATGAGAAACTGTTTTGGAGAATTCAGGAGCAAACCAGGCATTTCTGATATTTACCTACCTTCTTCTACTTACAAGGACACAGAAAAGAGATGCATGAGAGCACCACACTTCAAGGTAAGAGTTGGTGAATAAGGTGAAGGAAGACATCTCTGATGCCCAATGGCCTTTTCTGTATCCTGGGCCTCCCTCTGCAGCTCACAGCTTGTAGCAGTAAGTCTGAGATTCCCTAAGTGTAGGAGGGTGGCTGGCAGGGTTCTGTGGGAGTAGTAGGTAGGGCTACCTCAGCACACACATCATCTCCTTGATGAACCTCAGGGCATAAAACTTGTAGGGACAACCTTGCACAGTGGCGAGGGAAGAAGTGAAAAACGGCTTTGAGGAGTTTACCAGGTAAAACATTTTGGTGTTTTGTGTACCAGCAGAGAAGTTTATAACTTGGGATATAGACCCGGCATATATATTTTTGATACTTCTTAAATATATGACATAAAATGTTATTATCAAGTGCCTCTCAATGAGCAGAGAGAGGACCTTCTTTGATTTTGTATATCCATGGATAATAATGGCTTCCCTGATGGCTCAGCAGCTAAAGAATCTACCTGCCCTGCAGGAGACACAGGAGATGTGAGTTTAATCCCTGGATCAGAGGATCCCCTGGAAGAGGAAATGGCAACCCACTCCAGGATTCTTGCCTGGGAAATCACATAGACAGAGGAGTCTGGTGGGCTAGAGTCCACGGGGTCAGAAAGCGTCAGACACACGTGAGCATGAGCACGACGTCGGACCCAAGGATAATATCAGTTATTGCTAAATGAGGCAATTTTATTCGTGTTTTTCATTTTTTTTTTTTAGATGTAAACTGTGAAAATGTGTGTCACGTGAATGTGCAGATGTGGAAAGAATAAATTTGTGGTAGTGATGTCATTATTTTTTTAAATTTCTTTGAGCTATAGGTTAAATATGTCGTAATATATCACTCAAATATTTTAATTTATTCTTTTTTAATTAATGGCTTCACTGGATCTCTCTTGTGGCTTGTGGGCTTTCTCTAGTTGCCCCAGCCCCAGGGCCTACTCTGTAGCTGTGGCACACAGGTTTCTCATTGTGGTGGCTTCTCTTGTCTTGGAGCACAGACTCTAGGGCGGGTGGGCTCCAGTAGTTGCTGTTCGCTGGCTTAGTTGCCCTGAGCATGTGGGATCTTAGATCCCGGACCAGGGATAGAACCCACATCTCCTTAATTGGCAGGTGGATTCTTAACCACTGGACCACCAGGGAATTCTCTCACATTTATTCTTAATGATTTGTCATCCAGGCTAAACTGGGTCCTCCTTTGATTTTCTGAAGAGCAAGGGTTTAGAAACCACCTCCTATAGAAGAAAATGTCTGTACCACAAAATAAATTTCTGTGTGTGTGTGTGTGTGTAGAGTCTGGAGATTTGTACCTCTGAGTCAATGGTCCGTGGGAAGACTCTGATGGATGACAGCATGTCTTCTGTCTTTGGTAAAACGGAGCAACGGTGACTGTGAAAGAGGAGGCAGGACATGAGAGTCAGTGTGACCACACATGTCTGTATGGTAGAAGGATGTGTGGCTATTATGATCCAGAAGTGACCTCTTAAGAGTTTTCATCCTCTTCGTATGTGTTGATGAGTCAGAAGACCAAATCCATAGAGGAGCCCTGGGGTTTCAACCTCAAGCAAAAGGGACAAATGTGGCCAGAGTGCACTGCTGAGAACAGGAATCCAGAGACCCTGCATGCCTTGGGGTAGGCAAAAGCAGTCCCTATCCACCACCCTCCTACACCCTTAGTTACAAAATTCAACGTCTAGGACTTTAAAATCACAACAACAGTCACTTAGATGTGGCCATAAAACAAGAAAATAAGCCATCTCATCTCAACTGGGAGAAATTCCCAGGGAACCAGAGGGCCAAATTTTGAAGCACTCTTTGTTCACATTTAACGTAAATAAACATTCCTCATTGGCAGAGTCAGGTAGACTCAGTTTGATATTCGATTTGGGGAATAAGGTGACTCACTTTGTTTATCTTGCTGCTGCTGCTGCTAAGTCGCTTCAGTCATTTCCGACTCTGTGCGACCCCACAGACGGCAGCCCACCAGGCTCCCCCATCCCTGGGATTCTCCAGGCAAGAACACTGGAGTGGGTTGCCATTTCCTTCTCCAGTGCATGAAAGTGAAAAGTGAAAGTGAAGTCGCTCAGTCGTGTCAGATTCTAGCGACCCCATGGACTGCAGCCTACCAGGCTCCCCCATCCATGGGATTTTCCAGGCAAGAGTACTGGAGTGGGGTGCCATTGCCTTCTCCGTTGTTTATCTTAGTACTTGACATTTTTCCCCTTTTGTTTTGTAAATGTAATAGCTGATATTTACTGCCAGACACTGTGCCGGGTATACTTTCCTGTATCAATTCACTTATCTAAGACAAATTATGTTATATTATGACCTTATATTGTGTGCTCATTCAGTCGTGTCCGACTCTTTGCGACCCCATGGACTGTAGCCCATCAGGCACCTCTGTCCATGGGATTCTCCAGGCAAAAATATTAGAGTGGGTTGCCATTTCCTCCTCCGGGGGATCTTCCCAACCCAGGAGTCAAACCCACGTCTTCTAAGTCTCCTGCATTGCAGGTGGATTCTTTACCACTTGAGCCTGGGACAGCTGGGCTGGGAGGGTGGGAGGTGGGAGGCTGGGAGGGTGAGCACCTTGCTGGTGTTCCCACCAGTAGAAAGTGTCAGAGCTGGAACTTGCACCCCAAACCCAGGTAGCCTGGGGCCAAAGTCAGGACCCTCCCCTCAGCTGAGTAAGTGAGTACGTTCTAACTTTGAGAGATTCAAACAGTATTTTTTAAGAATCATTTGAAAATAGTTGATACCTTTTAATTTTTCAAAATTTCCTTTAGGAACAAAGTGTGTGCCTCTGTGGTTCAGATCCCATTTATATCAGTGAAAACAGTTTCATGATTTTTGTACTTAAATGTGTGCGTAGCTCTGGTAGATATATATCAATATTTATGCTGCTGCTATTGTTTCTTTTGCTAATTATCATATTTTCCATGATGTTCTGTAATGGTAATGGTTGATTCATAGAAAAGGAATCCATTTTTGTATGCTGTCCATATATTCAGCTAACTTCGTGAATTCTTATCAGTTCTAATAGCTTCCTCTGCCCCACAGTGGATTCTCAGATTTACCTGGTTATTGATCAGCTCTCTGTAAATAGTGTCTAGTTCATTGGCATTTTTTAAAATATGTGCTTTTCCCCTTGTTTGAAGAGAATGTTTGTAGTAGCATGATTTCCTCTTTTCCCCCTTATTTAATGTAACTTATTTTTACCATGGTTTTGGGTTCACAGCAAAGTTGAGCTAAAAGTGCAGGTGGTGGTGGTTTAGTCGCTCAGTCGTGTCCAACTCTTGCGACCCCATGGACTGTAGCCTGCCAGACTCCTCTGTCCATGGGATTCTCCAGGCAAGAATACTGGAGTGGATTGCCATTTCCTTCTCCAGTGAATCTTCCCGACCCAGGGATCGAACCCTGGCCTCCTGCACTGCAGGCAGATTGTTTACTGACTAAGCTACAAGGGAAGTCCTGAGTATTCCCTTATACCTCCTCCTCATAGGCATGGACAACCTCCCCCACTAGCAGCATCAACCAGAGTGGTGCATCTAATTGTTACTACAGGGACGCATCGTCATCACCCGCAGTCCATAGTTTACACTAGGGTTCATTCTTGGTGTTGTACATTTTATGCGTTTTGTGCATCGTATAATGACAAGTACCTACAATCATTTGGGACTTCCCTGGTGGCTCAGTGCTAAAGACTCCATCTGTCAATGCAGGGGACATGAGTTTGATCCCTGGGTGGAGAAGATCCCCTGGAGAAGGAAATGACAACTCACTCCAGAATCCTTGCCTGGGAAATCCCATGGACAGAGGAGTCTGGTGGGCTACATACTGTCCATGGGGTCACAAAAGAGTGGGACACGACTGAGCAACTAAGCAACCACCTCCTGCCACGACAGTATAGAAGTCTCACTGCCCTCTGTGCTTTCCTCTTCATCCACCCTCTCCCAGCACCTGGCAGCCACTGATGTTTTTAACGTCTCCATTGTTTTGACTGTTTCAGAATGTCTGCCACTGGATGCAGAGATTTGGGAGAGCCCTAAGGCCCTTAGAGATGCTGGAGTCACTCAGTGGAAGAAGCCTGGATCCCTGAATGATCCCCACGTGGTCAGGGTGTGTCCTGGATAGGCCCCTGGGAGCAATCTGCTGCAGGTGATCATAATAATTATTTAGACTGTCCGTCAGGGAGGAGTATGTAATCAGTGATTCTCATTAGAAAAACGAACTCACGGGGAATATAAGGCAATTGACCTTTAATTCCACTTTATGATCATTTACAAATTCTCCACAGATGGGGCACTCCATTTTTCCCACTTCCTGTGGGAATACTCTCGCTGCCCCACCCTCAGAACTTCAGCTCATCTTGTAGCATCTCCCTTGTCCTGGCCAATCACAGAGGAATGAGATGTAATAATAATATTTAAAAATCCATTATTTTTAAAACCACTGAGATTTAAAAAAAATAAGTAAAAAGATGGGGGTATGTATGTGTTTTGGAGGTCAAGGAAGGAGATCAGAGACTCAGGAAAAACTAATGCCACCTAATCAAATAAATTACCCACCTGGTCCTTTCTCTGAGCAGTGTATTTTCCAAAACACACAGTCCAACAACTGAATAATATTTTTAAAAATAATTTTTAGTTGCATTTTTAACATGTAAGAATATGCAAAGTGCAGCAATTCTTAAATCCTGTTTTACTCTCTCTTCAATTTTTCTTACTTCTTTAGCCTTTACCCAAATGACTTTCTCCATGAGAATAGAACTGTTTACACTTTCCCACGTTTCTTTGGTGTCTGACTCAATAGAAGGCAGTTGAATTCACATATTTGCTTCAGTCTTTACTCTATTGCGACATCACGTGTATCACCCGTCATTAGACTCTGGAGAGTTCCACTGAACACTTGCTAGAGAATGAGACTGATATGAGCAGATAACATCACTGTATTATTTTTTGTATCTATTTATTTGACTACATCAGGTCTTAGTTGCCCCCAAAGGCATATTAGTGGGATATTAGTTCCCTGACCAGGGGTCAAACCCACATCCCCTGTGTTGCAAGGCAGATTCTTAATAACTGGACCAAAGGGAGGTTCCCTGCATTACTTTTAAAACAGTTTTGTTCTCTCAGATCCCCTGAAAGAGACTTAGAGTCTCCTCAAACATGCCTGGAATTGCTATAATATGTAAATATATGTGTATATATAGTAATTTTTTCCCTCTGTATGCCAATGAAATGAAGGCCAGAGAGGAGTCCTGGCTCAAAAGGTTGAACATATATAGGGGATTCCAGAAATAACATCAAAAATTTTAATTAACAATGGAGAAAACATCTTAATTACATGAATAGATTAAAGTTATGGATAAATTCTGGTGACCTTTCTTAGTAAAACTGTAAGTAAGAAGAGGAACTAAAGAAGTTCCTTGATGAAGGTGAAGGAGGAGAGTGGAAAAGATGGCTTAAAACTAAACATTACAAAAAAAAAACAAAAAAACTCAGATTGGCATTCGGCCCCATCACTTCATGGCAAATAGAAGGGGAAGATGTGGAAGCAGTGACAGATTTTCTCTTCTTGGGCTCCAAAATCATTGTGGATGGTAACTGTAGCCATGAAATTCAAAGACGATTGCTTCTTGGCAGGAAAACTATGGCAAACCTAGACAGTGTGTTAAAAGAAAAGACATTACTTTGCTAACAAAGGTCCGTATAATCAAGGCTACATATATGGTCTTTCCAGTAGTCACATACAGTTGTGAGAGCTGGACCATAAAGAAGACAGAGTGCCAAAGAATTGATGCTTTCCAGCTGTGGTGCCGGAGAAGGCTCTTGAGTCCTTGGGACAGCAAGGAGATCAAACCAGTCAATCCTAAAGGAAATCAACCCTGAATACTCACTGGAAATTCTGATGCTGAAGCTGAAGCTCCAATCCTTTGGCCACCTGATGCAAAGAGCCGACTTGCTGGGAAAGATTGAAGGCAGAAGGAGAAGAGGGCAACAGAGGATGAGAGAGTTGGATGGCATCACCAATGCAATGGACATGAACTTGGGCAAACTCTGGGAGATGGTGATGGACAGGGAAGCCTGGCATGCTGCAGTCCTTGGGGTCATGAAGAGTTGGACACGACTTGGCGACTGAACAGCAAACAAAGTAAGAAGGGAAGAAACCTTTTGAACCAATATAATCAGTTTTCAAAGTCAACAGCGAACATGACTTTAAAACAATGAGTGCTAATGGTACTTCCATTAAAATCAGGGTAAAACAAAAATGACTGATATGTCCGTTAGTAGTCAACTGACTTGTAAGTTCTAAGTGTCACATGAAAATGAGAAAAAGAGGTTGAAAACCCATCCTGTGCCCAGCAGCTGTACCGCAGATAAGTCTGTGCTGTCCAGATCTCCTAGCTGAAGTAGACTATATGGTATATTAGAAGGCAACAAGAATATAGAAAGAGATAGAAGTGGAGAGTTGGAGTGGCTTAATTAGTGGTATGGTGTAAATGCTTGACATTAAGCTTTGATTGCCAAGGCATCCATTTCAAAATCATCTGCTTATATGCAGAATCAAAAAAAAAATGATACAAATGAACTTATTTACAAAAGAGAAACAGACTCACAGACTTAGAGAATGAATTTATGATTACCAGGGAGGAAGGGCAGGGGGTAGGGATAGATTGGGAGTTTGGGATTGACACATACACATTGCTATATTTAAAGCAGATTACCAACAAAGACCTACTGTATAGCATAGGGAACTCTGCTCAATACTCTGAACAATGCTCAATACTAAATGGGAAAAGGACTGGAAAAACAGTAGACACATGAATATGGATAATTGAATCACTTTGCTGTATGCCTAAATCTAACACAACATTGTTAATCAACTGTACTCCAACATAAAAACTTAAAATAAAATGAGAAAAGGAAACAATCATGAATAACACCAAAGATGAGATAAAAAATATTTGTTTGCAGACAATTGAGAGAGTCATTTCCTAGGCAGGTTGATAGGGAGTCTAGGGGTCCCCGAGGAGAGAGGGGTCTGGAATTCTCAAGGAGGAAAAAAGGACAAACTTTTTTTCTTTTTCCACATTCCTTAGGATTATATACCAATAATGTATCCTGCCTAAGGACAGTCTTTGATTCAACCTTCTGTTATTTTAAAATGTTAATTGTGGGAGTATATCTGGTCTTTACAAGGATGTATCTTGCCTGAGGACAGTGTTATCTTAAAATGTAAATTATGGGAGTAGGTCGGAGGAGGTCTTTACAACCTCCAGACATTCTTTGGATTATATAACCTCATTGTTAACACTAGCAAGCGGGTACTCTTTCTGCCCCCTTCTGATGCCTATGTCAGAAGCTTTCTCTATCTCCTTTATATTTAATAAAACTTTACTACACAAAAGCTCTGAGCGATCAAGCCTCGTCTCTGGCCCCGGATTGAATTCTTCTCCTCCGGGGGCCAAGAATCCCGGTGTATTCGCGTGATTCAACAACAACCTTTCACAATGTGATTCTTTTACCAGGAGATAGAAGACATACAGAGCACTACTAGAAATATTAAAGTAAAAAGATCAGCAATGCTATAAGTGGCTGGATGCATGCTCAGTATAAAAAGCATGACAGCTTTTACATGATGTATGACATACCCTTGAGAATTATACAGGAAAAAGGTATCCCATTTACAAAAGTGACAAAATCATAAACTCCCTAAGAGCAAATCCAGCAAGTGAGGTACATATGTATCTTTGGAAACCAAAATATAAAAATGATCATCTTTCCAAAACTGACATGCAAATGTAAAGCACTTGAAACCTGAATCCCATTGGAGTTTTATCAGGTACCGGATAAAAATTATTTTTGAATTCATATGGAAGAATTGCTAATTGCTAAGTCACTTCGGTCGTGTCCGACTCTGTGCAACCCCATACGGCAGCCCATCAGGCTCCCCCGTCCCTGGGATTCTCCAAGCAAGAACACTGGAGTGGGTTGCCACTTCCTTCTCCAATGCATGAAAGTGAAAAGTGAAAGTGAAGTCGCTCAGTCGTGTCCGACTCTTAGCGACCCCATGGACTGCAGCCTAACAGGCTCCTCCGTCCATGGGATTTTCCAAGCAAGAGTACTGGAGTGGGGTGCCATTACTTTCTCCATGGAAGAATACATGCCTGAAAATAACCAAGACTGGGAAAAACACTGAATGGTCAGACACTTGCTGTGTCAGATTTTAAAACTTGCTAAAATGTTCACCTCCATTCTGGTTAGTGTTGGCACAGAAATGACTATGCTGTGAAACAAAATAACTCAAAAATAGATCCACACACCTAGTTGTTGTTTAGTCACTAAGTCGCGTCCAACTCTTTTTTTCTGGGCTGTAGCTGCCAGACTCCTCTGTCCATGGGATTTTCCAAGCAAGAACACTGGAGTGGGTTGCTATTCCCTTCTCCAGGGGATCTTCCCAGCCCAGGGATAGAACGTTGGTCTCCTGCATTGCAGGTGGATTCTTTATCGCTGAGCCACCAGGGAAGACCCATACACCTAGGAAACTTAACATATAGCATAAACAGTGTTATAATTCAGTAGTTTAACGATTATTTATCTTTTGGTCACAGGTTGCTGAAAACCATCTGGAAGAAAGAAAAGGAGACTTCTACCTCTTACTATATAAAAAAGTTTTAACTGGAAACAGACTTACAGATACTGAAAACAAACTTATGGTTACCAAAGGGGAAATGTTGGAGAAAGGGAAAAATCAGGAGCTTGGATGAACATGTACACAGCACAATATATAAAATAGATAAGCAGCAAGAACCTCCTGTATAGTACAGGGAATTCTACTCAACATTCTGTGATAACCTAAATGAGGAAAGAATCTGAAAAGGAATGGATATATGTGTATGTATAACTGAATCCCTTTGCTGTACACCTGAAACTAACATTGTAAATTAACTATACTCCTGGTGGTTCAGTGGTACAGAATCTGCCTGCAATGAAGGAGACTCAGGTTCGATCCCTGGGTCAGGAAGATCCCCTGGAGAAGGAAATGGCAACCCACTCCAGTATTCTTGCCTGGGAAATCCCATGGACAGAGGAGCCTTGTGAGCTATAGTTCATGGGGTCGTAAAAGAGTCCTACATGACTTAGTGACTAAAACAACAACAATATAAAATAAAAAATTTTTAAAATAGGCAGAAGAATTGAATAGACCTTATTCCAAAGAGGAAAGGCAGATGGCCAACAGGCACCTGAAAAGATGCTCCATGTTGCTAATTATCAGGGAAATATAAATCCAAAGCCATAACGAGATGTCACCTCACACCTGTCAGAAAGGTATCATCAAAAAGAGCAAATGATAAATGTTGGTGAAGATATGGAGAAAGCTTTATTGGTCAATACCTGTGTGCTAAGTAATGCCGGGATCAGAAAAAACTCCTGTAAGATCTTATGTCCGTTCAGTTCAGTTCAGTTCAGTCGCTCAGTCATGTCCTACTCTTTTCGACCCCATGGACTGCAGCACGCCAGGCTTCCCTGTCCTTCACCATCTCCAGGAGCTGCTCAAACTCATGTCCATCGAGTCAGTGATGCCATCCAACCATCTCATCCTCTGTCGTCCCCTTCTTTTCCTGCCTTCAATCTTTCCCAGCATCGGGATATTTTCCAACGAGTCAGTTCTTCTCATCAGGTGGCCAAAGATCTATTAAGCCTTAAACCCCCAAAGCAGCAGATCTACAATGAAAGGGATATGGGGTTGGGGGGAAGATGCTAAGGCTCTGAGGACATAAATACTAGGTGGCAATGGGCATTAATGAGGACCAAATTCACAAAGAGCAGAAGACTTGCTGCCCACTCTGTTACCAATACTGTTCACAAAGAAAGGTCTTAATGGTGAGCAAAGTACAATGTTAAGCAAACCAAATAGTCTCGGGGATCCTACAGTGACTTGGGCTCAGCAGTTCCATGGTCCTGAGGTTATGCGGCCTCCTCCTCCATGTGCTTCTTCCAAACTTTATTAAAAAAAAAAAAAAACCAACTACATGCAACCTGTCATGAAGGCCATAGCATTACTCCTTTCTTCTCAAGGGGAAAGATGGTGAAAATTTGCTATTTTCATCATCGTTAAGTGGCACCCGTGTTTGCAGATGACTTGAACTCCCCTATTTGGGTGGGACCTGTGGTGGAATTGTGACTTACTCCCCCCAGGGTTCCCCTGCACCTGTGGGGCTGACCTACAATGAGGGGCATGTACCTCAAGGACACACCAGCTCCCCTTACTGACAATGGGACGGGCAGGAAGAGTTGTTAGCACCTGGCTCCATTCCTGCAAGGCAGCTCGCCCTCTGGAATTGCTTCAGGTGACATCCGTTCCCTGGGAAGAACAGACATATTTGAACAGAGCCTCTTCTTGGTCTGGCAGGCTTGACTCCTGCAGCAAAGGAGCTTAGGAGGGAAGGCAAGTACTTGACATTCAAATGTCTTGGAATGGTGGAAGAAATTCACTGGATTAGACCCTTGGAAATCTCATGGGCCTATGACAATTCCGTAGGTGCAATGTCCCAGAGCTCATTGGCATGCAACCTGGATGTCTCTTGTGTCAATGAGAGGGCTTTTGACCACTTTAGGGTTGTTCCTTGTAATTTAGTTAGTCCTTGATTTGCCGCTAGATTCATGGATAATCTTGCCAGAGTTCTGGGATTGAGATGGGATAGTGGTTATAAGGGCTTCTGTGGTGGCTCAAAGGTGAGGAATCCACCTACAACACAGGAGACGTTGTGGGTTCAATCCCTGGGTTGGGAAGATCCCCTGGAGGAGGGCGTGGCAACCCACTTTAGTATTCTTGCCTGGAGAATCCCATGCGCAGAGAAGCCTGGTGGGCTATAATCCATAGAGTCACAAAGGGTTGAATATTACTGAAGCAACTGAGCATGCACCCATGTGGTTATAAGCTGATTTGTAAGACTGCACATCTGTTGGAAAAGGTGTCTCCTAAGACAAGACCTTTGGTCTTAGTCTTTTTTGGAGCATAATTCCCTCAAAGAGACTCTATACTCGGGCGAATGAAGTAACATATCAGCAAGGGGTGGATCTGGGTGAAGGAGTACAGGTATTCTAATGGAAATATCATTGCACCCTTTCTGTAAGTTTGAAGTTGGTGTCAAATACAAAGTTTAAAATGGTATTATTGAGGCAAAATATGAACATACTTCTGCCTTCAGGGGAAAGGAGGGTCAGGCCACCCAGGGAGAGTATGTGATATCACTGGGTTGTCGGATTATCTGCAGATCAGAGACGAGGTACAAGGTCAATATGCAGCTGGATGAAGGTTCCCCAAATGCTAGGTTGTGTCTGAAAAGGCACCTGAACTGGATCCCCAGCATTAGAAAATATACATGTAGGGTTAATGCACCCAATGAGAAACTGTTACAGAAAATTCCAGAACAAACCAAGTATCTCTACTTTTCCCTTCTTTCCCCCATGTACAACACAGAAAAGAAATTCAGACATTTGAGACCACTTATTTATGGCAACAGTTGGCGAACAGGTGACGGAAACAATTTCTGATGCCCAATGGTCTTCCCATGCATCTGTCTGCAGCTCACAGCCGTGGCCTGAACTCTGAGCCACTCTGGGTGTAGGAGGGGGGCGGGCAGGTGGTCTGTGAGAGTAGGAAGGAGTGGCTGCATCACTCACCGTTTCCCCGAGGAACCTCAGGGCATAAATCTCATGGGCTCCACAATGCAGAAAAGCAAGGGAAGGAGAGATGGAATACAAGGTCTTTGAGGAGTTTGTAAGACAAGGTGCACTGGTGATTTGGGGACCAGCAGAGATATTTACAGCTTTGGTGAAGACCAGACATTTATTTCAATTGTTGATACTTTTGAGAATGTATATTTCTTTAATTATTTGACTGTTCCAGGTCCTAGCTGCAGCATGTGGGACCTCTAGTTGTGCCAAGTGGGATCTAGTTCCCTGACCAGGGATCGAACCTGGGCCCCCTGCATTGGGAGCATGGAGTCTTAGCCACTGGACTACCAGGGAAGTGTCTGTTGATACTTTTTAAATATATGATGTAAAATGTAATTGATAAATGTATCTCAATAAGCTAAATTACTTTATATATGCATGGATAATGCCACTTACTGCTAAAATGGAGCAACTCATTTTTACAGATATGAATTCTAAAAATATTTGTCATATGAGTTTGCAGATGTGACGGGAATGAGTTTGTGGCAATGACATCACTTGATTCTTTGAATTCCTCTGGGGAATTGACTAAAAACGACATAATGAAACGTCACTCAGGTTTATTCATAATGACTTATCAACCATGACTAAATTAGGTCCTCCTTTGATTTTATTCAAAGCAAATAATCAGAAATCACTTTCTATGGAAAAATTTTAATTTGAATATTAATATTACTCTAAAATAATATTAGTATTGCTCTAAATTATATCATAATTTATACATTATATTAATTTAATATTAACACAGAATATTAATATTACTCTAAATTATTTTTTGGAGTCTAGAGATTGTTGCAGGTCAGTGCTGTGTAAGATCTGATGGATGAACTGTACAGATTCTGTCTAACCATACAATACACTAGTGTAAATGTATCTGTGAGTGTCCTGATCAAGAAGTGAAGTCCTAAATGTTCCCATCACCTGTGTAGGTATTAATCTGCCTAGAGACTTAATCCTTAGAAAATCCCTGGGATTTCAGCCTCAGCCAAAAGGACAGGGGCATGAGCCAAAATTGACAAGAACATCCTGCTAACTACTTGAGCCTACAGTCTGTGTGTCTTGGAATAAATAATATCGGTCCCCACCCACCACCTTCCTATACCCTTGGTTCCAAGAATTAGTGTTAAGGATATTTAAACCACAATAACAGTCACTTGGACATGACCATAAAACAATAAATCAAGTGATCTCATCTTAACTGAGAAAAATCCAAATGGAACCAGAGCCAAATTCAGAAGCACACTTTGTTAGCATTTAGGTTAAATAAATATTCCTCACTGGCAGAGTCAAGTAGGCTCACCTTGAGCCTACTTTGGGACTTTGGGAATGTGGTGGTTTATTTTGTTTGACTTCATATTTATAGTTTTTCCTTTTGTTACATAAGTTTAATGCCTGATATTTACTGCTAGACACTGCTATACATTTTCCCTGGATTAATGCATGTATCCTAAGACAAATCTTATGAGATAGGCAGTATTATGTCACACCTGTTTTACAGATGGGGAAATCGAGGCTATGAGGGTGAGCACCTTGCTGGTGTTCCCACAAGTAGAAAGCACCAGAGCTGGGCATGAAAGTTGAGCTCCTCCCACTATTCAGTAAATGAATATATTCTAATTTGGAAAGATCCAAACAGCACTTCAGAATTCAAAACAGTGTAAAACTGACCAGTTAGGATTCTGCGGTGGCCTGGATTGAATTTGTAGAATTATTTGAGAATAGTTGACTTCCTCAAATGTTCTAATATTTCCTTCAGACATAAAATGTGTTCCTCTGAGGTTTTTGTGTCTTTTTAACATACTTTTTTTATATCTGTTAGTAAGGTTTCATGATCGTATCCTGAAAGTTTTGCAAATTTTCATTTACGTATATTTTGATATATTTTCTGATGGATTCCCACCACCAGACTCCCCTACTGAAAGTACCACTCTGCTACTTTACCATCCACACACCAACAATGCCTGAACTAGACCTGCTGCTGCTGCTGAGATGCTTCAGTCGTGTCCGACTCTGCGCTACCCCATAGACAGCAGCCCACCAGTCTCCCCCGTCCCTGGGATTCTCCAGGCAAGAACACTGGAGTGGGCTGCCATTTCCTTCTCCAGTGCATGAAAGTGGAAAGTGAAAGTGAAGTCGCTCAGTTGTGTCCGACCCTTAGCGACCCCATGGACTGCAGCCCACCAGGCTCCATGGGATTTTCCAGGCAAGAGTACTGGAGTGGGGTGCCATTGCCTTCTCCGGACTAGACCTACTGGCTTCCAAACTGCGAGTCTAAGCAAGTTTCTTACTGTCTCCAAGTTATGTGATTCACCTGTAAGAATGGGAAGTGTAATAGCTTATAGATTTGCAACAATGATCGAACATGATAAATTATATTTGCACATTGTCTAACCAAAAGACATTGCCACTCTTTTTATGACCACTAATACTAGCCACAGAAGGTTTTGCCACCCAAAGAAACTCTATGGAAGACAGCAATGGTATGCTTCTGTTTATAATCAGCTCATTGTGACTTTTACGATTCAAATTTTTTGTTTTTAAAAATAATTTTATTTGTTCTTGGCTGTGCTAGGTCTTTGTTGTTGCATGGGCCTTTCTCTAGTTGCAGCAAGCGGGGGCTACTCTCTGGTTGCAGTTGGTGGGATTCTCATTGCAGTGGCTTCTCTTGTTGCAGAGCATGGGTTCTAGAGAGCACGGGCTTCCATAGCTATAACACATGGGCTCAGTAGCTGTGGCCCCCGGGCTCTAGAGCACAGGCTCAATAGTCGTGGCACAGGGCTTACTTGCTCCGAGGCATGTGGGGTCTTCCCAAATCAGGGACTGAACCCATGTCTTCTGCATTGGCAGGTGGGTTCTTTACTACTGAGCCACCAGGGAAGCCCTGAGGACTCAATTTTTACTGGACATTATACTCTTCCTCCCCCAGCCCTGGCAACCACCATTCTGCTCTGTTTTTCATAAATTTAACTATTATAGATAACTTACATAAATGTCATATCAGATCAGATCAGATCAGTCACTCAGTCGTGTCCGACTCTTTGCGACCCCATGAATCGCAGCACGCCAGGCCTCCCTGTCCATCATCAACTCCGGGAGTTCACTGAGACTCACATCCATCGAGTCAGTGATGCCATCCAGCCATCTCATCCTCTGTCGTCCCTTTCTCCTCCTGCCCCCAATCCTTCCCAGCATCAGAGTCTTTTCCAATGAGTCAGCTCTTCGCATGAGGTGGCCTTTTGTGGCTGCCTTATTCCACTTAGTGTACTATCTGCCCTCAAGTTTCATCCCTAGATAGCATGTGACACCGTTTCCCTACTTCATAAGGTTGAATATGAGTAATGTTCCATTCTATGGACCTACCACATTGTGATGGTTCGTTCAACTGTTTATAGATGATTCATTCAACATTCAGCTGTTGGGTCGAATCTACTTCTTGGCAATAGCAAATCATGCTGCTGTAAACATGGGGAAGCAAGTATGTGCACCCTGCTTTCAATTCATTTGCATGTATACTCAGAGGTGAATTGATTGATCATAATTCTTTTGAATTTTTGAGGGACCTCCACATTATTTTCTTTAGTGTTCGCACCATTTTACATTCCCACCAAAAATGCAACTGTGTTCCGATTTCTCCACATCTTTTCTGATACTGTGTTTTCTTTTACTTCCTTCCTCCCTCCATTTCTTCCTGCCTTCCTTCTTTGCCTCCCTTCTTTTTTTTTTTTTATATTATCCATCATCATGGGTAGGAAAAACCCACGAGACTTTGACTTGAGATCTGAAAGCCAGCATGAAAGCATTGAGGCAAAAAAAAAAAAAAATCCACATGTGTCACATCTCACCCATCCATTCTGCCACCATTGTCATAGAAGGCAATGGAAACGCTCCTGACTTGGCTAGTCCTGTCTCTCCAGTCAAAACTCTACCCCATTCCACCATGTGTAAGTTTTGGGGTAACCTGGGTAGCTGATGTCCCCCAACAAGTCCCACAGTTTATGCCGTCTTGTCCTCTCTTACGCTGTGCTGCCCTGTGATCCCCCCTGCAAGCACTCCTTCATGTCAAAATTCTACATATTCTTTTAAAAATATATATATATTGGCTGTGCTGGGTCTTCACTGCAGCATATGGGCTTCTCTCTAGTCCCCCAGTTATATATATATTCTTGAGTGCCACTCAAATATGTCCCCTTACACAAGCAGCCTGACTTCCCAATGCCTTTACTGAGAATTGTCTAAGTCTCTCCCTGTGTTTCCACAAGGCCTCTGCTCATGACTAGGGAGAGGATGAGCCTTTGTGGGCTTCTCTGCTGCTGGGACCCTGTGACTCAGAAGGTGTGACTCTCTTATTTGACAAGGAAAAGTCAAGAGGAGATCCTTTTCATCAAATTAGAGCTTAATTTGATATGAAATCTCTTGTGATATTTTTTGAAACAGAGTAGAAAAAATTAGTAGTTGGGGGATGTTCTTAGTCTTCACACCTTTTTCTCTTGGGATACTGAAAATCACCGATTTCTTTCACAGTTGTCACCATGCTACTAACCTTTCTCCTTAAGGCATAATCTTACACTAAAGATGTACCCTAACTGAGCTAAAGCTTTGTTCATCCTTATTCATTAATTTATTCAAGGAAGATGTGCTTATCCTCTTCTCCGTTCCAAGCACCGACACCCAGGGGGTTTTGCATCCATTAACCGATTATACATTTGTGAAACTACAACCTTGGTTTTTACTACAAAGCAGAGGTGTATGGTATCTGTGAATGGGACTTTGGCCAAGCCATTGTGACATTGTGGATGGCATCAAGCCCTGAGTGAAGAAGGAAGGGCTGGAAGCCAGACTTTGCCACCTGCCGTATGTCCATGTGGGCAGGGCCAACAGAGCTCTCCAGGTACAAATAGCCCTGGGCTCCCCAGGCTCCTGAGTCCAGCTCCTGATTGCTTGTCATTCACCAAGGCTGAAAACTCAAAGCAAAATAAACCATGAGGCTGTCTGTGACTGCCCTGCTGGTTACTCTGGCCCTTTGCTACTACAAGGGTGAGTATCCTTTCTAATCTGCCCAGCACCAGCCTTGGTGAGAACTTTTCCCTTGTATTTTCACTGGGTGAACTTATCTGGGGAGTGGGGAAGCAACATATCAGAATCCAAACCTCTTCCTCTACTTGACAGTGAGTCCCCCACCAGCCCAGGCCCCATTTGATCAATTTCCAATATATTCTAGAACTCTTACCAAAAACTCATTGCAGGCAAATTTTAAAAGCTTTCTACCCAAAGTCTCACTCCTCGTCTGTGATCTGTGTTTCAGAAGCAGTGTGACCTAGTAAGATTTGGATGTGAATCACAGTACTTTGACCTTGAACAAAATGCTTAGTCTCTCCAGATAATCCTCTTCTCATTCCATTTTTCAGGGTCCAGCAAGAGTAGTTTACCACAATAAAGTGGGATTAAGTGTGTCAAGAGTCTAGATATTTAGTAGTTACCACTGTTCTTGCTCCTAGAGTTTCTTAGGTGACAGCTGAGTTGACAGCCTTTTTAACTAATAGACTCAGACTCAGAAAATGTTACAGCTGGAAGGGTTTTGGGGAGAGATTTTTACTTCAGGAAGAGTCAGTGTTCTCTGAATCTCTGAATATAAGATCTTCAAATGGGGTCTGCAAATAAGCAGCACTCAGTATATCTACAAATGCCACTTGTTTCCTAGGAGTCTTTCCACCAATGATGGTAGAACTAGTGTGATCATTAGAGTCACAGACTTCATTTTTCTACAATTAATTCCAGCCACTTGTTCATCCATACTTTTGCTCTGCTTCATGCCGTCAATACTGGTGCAAGTCTCTTTGAGTGTTTCTCTTTTATCGAACTTGCTAAACGTCCTTCTCTTTCCCTGTGCTGCCCTTTCAAATTCCCTGCATAGTTTGATGTCTGACCAGGGGGCAGATCAGAGCCTTGACAGAATACATCCCAGGCTGCCAGGTGGTTGTCAAGAGTTGGTGGGGATGGACAATCCAGACCAGGAAAAGGTGATCACTTCTGGCCTCAGCACCCTTCTGGTGGGGTCAGGAATGAGCACCCATTCCTACCTCTCACCTTCTCTAAGAATTCTGTACATCACTACAGAATACAAGAGTCAATCATCACTTTGTGTATAAGCTTCAAATGTGTTCAAATTGATTAGATTTTTTTTTTAGCTACATCTGCATCCAATGATAGAAACCTATGCTTTGATTTAGTCTCAAAGTAGCATATAGTTTACATACTCTTCTCCAGGTTTATTCTTCCTCCCTTCTGTGATCGCTGGTAAGATCTGATTCTACCATTCACTTGAAAACTCAGTTCCTAGAATCTCCTCTTCCCCAGTATCCAAGACAAAATACGATGTCACTCAACTGATAGGCAAAACTTGATTTTTTTTTTAAATCGAAGGAAAGTGAATTTCAGCAAAGCAAGGGAGCTTTGGAAAGTAGTGGGTGTACTTTTAAAAAAGGAAAAAAACTGAACTCAGGGAAACTGATTTCTAGTCCTGGCTCAGCCACTTGCTCCGGGGTCTTGAGGAGTCACAGCCCTAGGGTCCCACGCTGCCATTGGCACAATTACCAGATGAGATTGTAACACCCTTGGGGTTGCTGTCTTGTTCTAATTCAGAGAACCACGGGGGAAAGTGACTTTCCCTACATCAATTGTATCTCTTTTCCTTCTGCTCCAGCCAATGCAATTGTCTGTCCAACGTTTGCTGCGGATCTGACAGAGTTCTTCTACTTTCCTGACCTGCTGTACAGGCTGTCACTTGCCAAGTACAATGCACCTCCAGAAGCCGTGGCTGCCAAGATGGAAGTGAAGCAATGCACGGATAGATTCTCAGTCAAAAACAGATTAATCATTACCAACATACTGGTAATATCCTTCTTGCTGCACAGAAGCTTCTGCTCAGCTACACATGCCAGGAGTGGGCTCAGCGGGCTGGTCCAAAGCGGGCAGCTGTCACTGCTCACTTCCGACCCTTGGCCACCGGCTGGATGGTGACATCCCGCCTGCCGAGCTCCCCTAGGGAAGATTGCACAGGGCCTCTGGACATGTTCCTCCTTCTGGGGTCACTCCCCTGGGTGCCAAGTGGTCCAGAGTGTCCTGAGGAGGAGGACGTGTGCTGTCCTGGCCCCATCGTAAGGCTCAGAGCAGCAGGAGATTGTCCTACTCTCCCCTCACTCCCGCCCCGATCCTGTAACCCTGTGTCCCCTTTGGACTGAACATGTGGGGTTCCTGGGAGATCAGAGAAAAGAATGCCTGGACTGCCCGCTCCAAACTTCATCCTCCTCCCTCCTTTGGAAACCCAAGTCCTGCCCATGATGACCACCTCACGGTTTATCTGCTTGTCTATGGAAAGGATTCTTTCCTGACTTGCGTGGTTTGCTGTGATTGTACCAGGTCCATGTCATTGACCATACACTCTGGCTTCCTGCCTCGGGCCCTCCCACTTGCCTTTGGCTGGTTGAAATTTCATCGACCACGTAGTTGTGAATGAGAGTCTGTGTTAATGTAGTTAATGTGTCATCTCCAGCAGCAAGAATGATCTCTCCTTTCTTTCTTTCTTTTTCTGTTTCAGGGGAAAATACTGCTGAATTGTACTGTCACAGATGTGAAAGCTGTACTAAATCCTTCTTCTGCATAATCACCTGATCTTCCATTGAAAATGTAGAGGTTTCAACATCTTGCTCAATAAATGATTTACCCTGCACTTCTCTGCTTGTCCTGTTATTATTCAGCTGTTTCTGGCTTTGAGTAGGGGTGGTTTTCATCATGAAGTGACCATTGAGCGTCATGACTAGTAAATTTTAGAGGCCCAATATCCAGTTAGCCACAGAAACCTGAGGTGCAGGGCTCTCAGGAAGAAATATCTGGTTATGTATCAGTCTGCATTTCTCTGCAGGTTTTCCACTCATGGTGCCATGATGAAGGGGTGTTGCTGCTGTTTAGTCTCTCAGTCTTGTCTGACTCTTTTGCGACCTCATGGACTATAGCCCACCAGGCTTCTCTGCCCATGGGATTTCGCAGGCAAGAATACTGGAATGCATTACCATTTCCTTCTCCAGGGGATATTCCCAACCCAGGGATCAAACACGGCTCCTGCACTGGCAGGCGGATTCTCTACCACTGAGCCACCAGAGGATGAAGGGATACTTAAGGGTAAAAAGCAGTTAAACATTCCTGTTACTGGTCTTGATTTGAGGGATACCCACATCATGGCAACCCACTCCAGTGTTCTTGCCTGGAGAATCCCAGGGATGGGGGATCCTGGTGGGCTGCCATCTATGGGGTCGCACAGAGTCGGACACGACTGAAGCGACTTAGCAGCAGCAGCAGCACATCATATCTGGGGCTTCCCCAGTGGCTCAGGGGTAAAGAATCTGCCTGCAATGCAGGAGATGCAGGAGATGTGGGTTTGATCCCTGGGTCAGGAAGAGCCCCTGCAGAAGGGCATGGCAACCCACTCCAGTATTCTTGCCTGGTGATCCCATGGACAGAGGAACCTGGAGGGCTACAGTCCATGGGGTCACAAAGAGTCAGGCACGACTGAAGCGGCTGAGCACGCATGCAGTATGCACAACATATCTGGCCAGTCACGTGACCTCCAACCAGCAGCATCATTCATACTTTGTCCTCATATTAACCATAACCAAACTGCTTGGTCCTTTTACCTTCACTGTGGTTTCAAACCTATGAATTGTCCAGTGCAATTTGTTCTCCATTTTCTTCTCAGTTTTTAGTGAATACTCAGGGCTCAGCCAACGGTTAACTCCTTCTCACTCTGCACAATCACATTGATCATCGGCATCTCTACCTTCACCAACCTCTTGGCTTAATGCTTCCTCTCTCCAACTGTCCCAAGAACTCCAGAAGCAAGCATCCAGCTACCACCTGGACAACACCCTTCAAGCACTCCACAGTTACAGCTGAAGGAAAGTATAAAACTGAAAACACCATCTGCCCGTAACCTACTCCTCTTCCAGGTGACCCCCTCCCAGCTACTTGACCCATCATCTAGTGAAAACTGGAAGATATCATAGGCTTCTGGACCAGTTTCCAGTGGCTGCTGTAACACACGATCCCACACGTGGTGACTTCAGTCAAATTATTTTCTCAAAGTTCAGAGGGCAGAACCCCCAAATCTGTTACACTCTACTGAAATCATTGTGTCAGGAGGGCCATGCTCCCTCTGGAAGATCTAGGTAGAAATCTGTTATGGCTTCTTCCAGCTTTGATGACTGATAGCATTCTTTATTTTGCACCCACATCACTCCGATCTCTGCCCTGTGGGATCACATTGCCAAATCTCCCTCTACCTCCTTCATATAAAACACGTGGGATTGCATTTAGAGGACCCTTGAGAATTCAGGTTAAATGTCCCCATCTCAAAATCTGTAACTTTATCACATCTGTGAAGTCTTTTTTTTTTTTTTTTTTTTGAGCCTTGGAAGGATAATGTTACAAATTTTAGGGGTTAAGATATGGATATCTTTAAGGAGCTTTGTCAGCTTACTACAGCTCATCTCGCCTCTGACATCTGCAGATTCACTAAGTTCTGCCCCCTCCACTGTGGCTTCTGAGTAGGCCCTCCTTTCCATCCCCACAGCCATCGTCACAATCCAGCCCTCATCCTTCCCGGCTTGGACCAAAGTCTCTTAAATGGTCTCCTGGGCTCTGTGATACCCCTCCTGTGATACCTCCTCACGGATGCCAAAGTGAGCCTTCTAAAATTGGGATGTGAATCTGAGACCACTTCTGTAAATACAAGGGTACGTGTTTCCAAATGCTTCAAGTAACAGAACTTATTATTCATTTGACAGCACTCTCAAATTACATGGGGTATATTTACACAATCACTTAATTGAGAAACAGAAGATAATGATTATCAATGAATAACAATGTTTTTATAATAAGTGTATTTTTAATCACATCAGGAAATACACGTGCTTAATTTAGTCCTTATTTTGTGAAACACATTACATATTCAGTCTACACACGATGCTTCGTGGACACAGGGATTCATGGAGCTCTTGCAACACTCTGAGAAACCCAAATTGGAATCATTGCTGGGAGGATCAAGGCCCACCGTGGACACTACACATGAGGACTTCCACAACTCAGTCCCTGGGTGTCGATCCAAGAAATCCAACTAGTAGAATTCCAGAATGGAAGAGATCACAATGATAAGGAAATCTCCAAAGAAATACTGTGAGAAAATTTCCTATAAATGAAGAATATGAAATTGAATAATCCACTCACTCCCCACAACCAAACACATTTTGTGACTTTCTGTGACTTTAACTTACTCTAAAGAAAGATGCTGCTTTCAGAAAGAAACACTAAGTCATACCCGAAGATGGAGAATAAAAACGGAATCAGCTCAAGAGGGAAGGGATAGATGTATACTAATAGCTTATTCATGGTGTTGTACACAACATATAAAACAGTTATCCTCCAATTAACAATCAACTGTAAAAAAACACGAAACTAGAAGATACAGAAGTAAAACTAAAAATTCAAAGGCTCTGACCTGCAGCTATCAGTTCAGTCGCTCAGTCACGTCCAACTTTTTGCAACCCCGTGGACTGCAGCACACCAGGCCTCCGGGTCCATCACCAATTCCTGGAGCTTGCTCAAACTCATGTCCATCAAGTCGGTGATGCCATCCAACCATCTCATCCTCTGTCGTCCCCTTCTCCTCCAGTCTTCAATCTTTCCCAGCATCAGGGTCTTTTCCAACGAGTCAGTTCTTCACATCAGGTGGCCAAAGTATTGGAGTTTCAGCTTCAGCATCAGTCCTTCCAATGAATATTCAGAACTGATTTCCTTTAGGATGGACTAGTTTGATCTCCTTGCAGTCCAAGGGACTCTCAAGAGTCTTCTTCAACACCACAGTTCAAAAATGTCAGTTCTTTGTCGCTCAGCTTTCTTTATCTGAAGCTAAATACAAATATAACTCTATATGCAATCAACTATCATTTAAACATGAAAATAAAGATATTTCAGAAGTGCAAATCCTCAAAAGTTTTGCCTCCAATGAGCTTTTTGTCAAAAGGTATTAGAGGATGTGCATTACAAAAAAGAGGAAGTAGATGAAGAAAGAAGTATGCTGCTGTTTAGTCACTGAGTCACGTCTGACCCTTTGGCAACCCCATGGACTGTAGCCCACCAGGCTCCTCTGTCCATGGGACCGTCCAAGCAAAAATACTGGAATGGTTTGCCATCACCTTCTCCAGGGTATCTTCCGGACCCAGGGACCAAACCCACATCTTCTGCACTGGAAGGCGTATTCTTTACCACTGAGCCACCAGGGAAGCCTGTGGAAAGAAGCATGCAATCCTGTATATACAGGAAATAACATGGATTTTTATATATTAACCAGTAGAGAACAGAAAAAATATTGAGAACATGTCAACATCAGGAGACAGTTAAAAAAGTGGTAGATGAGAATGAGGGTACATGGTGAGGATGGGAATGGAAGGTGTCTAATGTTGTTCCTTGGGAACTCCTTTTCTCTCTAAGTTTTAAATATTCTTTTTCTTTTCTTTTTTTTTTTGATATTTTTTAATTTAATTTAATTTTTAAACTTTACATAATTGTATTAGTTTTGCCAAATATCAAAATGAATCTGCCACAGGTATACATGTGTTCCCCATCCTGAACCCTCCTCCCTCCTCCCTCCCCATACCATCCCTCTGGGTCGTCCCAGTGCACCAGCCCCAAGCATCCAGTATCGTGCATCGAACCTGGACTGGCAACTCGTTTCATACATGATATTTTACACGTTTCAATGCCATTCTCCCAAATCTTCCCACCCTCTCCCTCTCCCACAGAGTCCACAAGACTGTTCTATACATCAGTGTCTCTTTTGCTGTCTCATACACAGGGTTATTGTTACCATCTTTCTAAATTCCATATATATGCATCAGTATACTGTATTGGTGCTTTTCCTTCTGGCTTACTTCACTCTGTATAATACGCTCCAGTTTCATCCACCTCATTAGAACTTTACTGGATTCAAATGTATTCTTTACTGGAAATAGAACTGCCTTATGATCCAGCAATCCCACTGCTGGGCATACACACTGAGGAAACCAGAAGGGAAAGAGACACGTGTACCCCAATGTTCATCTTTTTCTTTTCTTTTGCCCTGTTGTGCAACTTGCAGAATCTTAGGTTCCTGACCAGGGATTGAACCAGTGCCAAAACAATGAAAATGCTGATTCCTAACCACCGCACCACCAGGGAATTTGCTCTTTTGTTTTTTAAATTGAAGTATAATTGATTCACAATGTCGTGCTCGTTTCTGGTATACAGCAAAGTGATTCGATTATCTATATACATTCTTTTTCAGATTGTTTTCCATTGTAGTTTATTATAAGATATTGAATACAGTTTCCTATGCTATACAGTGAGGCCTTGTTGTTTATCTCTTTTATGCATCATAGTTTGTATCTGCTAATCCTAAACTCCTAATTCATTCCTCCCCCATCCTCTTCACCCCTTTTTCCCTTTGGTAACCATAAGTCTGCTTTCTGTATCTGTGAATCTGTTTCTGTTTCGTAAAGAAGTTTATTTGTATCATTCATTAGATTCCACATAGAAGTGATGTAATATAATATTTGTCTCTGTCTGACTTACTTCACATAGTATGATAATCTCTTGGTCCATCCATGTGGCTGTAATTGGCATTATATCATTCTCTATTATGGCTCAGTCATATTCCTTTGTAGGTATATATCACGCCTTCTTTATCAATTTATCTGTGGGTGAACACTTAGATTGCTTCCATGTCTTGGCGACTGTAAACAGTGCTGCTATGAACATTGGAGTGCATGTACTTTTCAAATTAGAGTTTTCTTCAGGTATATGCTCAGGAATGGGATCGCTGGATCATATGGCAACTCTATTTTTAGTTTTTTAAGGAATCTCCTTACTGTTCCCATAGTGGCTGCACCAATTTACATTCCCACCAACAGTGTAGAAGAGTTCCCTTTATTCCACAACCTCTTCAGTGTATATTATTTGTAGACTTTTTGATGATAGCCATTCTGACCAGTGTGAAGCAGTGCCTCATTGTAGTTTTGCTTTGTCCTTCTTTCATAATAAGCAATATTGAGCTTCTTTCCACTTGCCTATTGGCCATCTGTATGTCTGCTTTGGTAAGATATCTATTTACATCTTCTGCCTTTTTTTTTTATTGGCTTGCTTGTTTTTTCTGAATATTGAGTTGTATGTTTATATATTTTGGAAATTAAGCCCTTGTTGAATGCACAGTTCACAAATATTTTCTCCCAGTCCATAGACTATCTTTTAATTTAGTTTGTGGTTTCCTTTGCCGTGCAAAAGCTTTTAAGTTTAATTAGGTCCCATTAGTTTTGTTGTTGAGTCCCTAAGTTGTATCTGACCAACTCTTTTGCAACACTGTGAACTGTAGCTCACCAGGCTCCTCTGTCCATGGGATTTTCCCAGGCAAGAATATTGAAGTGGGTGCCCTTCCCTTCTCCAGGGGATCTTCCTGACCCAGGGATTGAACTTGCACCTCCTGCATTGGCAGGCAGATTCTTTACCACCAAGCAACCAGAGAAGCTCCCCCGTTAGTTTACTTCACTTTTACTCCTCTTGTCTTGGGAGATGACCTAAGAAGACATTGCTATGATTCATGTCAGAGGTTGTTATACCTGTGTTCTCAACTAGGAATTTCATGGTGTCATGTCTACATTTAACCTTTAAGCCATTTTGAGTTTATTTTTCTGGATAGCATAAGGGTGTGCTCTAACTTCATCAATTTACATACAGCTGTCCAGCTTCCCCAACACCACTTGCTGAAGAAACCGTCTCTTCTCCATCGTATATCCTTCCCTCCTTTGTTGAAGATGAATTGATTGTAGGAGTGTGGGGTTTTTCTGGGCTCTCTATTCTGTGAAAACTGTTTTTCAATATTTTTGTTTTTGAACAATACTAAAAGGCAGAGGAACCAGAGATCCAATTGCCAACATCCGCTGGATCATAGAAAAAGCAAGAGAGTTCCAGAAAAATATCTATTTCTGCTTTATTGACTATGCCAAAGCCTTTGACTGTGTGGATCACAATAAACTGTGGAAAATTCTGAAAGAGATGGGAATACCAGACCACCTGATCTGCCTCTTGAGAAATTTGTATGCAGGTCAGGAAGCAACAGTTAGAACTGGACATGGAACAACAGACTGGTTCCAAATAGGAAAAGGAGTTCGTCAAGGCTGTATATTGTCACCCTGTTTATTTAACTTCTATGCAGAGTACATCATGAGAAACGCTGGACTGGAAGAAACACAAGCTGGAATCAAGATTGCCGGGAGAAATATCAATAACCTCAGATATGCAGATGACACCACCCTTATGGCAGAAAGTGGAGAGGAACTCAAAAGCCTCTTGATGAAAGTGAAAGTGGAGAGTGAAAAAGTTGGCTTAAAGCTCAACATTCAGAAAACGAAGATCATGGTATCCGGTCCCACCACTTCATGGGAAATAGATGGGGAAACAGTGGAAACAGTGTCAGACTGTTTTTTTGGGCTCCAAAATCACTACAGATGGTGACTGCAGCCATGAAATTAAAAGATGTTTACTCCTTGGAAGGAAAGTTATGACCAACCTAGATAGCATATTGTAAAGCAGGGACATTACTTTGCCAACAAAGGTTCATCTAGTCAAGGCTATGGTTTTTCCTATGGTCATGTATGGATGTGAGAGTTGGACTGCGAAGAAGGCTGAGCGCCAAAGAATTGAAGCTTTTGAACTGTGATGTTGGAGAAGACTCTTGAGAGTCCCTTGGACTGCAAGGAGATCCAACCAGTCCATTCTGAAGGAGATCAGCCCTGGGATTTCTTTGGAAGGAATGATGCTAAAGCTGAAACTCCAGTACTTTGGCCACCTCATGCGAAGAGTTGACTCATTGGAAAAGACTCTGATGCTGGGAGGGATTGGGGGCAGGAGGGGAAGGGGACGACAGAGGATGAGATGGCTGGATGGCATCACTGACTCGATGGACGTGAGTCTGAGTGGACTCCGGGAGTTGGTGATGGACAGGGTGGCCTGGCATGCTGTGATTCATGGGGTCGCAAAGAGTCGGACACGACTGAGCGACTGATCTGATCTGATATGATGTTGTTATTTTAAACAAAAATTCTGAAAAGTACAGGAAGGTGTAAGACAAATGAAAAGAACAGCCTGGATAGAAGAAAGGGGGCTGAAAAAATGGTTTGTAGCAAAGTCTGACCCTAAAAGTTGGTTACAATGCTTAAAATTATCTATGGTCAACTTGGAATCTATGCTACACCAAACTTAGGAGAAGCTGGATGTGTTCTGTTGAGAGAATTACTGAATTTCCTTAAGGAATTAATTATCATTAAGTGACAAGACATGAGTGAGAACTGAAGAAAAGTAAGAGGTATATCACTGAGAATGAGAGTCAATTATAGAAATGAGCAACCACTAGATATTCAAGGATGAACAAAGCTCCTAAGAGTTTGCATCCTCTGGGAAGAAAGAGTTGCTTAGGCAGGTGGTGGCTGAGTCAGATCTTGAAAGACAAAGTGGATGAGTATAATAGAGGAGAAAGAACCCTACCCCCACCCTCCCCACCCCCCCCCCAGGAGTGAGGACAAACTGGGGAAAAGCCATGGATATGAAGCTGAACACCCCTATACTGGAGGCTGCAGATGCCCACACTCCTGCCAGCATCTGTCTGCCCTGGGGCTGCACTTACAGCCCCAGAGTAGGTAGCTACCTAGACCTATTGATCCATCATCACAAGGACAAACAACTTAGATGTTTCCCTAGTCTTGAATTTCTCAACCATGGCTTTACTGACATCTGAGGCTGAAGAAGTCTTCTTTGAGTAGATGCCCGGGCATTGCAGGTTGTCCAGCAGCATCCCTGGTCTCTACCCACTTGATGCAAACAACATACCATCCACCCTGTGCGGACACCCAAAACATCTCTAGACACTGACAAATGTCCACAGTGTTGACACCCAAAACATCTCTGCTGCTGCTGCTGCTAAGTCGCTTCAGTCATGTCTGACTCTGTGCGACCCCATAGACGGCAGCCCACGAGGCTCCCCCGTCCCTGGGATTCTCCAGGCAAGAACACTGGAGTGGGTTGCCATTTCCTTCTCCAATGCATGAAAGTGAAAAGTGAAAGTGAAGTCGCTCAGTTGTGTCCGACTCTTAGCCACCCCATGGACTACAGCCCACCAGGCCCTCTGTCCATGGGATTTTCCAGGCAAGAGTACTGGAGTGGGGTACCACTGACAAATGTCCACAGTGCTGGAGGAAGGAGCATGGGTACCAGCCACAGTAGACAATCACTGTTCTAGCAATGGAAATACTTCATACAAGTTCTTCCATATACCTTCACAATGTCCCTAAGGACCAGAGGTTCACAACTGAGGATGTCAATGGTTAGCAACAAAAAGTGGCCATGACGTGAGGGGAAAGTTACCAGCTGAACAGAGAAGAGAATGGCGTAAATACCTAATTAGCCATGTAGCTATCACATGGGTATGGGGATTAAAAGCTTAACCACAGAGTTTTTGGAAATGTCAGTTGTGTAAAGTGCAGGATTTTGGTGGATGAGCCAAAAAGAATTAGCTGGAGGTGACTCTTGATCCTGGCTCAGCTTCCAAATCCGGCTCACCACTCTAAGTCCGTGGATGGATCCAGGTTAGATTGGATCAAGGTAACGCTTACTTCTTGGAGACAAGGAGGTGACACAGTCCGCGGACGGCTTGGGTTCCAACTTCCTTCTCTCTTGACCTGTCCTCTACTTATTTTGACTCCAAAGTCCTCATCCAGAGCATAAAGAAGATAGTGTTAGCACCAGGATGTCAGGCTAATGCCTGCTTTTAATGTTGAGTTTGATCCTTTAGTAGAGAGTCAAGTTTAAATAAGCTTCTCTTTCTAAATAGACTTAGTAGTAAAAGCAGGTATTATCATCAGTGAAGTCTTTGTATCAATTCAAGATCTATCTCAAAAAAACACTGACACAGTGATTAATTAAGCACTTACCATAGTTCCCTTCACACAAAAATCAGAGGTGCACCGGCCATGCCCTCAAGGAACAGAACAGGGAGGAAAGGGCCATGGATTCAAGATTCTGCAGAGATCAAAAGAGAGCTCACCATGGAGAGCCAAAGGGACCTTGGAAGGGAGATCTCCATAGATTGAGGGGCCAGGAAAGGGCATGAAAACACGCGGCTGTCCTTGATGAGGCATCAGGAATAAATAAGGATTTTCAACTCAGATGGACTGAGGCAAGAACAGTGAGGAAGGAGGGCTCACAGGGAGCAAAGAGCTGGAGAAGAAAACTATCAGACCCCCACGGAGGTCAGTCCGTAGTTCACACGGGGCAGTTGTGTAAGTCCAGGTCACAAGAATCCCTCTGACTTACTTCACTTGGTATGATAATCTCCAGGTCCATCCATGCTGTCACAAATGGCATAATTTCATTCTTTATAATGACTTTGCTTTGAGAACCCCATGAACACAATGAACAGGCAAAAAGATATGACCCCAGAAATGAGCCCTCCAGGTCAGTAGGTGTCCAATATGCTGCGGAAGAAGAAAGGAGAAACAGCTCCATAAAGAAAGAAGAGGCTGGGCTAAAGTGGAAGCGTCGCTCAGTCTGGTGGTGAAAATAAAGTCGATGCTGTAAAACAATGCGTAGGACTGATGCTGAAGCCGAAGCTCCGATACTTTGGCCACCTGATGTGAAGAGCTGACTCACTGGGAAAGACCCTGACTCTAGGAAAGATGGAAGGCAAGAGGAGAAGGGGACGACAGAAGATGAAATCGTTGGGTGGCATCATTGACTCTATGCACATGAGTTTGAGCAAACTCTGGGAGAGCGTGAAGGACAGGGAAGCCTGTTGTGCTGCAGGCAGTGGGGTTGCAAAGAGTCGGACACCACTGAGCCACCAAACTGAATGGAACTAACTGTGGAGCACAGTATGGAGATTTCTTTAAAAATTAAAAAGAATTGCGTTATCATCTAGCAATCCCATTCCCAGGCATATAACCAGACAAAACTGTAATTCATTCCTTCCAATGAATATCCAATACTGATTTCCTTTAGGATGGACTGGTTGGATCTCCTTGCAGTCCGACATTCCTACACTGTTGGTGAGAATGTAAATCGGGGTAGCCACTGTGGAATGTTGGAATCAAGATAGAGTGCTTTAGGAACTTCCCTGGTGTTGGTGTGTTTAGCTGCTCAGTCGTGTCCGACTCTTGCGACCCCAAAGACTGTGGCCTGCCAGGCTCCTCTGTCCATGGGATTCTCCAGGCAAGAATACTGGAGTGGGTTGCCATCTGGTGGTGGGCCCAGTGGCTAAGACTCTGTGTTCCCAATGCAGGCAGACCAGGTTCAATCCCTGGTCAGGGAATTAGATCCCACATGCCCCGACTAAAGATCCTATGTGCCACAACTAAGACCCAGTGCAGCCAAATAAAAAAGTAAAAGGGATTGTAGTTAATTAGTTGCTAAGTCATATCCTACTCTTTTGTGACACCATGGACTGTAGGCCACCAGGCTCCTTTGTTCCTGAAATTTCCCAGGCAAGAATGCTAGGGTGGGTTGCCAGTCCTTCTCCAGGGAATCTTCCTGACCCAGGGATTGAACCCACATGTCCTGCATTAACAGGCAGGTTCTTTACCACTGAGCAACCAGGGAAGTCCAATTAAAAAAAGGTACAATGCTTTATTTTCAAACTCATTCCCTTTCACCTCGGATCTGACCATAAGGCTTCCGTGGGTATTTTAGAGAAGGTAAAGCTGAAGCAGAGAGTTCAGTCATCTCGAAAGGTCCTAGTAGTCTTTCCAAGTTGATCATAAGGCATTTCTCCACTTTATAAAATTAATCGCTAGCAGCTGACATGTAGGCCGTTCCTGCTCTGTGCCCAGTCCTGTTCTAAGCACTTACATATTGTAACACGCTAGGACCGTACAACATCCCTAAGACTATTCCCATTGTGCACGGAGGCACAGCTGTGAAATCCCGACAGTGGGCTGAGCCCAAGGCAAGGGGGGCATCCGGTCTAGGAAAGGCCTGATGGCTTGAACAACAGACAACTCACTGACGACAAAATTGTCTCCCAAGCCAGGGCCTGTCCTGCAGTTCCTGGCCTGGTTAAGTGCCTCTCCACCAGAAAAACATCCTTGTTTACTGACATGACTGGTGATATTTTAGTTCTCAAGACTTTTAGACTTTGGCAGGATCTTAAGGAAGCAGAGACTCACCTCCAAAGAACATGCCCCGGGTTAATGTTCCCACAGCCCTGGAGGTGAGAAGCAGAACCAGTTTTACCAAAGGAATGAAGATGAAGAAATAGGGATGTTATCTTGTCCCCAGAATATTGTGGAGTTGATTCATCTGGGTCACTTACTATTAAAAAAAAATAACTTCATGATCATCTAAATTTCAAAACATGGTGCAGTCGTAAAAAATCCACCTGCCAGTGCAGGGGACGTAAGAGATGCGGGTTTGACCCCTGGGTCAGGAATATACCCTGGAGTAGAGTATGACAACCCACTCCAGTATTCTTGCCTGGAGAATCCCATGGACAGAGGAGCCTGGTAGGTTGCAGTCCATGGGGTCACAAGACTCAGACACAACTGAGCATAGAGCACACAAACTTCAAAATGATTTTGGTACACTTTTGGGTCAATGGATGAATCCCTGGGGGGGACAAAATGGTTGTCACTAAATGTTATTACTTACATTAAATATGCCACGGCCTCCAATGACCAAAATATGAGTATGAACATATCTCAGGTCTTCTATAAGCTCAATACCAGACCAAATATAATACTCCCTTACCAAATGCTTTCTCCCCCAAAACACAAGGTAGTCAGGGAAAAAGTGTGTGTTAGTCGTTCAGTCGTGTCTGACTCTTTGTGACCCTTTGGACTATAGCCCACCAGGCTCCTCAGTCCACGGGATTTCCCAGGCAAGAATACTAGAGTGGATTGCCACATCCTCCTCCAGGGGATCTTCCTGACCCAAGAATCGAACCCACATCTCCGTGTCTCCAGCAGTCAGGGTAAAATTTGTGAGTAATTCATCTCTACACTGCGGTTTATCATAGTAGATGGTCAATAAATGTCACTCAAACACAGAAACTGAAGGCCCCTCACTCCTCTAGTGTCAGGACTTAATCTGGGGACCTGGGTCAAAATCCCTTTGGGAAAGAAAACAAAATCAAGCCAACAACACAAGCATCCTGACCTTTAGATTTCTTCTATTTCTCCTTGTAAATGCTGGCTTGCAAAGCAGTCTTTTGCAAGGCGAGCTGTTATTTAATTCACTTAAGAAAAATCATCCCTTGCTATGGAGAACACCCCTCTTTATTGTGGGCACCACATACATGATGTGGGATTTGTTTCAGAGTAATAAACCTCTGAGGGGGTCCAGGGTCCTTGCAGATAACAGGCATGTCCCAACAACTGGGTGACCAGCCAGAGCCTCCATTAAGTCCTGGGCAGGGATTTCATTACCAATGTCCTTCACTTGTCTTTGGAAGGCAGATCACCAGCAATGGTCACCTGGGGGAAAATACGTATGTAAGAACATAGCCTTCTTCCTTATTTCTCACCCTCTGGCTAAATCAGTAGTGTTCTCGGCAATTTATGTTCCAGCTGAATGACAGAAAGGGGTGAGTCCCAGATAATCCAAAGAGCAAGTAATACATTCATGGGTAGTTAACTATTGACTCTTTTCTCTGACTCTCTAGTCCTTAAACCTAAGCTGAGCTTGTTTCTCTTGTTCCTATTCTCTTTCTATTACCCCTATTTCAACTGGTGTGGGTTATCTCTTATGAGGCTAGCCTGTCCCCCCTGTGACACCAAGAGATACACATTTCTTGCTTTCCTTGTCATGACAAGTACAATCTGCTCCTCAGGGCCTCTGTACTTGCTGTTCCCTCTGCATAGAACACTCTTCCCGGAACTTCCCTTGGATATTCTGTTCACTCATCCAAGCTTAGAAGGCCTTCTTCCTACAACTTGCCTGGACCTCCCTACAGGACGCTGTCCTTAGTGGTTTTTTATTAGAGCTGTTGCTTTGTGATATCACTCATTCGGTTGAAGGTTTGTCTGTTGCCTGCCCCGTAAGCACCACAAGGGCAAGGTCCGGGTCTAACTTATCCCTGCAGATGAATGTGTGACACATAGCAAAGGGCCCAGTCAGAGTAGAAGCTCCTGGTATTGCTAAATGATGAATGGATGGATGGGTGGACAGATGGATGGAAAGATGAATGGGTGGTGGGCTGGATGGATAGATGAATGGATGGGTGGATAGATGAATGGATGGGTGGGTGGATGAATGAACCTCCCACTAATACATGATACCCTGTTTTAAGCCCTGTGATAGGCTCTTTACATAGAGACAAACATACATACATCTGGACAAAACCAAGCATGGCATCATTCATGCCCCTTTTAGCAGTGAGGAAAAGGAAGCTCAGAATGACCACGAGTTTGTCCAAGGACACTTTGTGATTAGGTGTTGCATCCATGCTTCAAATCCACGTCTGTATGAACCCAGATCCCATCGCCATTCCACCATTCAGCTTTGCCTCCCCTAAGCAATCAGCTTTTCTACTTCACAACATCCTTTGTGTCAGTGGAAGAAAAACCTTAAAAACCTAACTAAAAGTAGATGAAAATTCATTCATAGATTTATAATAGAATAAATTGATGAAACTGAGTGAACTAATGAGATAGTCTTTGATAAAACAAACTTCACAGAGGTAAGACATTTTTAATTTTTCAGTTCAGTTCAGTCTCTCAGCCATGTCCGACTCTTTGCCACCCCATGGACTGCAGCACGCCAGGCTTCCCTGTCCGTCACCAACTCCCACAGCTTGCTCAAACTCATGTCCAACCAGACAGTGATGCCTTCCAACCATCTCATCCTCTGTCCTCCCCTTCTCCTCCTGTCTTCAATCTTTCCCAGTATGAGTCTTTTCCAATGAGTCAGTTCTTCACATCAGTCCTTCCAATGCATATTCAGGACTGATTTCCTTTAGGATTGACTGGTTTGATCTCCTTGCAGATTTTTAGTGTTTTTAATTTTTAACATTTCCCAAATTTAAAGCACCTTACAGAAAAAAATCTTCTATAGACAAGAGAACTCTGCCTCCCAGAGGAGGTATGTGGTATCACACCCAGCTCTTGTGCTCGGTAAACCCGCAGAACAGACCCACAGCATATGCTACTTGTACTTTGAAGAAGAGAGTAGAAACAAGAGGTGGAGGAAGAGGAAGAGGAGGAAGAAGAGATAATGATGATCACAATAATAATAAAAAACAAGGAGGACAACACAGGCTCGCAATGCTGTGCTTTGCTTTATTCAGAAAGCAGATTTGCATTCATTTTACTTCAAGTCATACAATGCGGCCATGAAATTGAAAGAGGCTTGCTCCTTGGAAGAAAAGTTATGACCAACCTAGACAGCATATTAAAAAGCATAACATTACTTTGCCAATAAAGGTCTGTCTGGTCAAAGCTATGGTTTTTCCAATAGTCATGTATGGATGTGAGAGTTGGACTGTGAAGAAGGCTGAGTGCCAAAGAAATGATGCTTTTGAACTGTGGTGTTGGGAGAAGACTCTTGAGAGTCCCTTGGACTGCAAGGAGATCCAACCAGTCCATCCTAAAGGAAATCAGTCCTGAATATTCATTGGAAGGACTGATGCTGAAGCTGTAAGTCCAATACTTTGGCCACCTGATGTGAAGAACTGACTCATTTATAAAGACCTTGATGCTGGGAAAGATCGAAGGTGAGAGGAGAAGGGAATGACAGAGGATGAGATGGTTGGATAGCATCACTGACTCGATGGACATGAGTTTGAGTAAACTCTGGGAGTTGGTGATAGACAGGGAGGCCTGGCATGCTGCAGTCCATGGGGTCGCAAAGAGTCGGACATGGCTGAGTGGCTGAACTGAACTGAACTGAATGTCATATATCTTGATGGCAGTTCTGAAATTGTTTGGGGTCCCAAAGACTCTGTCTCCTCAGTTTCTACCAACAGAAAAATAGGCTGTCTGGGTTCTTGTTGGTTCTTGCTGTTGTTTCCTGGTCCAATGCCAGGTTTATCCTGTGACTCATTTCCTCATTTGTGGGAAGGATTAGCGTGGTGACCTGGAGAATAAAAGGAGGCGTTTTGGGCACTCACCTCTAAAGTGAGTTCCTTCTGCTCTGACATTAGACTGACTTGTCAGCAGCAACTGCCTCCAACATGAAGCTGGTGACGGTCCTCATGCTGGTCGCCCTCCCCCTGTACTGCTATGCAGGTGAGTACTGACGGGCGCACAGATGTGGGGCTAAGGTTGCTGTCTGGTTCCCTGTGCAAGAGCTCCCAACCCCCAAGCACCAGTACAGGCCTGCCCACCAGAGACCTAAGCATCATCACTCATTCCAGAACATCTGAAAGAAGCCCTTTGTGAGCTTTGCCTCTGCCCTGGGGCTGCACGTAGTGTCTGACGACATTCAGGGTGTCCCGCCGTCATCACAGGTGCCATGGGATGAGGCTAGGGACTGACTACTAGAATTAGGCATTTCAGCAGGGCAAGGGGAAGAGATGCTCTGATGATTCCTGATTTTATACCAGATGGGTTTCCTGAAAGAGGCACTCTTGGAGTCTCCTTAAATATGAAAAGAAACAGGAAATCTGCCAGGAGGTAAAGTTTAGGCTGCGGTGGGTGACCCAGGGTCCTGCACCCAGTTGGGGAGTCCCAACTCTTCACAAGTTTTCACAGTTGATTTGAGCCCTTCTGGAATGCCTTTCCTCCCAGTCCCTCCCTGCTCAATGTTGACTGAAGAGGGGAGTTCACACCTCCTTGGAGGTCTCCTTCCCGAGTGAAGATCCAGTTCGAGAATAATGCCCTGGCGGCTAGTCTAGTCATCGGTAATAAGTCACAGACATAGTGTACTTTATTCAACTTACAAAGCTCTTTTGTTCTTCTTTCATTTCTGTTTATTTATTCTTAGTTGTACTAGGTCTTCATTACTTTGCCCAGACTCTCTCTAGTTGTGGCGAGTGGGGGCAACCCTTCACTGGGGTGCGAGGGCCTCTCATTGCGATGGCTTCTCTTGTTGCAAAGCAAGGGCTGTAGAGCGTGGGCACAGCAGCTGTAGCACACAGGGTTAGCTGCCCTAAGGCGTGTGGAATCTTCCCCAACCAGGGATCGAATTCACGTCCCCCACATTGGCAGGCAGATTCTTATGCGCTGTGCCACCAAAGAAGTCCTACAGAGCTCTTTTAAATATCCTCACCTCATTTGTTCCTCAAGTACTTGCAGATGTGTTCAAGGTGACAGGCTCAAGGTCAACTAAATAAAAAATTACAGACCCAAGAATAAAAGCCAGTTCTCTCTAATCCAGTTCCAGAACTCTTTCTCCTACCCAACTGAAATCACCACAACAGATCACTTCACAAACAAGAATTTCATTTGTACATTATTTTGTTTGTTTGTTTCAGAAAATCATTAGCATCAACAGAGCTAATGGACAATATTCTAGAAGCAGTACATGTACAATCCTGGGAAATTTTACTTGTTACTTGGAATGATAATGGTGAAACATCGTATGACTCTGAACAAAGAAAGACCAGATAAAGTTTAATATGTTGCCCTGAGTCAGAGCATCTCACTTCCTCAACACCCTCCTTAGTCAAGGTTACATAAGGTTTGGCTTCTAGAGGCTAGCAAAAGGAAGCACAGATGTTTTAGGTCTTAGAGAAATCCCAGATCCCAAGTTTACTCTTGTAGAATAGAGAACTGAAGACCATTTGCCATAATCTTTATGAATAGACATCTCTGCTGCTGCTGCTGCTGAGTCGCTTCAGTCGTGTCCGACTCTGCGCGACTCCGTAGACAGCAGCCCACAAGGCTCCTCCGTCCCTGGGATTCTCCAGGCAAGAACACTGGAGTGGGTTGCCATTTCCTTCTTCAATGCATGAAAGTGAAAAGTGAAAGTGAAGTCGCTCAGTTGTGTCCAACTCAGAGACCCCATGGACTGCAGCCCACCAGGCTCCTAAATGACAACCACCATGGTTCTGCCCTCCAAAGATGTTCATGCATCCATAATGGAGCCCATGTTTGCCTTCTTTCTTCCCAGGTTCTTCTGGCTGCTCCCTTCTTGACAATGTGGTTGAAAAATCAGTTGATCCCACTGTGTCCAAGGATGAATATAGAGCATATCTTAAAGATTTCGCACAGACTGACGTTGAGAAAAAGGCTGCAGATGAATTAAAGCAATGTTTTCTCCAGCAGTCAAATGAAACTCTGGCCAATTTCAAACAGATGTTGGTAATTTCAGCTTCTTCTGATGTGCTTTTACAACCAAGGGACAGGGACAAATAGACTCTACATTTGTTATTCATTACACTAAAGCGAGTGATGAATGTGTTTCATTTCCATTTATTTCATTGTGTGGTGAGTCTGATGACTTTGACATCAAGAAAGATGTCCAAGTCTACAGTGCTGAAGTCTTCAGTGAATAATAAATTTAAAAGACAGAAGAGGGAAAAGCAAAGGGTCTACCTAAACCACATTTCCCCAGTAGGCACAGAGGCAGACACACACACACATTATGATCAGTGAAATAAACCAGTCACAAAAAGACAAAGGTAGCTCAACTCTTATACCAGGTTTCAGGAGTAGCCAATCTCATAGAAACACAGGGTGGAATAGTGGTTTTCAGAAGTCGGATATTGAGGGGAAATGGGGGTTATTTAACAGGTATATAGTTTCATTTTTGTAACCTGAAGACAGTCTGGAGATTGGTTGTACTGACTGCAGAGTGAATATAGTATTAGGTATATTTGAAATGGTGAAAATGGTAAATTGAATCATTTACTATGTAATTTAAATTACATCATTTACTATGATCCTTATAATGAAGGATGCTAGGCTTTTCTTCTTGAAAAGCCTAACTCAGATGGATCTTTCTGAGTCACAGCCTCAAGATTTTACAGGCTACAAAGTCAAAGATGAAGGTCCCGGCTATTTTCTATATTTATGACAGAAAGTCTGCATAGGAATTCAAAACTTCCTTGGGTCCTTGTATTGGTGCTGAGATTGTCACGATTCTATGGAAAACTGATAATATACGTAGCATCGTTATAGATAAGTTATTACAGCAAGAAATGTGCAGAAAAGAACTTACTCAAGGGACCTCTGGTGGGGAAAAGATCTGGAAGCACCAGCACTTTTTGGCATTGATAAATGTCTCCTGAATGATAAGATAAATGGGATCATTCTGATTTAACTTCCAGGACTAATTCTCTTGAATGTCAGATGTGTGTGAACGCATTCAAGATAACAATTAGAAGAAATGTTTATTGTGCAAGATTTTATTTTGCAAGAGGGAGCTGAAAATCTAAGTGATTTTTTTTTGTTTTTCAGCAAATCATATACGACAGTATATACTGTAAATAATTCTAACTTTCTGCAAGACCTTTGGCTCAGAAATGTCAACTGGCGATGAGTATATACCACAAGCTGTCTGTCTTTTTTGTCTTTTAATCTACACACTGCAAGACAATTGTTGAAACCTCAAATACATTTTCATTTCAATAAAATATCTGCATATCTAAAGTTCTTTTTTGTTATCTGATTCAAATAGAGACTTTAGAGAGCTTCACATATAACACACACACAGAATTATTCATTAAATAACTCATGGGTGAAGGATGGAGGTATCTGAAAGGCACTTTGTCTCTTACCATTTCTAGTCCAACATTAATTGTCTCTCTGGAAAAGCGGTTTTCCTCCCCTCCTCATTCCCATCTCCCCAGGAACTAGAGGGGAGTTTCCGGTGGTTGGGTCATACCCAAGTTCCCTGACCTGCTTCAGTCTTCATCTTCATTCCGAACCCTGCTGGCCATGGGGGGCAGCTTTCTCAGCTCTCTCTGTCTCTGCCCCAAGTGTGCAGGGCTGGGAACAGAGCCATTGAGAGAGGTAACTCAGGCAAAGCCAGGGTGAATCCTGTCTTGATTTTAAAATCTGATATATGGCACTAATCTTAACTTTTAACATTAGTTCACAAAAATATTGTTTACCCTAATTCCTGAGATTTGAGTGAGTTTAAGTCGCTTAGTCCTGACCGACTCTTTGCAACCCCATGGACTGTAGCCCGCAAGACTCCTCTGTCCGTGGAATCCTCCAGACGAGAATACTAGAGTGGGTAGCCACTCCGTTCTCCAGGGGAATCTTCCCGACCCAGGGGTCCAACCCGAGTCTCCTGCATTACAAGGAGATTCTTCACTGTCTGAGCCACCAGATGGTTGATGCCCCCTAATAGAACTGTAGGACTGTCCCCACATGTGTCCCTTGAATGGCAGCGTAACTCATCCCCTCATTCACACAAGGACCTATGAAGTCAGGAAGATCAGGGGGAAATGTGCACTATGTTGGAACAAAGCAAAACAAGAAATTTTAAAATCGCACCTTAGCTCCCTTTACTTCTACCAGTCCCCACAACCCTTTCACCAAAGATAAGTTACTGCCCTTCTGCTCGCACCTCCCAGAGTCCCTTTTCCTTCTGGGGCCATCCCTTCTACCAGGAAGACCTCTGGCCCTTTCTTGGGATGATTCAGCTCCCCGAAATTCTGACTCTTCCCTCCTATATAATGTGTACAGGAAAGAGGCACGAGAGAGGTCCTACGATGGGGAGCCATTCTCTGGTCAGACCAGTCTCAGCTTTGAAGGGAGGTGGTCTTAGGATTGGAAGTAAGGGCAGCTCCCAGCTGCAAGCAAGCCTCTCCCCAGCCTCAGTCTCAGCACTCCGACAGCTTTGGCCTCCATCTGCCCCAGGACATCAGAGAGCTGTCCCAGTGGAGTGAAGATTCCTGTTCAACACAGTCACGCATTTGCCAGGCACACCACCCGGCTGAGGATATAACCAAAGAATGTCTGCTGGAGGGGCTGATGCCTGCAAAGCCATGCAGAGCCCAAGAGGATGACGGAGGACTTTGCTGACAACACCAGCAACTGCCAGACATCCAGCAGATGGGAGTGTTGGAAGAAACACCAAAGATTGGAGCAAACGGAAGCAGCTTTCTGGAATGTCCATGTCAGCAGGTCACTCAACCGACTTTGGCCACAGCAGAAGACACAGTGTACTTTCTGACCACCATGGAATCACACTGAAAACCAAGAACAGAATGATCATAGGAAAACCTCTAATCACTTGGCTAAAAGAGACACACAAACATACACACTCCTTTAAAAACCAATGAATCATCAAATACTTCCTAAATATTTTTTTTAAGTGTCTGTCCCCAGCACTGACCTGTCACCCTATGGTGGAAAAGGGTGGTCTTGTGCAAACTGCAGGCTTCATTACCTAACATGTAGCATCAGCACTAAGGCGATAAGGAACGGGGAGCAGATGGTAGGTACACGAGAGCTAAATTCCTGCGGAAAATGCACTGCTAACAAACTCTGGTGGAAACAGGAATCCTAGAGACCAGTGAGGAGGCTGGAATCATGAGTGTCATGTTCAAGATTTTTGGCAAGGTAAACATACAGAAAACACCTCGTAGAACTGTTTCTCCTATTTTTCCTTCTAACTACACTCTGTAGGACTCTTCCTGCCTAGAGTTGGAGACAGGACAGTGACATCTCTCCAGGCAGAAATGCATCATTCTTGCTATACTTCTAACATATGTCTTGGACTTAAGCAAATATTACATCTCTTGGAAGTTAACACTCAAGTTAAACCACTTCTCACAAAATGCATGAACAGCATCAAAAATCATCTGAGATAGATAGATACAGATCTGAATCACTTTTCTGTACACCTGAAACGAACACAACATTATAAATCAACTATATTTCAGTAAAAAAAAAAAAATACACTAAGCGGATGCCAATTGCCTGGGAATGGTAATAAAAATAAATGTGCTTTATGAGTTTCTGACTAAAAGGGCTCAGTAAGGACTAAGATCGATGGAAAAGACTCACATCTGAATAAATCCTAGTTTCCATGAATAAAATTCAGAAATTCAGGGTTGAAAAGAAAAACCTACATGTTTCCCACAAAATAAGTAGAACTCACATCAGACTTTTCAACAGCAGCATGAAAAGAGACTGGACACAGAAAGCTGATTGTGTGCATGTGTGTACTCTGTTGCTCACTCGTGTCTTTGAGACCCCATGACTGTAGCCTGCCAGGCTCCTCTGTCCATGGGATTTTCCAAGCAAGAATACTGGAGCAGGTTGCCATTTCCTTTTCCAGTGGATCTTCCCGACCCAAGGACTGAACCCACATCTCCTGTGTCTCCTGCATTGGGAGGCAGATCCTTTACCGTTGAGTCACCTGGGAAGACCAGAAAGTTGATTACTTACTGCCCAAGGCTGAAGGGGTCATGGGAATGGGGAATGACTGCTGTCTGGAGGGTTCTTTTTGGGGGGTGATGAAAATGTTCTACAATGGACTGTGGGGATGATGGCACAACTCTGAATATATTTAAAAACCACTGAAGGGTACCCTTTAAATGCATGCATTCTATGATGTGTGAGTTACATCTCAATAAAGCTGTTGAAAAAAAAATGTGCTTTTGTTAACAGGTCTTCCTGAGGGTGATGGGATTAGAAATGAAACATAGGGACTTTCATGGTGGTCCTGTCGTTAAGACTCTGATCTTCTGATGGAGGGGGTGTGAGTTCCATCCCCGGTCCTCGAACTAGGATCTCTCATGCCACGGGGCATGGTCAACAAATTTTAAACATAATAATAATTTTTAAAGGTATTTTTCTAAAAAGGAATAAAGAAATTAAATACAGTGTTTGCCTACCAGGATCAACAATTTACAAAATAGTTTATGCTCTTTTGTTGTTGCTCAGTCATGTCCAACTCTTTGCGACCCCACAGACTGCAACACATCAGGCTTCCTTGTCCATCACCATCTCCCGGAGCTTGCTCAAATTCATGTCCATTGAGTTGGTGATGCCATCCAATCATCTCATCCTCTGTCATCCCCTTCTCCTTCTGCCCTCAATCTTGCCCAGCTTCAGGGTCTTTTCCAACAGGTGGCCAAAGTATTGGAGCTTTAGCCTCAGCATCAGTACCTCCAATGAATATTTAGGACTGTTTTCCCTTAGGATGGACTGGTTGGATCTCCTTGCAGTCCAAGGGACTCTCAAGAGTTTTCTCCAACACCACAGTTCAAAAGCATCAATTCTTTGGTGCTCAGCCTTCTTTATGGCCCAGCTCTCACATCCATACATGACCACTGAAAAAACCATAGCTTTGACTATCAACAATTTACAAAATAGTTATGCTCTAAATAGTAAGGATATTAAAAACAGATATCAGAGAGCTATTTACCAAGCCCTTCTCCTCTGGAGCCAGGACACACGGCTGATCTTCTTTTCACTGAGTTCAGGCCAGTGGAATGTGGGGGCCATGAGAAACATTTCCTCCAGGCCTGTCCCAGAAAGCTCCCCTCCTTATTCCCTCTTCTGCCACCGAACACCAAGATCCAGGAGAGTCCTAAGGTTCTATCAGATGCTTCAGTGGTAAAGCCTGAGTGCCTGAATGACTGCATGAAGCTGGAAGAGTTTCAAGGACAGGATGCTAGAAGTGATCTGCTCTAGGGCAAAGGAACATTGAACAGATATTGAACCTACACCTATATCTCTTCAGGGAGGTGTACTTTATGGGATTTAGAAAAGTAGGTTCCAGGGTAGGTTCACTTCTACCCATCACTTTCAAATGCTCCACAGGCACGGCATCTCTGTATGCCCACATGCCCAGGGAAAATACTCCCACTGCCCAAACCTCAGCACCCACTGGGTTCTGAGGAGCATCCATTTGTCTGTTAGTGTCCAATCAAGAAACAGAAAACCTTCTAGGTATATTGAGCAGAGCAAATTTCCTACAGGAGTTGATAATGAAGGTGAAAGGCTGGAATAGGGATAAGGGAGCATAAAGGATCCACAAGGATTGATAATTACAGAAGATAATACTGCCTCTCAAACTGGAGTTGAAAACTAAAAGGTCTTGCCCATCCCATGGGTGCAGGTGAAGGTGAAGTCGCTATTGTCGAAACTGAGCTTCCTGAGCAAGAACCAAAGGACCAAGGCCCAAGACATGAAGCCACAGCTGTAAACATGGCCGCGGCTGGGCTGCTGGTCTACTCTACCCCCTGCTGCCACAACCGCTGCAAGAGGCGATGTCAGAAGCTCAGAACACATGACTGCTGCCCCCTACCCCATTCCGATCTTCATCAGTGCCCTTCCCTGGAGAGCCTAACGAGAAGGCGGCTGGCAAGAGAGCCTGGGATGTGTCGCACATGGGTCTTCAGTTCCAGCAGATGAGAGACAGGTAGGAAAAAGGAACTAATTCAGCAACTAAATAAATAGAGACCCTACCAGGCACACAGTGATTGCAATCTACAGTCTTGGTCTTAGATCTTTGATACAGTGAAGGCGAACATCTGACCTATAACAAAATTAACAGCTTGTAAGTTTTTGCCCATGACATGACAAAAAGACTTAATTAGCATAGTAAGTGTATCAACTAACCAACACATATGCTTAAAATTCCTATAAGATGCTTTTAAATTTTTAAATTATTTATTCATTTAGTTTCCTTTGCACTGGTCTTCGCTGCTGCACACAGGCTTGCTCTAGTTGTGGTGAGCGGGGCTACTCTTCATTGTGGTGCGTGGCCTTCTCATTGCAGTGGCTCCTCTTGTTGCAGAGCGCAGGCTCTAAGGCACTTGGGTTTCGGTAGTTGCAGCACTCGGGCTCAGCGGTTGTGGCACAGGGGCTCAGTTGCTCCACAGCGTGTAGGATCTTCCTGGACCAGGCACTGAACTTGTGTCCCCTGCATTCGCAGGTGGATTCTTATCCATTGAGCCACCAGGGAAGCCCCTGTAAGATCTTATGTCTTTTGTCTTATACCTGAAGAGTAGCTCTGGAGAAGGAAATGGCACCCCACTCCAGTACACTTGCCTGGAAAATCCCATGGACAGAGGAGCCTGATAGGCTGCAGTCCATGGGGTCACGAAGAGTCGGACACAACTGAGCGACTTCACTTTTACTTTTCTCTTTCATGCATTGGAGAAGGAAATGGCAACCCACTCCAGCATTCTTGCCTGGAGAATCCCAGGGACAGAGGAACCTGGTGGGCTGCCATCTATGGGGTCGCACAGAGTCGGACATGACTGAAGCGACTTGGCAGCAGTGGCAGCAGCAAAAAGTAGCAAATCTACAATGAGATTTGGGGAAAGAAGCAAAGGCTACACGTATGTAAGTGTTAGATGATAATGGAGATGAATGAGGGCCAAGAAACAAGAAACAAAAATCTTTCATTATCCCCTCCACTACAAAAGACTGTTGGGAGCAGAAAGTCCTTCTAGCGATCAAAGTCAACAGCCTTGGGGCTCCTACAGTGACTGTGAGCTCAACAGTTCCCTGGTCCTGAGGTTGTTTGGCTTCCTTCTCCACACTGTTCTTTCAGAATTCTTTTTTTTTTTTTTTAATGTACATTTAACATGTCATGAATGCCATAGCATTATTCTTTTTTTTCCTCAAGGGGAAAGATGGAAAAAAACTGCTAATTTCATCATCATAAGTGGCACCTGTGTTTGCAGAGGACTCAGACTCGCCTATTTGGAAGGGACCTGTGATGGGGTTGTGATTTGCTGTCCCCAGAGGTCTCCTGCACCTGTAGGGCTGACCTACAATGACGAGCATGTACCTCAAGGACCTGGCAGCTCACCTTATTGACTGTGGGAGGGGCAGGAAGAGCCTTTAGCACCTGGCTCCACTCCTGCAAGGCAGCTTGCCCTCTGGAATTGCTTCAGGTAACATCCAATCCCCAGGAAGAACAGACTTATTTGAACAGTGCCTCACCTTGGTCTGGTAATCCTGACTCCTGCAGAAAACAACTTAGAATGGAGGGAGAGTCCTCGACATTCAAGTGTCCTCTACTTGGTAGAGAAAACTTCTGGAACTCTGCCTGGAAATCAAGAGCCCTTGAGAGTTTCACTATGCAATACTCCTCAGATCTTTCTAAATGCATCCTACATGTTCTTGACCTGGGAGGGTTCGCAGCTACACAAGATCTGCTTATTGTAGTTTCTTTAGCCCTTACATTGTCCCTGGTTTTATGTATGTACAGCCCTGCTACAGCTCTGGGGTAGGTGGAATATATGGGTATAATTTCATATTTGAAGCTGGGCATGTCTGTTGGAATTTTCAGCCCATGTATTGAAAGCTTAGGGCTGCATCTTTGTGAGAAGTCTCCAAATGAATAAAGTAAATCAAGTCATACATCAACAGTAAGTGCATCTGGTATATATCTATATAATGGAATTATACTCAGCCATAGAAAAGAAGGAACTTTTACCATCTGCAATCCCATGTATGGATTTGGAGGGCATTATGCTAAGTGAAAGGTCAGACAGAGAAATTCAAATACTGTATGATATCACTTATATGTGGAATCTAAAAAATACAAAGAAACAAATTAGTGAATATAACAAAAAGAAATATTCACAGGTATAGAAAACAGGCTAGTGGTTACCAGTGAGGAGGGGGAGAGCAGGAGGGGCAATGTAGGGGTAGGGGATTAAAAGCACAAATTACTAGGTATAAAGTGAGCTACAAGGGATATATTGTACAACACACTGAATATAGCCAAAATATTATAATAACTATAAATGGGATAAAACCTTTAAAAATTGCAAATCACTATATCATATACTTCCAACTTAAAAAATATTGCACATCAACTATATTTCAATATTTTAAAAAATGTGTTAGGGTAATGGTATGCTGGTGTTCTGCTATACATATCCTTACAGTGTTTCTGTATATTTGAACCTAATTCCAAATACAAAATGTACTGTGATGAACACAGCTTCTGCCTTCTCAGGAAAGGAGGTCTTAGGCCATCCAAAGAGGGTACTTGATATCCCTGGGTCGGGGGGGTACCCCACTGATGCTTCATGGTGTATGAAGTCAGTTTACAAGTGGACGAGTGGTCCCCAAAGTCTAGGTGGTGTCTCCACTGATACCTGGCTGGATACCCAGCACTGTGAACAGCACAAGTAGCTCAGTGCACACAAGGAGTAAGTGTTAAGGGAATTCAGGAGCAAATCAAGCATTTCTAATATTTTCCTATCTCCTTCTGCCTAGGGTATGACACAGACAAGAGATTTAGGCATCACAGGACCATCACTTCATGGCAGGAGTTGATGAACAAGGAGACGGAAACAATCTCTGATGCTCCATCACCTTTCCCACGTCCATCTGCAGCTCACAGCCACGGCCCAGAGTTATCTGAGCTGCTTTAGGCATAGGAGAGCGGTGGGCAGGTGGTCTGTGGCAGTAGAAAGGAGTGACTACACCACTCACATGTTTCCCTGGGGAACCCCAGGATATACATCTCATAATTTCCACAATGCAGAAGCACAAGGGAAGAAGGAATAAAATGCCTTCGTGGAGTTTGTAAGACAAGGTGCATTGGCGATTTGGGGACCAGCAAAGATGGAGAAGGAAATGGCAGCCCACCCCAGTGTTCTTGCCTGGAGAATCCCAGGGATGGGGGAGCCTGGTGGGCTGCCGTCTATGGGGTTGCACAGAGTCGGACACGGCTGAAGCGACTTAGCAGCAGTAGCAAAGATGTTTGCAGCTTTGGACAAAGACCAGATATTTATTTCAATTGTTGATACTTTTTAAATTTATGAAGTGAAATGCTATTGATAAATATATCTCTTCATGAGCTGAATGAGGACTCTTTGTGATTTTAGATATGCATGCTGCTGCTGCTGCTAAGTCGCTTCAGTTGTGTCCGACACTGTGTGACCCCATAGATGGCAGCCCACCAGGCTCCCCCGTCCCTGGGATTCTCCAGGCAAGAACACTGGAGTGGGCTGCCATTTCCTTCTCCAATGCATGAAAGTGAAAAGTGAAAGGGAAGTCGCTCAGTTGTGTCTGATCCCTAGTGACCCCATGGACTGCAGCCCACCAGGCTCCATGGGATTTTCCAGGCAAGAGTACTGGAGTGGGGTGCCATTGCCTTATCCTTATATATGCATAGATATTGTGAAAAAAGAAAGCAAAGTGGAGTCTCTCAGTCGCGTCTGACTCTTTGCAACCCCATGGACTGTAGCCCTGACAGGTTCCTTTGTCCATGGAATTTTCCAGGCAAGAATACTGGAGTAGGTTGCCATTTCCTTCCCCAAATGGATCTTCCCATCCCAGGGATTGAACCTGGGTCTCCTGCATTGCAGGCAGACTCTTTACCGTCTGAGCCACCAGGGAATCACTTATTGCTAAAATGAGGTACTTTTATTCATGTATTTCATCGTCATGGATGTAAACTCTGAAAACACTTGTCACATGATTTGCAGTTGTAGAATAAACAATTTTTGTAATAGCAATGCTGTTTAAATCTTTCAGTCATTCTGAACAACAGTCTAAAAATGGTGTGGTAATTTATCACTCAAAATGATTTTTAATAATTTTATCAGTCACAGCTAAATTAAGTCCTCTTTGGATTTTATTAAGGCAAAGAAGTAGAAATCACTTGATAGAGACAGTTTTTCCTTGGAGAAGGAAATAGCAACCCACTCCAGTATTCTTGCCTGGGACATCCCATGGATGGAGGAGCCTGGCAGGCTACAGCCCAAAGGGTTGCAGAGAGTCCGACACTACTTAACTAAATAACAACGGCAGCACTTTGTTATATTGTGATGTATTTCATTTTTGTTTCCCTACTGTAGTATACTGTCAGGAATATTAAATGTTATTATTGGTATTTTGACAAGTGATATTTGAGTTGGAGATCTAGAGATCTGGACTTCTAGAGTCCTGATTTATGTTATCAGCACTTTTACTACCAAAAGGTCCAATGAATAATTTTGAAGTTTCTGTCTCTCTTCTCTCTATAGCATTTATTAAGCCAAATTCCAACACAATTATTCAAATAATCCAATAAAAATATGTATTGGCATTTAAAAAAAATTTTGGTCTGTATCACCAAATAAGACTTTAAACTGTTTCCTTGAGGTCTAGGAATTTCTAAAGGCAGGGTCAAGGCTCCGTGTTAAGATTCTGGTGGATGATGCAGAGACCGACTGTCTTCGGTAAGTTGGAACAAGAGGGATTGTGAAAGGGGAGGTGGGAGATATATTCATCAGTTTCAAGATGTGGAATTAAAAAAAAAAAAAGCACAATGTGAGAGTTGTGAGTTAAGTTTTATTTGGGGCAAAATGAGGACTATAACCCAGGAGACAGCCCCTCAGAGAGCTCTGAGACATTGCTCCAAAAAGGCAGGTGGGGGAAGGTCAGTATACATGTAATTTTGGTGAAGGAGGAATACATGCAATCAAGCACATACTTTTTCAGAAGGTTTCTGCTAGTCATAAGGAGCAATCGTCACCATGAAGGATTTTGGTGCTTTTCTAGATATGCAAAGATACAAGAATTGGGCTCACAAAATCCTGAAAGCATCTAACTATCTGAAGACTGCCAGTTCCCCGCTCCCCCCAACCCCAAGCACAGAATGCCTCGTTTCTGCTCTCCACCCTAAACTCTTTTTAGGGGGTGTTGAAAAGCATAAGCTGCAGCAGCATGTGACTCAATCCTCGTAGAGGCAGATGGCAAGTGCCAATGGCAAGGGCCAATTTGTAGTTGACAAAGACCTAGAGAATCCCTGGGATTTCAACCTCAGCCAAAAGGATGTGAGCGTCCAGAACATTGTGTTAAGGACTTGAGTCCCCAGAGTCCCTGTGTGTCTTGGGATAAATAATCTTTCTCCACCTACTACTTCCTATAACCTTCCTTCCAATAGTCAGTATTAAGGATATTAAAACCACAGTGACAGGTACTTAGAACTGGCCATTAAACAGTAAATAAAAGTGATTGAAAAGTAATGGCCTCTTCTTTACTGAGAGAAATCCCAGTGGAACCAGAGACAAATTCTGAAGCACACTTTGTTAGCACTGAGGATAAATAAACATTCTTCATTGGCAGAGTCAGGTAAGCTCGCCTTGACACTGGACTTTGGAAATGCGGTGATTTATTTTGTTTGACTTAGTAGTTATATTCTTTTTCCCCCCTATTATGTAAGTGTCATAACTGACATTTACCACCAGATACTGTGCTGGACATTTCGTCCCTATTAATTTATTTATCTTAAAACAAATCCCATGAGGCAGGCAATATTTTATTGCCTTATTTTACAGATGGGGAAACTGAGGCTAGGAGGGTCAGCACCTTGCTGGCGTCCCCACACGCAGAAAGTGCCAGAGCTGGACTTGAACCCAGGGAGTCTGGGACCAAAATCAGGCCCTCCTCTCAACTAAGCAAGCGAGCCCATGCTAATTTTGAGACATTCAAACAGTACTTTAGAACTCAAAACCAACCCACAACTATCCGGTTAAGATTTTAATGACAGCTACACTGAATCTGTAGAGCAATTTGAAAGCAGTTGACATCATTAGATGTTTTCTCATTTCCTTGAAAACAAGATGGTATTTATTAGGTCCTTTTTGGGCCACAACTCGAAACAAATTATGAAATGAAAAGGCTCACCAGTAAAGCAAACATACAGTAAAAGCAGGAAACCGTCCATATACAAAGCCAGGAGGGCGGGTGAAAGACAGAAGTAGTGAACTCCTCCGTAGCCACAATAAGTAGTTAAGGGATACACAAACAGTTAGATGTAAAATATGATGCCAAAAACAGTAATTATAGGGAATTCCATGGTGGTCCAGAGGGCAGGACTCCGTTCTTTCATTGCTGTGGGTTCAGGTTCAATTCCAGGTCAGGGAACTAAGATCCCACATGCAGTGTGCAACCAAAAAAAAAACAAAAATGAAACAGTCATTGCGATGGGAGGGGCATACAAATGCAGGGCTTTTAAAAGATCAGCTACTTAGAATAGTCACATATAAATATATATAATACACACACATATATAAAAGTATCTATTTAGACTACTACACAAAACCTCATGATAGGTTTTTAATCCAGAAGTAGAGTTTCATGATGTTATCTTTAAAGGTCTGCTTATTTCTGATTAAATATATTTCAGCATATTTTTGTTGTTGCTGTCATTACCTTTGTCCATTTATCATTATTTCCATTATGTTATATGCCCATGGCAGTTGGTTTATCAATTGTACTTGATGTTTGTATGCTGATCTTGATCTTGTATTCAGCTAATCTGATGAATTCTCATGAGTTCTAATAGTGTTTTCAATACGATGTCTTTAATTCCCTGGTAGTTTTGATCAGCTGTCTGTAAGGGGCGACAGATTCCTTGATTTTTCTTTTCCCATGGATTTTCCCCCCCTTGTTTGAAGGGAGTATTTAAACAACATATGTCCCTCTTTTTTTTTTTTTTTTTTAAAGTAGACGTTATTTTTTGGAGCAGTTTTAGGTCCACAGCAAAACTGAGTAGCAAGTTTCAATATAGTCCCTGCCCCCACACAGGCACAGCCTCTCCCACTATCAACAGATCTCATCAGATGGTTCAACTGTTCCGATGATGAATCTACATTTGTAATGTGTGTGTGTGTGTGTGTGTGTGCGTACGCTGTGCTCAGTCACATCTGACTCTGTGCAACCCCTTAGACTGTAGCCCACCAGGCTCCTCTGTCCATGGAATTTTCCAGACAAGAATACTGCAGTGGGTTGCCATTTGCAATAGGTAAGATTAAATCTGACTCCATATTGGATCTGCTTCTTTTACTTTAACCTTTGTATTCTGTTGCTTTTGCTACAAGTTAGTCATAAAGGGATATTGCCTACAAGCTTAAATTATACATAACAGTCCATCTCTGGGAACACAACCTCCCATGTCATGAGAATTAAGCTAAAATACCTTTCATTGTTAGAGTAGGACTGACGTATATACACTATCAAGTGTAAAATAAATAGTTAGTGGGAAGCTGCTATGTAGCATAGGGAGCTCACCTCCATGTTCTGTGATGACCTAGAGAGCTGGGATGGCACCCCAGTCCTGGAAGATCCCGTGGACGGAAGGTCCTGGTAGGCTACAGTCCATGGAGTCACAGAGTCGGAAACAACTTAGCAACTTTGCTTTCACTTTTCACTTTCAGAGGGCTGGGGTGGGGGTGGGTGAAAGGGAGGCTTTAGAGGGAGGGGATATATGTATACATACAGCTGATTCACCTTGTTGTACAGCAGAAACTAATGCAACACTGTAAAGCAATTATACTCCAATAAAGAAAAATAAAACCTAAAATACCTTTGTTTAGCTCCCGAGAAACCTCCTGACAAAGCCCACCTGTGAACGGCTACGGGAAGGAAGAAATTAACCCATCCCCTTCAGAGTCTGACTGGAACCAGGGAATGCTTGCCTTTTCCACCCCTCTCTCCAAGTTAGTGTAAAAGAAGCCTGTATTCTAACTCAGGGAAGATGGTTCTTTGGGACAGTAGCTCACCATCTTCTCAGTCTGCTGGTTTTCCAAGTAAAGTCACTATGCTTTGTCCCAATAACTCCTCTCTCAATTTATTGGCCTGTCGTACAGCGAGCAGTGTTGGTAGTCAGTGATCAATTCCAAAAGGATGGGAAAACTGATAAAGGAAAACAACCCTGAATATTCACTGGAAGTACTGGTGCTGAAGCTCCGATACTTTGGCTACCTAATGCAAAGAGCCGACTCATTGGAAAAGACCCTGATGCTGGGAAAAAATTGAAGGCAAAAAGAGAAGAGGGTAGCAGAGGATGAGATGGTTAGATAGCATCACTGACTCAATGGACATGAATTTGAGCAAACTCCAGGAGATAGTGGAGGACAGAGTAGCCTGGCATGATGCAGTCCATGGGCTCTCAAGTCAACTAAGCAAAGAGGAAGACAGACGTGAAAAAAACATAAACTATGAACTTTAAACATAAAAAGTCCTTAGCAAGTGGCAAGAGCTTGTGGAGTAATAAAACATGCGTAAACAATCTTCTCTGAGAGCCACCCCCGCCCGTGATGGAATACACCTGTGCCTGCACTAGCTCTGTTCTTGGATACAGAGAATTCCTCACAGCTCCACGGGCTATAAGAGAGCTGCCTAGATGTCCGTCAGCAGACGAATGAATAAGAAAGCTGTGGTGCATATACACGATGGAATATTATTCAGCTATTAAAAAGAATGCATTTGAATCAGTTCTAATGAGGTGGATGAAACTGGAGCCTATTATACACAGAGTGAAGTAAGTCAGAAAGAAAAATACCAATACAGTATTCTAATGCATATATATGGAATTTAGAAAGATGGTAACGATGACCCTATATGTGAGACAGCAAAAGAGACACATCTGTAAAGAACAGACTTTTGGACTCTGTGGGAAAGGCGAGGGTGGAATGATTTGAGAGAATAGCATTGAAACAAGTATATTACCATATGTGAAATAGATTGCCAGTCCAGGTTTGATACATGAGACAGGGTGCTCAGGGCTGGTGCACTGGGATGACCCTGAGGGATGGGATGGGTAGGGAGGTGGGAGGGGGGTTCCGGATGGGGAACACATGGCTAATTTACAATATTGTAAAGTAATTAGCCTTCAATTAAAATAAATTAATTTTTTAAAAAGAGGGCAGGAAACAAGAATATGCTTTTTGAACAAAACACAAAAAAGGAATAAAAAATTTTGCTTGATTAGCGTATGTGAATGAAAACAAATTCAGCGTTATCTCACAGAAGATATCTCAAATGAGATTGCATATATATCTCCAAAATAAAACATTAGAAATTTGCAACTTTTTTATCAAACAATGTATGATGCATGGTGATAGCCTCCTCCTATTTTGGAAAGGAAGGATGGGGTCTGTAACTCCATTTATATCCATATACTTTGTGTTGTCTTTAATAGCTTTAAAAAGTCCAAACAATTTGCTCTTTGCTATGTTTCCATAATAAAGGCAAACAGTTCTCGGATAAAAAAAAAAAGAGAGAGAGCTCTGACTACCTACCTGGGACCCTGGATCTACAGACTCAGAGACCATGAGGTGGGTTTACTTCTCCATTTATTTCAGACACAGGAAGTGAATCTAGGTTTCCTTTCTAGTTCTAAAAATTGGTGATTATATGGTTTTCACTGGTGCTCTAAACCAGGAACTGTTGACAACCTATGACTCATTTGACAGAAAGGACAAGAAAATAGTGGTCAGTGTTTATTGAGAGTTTAGTTTGTGTCAGACCCTGGTAAATGTTACACACACACACACATATACACCCATACATTTATTCATCATATAAAACCTATGATGTGGCAGTGTTATTAGCCGCCTTGTACAAATGAGAAAATTGCATTAAATTATATAAACAGAGTAATCATCCTAAGATCTGAGACCCTAAGATCTGAGAGCGCAAACTGTCTGAACTCCAGTCTCCGTGATCCTCGCCACGGTGCCCCTGGCTCCTTGGGGGTGGAAGTAGAGCTAGCTAAAGGATCTCCTCAACTGGATATCCTGCGGGATTAAGGGAGTACCACGGTTGCCTCCAACTGGGATTTATCCAAACCCTGCTAATGTGCTCACTGATAACACAGCTCATAAATGTGGCCCTCATTAGTTAAGGATTTTCTTGTTGGTTCTCAGCCCTGCTGCCCCCATAGAGTCACTGGTGGGGTTTAAATATTAATAAATGGAATTTGTCTGGAATTTATCTCAAATTTACTGAGTCAAAATCTCCAGAGAGGGGAGCATGGGGAATTTTTTAAAAGCTCCCACATGATTTGACTGCATGAGCAAGTGGGCGAACCTCTGGCCAGAACTCTCAAATGGACGTTCATTTCAGAGGATCAACTGTGATTTTAAAAAAGTGTCTCACACTTTTTTAACTGTGATTTTAAAAAAGTGTCTAACACTGCTCACATAGAGCAGTGTTAAAGACAGACAAAGAATGTTGCTCACCACCCAGTCTCACAAGGAGTAAGTTGTAACCCGGTTCATTGCAGCATTATTCACAGTAGCCAAGATATTCGAACAACCTAAGTGCCCATCAGTGGATGACTGGATAAAGAAGATGAGGTGTGTGTGTGTGTGTGTGTGTGTGTGTGTGTGTGTGTGTGTGTGTGTGTATAACACAGAATATTACCTAGCCATGAAAAAGGACATCCTGCCATTTGTGACAATATAGATGGACCCTGGGGACATTATGCTAAGTGAGGTACGTCAGACAGAGAAACACAAATACTGTATGACATCCTCATATGTTAAATCTAAAAAAGCCAAACTTGTAGAGTCAGAAAGTAAATGGTGCCTAGCAGGGGATGGTGCTTAAGGGTATAACGCAGACGTTGTTTAAAGACACAAACCTGCGACAAGCGTAGTAAATAAGTCCTGTGAACTAAGGCGCAGGGTCAGCACATAGACAACAGTCTTGTATTATAATATTGCTGCGAGGCTAGGGACTAGAACGTACCCATTCCAACCACTAGAAAGAAACGATAAGGGCTTCCCTGGTGGCTCAGTGGTAAAGAATCTGCCTCCCAGTGCGGGAGATATGGATTCAATCCTTGATTCAATAAGATTCCACATGCCTGCTGGGCAATTAAGCCCAGGCACCACAACTACTGAGCCTGTGCTCTAGAGCCCAGGAGCCGCACCTGCAGAGCCCATGCTTTCTAGAGCCCGTGCTCCACAAGAGAGACCACTGCAACGAGAAGCTTGCGCCCTGCAGCAAGACCGTGGCCCCTGCTGGCTGCAACTGGAGAAAAGCCCATGCAAAACAAAGACCCAACACAGCCAAAACTATATAAATAAATACAAATAAATATTTTAAAAAGAAAAAAATGATAATTATGTGATGTGCCAGAGGTGCTAATTCTTACTATCCTGGCTATCATATTACAATGTATAAGTGGATCAAATTAACCTATTGTACACCTTAAATTTGCATAATGTCAGGAAGATCCCCTGGAGGAGGGCATGGCAACCCACTCCAGTATCCCTCTGAGAAAATTCCATGGACAGAGGAGGCTGGGGGGCTATGGTACCCAGGGTCACAAAGATTCCGGCACGACTGAAGCAACTGAGCATGCACACACAAAAACATATGTCAATGTGCTACATTTTTTCCATAAAAATAAGTTTCTAAGATAAAAAAATGAATAATAATATTCTTCCTTTGATTTTTTCAATAATATAAAAGCATAAAATCCATTCTTAGCTTTCAGGCCATGCAAAAACAGGTGTAGGGCCAGATTTGACCCATGGGCCATAGTTTCCTGACCCCTGACCTAACTCACAAAAAGCCCCCAGCCCAAATGGATTTACTAAATGATTTTCACTAACCTGCAAGAATCAGATAATGTCTATGACATTTAAACTGTTTTTGAGCACAGGTCAAACTAATGAACATTTACAGAGCATTCAATGTGTCAAGAAATGTATCAAGCTTACTATACCCACTATTTAAACAGCTCCAATTAGTATGCTTCCCATGTTCTAGATGAGTAAACTGAGGTTCAGAGAGGGTAACTTGGCAAAGATCACAAAGCTAGGGAATGAAAGGATTGGTTTTTTAGCCTGGATCTCCTGTCTCCAGAATCCATACTGTTGTTTGTGAGAGTGTTGACTAATTACATCCCTTTGTGATTCATTCCGAGCTCTGAATCAAATGAAAAATATCCACAGGCGTAAAATATAAATAGCTGTCAAAAGATCAGCTCCAGAAAGCTGAATTCTAGGGCAAAATGAACTTTCCCAAGCATAACTGAATAGCTACTGTCTTCTGGCTCCACCCCCTGGCCTGCCCCAGTGAGCTTAAACACAAGGCGGGAGCAGAAAGAAAAAAGAAACAATTGAAAAAAGAGAAAAGAAAGAAAAAATAAAACAAGCAAACAAAAAAAGATGGCAGAAGCAGAGCAGCAATGAACGAACAAGGAGAATGATTAACACCTACATTCCAGAGTGTTATAAGAACTGCAGACAATTATACCCCAAAATAGGGCTTCCCTGGTGGCTCAGATGGTAAAGAATCTGCCTGCAATGTGGGAGACCCAGGTTCGATCCCTCTATGGAGAAGGTCCCCTGGAGAAGGAAATGGCAACCCACTTCGATATTCTTGTCTGGAGAATTCCATGGATAGAGGAGCCTGGTGGTTTATAGTCCGACTCCCGCAAAGAGCTGGACAAGACTGAGCAGCTAACATACACACACACGCACGCACGCACGCACGCACACGCACGCACGCACGCACAGCCCAGAATAACCTCCAAGTGAAGGAACGAGTAGAGATGAGAAAAGAGCCTGCAGGCAGGCTAGATCCTAAAGGAGCTCTAAGGAGGGGTGTGGCTCACAAACTCAGCAATCCATTGCCCAATTTCACAGCCAGTTCTCCTCGCAGGGACTTCCCTGGTGGCTCAGACAGTAAAGCGTCTGCCTACAACGAAAGAGACCCGGGTTCGATCCCTGGGTTGGAAAGATTCTCTGGAGAAGGAAATGGCAACCCACTCCAGTACTCTTGCCTGGAAAATCCCATGGACGGAGAAGTGTGGTAGGCTACAGTCCATGGGGTCGCAGAGTCAGACACGACTGGACGACTTGGCTTTCACTTTCTCCTTGCGGGAGGATGAAGACCTCTCTCCTCCAGGTAGACAAAGAGTGGGGTTATAAGCAGCTCTACTATGTTTACAGTTGCCAATAGCTATAACCAATGTAAATAACCGACTGCTATACACGCGCTGATACAGAAAAGGGTCCAGGATGCAGTACTGAGTGAGAAGAGGAAGCTAGGGAACTCTACGCAAGACATGATTTTATCTGCTATCAGAATGGCTGCAGATGGAGGAGGCGCCCTCCAGTGGCCAGCGTTATAATCGCAAGTCTTCCACCAGCCCACTCTTAAGGGAATACTGCCACCTTGTGGTCCGCGCGCTGTAATTGCGTCCCGTGCCTCTGATCTGAAGTGGATGACTGAGGCAGGTCCTGGAGGACACCGGCTTAATTTCATCCACGCCTGGAAAAGGCAGTAAGAAATGATTCCGTTCTGAAAGAAGTCCCTTCAGCCTAGTCTAAATTTCCAAAAGACAGTCTCGTTTATCCCTTTAGAAAAAAGCTGAGATTCAAACCCTGCTATCACCAGGCTGCTCATCCTCATCTATCAGCCACAGCAAAAAAAGTATTAATAACTTGCTTGGCAAAAAGCCCTTGCCAAAGAGACCAGGGAGTGCCAAACACAACCTCTGCCCCAGGAGAACTACAGTCTAGGATGAGAAGATGATAGATGGAAAGATATTGATATTGACAAATGCAAAGCAGGGGCTTAGTAATACATTAATAGAACAAACAGGATTTTATTTATTTATGATTTACAGATCAGTTCTTTCCAAAAACTATTTAAGTGAGTTACAGTATTAGAAGGGAAGGAGGTGCTGAATCATTTAAGACAGAGAGATCCCAAGGCTTGAAGATGGAAGAACAGTCATTAATGCAAACATGAGTTATTGATCTTCAACTTTCAGAGTCAATCTGTAATCAAAGCACTTAATTTATGACAAAGGAGGCAAGACTATACAATAGAGGGAAGACAGTCTCTTCAATAAATAGTGCTGGGGAAACTGGACAACTACATGTAAAAAACGAAATTAGAACAAACTTTAACACCATGCAGTTTTCAGTAGCTAAGTCATTTCTGAGTCTTCATGACCCCATGGACTGCAGCATGCCAGGCTCCTCTGTTCTCCACTATCTCCTGGAGTTTGCTCAAATTTATGTCCACTGAATCAATGATGCTATCTAACCATCTCATCCTCTGCCACCCCCTTCTCCTTTTGCCTCAGTCTTTTCCAGCATCAAGGTCTCTTCCAATGAGGAGGTTCTTCGCATCAGGTGGCCAAAGTATTGGAACTTCAGCATCAGTCCTTCCAATGAATCTTCAGGGTTGATTTCCTTTAGGATTGACTGGTTTGATCTCCTTGCTGTCCAAGGGAATCTCAAGAGTCTTCTCCAGCACCATAATTCAAAAATATCTAACACATACACAAAAATAAACTCAAAATGGATTAAAGACCTAAATGTAAGACCGGACACTATAAAACTCTTAGAGGAAAACAAAGAACATGCTCTGACATAAATCGCAGCAATATCTTTTTTGAGTCTTCTCCCAGAGTAATGGAAATAAAAACAAAAATAAACAAATGGGACCTGCTGCTACTGCTGCTGTTAAGTCGCTTCAGTCATGTCCGACTCTGTGCGACCCCAAAGACGGCAGCCCACCAGGCTCCCCCGTCCCTGGGATTCTCCAGGCAAGAACACCAGAGTGGGTTGCCATTTCTTTCTCCAATGCATGAAAGTCGTGTCCGACTCCTAGCGACCCCATGGACTAGAGCCCACCAAGTTCCTCCGTCCATGGGATTTTCCAGGCAAGAAAGAGTACTGGAGTGGGGTGCCATTGCCTTCTCCAAAATGGGGCCTAGTTAACTCAAAAGCTTTTGCACAGCATAGCAAACGGTAAACAAACCAAAAAGACAACCCAAAGAATGGGAGAAAAGATTTGCAAATGATTCAACTGACAAGGGATTAATCTCCAAATTTACAGTTCATGCAGCTTAATATTATAGGAGTAAACAATCCAATCAATAAATGGGCAGAAGATCTAAATAGACATTTCTCAAAAGACATTCAGATGGCCAAGAGGCGCATGAAAAGATGTTCAGCATCGCTGGTTGTTAGAGAAATGCAAGTCAAACTATAATGAGCCATTCAGTCAGAATGGCTATCATCAAAAAAAAATCTACAAACAATAAATGCTGGAGAGAGTGTGGAGAGAAGGGAACCCTCCTACACTGTTAGTGGGAATGTAAATTGGTACAACCACTGTGGAGAAGAGTATGGAGGTTCCTTGAAAGACTGAAAATAGAGTTACCATATGATCCTGCAACCCCACTCCTGGGCATATATCTGGATATAAGCATTGCAACACTGTTTATAATAGTCAAAGCCTGGAAGCAACCTAAATGTCCATCAACAGAGGAACGGGTAAAGGAGGTGTGGTGTATTTATATATACAATGGAATGTTACTCAGTCACAAAAAAGAATGAAACAATGCCATTTGCAACAATATAGATGGACCTAGAGATTATCTTATTAAGTCAGAGAAAGACAAATATTAGATGATATCACTTATATGTGAAATCTACAGCATGATACAAGTGAGTGAAAGCCACTCAGTTGTATCCAACTCTTTGTGACCCCATATAGTCCATGGTATTCTCCAGACCAGAATACTGGAGTGGGTAGCCACTCCCTTCTCCAGGGGATCTTCCCAACTCGGGTATCAAACCCTGGTCTCCTGCATTGCAGGCAGATTCTTTACCGGCTGAGCCTCAGGGGAGCCCTGATACAAGTGAACTTATTCACAAAATGGAACAGACTCACAGACTTGGAGAACAAGTCATGGTTCAAATTTATGGTTACCAAAGGTGGAAGGGAGGAGAAGGATAAATTAGAAGTAAGAGGTTAACAACCCTAAAGGCAGAAAGTGAAGAGGACCTAAAGAGCCTCATGATGAAGATGAAAGAGGACAGTGAAAAAGGTGACTTAGAACTCTACGATCATGACATCTGGTCTCATCACTTCATGGCAAATAGATGGGGAAACAATGGAAACAGTAACAGACTTTATTTTCTTGGGTTCCAAAATCACTGTGGATGGTGACTGCAGCCATGAAATTAAAAGATGTTTGCTACTTGGAAGAAAAGTTATGACCAATCTAGACAACATATTAAAAAGCAGAGACATCACTTTGCTGACAAAGGTCCAATTAGCCCAAGCTATGGTTTTTCCAGTAGTTGGGTATGGATGTGAGAGTTGGACCATAAAGAAGGCTGAACGCTGAAGAACTGATGGTTTAAATATGTGCTGCTGGATAAGACCCTTGAGAGTCCTTTGGACAGCAAGGAGATCAAACCAGTCAATCCTAAAGGAAATCAATCCTAAATATTCATTGGAAGGACTGGTGCTGAAGCTGAAGCTCCAATACGTTGGCCACCCGATGAGAAAAGCTGACTCATTGGAAAAGACCCTGATGCTGGGAAAGATTGAGGGCAGGAGGAGAAGGGAGTGACAGAGGATGAGATGATTGAATGACATCAGCGACTCAATGGACATGAGTTTGAACAAAGTCCAGGAGATAGTAAAGGACAGAGAAGTTTGGCATGCTGCAGTCCATGGGGTTGCAAAGAGTTGGACACAACCAAGCGACTGAACAGCAACAAATGGGATTAACAGATACAAAACAGATGTCAAATAAACAACAGGGAACTATATTCAATATCTTGTAATAATCTATAATAGAAAAGAATCTGGAAAAGAGTTTATATATATATGGGCTTCCCCGGTGGCTCAGAGGTTAAAGCGTCTGCCTGCAATGCGGGAGACCTGGATTCGATCCCTGGGTTGGGAAGATCCCCTGGAGAAGGGAATGGCAACCCACTCCAGTATTCTTGCCTGGAGAATCCCATGGATGGAGGAACTTGGTGGGCTACAGTCCATGGGTCGCAAAGAGTTGGACATGACTGATGTGGGCTTCCCTGGTGGCTAAGCCAGTAAAGAATCCACCTGCAATGCAGGAGACCCTAGTTTGATCCCTGGGTCAGGAAGATCCCCTGGAGAAGTGAATGGCTACCCACTTCAGTGTTCTTTCCTGGAGAATCCCATGGACAGAGGAGCCTAGCAGGCTACAGTTCATGGGGTCTCAAGGAGTTGGACACGACTGAGTGACTAAGCACACACGTAAGTGTAAATATATGAATCAGTTTACTGTACGCCTGAAACTAGCACAATATTTTAAATCAAGTATAGTGCAATAAAATAATAAAATAAAGAAATTTTAAAAGTGGCCTCTAGGCAGTAATTCCAGGGACTGGGGAAGTGGGGCGGGGTAGGGGGGTGTGGACAGACGACTGTTACTTTTCACTTCCAATTCTTTTGTATCATTTGGGTTTTTTTAAGCTGTACAGTATGCAATAAAATTATGCGCTTTCTTTTCCCCTCCCATATTTCTCTTTATATCATGACTCCACTGCCAATGAGATTTCCAAACCTCAACCACAGTCCAGATATAAATAAAGACTATTTCTAGGAATCGGACCACAGGCAGAATCTATTTGTACTCACGCATTTCCTACCCTGATTAAAAATTCTCTGGTCAGTAGGAAGGAGGAGAAAGCTGGACCTCTCCAAGATCTTCTAAGAACAGTCATGGGAAATGCTTACATGGGCATCCTAAAAACACCTTGAGACCTGTTTCTCAACAAATTCTTCTCCTGGAGGCAGGGCTACTAGAACTCCTAAATGAACTTGGAGATCTCAGAATAGAGGGGTCTGGGTTCCAGTTCTGGGGTTCCAGGTCTGGGTTCCAGGTCTAGGTTCCAGATCTGGGTTCCTCCTCCCTGGGGAGGGATAGGTAGCAAGCCCCAAGACTTTTGCACACCCTAGAAGGGCCGGAAAGAACTCATAGATCCACTGTGCCCCTGGTGGCACCTGGGAGCCAATGGAGGTTGCTAGCCCGTGGCCCTGGGAGCGCCTAAAGACATAGACAATATAATGAAGCAGATGCGCTCTGGCCACTAAGGTCAACGGGCAGGGGCGCTTGGGTTGTCCTCGGGGTGGTTCAGGTTAAAAGAGATGAAGGTTGTGCTGCGTGCGCTGGCGGCTCCTCCTCGAGAGCCTCCTTTCCATCTCTTCCTCCTTCCCTCCCGCCCCCTTGCTCTCTTGCTCTGTCCCTGGTCCCCGTCTGCCCCTCCTGCTCTCTCCTGCTCTGGTCCCCCTCCTCACTCTGTCCTGGCAACCCTCCCATGTCTTCCCCTAGAAAGCCCAGAGCCACTGTATTTAGAATCCCCTCTTTGGAGCTTTAACCAACCTCTGATTTTAAATGGTGTACCAATCCTTCGAAATCTTACTAAAATGATGTTGTTGAAAGTGAAAGGCACTCAGTCATGATCTGGGTCTGATCCTGATTCCTGATCCAGGTCTCCTGCATTGCAGGCAGATTCTTTACCATCTGAGCCACCAGGGTAGCCCATGGGCTACAGGGTGTCCTGCTAAAAATAAAAAGGTAAAGAATCTTCTTGCAATTCTGGAGACCTGGGTTCAATCCCTGGGTCAGGAAGATCCTCTGGAGGAGGAAATGCCAACCCACTTGAGTATTCTTGCCTGGAGAATCCCATGGACAGAGGAGCCTGGCGGGCTACGGTCCAGGGGATCGCAAAGAGTCGTTCACGACGGAGGGACTATCACTCACTTCCTTACCTCTCAGACTCTCCTGCCACTAGAGGTAGCCATGGAACCCTCTTTTGGCCAACGTAAAGTCCACTTGGGGACTTCCAAGGACACTTTCTTGAATTAAGGAGGCAAACTAAGCAGGTATGAGCTTCCTGCTTTGCCCTTCCCCATTCCTCCTGCCCAGCAGTGATCTGAGGGCCCAGAAAGATGCCAGAAACATGAAAGCCACTCGGTGAGAATGGCAGGAAAGGAAGACAGAGGGAATTGGGGCATCAGTGTCTACCACAGACCAGTCCCACTGGATTTCTTATTATACTTTAAAGAAAAATCAACACTTCCCTGGTTAAACCACTTGGTCAGGTTTTGTCAGGGGCCTTTGAACCCAATCTGTAATCCATGCAATTGCTGTTGGTTGAATATTACATTCGGAGTTAAACAGCTACATCCCTTCCCCCATCCCACAGTCAGACAAAAAGACCCTTCCTCTTCAGAGGCCAGAATTTTATCTTTACAAGAAAAGAAATGAGCATAAGACTTTGGACTGGAACTGGGCATATGAGGCCCATCAGAAAGCTAAGTAAATGCAGGGGTGGGGGCAAAGATGAAATGATCAAATAGAAACCACACACCAACCCCTGGGACCGTCAGCCACCTTCCCCAGTCCTCCGCCAGACTGCTGAATCCGAGACAACTCAGGGTCTCGGTTAGGGTCAGGGACAGAGTAGGACTCAGCTCACTACCTCTGCTGCTGCTGCTGCTAAGTCGATTCAGTCGTGTCTGACTCTGTGCGACCCCATAGACGGCAGCCCACCAGGCTCCCCCATCCCTGGGATTCTCCAGGCAAGAACACCAGAGTGGGTTGCCATTTCTTTCTCCAATGCATGAAAGTGAAAAGTGAAAGTGAAGATGCTCAGTCGTATCCGACTCTTAGTGACCCCACGGACTGCAGCCTACCAGGCTCCTCCGTCCATGGGATTTTCCAGGCAAGAGTCCTGGAGTGGGGTGCCATTGCCTTCTCCGAACTACCTCTAGCCGAACGTAAATAATCATAAGCTGCGTTCTGATGGAAACAGGCACATGACCAACGTGAGTACAAAACAATCATATTCGAAGCGTGCATTTGAGAGAGAGATACGGACTTTAAGAAGGAGAGATTGCCCTGCATTGTCCAAGAGGGACCAATTTAATCACAAGGGACTTTACACAAGAAGGAGACAGGAGGGTCAGAGTCAAGCAGGCAATGTGATGACGGCAATAAAGAGAAAAGGTAAAGTAACAACGGAAGCAGAAGTGAGAAAGGGGGACAGGGAGATTTAAAGATGTTAGGCTGTCAGCTTTGAAAGTGGAGGGATGGGGCTTCCCAGGTGGTCCAGTGGCTAAAACTCCACACTCCCAATCCAGGGGGCACGAGTTCGATCCCTGGTCAGGAAACTAAGATCCCGCATGTAGCAACTAAGAGTTCACATGCCACAACTAAGATCCAGCCCAGCCAAAATAAATAATAAAATGTTTAAAAACGAAAAAATATGGAGGGAGAGGCCATGAGTCAGGAATAAAGTGTTAAGTGTTAGTTGCTCAGTCCTGTCCGACTCTTTGCAACCCCATTGGACTGTAGCCTGCCAGGTTCCTCTGTCTGTGGAATTCCCCAGGCAAGAATACTGAAGTGGGTTACCATTCCCTTCTCCAGGGGATCCTCCCGACCCAGGGATCAGCCTCCTGCATTGCAGGCAGATTCTTTACCATCTGAACCACCTGGCCTCTAGACACTAGATAAGACAAGAAAATGGATTCTTTGCTAGACCCTCCATATAGGACACGATCCTGCAGCCCATTTTGGACTTCTGACCTCGAGAATTGTAAGATAATAAATTTGTGCTGTTTTAAGCCACCAAATTTGTGATAATTTGTTATGGCAGCAATATGAAACTCATACAGTGGGGGAATGACTTATGCTGTGCAGTGGGGTGGGGGATCAGAGGGGAAGTCTTCACAGAGGGTTTTATTTAAACTGGGTTTTAAAGTACAGAAAGGAGGGGACTTCCCTGGGGTCCAGTGGTTAAGTCTCTGAGTTCCCAGTGCAGGGGCACAGGTTCGATCCCTGGTCAGGGAAAACTAAGATCCCACATGCCACACGCTGTGGCAAAATAATAATAATAATTTGAATTGGGAGAGGAGAAGGAAACAGAGAAGGACATTTCAGGTGGGAGACCCAGCTTGGGCTAAGGCCTGGAGGAGGAGAGGGCTGTATAATATGCTGTCCAAACCAGCCCGCTTGAGGGCAAAAAATGTAACCAGGCAGGACCGTGTGGAGCCTTCCCAGGACAAATCCCCACATGTTCTGTGCCTGCTCTTGTCCTACAATTTAACTCCATTCCATTTGCCTGGAGATAGTGTCAGATCCCAGAGGTTAAGGGCTCAGTCCCACAACGGCTCCCAATCCACTTTCGATGCCAATTGTAGCTATAGGTCCCAGATTACTCACAACTTCTGTCCAGCTTGAGGGCAAATCGGTGGTTCCCATGATATCTGCCTCAGGGTCAATTAATTTGGTAGAGCAGCTCCCAGAACTCAGGGAAACACTTATGTTCACCAGTTTACTAAAGGATATGATAAAAGATACAGATGAAGAACCAGATAAAGGGTGCGTAGGGTGAGTTTTGGGGGCCCTGAGTGAAGGAGCTTCAGTCCTCATGGAGTTGGGGTGTGCAGCCCTCCTGGAATGTGGATGTACTCACCAACCTGAAAGCTTAACCTGAACCGCATATTATTGGGGTTTTATGGAGGCTTCCTCTCGTGTTTGACTCTTTTGCAGCCCATGGACTGTAGCCCACCAGGCTCCTCTGTCCGTGGGATTTCCCCAGGCAAGAATACTGGAGTGAGTTGCCATTTCCTACCCCAAGGGATCTTCCCAACCCAGGGATCAAAACCTGCAACTCCTGCATTAGCAGACAGATTCTTTACCACTAAGCCACCAGGGAAGCCCTTCCTCTCACAGGCATGATCAATTACTATCTCCATTTCCAGCACCTCTCCCCTCTCTGAAGGAATAGATGGGGCTGAAAAGTCTACACTTCACATCACAGCCTGGTCTTTCTGGTGACACCCAGGAGCCCACCCAGAGTCACTTGACTAGAACAAAACATTCTCCTAGTGTTCTTATCACTTAGGGATCTACATCTGTTTTAGAAGCTTTGAATCAGGAATCAGGGACAGAGACCAATATTTATATGTATTACCTTTTATATCACAACTTGCATATAGGCAGATGGGTATCATTGTTTGCAACCAGAAACTTTGACTAACACAAGTGGTCTGGTCTCTACAGCTAGTTAATAATTTCCCTACAGTCAGTGTGGATCTTTGAGAGCTTTTATATTCCTCTAAGCACAGACCATGCTATATCAGGTTTGTGCCCAGAGGAATTAGGGGCACATAGTCAGGGGAGGGTGTAGGGTCGTGAAGCCTAAAGTGTGGTGTTGTTGCTCCTTGCCAAGCCCAGGGACAAACAGTGAACAAACAGCCCAAAGGCAGATGCCCAACAGCCCCCAGCTGAATTCCAATGAGGCACCAAAGCTTTTGGCTGGTTGCCTCCTATGTGCTTTCTCCACTTCTCCCCAAATGGGGGCCAAGCAGGGTCCCTTCTTGTCCCTAGGAAAACAATTTAGCAGCTTGTCATCTTGAGAATTTACCCAGCATGCCTTGCAGAGTTTCCTACTTCCAGCAAGTGTTGTGCAGTGTACTTGGTTCCTTAAAGTGTCTCACATTTCAGAAGTGTGTATTTATTTGCTGCTTCCTTCCTGGACTTGGCAATTTGAATGCTGTGTGCATTTGACACAGAGAAACATTCCAAAGGGACCAATGACTAGATTCTTGTCCAAGGCAGTAACACAGCTCTAAACTCCATTTAAAATCTATGGCTCCCCAAAACTATTTAGAAACAATTCTCATAAGTTTTTGTGAATTCTTGGTAGAAAGAAAGTCATAATTCATGGATACTCCTGCAACATAACTTATTTCCTGCTTCACCTCCCACATGTATCATAACCTTTGACCCCAAAAACCTACTTTATGGATTTTTCTTAGAGGATTAATCAAAATGCACATGAGGATTTATGTATAAAAATGTTCACTGAGTATTATTGCTAATAGCACAACATAGAAAACATTTAATAGCATGGAAATGCTCACAAATAATGCTGCTGCTGCTGTTAAGTCACTTCAATCATGTCCGACTCTGTGCGACCCCAGAGACGGCAGCCCACCAGGTTCCCCCATCTTTGGGATTCTCCAGGCAAGAACACTGGAGTGGGTTGTCATTGCCTTCACAAATGCTACCTGGGTGAAAAAAGTGCACAATACAGCATTCTAGTAGAGAGAGAATACATCAAAAAATTTAACTGTGAGTAGCTCCAGGGGTCAGAATTATAGCCATTTTCATTTGGTTCTTTTTACTTTCCCATTCTCTGTCTATAATAAATACACCCCTTACCTGAAAATGTATTTTTGCATCCAATTTAGAATTCCCATGGTTGATTAGTCTAAAGAAGAATCTTCCGTTATGCAAGTAAAATAAGTATGTTCTTTTGTTCCAATGTTGAGTTTAAATTATAATTACCAACCATCAGAATCCTCAGGACTCCAAATCTCAGCCCAACTGCTGTGCAATGCTGAAGACCCCCTATCTGAATGAAGTTGGCCCATTTTTTATTCAATAAACATTTGAGCAGTTACCGTGTACCAGCCTCTGTGCCAGGCCCAGGGAGGAGCTGGGAATTGCTCCAAGGAATATAAAAGCTCTCAAAGATCCACACTGACTGTAGGGAAATTACTACCTAGCTGTAGAGACCAGATCGATTGTATTAGTCAAAGTTTCTGGTTGTGTACAATGATACCCATCTGCCTAGAGGAAGGCTATGATATGGAAAATAATATATATATAAAGCACTGAATACAACAACCCAATTGTTACCCATTATGGAGCTGTCACTACCTCTAGGACACAGCCCCCAAGTGGGCACCGATGTGACTCTACCCGGAAAGTAGATTCCGGCCACCTCCATCTGAATGAAGCCCAGTGTTTTCCTCCCATGGCAATAAGTCATGCTCACTGATCAGTTCACAAATACCCAGACCATGCCAGTTTCATTCTTCCCAAGACCTATTGTCTCAGACTTCTGGAAATTTGCTCTTTTGAGTTTCTGAACCAGTTGTTTTTTATCCAACAAATGTTCTTGAAGACCTTCAGAGAGAGAGGCACTGTTCTGGCCTCATGTTACAAATAGAACTATTCATAAGATGCTCATAGCTTAGTCTGTGGCAGAAAAGTCCCTCAAAGGACTATACTCAGTGCTGGGAACTTCTGTGAAGATGTGGCAATGCCATGGCAGGAAGCTTAACAGATAAACCCCTCTTCAAATAGCTGCCTGTTCATTGAGAACTGCTATGAGAGCTGCAAATGTATTTAGGGGGCCTAATTTTAACCTTTGCTGTTGCTGCTGCTAAGTCACTTCAGTCGTGTCCAACCCTGTGTGACCCCATTAACTTAACTCAAATTCACCTTTAATTTGAGACCTTTAACTTGTAGATCTGGCACTAACTCCAGGTAGACAGTATCAGAACTGAACTGAATTGCTGGCCACCCTGCTGGCATCCGGAGAGTCAGAGAACTGGTTGCTAGCGCTGGGAGCTAGCAATACCCCCGAAGCAAGTTACATGGTTTTTAAGGCTCTACACTGGACCAGAGAGATAAAGTGATGAGCCTGAAGAGTCTGGTATGATAAAATACGGTCCTATTTCTTTTATTAACTCTTTAAAAGTTTAGGTCAAAATTTACCAATATATATAAGGATGAAGGAAATGTTAAGAGGGAGTAATAATTTTAATCATTCCCAACCAATTTCAATTACCCCCAGCCTACCCACCCAGATGAACTGAACTGAGCACTCTGACTCTGGGCTCTTAAGAAACAAAGGCTCATTCATCATTCATGGAATGCTTGAAGAAAAAGGAAAACCAAAAACGGCACAAATTTCCCAGCCTTCTAATTCCCCATTCTAGATCCCACGAAGAAAACTGTCATCAGTCCCAGGGTGGATGAGTTTACAAAGGACAAGATCTCAATGGTTCCTTCCAGACAGTGGTAATCCCCAGATCAGCAACAGCAGCATCACCTAAGAACTCTTTAAAAAGGCAAATTCCTGGCTTCCACCCACCCCCCGCCCCCACCTCCCCACCTCACCCCTCACCTCACACTCCACTCCCCGAAAGACCTGCTGAGTCAGAAACATTTGGAGTGGGGCCCAGCAATCTGTATTTCACCTCCAGGTGACTCTGATAGTAAAATGAGGCCATGGCTCAGTCATGACTAGCACCCTTTCCATCATGGGAAGGGGCCCAGGGTTAGGGTTCAGGATTAGGGCCACCATCCTCCAAGATAGATCTAACATTGACTTTCACAAAATTCCTCCCACCTTATCTATCAGAGCAGAAGTGATTGCTTATTGCTGTCAAGGCTGACACAAAAGAAAACAAGGGACCTATATTCAGTGCCGTTTGCTTCTCAAACCTCTTGAGACTATCACTGACACAGCCAGCTTGTCTTCTTGGGGAGGCCAGTATAAAAAATCATTACATGGGGACTTCCCTGGTGGTCCGGTGGCTAAGACTCTGAGCTCCCAATGCTGGGTGCCCAAGTTCAAGCCCTGGTCAGGGAACTAGATCCCACAAGCCACAACTAAGAGTTCGAATGCTGTCACTAAAGATTGCACATGCCAAAATGAATATGGAAGATCCCATGTGCCACAACTGAGACCCAGCACAGCCAAATAAATAATCTTTCAGGTCAGTTCAGTTCAGTCGCTCAGTCGTGTCCAACTCTTTGCAACCCCATGAATCACAGCAGTGGAGGCCTCCCTGTCCATCACCAACTCCCAGAGCTCACTGAGACTCACATCCATCGACTCAGTGATGCCATCCAGCCATCTCATCCTTTGTTGTCCCCTTCTCCTCCTGCCCCCATCCCTCCCAGCATCAGAGTCTTTTCCAATGAGTCAACTCTTCGCATGAGGTGGCCAAAGTACTGGAGTTTCAGCTTTAGCATCATTCCTTCCAAAGAAATCCCAGGGCTGATCTCCTTCAGAATGGACTGGTTGGATCTCTTTGCAGTCCAAGGGACTCTCAAGAGTCTTCTCCAACACCACAGTTCAAAAGCATCAATTCTTTGGCACTCAGCCTTCTTCACAGTCCACCTCTCACATCCATACATGACCACAGGAAAAACCATAGCCTTGACTAGACGGACCTTTGTTGGCAAAGTCATGTCTCTGCTTTTGAATATGCTATCTAGGTTGGTCATAACTTTCCTTCCAAGGAGTAAGCATCTTTTAATTTCATGGCTACAATCACCATCTGCAGTGACTTCGGAGCCCAAAAATATAAAGTCTGACACTGTTTCCACTGTTTCCCCATCTATTTCCCATGAAGTGATGGGACCGGATGCCATGATCGTAGTTTTCTGAATGTTGAGCTTTAAGCCAACTTTTTCACTCTCCTCTTTCACTTTCATCAAGAGGCTTTTGAGTTCCTCTTCACTTTCTGCCATAAGGGTGGTGTCATCTGCATATCTGAGGTTATTGATATTTCTCCCAGCAATCTTGATTCCAGCTTGCGTTTCTTCCAGTCCAGCATTTCTCATGATGTACTCTGCATAGAAGTTAAATAAACAGGGTGACAATATACAGCCTTGATGAACTCCTTTTCCTATTTGGAACCAGTCTGTTGTTCCATGTCCAATTCTAACTGTTGCTTCCTGACCTACATACAGATTTCTCAAGAGGCAGGTCAGGTGGTCTGGAATTCCCATCTCTTTCAGAATTTTCCACAGTTTATTGTGATCCACACAGTCAAAGGCTTTGGCAGAGTCAATAAAGCAGAAATAGATGTTTTTCTGGAACTCTCTTGCTTTTTCCATGATCCAGCAGATGTTGGCAATTTGATCTCTGGTTCCTCTGCGTTTTCTAAAACCAGCTTGAACATCAGGAAGTTCACGGTTCACATATTGCTGAAGCCTGGCTTGGAGAATTTTGAGCATTACTTTACTAGCATGTGAGATGAGTGCATATTTAGGTTGGTGAAAAAGTAATTGCGGTTTCAGACCATGAATGTTAAATCATTATAACTAGGTTCAAACACATCTTTATTAATCAAAATAGGAACCATTACAATCAACACATTTTTGCCAATGAGAAGTGTTTGTTTATTCCTGTAATGTAAAAATCCATGCTTCATACTTACAGGGCAGCAATGGAGAAACAGACATAGAGAACAGACTTACGGATATGGGGAGAGAGGAGGAAAGGGTAAGATGTATGGAAAGAGCAAGGTGGAAACTTACATTCCCATATGTAAAATAGATAGCCAAGGGGAATTTGCTGTGTGGCTCAGGAAACTCAAACAGGGGCTCTGTATCAACCTGGAGGGTTGGGATGGGGAGGAAGATGGGAGGGAGTTGCAAGAGGGAGGAGATATATGTATACCTATGCTCTTCAAGAAAATCAGAGATACCAAAGGAATATTTCATGCAAAGATGGGCTCGATAAAGGACAGAAATGGTATGGACCTAACAGAAGCAGAAGATATTAAGAAGAGATGGCAAGAATACACAGAAGAACTGTACAAAAGAGATCTTCACGACCCAGATAATCACGATGGTGTGATCACTGACCTAGAGCCAGACATCCTGGAATGTAAAATCAAGTGGGCCTTAGAAAGCATCACTACGAACAAAGCTAGTGGAGGTGATAGAATTCCAGTTGAGCTATTCCAAATCCTGAAAGATGATGCTGTGAAAGTGCTGCACTCAATATGCCAGCAAATTTGGAAAACTCAGCAGTGGCCACAGGACTGGAAAAGGTCAGTTTTCATTCCAATCCCAAAGAAAGGCAATGCCAAAGAATGCTCAAACTACCGCACAATTGCACTCATCTCACACGCTAGTAAAGTAGTGCTCAAAATTCTCCAAGCCAGGCTTCAGCAATATGTGAACCGTGAACTTCCTGATGTTCAAGCTGGTTTTAGAAAAGGCAGAGGAACCAGAGATCAAATTGCCAACATCTGCTGGATCATGGAAAAAGCAAGAGAGCTCCAGAAAAACATCTATTTCTGCTTTATTGACTCTGCCAAAGCCTTTGACTGTGTGGATCACAATAAACTGTGGAAAATTCTGAAAGAGATGGGAATTCCAGACCACCTGACCTGCCTCTTGAGAAATCTGTATGTAGGTCAGGAAGCAACAGTTAGAATTGGACATGGAACAACAGACTGGTTCCAAATAGGAAAAGGAGTTCATCAAGGCTGTATATTGTCACCCTGTTTATTTAACTTCTATGCAGAGTACATCATGAGATACCCTGGACTGGAAGAAACACAAGCTGGAATCAAGATTGCTGGGAGAAATATCAATAACCTCAGATATGGAGATGACACCACCCTTATGGCAGAAAGTGAAGAGGAACTAAAAAGCCTCTTGATGAAGGTGAAAGAGGAGAGCGAAAAAGTTGGCTTAAAACTCAACATTCAGAAAACTACGATCATGGCATCCGGTCCCATCACTTCATGGGAAATAGATGGGGAAACAGTGGCAACAGTGTCAGACTTTATTTTTGGGGCTCCAAAATCACTGCAGATGGTGATTGTAGCCATGAAATTAAAAGATGCTTACTCCTTGGAAGGAAAGTTATGACCAACCTAGATAGCATATTCAAAAGCAGAGACATGACTTTGCCAACAAAGGTTCGTCTAGTCAAGGCTATGGTTTTTCCAGTGGTCATGTATGGATGTGAGAGTTGGACTGAAGAAAGCTGAGCACCAAAGAACTGATGCTGTTGAACCGTGTTGTTGGAGAAGACTCTTGAGAGTCCCTTGGACTGCAAAGAGATCCAACCAGTCCATTCTGAAGGAGATCAGCCCTGGGATTTCTTTGGAAGGAATGATGCTAAAGCTGAAACTCCAGTACTTTGGCCACCTCATGCGAAGAGTTGACTCATTGGAAAAGACTCTGATGCTGGGAGGGATTGGGGGCAAGAGGAGAAGGGGACAACAGAGGATGAGATGGCTGGATGGCATCACTGAGTCGATGGACGTGAGTCTCAGTGAGCTCCGGAAGTTGGTGATGGACAGGGAGGCCTCCACTGCTGTGATTCATGGGGTCGCAAAGAGTCAGACACGACTGAGCAACTGATCTGATCTGATCTGATCTGATGGCTGGTTCATATTGAGGTTTGACAGAAAATAACAAAATTCTGTAAAGAAATTATCCTTCAATAGAAAAATAAATAAATTCAAAAAATAAAAATCCATGCTTCAGGATTTGACGAGCTCTTGGAAAGCATTTTTTTGCCTCCTGCTGCTTGTGGAAGCATTTTCCCTGCAAAAAATTTCGAGGTGCTTGAAGAAATGGTAATCAGTTGGCAAGAGTTCAGGTGAATATGGCGGTTGAGGCAAAACTTCATAGCCGAATTCATCCAACTTTTGAAGCGTTGGTTGTGCAACATGCAGTCGGGCTTTGTCGTGAAGAAGAATTGCGTTCATTCTGTCTATCAGTGCTGGCTGCAGGCCTTGAAGTTTGTGGTGTATCTCATCGATTTGCTGAACATACTTCTCAGAAGTAATGGTTTCCCTGGCATTCAGAAAGCTGTAGTGGATCAGACAGGCAGCAGACCACCAAATAGTGATCATGACCTTTTTTTGATGCAAATTTGGTTTTGGAACGTGCTTTGGAGCTTCTTCTCAGTTCAACCACTGAGCTAGTCATCACTGGTTGCGTAAAATCCACTTTTCATCACATACCACAATTTGATTGAGAAATGGTTCACTGTTGTTGCGTACAATAAGAGATGATACTTCAAAAGGCTGATTTATTTGATTTTCAGTCAGCTCATGAGGCACCCATTTATCAAGCTTTTTCACCTTTCCAATTTTCTTCAAATGCTGAACAACAGTAGAATGGTTGGCACTGAGTTCTTTAGCAAGTTCTCGCGCAGTTGTAAGAAAATCAGCTTCGATGATCCTCTCAATTGGTCATTGTCAACTTCTGATGGCCAGCCACTGCGCTCCTCATCTTCAAGGCTCTCGTCTCCTTTACAAAAGTTCTTGAACCACCACCATACTGTCCGTTTGTTAGCAGTTCCTGGGCCAAATGTGTTGTTGATGTTGCAAGTTATCTCTGCTGCTTTATAACCCATTTTGAATTCAAATAAGAAAATTGCCCAAATTTGCTTTTTGTCTAACATCATTTCCCTAGTCTAAAATAAATACGATATAAACAGCAAGTGATGTCATTAGCAAAAAAATAAAGTGAGAAATGCACATTAAAATGGTGTATAATATAACCATATTTATTTAAGAATGTAGTCCAATATCAAACAACAAAGTTCAACAATGCAAAACTGCGATGACTTTTGCACCAACCTAATCAATAAATATGTAGTTTTTAAAAAAGAAAGAAATTATTACATGTATGACTGGGTCTTGCTGACCCACACGCTTTGATTCACACTGCATTTTCAGCCAAAATGTACTCACTATTTGAACCATCTAGCCTCCATGGAAGGGGAAGAAAAGCAACTATAGAGTTAGGTTATTCTATCATACTGAAGCCTTAATTTGTTTTCTCAACAAGTGAATTTAGGCAAATTACAATTGTAGCAGGAAGAACTGAAGGTTTCCTAGTCGAGGTTATGGCATAGCACATTTATGGCTGAAGCAGGCTTCCTTTCCACATCCTTGGCTTTTATCTGATATTGAATTCATCCCCTGGCTTGTGCTGGCAAACTGGAGGTACCCCAGTGATAGAGCGATGTAGGCTGGGATTCAACATAGCTGCAGATAAGCCACAGTTGAGTATGACACATATTCTACTACCAGGAGAGACAGGAAGATGCTTCTAGAGTGCCTTGTGTGTAAAACAGCAGGTTAGTGAGAGAACTCTCACAGCTTAATAGCTGCCTAGGGGGAATTGCATAAATAACAATTGCTAGATGTGGGGTTGTGTTAGCCACAGAGGTCAGAAAGTCAATAATATAACTTTGGTTGTTGACCCCTTCTGGCCTGGTCTGAGAAAAACCAGGACTTAGAAAAGAGCTGAGATCTCTCTGCATAATGCCGCCACCCCCAGTCCCCGCTCCCCCATATTTCTTCCTCTAATTCAAAGCTTCAGGCCCTGTGAGCTTTTGCCACTATTTTACACAATAATATAGTGGTTCATGGCACTAATCTATCAGTATCTTGCAGTTGTTTTGCTGGATAGAAACGTAAACATTTTTTTGAAGGTCACTAATGTTCTGAAGGAGATGGGAATACCAGACCAGCTGGCCTGCCTCTTGAGAAATTTGTACGCAGGTCAGGAAGCAACAGTTAGAACTGGACGTGGAACAACAGACTGGTTCCAAATAGGAAAAGGAGTACGTCAACGCTGTATATTGTCACCCTGCTTATTTAACTTATATGCAGAGTACATCATGAGAAACGCTGGACTGGAAGAAACACAAGCTGGAATCAAGATTGCCGGGAGAAATATCAATAACCTCAGATATGCAGATGACACCACTTTTATGGCAGAAAGTGAAGAGGAACTAAAAAGCCTCTTGATGAAGGTGAAAGAGGAGAGCGAAAAAGTTGGCTTAAAGCTCAACATTCAGAAAACTACGATCATGGCATCTGGTCCCATCACTTCATGGGAAATAGATGGGGAAACAGTGGAAACAGTGTCAGACTTTATTTTTTTGGGCTCCAAAATCACTGCAGATGGTCACTGCAGCCATGAAATTAAAAGATGCTTACTCCTTAGAAGGAAAGTTATGACCAACCTAGATAGCATATTCAAAAGCAGAGACATGACTTTGCCAACAAAGGTCCATCTAGTCAAGGCTATGGTTTTTCCAGTGGTCATGTATGGATGTGAGAGTTGGACTGTGAAGAAAGCTGAACGCCAAAGAATTGATGCTTTTGAACTGTGGTGTTGGAGAAGACTCTTGAGAGTCCCTTGGACTGCAAGGAGATCCAACCAGTCCATTCTGAAGGAGATCAGCCCTGGGATTTCTTTGGAAGGAATGATGCTAAAGCTGAAACTCCAGTACTTTGGCCACCTCATGCGAAGAGTTGACTCATTGGAGAAGACTCTGATACTGGGAGGGACTGGGGGCAAGAGGAGAAGGGGACGACAGAGGATGAGATGGCTGGATGGCATCACTGACTCGATGGACGTGAGTCTGGGTGAACTCCAGGAGTTGGTGATGGACAGACAGGCCTGGCATGCTGTGATTCATGGGGTCGCAAAGAGTCGGACACGACTGAGCGACTGAATTGAACTGAACTGAACTGAATATCTAATTCATGACTAAACTTAGAAAATGAAGCTACATCTTGCACTGTGTCTGTCTAAATATGTCTTGGTATGTCTTTGTCTCTGGGTAATATTTTTGAGGTTTTTGTAAATGAGCTCTATTTAACTGGCTTAAAAAAGATAAGCGCTTACAAATCAAATAATTCTAAATTAAACAATAAATTCCAGGTTCATGTGAACTGGGAAATATTCAGTATTAAATACCTAATATTAATGTTTGTTTGTTGACCTATCTAATATAGACATGTCTTAGAGTAGTTAACATTAAGTAGAATATTTTCATTGTACCTAGGTTTAATATAAGTTAAATATTATATCTGTTACAAGTTTCTCAATAAGGAAATTACCTCGAGTGAAGAAACTTCTAAAAAATGTAAATGAGATATGAGCTTTTATATACACTCTAATAAGAATAATTATTCTTTAGAAATATCTGTCTAAAATAGTCTCTCCAGATTGGCATAACTTAAGTTTCTAAGGGTTGTGCTAAGTGTGCTAAGTGTTGGAAGTCTATTGAATAGTTAGGTCATTTCCAAATAAAATAAGATTTTGAAACATTTACTGCTAAACACTAATTTCCTTTTACAGAGAAACGAAAGAGATTTGGGACTATAAACGAATAATGTTTGGTGCCATCCTAAAATGTTCTAAGAAAGCAAGGGTTTTAGAAATTATCACTGGCATTTATACTCACCAATCTATAAAATGCTAATATAAAAGTTAGTTCTTGGTTGCTAAATGAAAGTAGGAAGTGTGTTTTCAGTATAAAAAACAAAAAAAGAAAGAAAAAGGTGTGAAAAATACAAAAGAGTTATGCATGATCAGGATTTTTTAAAATTGGATAACAATTAGTTAGATAAATGGATTTTGTTAGAAATGACACAGCCATAAGAAAACTGGTTAGAGTCAACTAGGTCCAAGATGGCGGAGCTGTCTTTCACTAGACCTTGAGCCTTGGTATTTAGGCCTATTGTGACATGTCAACAAGCTAAATGATACACCCATCAACATTGACTAAATCTGACCAAATGCTCTAAACACTTTTAATTGATCTTTTCGATAAAACTTCCTAAATAGAGTTCTTTTGAAGTTCTTTTGACCTATAGCTAACTTTGGGGTGCTTCAGAGGGCCCCTGAAACATCCCAAAGAGAGATATTAAACTGTGTTTATTTCGTTGGTTAAATGACATGAAAAAGATTATCAAATGAGTAATAAATCGACTCATGTTATAATGTATGGTAAAATTACTAATAAGATATCCTAGAAATTAACATTTCTTAACATTCTGATATGTCCTGGTATTCTAATAGAAAACCTGATGACTTCACAAAAGTTAACAAAAGGACTGAATGAAGCAGCGAATATGCTTATAACTTTTATGGTTTCTATCTGGAAAATTACGGGTTTTCAGGGACTAGGGAAAACCTTCCTCTCAAATGAATTACGACAATACTTTGGTAAAATTAAACCTTATAAACAAAACAATTATATTTTCTCTCTGACTCCTCTAAAAATTGGAAATTCTTAGGTTTCCAGTAAGTTTATCAAATGAGTTAGGAAAGTTATCTCACGGGTACAAAAATCTCAAAAAAATTTTGAGACCTTAGAAAGGGAAGAATTCACCTAGATTTGTTAGGCAAAATCTGTGATAAGCCTTTGGTGTGAGTTTCCCAGCCCTGTTTTATTTTAAAAATTCAGTCTGAGACTCTATAAATGTTTCAGCAAAATAAAAAGTCTATGATCAATTATGGTTATATAAACCATCAGACCAAAATTAGTGAGAACAGACCTAATTTTGCAAACAAGCTAGGCTTAATTTGGTTATATTTGATAAAAATGAGGGTAACTTTAGGGAGAAAAAGATATTTCAAAAAATATTAAATCCCAGTTTGTTAATGGAGGTCTGCATCTAGAAAGACTCATCTCTCAGATAGTTTTTTACTGTTATGTGATATTAATGTAAAACTTAATTGAATTCTTAAAGAACACCCCAAGTTTGTTTCTGAAGCTTATCTCAGTAATCTATCTTTGGATGAGGATCAGATGCCTCATGACCTGCAACCAGGACTGGAAAAAGACATAACTTAAGGAACTGGCTCCAACCTGGATGGAAGGACTTTTGTAGCAGCTACTCTTAACTAGCTCATGCACAATGAAACTGAAGGGAAATTAATTCTTAGATTAATTCCCACTTCCAAAGGCCCCTACAGTGGATTGGTCTATAGAGAAGACAGCTGACCTGATCTCACCTTAAAATGATGCTCAAGCAGGAGAAACTACACTACACCAGGATGAGAAGACGATGACATCAGAGGTAGACAGCTTGCCCAAGATGCCTGACCTGATTCATATGATCATTTATGTTTTCTTGACTTCTTAGACCTTTGCATATAAATCAAATGCTTTTCTACCAAAGGCCTGATTCTATGCTAGTTTTAGAAATCATTTCAATTGTTGGGTTTGTGGCCAATAACCTGTGTCTAGTTCTGGGTTACCTTGTTAAATTTCTCTACTACAAGACTCTAACTGGTTGGCCCTGAGAAAATTTACTTAAAAAAAAATTACAGTCATATTCAGGTTACTGTGATATTGCTAGATGGGATCCCCTCACAAGGCCAATTAATAATGCCTGCTCTGACTCTGGCCATAAATTTGAGCTTTTTTTCTATTACTCAAGCTTGATCAGAGCAACAAGAAAAGTTTCAGCAAAGGAGGAAAAAAATCTCCCACAATTATGGGATGGATTTATATAGATAACACCAGGCTATGGTAATTTAGGTTTAAAGTCTCCTCTGTGTTGGAAACAATTAAATCATACTAAGGACAAATCAGTCTAGTAACACTAGAAAACGGGGCTATGTGCCTTATAGATGGTGCCAATATATAATTTCCCTGGAAGATAAAGATAAAGATTCTACAGAACCGACTAAAGTCAGATGACCTGAGATATACTGGGCTACATCTAATGGAAGCTCTTAACTTAAGTCTTACTTGTGACTTTACTAATACTGCTGGCTATGTTATTTGTATTTCACCTGTTTTACAAAATTGCTGTTTCTTACACTGTCAAATGTGTGTCTGAGGCCTCCAATAGAATAATATATAGTCCCATATGAGATTGATGATGGTAACAGTGTAACTCTAGATATGGGAAGAAGCAACAAGAGGGAATATTTTCCTGGACCAAGAGGCTAGCAAGACAGGTGGTCCAGAGAATTTTGGATACCGTTTTATGGCCTAGTCCAGTAACAGCACATTGAGTGGCCTGTCAACAAAATCTTTGCCAAACCTGAGAATGGACATTCTCAGCACCATGGGATAAAATGGTCATGAAATGCCCCCCTCAAAATCATGGTCAAGTTTATGAGCAAAAAGGGGCTCTGCCAACTGAAGACTGACACTTGCCATCTACATCTACAAAGATTAAACCATGGCCGCTGCAACTGCTGACTTTCAACGCCCCTGAAAGGAGTTCAGGGTGAAAATCAGGAATGAGGCACTCTGTGCTCTGGGAAAAACTGGCAGAACAGGCCTTCAGATAGTTAGATCTTTTCAGGAGAAGATTTTATGAGTCCCAATTCTTGCACCTTCTCATACCTAGAGAAACACTGACGTCATTAATGGTGAAGTCTGCTTTGGCCATTAGAGTAGCTATGGTTCAGGTATCCCGAGAAATAACTAGGTGATGCTATGGGTGTACTTTCAGATTAGACCTTGTATTGCTAAACGCTTGAGTTTTCTGAGTCGTGTCAGGCTTGGATGCCACCATTCTCAAAACAGTGTCTGCTGGAAGCTAGTAGCTGCGACCTTACTTCTTATAAAACTAGGCAACTGGCTACCTGTCTCCCTGAAGTGCCAGGTCCAGACTGGGTTTTAGGCCTATTCTTCTAAAAAGAAATGAGATTTATTTTGTCTTCTAAATTCCAGTCATCACTCCTCCAACTACTTCTAATTGGGTCTGTTACACCAAAATGGCAGACCAAGGGATTGAGATTTTAATCATACAAGACTCAGATCTAGAACTTGGAACTCAGAAATACTTCCAATTCAGTGTCTATACTCCAAGCTAAGGCAGTCCTATGCTCCATTTTGACAGGAAGTTATCACAGTCATAGCTGCCTAGTTGCCTAAATTAAAACTGAGTAGAACTCTGTGGGGCTCTGGAGTAGAGATCAGTTCTGTGTTCTCCATTTCTTGTCTGTAGGATATAGGCTTCATTCAGCCTCCTTGACCTTCCCTGAGTTGCAAAGGGTGCATTCAAAAGATTGCTAATCAGGGAAGCAAGAGGATACAAAAACAGGAGAAACAATCAAAGGTTGGTACAGCCTCCAGACAGAGTCCTGGTTCCTACTCGAAGAAATATGCACAACAATGTCTTTGCACCCCCACCCAGGTGGAGGATGGTGACTTCAGACTGAACACAAGATTCCTGGAGCACAGGTCTGTTGCCTCACCACCAACCAATCAAAAAGGGTCACAAACCCTGCAACCCTCACCCCGAATGTTGCCTTCTGTTTCCGGGGACCAGAGATGACCATCCTGTTAGGTCTCCTGTTTGGCCCTTGTCTATTTCATCTCTGAGAGGGGCCAACAGTTTCCAACTAAATTGCTGTTACTAAAAGGGTGGAAGCTGGTTTCAGATGTGGAACACCCCAACTTAGATCAGGGAGAGAGAGAGACTTCTGCTCTGCTAGGCAGGCCTACGCCCATGCACAGCAGGAAGAAGTTACAGGAGGAAGAGACCTCCGCCCTAATTCCCAAGAAGTCTCTCAGGGGGGAGTTGTTACGGGAAGCACACTGATTGAAACCGCCCACCCTGGCCAGGCACCATAGTAACCATTTGCGTGAGTCGTTTTGTGGCAGGAGATCCTGATAAGGAATAGGGAACCAATAAGCCACCACCAACCGGAAGAGTTCAGGACGGACCTCGTGTCCGTCCACTTCCCAGAATCCCTCTCGCCAGCATCCATCTTGGCTGAGCGATGCGTGCCACCAGGAAAAACTCTGAATTAGAATGATTGGCCAAAGACCACCCGGAGACTGATTGCCATCACCATAAAACCCGAGACTGCGAGCCAAGTGGCAGAGCAGTTCTCCTGGGTTCCCTTACCCTACTCCTCTCCACCCAGGTTACCTTTCCCAATAAAATCTCTTGCATTGTCAGCACACGTGTCTCCTCGGGACAATTCATTTCCGAGTGTTAGACAAGAGTCCAGTTTCGGGCCCTGGAAGGGATCCGCCTTCCTGCAACAAATGGTGACTCTAGTGGGACTCTTCTTCGCTGAGACTGACATCCTGACCACTCGGGGTACTCAGGGGCCAGCTTGCCTGCCAATGGACCAGACCCAGCAGCCGCAACTGGGACCCTTTTGTCCCTGGTCTCCTCCTGACACGGACAACTGGCCAGAGTGCCCCGACCGGTAAGGAACAAGAGACTTTATTGACCTCTCCCCTCTTTCCTCTCCTTAACCCTTCCCTTCCTTCCCCGTTTTTCTAGTCCCCTGGTCCTGGACACAGGAATCTGGTCAAAGGGCCCTCAGCCTGAGCTGAGGATTGGAGAATGATCACCTCCTCTTGGCAGAGAACTCGAATTCTGGTTCTGGTCTGGTCTAATTTCTGGTAGGGCCGAGTTCCAGTCCTCCCTTCTCTGGAGGCCCAGGGGAAAATCCCATAACGCCTGGGTATCTGTGGGTGGCAGGAGATGTCTGTAAGGCCACCCCTTTCGCCCCCCTCTCCCGCCTCCTCCCCTTCTTCTTTCAACCTGGCTTCCTTTCCTCCTTTGAAATCTTTGATGTTAGTACTTGGATCTGAAGTTCTGTGTCTCTATAGGGGGTTTTCTGAGAGACTGTATTCTTGTATTTAAGGGCTTCCCTGGTGGCAAAGAGGTTAAAGCGTCTGCCTGCAATGTGGGAGACCTGGGTTTGATCCCTGGGTTGGGAAGATCCCCTGCAGAAGGAAATGGAGACCGACTCCAGTATTCTTGCCTGGAGAATCCCATGGACAGAGGAGCTTGGTGGGCTACAGTCCAAGGGTTGCAAACAGTCAGGCGCGACTTCACTTTCACTTTCACTTTGATGAGGACTGCCAGGTTTATTTGTGTGTGTTTTAACTCTGTGTTCTGTGCTGTGATTTTTGATGGCCATTTTGCTTTGTCTGGCCCCAATTTGGTTTAGACCTGCCGCCATTTTGTTAGAACTTGATTTTCTTTCCCTGTGCCTTGAGACCAGGGCTCTCAGGAACACATATCTAGACCATCTCTAACTCCTGAGACTGAGGGAAAAGGGGAAAAAGACTTTAAATTTTTTATTTATTTCAACTGTTTTTTTATAAACTAGTAAATTTTATATTGTAATATCTAATTCATGTCTAAACTTAGAAAATGAAGCTACATCTTGCACTGTGTCTGTCTAAATATGTCTTGGTATGTCTTTGTCTCTGGGTAATATTTTTGAGGTTATTTGTAAATGAGCTCTATTCAACTGGCTTAAAAAAGGTAAGCGCTTACAAATCAAATAATTCTAAATTAAACAATAAATTCTAGGTTCATGTGAACTGGGAAATATTCAGTATAAAATACCTAATATTAATGTTTGTTTGTTGACCTATCTAATATAGACATGTCTTAGAGTAGTTAGCATTAAGTAGAATATTGTCATTGTACCTAGGTTTAATATAAGTTAAACATTATATCTGTTACAAGTTTCTCAACAAGGAAGTTACCTCGAGTGAAGAAACTTCTAAAAAATGTAAATGAGATATGAGCTTTTATATACACTCTAATAAGAATAATTATTCTTTAGAAATAGCTGTCTAAAATAGTCTCTCCAGATTGGCATAACTTAAATTTCTAAGGGTTGTGCTAAGTGTTGGAAGTCTATTGAATAGTTAGGTCATTTCCAAATAAAATAAGATTTTGAAACATTTACTGCTAAACACTAATTTCCTTTTACAGAGAAACGAAAGAGATTTGGGACTATAAATGAATAATGTTTGGTGCCATTCTAAAATGTTCTAAGAAAGCAAGGGTTTTAGAAATTATCACTGGTATTTATGCTCACCAATCTATAAAATGCTAATATAAAAGTTAGTTCTTGGTTGCTAAATGAAAGTAGGAAGTGTGTGTTCAGTATAAAAAACAAAGAAAGAAAAAGGTGTGAAAAATACAAAAGAGCTATGCATGATCAGGATTTTCTAAAATTGGATTACAATTAGTTAGATAAATGGATTTTGTTAGAAATGACACAGCCATAAGAAAACTGGTTACAGTCAACTAGGTCCAAGATGGCGGAGCTGATTTCACTAGACCTTCAGATCAGATCAGATCAGTCGCTCAGTCGAGTCCAACTCTTTGCAACCCCATGAATCACAGCAGTGGAGGCCTCCCTGTCCATCACCAACTCCCGGAGTTCACTGAGACTCACGGCCATCGACTCAGTGATGCCATCCAGCCATCTCGTCCTCTGTCGTCCCCTTCTCCTCCTGCCCCCAATCCCTCCCAGCATCAGAGTCTTTTCCAATGAGTCAACTCTTCGCATGAGGTGGCCAAAGTACTGGAGTTTCAGCTTTAGCATCATTCCTTCCAAAGAAATCCCAGGGCTGATCTCCTTCAGAATGGACTGGTTGGATCTCCTTGCAGTCCAAGGGACTCTCAAGAGTCTTCTCCAATACCATAGTTCAAAAGCATCAGTTCTTCAGTGCTCAGCATTCTATACAGTCCAACTCTCACATCCATACATGACCACAGGAAAAACCATAGCCTTGACTAGATGGACCTTTGTTGGCAAAGTCATGTCTCTGTTTTTGAATATGCTATCTAGGTTGGTCATAACTTTCCTTCCAAGGAGTAAGCGTCTTTTAATTTCATGGCTGCAGTCACCATCTGCAGTGATTTTGGAGGCCAGAAAAAGAAAGTCTGACACTGTTTCCCCATCTATTTCCCATGAGGTGATGGGACCAGATGCCATGATCATAGTTTTCTGAATGTTGAACTTTAAGCCAACTTTTTCACTCTCCACTTTCACTTTCATCAAGAGGCTTTTTAGTTCCTCTTCACTTTCTGCCATAAGGTGGTGTCATCTGCATATCTGAGGTTATTGATATTTCTCCCGGCAATCTTGATTCCAGCTTGTGTTTCTTCCAGTCCAGCGTTTCTCATGATGTACTCTGCATAGAAGTTAAACAAATAGGGTGACAATATACAGCCTTGATGAACTCCTTTTCCTATTTGGAACCAGTCTGTTGTTCCATGTCCAGTTCTAACTGTTGCTTCCTGACCTACATACAGATTTCTCAAGAGGCAGGTCAGGTGGTCTGGAATTCCCATCTCTTTCAGAATTTTCCACAGTTTATTGTGATCCACACAGTCAAAGGCTTTGGCAGAGTCAATAAAGCAGAAATAGATGTTTTTCTGGAACTCTCTTGCTTTTTCCATGATCCAGCAGATGTTGGCAATTTGATCTCTGGTTCCTCTGCGTTTTCTAAAACCAGCTTGAACATCTGGAAGTTCACGGTTCACATATTGCTGAAGCCTGGCTTGGAGAATTTTGAGCACTACTTTACTAGCGTGTGAGATGAGTGCAATTGTGCGGTAGTTTGAGCATTCTTTGGCATTGCCTTTCTTTGGGATTGGAATGAAAACTGACCTTTTCCAGTCCTGTGGCCACTGCTGAGTTTTCCAAATTTGCTGGCATATTGAGTGCAGCACTTTCACAGCATCATCTTTCAGGATTTGGAATAGCTCAACTGGAATTCCATCACCTCCACTAGCTTTGTTCGTAGTGATGCTTTCTAAGGCCCACTTGACTTCACATTCCAGGATGTCTGGCTCTAGGTCAGTGATCACACCATCGTGATTATCTGGGTCGTGAAGATCTTTTTTGTACAGTTCTTCTGTGTATTCTTGCCATCTCTTCTTAATATCTTCTGCTTCTATTAGGACCATAACATTTCTGTCCTTTATCGAGCCTATCTTTGCATGAAATGTTCCTTTGGTATCTCTGATTTTCTTGAAGAGATCCCTAGTCTTTCCGATTCTGTTGTTTTCCTCTATTTCTTTGCATTGATCGCTGAAGAAGGCTTTCTTATCTCTTCTTGCTATTCTTTGGAACTCTGCATTCAGATGTTTATATCTTTCCTTTTCTCTATTGTGACATATCAACAAGCTAAATGATAAACCCATCAACATTGACTAAATCTGACCAAATGTTCTAAACCCTTTTAATTGATCTTTTCAATAAAACTTCCTAAATAGAATTCTTTTGAAGTTCTTTTGACCTCTAGCTAACTTTGGGGTATTTCAGAGGGCCCCTGAAACATCCCAAAGAGAGATATTAAACTGTGTTTATTTGGTTGGTTAAATGACATGAAAAAGATTATCAAATGAGTAATAAATCGACTCATGTTATAATGTATGGTAAAATTACTAATAAGATATCCTAGAAATTATATGGAGTCTGAACATTCTGATATGTCCTCCTGCTGCTGCTGCTGCTGCTGCTAAGTTGTGTCCATCTCTGTTCGACCCCATAGATGGCAGCCCACCAGGCCCCCCCATCCCTGGGATTCTCCAGGCAAGAACACTGGAGTGGGTTGCGGTTTCCTTCTCCAATGCATGAAAGTGAAAAGTGAAAGTGAAGTTCCTCAGTCGTGTCAGACTCTTAGCGACCCCATGGACTGTAGGCTACCAGGCTAGAAAACCTGATGACTTCACAAAAGTTAACAAAAGGACTGAATGAAGCAGCGAATATGCTTATAACTTTTATGGTTTCTATCTGAAAAATTACGGGTTTTCAGGGACTAGGGAAAACCTTCCTCTCAAACGAATTACGACAATACTTTGGTAAAATTAAACGTTATAAACATAACAATTATATTTTCTCTCTATCTGACTCCTCCAAAAATTGGAAATTCTTAGGTTCCCAGTAAGTTTATCAAATGAGTTAGGAAAGTTATCTCATGGGTACAAAAATCTCAAGAAATTTTTGAGACCTTAGAAAGGGAAGAATTCACCTAGATTTGTTAGGCAAAATCTGTGATAAGCCTTTGGTGTGAGTTTCCCAGCCCTGTTTTATTTTAAAAGTTCAGTCTGAGACTCTATAAATGTTTCAGCAAAATAAAAAGTCTATGATCAATTATGGTTATATAAACCATCAGACCAAAATTAGTGAGAACAGACCTATTTTGCAAACAAGCTAGGCTTAATTTGGTTATATTTGATAAAAATGAGGGTAACTTTAGGGAGAAAAAGACATTTCAAAAAATATTAAATCCCAGTTTGTTAATGGAGGTCTGCATCTAGTAAGACTCATCTCTTAGATAGTGTTTTGCTGTTATGTGATATTAATGTAAAACTTAATTGAATTCTTAAAGAACACCCCAAGTTTGTTTCTGAAGCTTATCTCAGTAATCTATCTTTGGATGAAGATCAGATGCCTCATGACCTGCAACCAGGACTGGAAAAAGACATAATTTAAGGAACTGGCTCCAACCTGGATGGAAGGACTTTTGTACCAGCTACTCTTAACTAGCTCATGCACAATGAAACTGAAGGGAAATTAATTCTTAGATTAATTCCCATTTCCATAGGCCCCTACAGTGGATTGGTCTATAGAGAAGACAGCTGACCTGATCTCACCTTAAAATGATGCTCAAGCAGGAGAAACTACACTACACCAGGATGAGAAGATGACAACATCAGAGGTAGACAGCTTGCCCAAGATGCTTGACCTGATTCATATGATCATTTATGTTTTCTTGACTTCTTAGACCTTTGCATATAAATCAAATGCTTTTCTACCAAAGGCCTGATTCTATGCTAGTTTTAGAAATCATTTCAATTGTTGGGTTTGTGGCCAATAACCTGTGTCTAGTTCTGGGTTACCTTGTTAAATTTCTCTACTACAAGACTCTAACTGGTTGGCCCTAAGAAAATTTACTTAAAAAAAAATTACAGTCATATTCAGGTTACTGTGATATTGCTAGATGGGATCCCCTCACAAGGCCAATTAATAATGCCTGCTCTGACTCTGGCCATAAATTTGAGCTTTTTTTCTATTACTCAAGCTTGATCAGAGCAACAAGAAAAGTTTCAGCAAAGGAGGAAAAAAATCTCCCACAATTATGGGATGGATTTATATAGATAACACCAGGCTATGGTAATTTAGGTTTAAAGTCTCCTCTGTGTTGGAAACAATTAAATCATACTAAGGACAAATCAGTCTAGTAACACTAGAAAACGGGGCTATGTGCCTTATAGACGGTGCCAATATATAATTTCCCTGGAAGATAAAAATTCTACAGAACCGACTAAAGTCAGATGACCTGAGATATACTGGGCTACATCTAATGGAAGCTCTTAACTTAAGTCTTACTTGTGACTTTACTAATACTGCTGGCTATGTTATTTGTATTTCACCTGTTTTACAAAATTGCTGTTTCTTACACTGTCAAATGTGTGTCTGAGGCCTCCAATAGAATAATATATAGTCCCATATGAGATTGATGATGGTAACAGTGTAACTCTAGATATGGGAAGAAGCAACAAGAGGGAATATTTTCCTGGACCAAGAGGCTAGCAAGACAGGTGGTCCAGAGAATTTTGGATACCGTTTTATGGCCTAGTCCAGTAACAGCACATTGAGTGGCCTGTCAACAAAATCTTTGCCAAACCTGAGAATGGACATTCTCAGCACCATGGGATAAAATGGTCATGAAATGCCCCCCTCAAAATCATGGTCAAGTTTATGAGCAAAAAGGGGCTCTGCCAACTGAAGACTGACACTTGCCATCTACATCTACAAAGATTAAACCATGGCCGCTGCAACTGCTGACTTTCAACGCCCCTGAAAGGAGTTCAGGGTGAAAATCAGGAATGAGGCACTCTGTGCTCTGGGAAAAACTGGCAGAACAGGCCTTCAGATAGTTAGATCTTTTCAGGAGAAGATTTTATGAGTCCCAATTCTTGCACCTTCTCATACCTAGAGAAACACTGACGTCATTAATGGTGAAGTCTGCTTTGGCCATTAGAGTAGCTATGGTTCAGGTATCCCGAGAAATAACTAGGTGATGCTATGGGTGTACTTTCAGATTAGACCTTGTATTGCTAAACGCTTGAGTTTTCTGAGTCGTGTCAGGCTTGGATGCCACCATTCTCAAAACAGTGTCTGCTGGAAGCTAGTAGCTGCGACCTTACTTCTTATAAAACTAGGCAACTGGCTACCTGTCTCCCTGAAGTGCCAGGTCCAGACTGGGTTTTAGGCCTATTCTTCTAAAAAGAAATGAGATTTATTTTGTCTTCTAAATTCCAGTCATCACTCCTCCAACTACTTCTAATTGGGTCTGTTACACCAAAATGGCAGACCAAGGGATTGAGATTTTAATCATACAAGACTCAGATCTAGAACTTGGAACTCAGAAATACTTCCAATTCAGTGTCTATACTCCAAGCTAAGGCAGTCCTATGCTCCATTTTGACAGGAAGTTATCACAGTCATAGCTGCCTAGTTGCCTAAATTAAAACTGAGTAGAACTCTGTGGGGCTCTGGAGTAGAGATCAGTTCTGTGTTCTCCATTTCTTGTCTGTAGGATATAGGCTTCATTCAGCCTCCTTGACCTTCCCTGAGTTGCAAAGGGTGCATTCAAAAGATTGCTAATCAGGGAAGCAAGGGGATACAAAAACAGGAGAAACAATCAAAGGTTGGTACAGCCTCCAGACAGAGTCCTGGTTCCTACTCGAAGAAATATGCACAACAATGTCTTTGCACCCCCACCCAGGTGGAGGATGGTGACTTCAGACTGAACACAAGATTCCTGGAGCACAGGTCTGTTGCCTCACCACCAACCAATCAAAAAGGGTCACAAACCCTGCAACCCTCACCCCGAATGTTGCCTTCTGTTTCCGGGGACCAGAGATGACCATCCTGTTAGGTCTCCTGTTTGGCCCTTGTCTATTTCATCTCTGAGAGGGGCCAACAGTTTCCAACTAAATTGCTGTTACTAAAAGGGTGGAAGCTGGTTTCAGATGTGGAACACCCCAACTTAGATCAGGGAGAGAGAGAGACTTCTGCTCTGCTAGGCAGGCCTACGCCCATGCACAGCAGGAAGAAGTTACAGGAGGAAGAGACCTCCGCCCTAATTCCCAAGAAGTCTCTCAGGGGGGAGTTGTTACGGGAAGCACACTGATTGAAACCGCCCACCCTGGCCAGGCACCATAGTAACCATTTGCGTGAGTTGTTCTATGGCAGGAGATTCTGATAAGGAATAGGGAACTAATAAGCCACCACCAACCGAAAGAGTTCAGGAAAGGTAAAGGAGACACCACGTGTCCGTCCACTTCCCAGAATCCCTCTTGCTAGCATCCATCTTGGCTGAGCGATGCGTGCACCACCAGGAAAAACTCTGAATTAGAATGATTGGCCAAAGACCACCCGGAAACTAATCCCATCACCATAAAACCCGAGACTGTGAGCCACGTGGCAGAGCAGTTCTCCTGGGTTCCCTTACCCTACTGCTCTCCACCCGGGTGCCCTTTCCCAGTAAAACCTGTTGCTTTGTCAGCACATGTGTCTCCTCGGGACAATTCATTTCCGAGTGTTAGACAAAAGCCCAGTTTCGGGCCCTGGAAGGGGTCCGCCTTCCTGCAACATTTGCAACAGATGGCCAAAGTATTGGAGCTTCAGCATCAGTCCTTCCAATGAATATTCGGGGTTTATTTCCTTTATGATTGACTGGTTTGATCTTGCTTTCCAAGGAACTCTCAAGAGTCTTTTCCAGCACCACAGCTCAAAAGCATCAAATTTTCGGAGCTCAGCCTTCTTTATTGCCCAACTTTCACATTCATACTTCACAATTGGGAAAACCATAGCTTTGACTATACAGATCTTTGTAGGCAAAGTAGGTTTGTCATAGCTTTTCTTCCCAGGAGCAAGCATCTTTTAATTTCATGGCTGTAGTCACCTTCCGCAGTGACTTTGGAGCCCAAGAAAATAAAATCTGTCACTGTTTCCACTTTTTCCCCTTCCGTAAAGTGATGGGTCAGGATGCCATGATCTTAATTTCTATTTGGATAAAATGTAAACTTCTATTTGAAGGTGGCTATGGTAACAGTATGGAGAAGGCAATGGCAACCCACTCCAGTACTCTTACCTGGAAAATCCCATGGACGAAGGAGCCTGGTGGGCTGCAGTCCATGGGGTCCCTAAGAGTTGGACACGACTGAGCGACTTCACTCTCACTTTTCACTTTCCTGCATTGGAGAAGGAAATGGCAACCCACTCCAGTGTTTTTGCCTGGAGAATCCCAGGGACGGGGGAGCCTCGTGGGCTGACGTCTCTGGGGTCACACAAAGTCGGACACGACTGAAGTGACTTAGCAGCAGCAGCAGCATGGTAACAGTAATCTAGGGAGGCTGGGTAGTGGGGAACATTGGTGAATGGTTCGATCATCTGGATGGGGGTGGGGGTGTCAGAGCCTTTAAGGCTCTGGGACAAAGAGGAGTATAAGTGTCAAACACACACACAAAAAATTGTACTTACGGTTGAAGGAATTTAATAGCTGGGATCCTGAGGCTCAGAGGAAGGGTTTCAGACTCTTCAGTGAACCGCAGGCAGAGAACCAGACCAATTACAGAGGTTATCTTTCTGATCTCTATCAAATGTTAAGGGGTGAGACAATTAAAGGGAAGAAAATAACTAGCAAGTCTGCGAAACATCCCAGGCAGAGGAAGGACTTCAGCTCGTGAACTGGGGCTTTTTAATTTTCAATTACAAAACCTTGACGCATCATTTCTCGCCACCCACCCCACCAGCGGGCCTCACTGCTGAGGTCCAGCCCCGGCTGATCCAGGGTATTCGAAGGGGAGACGGAGTCGGCGACTATTTACATATTTATCAAAGATATAAAGAGTAATAGAATGAGGATAGCTCAGTAGGAAAATTCAGTGGAGAAAAGAAGCTGAGTAGCTTGGTTTACGCGGGAGACCAATAAAACTTCAAGACAAGAAGTTTGCACCACTTACGTAGGCCGCAGGCGTCCTTCCGTTCTCCCGAAGGAGAGGAGACACTGAGGCCTCCCCGGTCGGATCTTAGAAGCCCAGGCATAATTAGTAAGCATGGTGGGTTCCGAGCTCCAGATGGAGACTCAGCTGGAAGTTAAAGGGAAGAATGACATGGGGAGACCAAGCGTTGGTGAGCAAGGCCCGTAGCTTTATTTTTAACAGGGGTTTTTACACCCTAAGTTACACATAGAGGATAATAGGGGATGCAAAGTCAGCAGTTTTTGATCCTTATCAAAAACCAGGGTTTCTTTCCTGCAAATTTATCGTATACAAATGGTTTAGGTGATTTACATCATCTTCTGGTCAGAAGGCCTAATCACATTTTATGACTCTTGACAAAGACTTATCAACCGTAAGACTTATTTTCTCTAAGAGTAATTATTTTAAGGTTTGGCGCCATCTTCCGAAGATAAAATTGCATTCCTATAGGGCTGTGTAATGGGTTTACAACAAAGGAAAGAATTTATTACTTTAAGGGTCTAAAGTTACTAACACCAAGGCCACTACTTATTTTTTCTACATACCAACTATATTAATTAATACACATTCAAGGATACAATTCAGGGGATGTGAAAACTTGGCAACAAGCATTGGCTCATCAATGAAATCTTTTACTAGTTTTATTCTGACAGTTTCTAACTCTCTGAGAGGCTCTAAGCTATTTGAATATCTTAAGCTTCCCGTGCCTCTCGAGGCTGGGAGACTGTAAACAATAGTATGCATAGCTGCAGGAGTCCGGGTAAATTTGTCAGGCGAGTTAGAGAGCCATCTGAGGGGTTTGGATTTAAACACTCCGAATTGCCCAGGAACTTTATTAATTGGAGCTGGAAGTTAACTCTTTGACAGAGAGAGCGAGATGGTGGTGGGGGACAGCCCCCAGTAAAGTCAGAGGTGAGAGCACAAAGCAATAAAGTAGGCAGACTCTGGTTTTGGGGGGGAAGATGCTCGAGAATATCCAGGGGGACTCCTGAGGCTCGATCCCGCCTTTGCGTATGCCGAGCCTTCTTCCTCATGACCTTTGTCACGAGTTGAATGCCTCACCGGCTCCCGGCACCTCACACCGAGGAGGAGGAGTTTCCCGCATCCCAATAGGAAGCTCGCGTGGGCGGGGAGGCCAGCATAGCTCCAGCCCCAGGAGCCGGGAGGCGGGAGTCCAGCGCGCGCTGGCTACGAGGGCAGGAGTCCTTGCTCCCCCGCCGCGCGTTGAGGCCTTGCGGTAATTCAGCGGGGCTCGCTGCCCCGCCCTCGTGCGCAGGCGCAGAGCCGTTGCCCGCCGAGCGGTTGCCGGCGGAGCAGTTTCCAGAGCAGCTTTGCGGAGAAACCCGCTTGTGCAGGTTCCGAGGCCGCCAGGGCGGCTCGCCCGAGCCTGAATCCCCGGCGTCCGCCTCCTGCGGCGTGCTCGGTAAGTCGACGGGCCCTGCGGGAAGCCGCCTCCCCAGACCCGGGAAGGCACCTCGTGGGTGCCGGGGCCGATAGTGGGAGGGCGCTAGCGAGTTCTAGCCCCCAGGCCTCCCCCTGGCCCCGCGGCGCAGGTGGGAGCGCGGACAGGCCCCCGGGAAACTGAGGCTCGACGTGGGGCCCGGGAGGAAGGCTGGAGCTGCGGCCCCGGGTCGGGGTAGGTGTGGGTGGCTGGAAGGGGTGCCATCTCCGCCCCTTCCCGGCCCGGGCCTTGAGCCGGGGTTCCTCGGGGAAACTGAGGCCGGATGTCAGCGGGCAAGGAGGGGGCGCGGAGCATCGCACTGCTGCTGCGAGGCGGGCAGGTGCCCCGGGCCGGGCAAGGAAGGGCACCCTGGGCTTTTCGTGCAAAGTTCACACCCAGCCGCCTCTTCTGCTCGCCGGACTCCCTGGGTCTCGGGAATTCGCCTGAGGTTGTAAAAACTGCCCCTGTCCAGCAGTGGAAACCAGACCTTGTCCCCAGCGGGAGACATAAGCCCCATGCGGTTCTCTTGGACCCGTCTGAAAGAACGCTTTCGTCTTCCTAACCCCTAGGATCCATCGCCATGAACCCCGTCGTCGTGGTCCACGGTGGCGGAGCCAGCAATATCTCCAAAGACCGGAAAGAGCGGGTGCGCCAGGGCATCCTCAGAGCCGCCACCGTGGGTTACAACATCCTCAAGCAGGGAGGGAGCGCCGTTGACGCGGTGGAAGGAGCCGTGACAGTGCTGGAAGACGATCCCGACTTCAACGCAGGTAAATGTGCACCGCGGCTAGTGACCAGCGCCACACCGGGTTCAGCTTCCCACGCCAGATAAACAGAACCTTTCTAAAGAGTCGCTGGATCTCTTACCTAATATGCTGAAAAGGCTTAGTTTTTCTACCTGTTGACCAAGTTGCTTTGGGGCTTGCCTGGTGACTCAGGGGTAAGGAATCCACCTGCCAATGCGGAAGACTCTGGTTCCATCCCTGGGTGGGGAAGATCCCCTGGAGAAGGAAATGACAATCCTCTCCAGTACTCTTGCCTGGGAAGTCCCACGGACAGAGGAGCCTGCTGGGCTCCTCTGGGGAGTCCATGGGGTCGCAAGAGAGTCAGACAAGACTTAGTGACTGAACAAGTTGCTTTAAAGAATTTTAAAATTCATTATTCACCCTTTCTTCTTTAATCTGCTTTCTGGATTTCACATACCAAGAGGCTGTTTTATTACATCTTTTTATGGGGTAAGGGAATAGACTGCTTACCCCACAAAACATGGCAACCTTGGAGCTTCAGGGTGTCATTTGAATGGAGGGAGTGAGGCCATGGAGAGACTGCAGGAAAAGGCAAATCACTCCAGATTGGTAGGTGGCAGATCTAATAAGCATGGGAACATACACTAGAGGCTTGTCTTGCTGGATAAGTAGCCCTCTGTTCGTGCCCACCAGAATCTGAAAAGTTTATTTAGAGGCCTTATCTAGGTTCAGCCATGCATACCATCCAGATGATCTCAATACCACGTCTCAAGGCTATGTCTTTGGACAGTTTCTGGTGCAGGAAGGCAAATGGAGGGCGCCTTCCAAGGAAAGAGGAAGGGGTAAGGGCCTCTGATTGCCCCATCACTCCACCCGTCGTGACCGGCTCTTACAGTCCCACACACTTTCTCTTCTGCAATGTCCCTTGAGCAATTGTTTGGGTGGCTAATTTTGGCGGCTGTCTGCCTGCATTGGAGGCAGATGCCACAGCAAGAGTACAGGCACATACAAAAGAAAACACAGGTTAAGACAGTTTATCAGATCCCAGATACCTTTTTCCACCAAGAGTCTCATGATTCAAACCATTGTTCCTAAGTCTTATAGGCTGGGAGCCAAACCACTCAGAGTGTTCACCTGTGTCCTGTGATTTAATAAAAGTGACACATTTTATTATCAGGTATGAGCACACAGCATTCTGTTTGGATAACGGCAGAGCTGCCTCCTTGCAAGGCAGTAATAATGGCCAAGGCTATTCTGTTTTGGAGGAGAGCTTGTCTCACTGGAGACTTTTCAATGTGCAGGAAGGACAGGCTTTGCTTGCCATCATTCTGGGCTTGATGAGGGAAGCCCTGCGTGTCCTGTCGTGTCCTCCAGCCCAGGGCACAGAGATGGCAGCGGAATGATTGTTCCAGTGGGAAACAGAACATGCTCACCTGGCCTTGAGTAGAGGGAGGTCGGCAGCCTTAGGAACTTGATCTGGTTGTAAATACCATACACGTTAGCCAGGGGAGGCGGTGCTGTCAGGCTTGAGACGGCCTGGGGGCAGGATACCCCAGACCAGAGCCCTCCCCTTCTCCTTTTTCAGCAGGGCACCTTCCCTTGCAGGTTTGATGCATCTCAACAAGCCCAGCTTGCGGCAGGACAGCAGGAGTGGAGATTGAGTGGTCCCTCCTCCCCCATCCGGGTAGAATGTTCAATTGCAAATCCCAGTTGCTGATCCCCCCGCCCAGGTGTGACGGGGCTTGGTGTCCTCAGAACCATAGCACATTGATCCATGGTGAGAGGGCAGTGGCTGTTTCCCGAAGCCCCTTTTTGGTATCAGGCGCTTCCTTGGGGGTCCCCAGTCTGGCATATGAGACAGCAGTTCTACTGGTTGATCATTCAGATGTATTAAAACCTTGAACAGTACTTGTGTCGACGCAGCCACAGTGGTTTTATCTGTTAGTAATTTAAGGTACTGCCTTACTGTTCCATTTTCCCTTTCTCTCAGCCCTGCTGCTTGTGAGGCTTATATAGGAGATAGAACGTCTTTTGTCCAGTTTTGCATATTACAGTCCACAACCTTTGAAATGTGACCTCAGTCACTGTCTGTGTAATGAAGGTACTCCTGCTTGGTACTCAGCTTCTCTGATCTCCTAACAGTGGTACCTGGTTTGCATGGGGACAAGGGAGAGTTTGAGTTATGCCAGATGCGGAGTCCACACAAACCAGGATATGTTAGAACCCTCTCTCAGAGGACGGAGGCCAGTATAATCCGTTTGCCAGTCCCTCACCAGTTAGGAGCTCTGGTGGGTGGCCTCAGACTCCTTTGGCAGTTGCCATGGGCATTGCAGAGAATACACAGGACATGCCATTACTGCATTAACCAAGTCACTGTGTTTTGAGGACAATCCGGCATCCGCGATATAGTGGCCATTCTTTCCATGCCTCACATTCTTGCAGGCAAGCCCAGATGACCCCTCCACACATCCCGACCCCACAGAGGCCCACTTCTGTTGTTTCACATAAATGCATTCACCAAGAGTGATTCTTTTGTGTTTGGCTTCTTTCACTCAGATCAATCCTTTTTCAGAGTAATAATCATCATAACTACTATGAGTGTCTGCTGTGTACCAAACCATGGTCTAAGAAACTTGCCTGATTAACTCACTTAATCTGTACTTCTGTCCTGTGGTTAGGTGTAATTATTGTGCTCATTTTTCAGATGAGGAAGCTAAGGCGCAAAGAGATTAAGTAACTTGCTAGAGATTAAGTAACTTGTCAGATTAAGTAACTTGCTAGAGATTAAGTAACTTGTTAGATTGAGTAATTTGCTAGAGATTAAGGAATTTGTCAGATTAAGGAACTTGCTAGAGATTAAGGAATTTGCTAGAGATTGAGTGACTTGTCAGTGTCTTCTACTGACATAGAAAACCTAAAATCTTGGGATTAGAATACTTCTTAGAATTGTACCACCCATACACCTGACATCTGTCAACAGAAAAGAATTTCAGGAACTCTAACCAGTCATCAGATACTGAGTAATGGTTCTGTCCCCTAGCCTCTGCCCTGCATTCTTTAACCCATAGAATGAGACATAACTGCCTCCGTGGCTGTTTGTTGAGCCAGAGTTTACTAGATGCCCTTCCACCCCTTGCCAGCAGCAGCCCGTGGGGGACTCATTAAGCTCTATGCCTGTTAGCAGTCAGGACCCGGTCGGCTGACAGTGCCCACTTCTTCACAGGAGACCTTCATTTGGAGCAAGGCATTCTGGCCTCCCACCCTCTCTAAACCAATGGGGTGCATTGGTGAGCTAGGGACCAGGGAGCTGCAGCTGCTGGATCTCGTTTCTCTGCTCTGAATCTGGAGCCTGCATTCTGAGTGGCTCCCTTCTCATTTCCCAGTTGCCCACTCTGCACATTGAGGAGAACAAGAGCTGGCTAAAAAGAAGGAAATGAAAGATCTGGGGGTAAAGGTGGAACTTTTAATAGCATACTCTGCACCTCGAGCTCTGTTTTCTGTTTGTCTTTCCCAGCTCTTTTCAGCAACCTCTACTGTAATCCTCTAGAGGGACTATGTGGGAACTGCATACAAAAAGCTGAGCCCTGGCAGTTACTGAGTTAGGTGGCAATAATTTGCATTCCTGACAAAGCTTATCTGAATGTCTGTTAAAGCATTGTTTACATTGTATTGATCTTTCAATATAGGTTTCATTTTATGTTTGAAGCTTGTTTCATAACACTTTGTTTATTAAAAAGTAGTTTATTTATTAGACACCACCAGTTTAAATTTGAATGTTAGGAATATTCTTTAGAGACTCAGATTGGCACCCAAACAGGGACCCTTTGCTTTCACTGGAATTGAGCAGTTTTTACACAAACTTTAGTTAATTTATTTTCCCTATAGTTTTCTCTACAGACTTTTCCCTACAGACTCTGTCTGGTTGCCACGAGTAGGGGCTACTGTTCATCTCGGTGTGCAGGCTTCTCGTCTCCGGGGCTTCTCTTGTTGCGGAGCACACACTCTCGGCGCACGGGCTTCAGCAGTTGCAGCCCATGGGCTCAGTAGTTGCGGCCCACGGGCTTAGTTGCTCTGAAGCACGTGGGATCTTCCCAGACTAGAGATCGAACCTGTGTCCCTTTCATTGCAAAGTGGATTCTTAACCACTGGACCACCAGGGATGTCCCACCTTATTCTTAGTTTTTTGAGATTTTTTTATCATGTATGGATGTTGAATTTTATCCAGTCCTTTTTCTGCATCTGTTGAGATGATCATATGGTTTTTGTTTTGTCTATTGACATGGTGAAGATTGACTGATTGATTTTTGAATTTTGAACCAAGTTTTCTTCTCTGGGATTAACACCACTTTGTTGTGATATATGTACATATATGTGTGTGTCAGTCAGTCAGTTCAGTCGCTCAGTCGTGTCCGACTCTTTGCGACCCTATGAAAATTGCAGCACGCCAGGCCTCCCTGTACATCACCAACTCCCGGAGTTCACTCAGACTCACGTCCATCTAGTCGGTGATGCCATCCAGCCATCTCATCCTCTGTCATCCCCTTCTCCTCCTGCCCCCAATCCCTCCTACCATCAGGGTCTTTTCCAGTGAGTCAACTCTTCGCATGAGGTGGCCAAAGTACTGAAGTTTCAGCTTTAGCATCATTCCTTCTAAAGAAAAATGACATATATGTAATTGCCGGGAGCCGACAAGAGACATTCCACTCGTGACAAAGGTCATGAGGAAAGAGGCTCGGCATACGCAAAGGCGGGATTGAGCCTCAGGAGTCCCCCCGGATATTCTCGAGCATCTACCCCCCAAAAACCAGAGTCTGCCTACTTTATTGCTTTGTGCTCTCACCTCTGACTTTACTGGGGGCTGTCCCCCACCACCATCTCACTCTCTCTGTCAAAGAGTTAACTTCCAGCTCCAATTAATAAAGTTCCTGGGCAATTAGGAGTGTTTAAATCCAAACCCCTCAGATGGCTCTCTAACTCGCCTGACAAATTTACCCGGACTCCTGCAGCTATGCATACTATTGTTTACAGTCTCCCAGCCTCGAGAGGCACGGGAAGCTTAAGATATTCAAATAGCTTAGAGCCTCTCAGAGAGTTAGAAACTGTCAGAATAAAACTAGTAAAAGATTTCATTGATGAGCCAATGCTTGTTGCCAAGTTTTCATATCCCCTTAATTGTATCCTTGAATGTGTATTAATTAATATAGTTGGTATGTAGAAAAAACAAGTAGTGGCCTTGATGTTAGTAACTTTAGACCCTTAAGGTAATAAATTCTTTCCTTTGTTGTAAACCCATTACACATCCGCCCTATAGGAATGCAATTTTATCTTCGGAAGATGGCGCCAAACCTTAAAATAATTACTCTTAGAGAAAATAAGTCTTACGATTGATAAGTCTTTGTCAAGAGTCATAAAATGTTAATAGGCCTTCTGGCCAGAAGATGATGTAAATCACCTAAACCATTTGTATACGATAAATTTGCAGGAAAGAAACCCTGGTTTTTGATAAGGATCAAAAACTGCTGACTTTGCATCCCCTATTATCCTCTATGTGTAACTTAGGGTATATAAGCCCCTGTTAAAAATATAGCTACGGGCCTTGCTCACCAAAGCTTGGTCTCCCCATGTCATTCTTTTCACATTCTGGCTGAAGTCTCCATCTGGAGCATGGATATCCTCTGTGACATTTATTTGCATGGGCTTCTAAGACCCACTCTAGAAGGTGTCTAAGGTGGGGCACCTTCTGCTATTCGAGAGGGCGCCTGCGGCCTCCGTGGTCAGAGCTAACCTGGTGTCACGGGTTATACTGATTTTCCACGTAAACCAAACTACTCAGCCTCTTTTCTCCACTGAATTTTCCTACTGAGCTATCCTCATTCTATTACTCTTATATCTCTAATTAACATATAAATAGTCGCCTAGGCCGTCTCTCCTTCGAATACCCTGGATCAGCCGGGGCAGGACCCCGGCATGTAATATATTCATAAAATGCTGGGTTTGATTTAATGGTGTTTTCTTAAGATTTTGCATCTATGTTCATGAGATACTGGTCTATAGTTTGATTTTCTTATAACATCTGTCTGGTTTTGAAATGAGGATGATGCTGGCTTCATATGATGAATTGAAAAGTGTTCCCTTCTCAACAGTTTTTCTCGAAGAATTTATATAAAGTTGGCATTATTTCTTTGTAATATTTTGTAGATTGGCTTTTGGTAGATTGGTAGATTGATTTTTGTTTGTTTTGATGGAAAGTTTTTATCTAAGAAATCAAAGTCCTTAATAGGCATGGCACTGTTCAGGTTATCTATTTCTTCTTTGAGAGAGTTTTGTCAGTTGTCTTTCAAGAAATGTTTATATTTTATATAAGTTGCTGAATTTGCAACATTTCTGTGTTATGCTTTTGATATCTGTATGGTCTGTAGAGAGGTTCCTTCTTTCATTCCTGATATTTGTAATTATGTCTTTTTTTTTTTTCTTTGTCAGTCTGGAGTTTATCAAGTTTATTGTTCTTTTCAAAGAACTAGCTTTTTGAGGGGATGGATTTTGTGAATTTTTCTGTTGTTTTTTTCTTTTGCTCTTTTTCTGTTCTGAATTTCATTGATTTACCTTTGTTATTTCCTTTGTTCGTTCAGCTTGCATTGGAAATAATTTACTTTTCTTTTTCTTTTTAGATCATTAATTTGAGACTATTCTTTGCTGATATACGCATTTAATGTTTTAAATTTTACCCTAGCACTGCTTTCATTTTTTTTTACCTGTTTTTATATGTTGTCTTGATTTTCATTCCACTCAAAATGTGTTCTAATTTTCCTTGTGATTTCCTCATTATATCATGAATTATTTAGAAATATAATATTTAATTTCCAAATATTTGTGGATTTTCCAAATATCTGTTACTGATTTTTAGTTTAATTCTGTTACAGTCAGAGGATATGCTTTATGTGATTTGCATTCTTATTAAACTTCCTAAGGTTTGGTTTTTGGTTCAGAATGTGTTCTACCATGCCCATTTGCACTTGAAAAGAATGTACTCTGCTATTGTTGTATAGAACAATAAGGTCAAGTTCATTAGTAATGTTGTTCATACCTTCTGTATCTTGACTGTTTATTTCTACTGATTACTGAGACAGGAGTATTGAAATCTTTAATTGTAATGGTGGGTTTGTCTTTTTCTCCTTTGAGTTCTATCAGTGTTTACTTTGCGTATTTTGAAACTGTTAGCTGGTGTATAGATTGTTGTCTTCTCAGTGAACTGACCCCCTATATCATTGCTTGGTGTCCTTATTATTATTTAATGCTCCTTATTGTGAAGTATGCTTTGCCTGATGTTAGTATAGTTGCTCCAATTTTCATTTGATTCATTTTGGCATGGTATATAATTTGTCCATTCTTTCACTTTTAAACTATTTGCATCTTTATATTTAAAGTAGATGTTTCATTGGCAGCATATAATTATGTCCTATCTTTTCATACAGTTTGACAATTTCTGCTTTTTATTGGGGCTTCCTTGGTGGCTCAGATGGTAAAGAATTCACCTGCAAAGTGGGAGACCTGGGTTCGATCCCTGGGTTGGGAAGATCCCCTGGAGGAAGGCATGGCAACCCACTCCAGTATTCTTGCCTGGAGATTCCCCGTGGACAGAGGAGCCTGGCAGGCTTGTAATAGAGATGTTTAGACCATTTCCATTTAATGTGATCACTGATATGGTTAGGCACAAGTTTGTCGTCTTGCTGTTTGTCTTCTCTTTACCCAGTCTATTCATTGTTCCCCTTATCCTCTTTTTCTACTTTTTTCTGCCTCCTTTGGAATAATTGAATGTTTATAATTCCATGTTACCTCCTTTGTGGGCCTAGTAACTAAACTTCTTTTTTAAAGGTTGTTTTGGAGTTTATAGTATACATCTCTCACTTATTACAGTCTGCCTTAAGTAATATCAAACTTCATGCATAATAGAAGAACTTTATGCAGCACACGCCTGTTTCTCCTTTCCTAGCCTTTGTGCTACTGCTTTCATATGTTTTATAAGTGATAAGTTACCCAATGCGTCGTTATGATTTTTACTTTAAACAGTTATATTTTAAAGATACTATAAAAGTAAAGGGAAAAGGGGTTTCTGCTTTTCCACATGTTAGCCGTTTGCAGTGTTCTTCATGCTTTGGGGGAATCCTGATTGCCTTTTGCGGTCATTTTGCTTCTGCTTGAAAGACTTCCTTTAACATTTCTTGTGTTTCACAACTGCTGTTGATGACTTTTTTTTGTTAGCTTTTGTATGTCTATAAAAGTCTTTGTTTTGGGTTTTTTAAAGATACTTTCACTGTGTGTAGAATTCCAACTTGACTTTTTTTTTTTTCCTTTCAGAGCTTTAAAGATGTTGCTCCTCTGTCTTCTGGTTTGCATTGTTTCTGGCAAGAAATAGACTATCATTTTTCTTTTTCCTTCTATGCCTAATGTGTCTTTCTCTGGCCGCTTTTAACATTTTCTCTTCTCATTGGCACTAAGCTGTTTGATCATGGTGTGCCTGAGTGTAGTTCCCTTCGTGTTTCTCTTCCTTGGACTAAATTCTGATCTGTGAATTTATAGTATTCACCAAATTTGAAAATTCAGCATTTCCTTAAACATTTTTTGTCGCTCTGTCTCACCTCTCCTTTGGGGATTCCAATTATACGTGTGCTGGACTGCTTGAAACTGTCCCTGAGCTCAGTGATAAACTCTGTTAAGTTTTTTTTTCCATCTTTTGCTGTGTCTTAAGTTCATTCTTCTTTTCTGTAGTGTCTAATTTGGTATTAATCCTATCCAGTGTATTTTTCATTTCAAACTTTTTCATTTCTAGAAGTTCTCTTTGGGTCCTTTTCATATTTTCTTCCACATTCTGGTACATATGGAATAGTTACAACAGCTGTTTTAATGTTCTTGTCTAATAATGCCATCATTTATGCCATTTCCGAGTCTGTTGCTATTGACTGATTTTGTTGTTGTTGTTCCTCATTATGGGTCATAATTCCCTGTTTCTTTTTGTACCTGGTGATTTCTTATCAGATACCAAACACTTTTTAGGTGCTGGATATTTTTGTACTCCTTTAAATATTCTTGAGCTTTGTTCTTATCCCTCTGACGAAACAGAGCCACATAGAGGTTAAGAACAACTACCCTTACAGGTATTATCTAGGTAGAGAACGCTGGAGAAAAGCTGCTAGTGGTAAAGAAAACAGAGTAATGAGACCTGATGGTTTTAATACGTTCAAGGAAACCTAATGTTGCAGTAAAATGTTGCCATGGAGAGGAGATGAAGCTGGAAAAGGAAGTCAAGAGGCCAGATCAGGAAGGGCTTCACACCTTTTATTTTGTAGGTCATGGGGTACTGAGTCAGATTTGTGTTTTTAGAAATGTTCCTTTGACAGAGAAGTAGAGGATGAATTAAAGTAGGCAGCTTGGAGAGCAAGCTCTGAAGCCATTTCTAAATTGTTAACTCTTGCTTTTCGACTTCTCTTTGGTTTTAGGTTGTGGATCTGTCTTGAACGAAAACGGGGAGGTTGAAATGGATGCCAGTATCATGAATGGGAAAGACCTGTCTGCAGGGGCGGTGTCTGCAGTCCGCTGTATCGCAAATCCCATTAAACTTGCACGGCTTGTTATGGACAAGGTATGTGGGACCAAACCACCCTTTCCTAAGGGATTGCCACTGCTTCACTTCAGCAACCAAAAGGGGTCTAACTGTGGGGAAACACTTGAGATCACTGTTCTCCTAAAAGTGTATGACAGAACAAAAGCAATGTTATTATTTAAGTTTCTCAAGGAAACCAAGATTCTGACTCATGATCACTTGACCAGGTGTTACATGTTATCTTCCTGTATTTTCTTCAGCCTGTTCTCAACACGTGGTAACATAACACATTCAAACTGAAGAGACCAGCTGTGTAAATAGCATGTACGGGAGAATTCCCCAGTGGTCCAGTGGTTAGGACACTACATTTCCACTGCCAGGAGCTGGGGTCAGTCCTTGGTCAGGGAACTAAGACCTCAGAAACTGTGCAGCATCGTAAATAGATAAATAGCATACATAAAATAAAAATGGATTAAAGTTTAAGACCATATGTAAGTTGAATTCCTGATATTCCATCATTTGGTGGTTTTTGAAAATACAAAAACTCAGAGAGGTAGGCTTTTTTCAACATTCAGAAAATTAATGCCAGTGGAATTTGCATTCTTGAGGCTTTTACCCAGAGAGAACAATTATTTCCACACAGTTGGAACAATTAAAAAGAGTTTAACTTTTTCCAGAAACTAACTATTTTCCCATTTCTTTCTGGCTCCAGACACCTCACTGCTTTCTGACTGACCAAGGTGCAGCAAGATTTGCAGCAGCCAATGGGATTCCAACAATTCCTGGACAACAGCTGGTAACAGAAAGAAGCAGAAAACGCCTGGAAAAAGAAAAGCTTGAAAAAGATGCTCAGAAACCAGACTGTCAGAAGTAAGTGTCATTTGTGGCCCACATGTCGGGGAGTTATCCAGATGTGGAAGTTTGACACATGTCTGATTATCCACATTTCTTAAAAAAGTCCAATATCACAAGGTAGTTTCAGTTTTTGTATAGAATAATTCACACTAAATAATGAAAAAGCTGCTTTTTTGATTCTGAAATTTAACCTCATTTTTTATTCCTATGAATAGTTTATTCATAGTCAGCTGAGAGTTCCTTTTCCAACATGATTTGACAGAGGAATGCTGGGTGTTGATGTATTAATTACGTGCAAGCTTCTCGAGCAGTTTGTTGTCTTCTGTACACTGCCTGGCTCCTCTGTGATCTACACCACCCTCAACTCAGGCATCTTCCACGGGGCAGAGAAGCCCTGGAAAGTGAATTAATCATGTGTTCTGAATTATTGTTTTCCGTGTTACCCATTCAGAAGTGCCAAATAAAAGCCCCCCTGTTTAAAGCAAAACTTGAAAAATACAATTTGAGTGTGGCCCAGAATAAGGAATATAATGGAATATAATCTATTAGTTCTACCCACCCTTTTAGATTTGTAATGTTTAATCAGAGATATACTTTAGTATCACCTTAAGAGCTTTTTCAAAATATCCATGTCTGAGCTCCTTTCCTACAGGATCTGATTTAGTGGAGCTGAGGTGGAGAGACCACGCAGGTCCATTAGAAAAAAAAGTTTTCCAGGTGATTACGACATGTCCCCAGGTTAAGCATCTGCTTCACAAGATGGCCATATGTTGGTAGCTATGATAATCTTGACCAAAGGTGCTACTGTGTCTGGGGCTGCTTTATCAGTGGCTCATGTCCATTTTAATAGAGATTGACACATTGTTTCCAAAAATTCTGCAACAACACCATCTCTGCCAGCCTGAACTGTTCTTCTATATAAGCAAGAGGGGCTCCTGCCCTGGGCCTTGCACTTTAGAAGACCCTCACATCACAAATGGGCTTCCCCAGTGGCTCAGTGGGTAAAGAAACCACCTACCACCTACAATGCAAGAGACATGGAGATGCAGCTTTGATCCCTGGGCTGGGAAGATCCCCTGGAGGAGGAAAATGGCAGCCCACTCCAGTATTCTTGCCTGGAGAACCCCATGGACAGAGAAGCCTGGCAGGCTGCAGTCCATGGAGTTGGAAAGAGTTGGACACAATTAAGCAACTTAGCACATAAGCAACAGTGTAGCGCAAATACACAAAACAGTTGGTTGATTGCAGGCCCGTGGGGCACCTCTGTCACTGGCCTTGGCACAGTGTTACCCGTCACCTTCAACATCCGCTCTTGGGACTGATACCATTCAGCCCCCAGGGAAATGCTTCTCTCCATCTCTTCCTCTGTGTCTTGGAAGTAAAGGCCACCTGAGTCTAAAAGCTTGTGGATTATACCACTGCTGACATCAGAAATAGACCCTGTTGGAGTGTGGGGGAAGAACTGAACAGCAGAAGGACTTAGGTAAGAAAAAAAGACAATGTTTTTTGAAACAAATTCTTGTATAACGAAGTATTTCCCAGTAGTGCCAAGTGTCCTTTTCCTTTCTACATGGTTCAGTTTGCAATTCTGGAGTTATCCACAAATCAGTACAATATCTGCAAGATTTGCACTGAGGGCTATAGGTCTAGACCCGCACTGTCCAATAGAAAAAATGAGAGCCATATATGTAATTTAACCTTTTCTAATAGCCACATTAAAAAAGCAAAAAAAAAAAAAAAAGTGAAATTAATCATATTTATATCATTGAAAAAGCAAGAGATTTCCAGAAAAACATCTATTTCTGCTTTACTGACTATGCCAAAGCCTTTGACTGTGTGGATCACAATAAACTGTGGAAAATTCTGAAAGAGATGGGAATACCAGACCACCTGATCTGCCTCTTGAGAAACCTATATGCAGGTCAGGAAGCAACAGTTAGAACTGGATATGGAACAACAGACCGGTTCCAAATAGGAAATGGAGTACGTCAAGGCTGTATATTGTCACCCTGCTTATTTAACTTATATGCAGAGTACATCATGAGAAACACTAGGCTGGAAGAAGCACAAGCTGGAATCAAGATTGCCGGGAGAAATATCAGTAACCTCAGATATGCAGATGACACCACCCTAATGGCAGAAAGTGAAGAGGAACTAAAAAGCCTCTTGATGAAAGTGAAAGTGGAGAGTGAAAAAGTTGGCTTAAAGCTCAACATTCAGAAAACAAAGATCATGGCATCTGGTCCCATCACTTCATGGCAAATAAATGGGGAAACAGTGGAAACAGTGTCAGACTTTATTTTTTTGGGCTCCAAAATCACTGCAGATGGTGACTGCAGCCATGAAATTAAAAGACGCTTACTCCTTGGAAGGAAAGTTATAACCAACCTAGATAGCATATTCAAAAGAGACATTACTTTGCCAATAAAGGTCCGCCTAGTCAAGGCTATGGTTTTTCCAGTGGTCATGTATGGATGTGAGAGTTGGACAGTGAAGAAAGCTGAGTGCCGAAGAACTGATGCTTTTGAACTGTGGTATTGGAGAAGACTCTTGAGAGTCCCTTGGACTGCAAGGAGATCCAACCAGTCCTTTCTAAAGGAGATCAGCCCTGGGTGTTCTTTGGAAGGACTGATGCTAAAGCTGAAACTCCAATACTTTGGCCACCTCATGCGAAGAGTTGACTCATTGGAAAAGACTCTGATGCTGGGAGGGATGGGGGCAGGAAGAGAAGGGGACGACAGAGGATGAGATGGCTGGATGGCATCACCGACTTGATGGACATGAGTCTGAGTGAACTCTGGGAGTTGGTGATGGACAGGGAGGCCTGGCGTGCTGAAATTCATAGGGTCGCAAAGAGTCGGACACGACTGAGCGACTGAACTGAACTGAACTGAAAGTTAACTCATTATACCCCAAATATTATCATTTCAACATGTAATCCAAACCAATATTGTAAAGCAATTATCCTTCAATTAAAGATAAATGAGTTTTTTAAAAAACATGTAATCAACATAAGAAATTATTTCTGAGATATTTTACATGCTTTCGTGCTAAATCTTTCAAAGCTGCCATGCATTCTGCACTGACAGCATGTCTTACCGGGGACCCCCCACATCTCTGGTGTTCCGCAGCCAGCAGTGCTGTATTGGGCATTGCAGGTCTAGACAGAACCTGCCCAAGGAACCAACTCTTTATGCTGGCAGCTAAATGGATGCTGAATATTAGAATTATGAATGGTTTTATTCTTATAAACATACTTAAGATTGAGGGACTTCCTTGGTGGTCCAGTGGTTAAGATTCTGTGCTCCCAATGCAGGGGGCCTAGGTATGATCCCTGGTCATGGAACTAGATCCCACACACAGCAAATAAGACCCAGGGTAGCCCCCCCCCCAAAAAAAAAAAACACAATAATATGTAAGGTTGAATTAAATTTTTTTAAATGTTGGAATGTTCAACTTTTAGGTAATTTTTATTTTAAATGGTTCTATTCATTAATTATAATAAATGTTTGCTGCTGCTAAGTCACTTCAGTCTTGTCCAACTCCGTGTGACCCCATAAAGGGCAGCCCACCAGGCTCCACCATCCCTGGGATTCTCCAGGCAAGAACACTGGAGTAGGTCGCCATTTCCTTCTCCAATGCATAAAAATGAAAAGTGAAAGTGAAGTCGCTCAGTCATGTCTGACTCTTTGCAACCCCATGGACTGCAGCCTTCCAGGCTCCTCCGTCCATGGGATTTTCCAGGCAAGAGTACTGGCGTGGGTTGCCACTGCCTTCTCCGATAATAAATGTTTAGACCTTAATAATTTTGTGAATTTTAGAAAAAACTAAATTTTGAAATTATATCTACAAATTACTTTTATTCTCTTTTTTTGGATTTGCCCTTAATTTTGATGAAAATATATGCTGATGTACACTATAAGTATAGTTACACTTCAGTTTCTAATTCCTAGACTACTGAAAACGTGTACAAGTCAAGATTTTGATAGAAAAAGAATACTAAAATGGAGCTCATGAAAGAAAACTAAAAGAAAAAAAGGAGTAAAAAAATCTTCAAAGAAATGGTCTGCTTTAAAAGTAAGCAGTCTTCTTCCAGGATGACCCACATAAAATTCACAAAGAGAACATTACAGATTCTTTGTTCAGTGAAGATTTAATTATGTATCAAAACAATGAAAATTAGAAATATTCTCACCAAATCCACAACTTGAACCGTTCAGATAAATCCTGACAACTTTATGTTCTTTACTAAAGGAAGATTTAATTGCTAATCACAAAGAATCATAACGCCAGAAGACATGTGCAGTTATTGGAATTGGAGGGGAAAGGCTGAATAAACAGCAAACAGTTGTTAACCAGAAAAGGCAAAGATAAAAAAGATAGATGTAATGTTCTTGAAAGAATAATATAGTATTTGGGACTTCCCTGGTGGTCCAGTGGTTAAGACTTCGCCTTCCAATGCAGCCAAAAAGCCAAAGCGTAAAGCAGAAACAGTGTTGTGATAAATTCAATAAAGACTTCAAAAACGGTCCACATCAAGAAAAATCTTTAGAAAACTAATAATATTTGGCCAAGTATAATGGTGCTTTTTATGACCTCATCACATAGTGTTTATAAAAAACAACGCGAGGGCTTCCCTGGTGGCTCAGTGGTAATGAATCCACCTGCCCGTGCAGGAGACATGAGTTCGATCCCTGATCTGGGACAGCCGCACATACCATGGAACAACTTAGACCGTGCCCCACAACTATTGAACTTGTACTCTAGAACCTGGGAGCCACAACCGTTCAACCCATGTGCCACAGCCGCTAAAGCCCGCCTGAAGCCCATGCTCCGCAACAAGAGAAGTCACCGCCGTGAGAAGCCCTCGCACCACAAGAAAGAGAGCGTCCCCCACGCCACACCCCGCCAGTCCACAACTGGAGGAAAGCCTATGCAGCAACACAGACCCAGCACGGCTGAAATAATAAATAAATAAATTTTTTTTAATGGGACATTTTTAGGCTTAGTAAAGCATTATTTCAAAAGTTGATAAAATGCCAAACATAATTAGGGGGAAAAATCTAATGATGAGTATCTAGGAGAGAGAATTCAGATAGGTTCGTTTAATGGGTAATAAAGCAAGAGATGAAATCATGTGTGAAGTTTAAAAAAACTCATTTCCACTAGAATGTACGATGATCAGAAGACATGTTGGAAAAACAAGGCACGCCTGTAATAAAGGGGCTAACATGGTAGGTACATGAAAGGTGTGTAAGCGCGAGGTTTGGCCAAGAGTCCAGAAGTGCTCTGTGTGGCACGTCCAGCTCACAGCGAGTTTGCTTCTAGGCGACGAGCCGTCAGCTGCTCCAATGCTGAAAGTGATGTCTGACTATGTGTGGAATGTAAACCAAACAGGCTTTCTTCGCTGTCACCATGAGTGGGGAATGCTGGAGTCAAAGCATGTCCCATGTGCCATTAACATAGAAGTGTATTAAGCCATGTAGTCACCTGTGGGAGTGTCTCACATCTAGCCTGTCACTCTGTGTTTTGGCAGAAACTTGGGGACTGTGGGTGCTGTTGCCTTGGACTGCCAAGGAAACCTGGCTTATGCAACCTCAACAGGGGGCATCGTCAACAAGATGCCGGGCCGCGTCGGGGACACGCCGTGTGTAGGTGAGCTGGACAGGTGACCCCTGCCCCTGCCCTCCCCCTGTCGTCTTGTCCTCATTCTCGGGTCTCTGTCCCCCGCCCCATTTCTTTCTTCCTTCATCTCTTCCTCTTCCTGTGGCAGCTGTAGAATTTCTGGGGGTGGCCTGAGTTGGGGACGGTTGTCCAGGGACAACGTGGAGAAGGTGGCCTATACAGTAGGTACCTGATTCCTAAATGCTGTGTTTGGGAACAACTTGGGAGGGAGGTGGAGACGGGGTGCTGAAGTCACCCCAGCACCCCCGATGGCTCTTTCTTCTCTGTAACCCGCTTCACGGTCTACAGACTAATTATGCCCAAAGGCTTAAGTAAGTGAAACGTCTTCCCAGGAATGGGCTCAAACGAGCAAACTAAGAAAGCTGACAGTTTAAGTCTGCAGTTATTAGACTGGAGTGGCGTAAGAGCAGCACAGCACCACTCGGTATTACAGGGACTTCCCTGGTGGCCCAGTGGTTAAGACTACGCATGCCCAGTGTGGGGGGCACAGGTTTGATCCCTGGTCAGGGAGGATTCTGTATGCTGCACAGCCAAAAAAAAAAGGATATTACACATCGAAGTGTTCTTTGCATTAACCCTGGAGCACATTATCTAATTCCCAGGAGTGTGTGTGTTTGGGAGAGGGTGCATAGAGGGTGTGTATGTGTTTCATCCTGTGAGGGCTGTGTAGATTTGCCCGAGAGCAAAGGAGGAGCTACCCTGGTGTAGCTGCTCCAGGAAAGGTCAGGCCTGCCTCCCCAAGGCTCCCCCTGTCCCCTGATTTCAGAGTATTCGCATGGTGGTCACTAGCGCACCTTGGCATGACACCCTGGCACTCTTGGGATTTAATTTTCATGTAGCTTTAGACCTGTAATATGTGTTTGACTTTCCTGACTGTTGCTGCTCAGTTAGAACCAGTCCCCTTCCTTGAGCAGGATCTGGAGGTTACGCTGACAATGACATCGGAGCTGTCTCAACGACAGGGCACGGTGAGAGCATCCTGAAGGTGAATCTGGCCAGACTCGCGCTCTTCCACGTTGAACAGGGTATGTGGAACCGGGAAGCTGCTTATAAATAGATGGAGAAGGATAGGAAACCCTTGCTTTGCTTTCAGGTTGAGTCCCTATCTGTTAGAAAGGGAGAATTTGGAATACTATTCGCCTTCTGCCTCCAGGGGGCAGAAGAGAGACTCTGAGCCTGGGTTCATCCCAATGGAGCAGAGGGGACTTGTAGAGAGAGTTAAGAGTCGTTGTTTGAGACATTCAAGTAGAAATCACTTACCAATAATCTTTGTTAACACGCTTTGTTTTTTTCATACTGTAAATAATTTCCCCATCAGATTCCTTTCAATAACTTGTGCTGTTCTCAACCTCTCGTTGTTTTTCAGGAAAATCACTAGAAGAAGCTGCCAACGCATCACTGGGTCATATGAAGTCAAAGGTCAAGGGCGTAGGTGGTATCATCATGGTCAACAAAGCAGGAGAGTGGGCGGTGAAGTGGACCTCCACATCCATGCCCTGGGCAGCGGCAAAGGATGGCAAGCTGCACTCGGGAATTGACTTCGGCGACACGAGCATCATTGACCTGTCCTAAACCCCCAGAAGCTGTATTCTAGAAACTAGCTTGGAGGTGACGCACGGTCTCCTGGCGTGGAGACTTAGCTTCATCAATTAGATCTAGAAATAGAAAAATTCTGCAGCCTGTCACTCGTTTTGTTGCCTTGATCAGTGTCTGGTTGGGGGCGGGTTCCAAAGTGTGTGAGAAATGCCCATGTTAAGATAAAAATAAGACCAGTGAAGATGACCAACTCCACGGAGCCTCCCTTATGAATAGTCCCCATTGTCTGAGATTAGAAAGAAGAAACAGCAAGATCTTAACAGTAAAGAAAGGGCCTCGATGCAGGGAACGGTTTTGGAGTTGGGGGACCTACAGCAGTAACAGAGGCTGTAGGTTCAAGGGTGTGGGGGGTTCGGAGGAGAGGGCTCTGGGGCAGGACCCAGTGCAGGGCACAGCAGGCAGGAAGGAGCCAGTGGACGCGGTGAAGGGGACACGGCAGCAGAGTTAATGGAACACTGGATGTTGCAGAGCTCATTCAGAGTCGGAAGAACATTAGGCAAAAGAAACAGAAAAACTGGTTTTGTTAAGAAAGTGAGATCTTCTCTGACTTACCAATACAGACGTGTTTCCAGATGCTGTAAAAGGACCCTCTGCTGACCCCTGGCTCTCAGCTGCAGGTGAAGGGTTGTCATGGGCACCCTGGAGCCCCTCCCAAGATTAAGAGCTTTCTCAAGCTCACTCCCGAGCCTGCTCACCTTGTTTCCGCCCCGCCAGCCAGCTTCCGCCTCCCAGACCCCCGGTTCTTCACAGTGAACCATGGGGCTTGTGACCTCTCTGCCTCTCCTACAACAGGAAGGGCCAGTCCGTGTCCAGATGACCCCGACTTAACAGCGTCCGTGACTATCCAGTGCCGTGGGTTCCCCCAGCTGAACTGGGTGTCCACTGTAGTCAGCATGGTGGAGAAAGTCATTTCCTTGGTGGAGAGTATTCCTATTAACCTCTTTACACTGGAGACAGTATTTTTGCTGTGACAAATCTGCTCATTTTTTTACAACCTGTCAGGGCTTACTTTCTCTCTGAAAAGAAATTGCTTCACTTTAAATTCCATATGCCACTAATAAAATGTATTTTGAAAGAATAACAGTGTGGTCAGGAGTCACTGTTGACGAAGACCAGAATGTACATGACCTCCCTTGTCTGTCAGTTCAGACAGGTGAACTTGTTAGACCTCTCAGCCTAAGGGTGGTGTGTGGATGTGATAAGACCACCTGCCTTGAGGAGACTATTTGAGAGTTTCCAGAAGAATGGAGTTTTGGGGGGATGGGCTAAGGAAGAGGCCCAGCCACACTGCAGTAATTAGCAGGGCTACAGATCCATCTTCTTGCCAGTTGCCGACCTTCAAGCCAGATGGTCTCACAGGCCAAGCCCCTGTCCCCTGACCTTCCCTGCACCCGTGTCCTCTGCTCTGAGCCCGAGAGAGAGAGAGAGAGAGAGAGAGAGATGGAGGCCGGCCGAGTTTGAATCTTGCTTATCCCCACGACCTGGGTGACCCTGGGCAGGATAACTTCTGAGAATGTGGTCATCTATAAAGTAGGTCACTCTGACGATTAAATGAAACAGACGCCAGCTGCTCAGTGTTTTATCTCCAGAGCCTCTGGACAGACAACATGTGGCCTGGCCCCAGGGGAGTCCATGCGGTTGTGTCCTTTAAGCCTCAGATACAACCTCCGCCCTTTAGAGATGGCATTCTGTCAGCAGGCGTGTTCATTCACTGGGGCTGCCGGCACCCAAACACCACAGGCGATGGCTCACGATAGACATTCCAGAGGCGGGAAGGCCCAGGTCCAGGCGTCAGCAGGGTGGCTCCTCCAGAGGCCCTGTCCTTGGCCTTATCTCCTCCTTGTCCAAGGACACCAGTCAGATGGGGTCAGGGCCACCTAACAGCCTGCTTTCCACCTCTTCACAGAGCCTGTCTCCAAAACCCTGAGTGGCAGGGCTTCAGCACGAGGATTCTGAGCGTCCCGATTCAGCCCCAACAGGAGACAGAGCAGGACCATTCAGGAGTTGGGAAGGGAGAGACTTCTGCAGAAGTAACCATCGCTGAGTAGAGAAGGAAGGAGCAGGGAGCGAGGACTGGTTTCACACGTCTCGTTTTTGTTCACAAGGGACGCGGCTCTGGTCACGGGGGCCTCTGGGGGCTCAGCTCTGGCCACCCAGTCAGGGAAGGGTCCCCCAGCTCCTCTGTGGCGGCCAAGGTGTGTGTTGTTGGCCTCAGACCTCGCTTCTGTGAACAGTCACTAGACTAGTCCGGAATCTCATATGCAGAGACCAGGGGGGAGGTCTCTCCTGCCCCACAGGCTGCCCAGCAGCAGCTCCCCAACTGTCCCAACAAATGCGGGCTCGAGGCCACGTCTGTGGGGAACACCAGGCCCGGATCCCTTCTCTGCCACAAGAGGGCAGCAACCCACACCGTCCACAGACTTCAGCCCTAAAGGAACACAACTCACCTCACTTAGCAAAACAATGTACTCAGATATTTTGGAACCAAAAGAGGTTTTCCTGTTCCTGACCTTCATCTAAATACTACGATTTGTTTTAGAGCACAGTTGTGGGGAGAAAAAAAAATGGTAGCAAATGCCCTACAAAATCAAAATCAGCCACGTCTCTGTCTTTTAAATCACTGAAGCCTGCTCTGCACCGACTGCCGCAGCCCAGGGGTGAGCTCGGCCAGGCAGTCCCTTCCAGCCAGGAAGAGGCTCACACCGCATTTGGCCCAAACGTGGGGACCCAGAGCCCAGTGAGGGCAGGTGTCTGCTGGGTGCGGCTCGACCCACCTGCTGATCTGGACGAACAGTCCCAGGAAGGAAGGGCCGTAACCGTGCAGCTGCTGGACAATAAGTGTTTTTTGTCCCACTTCCCCCCTCACACACCAATAATGTCCTTTTTAGACATGTTCCTCTCTTGCAGGAGAAATTACAGACTCTGAGGGCAGAGGAGGGAATGGTTTCCCCGCTCATCAGAAGTGGAAGTGTGGGGAAGCCCGGGGGAACACCGTGCCCCCCGCTGCACTTCTGCTTTCGCCCGCCCACACCCGGGAATCAGGGAGTGTGCCCAAAGAGTGTCTGGCTCCTGCTGGGCAGTGTAGGAGAGACCCAGGAAGGAATGGGGCTGGGCAGAAGGGCAGAGGCGGAGCCAGGTCCAGGAATGGGGCCGGGAGGGGGCCAGGCCAGTGGAGGGTGTGGGTGCCCAGCGGTGGCTCCATCCAGGGCACGGGTGCCATTAGATGGGCAGACCGCCCGTCCACTCACCTGCCCCGCACACAAGACCCAGAGGAGTTGAGCCACAGCCTTGTGAGAGGTGAGCTTGCCAGGGGAGGCCCAGGATGATACGGCCCTTCTGAAAGATGAAATAAGGCCCAGAGAAGTGGGTTTTCCAGGGCACTCATTGCATTCCAGTTAAACTGTGGTTTATCTCGGCCTCCCTGGTCCCAAACCCTCTATCTGAGTGATGGTCTTATCACATCACGCATGGTACCCAGTCTGGCATCACTAGTGGTGCCCAGACGCACATGGGACAGTCCCACCAGTGCTGCCGGTGACTAGCAGGGAAGTACAGGACATTTAGCAACTTTATCCTTCAAATTCTGCTTTTTTATTTCCCCAACCCACTATTAACATGGAGTTGGATTTTCATACAAAGAGAAGTTTGGGGCAAGCCTGGCCTGGGCTGGTTGAGGAGGCCAGGCTGAGTTATCTTTTTTTTTTTTAATCACTCACTAATCACTCATCATCTTAGAGTCAAGTCTGTTTTTTGCTCTGCAATAATTAGCTCTATCTGGACCTTGTGCCAAACTCAGGGCTTCCCAGATTGCGCTAGTGGTAAAGAAACTGCCTGCCAATGCAGGAGACATAAGGGATGTAGGTTCAATTCCTGGATCAGGAACATCCCCTGGAGGAGGAAATGGCAACCTACCGCAGTATTCTTGCCTGGGAAATCCCATGGACAGCGGAACCTGGTGGGCTACAGTGCATAGGGTCACAAAGAGTTGAACACAACTGAAGCAACTCAGCACGGGTCAAACTCAGGTGGAGTTTGCGTTCTAAGCTGTGGCTGGGAGCAAAGGAGCAGAGAGGTTAGTTCTTCCTGTCCCATAGGACCATGGCTCCAACCACGACTCAGGCTGTTCTCTTGCAGAGGAGCAATTTTTAACAAATGTTTTTTAGTTAAAAACAACCTTTTAACATAATAAAAGAGGTATATGTTCATTGTAGCAGTTGAAGACAATGACCAAAAAAACTTAAGTGTGAGAAAACATAGAGCCACAAAAATAAGAAAAAATAAGGGGAAAAGATTTTTAGCACCCAATCAATATCACTATTAACACCTATGGTACATATTCATTATTATTTTGTCCAAAATGAGATCACACCATATATGCATTTTTAAACTTTTTTCAGTTAACAATCCAGCTTTCCATGTCAGTCAAGTTTCACCTTTTGTAACACTCATTCAACATTCAGATTTCTCCAATGTTCTCAAGAAAAACGTCACCGACAGCAGGTTTGTGCAGATCCTCAGCCTTGCGGGGATGGGTGAGCGATCGTGCATCTCAGTCCCCCCTCTCGGGTCCTGCCCTGCTTTAACGGCTCTGACCTGTTGGGTGGTCAGGCCAGGGGCCCCGCAGCACCGTGCCTGCCCGGCCAATCAGGCTGCCTCCTCTGGTTCCACAGCACAAGCCTGCCGAGCTGGGCTGTGGGAACAGCACCGGGCTTAAGGTTTGGAAAGGGAAACACGGGTTGTGCCAGAGCACACGGCCTCACCCAGAAGCTTGGCAAGGCCCGAGCTAGAGTGGGACGAGCAGGTGGGGAACGGGTTCGTCTCGTGCACCGTCCAGGAAAGACCTCGAACCGCCCTTCCTGCTGGGGCCTCCTCGTCACCTCTCCCTGGGGTCACTCACTGCCTTCCCAGCTCTGCTCACCTTCAACCTCTCCTACGGCTGGCTGGCCACACAGTAAGCAAGAGGTTTCGCCAAGTGCCTCCTGGGCAAAGGGCATTTCCAAAAGTATTTACAAATTGGCATAGGCGGATGCCAATCTTGCAGTGAATCCAGGACTGTTTCTGTGGGATGAGAACAAAGGCTGGGCTTCTCTCGCCTTCCAGAACAACATTCCCCTGTCCACAGGCACCAGATCCCTGGGGCTTTGAACTCCTGAACTCTCTCCCCCAGTGCTCTATTCAGACACCAAGTATTTAAATCTTTCAAAAAGAAAGTCCAAGGCGAGTTTCTCCCTCCCTCCCACCCCTCCCCTACCTTCCCCCGGGCTGCCTCAACCCCCCACCTCTCCCCTGCCTTCCCCTGGGCCCCCTCAGCCCCCTGTGCTGCATGGCTCACTGTGGCCCCTGCTTCTCCGGTGACCTCACCCCGGATCCGGCCTCTCTGCCTCGTGCTTCCCAATCGCCCCAGCCATCTCTGCACATCTTATCTCTGGCTCTTGCACAGACATCACACCCTGGATGCCTCATGACTCAAAACTCCACCACTCCCCCTCCAGGCCCTTTTCCCACCCCATCCCTGTCTTTGTTGGAAATTCCTGCCTGTTTGTCCATGGTGATGGAGGCTCAAGCAGAAATGGTCAGGATGCAGGGCGGGTCACCCTGCACAGTCAACCCTCCCCTGCACGCTCCCTGGTTCCAGCCCCAAGGCCTTGCTCGGCAGTGAACCACGGCTGTCCTGGGAAGGGACGCGCCTGCCTGCTTGCACACCAGGTCTCAGACCAGGGCCCGCCACCGTGGTGCTCCAGGGTGGCCTCCCTGGGAAAGGATTTCATTGTCTTTGAGAGGAAAGGGTCCAGGGCTGTTTCCTCTCTCTGGTCGCTGGGGCCATGGAGCGATCACCCCCTCCCCAGCTGGGCCAGTCCCCTGATCACGCTGCACAGCAGGATGGCCCAGAGCGGGAAGAATGTCCCTGGCTGCTCTAAAACTTGGCAGGCAGGCTGCCCTGCCCTTCCGGGAGTCCGCTTCCCAGGATGGGTGTGGCCTGGCGCCCGCAGTCCCCTTGGCCCCCACACTAGCCCACCCAGCTCTGGACCTCGGCCCTCTGCACCGACACCGCCCAGCTCCTCAACGCTTCTCGGAGTTGAGGATTCCCGGAGGGCCGCCTGGGTGGCAGCTGGGCCTGTGCTCAAGTTTGAAGACAGAGGAATGAGGAAGCCCGACGGCCAGTCTTCCCAGGAGCCCATCCTGACCACCCTCAAGGTTAGGTCCCCCAAGAACCTCCGAGGGTTCCTGCTGCTGCCGTGTGAGACCCCCAAGCCCTGGGCCAGCTCCTCCCGCTGCACCCCCAAGCGAGGGGCTCCCCAGGCCTCTGCACACCCCATGCCCTCTCCCGTAATGCCTTTCCACCCCTGAAGGGTTGGCAGGGGGAGTAATGGGAACCTCTCTCAGAAGGGAGTTGTGAGGATCAATCAGTCAAGACAGGAAATTCTTAGAAGTGTGTCGGGCACATAGTGAGCACGGAGGAAGCGTTAGCTCTCATTAGTGTGTTGTTTTGTCCCCAGGCCACACCAACCAGAGCGAACTCTTCCTTTTCTGAGCCCCTGCCACTCTCAGGGTCCCCAGCCAGAGATCTGAAATGGGCCTCCATCCTATGGACCCCGAAGTTGCTTTACCCATATGGACACGCAGACTTCAGGGCTTGGCCAACAGGCCTGGCTACCCCCATGTGGGGCAAGGGCTTGGGCAGGACCCCATCCTCGATGACGCCAGCACAAAGGGGAAGTGTCTTCCTTTTGCAGGTTACAAAGCACGTTCCCATCTTTCTCTACTTCAGAGAACAGACAGGGCAGAAGTCATTATTCCCATTTTCCAAATGGGGCCCTTGATACAGAGGAGCAGTGAACACCTCACTCACCCAGACTACGCTCCAGTGAGTGGCCCAGTTAGGCCCTGGATCCAGCTTTGTTTGCTGGAAGCCCAGCGCTTCCTCAGCACCACACTGGGTCACAATCAGTTAAGTGCATCTTCCTCCTTCTGAAAAGCAGCTCAGATGCCAAAGGAATTAGAGATGGCCGCCCGATGAGAACCAGACGCCCTGCCCCTTGTCTCTGGGCCAGCTCCCAGGAAAGGGAAGACAGTGGACGTGCGGGCCCCGAGGCCCGGCCCGCCCTGTGAGCTCAGCTCCTGGCAGAGGGAGCCTCCCTAAGAAAGGCCAGGAGCCCCCCGAGCCTGGAAAAGCCTCTCCCCAGAGCTGGACCAGACCACCAGGCTGCTCATCTACGGGGTCAGAACAAGGAGTGTCCAAGGCCAACTGTGCAGTCATTCACCCTCCCTAAACCCAACAATCCAGCTAACTTAGTGCTGTACCCATTTTTCAGATGGGAAAAGTGAGGCCCAAGGAGATGTGACTCCCTGAGCAAGCAAGGAAAGCTGGATGACAGCCCATGCCTCAGCCCTGTTCACAACAGGGCTCGGCGGGGGAAAACTCACCCAAGACCTGGGGCAACACAGCCAGCCCTGCCCAGCACCCCCTCTAACCCCTGCCCAGAGGCTGGGCCCACCAGGAGGCCCCAGGCCCCACTGTCTGCTGGGTCGCTGGTAGGGGAGCTCCTACCAGCTCCTAGTTGAGGTGAAGGCCCACTCAGCAGAGGTTCCAGCAGGTCAGGGCCTTGAGTGGGGAAGGGAGGCTGGGCTCCCTGAGAACATGAGTGCATCAGGGAACAGGCAGAACTCGAGTCCACAGCCAGGGCACCCAAGGTCACTGGCCAGAATCGCTCCTGGGGGCCGTTTCTACCACCAGCTCCCCACCTGGATGCTAGGAGAGCTGGAGGGGCCAAGGACATAGCCAGGCCCAGCCCCAGGCCTGGTGGGTGTGCATGTGTGGGCGGCGTCCCTGCCTGAGTCCAAGTTCAGGAGCCCAGCCAGGGGGATTGTTCACATTCGTTTAACAAACAGAACAGCCTTGACCACAAGGTCAAAATAACAATGAATTCAAACTCCACTCCAGTCCCAGCCCACCCTCCAGCGCGGTGCTGCTAGAGGACTCAGGGAATTGAGGGTGCCCACCTCCCGTCCCCACCCCAGCAAGCCCCTTTTTCCTGCATCCACCAGATGTGTGTCCCCCTCCCTTGCCCCTTGCCCCCACTTCCCCTGCTCCAGCCTACCCTCCACCCCACTTTAGAACCTTTCAAGGGGTCCTAAGTTAAAGCCAAACGCCCCTTTGTCACTCAAGGCTCTGTGTGGACGGAGCACACGGGCCTCGTCCAGCTCATGGGCCTCGGCCACGTCGGCTTCTCATGGGGCCCTGCTCCCTCTGGCTCCAAGCTTCACACACTCCTCTCTGCCCAGAGGCCCCCTCTCCTACCCAGCTCTGGACAGCACCTGCTGATCTCAGAGCCCACCCAAGGGACGCTTCCTCCAACACCCAGGCCCGGTAAGCCCTCTGACACCCCCAAATCTCTTCTTCATGGAAACCATCACCATTGTAATTAACATGTGTCTCCCACCCTAAATGACGTCCCCAGTACCAGCCCCAGGCCTGGCACATGGCAGAACCTGAACTACTGAGTCCTGAACAGCCAGTGGAGGGGCTGGACACTCCTAGCTCTGACCTCGCTTCCTTCCAGCTTCCTCCCTGCCACCCTCAATTCAGAGACACCTCCTCCAGGAAGGCTTTCTGTCTTTCCCTTCCCTGAGTAGCTCCTAGTAGACAACTCGTAAACCATGATCACCTTGTCCGTCTGCCTCCCCATATGCTTGTGAGATCCTTGAGGGAGCACGAAGCCCCGGGCTCCGGCCAACCACAGTCTCTTCCCCACCCTCTCCCCTTGCCCCGCTCAAGCTGAGGTCCCTGAAAAGCATGGACTTCCTCCCATCAGTCCCTGAACTCTGACAGCCCTTCTGAGAGGGACAGCCTCCACTAGTCCCAGTTTACAGATGACATCCCTGAGGCTAGGAGGAAAAAGGCTCAAAGTTCTGCATTGCTGCGAACATCCTCATGATGGGTACTGTGTCGCCTGTTAGGAAGTTGGCCAGCCTCTGGTCTCGGGCCTTTTCTCAGAGAGGCCCAGCCTTCCAGAGCGGGAGAGACAGACAGACAAAGAGAGAGAGAAAGGGAGGGAGAGAGAGAGAATTTAGTTACTTCGGTCAGGGTTGTATTTTAAAACTGACTCTTGAGCAGTTTGGACCACAGAGAAGTATGTAATTACACAAAAATGTTAAGACACAATTTAGAGTAAGTAAATTTAAGTAAATTTACAGTAAGTAATTGTCTTCTATTTGCCAAGTTCTGTCAGTCCCTTCCCAACACATGCTCATCTTGTCCTTCAAAATTTTCTACGGAAAAAAAATTCCATGGAATTTCTCGACAACAGTAAGTTTTTAAAAAGCCCGCACGTGGGATGGGGGATGAAGGGCCAGAATTAGGTCCAATCCCTGCCCATCCCTGCCCTCAGCGATGGCCCAGCTTCCAAGAGCAGTGAGGAGGACACAGGGCTGGAGACAGGATGGTCAAAGGGCTCTGAGCTCCCTGGGCAGCAGAGACCACAAGGACCAGAGGTGCAAGGGGTGGGGGGCGGTTAGGGGGCCAGGCGGGCTCAGCGTAGGGCCTGTAACTATAGACCCTGCGGATGGATTGCAGATCAGTCGCAGCTGGGTCAGCCTCCCAGGGTTTAGATGCTCCTTCTTCTACTTATTTGGGGTTTTTTTGGTTTGTTTGTTTATTTTGATTTTTTTCCTTTAATTCTATTGGAGCATAGTTGATTTGCCATATTGTGTTAACTTTCAGATGTACAGCAAACTAAGTCAGTTACACATATATCCACGCTTTTTTAGATTATATTCCGTAGAGGGCATCACAAAGTATCGAGCAGAGTTCCCTGTAGTATACAGCAGTTCCTTATTAGTCATCTATTTTTCATATATAGTTGTGTGCATATGTCAATCCCAATTTTCCAGTTTATCCCCTCCCCCACCCTCTGGTAACTGTAAGTTTATTTTCTACCTCTGTAACTCTATTTCTGCCTTGTAGTTCAGTTGCACCCTGTTTTTTAGATTCCATATAGCGATACCAAACGATATTTGTCTTTCTCTGTCTGACCTACTCCCTCCTCTACTTGTGACTGTGAGACCCTGGGCAACTTCCTGAGCCTCAGTGTCCCCACCTGTGAAATGGGGTCAGGAGCAGAACCTTCCTCACAGGACTGTTGAAAGGCCTGAATGAGAGATCCGGTGGCGTGCAGTGCCGGGCAGAGGGTGGGTGGCCACGGCTGAGGCCATACTCTCCCTGAAGAGGTGACGGAGTTCTAATGGAAAGTTGGCTCTGATCCGAGTCTTGAAGGTGAGAAGGGTTTCAACAAGTGTAGATGGGAGTAGAAGGTTGGTGCACTCAGGGAGATTTAAACTGATGATGAGGACAGACAGGTGAGTGCATCTCAGGAAACGGAAGAATTACTGAGGATAAGCTCCAGAGCCTGGGGGCAATAATTGTCACAGAAAACACTGAGTTTGGGGTTTCTATTTGTTTGGGCTGCTCTGGGTCTTTGTTGCAGCATGTGGGGTCTAATTTCCTGACCAGGGATCAAACCCGGGCCCTTTGAATTGGGAGTGTGGAGTCTTAGCCACTGGACCACCAAGGAAGTCCCAACACTGAGTATTTTAGCATTTAGTATCTGCCAGGGGCCTCCCTGGTGGCTCAATGGTAAAGAATCCACCTGCAAATGGATTCTATCCCTGAGTCAGGAAGATCCCCTGGAGAAAGAAGTGGCAACCTACTCCCGTATTCTTGCCTTGGAAATCCCATGGACAGAGCAGCCTGGCGGGCTACAGTCCATGGGGTCACAAAAGAGTCAGACGTGACTGAGCGACTGAACACAGGCACGTGGCATGCTCTACGTGCCATCCATGTTCCCCTCCCTCCCTACCCAAGATCACAGAACACCTGGCAGTGAGGGTGGGGGATAACATGCTCCGAGCTCCATCCGTTCATTCAGCAAATATTTAATAAGCATCTACTATGTGCAGGGCCCGGGCTTCTCAGGCGGTGCTAGTGTAAGGAACCCACCTGCCAATGCAGGAGGCAAGAGATTCGGGTTCAATCCCTGGGTCGAGAAGATCCCCTGGAGGAGGGTACGACAACCCACTCCACTATTCTTGGCTGGTGAATCTCGTGGATAGAGGAGCCTGTCCAGCTACAGTCCATGGAGTCACAAAGAGTCGGACATGACTGAAGAGACTTAGCATGCACACGCCCATGTGCAGGGCCCTGGAGAATTATAGGTGAGCACGGAGCTTAGTTCTAGCGGGGAGATAGATAATAGACAAACATGTAAAGGAGATCGTTTCAGGCGGTGATAAAGGCTCTAAAGGAAAGAAAGCTGAATTCTGAAATCCAGAGTGACTGGGGAAAGGGGACGCGGTGATCAAGGAAGGCTTATCCACAGAGGGGCTGTTAGAGTTGTAATCAGAAAATAATTTGGGACGAGCATCCAGGCAGAGGGAGGTGAGCCGGCCCTCCGTATGCCCACCATGGCCACAGGGTACTGAGTCAGGGGGAGGGTGGGATGACCCAACGTGGGACTGGAGAGACAGCTGAGGATAGGTCACACCAAGTGTGGACCAGGTGAGACTTGGGATTTTATTCTGAGTGTTGTGGGAATGGCTTATACAGAGAAGTGACAAGACCAGATTTATTTTTCAAAGATCTCAACAGCTGCTCTGGGGCGAACGGACCTCAAGGGGCACTGTGGGGACATGACATGGGATCCATGCTCCACCAGAGCCTCAAGCAGGAGCCCCCACACTGTCCTCCCAGGCCAGGCGTCTCCAGGGCCACCGTGGAACAGGCTGCTCCCAGCTGGCCCCCGCCTGACCAGTGGGTCTGTCTCCAGCCTCTGCAACGCAGGAACGCCTGCTCTCTAGTTATCACATCTTGTGGCGTTCTGAATCCACTGGGGAAAGACCACCAGTGAGTTTAGAGGAAAGTAAATGACAGCAACAGAGGTTGTTTTTCAGCATTTTTCCAGGCCCCAAGGGCCCATGAGGTTCAGAGCATCATTGAACTGTTTGTCCCTGAGACGCTGGCTGTGGTCTCGGCGAGGCAGCGGTGAGCAGTGGTGTGAAGCGAGATTTTAGTTCCCTGCCCAGGAATTGAACCTGGGTGGCCTGGATGAGAACCAGGAGTCCCAGCCATCAGACCAGCAAGGGCTAGAGGCTAGAAACTATTTTTCCCTGGATCTTTGCCACCAGTGAAAAAATACATTAATCATGAAAGCCAAAACTGTAAATGCAGGTACAAAGTTTATTATTAGAGGCACAGCATAACAACAAGTGGGGGGGGGGCACACAGAGAAACAATTTGTCAATTTGTTTAGTTAAGGTGGAAGCAAGGCAGAGATGCATAATCAGAAAGAGTGTGGGTGTCCTCATTAGTAAAAAGGAGCTCAGAAAAGAGCCACTGAAGTCATTTATATAGAACCGTTCTTCCCCCATCTTTGTTTACCTTTAGCCAATTTTCTGGTTTCTTTCTCCACATCTGACCTGCCCTAAAACTCCCCTCAACATTCAGGTGCTACTTTTTGCAAAGATGGATTTCAATGCAAAGGTGTCTGGAAGAAGCAAGACTCAATATGGCCTGGCATCCCTGACTTTTGACCCCCAAGGAGGCTTTCTGCATGTGGGTAGTGTCTCCCTTGCACCAAGGAGGGGAAATATGTGACCTCTTAATCCTTTACTCAAACAAGGTTCAGCCCCTCTTTGTTCCTGACATGACTTAAGGCGTCCACAAGAGACAAAGCCTGGCTAGTGCCCTGTTTCAATTGTTACTTCCATTGATGACAGCAAACAGGAGGTTGATTTGTAAGTGCTTAACCTGGAGCCTGGGCTTCCTTGGTGGCTCAGCAGTAAAGAATACCCCTGCAATGCAAGAGACTTGGGTTCAATCCCTGAGTCAGGAAGATCCCCTGGAGGAGAACATGACATCCCACTCTAGTATTCTAGCCTGGAGAATCCCAGGGACAGAGGAGCCTGGCAGGATATAGTCCAGAGGGGCACAAGGACTCGGACGAGACTAAAGTGATTTAACATGCCCACCTATCTCCTGTCTCAGGAAATGCAAACAGGAGGCTAGTGTAAGTGTCTGACCTGAAGTCCATCTTTTTCTCACCCCAAGAAGTGTAAACAGAAGGCCGGTTGTAAATGCCTAGGCTGGAGCCCATCTATCTCCTGCCTCAGTTGCAGCTCGAGCTGAGCAATAAGCAGCCAGCTGAGCTGTGCTCTGCAGATCAGACCTGCAGAAAGACACTCAGTTCAAGTACTGTTTCTGCCCCAACTCTCTGTGCAACCTCTCATGACTTATGGCATCTCGCTGGGCCTGAGACCCCTTCTCCAGAACAAAGGGTGGAGCTGATGTTCGCTTCAGCCCTTCCAGACTCCAGAGGCAGAACCTCCCAGAGTTCGAGCCGGAGGCAAGCCATCTGCAGAGAGCCATGCAGTCATCTGGAGGCCGAGACCTGGACAGTCTGACCTCTTCCATGCTGTCTTGGCTAGAGAGACCGCAAGGATGTCACTGGGGTCTCACCACCTTGAGGGATGGGGTGAGCAGCAGCCCTGTGCCCGCGGCTCCCAAGCTATTCACTCACGCTGGGAAGTTCTTGAAACATGAACCTATGTTATTTTTCCTCTTATTTATTTTCCTCTCTTGGCTCTTGCCCTAATCCAGGTGGCCCAAGGGAAGGGCTGTCACAGAGGAAGGCGGAGAAAGGGGCAGTCTTTTCTTGGCTTCTGCAGTTCAAAAGCCCCCCTTTCAGAGGAATGGAAAGACCTCCAGGCACTTGTTTGTGTAAGAGTCAGGCTTCCTGAGCCCCCACCACACCCCCAGACTAGAAAAGGACTCCCAGGGCAGCTGGGAGGCACAGAGTAAGTATAGACACACCTCGGAGATACATGTGGGTTCAGTTCCAGGCCACCACAATGAAGTGAGTCACATGGATTCTTTGGTTTCCCAATGCATATGAAAGTTACGTGTATACTTAAACTGTAGCCTATTAAGTGTGCAATAGCATTAAGGTAAAAAAATGTACAACTATACACCTGTAAGTGAGGCAACAGTGTAAATCAAATATACTTCAGTTTAAAGAAAATAAACAAGCAAAAAATCTACACACCTTAATCAAGAAATACTTTATTGGTTAAAAATGCTAACCACCAGAGAGCCTTCAGCGAGTCATAAACTTTTTGAAAAAGCGACACCAAAGATCACTGATCAGAGATCACCATAACAAATAATAATGAAAAAGTTTGAAATACTGCAAGAATTGCCAACATGTGACACAGAAACATGAAGTGAGCAAATGCGGTTGGAAAAATTGGTACCAAGACATTTGCTCAACACAGGGCTGCCACAAATGTCAATTTCCAGAAAACACCATATCGTGAAGCACGTCTGGACTACCACAGATCGGTGGTCTCTGCTGAAATAAGTCCAGGCAGTAAGAGGGTTTAAAACCAGTAAGACTCACTAGATGCCTATATGCTTTTTAATATCACCATGCACCAGCAATTCTCAACAATGTCAGTGATAAAATACTCCTATCTGGAATATTCTCCTAAGTCCAAGTTGAAAGCATCTGATATGGGTAACGTTGAGTTTTCATAGTATATATGTAAGCTCCAAATTAGCACACGTTTACTGCTTATCTTTCAACAGACACTATATTCTACATGGAAATTATTTCTAAGAACTCTCAGTCTCCAGCAGGTTCATGTCAAGAATAAGTTTGTCATGAAGACAAGAACACAAAGCTACTAATAACAACCTTTGTAAACCCATGCAGGAAATTAGGAGGGCTACAGGACTGGAAGGTGGGAAAAAATGGATATTAAAAAGTTTATACAAGGACTTCCCTGGCGGTTCGGTGGTTAAGAATCCACCTGCCAGTGCAGGGGACACAGGTTCAATCCCTGATCGGGGAAGATCCCACACACTGCAGAGCAACTAAGCCCATGCGCCACGGCCCCTGAGCCTGTGCTCTGGGACTTGCGCTGCACAACAGGGGAGCCACCGCCGTGAAAAGCCCGAGCAACACGGCTGGAGAGTAGCCCCACTCGCTGCAACCAGAGAAAGCCCTCTCACCTCATCGAAGACCCAGAGCAGCCAAAAATTAATAATTATTTTTTTTAAGTTTTTTTTTTTTTTTTTAAGTTTTTACAAAACCTTTCTTTTGTTTTCCAGTCACACCGCGTGGCATGCAGGATCTTAGTTCCCCAACCGGGGACCCAAACTGTACCCCCTGCAGTGGAGCCACAGAGTCCTAACCACTGCACCACCAGGGCAGTCCCTGGACAGACTTAAATGAAGTCTCCTAAGGTAGAGAAAGCAGATATGATAATGGCTTTCCAGCATATAAAGGATGGCCACAAGAAAGAAGAGTTTCATGTATGTCATATTGCTCGAAAAGGCAGAACTAGCACTAACAGGTGTATATTTGCACATAGGTAAATAGAAAATTGATGGCTAAAGCTATTTAACGAAAGAACAAACTGAGTAGAATGATGATCTAGAGGAGTGGGATGCTGAGATAGGAGAGTTGCAAGAGGGAGAGGGTATATGTATGCATATAGCTGATTCAGTTCGTTGTACAGCAGAAACTACCACCACATTGTAACGTAGCTATATCCCAATAAAGGAAATAAAGAAATATAAACAAAAAATTTTAATAAATAGATAAAAACAATAAGCTAAGTACAAAGTAGAAAGCTTGCCATCTTGAAAGGTTTCATATAGAAGCCACTGACTAATCCACTTAGATTGCTGTGAAAATTAAATTTGTTCACTATAGAAAGCACTTCGTACTGTCTGGAACACAGAAATAGCTCACTACATGTTACCTATTATAACTATTATTATTACCTGAAAGTTTAGTAAAACTTCTCTGTAAAACCATCTAGACCTTCTGATTCTTAATTACTGTGCTAGTCAGGTTGTTGGGAGAAGGCAATGGCACCCCACTGCAGTACTCTTGCCTGGAAAATCCCATGGACAGAGGAGCCTGGTGGGCTGCAGTCCATGGGGTCGCTAAGAGTCGGGCATGACTAAGTGACTTCACTTTTACTTTTCACTTTCCTGCATTGGAGAAGGAACTGGCAACCCACTCCAGTGTTCTTGCCTGGAGAATCCCAGGGACGGGGGAGCCTGGTGGGCTGCCGTCTATGGGGTCACACAGAGTCGGACACGACTGAAGTGACTTAGCAGCAGCAGCAGCAGTCAGATTGTTAAGTTTACTTGGGCCCAGTTTTACAGTTTGTTTTCTTCCATTTTATCTGTGGTTTTTGAAATATTGTTCTGTTATAATCCTGTATACTATATTTTGTTGTAATGAAGAACGTTATTTTATCAGTGGCTTACAAAAAAGAGTAAGTTTTTTCGAAGGTGCAGAATGCTTGGAGCTGACTTCAGATTCAGCTCTAGCCTCCAGCTCCTGTTTGCTACACAGTCCTGTGCTCAAACGGCAAGTCCAAAGTGATCCACCGACATGCTGGGCTCGTAAAGAGCAAGGAAGAGAACTTGAGTTGCTTCATTTCTGTCATCTCAGACCACTTGGAGCTTCTCTTTGGGCTTAAATTTTTAAACAGTAAAAGAATGTAAGGCATAATATTTTTGTTTCAGATGAACATTTTAGTTCATACATGAAACATTGGACTGAATTTTACTATCTTTAAAGTTGAAATGTATTCTTTTTCAATTGCTGGTTGTTTGAAAACTAAAGAACAAATCAAATAAATAAAATAGTGCATCAGGGGTACAATTTAGCAGTCGCTTACATTTACCTTTTGCAGGTATGTAATTCAGTTTTATACAAATTCACTTCTGGGTAAATTTTAATTGAATAATTATTTACGTAAGATGTTAATATAGCAGACTGTAACCAAAGAATCAGAGTTCATTAGGTAAATATACAAGTTCTTGAATAAATAGCTGTGTGCTGTGTTTGTGTATGTTTTATTGAAGTGCAACTGATTTACAATGCTGTTAGTTTCAGGTGCATAGCAAAGTGATTCAGTTATACATACGTGTATATTTTCAGACTCTTTCCCTTGTGAAAGTGAAAGCTGCTCAGTTGTGTCCGACTCTTTGCGATCCTATGGACTATACAGTTCATGGAATTCTCCAGGCCAGGATACTGGAGTGGGTAGCCTTTCCCCTCTCCAGGGCATCTTCCCAACCCAGGGATGAAACCCAGGTCTCCCGCATCGCAGGTGGACTTTACCAGCTGAGCCACAAGGATAGTCCCCGTGCTATATTGTAAGCCCTTGTTGGTTATCTACTTCACATCTATAGTAGTATGTATGTATTGACCGCAAACTCCTAGTATATCCCCATTGACCCAAACTCCTAACATTTCCCCACACCCTCTTTCCCTTTGGTAACCATAAGTTTGTTTTCTATGTTTGTGGATCTATTTCTGTTTTGTATATAAGTCCGTTTGTATCATTTTCTTTTTAGATTTCACATCTTAGTAATACCACATGACATTTGCCCAATTTACTTACTTCACTAGATTATTTCAGTTCAGTTCAGTTCATTTCTGTCGCTCAGTCGTGTCCGACTAGTATGATAATCTCTAGGTCCATTCTTGTCGCTGCAAGTGGCATTATTTCATTCTTTTCATGATTGAGTAGTATTTCATTGTAGATATGTACACATCTTCTTTACCCAGTCATCTGTCATGGACATTTAGGTTGCTTCCATGTCTTGGCTACTGTAAATAGTACTAAATAGCTGTGTGAAAATGGTGTGCTCTGATATTTATTTTTGCCAGCAGGGTGTGTGTGTTTCAATAAAATAAAATGATCTTGATGGATAATTAAATCAGTGGTCACTATCTGCCTTTTTTTCTGATCTTTATTCTTCATTTCATTTCACAGTTGTACTGAGAATAAGTTTTGTTGTCTAGAGTAGGGAGGCATTAAAACGGGATCCTCTCTGGGTATCAAATCCACCAGGGAAGCCATGGAGAGATCAAGCCTTAGTGAGGTGGCAGAACTTCCAGATGGGTCTGAAGAATCTGAGAGCAGACAGCAGAAGCCCCCCACAGCAGAAATGGGTGAATGATAGCATCTTAGGTGGGATCACAGCAGAATCTCCCAGCCTCAGCACCACTTGGGAGCAGCAGCAGGATTCCTGGGCACCCAGAAGTGGCTCCAAGGTGGCAGAGAAAGCCAGTGAGCCTGAGGCCTGCACAGGCTGATGACCAACAGCAAGAGCTGAGCTGGTGACAGGTGGCACCAACCAGCACCGATGCCCCCACTGCACAAAGTCCACCGACGTCTTGGTTCTGAGCAAGGCCCCTGGAAGTTAGTACAACTCTGGACAGGGAGGGGCCCAGGAGGACTGAGGCTAAATTCCCATCCCCTTAGCAGAGTGAAGGCTTGAGACTGAAATTGCATTTTATTTTAGTTATCATAGAAATGTTATATACTATTATTAAATGTATTGCTCAGTCATGTCCAACTGTCTGTGACCCCATGGACTGTGGCCATCAAGCTCCTCTGTCCATGGGGTTTTTCAGGCAAGAATACTGGAGTGGGTTGCCATTTCCTCTTCCAGGGAATCTTCCCAGCTCAGGGATCAAATCCATATCTCCTGCGTCTCCTGCGTTACAGGTGGATTCTTTACCACTGAGCCACGGGGAAGCCCATTATATGTGTTATGTATGTTTATATATGTATATGAGACAAAATACATTACATAGTATATTACATATAAAATATATAAATAAACTATAACTATTTTAGTTATAAAAATAGAGATAGATGATAAAGTTCTCATTCATGTTTGAGGATACTGCATCACCCTGATAGACAGAGTGATGTGGTACCCAGAAGAGATGATGCAAGCCATGGGAGGGGCATGCAGGGCCAGGGGCTCACCCAGCTCCTCTGCGTGAGACATCGGTGGGTCTCAGACTAACAGCCTGAAAGCCCGTGGTGGTCTTCCCTCCCGCTCCCTGTTCATGTGGGACCACCGCAGTTCCACAGAGCCCCTCGGCCGGCCAGCAACAGACCTGAGCCCTGACCCACGTATGCTGATCCCAAGGGCTCACGTCCCCTGTGATGGCCACAGGCAGAGCCGTACCACCCACCCGAGGCACCAGGCAGAGGGGCCTCGGCGGTGACCTGCCAAGTCCACAGCGGGAGGAAGCTCAGGGCAGGGGAGACGGGAGAGGACCAACGAGGAGGGCAGAACCTGGTGACTCACGGCAGAACAAAAAGGCTGCAGGATTCAGCGGGCAAGTGAAAGCTCCCTGGGAAAGGTCAGGAAGTGAATTGTCACGCGCTGTCAACCCATATCTGCTGCCCAAATCCCCAGAACCGCCAGTAAGACGGAGGGAACCAGTTTCCACCCTGCAGGACAGGGCCTTCCCTCACCCTCACAGTCCCCACCCTCAGAGGAAGCTTCCCCCAGAGCCAAGAACCTGCTGGTTCTGCCAGGCGTCCAGGTCTCAGGGAAAGCCCAACCCCGGCTCCCAGCCGGTCCCCACCCTCCCACCTCGCCCCCAAGTTTCAGCTCCAGCAGCAGAGAGGGCTCAGATCCTCAGCGGGTTGAAGCCTGCCTCACCCCCATCCCTCCCCGAAACTCCAGAAAGAGCAAAAGCCGAGTCACTTTGTACTTGGGTCCAACCCACAGCAGGGAGTGGGTGAAGCGTGTCCACAGGATGCCACTAGGGGGCCCATGTGAGCGTCTTGGCTGGCCACTCCCCTTACTCTGAGAGCTAAGGGATGTCTTGCCCTGGGAAGGTGAGATCCCCGTTGAAATCAGAACCGCGGACACCCACCCCAACACCCTGCTCCCGCCTCCCCAGCCCTCTCATTCCCCACCATCAACCCCTCCACAGAGAATGTTAACACCAGTGAGGAGGACAGCGCATCCAAACCCAGGCGTCTGGGCAGGTGTGTCGTTACCATGTGGCTGGTAATGGCAGAAAAGCTGGAAACAACGTTAAGGTCCATCAAAAAGGTACTGGTAAAGGAAATTATATTACATCCTGCAAACACATAGTCTACAGCATGAGAAAAGTCAAAATCTGTAAGTGCCAAGGTTTGGAAAGATATCCCAGATGTAATAGTAAGTGGGAAAAGCAAGCTCCAGAGCTGTGTAAGTAGAATGATACTCTCATGGGCTGGTTTTTCTATATCTGACACTCACTCCCTTCCCGGTGGCTCAGGCAGTAAAGAATCTGCCTGCAGTGTAGGAGACATGGGTTCAATCCCAGGGTCAGGGAGATCCCCTGGAGAAGGGAATGGCAACCCACTCCAGTATTCTTGCCTGGAGAATCCCATGGACAGAGGAGCCTGGCCGGGCATCAGTCCATGGGGTCTTGAAGAGTCGGACACAACTGAATGACTAACACTTTTCACTTTCCCCTCCCATTCATTCTCTGATCTTTCTATGGTCTGCTCTGTGTCCCTGGAGGCTGACCTCTAAGGACCACAAAACCCATGCTTCCTTGCTTCTGAATACCAGTTGGGTAGGCCAAGGGAAGTCTCTGGCTATAAATCAGAGGATGGGAAGAGACAGAAGCTGAGGTATTCCCTCTGGTCCCTCCTTGCCTGCTCTGATGATGGCTGTGTTCTGCTACGGCCACTCCTACAGATATTGTGAAATCCTACTGGTTTTGATGTTTCTACCCCATATCATATCAGACACATTACAATATATAGTCTTCTCACAATAAGTATAATTTTGCCTATCAAGTTTCAAAAGGAGCTTGCATAAATTTAATACTTCTGCTCCTAAGACTAGATTATGCATTTGGTTCATACAACTTAAAGTTAATTGCACCTGGTGGTTGGTGGTTTAGTCACTAAGTCGTGTCTGACTCTTGAGACCCCATGTACTGTAGCCCACCAGACTCTTCTGTCCATGGGGTTTCCCAGGCAAGAATACTGGAGTGGGTAGCTATTTTCCTTTCCAGAGGATCTTCCTGATCCAGGGTTCGAACTTGGGTCTTCTGCATTGCAGGCGGATTCTTTACTGACTGAGACACCAGGGAAGCCCTACATATAACTATATCATGGTTGAACTGAGTCCCATCAAGCTAGTGGAAATATTGTTACCTAGATAAATATTCATTGATTACAATTTTAAAATTTTCTTTTTATACTGGGAAGCCAAGACATACAACAAGACAATTTTTTAGGCCCTCTGAAAGCTCACAGGCCATAGGCCTTACAGCTAGTGGACAGTTTTATCTATTCTGGCTGGAATGTCCAGACCCCTCCTGCGAGAGCTGGGTCAGTGTTGGAGTCATTCTCAGGAGCCATTGAGACAGACTAGAATGGACCCGAACCACAAGCAAAATTCTGCTCTCTCAGGGACTATTTCCTGAACGAACCCAGAGTTGGAAACCTGGAGTGGAGGGAGGAGGCTGAAGTCTACAGCTTGCCCCATGAGCTGACCCCACAAGCCTGTAGCCTGACCAGCCCTGTTCTAGCAGCCAGGCCGGATGGGTAGGATCAGACTGGCCCTCCCACAGCCTTCAACCTATTTTCTGGGCCAGGCTGGGACTTGCCATAGGCCAGATGCCAGCCCAGGCTGCACCCCAGCTTCCAGTTCAGAGGATACAGCAAGCATCAAGCCCAGGAAGGAACAGTTGGTCTCAGTCAATGCCTTCGCTGGGCTGCTGCTTGGCTGGGCCCTCCCACCCCCATCAGACCTCTAAGTGGGCACCTGGGCAGACTCCCCAAGGGGCACTGATCAGAGCTCACCAACCTGAACTACCAAGGAATGTAGGGCACGGCAACCCACTGGAGAATTTTCCAGGCAAGAATACTGGAGTGGATTAGGGTTAGGGTTACGGTTCTCCAGGGGATCTTCCCAACTCAGGAATCAAACCGGAGTCTTCTACATGGGCAGGCAGATTCTTTACTGTCTGAGCCACCAGGAAAGCCCAAAGTGAAAGTGCTAGTTGCTTAGTCATGTCCTACTCTTTACAACCCAAAGGACTCTAGCCTGCCAGGCTTCTCTGTCCATGGAATTCTCCAGGCAAGAATACTGGAGTGGGTAGCCATTCTCTTCTCCAGGGGATCTTCCCAACTCAGGAATCGAACCCAAATCTCCCATACTGCAAGCAGATTCTTTACCATCTGAGCTACTAAGCTGCTTTACATGGCTCACCTATAGGGGGATCTCAGAACTTCTCTTTATTCATCACATAACCTTGCCTATCAACCCTTGCCTTGGGGCCAGGTCAGGAAGGTGGGCAGCATGCTTTACCCAAGGTCTTCTGCGTCCCCCAGAGTCATGTGTGTAGAGTTGAACAAGGAAACTCAAACTAATGGACTTCTTCTTGTGCCTTCAACATGGAGACAGGCCAGTATAATACTTGCCAATATTCACAGAGCATTTTCTCCATGCTGCTGCTAAGTTGCTTCAGTCGTGTCTGACTCTGTGCGACCCCATAGATGGCAGCCCACCAGGCTCCCCCATCCCTGGGATTCTCCAGGCAAGAACACTGGAGTGAGTTGCCATTTCCTTCTCCAATGCCTGAAAGTGAAAAGTGAAAGTGAAGTCGCTCAGTCGTGTCCGACTCTTAGCGACCTCATGGACTACAGCCTACCAGGCTCCTCCATCCATGGGATTTTCCAGGCAAGAGTACTGGAGTGGGGTGCCATTGCCTTCTCCTTTCTCCCTGCTAGGCAGCCCTTAATGTGTATCTCGCGTGCGTGCTCAGTTGCTTCAGTCGTGTCTGACTCTTTTGAGACCCCAGGGACTATAGCCCACCAGGCTTCTCTGTCCATGGGATTCTCCTAGCAAGAATATTGGAGTGGGTTGCCGTGCCCTTCTCCAGCAGATTTTCCCACCCAGGAATCAAACCAGGGTCTCCTGCATTACAGGCAGATTCTTTACCATCTGAACTACCAAGGAAAGTTCATCCTACAGACAAGGAAATGGAGGCAGAGAGGAGTGAGATACGTTGCCCAAGATAATAAAGTTGGTAAGCCATGTGTCTGGGAGTCAACTCAGACAGGCTCATTCTGGATCCTGTTCTCTCCCTTTTAAATTATTTTTAATTGTGGCAAAACACATATAACATGAACTTTGTTATCTTAACCATTTGTAAGCATAGAGTTCAGTAGAATTAGACACACATTGCTGTGTATTCATTACCCCATCCACCTCCAGTTCATCACCCCAAACTGAGACTCTGTCCCCATCAGACAAAATTAGCTCTCGGTCCCCCGCCCCTGAGCCCCTGGCACCCAGCATTCTTCTTTCTGTCTCTGTGTATCTGACTATTCTCCATACCTTGTGTAAGTGGCTCACATAGTATGTATCTTTCTGTAATTGACTTATTTCACTTGGCGTCACATCCTCAAGGTTCATCCACGTGGTAGCAAGTGTCAGACCTAGTCTTCCCTTTTTCAAAAATTGTTTTGTATTCATAATATCTTTATGTAATTCCAGATTCAAAGGGCACCAAAGTGCTTATAAATGAAGTCTCATTCTCTGGGTTCCCTCATCCACTTTGTGGAAACAGCCAGCACCACCCACGTGCACAGACGTCCTCTGCGTATACAAGCAGTGATCTATGTGAATTGTTTTGCTGTTATTTTCTGTTTTTTACTCTGTTCTGCCTTGTTTTTGGTTTTTGTTTGCCTGTTTGTTTTTCCCCTTTGTAGCCTGCCTCAGAGATCATTTCATGATCAGTTCAGAAAAGCTTTCTCTCCTGATCTTTCAACTATACAGTAATTTACTCCATGAGTCCCCATGGTGGCTACTTCAGAACCTATGCTTGTAACAGTATTAAGGCACCTCTGAGCCTCTACCTCTCACAAACTGACAAGGACTCATTCATCAATTCATGCCACACGGATTCTTGTTTAGCAAACATTCTGTACAAGGTTAGAACAAGTAAAGAACCACAAAGTTAAAGCCCTGGGCAGCGGGCACAAAACAGAGGGCTGTAGAGGCTGAGAGCAAGAGTGACTGCTGACAGGCACCGAAGGTTCGAGAAGGCTTCCCACTGATTCCCTCCCGTATCCTATTCCTCCCAAGTCTCCTCTAGATCAGGAAATAGCCCCTGGGTACTCGGTGCCCTAGCCAGAAACCAGTCAGGCTCACCCAGATGCATCCCTCTCCCACCCATCTTAATCTATCCAGCATCAAGCCTGTCTCTGTGTCTCTCACATCCTCACCCCACTGCCATCAGCTGGTCCAAACCCACCATCCCTTTCGCTGAGCTGCTCCATCACCCCATCCCTCCCTCTCAGGGCAGTAGTCAGCGACATCTCTTCAGAAAGGAAATCAGGGACTTCCCTGGTGATCCAGTGGCTAAGAGTCTGCACTCTCAATACAGGGGACCTGAGTTTGATCCCTGGTTAGGGAACTAGATCCCTTCTCCCTCCTGCAACTAAGAGTTCACAGGCTGCAACTGAAGATCCTGAATGCTGCAACAAAGGCCTGGCTCAACCAAATAAATAAATAAAATTTTTTTAAAAAAGAAAAGGGAAATCAAACCCTGCTACTCCCTATGAACACCTTCCAGATTGTACATCCATGTTCATGGCAGCACTGGGATAATTAAAATGAGGGCACAACCCAAGAGTCCATTGATGGATGAACAGATAAGCAAAATGTGATCCAGACATAAAATGGAATCATATTCCCCTCCAAGAGGAAATAAAAACCTGCAATAAGCCACAATGGATGACCCTTGAGGATGTTCTCCTGTGTGAAATAAGCCAGTCACAAAAAGACAAATATTGCATGATTCCACTTTTATGAGGTACTCAGGCTTGTCGAAATCATAGAGACAGATAGTAGAACAGTAGTCGCCAGGGGCTGGGAGAGGTGGGGTGGGCAGTTGTCGTTTAGCAGATATAGAGTTTCAGCTTCACAAGATAAAAGGAGGTGTGGTGGTGGACACTGGTGATAGAGGCTCATCACTGTGAAGGTATTTAATACCAGTCATTTAAGAACATTTAAAGATGTCTCAGACGCTGCCCAGACGCTCTCCCCCTGCAGGTCTCACCTGCTCAAAGAAGACCACCCCATCCCCCTACAAAGCAGTCTCCCTCTCCTTTTCCACCATGGTGTCCACTTCATTCTCCCCAGTGCTTAGCACATCGTGAGTGTCTCATTTGCTTCACCATCTGCTTGTTGTCTGTCCTCCCACCAGAGTGAAGCTCCACGTTGGCCCCCGATGACCTGGGCCCGCTCAGTTTATGCTTGCTTCCCTGCCGTGGGTTAATACTGTCCTGACGGCAGATGCTGAGGTGGAGTTTGGGGTACGAGATTATTACTAGGGACCAATAACTGTGAAGGGAAGCAAGCGGAAGCTGGGCTGGGCCGCAGGGGAAGCTGGCCTGCAGGCCGTGCGGGCCTGGCAAAGGCTGGGCCAGCCAGGCGGGTGGTCCGGAGTAAGGACTACCTGCAGGAGCTGTCCAACGTGGCACCGACGTGCCCTCCTTGTTTGCACCCCAGGGAGGGTGTGACCTTGGGCTCAGCAGCTCCCTGCAGCTGGGGCAGACCCCCAGGGGCTGGATAGACCCCCAGGGACTGGCCACTGGCTGCTCCTGACCTCACTCCTCGCAGCTCGGCGGCAAGTTCATCTTGAAGGGGCTCCTGGCAGGGCTGCTCCATGTCTCTGCCAACTCCCAACTCCTAGCACAGTGCCTGGAACACAGCAGATGCTCGGCACTTAATGAATGAATGAATGAACATTTGATCGAATTCTGAAATACAGATAGGGTTTGGAGAAGACAAGGCAGATGTGTGTTCCAGGCAAGAAGCACAGCTTGTACGAAGGTAAAAAGGCATGGAGAAAAACAAGGACTATTCCCAAATCAGCATGTACTAAGACAGTTCAATTTCCATGCAGGAGTGTTGTATGAAATGAGAGAAGGTTAGCACTCCCCTTGACAAGGATCGAAGAGGCTCTCCGGCCTGACCACACGCATACGGTTAAGGCATGGCCACCAACTTCGTGGCAGCTAACCACTTTTTTCAAAGTGGGGCTCTGTAATAACCTAGAGGGGTGGGGATGGGTGAGAGGTAGGAGGGAGATCCAAGAGGGAGGGGATATATGTACACCTATGGTTAATTCATGTTGATGTATGACAGAAATCAAACCAATACTGTAAAGTATTGATCAATCAAGTAAAAATAAATTTAAAACAGAAACTTAAGTGAAAATTAAATGAAGTTTAGGATAGTGATGTGGAGACTTTATAAATTATGTAAAATTAAATTTTCTAGTAGTTTGGAGAAGACAATGGCAACCCACTCCAGTACTCTTGCCTGGAAAATCCCATGGATGGAGGAGCCTGGTAGGCTGCAATCCATGGGGTCGCTAAGAGTCGGACACAACTGAGCGACTTCACTTTCACTTTTCACTTTCATGCATTGGAGAAGGAAATGGCAACCCACTTCAGTGTTCTCGCCTGGAGAATCCCAGGGACAGAGGAGCCTGGTGGGCTGCCGTCTATGGGGTCGCACAGAGTTGGACACGACTGAAGTGACCTAGCAGCAGCAGCAGCAGCAGTTTGATAAGTAAACTGAAAAGTCCACAATTCTGTTATCGAATTTATTCTGGGAAAAAAAAGAAAAAAGATTCCACGCAGAAGAGCAGAGGAATGAGATTCAAATGGTAAGCAAGGGCCAGTGGACAAGGGCCTCATAAGTTGCACTTGAATTTTATCGCATCCGCCCAAGGCAGCTTTAAAAGTGTTTCAAGAAGGAGGAGGATACGATAAGCAGACTTTAAACAGATCATTCTAGTGGCCTTTCCCAGGATGGCCAAGGAGGAAGAGCCAGGAGGCAGAAGGTCATTTAGGAGGTGACTCTGAGTCGGGGAGGCCTGTGTTCTAAGGCACAGGCTTTGGAGAAGAAAGGAGGCTGCCACTGACATGGTGTCAGAAGGGGCCACGGTCACAGCCTGGAGCCACCAACACAGGAGCTCGGTCAATAAAGAATCAACATTCAAAGAACAAGGATGGCCAGGGAGGAAAACAGGAAAGCAGAGAGTCGTGGGAGCACAGGAGAGAGAACAATCCAAGAAGGAAATGGTGAGAGGTTAAGGCCATGAAGAGGTCAAGTGCTATGAGGCCTGAAGCGCCCATGGATTTGTCATCAGGAAGGCAGGACTCCAGACCCGGCTGGCACAGTGCGTCCTCCAACCCGACCTGGGCATTAGGTTTCTGGAGAACTTAATCTGTCAACGTGCTTCAGTCCAGGGTCTCGCCCAAGTCTGACCACAAGACACTCTGGACCGCATGACTCCAGAGGCTTGAAGTCCAGCCACTTCCTTGGAGCAGAGCCCGTTGGAGTATCAGGAAACCCCAGTCTTAGTCCTGTCACCGCCACTGGTACGGGGCCTTGGGCCTCAGTTTCTCCTGGGACGATAGGATCAGGCGGGCTCTGCTGTCTGTCCATCTGCACTGCCCAGCACTCAGGTCCGAAGGGAGAAGCAAAGGCGGCCAGCTCTCCAAAACCTATGACTCAGGCACTCTCACTGCCTCCACGTTAGACTCTGGTTCCCCTCGCCCAGGTGGCCCATTGTGTGAGCTCTGTTTCACTGGGGACAGAAACTGGGTTGAGAAACGAGAATATTTACTTTTTCCACCGAGCTGATGCCCAAGTAAACAATGTGATCCCGTAAGTGGATCCCATGCCCTGCCCTCCCCACTGCAAGAGAGTATAAGAAGGTATCCCAGTGGGCACATCACCCATGAGACCAGATCCAGAGACAGGGCCAGAGCCTCCCCCACCAGCCTCCTGCCCACCATGAAGCTCACCATCGCCATCGTCCTGGTCACCCTGACTCTCTTCTGCAGACCTGGTAAGTATCCAGAGTCCTCCACCCCAAGCCAGCCTCAGCAACTCTCCCAGCACTGCCCAGGAGAGGGGGCAGCTGTCCATGTTCTCTGTGTGGCTGCTGGGAGAGCCTGGGAATACTGACTTCCAGCCAGGAAGCTGGGTCTGGCAAACAAGCCCATCTTAGGAATTTAGGCAGAGCCCTGAGGCTGTGATGAAACATGTAAAAGACCCCATCTTCCATATCCAACAACCTCAGAAGTGCAGAGATGGAGAAGATCCCACCTAGACACAGTGACCAGCAGAACAGGAGTAACTAACAAGCTCCCCAAAGCCCAGGACTGGACAGACCCCGAGATGCCAAGAGACCTCCAGGTTTGAGGTCAACACATCACCCTGCTAGCCAAAGGGGCTGGAAGGAGCCTCATGGCTTCCAAAGAAACCCAACCCCAGGCAAGGTCTCCCATTCTGGGCAGAGAAGAATATTCTAGATAGGGTTCTTCCCTTTGGAAACTGCCAACTCAGAATGGAGATTTCTAAACATTTTTTTGTCCTCTGCAAAAAGGATTAGGAGTCTCTGAAGAGTTGCAGCTGTCATGAAGAGGAGAGTGATGGGGCAGGGGATGTGGATCCATCTTCCTCGAAGCCCCTGATCTTTTGGGAACTGGGTTACTTGGCTGCTTTTTACTCCCTATCTGTCTCTTCTACTCCTACAACAACAACAAAAAAATGTAAACACATTCCAACTCCTTCACTTTCAAAGTTCCCTAAGAAAAAGAGAGAGAAGTTTTATGACCTTGGGGAGTGGCGGGGGAGTTGGGAAACAGAGACCAAGAGGCAGCAGGAACAAGTACGGTGCAGAGATGCCTGTTTTAAAGGGGAAGTAACATCATTTGGACTGAAATGTACGTTAATTAGAAGATCTTAGCGCCAGGTGCAGCCCACCAAGACAGGGTGAAATACGTAGGTGGTGGGTCTGGGATGTGTTTGTATGTCCGTGTGTGTGCACATATAATACCGGTAATAAGCTCTAAGGTTTATCTGTGCCCATCCCTGTGCTGAATCTCGTTCACATATTATCTCTTTCCATTCTTACAACAACTCTGTGAAGTGGGGACATTATCCCCCATTTTTCAGATGAGAAAACTGAGCTACAGAAAGATAAAGTAACTTGCCTGATGACACAGTAAGTTGCAAAACAGGGATCTAAGTTCTGGAGAGGGTCTGACTTGGAGTGACCACTTTGGGTGGAACCTCGGAGTTCAGGAAAGGGAGTTTGCACACAAGGTGACGAAGTCAAGGACAGGGATTTAAGACTCAATGGGAAGACAGGGCAAACAGAGAGCTGGGCATGGTGATTCTCCCCATGATCCCGGGATTGTTGTTGTTTAGTTGCTAAGTCGTATCTGACTCTTTGCAATCCTATAGACTGTAGCCCTCAGGCTCCTCTGTCCAGGGGATTTCCCAAGCAAGAATACTAGAGTGGGTTGCCATTTCCTTCTCCAGGGGATCTTCCAGACCCAAGGATCGAACCTGCAATCTCCTGCATTGCAGGCAGATTCTTTACCACTAAGCTACCTGGGAAGCCCCATGATCCTGGGGGCAGGGACCTAAAAAGAGAGCATGAAAGGGGGCGCCCTCAGATGAAAGGAACATGGGGGTGGGACTAGGAATAGGGGCAGAGGTGTGTCTGCGGGTGGATGAGCCTACAGGCCCAGCACTCACAGCGGATGTCCCTTCCGGGCCAGGCTCGGGGGCTCACGCTTGGCGGGTACAAGTGCCTCTTCCTGCCAGAGCCTGACTTTGTCACGTGGGCTCAGACCATCACTAACCATCAGTAAGAGGCATGTTTCCGGTGAGAGCCAAAATCCTTTGTGGCTTCTCCCCAGCCCCCACACACCACACCAAAAAAAAAAAAACTCAGATCAGCAGCTTCTATTCTCAGAGCTCCGCCTGGAACTCTAAGATTAAGAGCTGGTAGCACCTTGCCCGTTGCAACCCAGGACGCGCAAGGAAGGCTCAGGCAAGCCACAAAAAGCTGGCCACAACCCAGAAGGCATCCACTTGGCGCCAAAGAGCCAATTGCTTGGAGTGTCACCCTCCAGGCTGGGGGTAAGAGGGCCACTAGCTCTTGTGGACAGGCCCAGCTGTGTGCATCTGGGTCAGGCCCCGGCAGGGAGCTGGCCAGTCTAGACACGGGCATGGATACAGGGGCTCTCTCCTCTCTGTTCTTCAGCATCCACAGAGGTCTGCCCCAGCCTTCTGTATGTCTTGGGAAACCTCATTGCCGGAACACCTTCCAGCTTTGAGGCTACCCTGGAACCTTTCAGCCCTGACGAAGACATGAAAGAGGCAACAAGTCAGCTGAAGACGCTGGTAGACACCCTCTCCCCGAAGGCCAAGGACAGCATGTTAGAGCTCCTGGTACACGGCTCCCTCCACAACTGCTGCCCGCATCCCTGGGCTGCAGTGTCATCCACTTCGGGGCATGCGTGCATGCTCAGCTGATCAGTCATGTCCAACTCTGCAACTCCATGGACTGTAGCCTGCCAGGCTCCTCTGCCCATGCAATTTTCCAAGCAAGAATACTGGTGCTCTGCTGTGCTTAGTCACTCAGTCATGTCCAACTCTTTGTGACCCCATGGGCTGTAGCCCACTAGCCTCCTCTGTCCATGGGGATTGTCCAGGCAAGAATACTAGAAGGGGTTGCCATGCCCTTCTCCAGGGGATCTTCCCAACCCAGGGATCGAACCCAGGTCTCCCGCATTGAAGGCAGATTCTTTACCATCCGAACCACCAGGGAAGCCCCAAGAATACTGGAGTGGGTAGCCTATCCCTTCTCCAGGGGATCTTCCAAACCCACAGATCAAACCCACATCTTTTTGTCTCCTGCATTGGCAGGCAGATTCTTTACCACTATGTCACCTGAGAAGTCCCTACTTTGGGGACACTTTTCTAATCCAGAAAGGAGAATCACAGTGCAAATGTCCCTGGGGAAGCAGGCACAGCCATCTTATCTTTTTTAAAGAAGCTCCTGAGGGACCCTCCTGGCAGCCCAGTGGTTAAGACTCCAAGCTTCCACTGCAAGGGGCATGGGTTCAATCCCTAGTCAGGGTGGCCAAAAAAAAAATTTAATTAAAAAAATTAAAACTAGAGAAGCTTCTGAGAAATAATCCAAGCTTAGCTCCTCCCACAAATACTGAAGCTCTTAGATGATATTAAAGTTTCTGGGTCTGGCTTTGACATTTTCATTCACTATTGTATTGGGGATTTTGTTTGTTTGTTTTAGATGAAAATAATACAAAGCCCAGAGTGTGCTTAGGATTCAGAAGCTGAAGATCTCCACCTGCCGAGGCCCCTGCCACTCCCCGGATGCTCCTTTCACTCCATCCCCACCAGCCCTGCCTGACTCCTGCAATAAAGTACAAGCAAGCATCTCATCTGTGTCCCCGCCTTTTTTATTCACCTGCTAGAATGAAAGGTGTGCCGCTTCTGGGGTAAGATTAGAGCCAAAAGAAAGGCAGTGGCCGTGGAAACGCATCCCCAAGAGTCCAGGCCTTGTCTCACTTCCAGTCCACAGATGGCCAGACCAGCTTCTAGCACATACTCCTTTCCCCGGGCAGAGAGCCAGCCTGGAACCATTCCCAGGGCCTTGCTCAAACCTGACCTACAGGGAACGGTGGGGGTGGTGGGGGTGTCGGGGGTGGGGAACGTTAGACATGGTGGCAGCTGACCTCAGGCTGACCTTCCAACCCCCATCCATTTAGTAATGAAATTCAGCGTTCTGTTTCTTCCAAGCCCTTTGGGATCCCGCTCTTGGGTTGAAAAAGAAATATTTAAAGTGATTATGCTACCCAGACATAACCGCAAACAGAGATGGAGTTTTCCAGAGAGTTCCATCTCCCAAAGATAAATGGTGGATCTTTGAAGCATTTTGACAGAGCAGTACGGTGCTCTGAGGGGCTGGCTGGCCCTGTGACAGTCTGCAAATCACAGCCAGCGCAGATGGTCTCTTCCCACCTATAGAAGGATCCGATTCCTGTAAGAAACTTCGAAAACAAAGGCTGGAGGGAGGAGCAGGTTCAATCCCTTGATTAGGGATCCAGGGTCCTTGGGGGGGACTTTGAGGACAGACAGAGTCTGGGGGGCGTCCCCAGAGAGGGTAGGTTAAGTGTTTCGCTTACTTCACATTTGCTGCATGAAATAATTCTCAAACTATTTTTTCAAGCAGAACCCCTCCTCTCGTGCATTTTCTACATCCTTTATCAGCCATCCTGATGAGGACATCCTATTTCCAGGCTGAAACTGCAGAGGCTTATGGGTCAAGCCGTCCATTCACGTCACTCTCTGTCCCCAAAAGGCTAGTGGAGAGTGGGTGGGAGGGGGTCAGGCTGGTCAGCACCTAGTGACTGCTGCCCACTGGCAATGGTGCTCTTATTTGACCCCAAAGCCCTTCTCTGACTTGCCCTTGCGCCGACCTCCCGCCATCCCTTGAGTCCGCATCCAGCCAACTTTCACTCAAAAAGCGAATCGGCCACCCCCTTCCTTCTTGCATGAAATCAATCCTCAGGTATTTACTGGCACTTGCCATGTATTCATGGTGGCCCTCGGGGCTCTGAGGAAGCCGGGAGCAGATTTCATAACCCAGCAAATACGCATGAAGCGGTTGCTCAGTGCACAACCACACTGAGACCCAAGTAGAGCAGAGTGAAGACAATGGCGGCCTCTGGTCTCAGGGAGCCGGTGACCTGATGGGGAAGATCGCCAGCCTCCCGAAAATCAACAAAGAAGCAGACAGACAGATAGGTAAACCTGTGCTAAAAGCATAAAAGAAATAAAGGGAGGGGGCTCCCCTGGTGGCTCAGTGGTAAAGAATCTGCCCGTCAATGCAGGAGACACGGGTTCAACCCCTGATCCAGAAAGATCCCACATACTGCAAGGTAACTAAGCCCACGCACCCCAACTATTGAATGCGTGCTCTGGAGCCCGGGAGCCTCAACTACCGAGCCCACGTGCCCTGGAGCCTGCACTCTGTAACAAGAGGAGCCACCACAGTGAGAATTCCAAGAACCACAGCTAGAGGCAAACCCTCGCATCAACGAAGATCCAGCACAGACAAAAATAAATACATAGGTAAAATTTGTTTGGAAAAAAGAAAAAAAAGGGAGTGACGTAAGCAAGAGTAGCGTGGACACAGGATTTCCTGGTGGTTCAGTGGTTAAGAATCTACCTTGCAAAGCAGGGGATGCAGGGTCCATCCCTGGTCAGGGAACTAAGACCTCGAAAGCTGTGGAGCAACGAAGACCTGATGCAGCCAAATAAATTAAAAAAAAAAAAAAAGAGTAGCGTGGACAGGCCAGCCCAGGAATCCCCTGGCTCAAGGTCTGAGCAGAGACAGGTGGGACTGGAGGAGATGGGGGAGGCAGCCAGAGGCAGAAGGGGAACAGGAGGACGATCAGGCAGGGGCATGGAGGGGACCAGTGTGAAAAGCCCCTTCCACAGCCTCTCCCCCACTCCAATCAAGTCAAGCTCTTCAAAGCTTCCCCACACTCTTCTCATCAACTGCAAATGCAAAATGCACCCATCACTGGTTCTCATCTCCCATCCTCCCCACTGCTCACTCCCTTTCTGCAGTCTACCCCGCTGGCCTGCAGTTCTTTTTGTTTTTTAAAAACCAAGCTGCCAAGCCTCTTCCTACCTCAGGGCCTTTGCACAGGCCACACAGCATTAACTGCTGGAAACTGTTGACAGTCGCTGTAAAAATTCACCCTAGGAACTTCCCTGGTGGTTCAGTGGCTAAAACTCTGAGTTCCCAATGCAAGTGGCCTGGGTTCCATCCTTGGTTAGGGAACTAGATAGACCCCCACATGCCACAGCTAAAAGTTTACATGCCACAGATAAAAGATTCCACATGCCATAGTAAAGACCAAGATCCCACATGCCACCACTAAGACCTGGCACAGCCAAATAAATATATTTATTAAAATAAATAAATATTTATTTATTAAAAAAAAAAAATGTAGTGCCTCCAATGCAGGGGACGCCAGTTCCATCCCTGGTCGGGAAACGAAGATCCCACATGCCCTCTGGTGCACCCCCTCAAAAGAAAAAAAAAAAAATCGCCCTACACCAAAATAGGCAAGACTAGAACTCATCCTAAACGTGAGTCCCATGTGGATATAAACACCCTCCCAACACCCCCTGTCCCGGGGCAATCGGTCCCTGACCCGGCCACACGATCCCCAGATATTGAATGAAAGTGGAGGACGCGCACAGGGAAAGCGGGAATAGAGAGGGCATCCGCAGAGGGCACGGAACGAGAGGGTTGCAGAGAGAAATCTGTTCGGATTTTTCCAAGAAGCTAAGTGGTCCCGCGGGGACGCGCCTTCCGCGCCCTCAGCAGCTGGCGCCATCATGGCCACTAGGGGGCAGTGTCTACCAAGGTGTCCAGGTCGGGGCTTCTGAGCGCTGCAGCTCCACGCAGCCTGGCTCAATCCGCGGGACACGTGATGAAACGCAGTTCCTTTCTAGGTTTAGTGTTTTGGGTTTTTTTTTTGTTTTTTGTTTTTTTGTATCAACTGTGATTGCTTTAACTTGATTTTTCAGGATTTTGTTGTGTTTTTTTTAATAAGAATTCTGAGGAAAAACGGGCAGTCATACAAAGTTGCTGCCCGCTGAACCCTGCCAGGCATGTGTCAGCTCTTCTGGAATTAGTAATAATTCCCTTCCCGAACAATTGCGAGGGCGAGTCCAGCTGAATCTAGAACGTGAGATGGTCCGGAAGGTACAGAGGAGCCCCGGGCGCTAGTGGAGCGGGTCCTCTGACCTCCGTCCACCTTTTTTAACATCTCAAGCAACCTAATAATTACTTTTATTGATTGCTTACTCCCTGGCAAGCATTTCTGCAATTTCTCATTTCTTCCTCACACAATCCAGATTCAAGGCCAGACCCCCAACCCCTGCCCTACAGTAGAGAGAAGGATCCCAAAGGCAGGAATTTCCTGAGCTATTAACTGAAATGACGCTGATGAAAAATGTCCACCTACCCCCCCAAAATATGCACCTACGTGCCTGCTTATGCAGACACACACACACACACACTCAGACTATAGCCACCCCACCCCTCCCTCACTATCTGCCACAGAGGACGGCCTGTGATTGTAAAAATTCCAGAGCAGGTCAGGGGGACTGGCAATTCCAGAAGAGATTCTTGGTAGAGGGTGGGGCCTCCTTGGGGGTGGTGAGCCTCCTGCCTCCCCTCTCCCCCACTGCTGAGTCCCTCCAGTTCCTTTGCATCCAGGTCATCTTTAACTCACATACCTTGGCCTCCAGTGAGCCATCCACCTAGGCGAGTGTTGTTCAAGCAGATAAGGATCCAGGGCCATAAAAGGTTCAGAATTTTAATTACCTGTTCAGAACTAGGGAAATATTTACCTAGGGCAAATACAGCAGGTATCTGGGGATAAAAGGAAGTCCAATTATATGGCAGGGAGAGTCTCCACCTCAGAGGGGCTGCAAATGTAGGCGATCCCAAGAATTCGAGCTGTCAGCACACAGAAATGTACATTCAGTTTTAAAAGAGCAGAATGCAAGATGAACTGATCACAGCCACAGAAAGAGCACATATCTGTGTGACTCATGTTTCGGGAAAGCAGAAAAAAATTAGAGAAATGAAAGAATGTCATGGGATTCTTTTTTGTCTTTTTTTTCTTTTCTGCCTGGCCACACTGGGGCCGTGGCTTATCTTTGAACAGACCTCAAGCTAAGAAGGATTTTTACATTTGAAGAAAGAGGATGAGGAGAAGTGCGTCCAGCCCTAGTTAGATAAATATATAATTATATGATCAGCCTTTTTCACTATGAATATGCTAAACTCTGAAATGCAAGGAGGCCAGTGTAATGAATAGAAGCTTCCTGAGTTTGAGAAGCATTATGCACAAACTGTATAAAGTGAAAATGTAATGTGCATGGAACCTTCCTGATGGTCCAGTGGCTAACACTCCACACTCCAAAGGCAGGGTACCCAGGTTCAATCCCTGGTCTGGGAACTAGATCCCACACGCCACAGCTAAAGATCGTGCATGCTGCAGCTAAGATCTCTCGCGGCCAAATAAATAAATAGGTTTTTAAAATTAAATACAGTAAAAAAAAAATCTTTTTTAATAAGAAATGTAAAATGTATCTCAATAAAGCCAAACAAGTTAAAAGCAAGAAATGTATTATTAGCACTATATTACTTTTAGCATTCATACTTTTGAAAAGCCCAGAGGAAAGACCCCATTTCCTGATCATGTTATAAACTAAACTGTGAATCTGGGAGAAATTTTTTAAAAACAAATATATTACTCCCACAACCTGCAACCAAAAGAACAATTACTATTTATTTTTTGGCCACCCCATGTGACTTGCAAGATCTTAGTTTCCAGACCAGGTATCGAACCCCTGCCCCCAGCATTGGGAGTGTGGAATCTTAATTACTGGACCACCAGAGAAATCTCAGTTAGATTTATTCTTAAAGGAAGCTGAAGAGGAGTAGTTATTACTAAACATGGCCATCGTTGCAGAATCAACATTGCAGATTAATTGCAACACTGCAGAATCCAAGGACTTGCCCTTGCCGTGTCAATATATAGCCTAAACTGATGGATCTGTAGGAAAGCTGCAGTTTTACACCCTCAACACGTGAGCGGATTGAAGTTAGCCTGGCAGGAAAATCTATAAATGATTCATGCGGCAGGAAGAGGAACCAAAACCAACCCTCATCAACTTTATCAAGATGATATGGGTAAAATAATGTCTAGTTTATGGCTAATGCAAGTAAGCTGCTTGCAGATGCCAGGGGTTTTGTGGGTAGTCATTCACCATAGGGTGGTTGTTGTTCAGAGTGGCTTCAGATAAATGATAAAGAAGACATCAATTGATGATGAAAGGGCCACACAAACAATGCCTTCTGCAGCGTGTAATTAGGGAGCGTTCCTCCCCAGGCACTTACGGAACACACCAGCGGGCACGTGGAAACAATGTGAGAATGAATCATTGAGAGTTAACCACCCAACATATTTCCATGAGCAAACCCAAATTATGAACCTTTAGTATATGCGGAAATAAATCTGAAGATAGATTCAGCTAAGCATGCACAGTTGCTAGCATCAGAATGGATCAACCAGGGCCTTGAAACTCAGACTTGTCCCCCATCAAAGGAATGGATTCCAAGCCCATGACAAGAACCTAGTTAACTCCTACAATAGCTGAAGCTGTATGTCTGCAGCACCCAAGCATCCTGAGTGTCTTCGAGGGATTCAGCTCAAAGTGTCCTTTAGAATTCCCTCTTCCGACACTGGTGACACATGTAGATACTCTGTCAGCCCTAGCACAGGTAGGAAATGCTGTCGGTCAGGGGCTCCCAGGGAGAGAGCCTGGGCCCTCTTCTCATCTCATGGGTAGTGAGGAGATGAGGACCGACCTCAGGGCACTGGGGCCAGAAGAAGGATCTCCTGACCTCTGACTTTATGCATCCATAGGTCTCTGAGTCCACCGCTTTCTCAATTTACCTTGAATGTGCCCCCTTCTCTCTACTCGGATCCCAGTACCACACCTTCGCTCTCTGCGGCCTGGGATATTGCAAATAACCTCTGAACTAGTCTCCTATGGCTGCTGTAATAAACTACCACAAACTTAATGTGTTTTTTGTTTTTTTTTTTTTTAATCCTCAAACGTATTATCTTACAGATCTGGAGGTCAGAAATTCAAAATTATTTCACTGGACTAAAACCCAAAGTGTTGGCAGGCTGTGCTCCTTCCGGAGACTCCCAGGGAAGAGTGTGTTTCCTTCCTTTTTCAGTTTCTAGAGGCCACCTTCATTCCTTGGCTTGCGGCCCCTGCTTCTATCTTCAAAGTCAGCGGTGCAGGCTCCACTCTCCCTCTGGCCTCCTCCTCTGCCTCCCTCTTCCATGTGGATGGACCCTTGTGACTGCTCTGGGCCCAGCCGGGTAATCCAGTGTGATCGCTTCATCTCAGCATCAGCTGATTAGCAACCTTAATTCCATTTGCCACCCTCCTTTCTCTTTGTCATGTAACCTAATGTATTCACAGCTTCTGTGGATGAGATCATGGCCATTTTGGGAGACCGTTATCCTACCTCCTAAATGGCCTCTAAGATGTCAATCTCATCCCTGTCCACAATATACTTCCCACGATTGCTAAAAATCAAAGAGTCATCTTCAATGCTTTTGATGACAATCCTTCTCTGCTAACAGTCCCCTACAGGATAAAGTTCAGACTCCTCGATAGCCTGGGAGGCCCTCCTGGGAGCCTGACCCTGCCTGAGCTCTGGACTCAAATCCTGCTGCTTCCCCCACCTACACCGGGTGTACAGCAGTGGACAAGGCTTGGAAATAAGCTGCCCTCCAGGTTAGGCTGGTCCATTCATAGACAATGAATGCAGTGAGCCATCTCTGGGGAATGAATTAAGAGATGGTCTCTAACTAGGAGGAAAGAATGCAGCTACACCCGACACTCCACCAGGGTGATGAGAGAGTCATCTGGGGTGTGGGACTCGAATGTGGGTGTCGTGTAGGACATGGAACTCCAACCAGATGTCCTGGGCCAAAGAGAAGGAAATGGATTGCATCGAGAGGGAGGCACGGGGGTCCTGAGTGGAGAGAAAGAGCGGTGGAAGAACGCTTAGCGGTTCTAACTGCACTCGCCTCCGGACCTTCCTGACGCTCATCTGCAGGAGACGGCATGCCTTTCGGTTAACTAGCCTCTGATTGATGAACCTGCTAACATGCTTTTTTTTTTTTGGCTGCCCATAGGCTACTCTAGTTGCTGCACACAGGCTTCTCTAGTCGTGGTGAATGGGCTCTCTAGACAAAATCTCGTATTTTCAGGGTGGTACGCCTATAGTTTGCATGGGCTATCTAGTTGCCCTGCAGCACGTGGGATCCTAGTTGCCCGACCAGGGATTGAACTTGCATCCCCTGTATTGGAAGGCGGATTCTTAACCACTGGACCACCAGGGAAGTCCCTCCACCAAAGTGCTTCTGGTTGCAGCTCTCAGTCTGGACGCTCAGTGTGCAGCCGCCCCTGGGAGATGCAACTCTTATACTGTGTCCCTCAGGCAGGTCCTGAGGCTACAGAGCCATGAGGTATACCCGGGCAGGGCTGTCTAAGGGCAACCAGAACCCACTTCTCATCAGTCCCCCAACCCAGGGGCATGGGGCAGAAGGGAGAGCAAAGGGCCCATGTCCTAATGCTTCCAGCCCAGGACAGACCATCTTCCTGGTGGCAGACCTCCTTCCTCGGGTGACACTTTCCGCATTACCACGCTGCACACATTAATATTGAAACAGGCAACAAACCCATGCTACTCCCACCTCCCCAGACTCTAGTCTCCCCTTTCCAAAAAGTCACCTGAAGACCCAAGCTCCGTCCTCCGTGCCCTATGCAACGTCTGGGACATAGCTATATATATAATATATATTTTTAAAAATTCATTATTTTATCTAAAATTCAAATTTAACCGGGCATCTTGCATTGGTCTTATGGGAAAACCCAAACAAACTTTTTGACCAACATAATATTGTTATTTGCGAAATCTGGCAACTTTAAGATTGCTTCAAGGCTCAGCTCCTGGGATTTCCCTGGTGGTCCTGTGGTTAAGAATCCACCTTCCAATGCAGGGGATTTGGGTTTGAACTCTGGTCAAAGAACTAAGATCCCACACGCTGAAGGACAGCTAAGCCCATGTGCCTTAACTACAGAGCCCACAGGTTCTGGAACCCATACACCAAAACTAAGACCTGATGTGGTCAAAACACAATACAATAAATAAATTAAACTTTAAAGAAAAAATACATCTTTGTAAAAAAAAGCAAAACAAAACTCAGCTCCTGGACTCTTCCTCTAGTGGATAAGTTAAGACCAGTGCGGAAACTAAGACTGTAGATTAAGTACATTACAGGAATGGAGAGCCTTTTTATTCCCCCTCTCTTCTTCCCGGTGGGAGCACATTGATGACCAAATGGTGCCAGGGAGGTAACCCTGACTCCCAAAGTCAGGGCCATCACTCTCTGGCCAACCTGTTGGAGGAAGGCAAGCACTTTGTGGGCAGGAAGTTCTAACCAAAGTCATCAACACATTCCCCAAAATCAGAAACTCACTCTTCCTTTCTTCTTTCTTGTCTCTCATAAAGATGAGATTGGCCAATGAAACTGGATTCTCTGAACCCACAAACCCATCTGAAATGTATTCACTTCACGATTGATAAATTTCAAGACCTGACTATTCTGCAATTGCATTGACGTTGAAGATGTTAAGTATTAACCCAAAACCAAAAAAAAATTATCTTTTGATATCTACACTGTAGACAACAATCTCAGACTGTACCCCAGTGACCCTAAACTTTGAAAAATTCTTTGCCTAAAGAAATGTATTGAATGATGTGTTGAAAATATTGATTTGTGTGTGTGTGTAGACTAATAAAGAAACTCCGGGAGATGGGGAAGGACAGGGAAGCCTGGTGTGCTGCAGTCCATGGAGTCACAAAGAGTCGGACATGACGGAGCAACTGAACAACAAAAATGAAGAAAAAGTGGGGAGAGGAGAAGGGAAGAAAGATGGAGAAAGAAAGGAGAGGAAGGAGAGAAGGAGTTGATGGTCTGTGTCTTCATCACTTGGGGGCAGAAGTCAGATACTGACTCTCAAAAATAGTGTCAGACAGTTGCTGCCTGTCATCAACATGCCCAGTAACTTTAACAACGCCCGGGAAGGGAGTAGTGAAAAGGCTGACTCAGCATAGATGCTCGATAGGATGTTTATTGAGTAAATAAGTGAGGAACCATCACCTAAGCCCTGTCACCAAAGCCCACTCTGGTTACAAACCCGCTCCCCTGGGAAGTGACGAAATGCTCCGGGAGCAGCTGGCACTCAGCAGTCCTGCCTCTAGAACCGGCTGGGGCGCTAACAGCCACCTCGTGGAAGGTGTTCCTTTAACTGCAGTGTTTGTTTCCTTTGGCACAGCGATATGTAATTTCCCATTTTTAGAACAATGCTCCAAAGAACCGTCACAAAAACAACCTTCGGAGGGGGCGGGTTTCTTCCTGGCCTCGGCTACAGCCCTGTAAAACAATAGCAAAGCGATTTTTATTCAAAACATGGTTTGCATCTCCCCCACGAAATCAGGAGGGCTTTCTAGTTAACTGTGCACAGGCTGAAGACAAAAAATGTTCCCCCCCACCCCTTGGAAGAGCATCCTAACAAATGCTTGCCTTTGGGAGGGGTCAGTTTGGAAGTGATTCCACAGTGGAATCTGTTTTGGTCTTGACACGCCTCCCTCTGTGGGTTCCCATGTGGCAGGGGGAGAAAGGAAGCCCGGAGAAAGGCAGGGTCTGTCCTTCGGGTGCCCCGAGCAAGTCTGAGGCCAGAGAGGACAGTGTGTTCTTGAGAACGTGCCAACAGCAGGCCGGAGGTGGTGAGGAACTGGGGCGGGGTGAGATGCGCGACCTCTGGTCTTAGCCATTAAGGAGCCTCTCATCATCCTCTCCAAACCGACTTTCTTCCTGCTTCCTACACGCCAGAGAGGAGCTCCCAGACTTGAGTCCTCTCTCCCCCTTTGCCATCTACCTGCACCCTCCTTCCGTCCCACCCCCTCCACTCATCTCTACCTGTGGCCGAGCTGATTTCACCTCCCATGTGGGTCTGCACACCCCACCTTCCTCCTACACCCACCCTGCTCAAGAATGTTCCACGACATCAGTTCCTCTAGAAAATGTCCGGCCTTCTTGGTGGACCGGTCTTCCTTTCCAACTTGATCTTCCACTATCTCAACATAAATCTTAGGCACTCACCCAAATGGTGGGCTCACTCTCCCCCAGTCCCACCTCCTCTAGGCACCCCCTCCTTCTCCCTCCCCTGACTTAGAATGACCTCGGTTCTCTCTCTAGGTGCAAATCCTACCCGTTTTTGAAGGTCCACACAAATAATACCATCCTGCTGATCAATCTGGTTGAAAATAACCTCCATCCCCTCTCCCTCACTGAAGCACTATGATTCTGCCCCCTTCTCTCTGTATCTCCGCTTTGTGAAGAAATCATTAGCATAACTTTTTCCCCCACCCAAACATGTGTTGAATGGTTTAGTGGAGTAAAGCCTTTTTAAGAAGGTTGAGGGACTTCCCTGGCAGTCCAGTGGTTAAGATTCCATACTTCCAATGTAGGGGTCCAGATTCAATCCCAGGTTGGGAGAACTAAGATCCCACATGCTGTGCATCCTGGCCAAAAAATTAAAATAATAACGGTGTTGGAGGGAATCATTAAAAGGGAATCAGTAAAGGGAAAACTCTGACATTTCTACACCACCCTCTTCTGAGCGCTTGCTGTGGGGCTGACACTGAGCTGAGCACTTCCTATGTAGGACCTCGTTCTACCCTCTCAATGAGACGACAAGGTAAGTACCGCAGTCCCTTGTGTACGGACAAGGAAACAAGGGCTTTGAGAAATTTCCCGAGAGCCTCACAGTTTAAGGGGAGCACAGCTGGAGTTCAGGCTTGGCTCACAACACGGATTGCTATGGCCAATAATCAGTACTTCATTCTCAGAGAATTTACAACACAGAACAGTTAGGGTGAACTGGCAGGGTAGGAAACCATGAGTTCTTTCTTCTTCCGATTGGAACAAATTCATGGAAAGGATGCATAAAAGGGATTTTAAAAAGAAGAAAAAGAGATTTGAGTTCCTGGAATATCAGGATACATGCCGAAGTTCTCTATGTGCTGTGCTGTGCTAAGTCGCTTCAGTCATGTCCAACTCTTCCCTATGGACTGTAGCCCTCCTGTTCCTCTGTCCATGGGACTCTCCAGGCAAGAATACTGGAGTGGGTTGCCATGCCCTCCTCCAGAGGATCTTCTCGAACCAGGGATGGAACCTGCATCTCTTGCATTGGCAGATGGGTTCTTTACCACCAGTGCCGCCTGGAAAGCCCTGAAATTCTTTGTAAGATATGGTATCTAAGGACTTCCCTGGTGGTCCAGCAGTTAAGATTCCGTGATTCCGATACAGTGGGTATGGGTTTGATCCCTGGGCAGCTGCAAGAGTTCTGATTGTGGAGTTCAAGTCCTGACCCCTGCACCTACCAGCTGGGAGTCTCACACAAGCTAATGAACCTCTCTAAGCCTCAGTTTCCTCATCTATAAAATGAGCATAGTTACCTGGCCAAAGGGGACTTTGGGTGGATGAAGTGAAATAATCTATATGAAGCTCCTGGTACATATAAGGTGTTTAATACATTATTATTACTGTTATTACTTCCCTTAGACATGAGACTCTGCATTCCTTTTCATTTTTTTTAAACCAAAGCATCACATGTAAAAAGTACATAAAATGCATTCATCTACTAAATCATCTACTTTTATATGCTTGATAATCATCTACATTTATATGCACATATATACCCACCACCCCAGTCCGTATACAAACGATTTCTGTCTCCCTCCAAAGTTCCCTCGTGTACCTTCTCATTCCATATACCCACCAAACACAACCATCATCAGACTCATCATAGTTTCTCTTTGCTTCTCCCTGAACTTCAGACGTCTAGCCAAAGCTATGGTTTTTCCAATAGTCATGTATGGATGTGGGGTTGGACTATAAAGAAAGTTGACTGCCAAAGAATTGATGCTTTTGAACTGTGGTGTTGGAGAAGATTCTTGAGAGTCCCTTAGACTGCAAGGAGATCCAACCAGTCAGTCCTAAAGGAAATCAGTCCTGAATATTCATTGGAAGGACTGACGCTAAAGCTGAAACTCCACTTTAAAAAGACTTTACTTTGGCCACTTGATGTGAAGAACTGACTCATTGGAAAAGACCCTGATGCTGGGAAAGGTTGAAGGCGAGAGGAGAAGGGGACGACAGAGGGTGAAATGGTTGGATGGCATCACTGACTCGATGGACATGAGTTTGGGCAAGCTCTGGGAGTTGGTGATGGACAGGGAGGCCTGGCGTGCTGCAGTCCATGGGGTCGCAAAGGGCTAGACATGACTAATCGACTGAACTGAACTGCACTGAACTTCGGATGAATGCAGACAACGTGCAATCTGTCAAGGTTGCGTGTGTGGCACTCCATCGTATGAATCAGTACCATCGTACCACAATCAGTGTTTCCAGTCTTCATTGACGGGATTGGGCAGTAGCTCCTTTGAATACTCTGTACATAATTTTTGGTCAGCCCAAGCACTGGAGATATATATATATACCTGTGAGAGGAATTACTGGATTCGAGAGTAGGCAGAGCTTTAAGTGTGCTAGAATCTGTCACTGTTCCACGAGGCTTTCCTATGTCTATGTCGCCCACAGCGATGCACCGTAGTGTCAGTGGCTCCATGTCTTTAATGGCACCTGGCGTTCACTCTTATTTTAGTATTTCTGGTGGCTGTGTAGAGGTATCTCTTTGTGGTTTTAATTTGCATTTTGCTGATGAGTAATGATATTGAGCCCCTTTTCATACTTTATTTGGCCATCTGTACATGCTCTTCTGTGAGTGTCTGCAAGGCTTTTGCTCGGCTTTTACTGGGTTGTTTGCCTTTTTCTTATTGATTTATAGTGGTTCTTCATTGACTCTGGAAATGATATATGTACAGATATATATATTGCAGCTATCTTCGTCCAAAACTGAGACTTTCCACTTCATGTTTTTAAAGTTGCCTTTTACGAATTTACTTTTTTACTTGAAGTTGATTTACTGTGTTATGTTAGTTTCAGATGTACAGCAAAGTGATTCAGATTTTTTTTTCATATACTTTTCCATTATAGGTTTTATGAAATATTGAGTATAGTTCCCAGTAGGTCTTTGTTGGTTACCTATTTGATACATAGCAATGTATATCTGTCAATCCCAAGCTCCTAATTTATCGCTCCTTCCCTTTCCCCTTTGGTAACTAAAAGTGTGTTTTCCACGTCTGTGAGTCTATTTCCATTTGGTAAATAAGTCCACTTGTATCATTTTTTTAGATTCCACATATAAGTGATAACATATATTCACATTTCTTTGCCTAATTTGCCTCACTTAGCTTGATAATCTCTAGGTCATCCACGAAGCTGCAAATGGCATTATTTCATTCTTTTTTATGGCTCAGTAATATTCCATTGTGTGTATATATCACATCTTCTTTAGCCATTCATCTGTCAATAGGCACTTAGGTTTCTCCCATGCCTTGGCTATTATGAATAAGACTGCTATGAATATTGGGGCTGCACGTATCTTTTTTAATTAGAGTTTTCCTCTTTTCATGTTTTTAACAGTGCTTTTGATGACGAGCCCTGGCGGCTCAGAGGGTAAAGTGCCTGCCTGAAACACAGGAGACCTGGGTTCGATCCCTGGCTCTGGAAGATCCCCTGGAGAAGGAAATGGCAACCCATTTTAGTACTCTTGCCTGGAAAATCACATGGACGGAGGAACCCGGTAGGCTACAGTCCATGGGGGTCAAAAAGAGTCGGACCTGACTGAGTGACTTCACTTCCACTTTGATGAAGAGAAGCTTTTAATTTTGATAAAGTCCAATTTATCTATTTTTCTTCTATGGTTAAGAAGTGCTTTTTGGTGTTCTCTTTTAGAAATGTTTGCCCACCTCCATAGTCATGAAGACACTCTGTATTAATTTCTTTTAATAATCTCATGTTCGTGGTATCTTCCTGTCAAGTTGGAGATTGATTGTTAATTCAATGAGGAGCAAAGTTCTCACAGGAAACATTAATGAAGCATGACGGGCTCACATGATAATGCTCAGGCGGTAATGACTGCCTAGGTCTTAGGACCATCCAGCCTGCTCTTTGGCGGCATCAACAGGCACCCTTGCTGACTGGCTGCGCCACTGAGATTTCACTGGAGGAGCCCCTAAGAGAGGAGCAGCATCTTTTAGAGTGAATCACGGAGGAGAAGATGGCAGTCCCCCTCAGCGTGGGCCCAGCAACTCACACTCACACCCCCCACGGTGATCACCTTGCAAGCACATCCTTCTCTTCCCCTCTAAAAACCTTTCCCCATGCATTTCCTTTGCTCCCTAAAATTTCCCTTTCATTATCATTTGTCTAGCCATTTATCAGCTGGGGGCATTTGTTATACGTTTGTCTTTTAAATCATTTCTTCCCTTCTGTCTCTCCATCCCTAAAAGCATCATTTCTCAACCTCAGTCCTGTTTTCACTGTGGACCCAATACTCCTGTGCTGGTGGGTGGGGGTCTCTACACTGGAGGATGCAGGACTCTCCCTGCTTCTCTTTTTCCTACCTTTCTTCTCCCTGTCAATCAAGAAACCCACAGGAAAAGTGAGGGGGTGGCTGGGACGTGAATCATAGCTTTTTCAAGCTCACACGGGCCTCAGATATGATCTAGTGCAACCCCCGCTTTTACAGATGAGGAAACGGATCTGAGTGGGGGAGGGGAGGATGCATCAGAGACGAATAAGGGAATAAGGGGTGGGTTGGGGGAGGGGAAGGCAAGTGCCAGGCCACAGAGGAAATCAAAATTCCAGGGCCTGAAGCAGAATTTCCAGTCCCACCAGGGAACCTGGAATTGCCTCCCACAGCTCTTTTCTCTCTCCAAGCCACGAGCCCCATTCCAGAAACAACCCAGTACTAGTCAGATGGAGGTACAGAACCAGAACCAACAAGCCCCCAGCATGGGGTCAGGAGTGCTGGTCCCTGGCAGCCCATGCCAGCGCTTCCAGTGGACACAGATGACCACAATATCAGCGAGGGTGTTTCATGATGACTAATGCTATAAGTCATATATATATGACTAATCTTAGCTTAATCCTATAATTATGAGGGAACTGAAGGTCAGGCCACCTGGCCACACCTGTCCCAGTGGAGAAGTTACAGAGCAAGAGATCCATGAGAGCAGGAGGGAGCCCTGAGACCGTGTCAGTCCTGGCCTGTCTCCAGGCAGGCAGATGGCTTGGGAGAGCCCTCGGTCAGAATCTCCCAAGTCACACGGTAGGTGTTAACACCTGTTGAGTGCTTACTATGCCCTGGACACTGTTCTAAACAGCCTGTGAATACATGAATTCAGTCCCTCCTCCCCAAGCCTCTGAAGGAGACACTGTCATTCTCCCATGTTGGAGATGCTGATACGGATCCCAGGGAAACCTTGGTCAAGCATCGGGGTGCTCTCCGGGAGCATCTTTATGGGGTCACAAGGCAATACAAATCACCCCCCTCCTACTGTAGCCCATGTCAACCTCACCCCCTTACACAAGTGTGGAGGCACTCTGGTGTGTAAACGCCTATCCCTGTATGTATATACCTATCCCTATAGGTATATAATGGAATACTACTCGGCCATACAAAAGAATGCAATAATGCCATTTGTGCAACATGGATGGACCTAGAGATTGTCATCATACTAAGTGAAGTAAGTCAGAGAAAGACAAATATCATAGGATATCCCTTATATGTGGAATTTTAAATGCAATAGAAACAAGCTTATTTACAAAATAGGAACAGACTCACAGGCATAGGAGAAAAACAAACTTACGGTTACCAAAGGGGGCAGAGAGTAGGGAAGGAATAAATTAGGAGTTTGGGATTAGCAGATACAAACTACCATATACAAAATAGATAAACAACAAAGTCTTACTATATAGCATGGAACTATATTCAGTACCATATAATAAATCATAATGGAAAAGAATATGAAAAAGAATATATATTTATATGTATAACTGATCACTTTGCTTTACACCAGAAACTAACACAATATTGCGAATCAACTATACTTCAATTTAAATTTTTTTAAACAAAAATAAAGGGAGTTCCCTGTTGGTCTGGTGGTTAGGATTCTGCACTTTCACTACTGAGGGCCCAGATTAAATCCCTGGATGGGGAACTGAGATCCCAAAAGACGAGTGTCATGGCCAAAATTAATAAATAGTAAATCAAATGTAAATTTAAATAAATAATCTTTTTTAAAAAGCCTAGGCCAAGAACCTACACAAAGCCCTGGATGGCGCTCAAGACTTTAGTGGTACATGATGAACATTTTTACTTTAGCAGTTATGAATTAGCTTCAGTGCTTACTAGAAAACGTCCAGGTTTCATTTATGGTAGTGATATAGAGATTTTTTTGTAATTAAATATAAGTTTTAAATTTATTTTCTTAATTAATTTATTTACTTCACAGCTGCTCTCGGTCTTTGTTGCTGCTCCTAGGCTTCTCATTACCATGACTTCTCTTGTTGCTGAGCACCAGCTCTGGAGCACAGGCTCAGAGCTGTGGCGCCCCGGCTTAATTGCTCCACGGCATGTGGGATCTTCCTGGACCAGGGATCAAACCAACGTCCCTTGCATTGCAAGGCAGGTTCTTATTCGTGTCCAGACTCTTTTGTGACATCATGGACTGTAGCCCGCCAGGCTCCTCTGTTCACGGGATTCTCTAGGCAAGAACACTGGAGTGGATTGCCATTTCCTTCTCCAGGGGATCTTCCCCACCTAGGGATGGAACCCAGCATCTCCTGGGTTTCCTGCATTGGCAGGCGGATTCTTTACCACTGTGCCACCTGGGAAGCCCTAAATGTAAGGTTTTTTAAATAAACCTACTTAAAGACAGCTATCAAACAAATAGCAGGTGATGGCATGTGGATGTGACAGAAATTCTGATGAGGGACTTACGTGTGGGCAAGGCTGCTCTGGTCTCGTCTCGTCTTGAGAAGAGCTGACCCCTGCCGGAGCCCCTTGAAGACCTGGGCTGTCCCCTCACACCTCTTATTCCCCACTGCCATCCTCAGAACCTCTTTCTCAACAGCCTTGAAGATCAGAGTCAAATAGCTCTCCGCCGTCTCTGCCCCTTTCCACATGTGGGTCACTATTTTAGGATTTTCTCTGTTTTCTGGTGATGAAAGAGTAACCCAGCAAGGCTGATAAATATACTCAAATCCACAAGTAAGAGGCCAAGTGTGATGACAGAAAGGAATGAGGAAACCCCACCCCATTTTCTTTGGACCTGGTCCTGGGCGTTCTGCCCCCAGCTGGACTTCTGAGGCTGGGGCCATGCCAGCCCCAGGGGGTCCTCCACTGAGGGTCTCTCCCCAGCACTGTTCTGTGAGCTGGACAATGTGCCCAAGGACCCTGCCCTCTCCCCCCTCTTCCTGGGGACATGGTGGCATGGAGCAGCCTTGTGGCTCCTGTCTCGAGAGCCTACAGGAAGTCCCGTGGATTCGACAGCCCTCTCTGCTCAGCCAGCTTCCAATGGTACTGCTTTCCTGGTGGGACACGAAGGACTGTCCTTCCTGGGCAAATAGGGAATGTTTTCAGAGAACACTCATAAGTGAGATCAGGAGGACTCACTCCAAGCCCCAGGGATATAATGACAAATAACAGGAGGGAATTTGAACCAGCCACCAAACCCCACCATCCCCAGGGATTTCTCAAGATGGGAATCAGATGTCATTGGCCTACAAGTGTCTGGCTGGCTCCTGGGCACCACCTCCCCCAGAGCTGGGCGGATGCCCAGCCGAGGAAGCCTGAGCCTCTCAGGGCATTGTTCTCTCGCAGAAGAGGATCTCGAAAGCAGAAGGAAATTAGAAACAACCATACGATGAATACCAGATTCTCCTCTCTCCCTGCTTCGGCTGCCAGGAGATTAAGCAGCGGGGCTGGCTGACAGCTCACCCCACCCAGCAGCTGCGGGCCCTCCAGGACACCACTCCATGGGAAGGGCTGGTCCCCCAGGCCTTGCTGTTCCCTGCTGCTGTCCACGGTGTCCATTTTCCTTCTCCACTGAGATGCTGGTGGTTCCTCGAGGGCACATCTGGAGCTTCCTTCCCACAAGGCATAACAGCGACAAGCTCCGGGCACCCTGTGTTTTTTGACTGAGTGACTGATTCCCTCTGGGCACCCGTCTAAGCACTTCCCAGGTATAAACTCATTGACTCTCCCCATAGCCACCCTGTAGGGGAGAAATTATCATGAGCCCCCTCTAAGAGATGATGAAGTGGGGTCCAGGCAACCCAGCCAACGGGGCGGGACTGATCCAATGTGGCAGCTTTGACAGGATCAGACCATCTTGCCCCTCACTTCTCACCAATGTCAGCCTCCCCCAGCGACTCCATGAGATGTGTATGAAGCCCAAAGTCCTACCCCAGGTGCTGGATAAGGAGGATGATCCCTGAACCGATGTATTCCCTTCAGAACCCACAACCCAGAGACAGCACGGGCTGGGGATGGACACGAAGGAGTTTTTGAGGAGGTGTCAATCTTACCAACTCAGCATCCGCACACTCCTGCTAAGAACTTTTCCTTAAAAATGCATTTTTGTTCCTGTTGGGGCTAATATTCATTTTAACATAATGTTGTGTTATATGCCGCCTACATAAGCAGACACGAGCCTCCAATGTTGTGGAATACTGAGCTCATGCCTCTAGTCAAACTGCTGTTTGCTTTCTGCTGCAGCCATAGCTACGATCGGAATAAACAGAGGAGAGAGGTTTGGCTCCCAGTCCTATGAGCTGGGCGCTGTGCCACCATTCCCCCAAACAAAGGGGAAAGATGCCAGGAGTGACGGACCAGGGCTAATGGGGAAGAAAAACGCTCTTCTATTCCAGGGGCTACTGAGCAGGGTCACAACTCCCCAGAGAGGGGTGTGGAGGGGGCAGGGAGGCATTCCCTTAACCCCTGTGAGGAGCCAGCAAGTTCTCTAACTGTGGGCAGCGGAGGGAAGAGCCGGGCGCCATGACCCACAGCCCTGCATATGATGTCAGACTTGGAAACTGCCAGCGAATCCCAGCTTGTCTGTGATGGGCCTGGACCTGGATCCCAAGGCCTCTCTGTCCAGCCCAGGGCTCTCGCTGTCCACCCTGCTGGCCACTGGCTTCAGGATCTGACAGCCCCGTGCTGTGTGTGCAGTGACCTCCGCCCTCGGGATCATACTGTGAGGTAGCCATGCCTCTGACCATGTCCTGGGCTGCTGCATCCATCTGAACAAGAAAACCCGAGGATAAGCTTTGTTCTTGGACTCTCTAGTGTACGATCACACAAGTGTGATCTGTTTCTTTAGAGTCTGGTATGTTGCTGTTTTTCAGTTGCTAAGTCTAGTCCGATTCTTTGCAACCCCATGGACTCCAGGCTCCTCTGTCCTTCACTGTCTCCCGGACTTTGCTCAAATTCCAAGTCCATTGAGTCAGTGATGTTATCTAACCATGTTATCTAACCATCTTATTCTCTCTGGCTCCCTTCTCCTTTTGCCTTTAATCTTTCCCAGCATCAGGGTCTTTTCCAATGAATCAACTCTTTGCATGAAGTGGCCAAAGTATTGGAGCTTCAGCATCAGTCCTTCCAATGGATATTCAGGCTTGATTTCCTTTAGGATTGACTGGCATGATCTCCTTGCCAGTCCAGGGAGATCTCTCGAGAGTCTATTATATCAAATGTTAAGACAAATGTTGATGTAAAGATCAGGGTTACGGATTCAATTTCTAAATAAGCCCGTGGTCATGTCAAGGGAAATAAGGAAATTTCATCCCCCCCGGGGGTCTTCACCATCCTGCCCACCTCCAGTCTCAGAAGGCATCTGAGTCTTTCCAGAAAAACCTCCCCTGTGTTCCAGTAACAGCCAGCACCTCTTGTGCAGTGATCTCACCCCCAGGTTTCTTTCAGGGCACAGGAATCAACTGCAATCTTGCTTCAAAATCCTCACCCTCTCTCTCCTGCTGGCTTCTTCTGCTCTGCCTATACACACCTTCAAGTATGCCTCGAATGAAAAACCAGGCCTCCTGTGTCTGCCTCCTGTGCCCAGAGAGGCCCCATCTCTCCTCTTACCTTGAACTCCAAACTTCCCGGTAGCCCACTTTCATCTCTTGAACTTCCCCCCAGGATTCCTAAGGCCCCTGCCGTGTACAACCCAGCCTGGCTACTCAATGGAAACTGCCTCTCAAGAGTCACAAAAAGTCTAGAAGCATTGAAACTCACAGCCACTCTCTCAACACCCATTCCATTTGACTTCCTTTTGGCAATGAACCCAACAGAAAAGGACCCAAGGAAGAAAAGATTCTTCCTTGCAAGAGGTACATAGGGCAAGCACTGCTCTTTGCCTATTCAAAGCCATTTCCCTTCTCCTTAGCTGGCAGAATCCCAACTTGGGTCAAACACAGGAAGGAGATTCTTTTATTTCAGCTTCCAGTCCAACAGCAACATAGGTCCTTTCTGACCAGTGGGACATAGGTGGAGATCAGCTGGGGTCTTCTGGGGACAGCCCCCCACCACCACCCACCCCCACAAATAAGACGGAGACATGAGGACAAGACTGCTGTTTCCTGCTCTGCCCAGGCGGCTGTGTTTCCTGTCTTTGAACTTAGCCGTGTGAGAATGCGACTCCTGAAGCTGAGGGAAAGTCAAGAGGACCTCGGTGACACTGACCAGAGATCTGCTACTGACCATCTTAACCATCAGAAAAAATAATCCCTCTTACTCAGAGACACAGAAACAAACTATGGCTACCAAAGGGGAAAGGGGGTGGGTGGAGGGATTAAAAGACACTTACTCCTTGGAAGGAAAGTTATGACCAACCTAGAGAACATATTAAAAGGCAGAGACATTACTTTGCCAACAAAGGTCCATCTAGTCAAGGCTATGGTTTTTCCAGTGGTCATGTATGGATGTGAGAGTTAGACTATAAAGAAAGCTAAGTGCCAAAGAATTGATGCTTTTGAACTGTGGTGTTGGAGAAGACTCTTGAGAGTCCCTTGGACTGCAAGGAGATCCAACCAGTCCATCCTAAAGGAGATCAGTCCTGGGTGTTCATTGGAAGGACTGATGCTGAAGCTGAAACTCCAATACTTTGGCCACCTAATGCAAAGAGCTGAGTCATTTGAAAAGACCCTGATGCTGGGAAAGATTGAGGGCAGGAGGAGAAGGGGACAACAGAGGATGAGATGGTTGGATGGCATCACCGACTCAATGGACATGGGTTTGTGTAAACTCCGGGAGTTGGTAATGGACAGGGAGGCCTAGCGTGCTGTGGTTCATGGGGTCTCAAAGAGTCAGACACGACTGAGCAACTGAAATAGAACTGGAAATGGAGGGATAAATTAGGAAGCTGGGATTAACATATACACACTACTGTGTATAAAAGAGATAAGCAACAAGGACCTACTGTATAATTCAAGGAACTTTACTTAATATGATGTAATAACCTATAAGGGAAAAGAATCTGAAAAAGAGTATATACATATATATTCTGAATCTTTGTGCTATATACCTGAAACTTATACAATACTGTAAATTAACTGTACTTCAATTTTTAAAACTAAAAATAAATCCCTCTTGTCTACATCATCACTGGACAGATTTGCTGTTAGCTGTAGCCAAAAGGGTCCCCTACCAATGCTAAAGCTGAAACTCCAGTACTTTGGCCACCTCATGCGAAGAACTGACTCACTGGAAAAGACTCTGATGCTGGGAGGGATTGGGGGCAGAAGGAGAAGGGGACGACAGAGGATGAGACGGCTGGATGGCATCACTGACTCGATGGACATGAATTTGAGTGAACTCCGGGAGTTGGTGATGGACAGGGAGGCCTGGTGTGCTGCGATTCATGGGGTCGCAAAGAGTCGGACACGACTGAACGACTGAACTGAACTGAACTGAACCAATGTGTCATGCCTCTCCTCTTGCTGACTCCACCCTCCTATCCCTCATTCTCAAGTCTCCTGGACAGCCCCTCCACCACCCCCTTGAAAATCAGTGTTCTCCTGGCCCTCTGTGTTCCCTGCGTGCATACCCCTATCAGTCACCTGTTCATCAATTCAGCAAATACCTTTTGAGACCTTCTCTGTGCCAGGTTTCCCTCACAGACTTGACACTCAGGTGGGGAGACAAAAAATAAACAAGATGAGTCAATAAGAATGCCAAGTTGTGATCAGTAAGTGCTCTGAGTGAAATGACTGGCTAAAGAGGATGTTGAGAAGGCTGTGGAGTCTCCTTGGGTCTTGGACAGTGATCAAAGAGGCAACATTTACGCTGAAGTGTGAAGAATGAGAAGAAGCTGGCCATTCCAGACAGTGGCATGGAGGATGAACCCAAAGAAGGAAAGATTTGGCATGTTACGGGGATCCCAAGGAAGCCAGTGAGGCCAAAGAGAAGTGAGTGATGGGAGGCAGGAAGTCAGATGAAGATTACGAGGATAGACACTTGTTAAGTCACAGGATGGTGGTGGTTGTCACGTTAGGTGCGGTAAGAGGTCATCGGGCAAGAGGATTAGCAATCAAATTTCTGTTCCTAAAAGGTCATTGTGGCTGGAATTCGGAGCCAGAGTGGAAGTGAGAACCCCACGTGGACTTAGAAGTCTCCTGGGTGAGAGGCGGTGGTGGCTTGGCCAGAAGGCAATAGAGGTGGAGAGAAGAGGTGTATTTACTTCGCGATGTGGTCCCAAGGTGCACATTATGGGACTTGCTGATGAGTGAGATGCAAGAGAGGAGGAAGAGGGAGACATGGAGGCTAGCACTCACATGCTCCACCTTGAACACACGGGAGAAGAGTGCCATTTACTGAGACGGAGAAGCAGGTTCGGAAAGGAGGGAGGAAGCCATTCTTGGAGCTCCATTTTGGAAATGCTGAGTTTGAAATGCCTCAGAGACCTCCAAGTGAAGAGGGCAAGGTTAGGGCTCAAGGAATTGAGAATTTGGAGACGAACGGCCTACACAGGGTCTTTAAAGCCACGAGAATGAATGAGATCCACTGAGTGAAGCATAGTAAGAATAGAATTGTTGTTCAGTCACTACGTTGTATCCGACTCTTTTGCGACCCCATGAACCTGGAGATCCCATGGACTGCCAGGTTCCTCTGTTCTTGGGATTTCCCTGGCAAGAATACTGGAGTGGGTTGCCATTTTCATCTCCAGGGGATCTTCCCGATCCAGGGATCGAACCCACATCTCCTTAAGTCCTGAGCCACCAGTGAAGCTCCAAGAACACAATAGGGCCATTCAAGTTAGAACTATCATTTCCTTTTCACTTCGTCTCTCTTCTGTTCATGTGTTAGACTTATCTTATCAGTTCTAAACTCAGAACACGTCTTAAAGCTGTCCTCTCTCCCTTCCCATGGCTGGGGTCCTTCCAGCTCTCACTTGTCTCCCCTGGAGACTTTCAACCATTTCCTGGCCTCTGATCCCTCCAGTTCATCCTTCATTTTGCCACCTGTGGAGTCTGCCTCTGCTCAGCAGGAGCAAAAACAAAACCAGCAAGTCCAGGAGGTGGCCTCAGAGAAGCTGTCATGGAACTCTTCCAGGAGGGAACAGGGTCACCCAGACCTGAGCTGGAGAGGCAGAGCAACAGAGAGAGAGAACCATGTGCCCAGGTCAGTAACCACGGCAACCAGGGAAGGAATGGCAGATGCTAGCTGAGCACCCTATTAAAAGTCCATCTCTGGCCAGGGTTGGCTTTATTAGCCCAGTTCCCTTGCACCAACCCATGTGGTTTCAAACTTAAAGGTACCGCCCAACAGCCAGCATGCCAGGGGCCCTCTCTAAAGCAGATATCAGCAACAATAACAAAAATAGCAATGACTAATGTTTATTGAGCACTTAACCATGTGCCAGGCCCTGTGCCAAGTGCTTCACATATAGTCCCTCATTTCATAAAACAACCCTATCTGCAAGGCAACTTATCACAGATGCAGACTCTGAGGTTCAGGGAGGTTGAGAAGCGGTCACAGCCAGGGCTTAGGTGTTGGATAGATATGGGTTTGTCCCGGCTGCATGATGGGGCTTTGTGAACTCTGCAAAGTGGGATTAAGTGAGCTAGCTAATTCACATTAGGCATTTGGCTCATGCCTATCACAAAGGAAGTGCCTAATACTGATTTTGTGATTGCTATTGTTTTGATGATGCTGAAAACAAAAGTCAGCTGGTGTCATTTCCCTATATGAAAACCTCCAGTGGCTCCCACTTCCCAAAGATAAGGACACCCGGGTCTCCCCAAAGATAAGGATGCCCGTGTCTCACCGGCTGGCTCCCCCACGCAAAACATCTTTCGGCCATGCCCTGCCACTCACGCTTCCCAAAGGCACCTCTGAGCCTCCGCTCCCACTGGTTCTGTGCCCAGAGCACCCTCCTTGCCCTTTCCACCAGGGAGGAGGCGGGAAGTTGTCAAAAGAGAGATCCCCAGCTTTCAGCTTATTGGACCCACAGTCTGGGACGTCTCTCTCATACTTGCATCCCAGGCACCTAGCATAGCATCAGTTACTCAGGAGTGCAGACAGATGTAAATATCAAGAGCTCATCACCTTTTTAAAAAGGATTTGGTGAGGAGCTCAGTTCAAGATTCCAGGAGGAGCCAGCATCTCGGGCCAGCCCTCCCAGCTGCGGTCAGTGCCATCGCCTCCACGTGCCAAGAATAGCTCTCAACTTAATTCTCCTCCAACAAAACTTCAGAACCATCCTGGGAGCAAGATTTCTAAACTAAAGGAAACCAACAACTGAAGGTCTTGAGGGAACACAAGCCCAGGAAACAATGTATGGGCAGAGAAAGGCTGTCCCCCAACCCAATGTCGCTCCCACACCACCCCACCCCACCCCCCACAGCCCAGCTTTCACCTCCAGAAACGCACCTCACGTCCACCCCAGGTTCTTGCTCAGCCAGAAACCTGGCAGAAGAGCTGCTAGTGATCGCCTGGAAGGTTTCCTCATTAACAAGCCTTTCTAGAAGACCAGAAGCCTTTTGTTGTTGTTCAGTCACTCAGTCATGTCCAACTCTTTGCTACCCTATGCACTGCAGCACGCCAGGCTTCCCTGTCCATCACCATCTCCCGGAGCTTGCTCAAACTCATGTCTATTGAGTTGGTGATGCCATCCAACCATCTCATCCTCTGTCGTCCCCTTCTCCTCCTGCCCTCAATCTTCCCCAGTGTCAGAGTCTTTTCCAATGAGTTGGCTCTTTACATCAGGTGGCCAAAGTATTGGAGCTTCAGCTTCAGCATTAGTCCTTCCAATGAATTTCCAGGGCTTATTTCCTTTGGGATTGACTGGTTGGATCTCCTTGCAGTCCAAAGGACTCTCAAGAGTCTTCTCCAACATCACAGTTTGAAAGCATCAGTTCTTCAGCGCTCTGCCTTCTTTATGGTCCAACTCTCACATCCATACATGGGACTACTGGAAAAACCATAGCTTTGACTATACAGACCTTTGTTGGAAAAGTAATGTCTCCACATTTTAATATGCTGTCTAGGTTTGTCATAGCTTTTCTTCCAAGGAGCAAGCATCTTTTATTTTCATGGCAGAAGCCTTTAGTCTCAAAAAAATATGTGTTAATCTTATAGGTTGGATAGCATGGGGAACCTTAGTTTCCCAACTAGGGATCAAACCCATGCCCACTGCAGTGGGAGCATGGAGTCTTTACCACTGGACTGCCAGGGAAGTCCTGCAATTCATATATTCTTAAGGAGCCTGCAGATGGACTGCTGGTGGCTCAGATGGTAAAGAATCTGCCTGCAATGCAGAAGACCCAAGTTTGATCCCTGGCTCAGGAAGATCCCCTGGAGAAGGAAATGGCTACCCACTCCAGTATTCTTGCCTGGAGAATCCCACGGACTGAGGAGCCTGGCGGGCTACAGTCCATAGGGTCACAAAGAGTCAGACACGACTGAGCAGGCACGGGCAGATCACACACCCCACTTCGATGAGAGTAACAACAATAACAGATAGTATCTATTAAGCCCTGCCTGCATGCCCAGTATTTCACATTTATAATCCCATCTTATCTGTACAACAGCACTGCCATGAACACTGCTTTATTGTCCCCATTTTTAGCCAGGGGGAAACTGAGGCTAGAGAACAGCTTGTAAGTGGCAGCAGGGGAGAAGGAGCTGGGACTGGATGCAGGCAGCCTCTCTCAGGAGCCAGAGGTCCTACCCACTACGCTGCCTGTTCCTCTGCACTGCCTGCAGAGGGGGCTCTGATTCCATGAGTCCATGGTTTGGGGGTCTGTTGATTCCTATAGTTTCTTATTAGCTGCTATTATCTGGGGGAGTCATTGGAAAAGACCCTGAAGCTGGGAAAGAGTGAAGGCAGGAGGAGAAGGGGACACAGAGGATGAGATGGTTAGATGGCGTCACCGACTCAATGGACATGAGTTTGAGCAAGCTCTGGGAGTTGGTGATGGACAGAGGAGCCGGGCGGGCTACAGTCCATGGGGTCACAAAGAGTCAGACACGACTGAGTGCCTGAACTGAACTGAACTGGGGAAGGTAGGAAGGAATTGTCAGAACAGTCCCCTTTCATTAGAGCCTCGTTAGAGCCATCACAGTGCCTGCCATGTTTTTCTCTTGAAGACCTGGCTAGTCAATAGCAGAACCAGGATGTGAACACAGGACTTGAACTTGGCATTGCACCACTGCCTTCCATGAAGGTTACAGCCTGGTGTCCACAGGAGGTTTCAGCTCACCCAAAGGAGTGGGGACTGGAGGAGCCTGGAAGTGGGAGGTGTAGTTTGAATTCTAGGTCTGGATGTAGGCACTCTGATCCCAGAACACATCTCAGCAAGAGGATTGTGTCTAAACACACTGCCACAGGCACAGTCGGAAGCTTCAAGTTAACTCTGAGGCTACCAAAGGGTTTGGAAGGAATGCCATCTTCCACCGCCCGCCGGCACCCTCAGAATGATCACAAACAAAGAAGCTATCAAAAACCAAACCATCATGAAATCTAGAAAGATGGTACCAATGAACCTATTTGCAGGGCAACAATGGAGACACAGACGTAGAGAACAGACTTATGGACACGGGGAGTGGGGCAGGGAGGAAGGAGAGGGTGGGATATATGGAGAGAGTAACACGGAAACATTCATTACCATATGCAAAATAGACAGCCAATGGGAATTTGCTGTACGACTCAGGGAACTCAGACGGGGGCTCTGGAGAGGGGTGGGATGGGGAGGGACGTGGGAGTGATGTTCAAGAGGGAGTGGACATGGGTGTACCTGTGGCTGATTCATGTCGCTGTTTGGCAGAAACTAACACAAAACTACAAAGCACTTACCCTTCAATTAAAACTTTAAAAAAAAAATTGAAATAACAACAAGAGATGTGAAGAAGGAGCTGCCTTTGCCACTTGATCCTTTGGCGGTAGGGAACGAGGGAGCATCCCCAAGCCCAGGGAGTATGTGAGCTCCTTACTGGCCACTCAGTCTCCAGGTCCTCCTCCATCATCCTTATCACTGAGGGCCCTTGAAGACCCTAGAGCATCACTTCACCTTAGAATAAGGCTGAGCTCGTAAGCAACAGCAGTGACAGCTGCCCACTAAGAATGAGGACGGAGCTACATCCTCACGTTCCCAGGGGCTGGAAAGTCAGAGCTGCAATGGGCCTTAGCAATGGTTCCCCTCAGCCCCCTCACCTACCCTCCCTGCTGGCCCCTTGCAAAAAAATGTAAAGTCAGCCCTCAGAATGAACAAAGCCAAGCTTTGTTAAGCACGGAATGACTTCGGAGGTGGGTGGAGGGAAAAAATTGGCTGGTACTTGTGTTACTCACTTTACAGCTCTGATTTCTCTCCCCTGCCTATCAGAGGCAAAGGGTCCCCTTCCTGGTTCCTCCTGTCTGTGTCATAAGTTCCGTGCAGGCAGGAGCCAGCTCTGCCTCCTTTCGTTGCCCCAAGCCTAGCATGCGTCTCTCCAGGTGTGGTACCTGCACCAGACCCACCTGGGGGCCTGATGACATCGAATTCCCGGCCCCCACTCCAGATCTACTGACTCAGACCCTCCAGGGTGGGGCGCAGAAATCTGTGTGTATCCAGCACTCCCCTGATTCTGAGGTTCACTGTCTTGCTGGTTCCTTTATGTAACTGCGGCCCATCCCACTGAGGAAGTAGGCCAGGCCCTGATGGGGACCATCAGGCTGGGAACCAACCAACCAGGTGTGGACTAAGGGGTTTCCTGGGACGGGGGACTCCCAGGGCTAAAGCCGGAAGAGTCCGGGACAAGCCAGGATGGTTGGTTATCCTAGCTCCTCTCAAAACTCCACACGAGGGACTTTCCTGGTGGTCCAGTTAAGATTTCACCCTCCAATGCAAGAGGTGCAGGTTCGATCCCTAGTCCAGGAACTAAGACCCCACATGTCTTGAGGCCAAAAAAAGCATACAAACTGTAATAAATTCAGTAAAGACTGTAAAAATGGTCCACATCAAAAGGAAAATGTCAAAATAAAAATAAAGACTCTGCCCTTCCACTGCATGGGGCATGGGTTCAGTCCCTGGTCAGGGAACTAAGATCCAAATGCTGTGTGGCACCAACCTAAATAAATAAATAAATAAAAGATTAAAAAAAAAAACCAAAAAAACCCAAACAAAACATACAAGGACGAAAAGCAGGAGTGCCCAAGCTCACAAGTGAGGGATTATCTCCAAATTGCTCATACTTGAAGTGGGAATGGTGTTGAGAGGTACTCAGAGTTGAATGTGGGCATTGATGATGTGATGGGATTTCACAACACTTCAAAGGAAAAAAGGAAGTCAGACCAAGAGGAACTGACTCGGGGGCTCTGGAAAAGGGTCCATCTTCCCTAGGCTGTCCCCTCCCCAAAACCTACTGTTGCCACCCTGTGCTGAAAGCAGCAAATGCCTGCCCTGAGCTGACTGTTCCCTTGGGATCAGAGGGGTCACCCTGGGCAGGAGAGGGTCATGAGACTCACATGGTGTCAGAACCAGAAAGTCTCCTGGAGACCAGACAGCCCTGGTCCCCTATTTCTCAGAGGAGAAAACTACAGTCCCGAGGGCCATGTGATTGGCAAGTCACACAGCTAACAGCCCCAAAGTGACCTCTGTCCTCCTGGTCTCCACACTGCTCCATAAGTTCTCCAACTGGGCAAAAAAATAATGACCCATGCAAGAGGGGGAGCTAGAAATACTAATTGAGGAGGAGGCTGGACACATAGACTGATGAAAGCAAAAGAGTATGTGAGGGTTCATGGTATTCTAACCCATGTTGCGGATGAGGAAACTGAGGTACACAGAGGTCCAGTGTAGTTTCCATGGTTATGTACAGGAAAACTACCTTGCAAGTCATCTGTCCACAGTGGCTAAAGAAGTGGATTCTGCCAATGGATGTTAAGACTCGCTGTATCTGAAATGAGGGACTCTTGTGACAGTGTTCAACAGAAAGGTGGGCTGGACCACCAGGAGCTGGAGCTGGAGATCTGGATCCAGAGATTCTGTCCCTAAGCCTTCAGCCTGGGAGAACCTCCCAGAGACAGTGTGTACTCGGCCAAGTGGGGATTACCTTGGACGGGGCACACCTGGGGTGATGTCTACTTTTCCCTTTCACCCGTTTTGAGTTGTATGAGATAATTAGTAAAATGCTGGCTTTTTGTTCATATCCTTAAAAATGGACTGTATAGCCCAGTCAACTATATTTATTATCTTATAATAAACTAATGGAAAGAAAATTTTAAAAAAGAATATAGATATATACATGCATCTATGTGTAACCAAGTCACTTTGCTGTGTACCTGAAACTAATACAATGTTGTAAATCAACTATCCTTCAATTAAAAAAAAGAAAAAGGAAAAAAATGATTCAAGAGAAAAGAAATCTTTCTTTAGTGGATAGAGAAGAGCAGGAGGCTAAGCCCTGAGCTCTGGGCTTAGCCAGAAGCAGAAGCAGAAGGATGGTGGAATTTTAAGGTCGAGGCTGGGATCAAAGACAAAAAAAAAAAATCAAAGGATCCCCCATTAACTGGAAGGAAGGTGGTCATGGACATCCTGGAGACGGGGGGTGTCTGTATTGCTGTAAGAATGGACTCTAACTTGCCTTTTAAAGCACATTAAGATGATTTAATCTGGAGATCATAAGGCATTTCCACTTTTCACACTCAATAGTAAAGGAAGGACAATATCTGAGGATTTTCGAACTGATCTCAAAAGAGTATTTTGAGTTCTTTGTAACTGAGAATTCAAAAATATTCCCTCCAAGTCCATGACCAAATGGGAACAATCTTCCAGGAATGGATGTCTCTGTGGTTGGCCCAATAAAACCTTGGCTTTCGGAACCCTTGGGGAATGAATGAGTCACTTTATGGAGTAGAATTTCCTGAATGGCTGAAGATGAAACCTTTAAGGGACAGACATTTCAACTTTTAAATAGAAGTCTTTCTAAAATGGCCTCTTGGCCTCCTGTGTTCTAAAACAGAGTGCCCAGGACCTCATGTCACCAACCCCATTTCTAGGCAGCACCCTAGAGCTTAAGAGTGCCTGAAACTACTCATGAAGAACTTTCCCTCTCTAACCCTCTCACTCGGCTGGTGGGAATGTTAAGTTGGTGCAGTCAGTATGGAAACAGTGTGAGTTTCCTCCAAAAACTAAAACTAGAACTAATATATGATTCAGCAATCCCAGTCCTGCAAATATACCCAAACAAAACTATATTTCAAAAAGATACACGCACCCCTATGTTTGTAGCAGCGTTATTCTCAATAACCAAGACATGGGAACAACCTAAATGTCCATTGACCGATGAAGGGATAAAGATGCGGTGCATATATACTTAGCCATCAAAAAAAACAAAATAATGTCATTTGCAGCAACATGGATGCAACTTGAGATTATCACACTAAGTGAAGTATTAATGCTAGGTTGCACCAACCTAATAATAAATTAGAAAGAGAAAGACAAATACCATATGATATCTTATGATATCATATTCCACTTACATGTGGAATCTAAAATATGGCACAAATGAATCTTTCTATAAACTAGAAACAGAACAGACTTGTGGTTGCCAAGGGGGAAGGGGTGGAGAAGAGAAGGACTGGGAGTGTGGGATTAGCTGATTTAAACTATTATATATAGGATAGATAAACAAGAAGTTTCTACTGTATACCACAGGAAATTATATATTCAACATCCCATGATAAACCATAGTAGGAAAGAATATTTTTTAAATTATAGTTTTATGTATATAACTGAGTCCCTTTGCTATACAGTAGAGATTGGCACAACACTGCAAATCAATTAAAATAATAAAAAACTTTCCCTCTATAACCACAGCCCCTCTACCGGGCCACACCCCTGTTCCTCATGCCCGCCATCTCTTCCCACCCCTCTCATTTCATCTCTAGTCTCTAGTCCTGCTCCTCATCCCTCCTTAGGACTGACAGTTATTGAAAACTCAGCTGCCATGTCCAGTGGGCCAGCAGGTTTCTCTGTCTCTATTTATTAAAGCTACAGAACTGAAAACCATTGAAAAAAGTCATGGAACTGTGTTGCAAACAACCATAGCAACAGCCCACAATCATTCAACCCAGGACATTTTCATTTAAAATTTTTCATGAAGTCCTTACACCCTCAAAGTAACCAGCAGGGGCAGTTTTAGCCACATTTTTATGAAGGAACTAAGAACTCCAGGTTAGAGGAGTTTTTATAAGGTCACCTGACCAATAAACTGCAGGTGGATAACGTGAATCCAGGCCCTCTAACTCCAAATCCATATATTTTGCTACTTCTTGAATCACTTACTCTGAAAATATCTGGTATCTAAAATCTGCCAAGAGAATGGGCAGAATAAGTAAAAACAGGCACTCCAGCTGAACTCCTTTGATACAAAGATCAGTGAAGTCAAGCCTGACAGCGACTTTTTACTCCTATCAGTGTTAAATTGTTGCTCATGCAAGTCACCGTCATTGTTCATTGCAAAGAAGTGTTGGGTATAAAAAAGCCTCTGAAATGTTTCTGCAGATGAAGCAAAGGATGATGTGGCTGTAATGGGTTTGCACCGTAAGAGTGTGCACATGCTCAGTCGCATCCAACTCTTTGTGACCCCATGGACTGTAGTTCACCAGGCTCCTGTCTATGTGATTTTCCAGATAAGAACACTGGAGTGGGTTGCCATTTCTTTCTCCAGGGGATCGTCCCGACTCAGGGATCAAACCTGGGTCTCCTGCAGATTCTTTGAGCTACCGAGGAAGCCCTCCCATCCTGTAAGTGTAAACAGCCCTAACGGAATAAATCCAAGGTGAGGGTCAAGGTGTCATTCTGTTTTTATCTCAAAGTCCTACAGACCAGAAATGTGCTCCTAATGATGTATCCACCTTCAGCTATTCCAGGACAACACAACAGTGCCTCAACGTTGCAGCAAGTTAATGATCCAGAATATTAGCTATTTTGACTTTTGCAATGCTCATTATGCCTTGCCTCACTAGAATATTCCAAGAAGACAAGGACTTGATCTTGCTTATTGCTATTCCTAGGGCCCGGAACATAATGGACTTTCAATAAATACTGGTTAGATCAATGAATTTAGTAAAACCTTATCAGTTCGAAAATGTCCCTGATTGAGAATCTGTGATTATTTAGACAGAGGTTATTAAGCAAACTGACAGTATATCTAAGATGAGGAAGCACTTAAACTACGTAGGATAACAAACTATTTACAAACAACCTGCTTGTTAATTATGATTATTTGTATACACATTACGGTCCCCAAGGTTTTCCTCTAAAAGACCTGGTTTACTTGATGGTTATGCAAAGCCTAGGTCCTTCCTGGAAGCTTAGTTCATAACACTTTAAGGATAGCCTTCAAAGTAATGTAATTGCATTAAAAAAAAAAAAAGAAAATGCAAGGACTTCCCTGGTGATTCAGGGGTTAAAACTCTGCATTTCCACTGTAGGGAGCATGGGTCAGATCCCTAATTGGGGAACTAAGTTCCCACATGCCACATGGTAAAAAATAAATAAAATATAATAGTAATATATAATAAATCATATAATAATATAAATAAATATAAAAGAAATGACATATTCTACAATTCAAATATTTGCAGTGATCTCAGCAGAAAGCATATCCTATAAACACCTTAAAGTCTCGATGTTTCTATTCTCCACATGACTCGCCCAGCATCCCAAAAATGTATCTTGAAACACTCAGTCCTTTTGACACTGAGGAAAGCATGCCAGCAGCTGTAGCTGGCTTGAAAAAGAAATGTGGACATGCTCTCAGGCAGTTTCCAACTACCGTGCTAGAACTTACAGCAGTGTCTTTCTTTCCTTCTTCCATCTATATATCGAGCGGCCCAGGTTTGCCATTTTCACCCATCAGATCATGGCACATGGCCTAGTCTTTTGAAGTTCAGCTCAGCAAACACTTCCTGCAATCTGACACAGCCCCAGGTTTGAAGGCTCAAGGATGAGAAAACATGTCCTTCCTCCCCTCCAGAACCTTCTTCCACTGGGGGGAATTATACGAGTTACATTAATTATATTGGGATTATACTGACATAACCAGACTTTAACGAGAGCTATGGTTGAAGAGTACTTAAGGGGCTGTGTGGGTGCAGACAAAGGGCCGGGTCTTTCCACGATGGGGAGAGGTGTCAGGGACAGAAAAGGTGACATGTGAAACTGTTCAGATTTACAATGTAGACAAGGCAGGGAAAGCAGAAAGCACAGTTCATCTATGTATGAACGCTGGATCATAAACCAAAAATTACGTGGAAAAACCTCATAGAGTTGAGAAAATACTCATGTAACTAGGGCTCTGGTTCCTAACCACCAAAACCACAAAAGCTGAGAAGATTAAAACTCGTCTAATCGTCCAATTGCTTCATCACACAGCCACAGACTGAGGCTTGAATGCTAAGTAAAGGGTCCAACCACTGGTCATCGAAGGCGGGCAAGGTCAATAACTTTGTGAAGACCGTTTGCCGCAGATCATCATCTCCTGCAAATCTTTCTCTCTCATCTCTGTGCTTTCCGGGAGGAGGATGGGGGAGTGGCGCACCTTCTAAAGAATCAAATTGTCTGCAGTAACCCCTTACTAAACCAGCTGGTGAATTTCAATTGAATACATAGATAATACGAGATAATGGGTCTGTTGCAAGCCCTCAGAGTAACCTTGCCTGCCACACCCCAGATGCCTGCTCCACCTGTGGTCTACTGTTGCAAGTTAAAGAACCTCTGATTTATTTGCACCAATACAGGAGAAGTTGGGCTAGAACTTCAGCCTCCTGCAGCCACAAGGATGAGGATAAAGGGGTCAGTATCTGGAGCCATGGGGAGGCAGGCAGTCCTTGGAGGAGAGCTTTCTGGCTGCAGCAGAGTTTAAGCTACCCTTGAGCAGAGTTTCAAACGGACACTGCAAACATTTCATGCTGGATAATTCTTGGTTCTGGGAGTTGGGTCTGTGCATCCCAAGTGTCTTAGTAGGTTCGGGCTGCTAATGAACCATATACTATATAGCATAGTGGTGGCTTAAACGACAGGACTGTATCTTACAGCTGTGGAAGCTGAAAGTCTGAGATCAGAGTGCCAGCATGGTGGCGTTCTGGCGAGAACCCTCTTCCTGGTTTGCAAAACGACCTCTTACTTGCTATATTCTCACACAGCTGAGAGAAAGAGAGGCTGAAACACAACAGAAGACTGGCAGGGGCTCAAACTGGCATAGGGACCACCCACCGTTACCACTCTCACTACACACGCTATGAGTTCAACCTGCAGCTATTAATACAAGTCTTCCACCTCTTCTCCCAGTCTGTATTTGCCTTACTATGAAAACAAAACAAAAACAGTTGCGGCTAGTCACACCCCCACACCACAAACCTCTGAGTTATAATGGATATTTGAAAGTGAAGTCACTCAGTTGTGTCTGACTCCTTGTGACCCCATGGACTGTAGCCCACCAGGCTCCTCCATCCATGGGATTTTCCAGGCAAGAATACCGGAGTGGGTTGCCATACCCTCCTCCAAGGGATCTTCCCCACCCAGGGATCGAACCCGGGTCTCCTGCACTGCAGGCAGACTCTTTACTGTCTGAGCCACCAGGGAAGCCCCTACAATAATGGATATTTTTATATCCTTTATAAATAGATATAATGGCCACTTTATCTATGGGCTTTCTAGTGGCTCAGTGGTAAAGAATCCCCCTGCCAATGCAAGAGACCCAAGAGATGAAGGGTTCGATCCCTGGGTCCGGAAGATCTCTGGAGAAGGAAATGGAAATCCACTCAAGTATTCTTTCCTGGGAAATCCCATGGATGGAGGAGCCAGTCCATGGGTTGCAAAGAGTCGGGTACGACTTCCAACTAGACAACAGCCATCTATGACAAGCACTGTTCTAAACCCTTTACAGGAATTCTCTCATTTAAGCCTTTCGACAGGCCTATGGGGTTGGTACTATAACGATAAACGCTATAAACCGGGAAAGTGAGGTCTAGAGATGGATGGAGACCCGCCCCGGGACAGGCAACCAATAGGAGGCCAGGCAGACGGCGGCCAGGTCAGCGGTGAAGGGGCGGGAGAGGGAGATGCGTGCCTCCGGTGCCTCCCCCATCCTCCACAGCAGTTAGGAGAAAGAAGCTAAGAGGAAAAGGGGAGCTCAGAAATGAAAGAAGAGCGTGAATAAAGAGAGATGAGACAGCGGGAGAGGCCCATCGGGCCGTGCTCCTTGGAGCGGGGGACGGGTGCCCTTCTTGCCACACCCACGCCCCGCGGGCCCTGGACCGCTCCCTGGGGTCAGGGGTCTGCCTCTTCAAGAGGGAGGGTGCGCAGTCTCCTGTGCGGGCACAGGGTTGGCTCCGTGTCAAGTCCTCCCGAGCCCACCCGCCTGCTCTTCCGATCCTGCCCTCTGGCGCGCCTGCTCCCCCTTCCCATGCCATCTACACCACAGGCCTCTAGACCTGGGGCAGGCCTCTAGACCTGGGGCGGGTCTGACACTTGCTTCTGTGGGACCCTCCACTTGGCCCAGGGGGCTCTCGCCCACCAGGCACCTCTGATTTGTCTCACCGCTGTGGACCCCACATAGTCCTCCAAACCTAGAACTCCTGCCCTCCTTTGGCCTTCCCTTGCAGATTCCTCACCCCGGACTGTGAGCCAGGGCTCATGGACCCTCCCTGAATTGACCAGTCCACACGACTGTCCCTCCCGTCCTCCTGCCTGAGCTCTTAGGCATGAGTCAACACCCTACCCTGAACAATACCTGCCAGAAGCCAGCCACTGCCCACCCCAGGGTCCCTCTGTCACCACAGGGTCACCTCCCCCTTCCTACCTTTCAGCGCACACTCCCTGACTCACCCCAGCCCTCCCATCCATGTAACTCAGCCAGCAAAGCCTCTGCAGGACCGTGCTTCCCTCACCCTCCTCCCAGCCTCTGCCAGAATTCCTCAGCAAGGTCCAGACCTCTACAGGAGGATTGCCAGGGGCCCTTGTTTAAAATACTGTGACAGTGAAATAAGCCAGACACAAAAGGACACACGCTACGTGATCCTGCTTATAGAGGTCCCTGTTGTTTGGTGTTCCGTCACCAAGTCGTGTCCGACTCTTCACAACCCCATGGACTGCAGCACACCAAGCCTCCCTGTTCCCCACCGTCTCCTAGAGTTTGCCCAAGTCCACGTCCATTGCATTGGTGATGCCATCCAACCATCTCATCCTCTGTCGCCCTCTTCTCCTTCTGCCTTCAATCTTTCCCAGCATGAGGGTCTTTTTCAGTGAGTCGGTTGTTTGCATCAGGTGACCAAAGTACTGGACCTTCAACGTCAGCATCACTCCTTTCAGTGGGTATTCAGGGTTGATTTCCTTTAAGATTGATTGGCCTTAGGAAGCACTGCTGTCAATAAAGCTAGTGGCGGTGATGGAATTTCAGCAGAGCTATTCAAAATCCTAAAAGATGATGCTATCAAAGAGCTGCACTCAATCTGTCAGCAAATTTGGAAAACCCAGCAGTGGCCACAGGACTGGAAAAAGTCAGTCTTCCTCTCAATTCCCAAGAAGGGCAGTACTAAAGAATGCTCAAATCACTGGATAATCGCACTCATCTCCCATATATATGCTCAAAATCCTGCTTGCTAGGCTTCAGCATTACGTGAACCAAGAACTTCCAAATAGAGGTCCTTAGAGTAGTCAAATTCAGAGACAGAAAGTAGAGTGGTGGTTGCCAGGGTCTGGGGGAGGGGAAATGGGGCATGGTTGTTTAATGGGGACAGAGTTTCGGTTTAGGAAGATGAAAAAAGTTCTGGAGATGGTTGGTGGTAAAAGTTCCAGAACATAGTGAATGTATTTAATGCCACTCAACTATACACTTAAAAATGGTTTAAATGGTCAGTTTTCCATTTTGTATATTTTGTCACGATAAAAAAAAATCCTATGACAAAATCAGAATTTTGGGGGAAGTGTGAAGAAACTCAGGTTTTTAAGCAGCTCCCACTGGTTCTTATGCCCCCTCAGTGTGAAAGCGGGGAATTGTTATGGCCTCTTAGTTGTGTTCCCAGGAGTCATGTATGGATGTGAGAACTGGACAGTAAAGAAGGCAGAGCAACAAAGAATTGATGCTTTCAAACTGTGGGGCTGGAGAAGACTCTTGAGAGTCCCTTGGACAGCAAGGAGATCAAACCAGTCAATCTTTAAGAATGTCAACCCTGAATATTCATTGGAAGGACTGATGCTGAAGCTGAAGCTCCAATACTTTGGCCACCTGATGTGAAGAGCCAACTCATTGGGAAAGACCCTGATGCTGGGAAAGATTAAGGGCAGGAGGAGAAGGGGGTGACAGAGGATGAGATGGTTGGATGGCATCACCAACACAACTGATATGAACTTGGGCAAACTCAGGAGATGGTGAGGACAGGGAAGCCTGGCATGCTGCAGTCCATGGGGTCAAGAAGAGTCAGACACGACTTGGTGATCGAACAACTTAGCTGTGTGACCTCAGTCAGGTCACAGAACGTACTCAGCCCAAACTCCCTTGTCTGGAAATGGACATGAGACTTTCCTCACCTGTTCTTGTGCAGGTTACACGAGATGAGGAATATAAAGTGCTGGGTGTGTGGGAGCTGCCCAGCAAAAGCAAATTTGACAGTTGGTCCACAAGCATTTAGGGCTTCCCAGATGGCTCAGAGGTAAACAATTCGCCTGCCAATAAAGAAGATGCTGGAGATGCGGGTTCAATCTCTGGGTGGGAAAGATTCCCAAGGAAGAGGAAATGGCAACCCACTCCAGTATTCTTGCAAGGATAATCCTGTGAACAGAGGACCCTGGAGGGCTATAGTCCAGGAGGTCGCAAAGAGTCAGACACAACTGAGCAACGGAGCACACACCACAGCGCTTACTGAGCAGCCTGGGTACCAAGCTGAGCAGGGGCCTGCCCGCAGCACCCCTGCAGTCCCAGCTGGTGCACAAAGTAGGAGTCTCCTTCCCCCACTCTCAGGCCTCTGAAGACTTACTTGCCAGAAGCCACACCTGGCAACCACTGAGGAGGTTCCTGACCTCTTAGAGGCCTGGGCCTGGCGATCTGTCAGCACACACATTCCATTCCTCTCAGCAAGAGTCCAGGGGCCGGGAGGGGTGGGGCTGGCCCCCAAGACCTCCTCACAGCAAAACTGGACCCCTTCAGCCCTGCCAGTGATCCTCCGCAGTTTCCTTCACAGGCCGGGAGAAGGAGAGGACAAGTTAGAGGCAGGAGGGGCAGGAAGACCTCTGAGCATGTAAAAGGGGACGGGGACCCAGGCCAGGGTCCAGGCTTTCCTGAAAGGGTGAGGGTTGCACCAGATCCTGAGGGCTAATTGACTTAGGGGGTGGCCAGGGCACTCCTGGCCAAAGGAGTAGCATGTGCAAAGGCCCAGAGGCCGCTGGTGTGTTTGGGAAGGAGCAGAAGCCAGGTGGTGGGGACTGGGAAGGGTATACTGATGCAGGCGGGAGCCTGGCATATAGAAGGAAGCCTGGCATGCAGATTGTTTTACTCAGAAGCTTCTGGATCCCAAAAGCCCCCTCTACCACCACCCCAATCAGCAGCCCCTGCTGGGAACCAGCTTGGAATCTCTTTCTTGTGCTCAAGGGAATCCCCCTCCAAGGAGACAGTGTTATCTTAAGAGCACAAAGCGTTCAGCCCCTCAGTGGCCTGTGCCTCCCACAGACTCAGTCAGGCAGGTCTGGTCAGCACACATACATTCCATTCCTCTCAGCAAGAGCCCGGGGCCTGGGAGGGGTGGGGTTGCTCCCATCTCAGGCCTTCTCACACCAAAACTGGACCCCTCTGGCCACCAGTCTCCCCCACCCCTCCCAGACCCAGGGCACTTGGTTCAGGTCTCACTCACGTCCTTTCTACCACTTTCTAGACCTCAGGCGAACACCAGTAGAAAAACATCTCTTTTCTTTTTTTTTTTCCTCTTTTACTTTTCCCAAATTGACCACCGTTAGCTATGTTTAGAAAAGAAGAAAGTTTACGCCAGTACAAAAATCACTTTCAAATAATACCTCCCAGGCCTTTGGGGATAAAAACGTTTCTCTAATGTCGACAGTTAAGATTACAAATTATGCCTACTTCAGCTCTTACGGTAATAAGATAGTTGGACATTTTTAATACTTAAAAAAAAAAAAAAAAGATCCATTTACTTGCGTAGTTCAGGGTCTGTGAAGTGGTAAATGTGCTAGGAAATTACCTAAACAGTCTCGCCAGGCCAGCATTTTTGTCTTGGGTACCAGGAGGGTTGGAAGTCTGCCAGGTGGCTTGTGACCCCTTTATTAAGATGTCTCCCCAAGGGCCTGTCACGTGCCGAGGAGTCACCCTGGACGAGTGCCAGGCCTCAGCCCTCCAACCCAACCCTCCCACCCCCTCCCTCCTTTCTGTGTAAAATCCAAGTCGTCTTTCTAGAACAGACTCTCCAAGCAGGTGATCCAGCTTTGCATGCAGTCTTGTCCCTTTCTTTGTTTTGCCTGTGAAACCGTTCTTGAAAGTTTTCCAAAATGGCTTTTTAGAGTATTCCTAGCTCAAATATTTCACTTCAGTGAAGTGCTTTTCACTTTGATAAAAAGCGATGGCAATTTGGCAGGTGCCTGGGAGCTGGGATCCAGAGAAGAGAGAGAGAAGATGCTGGGTGTCCTTGTGGCTTGATTTTGCTGGATCTGTAGAAGGTTAGCATTTCCGGCAGGAGGGGAGTAGGCAGGCCTTGAAAAGTCTTGCCCAGACCCCCACTTCGTGCTAGGCAGGGAGGCCTCTGTCCAGACTCACACGTGCTATGGAAGCAGGCTGGACCCTCTGGCCAGCTGTCCTGAGCCCTGAAAGCCACTGAATCCTCTCCTTTGCCAATCTTGTCTCTTTGCTCCTTTCCAGATCCCCTAGTGACTGATACTCTAAGAGTGGAAGAAAATAAAGCTCAAGGGTTACATTAAATCAGCATCTCCAACCCTTTTGGCGTCAGGGACTGGTTTCGTGCAAGACAATTTTTCCATGGACGGGTGGGAGTGGAAGATGGTTTCGGGATGATTCAAGTGCATTACATGTATTGTGCACTTTATTTCTATTATTACTACATCAGCTCCACCTCAGATCATCAGGCATTAGATTCCGGAGGCTGGGGACCCCTGCATTAAATCATTGCATTCATTGAGAGGCTAATCAGGCAAACAGGATTAGGCCTAACCCTTTCTCAGAGGCTCTGAACTCCGACGTTTTGACCTCTGTCCTCAAGCAGGGCCTTCCTTCCTGAGCTCTCTGATATGCTAGGAATTCTGCACTCAGTTAAAAAAAAATCCCTCCTGGATTTGATGCTTTCTGATCTGACCAAGTTGGAATGTGTGCATGGAGGAATGCTCCTCGCCTGGAGGAGGACAACCCAGCCTAGGAAACTGCACATCAGTGAAACACCCTGGACCTTCACAGGAAAGCCCAGAGGCTGCCTGCCTTGAGGAACCAGACACAAAAACTGCACAGCCTGGGTAGTTGCTGGGTGACCTTTCACTCCGAGGTAACTTGGATGAGCAGGAAAGTGTTACGGGCTGAATTGTGTCTCCTGCCCTGCAAATCCATATGTAGAAGTACCTCCAGTACCTCAGAATGTGACTGTATTTGAAGTGGGTGCTTTGTTTTGGCCTTGCCACGTCTTTCAGGCTCTTAGTTCCCCAACCAGGGATTGAACCTGGGCCCCCTGCAGTGAATGTGCAAAGTCTTCACCACTGGACAGCCTGGAAATTCCCTGAAGATGGTCTTTAAAGAAGTTGTTGTTCAGTTGATAAGTCATGTCTGGCTCTTTACAACCCCATGGACTGCAGCACTGCCAGGCTTCCCTGTCCTTCAGTATCTCCCAGAGTTTGCTCAAACTCATGTCCATGGAGTCTGTGATGCCATCCAACCATCTCATCCTCTGTCACCCCCTTCTCCTCCTGCCCTTAATTTTTCCCAGCATCAGGGTCTTTTCCAGAGAGTTGGCTCTTCATATCAGGTGGCCAAAGTATTGGGGTTTCAGCTTCAGCATCAGCCCTTCCAATGAACATTCAGGGTTGATTTCCTTTAGGATGGACTGGTTTGATCTCCTTGATGTCCAAGGGACTCTCAAGAGTCTTCTCCAGCACCACAGTTTGAAAGCATCAATTTTTCGGCACTCAGCCTTCTTTATGGTCCAATTCTCACATCCATACATGACTACTTTAAGGATGTAATTAAGTTAAAATAAGGTCATTAAGGTGACCCCTAACACAATACAACCAGTGTCCTTATAACAAGAGGAAATAAAGACACAGTTACAAGTGAAACAACCATGAGGAGACAGAAGACCACGATTTATAAGCCAAGAAGAGGGGTCTCAAGAAACCTTCCCTGCCACATTTCTATCTTGGACTTCTAGTCTCCAAACTGTGCAAAAACAAATGCCTGATGTTCAGCCAGCTGGTTGACAGTGCTTTGCCCTAGAGGCCCAAGCAAACTAGTACAGAAGATGCAGCTGTAGAAAATCACATGCCCCTGTGCAAGGGACAGAGAGAAACCTTGGGAGGTTCAGAGATTAGGTGAGATGTATTAAGAACTTGCAGGGATGGCAAGAGATCCTCAGCTATGATGTTTGGCTACAACTGATTTGTTAAGAGAGTTTACGCTGCATCTGTGAAAGCCTTTCCAATCAAATTGCTCAGGCGGAAAAGAGAAGAATGAAGGAAATCCACTAGGTATTGGGTTGGCCAAAACGTTTGTTTGCGTGCTTCTGTAAGACGTAATGGAAAACCTGAATGAACTTTTTGGCCAACCCTATACGTGGAATTCCCAGAATTCCCTCTCCATGGGGTCCTGGGTTGGGGTGGCCACAGGAAGAAGGTGTGTGGACTTGAAGGGCAGAGAGAAAGCAAGCCCTTTTGCACTCTGAGGGTGGAGCAGGGCAGGCAGATGCAGGGTGGCTCAGACACTCATTGGTGGTGGGACAGCCCCTCCACTCCAGGCCGGGTGTGTGCAACTTTGGGGTGTGGAGCCCCAGCTTGACCTGCAGGTAGCTGTATCATGGAGATCACAGGTGGTGAGAGCTCTGCCAGGCTGTCCCTCATACTCCCCACTCCACATCCATCTTCCCTCCCGAGCTGGCTCAGTGGAGACCAGCATTCCAGGCTCAACCCTCCAGCGCCTCGTTACTGCCTGCACACCTCCTACCCTCTGACCTACCACCGCCACCCAAAAGCCTCCCAAAACGTCTGCTTCTAGCAAGTCACCCTTCAACACTCTTCAAAGACAAGGTCCTTCCAGATCAAGTCTAAACGCTCTGCCTCGATGCTAAGACCTTTTATAATATGTCCCCACCCTACAGTCCCATCATCTCCCCCACTATTTTCCAACATGTGCATTCTGCCAAATGAGGCCAGTCCCTTCTCTCTGCTTGGGATCTGCCATGCCCACTCCATCTCTCAGATTTGTTCCCACACTGTTGGCCCTCTCCTTCTTCAAGGTCCAGTTCAAGTCTGATCTTCTTCACAAAACTTTCATCACAGCCGTCAGGTGCAGAATTTAAGAGAAAAGACCCTGGACTCAGGCTGTCTGCATTCAAACCCTGGCTTTGCCCTTCCAGTTCCAGATGACTTTAAACAAATTACTTCATCTTTCTTGGCCTCAGTTTCCTCCACTGCAAAATGGGGATGTATGGAGTTTGCAAGGTTATTATGAGGATTAAGTGAGTTAAGACACATAAAGCTTTTTACTGTGCCTGACACATAGAAAGCACTTGATAAGCATTGGTTCTTATTTCATTTGTATTATTACCTGATCATCCCATCCTTTCCAATACTCTTTTCCCTGAATTTCTACACCTGGTATTGTAGAGACCACATCACTCAAGTATTTAATTAGAGTCAGTCTTGTACTGTTCGCTGTGATTCCATGTGTAACAAACAGGAACAAGGACATTTTATCTGTGATCAGAACACCAATAGGCAATAGCCTATTCATGAACATAAAATATTCCTCATTCTTAACTTGCAGCATAAGGGGGGAGAAACTGCCCCACTTCTTCCTGGTAGCATTTAACCCCTAAGAGACCTAGAAAGGAAAAGTTGGGGACAAATTGTCAGGAGCAGGAAGACATAAAAATGCCCACAGAATGGTCCTGAAACCCATCCTACTGGTGTGTCTGAACACCAAGAAGATGATATTTTGACAGATGTGGTTTTCACATCAAGAAGCACTGTCTTCGGAGTGGCCTGACCAGAGGCAGGGCCCTCAGCCAGCATCTACTCCCGGAAACTGAACTGCACCTCAAGTAATGGAAGATCTCAAAGGTCCAGGGCCCAAGGGGCCAGCAGATGGTGATAGTATCAGGATGGGGTAGGCCCCCAACACTGTGCAGGCTCCCACATGACTGCCAAGGGACTTCTGGTTTACCACCCAGACTGCTGAAAGTTCATGAATCAGTCATTCCATAGATCAAGATAACATGGGAGTTAAGAGGCACTCAGCTGTTTCAGGTCTCTATTTCTTCAGCTTTAAAACAAGGAGGTTGCTGGAACCAGAGGAGAGCTAACAAACCACTCAGTTGTATAATTCTGCACAGTGAGTCCTCTGCACAGTCAGAGTAGGCAAAGATAGTCAAGGACGACTCTGAGAGTTTGATTTCTGTCAGTATTACCCAAAGCACTCCTCAGATTCAATCCAATCCCTACCAAAATTCCAAACGCATTTTTCACAGATGAAAAAAAAAAAAAATCCCCAAAGTCTCCAAATAGCCAAAGCCATCCTGAGAAAGAAGAACAAAGGTAGAGGCATCCCACGTCCTGATTTTAAACTATATTACAAAGCTGTAATAGTCAAAACAGACACATAGATCAATGAAACAGAATAGAGAGCCCAGAAACAAAACCATCCTTTTATAGTTCATTAACTTACAACAAGGGAGCCAAGAATATACAATGGGGAAAGGATAGTCTTTTCAATAAATGAGAGGTTAATTTCTCCATCCCCATACACGGAGCTGCAGAAAAGAATGTGGAAAAAAAACAGAGACACAGTACAACCTGATGCACTTGGCACTACAGCCCTCTTGGCTGAGAGGTGCCAAGGCCAAGGATGAATCCAGCAAGGTGTACAATTACCTGGGTTCAAGTTTCAGCTCTGATACTTACAGGCAAGTTATCTGATTTTTGCGATGCCTCAATTTTCTCAGGCAATACACAAGGTGAATAATAATACTTACTTCATGCACTTATTGATTAAAATATAAAGCACTTTGCACAGTACCCAAAGCAAAGGAGGTGCCCAAATCATTCAGAAAATGTTGATTAGGTACCCACTAAGAGACAGATAATGTTCCAAGGCACTGGGGCACAGTCTTGAGAGAAAACAACAACAAAAAAAACCCTCTTTATAGAGTTTACTTATAGAAGTAGAAGATAGGTAATAAGAAATACCTTTAATAAAGATCAGATTTCCTCAAAACTGCAGGAGACGAATATGAAGAAAAATCAACCAGGGTAAACAGGATAGAAATGGAGGTGTGATTTCTAAGTACAGTCCCAGCAAAGACCACTCAGAGAAGATGAGCCTTGAATGGACACCTCAGTAAATGTCACTATTATCCTCATGGCCAGTACTCAGGGCTTGGTGCCAACAGTGTACACTTCCTGGTGTCCAAATGAGCATTTCTGCCCAACATACCTCACAAAAGAGGAGTATGCCCTGGAAGAGAACTTAGAGATTCTCTGGTTCATTTTATCAAGGAAGAATGAAACCCAGAAAGGAGTGGGCCAACAAACCCAGGTTCACACGGTTAGTTCAGAAGCCAAGATTGATTGCAACTCCAGTCTCCTGACTCTGAGACCACGTTTTTTTCTCTGCTTCACACCCCGTTGCCCCAGGCTGACTCAGACCCATGTGAAATTGTGTCCTGGAACCTGGGAGATTTCTCTCCTGTATTGTATTTCAGTCTGCACTGTAGCTCACGGTTATTAGCTGTGCAGTCTGAATATGTCTCATTCAGACACACTTACAGGGGAAGAAATTATCATCAATTTGCAAGAAGACATCCACGAACCAGTGACCCCAGTTTAAACAACTGAGAGTTAAAGACCATCACTTCAGGGGCTCCCTGGGTACCCAGCATACCTCACACACAAATGGAAACACACCACCCTGGCACTACTAACACGACATCCTTAGCTGTAATTCAGTGGTTAAAAGACCAAGACTTTGTTTCCATTTTTCCCCCTTAGGTTGTTGTAAAAACAATAGCTGATTTGTATAGGCGGCAGTAGCTCAGACAGTAAAGAATGTGCCTGCAATGCAGGAGACCTGGTCAATCCCTGGGTCAAGAAGATCCCCGGGGGAAGAAAATGACAACCCATTCCAGTATTCTTGCCTGGAAAATTCCATGGACAGAGGAGCCTGGAGGGCAAAGAGTCAGACAGGACTGAGCGGGACTAACACGAAGACTCCTTGGGTCCAGTTTGGGGAACCTGAATATCATACAGGTTTTTGAAGGGCTGTTTGCTATAGGATAAATCTTTGCAGCGATCAGGGGCATTTATAAGAATTGCTAAGGCTAAAGAGAGTTGCAAAAAGTGATCCACCCGGTTTGCTTCCTTCTGAAGCTGCCCTGGACCACACGGATGAGACTGGAGCCTGATAGCAGTGGGACTTTGATGTGTCTGCCTATCTCTCAGAGACTAGGAACACTTATGGGCCATTCAATTGGGGACCTCACAGCACCATCCATCCATTCATGGAACAGATACAAACTGAGCACCTAGTATGTGCCTGGCACTGTTATAGGCACTGAGAATATGACAGGAAACCAAAGTCCCTGACATCATGACACCATGAAGCTTACAAGGGGGCTTCCCAGGTGGCGCTAGTGGTAAAGAATCGGCCTGCCGATGCAGGAGTCGTGGGTTTGATCCCTGGGTCCCCTGGAGAAGGAAATGGCAACCCACTCCAGTATTCTTGCCTGGAGAATCCCATGGACAGAGGAGCCTGGCAGGCTACAGTTCATGGGGTCGCAAAAGAGTCAGACACTACTGGGCACACATATACACATATACACATTCTAGTGAGGAGGAAGGAAATGAACAAACTGGGGAGTGAATCTATGTCAGAAAGCGCTAAGTGAGTGGGTAAAAGACATGAGTGATGCCTGGAATCAGGACAGTGAGAGTTTGTTACCTTAAAGTTTCAGAGCAGGGCGCTCTCCAGAAGTGACCTTGGAGGGTGAAGGGTTTGTTAAGGTAAGAACATTTGAGGTTAGTTCTCCAAAAACTCCAAAGCCCTGAGGCAGAACAGTGAGGGGAAACTCATGACCTGAGCTGAGGAGGGAAGGAGAAATAGGGTCAGAAGAGCAGTGGAGACCTACAGACCTTTGCAACCACTTATATTTGGCCTCAAGTGAGATGGACAGTGAGAGGCTGGAAGGTCAACAGGAAACATTACCTGATTGATGTCTTAAAAGTGTTAGTCGCTCAATCCTGTCTTTTTGCCACTGTAGCCTGCGCAGCTCCTCTGTCCATGAAGAATTTTCCAGGCAAGAATACTGGAGTGGGTTCCCATTTCCTTCTCCAGGGGATCTTCCTGACCCAGGGATCGAACCCACATCTCTTGCATAAGCAGGTGGATTCCTTACCACTGAGCCACCAGGGAAGCCTGATAATGACTTAAAAAGGTTGAACCAATTGTGCTCGTAAACAGACCACAGGGGGACCAAGATCAAAATAGGGAGAACAGTCAGGAAACCATTGTCCTGATCCAGATGAGAGCCGTGGGGCCCTGGATCCAGGCAGCAAAGGTGGGATGGAGAGAAGTGACTCAATTCTGGATACAGAAGATGGACCGAATGGGAACTGCTCATTGTCTAAACATGTAAAAGAATTCGAGAAGTCCAGGATGACACCAGAGCTTTAGCTGGAAGAATCTGAGTGTAGAGTTGACACTGATGGAGATAAAGTCCATGAGAGGGCCTGGGGCGGGGTGAGGGTGGGGGAGAAGGGAGGTCAAGAGAATTCTCCCAGCAGGTGTTCAAGCTCTTATCTTGATTTATAAAGTCAACTGTGCATAAAAGATGGACCATTATGAGCCTGCAATTTCACCACTGAGTATAACACCCAAAAGAACTGAAAGTAGGGACTTATACATATTAATACTTGTACACCAGTGTTCATGGCAGTGCTATTCACAACAGCCAAAAAGTGGAAACAGGGACTTCCCCCGCAGTCCAGTGGTTAAGACTCCGTGCTTCCAATGCAGCAAGCGCAGGTTCTGTCCCTGGTCAGGGAACTAAGATCCCACATGCTGTGGGAAGTGGCAAAAAAACAAAACAAAACTGGAAACAACTCAAATGTCCATTAACAGATGAACAGATAAATAAAATGTGACCTTACATACAATTCAGCCTTTAGAAGAAAGGAAATCCTGACCCATGCTACAACATGGATAGATCTTAAAGATATTCTGCTAAGTGGAGTAAGCCAGCCGCCAAAGGACAAATGTTGTATGATTCCATTGGTACGAGGAACCTAACGCAGTTAAATCCATAGAGACAGAAAACAGAATCATGGTTGCCAGGAACTGGAGAGAAGAAAGAGGAAGTTATTGTTTAATCGGTACAGAGCTTCTGTTTGGGAAGATGAAAATGTTCTGGGGACAGACAGCAGAGATGGTTGCACAACAAATGTGAATGCACTCATGCCACTGAACTGTACACCTAAAGATGGTTGAAACAGTAAATCTTAGGCATGTTTTATAATTTAAAAAAAAAACAGATGGCAATCTCACAGGTTAGTCCACTGGCGAGGGCTCTAGAAGGCGTTAGAGATCTATAAATTAAAAAAAAAATCAAATCATCCTAGAGTTTCCCTATGGCTCCTGTACCCAATCCACCAAGAGGGCTTCAGAATAGGAAGAAGGAGAGCACTGGGGGAGGGGAAGAGACGCAATAGTAGCCCATTCCAGGCACAGAGAACAATGCGGAACAGGTATGACTGGGGATTTCCTGGTGGTTCAGTGGTTAGAGCTCAGGGCTCTCACTGCCAGTTTCCATTCCGGGTCGGGGAAGTAAGATCCTATGAACCTTGTGGTGCAGACGGAAAAAAAAAAGAGAGAGAGAGAAAGGACTGGAATTAGATGGTCAGAGATACAAAGTGAGCAAAGAGGATTGACAATGGGCTCAGAGATGCTGCGGGCCACCAGAGGTGGGGACACGTGGTTACAGCTTTGGTGACCCAGAGAAAGTCATGGTGCTTCATGTCCCCTGAGAAGCTGATACAAGGGCATAATTATACAAAAGCTCACATTACCGAGCTAAGCCCTGCACAGCTACTAACTGGCTTAATCCTCACAACCACCACTCAAGGGAAATACTCAAATCATCCTGGTTTCACAAATGGGGAAACTAGAACTCACCCCCATTAGAAGATTAGAGTATCAGAAAAAGGAGTCAAACCCAAGCAGCCCAAGAGTTCCAGGGTGGAGCTCTTAACCACTAGGCTACCCAGCTCTCAATGCCAGACAGTGTGACATGCAGCACGGCGACTTCGGGAGCTGACATTTACAGATTGCACTTTCCAGCAGTTCATCTTCCAAAACCCTCTTAAGCATTTAAAACACCATGGGGCCAGATGTCTCCATCCAAAAGCCCCACTGGTGTGAACTCCACAGCCTTATCTCCAAGTCCAGCCATGGCTCTCAGATCAGACACGCTGATTTTCTGTTTATTTACAAAAAGAGACTTTATGGCAAGAATGGACGGCAGCGTTGCCGTGAGAAAGCCAGCCCCGAGCTCTGTTGTGTGTTTAACTATGAGGGAACACGGCAGAATTCTCTTGAGAAGCTGATGCAGAGAAAGCCGGAGGCCAATGGCAGGGGCAGGAAAGGTTTGTTTCTGATGAAGTCATGTTTACACAAAACCCCGACTTCAAAGTCCATGCAAGCAGGTTTCAAAGGAAACATTTGTGACCAGGGAAAAGCCTCTGACCTGGCTGATAGAGGAGTGCCTGGCAAGGATAACTGTAATCTTTCTCCCGTCATTTAAAGCAAAGCCTGTGAAGATGAAAAACCACAGCAAGTTCTTCTAAGCTCCGCAGACTTTACATGAATCCCTGTGCCTGGCTGCATTAATTCTACCTCTTTCCATGCTGGCTGTTGATAAATACTCACTGAATGAATACATGTGATGGATGCATCTGGTGTATAACAAATCCTTTAGGGAAAGGGGTCAAGTCTCCATCATCTTTAAATCTCGAGACACTTAATAAATGTCAAGGTACATCATACCAGAAAAAAATACTGTGCTGAAAATGCAAACCCTAAGAGGCTAGAAGCTGCTCCCGAGAAAACAAGAGAGGAGTACAGAGCCACGTGAGTGCTGGGAAGCCAGCCAGAAGCTCCTGCCATCATCTCTCTGACGTGCCAGGCATGCTGTCCTGGGGACCTTCCTAGGTCCTCAGGGGATGTGAAGTCTGGCAGAAGCCCAGTACTGTTGGAGCTGCAACAGGGGTGCCTGGCACTACGGGAGAGCACACAGGAGGAGCACAGAGCCCAGACCCGGAGGCTCAGGGGTGTCTGGGGTGGTGACTCGAAGGCCCAGATAAACAGAGGGCAGAAGGAGTGTGGAGGAGCATTGTGAAGATAGGAGCAGGGACCAGCATCATGAACCTGGGTACCAGCAAGCGCTTGGGTATGGCTGGGATGAAAGGTACAAGGCGGGGTGATGAGATGGAAGCAGGTCATGGCAGCCTTGGGTGCTAAGTCAAGGACATGAATTTCACCCTGAAAGTCAAGAGGAGCCTCTGAAGAATTTTAAGGAGGGGAGAAACATGATCTGATTTTTATTTTAGACTGGCCTCTACTTAAAGCCCACTCCATTCTTTGGAAGGAAAGGTTTAAGACTGCAAACCAATTAGGAGACAATTGCAGTAAATAATGAAAGTTTAAGATGTTGGGGATATTAAGGAGTGGCAGGGGTGACTGTTGTGGTAAGCAGAAGGTTACAGAGCTGATCAGAGGCAAAAAAAAAACTCAACGGGGGTCTGAGTTTTCTTTCTGAGGGGAGGCAGAGCTGGGTCCAGTGCTGGAAAGCAGGTTTAAGTATCAGCAGCCCCAAGAGGTTGTCCAGAGAGTCCCCAGCAAGAAAAATGAAGAGCTCAGGCAAGAAATTCTGCCATTTGTGAGGTTATGGGAAAAGAGGAGGCCATAAGGGGCCTGGGAAAGGAGGACGAAGTGGTCCTAACCATGCAGGCAGAAGAAAAATCACTAGAGAATTCCCTGGCCATCCAGTGGTTAAGACTCAGGACTTTCACTGCTGGGACCCGGGTTCGATCCCTAGCCAGGGAACTTTGTTGTTTAATCGCTAAGTCATGTCCAGCTCTTTGCGACTCCATGGACTGTAGCCTGCCCGGCTCCTCTGTCCATGAGATTTCCCAGGCAAGAATACTGGAGTGGGTTGCCGTTTCCTCCTCCAGGGGATCTTCCTGACCCAGGGATGAAATCCACATTTCCTGCATTGCAGGAAGATTCTTTACCACTGAGCCACCAGGGAAGCCCTAAGAGCTCACAAAAAAGAGACAGAAATCACGAAGCCAAGGCAGGAGGGGGCTTCCAGCAGGGAGAAAGCACAGCACCAAGTGCCCTGAGACCACCCTGGGCAGAATGAAGGATGAGCGAGAACAGCTCTGGGTGGAGACGGAGGAAGCCCCATGGCAGGGGCAGAGGTGATAGGAAAAGTAGGTGACCTTTTCAAACAGCTTGGTGCTACAGGGACAATGCCACGGTAAGGGGGGAGGGGCTGAGGGAGGGTTTCTTCACGCGGGGAGGGGAGCGTGCGCATTTATTGGAAGATGCCAGGATAGAGGTGGGTGCCAGGGAGAGTAGGGGTGACTGAAAGAGGTGAGGGAAGGGGAAGCACGGAACCCCTGGAGGGATTAGCCTCAGGAAGCAAGGCTAATTCGCGGAGGGAGGTGGGGGGGCTGTCCATGGGACAAAGGGACAGGAAACCCCAGTTTCCCAGGGATAGGCTGTGACTTATCTGCTCCAGCTGGTGGTGAAACGTGAGATGCAGACTGGGCAAAGATTTCTTGCCATTTCAAGAGAAGCTAGGCTGTTCCTTTTGAATGCATTCCCGATTTTCTGGAAATCTGATTTTTCAAGTGTTTGCAACCACCTCAAGTACAGTAAGCCCAAGACCTGACTGCAGCCCAAATTAAGCCCCCTGCAAGCAGGATTTCCTTTTCCCATGGTTACTTCTTCCTCTCATCTCGCCCTTCATGTGGGCGTCTCCCCTCTGGAGAAGGCATTTCCTTTACAGGATCCAAAAGCCTTTTTCCTAGACTCCAGTAGATCTCCACCAGTAGATTCTAACCCCGAAGTTCTAAGTCTCAGGTATCTGCCCCACTCTGAACTCCAAGTTCAACAGATACTGTCCTGTGTGTTAGTCACTCAGTCATGCCAACTCCACAACCCCATGGACTGTAACCCACCGGGCTACTCTGTCCGCGAAATTCTCCAGGCAAGAATCCTGGAGTGGGTTGCCATTTCCTTCTCCAGGGTATCTTCCCAACCCAAGGATCAAACCTGGGTGTCCCGCATTGCAGGTGGATTCTTTATCGTCTGAGCCACCAGGGACACCCAGATACTGTCCTATAACCGTGTAAACATTCCATATATACCACGAGTGTTAACAGCTCTAGGTATCAAGAAACCCTGAGACTCCTGTGGAAGGAGTCAATTATTCCTCCAGAGTGAGTGCATTTTCCATTGACTTTTCAAACAGCTGAAAGGTGAAAGAGGAGGACTTAAGTATCAAGAAACCCTGAGACGCCTGTGGAATTTCTAGGTCCTGGAGAGGGAGGGGCGGGGTCCCTGGTGTTCTGAACCAGCTCTCTGCTGAGTGACTTCTGGTCCAGGAAGGCTTGGTCACCTGTGGAGGCTCCCATGAGCTTCATGTCTGGATGGAGGCATCATTATTACGATTCAAGTCATCGTTCTTTCAGTCCCCGTGACCTTCTCTCACCTGTGTTTGGGGTGGAGACTGACTCTGCCTGGGCCTGGCTGGTGGCTTCCTCGGGTTTATTCTGCTCTTTGCGTTCCAGGACTGATGGCTGTGGTGGGTTCTAACAACAAGGACAAGGGTTGTTACCAGTCGCACATCAAATCATCCAACCAGTTAATGTTTCTCAAATGCGTACTATATTTAAAAAAAAAAAAAAAAGGTCTTCCCTGGTGGTCCAGTGGCTGAGAATCCGCCTGCCAATGCAGGGGACACAGGTTGGATCCCTGGCCCGGGAAGATCCCACATGCCATGGGGCAGATAAGCCCAGGCACCACAACTGCTGTGCCCACGTACCACACCTGCTGAAGCCCACACGCCCTTGAACCTGTGCTCCAAAACAAGAGAAACCACCGCAATGAGAAGCCCACACACCGCAACGAAGAGCAGTCCCCACTCACCACAACTGGAGAGAGCCCGCATGCAGCAGCGAAGACCCAGCGCAGTCAAAAATAAAAACAATAATAAATAAATAATAATTTTTCAAAAATAATAATGCATAAATAAAACCAGGGGCCTACTTTTATATCCCACCGCATCCCAGTCTAGCCCACCCCTTGCTTGGAAGCTCTGTCTGTAGAAGAGATAACAGGATCTTAAGAAGGGAGCTGGCATCAGCTGAAAGACATCCTCTGTTAAAGTCCAGTGACCCTGAAATAATGGGGATGGACAATGCCATTTCACGGGCCTCAGTGCAGCAGACCCAGTCTCTGTCCTCAAGGATATGGCAGTGGCAAAAGAAAAGAGATAAGGTGCAATTCAACACTGAGGAACAAGATGCTGTCAAGTGAAGAATGTGTAGAAAGGAAGGTGTGAGTTACTGTCCAGTGTGTATCTTTTCTCTGTACCACGCTGACTGGGCACCATGGGGCAGGAGGGCTAACCAGTGGACTGGATTCCATGAAGAGTCCCTGAAATCTACGTGGTAGATTTCCAATGCAGGGGTCCCAGCATCTCGAAGTAGGGGTCCTATCAGGACAGAAAGTCTATATGAGTGCAGGATTCCCTGGCCAATGTCAGAATCCTGTCCTGCAGCAACATGGAAATCGGTGTGTGGAGAACACAGTTAACATCAATAGCTTCCACGGGCTGTTTTTTTTCATGTATTCGCTCTTTCAGGTAAATGACACAGTAAGTCCCCTACATACAAACGAGTTCCTTTCCAAGAGCACACTCACAAGTCCAACAAAGTTAGCCTAGGTACCCAACTAACACAAATGGCTATATAGTACCGGACTGTAATAGGTTTATAATACTTTTCACACAAATAATATATTTTTAAAAAAACACAAAAATAAAAGTTTTAATCTTACAGTAAAGTACCTTGAAAAGTACAGTACTGCAGGATAATAGCTAGCATACAGGGGCTGGCATCGAGTGAACAGGCAAGAAGAGTTACTGACTGGAGGAGGGAGAGGACGTAGGAGATGGTAGAGCTGAAGGATCGTCAACAGGAGGCGGCGAGCACACTGGCATCTTTGAAAGTTCGCAGCTTGAAGGTTTCTACGTAGAGGACTCACTGTACTTGCGTTTCTTTAACAACCAGTGGCATGAAAACTGAGACAGAGACCTCAAGTAAGTTGCCCATGATCGCACAGCTGGGAAGTTGTAGAGCTGGGATTTGAAACCAGGCCGTGTGTTTCATGAACCCACACTTAAAACCATCAAACCATCAAACCATCCACTCACGTTTTGCAGCAAATATTAGAAAATATGAAAGGGAAAAAAAAAAAGTCCAAGGCAAAGTTACCAAGATCTCCAAAAGAAGAAGTTATCCTGAAATATGGTCCTAAGCTAATTACATAGATTGTACTGCTGTGTCCTGTTGGCAAACTCGTAGCCAAAACTAGAGTGCTTTAGAAATAACAGAATAATATTACCATTAATAAACCATCAAAAAAAGATTCTGTAGCAGTTGGACTGGATAAAGGGGTAAAAGACAAATTTGTTTTCAACTGACTTTATATTTTTTTTTCTTTTGAAAACTGTTAGTATTTTTTTTTCTTTTCTAATTTTATTTTATTTTTAAACTTTACATAATTGTTCAACTGACTTTAGGAAAAGAAATAATCAAATCATCCAGCAATGAATTTCTGATACAAATAGGAAATTAATCTGAAACCATCAAAACAAGTCACACTGCCTTAAAATCCTATGTTCTCTCTAACAACTGTAAACCTTGGGCAGAAACCATTATTAAATTCAGCCGTACTAAGTGGTGAGTCCAATTCAATCCCCAGAGATAAATATTAAGGCACTAAATGATTTTAAGCTGTATCATGTTAGTAACAGAGAACCAAGCCCAGAGAAAACTTTCAGGGAGAAAAATCCTTTCACAGCCACCATTTCAGCATTTTCCTGAATACAGATGAGGAGGAAAATAGAAGAAAGAACCCAAGATGTTGAGGTGGGCACAGGGAAGAATCATGAAATTAAATGGTGTAAAATTGTAAATGCTCTTAAAGTTTTTCCTTTTAAAAGGAACTCCTTGGGACCTCCCTCGTGGTCCTTTGGTTAAGACTCCACACCTCCACTGCAGGGGACACTGAGTTTGATCCCTGTTCAGGGAACTAAGGCCCTGTATGTTTCATGGCATGGCCAAAAAAATTTTTTTAGTAATAAATAAAAGGGAATCCTCTGTGGAAAACATTGGACTAGGTGACCTGTGAGCTTGGGAAAGACTAAGACAAGGTCCAGCCAGTGATACAGCTTCTGATGTACCAGAAGATAGGCCTGATATCATCTAGGCCAAGCAAGGGACAGACTAACGACTTCTGCTGACGTGTCCGGCACTAATCAAAGGAGAAACTTGGGAGGCAGGCTCAGAGAATGCACTGCTGTGTCAGACCGGACAATCAGCCTCGTCATTCCAGGACATGACCACTGTGTGGCAGGAAAGGACATGGAGGAAGGGCAGCCTGTGACCAAAGAACTCGCTGGAGCCACTCCAGAGAAGAGAGGATATGTGGTGCGGGGGAGGGGAGCCATTCCACAGGGGGCCTCCAAGACCCCAGATGCTGGTTTTTTTTACATGGATAAGACAGTAGAGAACTGTGTGGAGAAAACTGATACATAACTATCTTCCCAAGCAAAAGAGTAGAGACCTCCTTACTCACTCAGTGTAAAATAGAAACCAAGCACACAGTGGTTAAATGGTGCTATTACTATACATGTGATTATGTTACTAACGTGAATCACTCACAACTTACTGGCCAAGAAGACCGAACTGAAATTTTTATTCTAACAATGAGATCATGGATTTTTGACCAACAGATTGGTGAAAAACAATAGAGCTCAATAAAAATCAATAAGGATATACAGAAAGCATGGGCTTTCATACCCAGAATGCACAAGAATACAAGTCTTTTGGGAGGGTGATTGGGAGCAGCTATTAAAATGCTACATGCAGTGCTCCTTTGCCCAGCAATTTCACCGCTAGGTAGTCAAGTAAAATCCTTCTATGTGTGCTCAAAATGGCACGTGCCTGGCTGTTTGTAGATGTGGGAAATGACGTGCAATATACAGGACTTCATTTGGGCCACACAATAATTCACAACAGTGAAGGAGAATGATACCGATCTGTCTCTACCTACACAGAACATCTCCAAAACATCTCGTTAAGGCAGAAAAAAAACATATTGCAAGATAATATGGTACGGTCTTATTTATGATTTCTTTTAACTCACCAAACTGTAAACATCTGGATTATTGAACAGATATGTCAAAAAACTTCAAGCAATGTCTGCAAGGGAGGCACGCCAAGGTGATGACAGTGGTCAGCACTACAAAGGACTGTGCAAATGGGTTTGAGACAAGGAGAACGTCCCTTGTTTAAGATTTTTGCAAAAATTAATTGCTACACAGCATAATTAAAAATTAAATCTTTGGAAATGTTAGCTTTAAAAATGTCTACCTGCCCACCCAAGTGTCCATCAGCATTGGGAGGGTGATTATCCCATGAAGAGGAGGGTCATTCAACAGATATTTATTGAGTATCTGCTACAGGGCTAGGCACTGTTCTTCTAGACTCTGGGGAATCTTCAAAATATCTGACTTCAGGGGACCTTCCTGGTGGTTCAGTGGTCCCCTTCCAATGCATGGGACATGGGTTCAATCCCTAGTCAGGGAACTAAGATCCCACATGCCACAGGGTAACTAAACCTGTGGCAATCACAAGAGAAGTCCATGCATTGCAACAAAGACCCAGTGCAGTGACTAACATATATATTAGTTTTATATATATATATATATATATATATATGCCTTCATGAAATTTACATTATAGAGGAGTTTATGGCATCATCTTCTTTGTCGACAGCAGACGGGTCTCTGGGAGAGAGGCAGGGGTTGATAAAATATGCCCAAGTCAGGGTCAGCCCTTTGAGGCCAGGGAAAGAGGAAAAGCTGTCTGCAGTTGGTCAGCTGCAATGCCACCACCCAGGCCTCATGGAGGGATTGAGAGCAACCTACAGAGGGAAGAAAGGGGACAGCCAAGTCTGGTCTGACTTAGGAGCTCCTGGGTGCTCAAGGCCACCAAGGAGAGTTCCCTTCCTGCCTGCACAGGGCCACTTAAGAATGACAATGACTGAGAGCCAGCAGGAAGAGAACAGAGAGACAGACAGGAAGAGGACAGTGAGTGGAAGAAAATGAGATTAGAGAGGAGAGCTCGCGGAGGAGCTGCCGGTGCTCTACCTCGGCCAAAAGCGGGGAGACCATCTCTCCCTTCGTGTGTCATCTGTCGCCAGAGCAAGACCCAGCAGCCCCAACCGTGCAGGAGCCATGAGAGAACCTGCCGGTCCCCAGCATCCTCACTTCCCCTCCCTCCACTCCTCTGTCCCCACCCCAGGCCACCTGGCTTCCCTTTGTTTCCTGTTTAAGCTGAATGGTATAGGGAACAGGGTAGGTGAAGTGACTCCAGAGAGACCCAACATGAAAAAGCAGAACTGAGATTAAGCTTAACGGAGTCATCATTTTGCAGTATATACATAGATCAAATCGTTATTTCGTACACTTAAAACTAACACAACATTATATGCTGATCACATCTCAATAAAGCTGGAAAAAGTAAAAACGGAACTGAATTTGTGGTTTGTGCAATAGATTGTGCTGTGCTTGGTCGCCCAGTGGTGTCTGATTCTTTGCGACCCCGTGGACTGCGCCAGGCTCCTCTGTCCATGGGGACTCTCCAGGCAAGAATACTGGAGTGGGTTGCCATGCCTTCCTCCAGGGGTTCTTCCCAACCCACGGATCAAACCCAGGTCTCTTGCATGTCAGGCAAATTCTTTACCAGCTGAGCCTATGCAAGAGATTAAATATACAGTTTAAGGGGAAAGAGTTAAGGAAAGTTAAGGGGAAAGGGGAAAGTTTAAGGGAATCCTGTATCCCAGAACAACCCGTATTCACAGAAGGATGGCAAGGAGGGGGCCCCACGATACAAACAAAGGAATGACTCAGTAATAGTGAAATGGCAGACATCCTTGACGAGCCAGCAAGAGAGAGATTTCAGGTTCTGGCAGCCTCTCCTGAGGCCTTCAAATCATCCCTCCGAGGCCCCAGGTTGCCCCACCTGAACCCGGCCCAGCCAGCTTCCTGCGATAGGAATTCACACGGGTCCTGGGAGAGGGAGGTCGTGTGATTGGCCTGGAGAGTCACGTGTGCTAATGAAGACCGGCTCTGCTAACGATCAGGGATAGGTCTGAACTTGTTCTTCCCAAACCTACGTGCTGTCCCTCAGAGAGCCGGACAGGGAGACGCACAGGGCGGGTTGAGCAGCTTTGCGGAGTTATGAAGATCCTAGTGGGTTTAAAACTGCCATGCCCAGTTGACCAGACTGGATCTCAAGTTAACAACCACCTCCACTTCATTTCTTTTCCACTTTGAACTCAGAATAAACCGGGAGTTTCCTGACCCACCACTTCACATAGCAAATAATCCTTTCAGTAGAGAATGGATAAACAACAAAGTCCTACTGTATAGCACAGGGCACTATACTCAATATCCTATGATAAACCATTAGGAGAAAGAATGTATCGGAATCATTTTGCTATACAGCAGAAATTAACACAACATTCTTAATCAACTAAATTTGAACAAATTTCTTTTTTAATTTTTAAAGTAATAATCTTTTCTTCCCACCCTCAGCTGAGAAGTCCTTCCCAGCTCACAACCCTGCTCTGTGGACAAGGATCAGCACAGGGCACCTGGGTCAACGGCCGTTTGCACAGATCTGCACGGGGCTGACACAGGGTCTCTCTCTTAGCAATTGGAGGTGGACATTACTCACACACACAACACTTTTAAAATACACAATTCCCTACCACTTCCCCAGGAAATATCTGATCTCAAGGCCTCCAGATCTTCTTTTTCAGATCTACTTCTAGAAGGACTTTGCCCAAACCTGAGAAAGAAAAACACATTTGCCAAACGCCAGTCTCGCTGTCCTCAAAGAAGTCTTAGAAACAAACACCCAAAAGGCGTGGATGTCACCAAACATGCGCCCCTGCTCACATGTCACTGCTTCACGGCCAAGTGCCTCCTAGCAAAATACACAAGGGCTTTGTCTCAGTCTGCAACGGTCTGCACTGGCATCGGAACCACTGTCACTGTGTCTGTCCAGCTCAAAAAGAGTGGGAGCTGGGTGGAGGGTGGCAGTGAGTTGCCACGGAGAGAGGGTCGGCCCCACAACTTGCTTCAGGGGGCAGACACCACTCTGCACATCCTGCTGGGGTTTCTGGTCACAGATCTCACTAGGAAGGAAGGGATGAGGGAGGAAAACGAAGGTGCTTTCTTTGTATTACTCCCTTAATAAAACAAATTGGTCGGGGCATCAGAATCTCATCCAAAAGATGTATTTTTTTTAATTAATAAAAACAAAGTAATCAATTGAGAACAGAACAGTCAAAAGTCATACTTCCCAGTCTTAAGTGACATTTCAGATACCAGTCACAGGTACTGGACCAAACTGATCAGATTTGGGGAGTCCTCTCCTCCTCATTACCCCAGCTTTCTCCCCCTCCGCCTTCCTCAACTGCAATTCTTGGCCATTAAGTACCTGTTGTGGGAACTTCCCTGGCAGTCCAGTGGTTAAGACTCTGCGCTTCCATTGCTTCCACTGCAGGAGACATGGGTTCAATCCCCGGTCAGAGAACTAAGATCCTACATGCCATGCGGTGCGGCCAAAAAAAAAATCTCTGGACTTCCCTGGTGGCGCAGTGGACAAGAATCTGCCTGCCAATGCAGGGGACATGGGTTTGATCCCTGGTCTGGGAGGATTCCATCTGCCTCAGAGCAACTAAGCCTGAGTGCCACAACTACTGAGCCAGCGTGTTGCAGCTACTGAAGGCTGGGCATTCTACAACCTGAATTCCACAAGAGAAGCCACTGCAATGAGAACCCCATGCACCACAACAAAGAGGAGCCTGCACTCACTGCAACTAGAGAAAGCCTGAGTGCAGCAATGGAGACCCTGTGCAGCCAACAGTTAAATAAAGATTTTTTTTTAATCTCTGCTATAATTCTGGTGAGGGTCGTCTCCAACCCACCCCTGACTCACCTTTGTCTCCTCTGAAACCCCCACAGATCTCTTCCCCACTCAGCATCCCTCTGAGGCTGCCACCCCACAGGTTAGATCAGCTCTTCACCGTTTCACTCTAATTCTAAAAAAAAAATTTAATTGAAGTATAGTTGACTTATAACATGTTAGTTTCAGATGTATAGCTAAGTGATTTAGTGTTATATATATATATATATATATACATATTTCAGATTCTTTTACATTATAGTTTATTACAAGGTTGACTCTCCAAGCTTTTGCTCTATCTCCTTTTCCACCCCTAACAAGGCCGTCCTGCACACTGGAAAAGTGTGGATTTTGAAATCTGCTGACTTTCCCTCCTTTACTGAAGTTAAGTCAGGCTCATCAATAGCTCCAGGAGAGCAGCTGATTTGTACAACTTGTGTAATAACCTATTAAGGAATCAGTTCTGGTGTTTGCTTCTTTTGTTTGCTTTTGGATTTTGTTTTGTTTGGTTTTGGTTGGTTGGTTTTCACCCAAAGTCTAAGCGAATGCCTTGGAGATCAAGGAACTACCAGTAATGGACAGAAGGACAATAGGAGCCCATGTTGATAAGAGGAAGCATGTTAAGTGATAAGATAGTGATAGAAGGGCTAATGGTGTTTCTGCCACAAGTCACATACCACGTGCCTGGCATTGTGCTGGCGATATGATGGTGAACAAGCCAACCGCCTTCCTCCCTGGAGGAGCCTTTAGGTGCATCTCTGGCATCTTAAATTTGGGCCCCTTCAATTTCCCCTCTGAACCTTCAATGTTAATATCAGGAGGTGGCCAGACAAGCAACCAGTTACTGACGATCTAATACAAATTGTGCTGAGAACAGGAAAGTACAGAGCAACATGGGCACACAGACCATAGGAGGATGTGGCGTGGAGGGGCCTTTGTGTGTTCGGGGAAGAAGACTTCTAGGAGGAAATTCCCTAAGCTGAAACTCTGAAGCATTGAGGAAGAGAAGTCTGTTGAAAGCCAAGAGGTTAGAGCGTGCAGGGGATGAAAGAGCTGGGTGTGGCTGGAGAGGCCGGCCAGAGGCTGCCTCGGCTGACAATGACCAGAGTCAAAAATCGGGGAGCACTGGAGCACTCCCTGGGGCCTTGGGTGGAGCAGGAAAGGCTGAGCCACACCCGGAGCCCCCTCCAAGACCTTTTCTTCCCTGTGTGAACCCACATGCTGTCTCAATAAAGCATCCCTCACCAAACGCCCGTGAACACAAAGCAACCAAAGGGCCAATTCGAGTCGGAGCAAAGCGAATGGGAGACACGCCCCACTCCCCATGGTTTCTCCTGGGCTTATTTTGGCCTCCAGAAAAGCCCTATCAAAGGTTCTCCGTGATCACATAACAAGAACAGGGCAAGCAGCCTTTGAGGAACACACAGAATCCAACGGTTTCCCCTTTAAAAAATGGAAAACACCAAAAGCGTGTGTGGGTCCAACGTGCAGTGAGGGCCATTTCCCCGGGTTGCTGGCAAGGTTTGGAATCACCATCCAGTGGCGAGAACCTCTGTTAGTCCAAGGTGTTTATTTCCTTTTTGATAAACAGTATGTGTAATTTCCCATTTTTAGGGACAATAATTACTTCAAACAAAGGGCAGTTCCCAAAAACAGTATTTAGAGGGACTGGTTCTCCTCCATAAGAGGATTGCAGCACAATTTTTTTTTTTTAATTAAAAGAAGCAATAAAATTTTAAAGCCCTTAGCTAAAAGCATTCGTCTCTTAGATACTATTCAAGAAACAAGTAACTTTTGGAATACGGAAGTGTTAGAATAGAGGAAGGGAAGCAAAAAGCCACCTCCTCCCCTCCAGTCCTCCTGGACCACCAACTCTAACCCCAGCCATACATGGCACTGGCAGTACTCACCTGGCACACCTCCCTCCTGCAGCTAAATTCCTAGAATTTATTTTCTAGGAATTTAGACAATCCACAGCGGCTGCCTCCACACTCTCACTTGACCTCCCTAATCTGCCTGAAGGGCCCACTTGAAATTCAAGTTGTAAGTGAACTTGCACTCTTACAAGCAGAAAAGGCCCCTGGCATTATCCTCTCCTCCCTGCTCACATTCCAGCCCTCCCCACTGCGTGCCCACTAAGCCAGAGATTAGAGGCCAGCATCCAGCCCTGTGCCCTGGAGGAGACCACACTCCCAGATAAAACCCACTGGGCACTGGCTGGAAAGCCAGAGGTAGTCAAAAGCCTTCTCCCTCACCTGGATTGGAGTGGGGCACCTTAAGACAAGCAGGGGATGGGAATCCCTGGTGGTCCAGTGGTTAAACACAGTGAATGCAACCATAAAACTAAAAGACGCTTGCTCCCTGGAAGAAAAACCATGACAAACCTAGGAAGCATATTAAAAAGCAGAGACATCAATTAGCTGATACAGGTCCATATAATAAAAGCTATGGTTTTTCCAGGAGTCACATAAGGATGTGAGAGTTGGACCATAAAGAAGGCTGAGCAATGAAGAATTGATGCTTTCAAACTGTGGTGCTGGAGAAGACTCTTGAGAGTCCCTTGGACTGCAAGGAGATCAAACCAGTCAATTCTAAAGGAAATCAACCTTGAATTATTCATTGAAAGGACTGATGCTGAAGCTCCAATACTTTGGCCACTTGATGTGAAGAGCTGACTCACTGGAAAAGACCCTGATGCTGGGAAAGATTAAGGGCAGGAGGAGTAGGGGGGGACAGAGGATAAGATAAGTTGGATGGCATCACCGACTCAACCAACATGAGTTTGAGCAGTCTCCAGGAGATAGTGAAGGACAGGAAAGCCTGGCATGCTGCGGTCCATGGGGTTGCAAAGAGTTGGACAGGACTGAGCAACTGAATAACAACAACCAGTGTTTAAGATTCTGAGCTTCCACTGGTCTGGGCCCCACAAGCCATGGGGTGTGGTCAAACAAAACAAAAAAGGCAGCAGGCAGGGGTCAAACTCCAGGTTACAGGCGAGAAGCCACGTCAGGCCCCTGGGGGAGAAAGTAAGGCGGGCACGCGGGCACCTACTGGCGTTGTTTGTGAGGCTTTGCTAAAAGGCTCTCCTCTCCCAAAATACTCAGAGCTGACCTGCCCAAAGGCCTGAAATAACCACCCAGACGGACCCACCCCTCAGGGCCCCAAAGTCCTCTTTTTACATGTAAATATCCCGAAGTATTAACATACAGGGCCCTGGCTCTCCGCAGCGCAGGAGTTTCTCAGAGCACAAAGCTGTCGATTGACTATGGGAAAAGCCTGTGTCCCCGCAAGGCTTCGGGCTTAGGGACCCACCAGGGAGAGGGGGCTAGCTCCTGCGGCCACGCCCTTCCTGGGAAGTGTTACTGGCCTCCAGCAGCTTTCCGAAGCCTCCCACCCCCTCACTTTCTTCCCCACCTCTTCCCTGCCCGCGGTGCCCCGCGCCCGACCCTCCTCATCCAAACCTAGGCTGGGGGCTCACAGTAGCCTAGAGGTGGCTAAAAATCTGCCTGGCAACAAGTAACGAGAACAGGATACAGCCTGGCGATTGGCTGCTCCGTCGAAGGGGGCGTGGCGTCAGAGGCTCCCTAGAAACTGCCCTCCGCCCTCCTCTAGGGTGCCTCACTCCCTCGCTCCCTCTCATTTCTCCCGGACCGCGGGTCTCGGCGTGGTTCTCTCGCTCCTTGGACGCTAGCGGCCTCATGACTACATTATGGGGAGCTTAGGGGTGTCATCTAGTTTCTGGTTGGAGTGGAAGAACCTGACATTGCAAGGGTGCTGTTTTATTTAGGTCGTAAATTCATTTGAGGCGCTAGGAGGGACTTAGAGAGATGGGGAGCAGGGCTAAAATCCCCCCAAAGCCCTTTGGCACAGTCCCTGCTCCCTGTAAAGCCTCTCTTCTTTCCTTCCGTCACCACGCCCTGTCACGTTCCCAGCTGCTCGTTCCAAACCTCCCCATTTTCCGCTCCTCTCTTCCTGGGGCTTCGCTCCACCCCTACTGGCTTCTCCCTCCCGGCCCCCACCGCCCGCCACGCCGCCCTATCCACCTCTATCCTCTCCCGGGCTCGCGCTTCTATTTCCCTTATAGATTGCTTTTTGCTTCCTTCTTCCCTCGGACCCCCAGAGTCTCCACAGTAAAGAGCGAGTGGTCCAACCTCAAGGAGGCTCCAGTTCCTTCGCATTCCGTTTGGGTGGGGCGCCGGTGGTGGGTGGGTGGGACTGAGCAAGTCCTTGGCTCACTCCCATAACAGATGACCGTTAGCGAGTTCTCAGGCTGGGCTCCAGAGTCTCAGCCTTGGAGCCTAGGAAGCTGGCAGGAAAAGGAATAAGGAAGGCTGTCCACTTTGGGAGCCACTATCCAGGTGGTGCAGTGGTAAAGAATCCGCCGGCCAATGCAGGATTGGGAAGATCCCCTGGAGTGGGAAATGGCAACCCACTCCAGTATTCTTGCCTGGAAAATCCCATGGACAAAGGAGCCTGGTGGGCTACAGTCCGCTGGGTCCCAAAGAGTTGGACACAACTGAATACACACACCCACGTCCTGCCCAAAACTACTCTCTGGAGTCCCCTCATGCTCTCAGGCCCTCCCCCAGAGATGTGCCCAACAGGCCTCAGCTGGCCTGCATTCCCACAGCTGGGGGCAACCCTTCCACTGGAGAGGGTGGTGGAAGGGGCCTCCAGGCTGCCTGGACTGTGGTCAGGGACAGTGGGTGGGGCCAGTTACAATGCAAACACTTTGATTGTGGACTCTCCCTTGTTTATTATCATCCAGAAGAGTGAATACTCTGAATACTCCAAAGGGGAAAAGACCTAGGGTAATAGTGGGTGGGAGGGGTTGGCAGCTGCTGAGGAGGCTGAACCCAGACCAAGAGTTCACTTTTTTTGAAGCCTGGAGCCTCCCCTTACTCCCTAGATGAATAACAGCCTTTTCTGGGCTGGACCAGAAACCAACCAAGCTGCCCGGAGTTCTCCAGTTTCTGCCACTCACTAGCTGTGTGACCCTGAAAATAATTGCTTAAACTCTCTGAGCCTTAGTTTCGATGTGAGGAAAACAATACCCACCTTAGAGGGATGTTGCAGAAATCAAAAGAGATAAAGCATATACAGTACATATACAGTGCCTAACACAAAGTAAGTATTCCATAGAAATGGCTGACACTTCCAGTATTTACTATATGCCAAGCACCTTATATGTGTCAACTTACATCATCCTCACAAGAAAGCTATAAGAGAGATAACATATTATTGCCATTTTATAGATAAGAGAACTGAGGCACAGAGAGTTGTAGTAATTTGCCCAAGATCACACAGCTAGGAAGCAGCAGAACTGAGAGCTATCATTATCATCATTATTATTCCTCTACTAGACTGCAGGTTCCTTTGAGGAAAAGGGCTTTGCACACAGTATTTAGGTGACTCAGAGATAAAGAACCCACCTGCAGTGCAGGAGCTGCAGGAGACCAGGGTTCAGCCCCTGGGTCAGGAATATCCCTTGGAAGAGAACATGCCAACCACTCTAGTATTCTTGCCTGGGAAATCCCATGGACAGAGGTGCCTCGCGGGCTGCAGTCCATGGGGTCGCAAAGAGTAATGACTGGAGCGACTAAGCACAGGGAGAAGCCAGCATGAAATCTCAGGAGAGGGGCACCTTGTGGACCAGCAGGTCCCCTGTCCCTAGAGAAGGTCTTTTCATCCTTAACTCTTTCTGATACTTGGCCTCACTGCTGGCAAGTTTTTCCATGAAGGCCAGGCCTCAAGTTTGTGGTGGAAAACAACAGAGGGTTTTAAAGGGAACTGAAATCACCGTGCTCAGCAGAATGTTCCCCACACATGTCCTGCGGCCCATGCAGGGCAGAGCCTCTGCTGGGATCGGTCAGCCCTGGGAATCAAATGCCTGACACCCGGCCATTCAGAGGCTGGTAAACACTCTGGCATTCCCACCCCATGGCAAGCATTCATGCACCGAATTCTTTGTCCTTGGGAGGACGGACAGAGAGCTGCTCTGTGCTGCGGAGCCCGAAGCCAGAACTCCGGTTTCCAAACCCCAGCCAGAGAGCCCGCCAAGGCCGAGGCGTGCAGGCCACCAGCTCTTTCAAGCACGCTTGCAAAATAAACTTGCCCAAACTTGGACTTCTTTCTTGAAAACTTGGGTTTACTTGTTAATTCCAAAGGGGGAAAAATGCATGGTACTGTTACAATGGAGAAACTAGGCAATTTCCTCCTTCATCAAGGGACCCGAGTCCTGAGGGTCCTGAGCGGGGATCTCACTCCACTTCTGTGCGCTCCCTGCCCCAGAAGGCAAAACCTGAACCAAAGCGTGAAGAAATGTCCTCAGACAAACCCACATTGGGGACGTTTCTGCAAAACAACTGGCCCCTTACACTTCAAAAATCAGTGTCCAAACGACAACAAAAAGCGGAGGAACTGTTCCAGGTTGAAGAAACTAAAGAGACCATGGCAATTATATGCCATGTGGGATCATGGATGGTTGGGGCCTCACTGGGAAAATAGACATTGCTGGAAGGAAATTGTAATCATTGAGGCAACTGGCAAAATTTAAACATGGGCAATATGTCAGATAATAGTAGCAATGCTTAGTTTCCTAAATTTGGCTCTGATACTGTTATGTAAGAGAATGTCCATACATGCTGAAGGGCTTAGGAATCAAGGATCATGGTGTTTGCAATTCACTTTCAAATGAGTCAGCAGATACAATGATAATTATAACATCTAAAGAGAGAGAGAGAGAGAGATTAAAACCAACAAGGTGAAACTGGGAAATTAAGTGAAAGTTATATGGATATATTTGTGTGTGTGTGTGGCTGCACTGTGCCATGTGGGATCTTTAGTTCCCCCAACCAGGAATCAAAACCATGTCCCCTGCAGTGGAAGCCCAGAGTCTTAACCACTGGACGGCCAGGGAAGTCTCAGTTATATGGATATTCACTGTGTCATTCTTGCAATTTCTGTATAGGTTTAAAGTGAATAAATCCACTTAAAAAAAAATCAGTCACATGCTTAGCTGCACCTCTCACATCACAGCTAAAGCGCAATGCCAGAGAGCTAAGACGGGACTCAAGAAACGAGACACATGTGCCAGCAACATGCAGAGTCTTGGGGGTGCAGTACTTTGGCTTTGGGACACTGGAAACATAGCAGTATTTCAACAGTGCTGTTGCTCAAAACGTTTGAGACTATTTACTGGTCACATGGGAAAATTAGTTGCACTACATGATAATCATGCTTTGCTTTTGACCCCAAACAGCCCTATCCACGTAATTAACCAGCCTTGCTTCTGTTAAGATCAGAGACTCTTGGAACTGGCAAGGGCCTTAGAGAATATATGCCTTATCCACGTTACAAATAAGGAAACTGAGGCTCAAGGTGGGGGGGGCTTCATTTCTTCAGGGTCATGGAGAATCCTACTGACTCCCAGAATCTTTTCAGTATTCTGTCCTAGGAGCCCTGGAGTATCTTCCAGGCCCTTTGGCTATTTGCAGCCCTCAAGAGAGGAAGATTTGTACTTCTCCAAGGAAACTGGTATTTTTTAAATGCACAAGTGATGTTGAGAGCAATTCCTAAAGACAGAGGACTAAAACATTCTTAACAGTAAAATTTTCACAGAAGTACAGTGTCTCCGAAATATAACTGTGTGTGCTCAAAACAAAAATGGTCATAGTATTTTATGATCATATCTTAGATGTATCCCACATAATTGTGGCTATTCAAAGAAATCTCAATATATGGAAAGTCAAACTCGCCAAACAGAAAAATGAGGACGAAGACATTGTCCTGGCTGTTCTCTATCTGGCCCTCCACCCTCAGACCCTTTCTCCCTGCATCTCTGCCTCACTCTGTGCCTCCAGGAGGCTGATTGCTCTACCTGTGACACTGGGCTGGCTTCCCCTCCAGCACGAGCAACCATCAGGGAGAAACTCAGGGTGTTTCTTCCTGCTTCTCCCTGCAGGCGGTTCTGGCAGATGCTGTGGTCCTGCATGACTGGATTCCAGGAACACCATCTCTTCCCGGGCCCCTTCAGGTCCAGGGGTAACCTGGGGGTTACCAGCCTCCTGCTGCCCCTGGGGGTCTCACACCCCTTGTTGTCTTCTTGGTCCTGGCCCACTACTGCATAAAGAGTCCCCATTAAAGTCTCTGTAGCTGAACTATCTTCAACTACATTTCCGGGAGGGACCCTGACACATACAGAAATGAGTTTGAGTGGCTGAAAAATATTTACTGTCTTTTGTGAGCATGGGATGTGTTTCAAAATAAATGAACTTTCCAAGTGTCCCCTGAGCCACATCCACAGTCAGTCACACTGCCTAAAGCCAGGCGCACTGACAGGCTGCAAGCCCCGGGCTGTGACTCAGCCCTGGAGCTCCAACCAAGGACCCTGAGGAGCCCAGGCCCACCCCCTCCAGGTCTCCTGAGGCCACTCCTGGCCTTGAATGCCGGCACTGGGACTGCAGAGTGTTAAGACCTCCTGGATCTGGGCCCCGAAGGACTTTGGGGAATACCTTGGACCATCCCCGTCAGGGACTGAGAGAGGGCAGGGGTAAATGGTGAGGTGAGAAGAACAGAGCGAAGGGGGAACTCAGAGTGGTGGGGCAGGACAAGCCAAGAAAAGTCCGCTGGGATGGGCCCTCCGCGTGCTTCTCCAGCCCCTGGCACCTCCTACATGCCCCCTCGCCTGTGGTCAGGGTCACTGCAGAGGGGACGGATCCTGTCCTGGGGCCACTACTGCCTCCACCCTGGGCCTGATGTGGGAGGAGGGTGGCTGAGAAGTTTCTCACCTTTGATTGGCCCACTGCCATGTTCATCATCCATCTGACTCACCACCCCTGACTGTCCCAGCCAATAACATCTCTCCCTGAAAGTCCAGGCCCCATCACCATCACCCGTATCATCCCTGGTAGAAGCCTTGCTTACAAGTGTGTATATTTCCAGTGTTCAGAGCAGACCAGTGTCCCACATCCATGACAGCATTAGGTCTGTGGAGGTTGGCAGAGGAGGATTCTGAGACCAGGTGGGGCTGGGACAACACCTAACCACATAATGCTCAAAAACTACTTGCTGAGTGAATGGACAATGAGGGCCACCCTAGCCTACATCACCCCTTCCTCAAGCGAAAAAAAAAAGAATTTTTTTTTTTAATTGCTATATTATTAGACAACCTGCTTAGTTCTGCCTGGGAGATTTTCCAGCATCCCAGTGAGCTGCCCCCTGGCTGTGTACACAAGGGGACCACACTGTCAGCCACTTAACCTCTCTCAACACCAGGGCCACATATCTCAGGGAGCATGCACACTCTGTCCCATCCCAACACCTATGTCAGCTTGAGAATGGAGGAAGGATTGAGAATTGAGCTTTGAGCTGTGGTTGTAAGAAGCACCTTTGTGGGATGCCCAGACCCAGTTAGAAGACAAATGCATGTAGGCGGGTATGCACATTCTAACGTTTGCGTGCCTGCAAGGGCTCACACCTGCCTCTCTAGGACTCCGTGCCCACCCTCGTGCTCCCAATAAACAAACACAGCTGTGACATGAATGCTACACGCCTAAATGTGGTGTCCCTGCACAGCAGACACCCCAAATACCTGAATAGACTCTGGTCCTGCGGATGCTATCCCTGTTTTAACTGGTGAGGAAACTCTTCCCCAGTTCACAAAAGCAGCTTTAAAAAAGCCACGGAGGGGAGGGATAAATTAGGAGTTTGAGATGGACAGATGTACACTATTACATATAAAATAGATAACCAATAAGAACCTAATGTATAGCACAGGGAACTATACTCAACATTTTGTAATAACCTATAAGGGAAAAGAATCTGAAGAATACATGTATATAACCGAATCACATTGCTGTACACTTGAAAGTAACACGACATTGTTAATCAGCAATACTTATTAAAAAAATAAAAAATTTAAAAACCACAGGCAATCAAGTGCCTCCCTTATCACCTATCCTTTCCAAAACCTAGACTCACCCTTGAGCTCCAAACCGTACCCCCCTGCCAAGGACACAGACTCTGCTGGCTGAGGTGTGAATGGATGAAGCTGGCTGAGGCCCATTTGCAATCCAAACAAGGGCAGGTGGAGTTCACTCGGGGCAGGAGACCCCACTGCTCTGCACAGAGACCCACAGACAAACTGGCTCTGGAGAGGGTGGAGGGGTGGGAGCTGGCATCTCGACTCGGGGGATGACCGGAGAGGAACAGAGCTGCCTCCGCTGGCGGTAAGATGGAAATGCTGAGACATGGCCACGGGGCTGAGCTTGGTTCGATCGTTTCGGTCTAAGAAGGCACTGCCCTCTGCCCAGCAATGACAGACGTCAGGAACCAGTTTCTAGGAGGCTCCTCCACCCACCATGCATTGTCCACAGAACTAGAAATCAAAAGGGACCTTTTGGAATTCCCTGGTGGCCCAGTGCTTAAGACTCTGTGCTCCCAATGGAGGGGGCACGGATCTGATCCCTGGTCAGGGGACTAAGATCCCACAATGCTGCATGGCGTAACCAAAAAGAAAAGGAGGGGGGGGGCTTTTGTCAGAAGACATTTTTCATAAAGTTTAGCCCTCACATGGCCTAGAAGGAATCATAAAGATATGTGACATGAGATCAGCGCCCTTATTTCAAATGAGAGGATACTGAGGCCCAGGATGGCAGGTAATGAGGCCAGTCAGCAAACCTGCAGCCAAGCCAGGAAGCGCGGGCAGGCCTGTGACCCACGGCCAGGTCCTTTTCTGTCACTCTAACAGGCCTTTTTATCCATTTACGTCTGAATCATTTCTGTATGGTATATTCCTATCTGAGGATGCCAAATTGGCGGGCAGGTCCTGAGCTTTGGGCTGCCAACATGCCCAGCCTCTCTCGATTTCTCAGTGGTGGTGCAAACAGCCTCCCTGTGAGAATCAAGAAGCAAAGAATCCCTCCCACTACCCACTATTGCAACCAGCAACGCCACTCAGTGGACCCAGTCTGACCTCTCAGGACTGGGCCTGCAGCCTCCCCAGGCCTCATCCTCCCAACACAGAACGCAAAGGCACAGGATATCCGGGTTAATAAACAGCTTTATTTGCCCTTGACAGCATCAATTTTCTTACATTCTCAATTAATTTGCCATTAAAGTGCTGGAAATTTTCTTAATCACAATAACATTTGTTAAAGGAAATCAGAACTAATATCAGGAACGTGGCGATCACGAAGAAAACATTTCTCTTACAACACACAGAATGAAAGGCCCTCGTGTGGAGCAAGTGGGTGGCCTAATTTACAAAAAGATTCTAATTCCCTCTCCCCCGTGAGCACCGAACAGGCTGGGACCGACCGCCACCCCTGGGGAAACAAAAAGCAATGATACACAGTTCTAGAAACACCCACACACCCCACCGGCTAGCTCCTCTCAGCCCTCTTTGGGTGTTTGCTGCTTGAGTAGACCCAATTGTAGGAGAAAAAGGTCTGGCTCCCCTCTACTGCCTTCTACCCCACCCCACCCTTACTAACAAAAGCCCCCAAAAGTCATTACAATGAAAAAAGTGGGTTTCCATGATCCCAACACTAACAATGTTCAGTAAAAATGAAGATAATAAACACAAAAGCTGGCTTAGTAAACAGGAGCTCTCAGCATTCAATGCAAAAAAGAAAACAAAACAAAAAACTGAAATCTGAAGGCAAATACTGCTGATTTTGCACATGGGCTGGACGAAGAACTTGGAACCTATCTGTAAAGCTCCGGGAGGAGCCTAAAGGCAGCTGGCTTTTCAGCACTTGCCCCTGGCAGAGGCCAGATCTTTGCATTGTCGCTGAGGCTGTTGGCGTGTTTCTCTTTGGAGTTTATATACAAACACAACCAAGGCTGATGGAGTTCTATACAGATATATACACACACAGAGGCCGGCTACTCTTTCTTTGTGGAAACTGTCAGCTCCACCTCGGGAAGCTGGATGCCAACCTTAGTCCCACTGTCGTTGCTAGAAGAAGACGACAGTCGGGACTTCTTAGAGGATGAGGACACTCCACTCCCCTGTAACTTGCCTGCCTCATCATCGCTCCCAGTCACCTCATAATGACCTTTGCTCTTTGACCCCAATCCACCAAAGGTACCAAATTTCAGCTTGCCGTGTTTCCCTTTGACTTTCCCGCCTTCCAGCGCCACCTCCCCACCCTCGAACTCCAAAGTCCCCGTGGGGGTGGTAGGGGCAGAGTGCTCCCTTTCGTCACTGAAGGAATTTGAGCGGTGGCTTGGCTTCTTGCTTTTGAATAAGGAGAATTTGCCTTTGGGTGAAGATGTGTCGACTTCGGCCTCGCCTTCCAGGGAACCCAGACTGGCCTTGGAGCTCTTCAGGTCACCTTTGGAGCCCGAAACGGATGCTTCTGGTGAGCCGGCCACGCCAGCTTTCCCTTTAGGTTTGGAGAAGGTGAACTTGGGCATCTTGATTTTGGACTTTTTAAGTTTTACATCAGATTCTTCCCACTCGCCCTCTCCAGCACCAGACTGGATACTGGCCTCCACTTTAGGGAAGTTAATATCCACCCCGACTTCTCTGCCCACCAGCTCCCGGCCAGAGAAGGTGAACTTGGGGATCTTCATCTTGGGGAATGTTACTTTTCCAGATCCACTTTCCAAGTGACCTTGAGGCCCAGACACGCTCAGTCCAGGACCCTGAAGTCCAACCTGGCCTCCTTTGACACCTCCTTCTACCTTTGGTCCTGAGAAATGAAGTCCTCCAGCAAACGCAGGTGCATCCAGGTTGAGAGCAGAGGAGAGCTGGGGTCCTTTCCACTCCCCACCGGAACCTTTGACGTTCACGTGCCCTTCACCTAGGCTGATATCTGGGGCACTGACACCCCCTGAAACATCCATGCCTCCTTTGATTTTCGGGCCCTTCAAGCTGACACCGAAATCTGACTCAGGAGATGCCACATTCAATGAAGGCCCTTTCACGTCAATGTCAGGAGCAGCTCCACGGAAACCTATCCCTGAACCTTTCAGGTCACCTTTGATTTCAGGACCAGAAATCTGCCCGGTTGGGAGTTTCACATTCACACCTGGCAGCGCCACATCACATCCAGATGACTTCATCCCGGGCACTTGGAGGCTTCCTTCCAGGCCTTGAACACTGATGCCCGGAAGACCGACCGTGGGGCCTTTCATCTCACCACCGGCCCCGAGGCTGCCTTTTACTTTTGGTCCTTCCAAGCTCAAGTCCACATCCGGCACTGAGATCTGAGGGCCAGAGATCTGAGGCCCTTTCAGGTTCAGGCCTCCGAGGTTCACGTCCATGCCAGGCCCCTTGAGTTCTCCAGTCACCTGAGGCCCCTTGACGTTGATGTCCACATCAGACCCTGGAGCGGAGATGCCAAACTGGGGCAGCTTCATCTTGGGAAGTTTAATACCACCCTCAGGTGCCTCCAAGCTTAGATCAGGAGCACCTACTGATACCGAGGGACACTTGATGTCACCAGAGACGGCCAGGTCGCCCTGCAGGCTTGGTCCTTTCAGGGTCACATCTGGCACACCAATGTCAAGCGCTGCTGTGGCATCGATTCCAGGCACCTTCACTCCATCACCTTCTACCTTCACCTTTCCACCGGCACCTCTGAGGTCAAACCCAGGGGCATGTACCCTCATGCTGGGAACAGATACATCCATATCTCCCTTCAAACTTGGTCCTTTCAAGTTCAGGTCAAGGTCAGGTCCAGAGATTTTTGGCGTAGAGAGGTTCACTGATGGCAAGTCTACTTTTGGCCCCTTGAGAGACACATCAGGCCCTTCAAGCTTGACGTCTGGTGCGTTCAAGCCTCCTTCAAGAGAAGGTAGCTGGACCTCAGCTCCCCCACCGTCCACTTTCACACCAGGGATGCCGATTTTGGGCATCGAAAACTTAGGGAACTTAATTTTCGATTCCGGACCTTGCAGATCTACATCTGGTCCTTCCAGTCCCACACTGGGGACATCACCCTTTATCTTTGGTCCTTTCAAGCTAACATTCACATCAGGGATGGATACTTGAGGGGCAGAAATGCCGAATGATGGTGCTTTGACTTTAGCATCTGGGCCTTCAATGTTGACGTCAGGTGCATCCAGGTTTGCCTGCACCCTGGGGCCTTTCAAGTCGCCCTCTATCTTTGGCCCTGAGACATCGACACCTGGTGCCTTGATCTTGGGAGCCTTCAGCTTGATGTCAGGACCTTCCACATTAATCCCTGGTGAAGAAATATCCAGATCAGGCGCCTGGATTTCACCCCCTATTTTGGGGCTAGGGAGAGATGCCTCAGCTTTAAATTTAGAAGATTTAATGTCAAATTCTACATCTGGGAAGTACATTTTCCCAAACATAGGTTTCTTGGTCTTGGGAGATTTCACGTCAACTTTCAGTGAGGCGTCGGGCCCCGCAACATTGACATCTATGTCGGGAGACTTGAGACTGGCATCAATTTCACCCCCAGGAGCATTCAAATCAAATCCTTGCTTCTTGGCCTTCATTTTAGGCCCACTCATGTGAATTTTTGGCATTTTAAACTTACTTTTCTTGCCCTTGCCACCAACACTAATGTCAGGAGCCTCAACGTTCAGCTCTGCCTCAGGAACTGTCACATCAAGTATAGGTGACTTGAAGTCAGCTTTGGGGCTTTTTGCCCCAAACCCAAACTTGGGTTTCTTAAATTTGGGAATTTTTACATCTGGCCCTTCAATGTTAACATCTGGGCTCTCCACGTGTACATCTAAGCTTGGAGCTTCTAAATCAACTTTGGGTCCCTTGAGGTCCAGTTCACCACCTTCTAATTTGGGACCAGAAATTCCAATTTTGGGTGTCTTGAGATGCAAATCAATGTCAGGAGCAGTTACTTTAGGAGCAGAAATATCCAGTGATGGCATCTTCAAACGTGGGCCACTGAGTTTGGCATCAGGGCCTTCAACATCTAGACTTGGACCTTTAAGGTCTACTTCTGGGCCTTTGAAAGTGCCTTCAATCTTAGGAACAGATACATCAAAATCACCCTTGCCTAAGGAGCCTTTTAAATCCAGGTCAACATCAGGCATGGAAATCTTGGGAGCTTTGATATTTATCTCTGGCATTTTGAACTTGGGGCCTTTCAGTTTTGCATCTGGACCTTCAATGTTCACATCTGGAACATCAATGTCCACCTTGGGTCCTGAGATGTCTATGTCGGCTTTGGGCAGGTTCACATCCACTTCTGGGCCCTCTCCTTTGAAGCCAGGCATGCTGAACTTGGGCATTTTCACCTTGGGCATCTTCAGGTGCCAGTCTGGGCCATGAACATCCACATCTGGGACATCAATGTCCACTTTGGGGCCCTTGATGTCAACTTCAGGGCCCTTGAGGTCACCTTCCACCTTAGGCAGAGAAATGTCCACATCTCCCTTTACTTTGGGTCCTTTCAGATTTAAGTCAATGTCAGGCATGGAGATCTTGGGAGCTTTGATGTTCATCTCTGGCATCTTGAACTTGGGGCCCTTCAGTTTTGCATCTGGACCTTCAATGTTCACATCTGGAACATCAATGTCCACCTTGGGTCCGGAGATGTCTATGTCGGCCTTGGGCAGGTTCACGTCCACTTCTGGGCCCTCTCCTTTGAAGCCAGGCATGCTGAACTTGGGCATTTTCACCTTGGGCATCTTCAGGTGCCAGTCTGGGCCATGAACATCCACATCTGGGACATCAATGTCCACTTTCGGGCCTTTGATGTCAACGTCAGGGCCCTTGAGGTCACCTTCCACTTTGGGCAGAGATACGTCCACATCACCCTTTACCTTGGGGCCCTTCAGATTCAGGTCAACTTCAGGCATGGAGATCTTGGGTGCCTTGAGGTGCAGGTCAGGCATTTTAAACTTGGGACCCTTCAGTTTTCCTTCTGGACCATGAATGTCAATGTCGGGAGTGTCTATGTCCAGCGCAGGGCCTTTAACATCTACTTTTGGGCCTTTCAGATCGCCTTCCAATTTAGGGATGGAAGTATCCAAATCTCCTTTTATCTTAGGTCCTTTCAAGTTCAAATCAATGTCACTCATGGAGATTTGTGGGGTTTTGAAGTGGACATCAGGCATCTTAAATTTGGGTCCTTTGAGCTTCCCTTCAGGACCTTCAATGTCCACCTCTGGCCCTTTCAGATCGCCTTCTACCTTAGGCAGTGAAAGGTCCACACCACCCTTTACATTTGGCCCTTTCAGATTTAAGTCAAAGTCAGGCATGGAGATCTTCGGGGCTTTAATGTTCATCTCTGGCATCTTAAATTTAGGCCCCTTCAGTTTTCCTTCTGGGCCTTCAATACTAATATCAGGAGCATCAATATCCAGTTTGGGGCCTTTGATGTCCACCTCAGGAGCCTTGAGATCACCCTCAACTTTGGGCAGAGATATATCAACATCACCCTTCATTTTGGGACCCTTCAGGTTGAAGTCAAGGTCAGGCATGGAGATCTTGGGAGCTTTGATGTTCATCTCTGGCATTTTGAACTTGGGGCCCTTCAGTTTTGCATCTGGACCTTCAATGTTCACATCTGGAACATCAATGTCCACCTTGGGTCCGGAGACGTCTATGTCGGCTTTGGGCAGGTTCACATCCACTTCTGGGCCCTCTCCTTTGAAGCCAGGCATGCTGAACTTGGGCATTTTCATCTTGGGCATCTTCAGGTGCCAGTCTGGGCCATGAACATCCACATCTGGGACATCAATGTCCACTTTGGGGCCCTTGATGTCAACTTCAGGGCCCTTGAGGTCACCTTCCACCTTAGGCAGAGAAATGTCCACATCTCCCTTTACTTTGGGTCCTTTCAGATTTAAGTCAATGTCAGGCATGGAGATCTTGGGAGCTTTGATGTTCATCTCTGGCATCTTGAACTTGGGGCCCTTCAGTTTTGCATCTGGACCTTCAATGTTCACATCTGGAACATCAATGTCCACCTTGGGTCCGGAGATGTCTATGTCGGCCTTGGGCAGGTTCACGTCCACTTCTGGGCCCTCTCCTTTGAAGCCAGGCATGCTGAACTTGGGCATTTTCACCTTGGGCATCTTCAGGTGCCAGTCTGGGCCATGAACATCCACATCTGGGACATCAATGTCCACTTTCGGGCCTTTGATGTCAACGTCAGGGCCCTTGAGGTCACCTTCCACTTTGGGCAGAGATACGTCCACATCACCCTTTACCTTGGGGCCCTTCAGATTCAGGTCAACTTCAGGCATGGAGATCTTGGGTGCCTTGAGGTGCAGGTCAGGCATTTTAAACTTGGGACCCTTCAGTTTTCCTTCTGGACCATGAATATCAATGTCGGGAGTGTCTATGTCCACCTTGGGACCTGATATGTCAATGTCAGCTTTAGGCAGGTTCACATCCACTTCTGGGCCCTCTCCTTTGAAGCCAGGCATGCTAATCTTGGGCATTTTTATCTTGGGCATCTTCAGGTGCCAGTCTGGACCATGAACATTCACATCTGGAGCATCAATGTCCACTTTGGGGCCTTTGATGTCAACTTCAGGGGCCTTTAGGTCACCTTCCACCTTAGGCAGAGAAACATCCACATCTCCTTTCACCTTGGGGCCTTTCAGGTGTAAATCAAAGTCAGGCATGGAGATCTTGGGGGCTTTGATGTTCATCTCTGGCATCTTGAACTTGGGACCTTTCAACTTTCCTTCTGGTCCTTCAAGGCTCACATCAGGGCCTTCGATGTCCACTTTGGGTGCTGACACATCAATGTCAGCCTTGGGCAGGTTCACATCCACTTCCGGGCCCTCTCCTTTGAAGCCAGGCATGCTGAACTTGGGCATTTTCATCTTGGGCATCTTCAGATGCCAGTCTGGGCCTTGAACGTCCACATCTGGAGCATCAATGTCCACTTTGGGACCTTTGATGTCAACTTCAGGGCCCTTGAGGTCACCTTCCACCTTAGGCAGAGAAATATCCACATCCCCCTTCACTTTGGGTCCTTTCAGGTTTAAGTCAATGTCAGGCATGGAGATCTTGGGAGCCTTTAGGTGCATCTCTGGCATCTTAAATTTGGGCCCCTTCAATTTCCCCTCTGAACCTTCAATGTTAATATCAGGAGTTTCAACATCTACTTTTGGGCCCTTGATGTCCACCTCGGGACCCTTGAGGTCACCTTCTACTTTTGGCAAAGATACATCCACATCACCCTTCAGTTTGGGACCCTTCAGATTAAAGTCAAGGTCAGGCATGGAGATCTTGGGAGCTTTGATGTTCATCTCTGGCATCTTGAATTTGGGACCCTTCAGTTTTGCATCTGGACCTTCAATGTTCACATCTGGAACATCAATGTCCACTTTGGGGCCCTTGATGTCAACTTCAGGGCCCTTGAGGTCACCTTCCACCTTAGGCAGAGAAATGTCCACATCTCCCTTTACTTTGGGTCCTTTCAGATTTAAGTCAATGTCAGGCATGGAGATCTTGGGAGCTTTGATGTTCATCTCTGGCATCTTGAACTTGGGGCCCTTCAGTTTTGCATCTGGACCTTCAATGTTCACATCTGGAACATCAATGTCCACCTTGGGTCCGGAGACGTCTATGTCAGCCTTGGGCAGATTCACATCCACTTCTGGGCCCTCTCCTTTGAAGCCAGGCATGCTGAACTTGGGCATTTTCACCTTGGGCATCTTCAGGTGCCAGTCTGGGCCATGAACGTCCACATCTGGGACATCAATGTCCACTTTCGGGCCTTTGATGTCAATGTCAGGGCCCTTGAGGTCACCTTCAACTTTGGGCAGAGAGATATCCACGTCACCTTTCACCGTGGGGCCCTTCAAGTTTAAATCAATGTCAGGCATGGAGATCTTGGGAGCTTTGATATTTATGTCAGGCATCTTGAATTTGGGGCCTTTTAAGCCTCCGTCTAGACCTTCCACTTTGACTTCTGGGCCCTCAATGTCCATTTTGGGACCCTCTATGTTGATATCGCCTTTCGGCAGATCCACAGCCATATCTGGTCCTTCTGCTTTTAACCCAGGCACACTGAACTTGGGCATTTTCATCTTGGGCATTTTTAAATTCCAGTCTGGACCATGAACATCCACATCAGGTGCATCCAGATGAATTTCTGGTGCCTTAATATCCACTTTGGGTCCTTTAAGATCACCTTCTAAATTAGGACCTGCAACATCTAAGTCTCCTTTGACTTTAGGACCTTTCAGATTTAACTCCACATCAGGCATTGACACTTTAGGAGATGAAATACTTAGGAAAGGCATTTTGAACTTGGGTCCTTTTACTTTTCCTTGGACCTCAACATCAGGAGCATTAATGTCAACTTTTGGACCTGTTACGTCAAGATCTGGCTTTTTGACCTTGACATCTACCTCAGGTGTCTGAACTTTGGAGCCCGAAAAATTAAATTTAGGAAGCTTAAAACGTGATTTCTTTGACTTTCCTTCAATATTCAGCTTAGGACCAGGAATGTCCACTTCTGGGCCCTTTATATCCAACTTGGGAGCTTTAATATCACCTTCCAATTTGGGCCCAGAAACATCAACATCTCCCTTAAGTTTTGAGCCCTTCAAATTCAGGTCAATTTCTGGCATGGAGATCTTGGGCATGTTTACATGCATGTCAGGCATCTTCAGCTTTGGACCTTTTAATTTGCCTTCTGGGCCATGAATGTCAATATCAGGTGCATCTACATCCATCTTTGGCCCTTTGATGTCAAGAGAAGGCCCTTTCAAATCACCTTCTACATTTGGAAGTGAAACATCCACCTCTCCTTTCACTTTAGGGCCTTTAAGATTAAGGTCCAGATCTGGCATGGAGATCTTAGGAGCTTTGATGTTCATCTCTGGCGTCTTGAACTTGGGACCCTTCAGTTTCGCATCTGGACCTTCAATGTTCACATCTGGAACATCAATGTCCACCTTGGGTCCGGAGACGTCTATATCAGCCTTGGGCAGGTTCACATCCACTTCTGGGACCTCTCCTTTGAAGCCAGGCATGCTGATCTTGGGCATTTTTATCTTGGGCATCTTTAGGTGCCAGTCTGGGCCATGAACATCCACATCTGGGACATCAATGTCCACCTTGGGGGCTTTAATATCCACTTCAGGAACTTTCATCTCACCTTCCACTTTTGGTAAAGACACATCAACATCTCCCTTCACTTTGGGGCCCTTCAGGTTAAGATCAATGTCAGGCATGGAGATCTTGGGGGCTTTGATGTTCATCTCTGGCATCTTGAACTTAGGACCCTTGAGCTTCCCTTCAGGACCTTCAAGGCTCACATCAGGGCCTTCAATGTCCACTTTGGGTCCTGAGATGTCAATGTCAGCTTTAGGCAGGTTCACATCCACTTCTGGGCCCTCTCCTTTGAAGCCAGGCATGCTGAACTTGGGCATTTTCATCTTGGGCATCTTCAGGTGCCAGTCTGGGCCATGAACGTCCACATCTGGGACAGCAACATCCACTTTGGGGCCTTTTATGTCAACTTCAGGGGCCTCTAGGTCACCTTCCACCTTAGGCAGAGAAACATCCACATCTCCTTTCACCTTGGGGCCTTTCAGGTGTAAATCAAAGTCAGGCATGGAGATCTTGGGGGCTTTGATGTTCATCTCTGGCATCTTGAACTTGGGACCTTTCAACTTTCCTTCTGGTCCTTCAAGGTTAACATCAGGGCCTTCAATGTCCACCTTGGGTGCTGACACATCAATGTCAGCCTTGGGCAGGTTCACATCCACTTCCGGGCCCTCTCCTTTGAAGCCAGGCATGCTGAACTTGGGCATTTTCATCTTGGGCATCTTCAGGTGCCAGTCAGGGCCTTGAACGTCCACATCTGGGACATCAATGTCTACTTTGGGACCTTTGAGGTCAATTTCAGGTCCTTTAAAATCTCCCTCTACCTTGGGGCACGTGACATCCACATCACCTTTTATCTTTGGACCTGTCAGATTAAGATCAATATCTGGCATGGATATCTTCGGAGTTTTAAAATGCATTTCCGGCATTTTAAACTTTGGGCTTTTCCACTTTCCTTCTGGTCCTTCAAGATGAACATCAGGGCCTTCAATGTCCACTTTGGGACCCGAGACATCAATGTCGGCCTTGGGCAAGTTCACGTCCATGTCTGGGCCCTCTGCTTTGAAGCCAGGCATGCTGAACTTGGGCATTTTCATCTTGGGCATCTTCAGGTGCCAGTCTGGGCCATGAACGTCCACATCTGGGACAGCAACATCCACTTTGGGGCCTTTTATGTCAACTTCAGGGGCCTCTAGGTCACCTTCCACCTTAGGCAGAGAAACATCCACATCTCCTTTCACCTTGGGGCCTTTCAGGTGTAAATCAAAGTCAGGCATGGAGATCTTGGGGGCTTTGATGTTCATCTCTGGCATCTTGAACTTGGGACCTTTCAACTTTCCTTCTGGTCCTTCAAGGTTAACATCTGGGCCTTTAATGTCCATCTTGGGGCCAGAGATGTTAATGTCAGCCTTGGGCAAGTTCACATCTACCTCAGGGCCCTCTCCTTTGAAGCCAGGCATGCTGAACTTGGGCATTTTCATCTTGGGCATCTTCAGGTGCCAGTCTGGGCCTTGAACGTCCACATCAGGGACATCGATGTCCACTTTGGGGCCTTTGATGTCCACATCTGGCACTTTCATTTCACCTTCTATCTTGGGCACAGACACATCCACATCTCCTTTGACTTTGGGGCCTTTCAAGTTTAAGTCCACATCAGGCATGGAGATCTTGGGGCCCTTGAAGTGCATCTCAGGCATCTTAAACTTAGGACCCTTGAGCTTTCCTTCTGGCCCCTCAAGGCTCACATCTGGGGCTTCAATGTCCACCTTGGGTCCAGAGATGTCAATATCAGCTTTAGGCAGATTCACATCCACCTCAGGGCCCTCTCCTTTGAAGCCAGGCATGCTGAACTTGGGCATTTTCATCTTGGGCATCTTCAGGTGCCAGTCAGGGCCCTTGACATCCACATCTGGGACATCAACGTCCACTTTGGGGCCTTTGATGTCCACATCTGGCACTTTCATTTCACCTTCTATCTTGGGCACAGACACATCCACATCCCCTTTGACTTTGGGGCCCTTCAAGTTTAAGTCCACATCAGGCATGGAGATCTTGGGGGCCTTGAAGTGCATCTCAGGCATCTTAAACTTAGGGCCTTTCAACTTTGCATCAGGACACTCCAGATCAACATCAGGCACCTCCACATCCACACTGGGGCCTTTCAAATCTCCCTCCAATTTTGGCACAGAAACATCCACATCACCTTTGACTTTGGGGCCTTTCAAGTGTAAGTCCACATCAGGCATGGAGATCTTGGGGGCCTTGAAGTGCATCTCAGGCATCTTAAATTTAGGGCCTTTCAACTTTGCATCAGGACACTCCAGATCAACATCAGGCACCTCCACATCCACACTGGGGCCTTTCAAATCTCCCTCCAATTTTGGCACAGAAACATCCACATCACCTTTGACTTTGGGGCCTTTCAAGTGTAAGTCCACATCAGGCATGGAGATCTTGGGGGCCTTGACGTGCATCTCAGGCATCTTAAATTTAGGGCCTTTCAACTTTGCATCAGGACACTCCAGATCAACATCAGGCACCTCCACATCTACACTGGGACCTTTGATGTCAACTTGAGGACCTTTGAGATCACCTTCTAGTTCTGGCACAGAAACATCTATCTCTCCTTTCAGTTTTGGTCCCTTCAAATTCAAGTCCACATCTGGCATGGAGATCTTGGGAGCTTTGATATTCAACTTAGGCATCTTAAATTTAGAGCCTTTCAATTTTCCTTCTGGCCCCTCAAGACTCACATCTGGGGCTTCAACGTCCACCTTGGGTCCAGAGATGTCAATATCAGCTTTAGGCAGATTCACATCCACCTCAGGGCCCTCTCCTTTGAAGCCAGGCATGCTGAACTTGGGCATTTTCACCTTGGGCATCTTCAGGTGCCAGTCAGGGCCTTTGATATCGACATCTGGGACATCAACGTCCACTTTGGGGCCTTTGATGTCCACATCTGGCACTTTCATTTCACCTTCTATCTTGGGCACAGACACATCCACATCCCCTTTGACTTTGGGGCCTTTCAAGTTTAAGTCCACATCAGGCATGGAGATCTTGGGAGCCTTGAAGTGCATCTCGGGCATCTTAAACTTGGGCCCCTTAAGCTTTCCTTCTGGACATTCAATATCTATATCACCAACATCCACATCCATTTTGGGGGCTTTCACATCAATTCCAGGACCTTTCAAGTCTCCTTCCACTTTAGGAAGAGAAACATCTACATCAGTTTTAAGTTTAGGGGATTTCAGATTAAGTCCAACATCAGGCATAGAGATTTTGTGCGTCTGTATATGCATGCTTGGCATCTTGAATTTGGGACCCTTTAGTTTCCCCTCTGGACCTTCAATATTTACATCTGGGGCATCAATGTCCACCTTGGGTCCTGAGATGTCAATGTCAGCCTTGGGCAAGTTCACATCCACTTCTGGGCCCTCTCCTTTGAAGCCAGGCATGCTAAACTTGGGCATTTTCACCTTGGGCATCTTCAGGTGCCAGTCTGGACCATGAACTCCTGCATCTGGTGCATTAATGTCCACTTTTGGACCTTTGATGTCAACATCAGGGGCTTTAATCTCTCCTTCTACTTTTGGAACTGTAACGTCATAATCTCCTTTCATTTTAGGGCCTTTCAAATGCAAACTGACATCTGGCATGGATATCTTCTGAGGCTTTATATTCATTTCTGGCAATTTAAATTTAGGACCTTTTACTTTTGCATCGGGACCTTCAATGTTCACATCTGGAACTTCAACATCTACCTTCGGTCCTGAGACGTCTATGTCAGCCTTGGGCAGATTCACATCCACTTCTGGGCCCTCTCCTTTGAAGCCAGGCATGCTGAATTTGGGCATTTTTATCTTGGGCATCTTCAGGTGCCAGTCTGGGCCTTGAACATCTACGTCTGGGATATCAACATCCACTTTGGGGCCTTTGATGTCCACATCTGGCCCTTTCAGATCCCCTTCAACTTTGGGCAGCGAAACATCCACATCCCCTTTCACCGTGGGGCCCTTGAGGTTTAAATCAATGTCAGGCATGGAGATCTTTGGAGTTTTGAAGTGCATCTCAGGCATCTTAAACTTAGGACCCTTGAGCTTTCCTTCTGGCCCCTCGAGACTCACATCTGGGGCTTCAATGTCCACCTTGGGTCCAGAGATGTCAATATCAGCTTTAGGCAGATTCACATCCACCTCAGGGCCCTCTCCTTTGAAACCAGGCACGCTAAATTTAGGCATTTTCATCTTGGGCATCTTCAGGTGCCAGTCAGGGCCTTGAACGTCCACATCAGGGACATCGATGTCCACTTTGGGGCCTTTGATGTCCACATCTGGCACTTTCATTTCACCTTCTATCTTGGGCACAGACACATCCACATCTCCTTTGACTTTAGGGCCCTTCAAGTTTAAGTCCACATCAGGCATGGAGATCTTGGGGCCCTTGAAGTGCATCTCAGGCATCTTGAACTTGGGACCTTTGAGCTTTCCTTCTGGACCCTCAAGGCTCACATCTGGGGCTTCAATATCCACCTTGGGTCCAGAGATGTCAATATCAGCTTTAGGCAGACTCACATCCACCTCAGGGCCCTCTCCTTTGAAGCCAGGCATGCTGAACTTGGGCATTTTCATCTTGGGCATCTTCAGGTGCCAGTCAGGGCCCTTGACATCCACATCTGGGACATCAACGTCCACTTTGGGGCCTTTGATGTCCACATCTGGCACTTTCATTTCACCTTCTATCTTGGGCACAGACACATCCACATCCCCTTTGACTTTGGGGCCTTTCAAGTTTAAGTCCACATCAGGCATGGAGATCTTGGGGCCCTTGAAGTGCATCTCAGGCATCTTAAACTTAGGACCCTTGAGCTTTCCTTCTGGCCCCTCAAGGCTCACATCTGGGGCTTCAATGTCCACCTTGGGTCCAGAGATGTCAATATCAGCTTTAGGCAGATTCACATCCACCTCAGGGCCCTCTCCTTTGAAGCCAGGCATGCTGAACTTGGGCATTTTCACCTTGGGCATCTTCAGGTGCCAGTCAGGGCCCTTGACATCCACATCTGGGACATCAACGTCCACTTTGGGGCCTTTGATGTCCACATCTGGCACTTTCATTTCACCTTCTATCTTGGGCACAGACACATCCACATCTCCTTTGACTTTGGGGCCTTTCAAGTTTAAGTCCACATCAGGCATGGAGATCTTGGGGCCCTTGAAGTGCATCTCAGGCATCTTGAACTTGGGACCCTTGAGCTTTCCTTCAGGCCCCTCAAGGCTCACATCTGGGGCTTCAATGTCCACCTTGGGTCCAGAGATGTCAATATCAGCTTTAGGCAGATTCACATCCACCTCAGGGCCCTCTCCTTTGAAGCCAGGCATGCTGAACTTGGGCATTTTCACCTTGGGCATCTTCAGGTGCCAGTCAGGGCCCTTGACATCCACATCTGGGACATCAACGTCCACTTTGGGGCCTTTGATGTCCACATCTGGCACTTTCATTTCACCTTCTATCTTGGGCACAGACACATCCACATCCCCTTTGACTTTGGGGCCTTTCAAATTTAAGTCCACATCAGGCATGGAGATCTTGGGGCCCTTGAAGTGCATCTCAGGCATCTTAAACTTAGGACCCTTGAGCTTTCCTTCAGGCCCCTCAAGGCTCACATCTGGGGCTTCAATGTCCACCTTTGGCCCAGAGACGTCAATGTCAGCCTTGGGCAGGTTCACGTCCACATCTGGGCCCTGGCCTTTGAAGCTGGGCATGCTGAATTTAGGCATTTTCATCTTGGGCATCTTCAGACTCCAGTCTGCACCCTGAACTTCCACATCTGGTGCTTTAACATCTAATTTGGGGCCTTTGATGTCCACCTCTGGAGCTTTCATCTCACCTTCTATTTTTGGTGCAGACACATCAAGACTGCCTTTCATTTTTGGTCCTTTAAGATCCATGTCAACATCTGGCAGGGTCATCTTAGGAGCTCTGAAGTGCATCTCAGGCATCTTAAACTTGGGGCCTTTCAACTTTCCTTCTGGCCCTTCAAGGCTCAGATCTGGAGCATTGATATCTACCTTTGGTGCAGAGATGTCAAGATCCACCTTGGGCAGATTCATATCCAATTCTGGGCCCTCTCCTTTAAGGCTGGGCATGGTGAATTTGGGCATCTTCATCTTTGGCATCTTCAGGTTCCAGTCGGGACCGTGAACTTCAACATCTGGTGCACTGAGGTCTACTTTGGGCCCCTTCAGGTCCCCTTCCAGCTTTGGCACTGTAACATCATATTCTCCCTTTACCTTGGGACCTTTCACATGCAAATCTACATCAGGCATGGAGATCTTGGGGGCCTTGATATTCATCTCTGGCATCCTAAACTTGTGACCCTTTAGCTTTCCTTCAGGTCCTTCAATATTCACATCTGGACCTTCAACATCCAGCTTGGGTTCAGCAATATCAATGTCAGTCTTGGGCAGGTTCACATCCACTTCTGGGCCCTCTCCTTTGAAGCCAGCCATGCTGAACTTGGGCATTTTCATCTTGGGAATCTTCAGGTGCCAGTCTGGGCCATGAACATCCACATCTGGAGCATCAATGTCCACTTTGGCACTCTTAAGTTCAACATCAGGAACCTTAATCTCACCTTCAACCTTTGGCACTGTGACATCATATTCTCCTTTTACACTAGGGCCTTTTAAGTGTAAGTCCACATCTGGTATGGAAATCTTTGGTGCTTTGATATTCATCTCAGGCATCTTAAACTTGGGTCCTTTCAGTTTCCCCTCTGGTCCCTCAATACTCATATCTGGAGCACTGACATCTACCTTGGGCCCAGAAATGTCCACATCAGGCTTAGGCAGGTTTACATTGACTTCAGGGCCCTCTGCTTTGAACCCTGGAACAGTGAACTTGGGCATTTTCATCTTGGGCATCTTCAGGTGCCAGTCTGGGCCCTGGACATCCACATCTGGGACAACGATGTCCACTGTGGGGCCTTTCAGCTCTCCTTCAAGTTTTGGTGCTGTTACATCATACTCTCCTTTTACTTTGGGGCCTTTCACATGAAAATCCACATCAGGCATGGAGAGCTTTGGTGTCTTGACACTCACTTCAGGCAGCTGAACATCAGGGCCTTTAAGGTTGGCTGCCAGGCCCCCGATATTGACATTTGGGGCATCCACATTGACCTTGGGCCCTGAAATACTGACATCACCTTTGGGGAGACTCACATCTACATCTGGCCCTTCCCCTTTGACTCCTGGAGTGCTGAACTTGGGCATTTTCATCTTGGGCATTTTCAGATTCCAGTCCGGACCATGAACTTCCACATCTGGGGCACTCACATCCACTTTGGGGCCTTTGACATCAGCTTCAGGGACACTGACTTTCCCCTCTACTTTTGGAAGCATAACATCAACACCCCCTTTCACTTTTGGTGCAGCCACGTTCAAGTCTACATCTGCCATAGAGATCCTGCAGGTTCCTGCTTGCCCAGAAGGACCACTAAGTTTGGGGCCAGTCACGGTTCCCTCTAGGCTGGGTGTCTCTATGTCCACTTTGGCACCTTTAACTGCCACTTGAGGGCCTTTAACGTCACCTTTCACCCCAGGAGCAGAAACCTTAATGTCTCCTTTCAGTTTAGAGGACCCAAGGCTCAGATCCACATCCTGCATGGAGATTTTAGGTTTCTGAATAGTCACTTCAGGAGCCTTGATTTTAGGACCCTTCAACTTCCCTTCCAGATCCCCAGAAGCAACCTCAGGCAGGTCGACATTCCCAGAGACCCCAGGAAGCGTCACTTCACCTGTGGGCAGTGTCACATCAATGCCAGGCCTGTCTCCCTTAGAACCGGATACAGAGAACTGGGGGGCCTTCACCTTGGGCACATTCACTTTGCCCCCAGGCCCATGAATGTCAGTGTCAGGAGCTTGAACTTCCACCCTGGAGCCAGAGATGCTGCCCTCAGTTTGGGGCACAGAGATGTCCACCCCTAAACTCCCCTGTGGCTTGGCACCTTTCAGGCCTAGAGCACCCTCAACGGATGGCCCAGTGATCTGGGGGCCCTTCAACTTCCCCTCAAGCCCCTCAGTATTGGCAGAGGGAGCACTGACTTCGGGCTGAGGGGTCTGGATGCTTCCAGCAACAGTCAAGCCTGGTTTGCCACCTTTGTGCCCCACGGAGAGTTCAGGGGGGGAAACGCTCAACCCTGCCTCGGGGGCCTGGCCCTCAGGCCCTACTGAGACACCAAATTTTGGCACCTTCATGGTGGGAAATTTAATTTTCCCGTCAAGAGATGGGCCCTGCCCCTCTACGGCCATGCCCCCAAGAAAGGATGAAACGTCCACCCCTGGGACTTGGATCCCTCCTTTGCTACCCAAGTCCAAGCCCTTGGCATTGACACTGACACCCGGGCTTCCCACCTTTACCCCAGGCACGGTAACCTGGACCTTCGAGTGGCCAGCCCCTGGCAACTCTGGGCCTGCAGTGGAAATGGACCCTGCTCGGATGTCCACGGTGGAGGCTGTGGTGGGAGACCCAGCCCCTGAGCCCGAGGGCAGTCTGATCACTGTCTTCCCAGGCTGGGTCTCCACATCCACAGTGGAGATTTCGGTCAATTCGTGCCGTGGGATCTTGATCTTGAACTCTGGGCTGCTGATGTCAATGTCCTTGGCGCCTTCACGGCTTGTCACATCCACAGTGTAGGCTGTGACCCTCCTGGTCACCGTGATGGTGCGGCTCTGGGTCTCCCCAGCGTCCCCTTCCACTCCATCCTCTGACTTCAGCCGAGGCTTGATCTTCGTGGTGTAGATGCGCTGGTACTCCTCGTCATCCCCGCTCTGCAGAAACACACGCCCCGTACAGGTTGCAGCAGAGTCTGCGTGAGTGACAGACGCCCGGCCACAGCCCAGCCGACAGTACGGTCACCTGCTCCCCAAAGAAGCCGGGACTGTTAGGGAGGGCCATGGAGCCTTCTGGGACCCAGCATGAGGGGCTAAAGAGAGGGGCTGACAGCCACATCACAGGAAGAAAACAAATTATTTGGGGAAACTCTGGCAAGCAAAAGCCATGGGGAAGACTGGGGACAGTAGACTCCTAGACACTGGGGCCTGGGAGAAGGATTCACAACCAATCCTAGATTCAAGTCAGCCCATCAAGTTTCTCAGACGCCTCCCGGCGACCAGCTCTGTGCTGACTTAGTTCAGTTCTCAGCTCTCAACTGCCTGGCCTTGTTCGTTTAATCCAGAGGGGAGTCCTCTCAGGGACCCTTCGGACAGCATCGGTGGAGCCCAGTTGTGCTGGGCTCAACACTTCCACTTTGAGGGACTCATTATTTGTTAAATAAACAAGCCATCGGAAGGAGCAGAGAAACGTCCCTCAGGCACTTCGCTGCCCAGCCTCTGACTCACAGACGAGTCCAGGCCTCTGGAAACAGAAAAATGATGTCTGGGAGGCAGAGCTGGGCACCGAGAAAATAATTTTCAAAGATCCTCGCAAAGCAGCCGGCCTGCCTCCCGGCACTTCCGGACCAGACTGATCAGTGGGTCCCCACACACAGGGGCCTCTGAGGAGACCAACGGAAGACTTTTTAGCAGCAGTAGCGGCCACACGTGAATAGGAGAAACAGGCTGGCTCGACAGAGCAGAGGGAGAGAGTGGGACAGAAAAGCAAGGAAGGACAAGCGAGGCCCAGGAAAGGGAGCTGAGTGGCCAGAGGAGCTCAGGGAGCAGCCGGCCAGCCAGGAACTCACCAGAACCACTTCAGAGCTGTGGGAACTGAAGACCTCGTGGGTCCAGGTCTGGCCAGGCTCAGGGGACCGGTCCCCCTTGCGATGCAGCTTCAGGCCAACGGTGTGGTGGCCCATGGTGTTCAGCAGTTGGGTCACCTCACCCGACTGCAGGTTGTCAAAGTAGATGGTGGCACCCACAATCTGGTCCCCTGAGCAGGAAGGAGCAAGACGTGGGTAAGACCACCCAGAGTCTCGGGGACACAACCCACAACCCAGCACTCTGCGTTGGGCCCTTGGACTGATTCACAAGTGTGGTAACACCCATGGTAGAGATGAGGGAACTGAGGCAAGGAGGACAACTAATTGGCTCAAAGTGGCCAAGCTCCTGGGTGGTGGAGTCAGAACCGAGGACGCACAACGTCTCCAATCCACAGGACCGCCTCCCACGAGGACTGTGAATGAACAAGCAACAAAGAGTGGGCAGGGGAGGGCAGGGCTTGGGTACCGACCATCCTGATGCCACTGAGACCGGGCACTCCACAGCCACCCACCCGCTTGTGCTGCCCCCTGCCCTCCCCTCCACCAGCCTCCCCACTAATCCCAGCCCCAGCCCGCACCCCGAGAAGACTCACCCTCCTTGACCACCCCAGTGCGGGCCGCAGGGGAGTTCTGCATCACCTCCTGCACAAAGACGCCATCATCCCTCTGGGTGATGGTCAGCCCATGGGAGCCGCTGCCCTGCCAGTTGGGCAGCAGCAGCTCCCGGGTTGTCTCCTCCTCTTTCTCCATCTGTTTGGGATAACGAAACAGAGCTCAGGGCAGTGGGGGTGGAAGGCCATGGAGTGGGGCACTGTCTCCAAGGTGCCGGCTTCTGCTGTGGGCAAGCTCCCAAGGCACAAGGGGCAAATCGGAAATGGGCCAGTGGATGCAACCACAACGGAGGTAATCAGCCCCTCACCCCGATCCAAGCCCCTCCCCGCCCCGTGCTCCGTGCTACAGCCCCATCCAGGTCTCTACCCTCCCCACTCCCCACCCGCTCACCTTCCCCTCCCTCCTACTGACCTTCGCAGGACTTGGGTCAGGAGCGGATGCCTTGCCAGGAGCCCGCCCCTCCTTCCTCTTCTCTCCTCAGGGTATCTCTTGGGAATCTCGGTCACACTGTCTAGGGGAAAGGTCACAATCAGGTTCTCACTCAACAGGTGGCTCGCTCGCAGCCCCACCCCAGCCGCTCTGCAAGAGAGATGGCTGGATGTCCTGTCCACTGGGGCCAAACCAAAACCCCAACCCCGCTACTGTCATCAACTCCGTTCACACGTGACTCTCCAAGGCTGGGATCACGGGAAGGAGCTTTGGAAGAGGCCAGACTCAGATTCCAATCTTGGCACAGCATCTTGCCAGCTGTGTGACCCAGGCCAAATCACTTAACTTCTCTGAACCTCCATTTCCTCATCTGTGCAAATGGAGACAATAAAGGATCCCCATGAGGGCTGAAGGAAGGAGAAAGAGCATGAGTGGAAAGCTCTGGCCCACGGGAGCCTCCCCAAATCCACATCCTCACTGGGTCCCTTGGAACAGCTTCAGGAGGGAGATGTTACTGCCCTACAGTGCAGATGGAGAAACTGAGATTCAGAGAGGCCAGCCGGCCGGGGTCCACCATAAGAGAGCAACATGCTTGGGCTCTGAGCCTGTAACTCTTCCCTTGACACACCACATCCGGTGTGCAGCTATAACCCGTGTGAGATCCCCCTCCTCAGAGCCTCCAGCCCTGGGGGTCATGGGCAACCTGCAAGCCGGGCCGGTGCTGGCCAAAGGTCAGCGACACTGGGTCACCCTGTCTAACCCGGCCTTGGGTTCAGGGGGACACTTGCCAGCTGGAGCTCCAGGGGCCCTGCTACAGGCAGAGGCTGAGCAATGGAGGCCCCAGGCCCCTCAGCACTGGCCCAAGCCTGAGAGGCTGCAGTCCAGGGGCGCCATCTCAGGCACGTGGCAAGCCAGGGCCCATCGGGCTGCCCCGGCTGGGCCCGGAGCCAGGTCCCCATAGGTGAGGAGCAAAGACACCCTCCAGCTACAGCTGTTGGCTGCGGGGGCACCCGGGGAGACAGCAGGCGGGCCTCCAGCCTCCAGCCATCCACACAAAATGGCAGCGGCAGCCACCCAGAAGCACGTCTGTGAAACCGCGAGGGGGCGCTATTAAGTCGTGGAGAGTTTCGCCCAAAGCCGAAAACCCGCTGACATCCAGAAATCAGCCAACCAATCAATTAATACATGCATACCGATCGCCCCTGTATCATTGTACAGGCCGCTGCAGAGAAAACCAGCAAGGGACGGAGGCACTCAGCCCAGCTCTGAATTACACGCTCCGCGAGGTTGTTACCTAACGTCACTGATGTATCCTCCAAACGCACTCCACGGGCCACATATGGAGAGTTAAAAGACCTAGTTCCTGGAACTTCCCTGATGGCCCAGTGGTTAAGACTCCGAGCTCCCAATGCAAGGGGCCAAGTTCCAGCCCCAATCAAGGAACTAACCCACATGCCACATGGCAAAGCCAAAAAAAAAAAAAAAAAGATTTAGTTCCTGTCCCAGATATAAATTATGAGCAAGGTGCTCAGGGCGTGACTAATCTGGCCTCAGAATGTTCCAGAAGGTTTGGGAGCCTTCTGGAGGGGGGATGAAATCTAAACGGGATCTTGAAGGTACTGAGTTTGCCTTTGAGGATAAGATTTATGGAAATTCATGAGCACGTAGGACTTCCAATGTCAGGCAGATCATAATACCGATGAAGACAGCCACAGACACTGTTCCCCAACCACCGGTACTCTCGTGTGGTATTTATGTCAGCGCAGGTGCCGGCCAAGAGGCCAGCGGGCAGCCTGCTGGTACAGGTGTCAGCTGGGGCAATCACCTCCTCCCTTCCTACCGAAGTCCGGCTGACCCTTCCCACAGAGAAACAGCAAAAGCCGGGACTTCAACAGTCCTTCCCCCAGCCTCCAGCACTGAGTAGCCAGCCCGGCAGACAAGGGGGGAGCCAGACCTGGAGGGGAATAAAAAGGCTTCCACCCAAGGGCTCTGCAGCTCCCCGAAGCCACTGAGTGCGCTGGCACCCTCTCTTCCTCCTTGAGCAGGGCCCCTTTTTTCAGCCTCGCATCCTGGTGCTGAGCCAGCAGCCGGCAAGGGGGGCGGAGAGCCAGTAAGCTCACCCTCGCCCACATCTCAGCCCCACCCTCCCTCCTTCCCCAGTGAGTCACTGCGGCTGCAACAGCTCCAGACACGCCAAGGGTCACACCTAAAACCCGCTTCATGGGCCAGGGCCCTGGGTGCCGGAGGGGCTGGGGCTCCAGGAAGAAGCAATGGGCTTCCCTGCCAGCTGCTTGGCCCAGAGCCCCCGGCCCGGAGCCCCCGGAAGCCCAAGTGGGAAGCTCAGAAGCGGGGATCAGCCACATGCCTCCACCCCAGGGGCTAATGAGAAGGACATCATGAGTGGAGAAGGGACCACAGCTTGTGAGAACGGGAGGTGCTGGATTAGAGGCTGCAGGTTGATCCTGGCGGGGCACCCGCTGGCTTCCCAGTCAGGTGGGGCTGCCAACCACCCTGCCTGCCCTGGCTCAGGCCTCACCTCCTGGCACAGCCAGGCAAGACTCCCCTCCCCTCCCCTTACATCTGACCTGGCAGTACACAGGGGTGCTGACAGGGGATTCGAGGCCACAGTGGCAAGGGCCTATTTTCTGCACTTGGATCCCAGCCGGTGGTCTCCCCCACCCCTGGGGCCTGTAGCAAACCCAGGGGGTCATTCCTTCTTCTCCCACATGTCAGGTGAAGCCAACTTTCCCGGGGGGCTAGGGGCTCCACCCTGCTGCTGCCCAAAGCAGAGTCTTTGGAGCCTTGGGGAATTCTACACATTCCTCAGGGGTCAGAAGCTCTCAAAGCCCTTGGAGCTGGAAGAACCCTTAGGCCACATGTGGCTCCTCTATCAGTGGGATTCTCCAGGCAAGAATAATGGAGTGGGTTGCCATTCCCTTCTCCAGGGGCTCCTCCCCACCCAAGGATTGAACCTGGGTCCTCCTGCATTGCAGGCAGGTTCTTTATCATCTGAGCCACCAGGGAAGCCCTAACTTAAATTCAATTAAACATTTAGCCCATAGGTTGTAGGAACTACATTTCACGAGCTCAACAGCCACGCATGGCTACCATATTACAAGCCCAAATACAGAACACTGCCACCACTGCAGAAAGTTCTGTGGGACGGCACTGCCTGCTATTGACAGATGGGGAGAGTGGGGTCTGGAGCCCTGAGAATGGGGGAATGCTGGGGCCCTAGAACGCCCAGGTCTGCCAGCTGCCCCTGGCACCTGACACCAGCTCACAGCAACCTTCATGGTGGGAAGGGCTAGAGTGGAGACCCTCTAAGGCAGAGGGCTGCCTGGAGGGCAAAAAAGGAGTGACGTGGCAGGGACACTCCCGCTTCAAGGCAGAGGACGCACATCTGAGGCTGCAGGGACAGAGTGCAAGAAATTCAGGCCAGAAGCAGCTAGAGAAGAACGAAGCTGCCCTGATGATTCAAAACCACAAAGAGGATGTGCATGCAGCAGGGTTCTGCCCATGCCATCTCTGCAGATCTCTGCCCTGGGTGGGCAACACCCAGGCAGACCCAGGAGAAGACCAGGAAGCAGACCCTTTGCCCGGGGAAGATGGTCCCCGCCAGCTGTGACCCCCTAGAAGGGCATGTTCTCCCACTGGTCCCAGGAAATCCCTTCTGCCCGAGAGCCAGTGTGAACACAGCCAGGGAGGGGGCGCAGCCTAACTGCTGCAGCAGCCAAAGACAACGTCGCAGCCAGGGTCAGTGTCAAGACGACAGGAACTGATACACACACACACACCCTGAGAGTCAGGTCCGTACGCCTCAGTGCCTCCACGCACCACACCTGAAGTCAAGATACACAGCAGGTCCCTCTGGACCTGAGTTTCTGCATATGCCCTCCAAAGGCAGGACATCAAAGGTGACATGCCAAGACGGAAAGAAGCATGCCAGCCCGAAATGGGGAGGACACAGACAGCAACACTTCTACCTAGCACACGGGCAAACTGACCCACCAGACACACAGGCCCCAGAGAAGCAGTACCCCAAGGTGAGAACAAGATGACTCAGAACCAGAGCTGAGACTTCCACCAGTCAGAAAGCCACGAACACACACAGAGCCAAGGGCCAGGGGCTGGGATATTCAGAGAAAAGAGAGACACACCCAGAGAGGCCATCTACTCTCGAGAACTCACCAGGCTGTAAAGAGGAAGAGAAAGAGCCACATTAAAAGAAACAACCCCTCCCAGGTGAAGAGAAAGAATTTTGCCAAGCTCCCATAGTGCCCCAGGACTGTGCTGGTTCCATGCCTGGGGTCCCCTTTCTTTCCCAAACAATCCCATGTGATTAAGAATTAATATCCTTATTTTAGAGTGCAGAAACAGGCCCCGAGGTTAAATGACTTGCCCGAGTATGAGACAGAAGTGAAATGCGAGCCCAGGGATCTCGGACTCCGAGGCCAACAGTCTTAACCAGGGAAAGGGATGAAGACACGAATAAACACAGACACAGGATGAGAAACCACAGAGAAAGATGCACAAGCGAGAGAGATCTACGTGGAGGGAGGCCCAGTGAGCGCCGGAGAGACATACCCACAGGGGGCCGGACAAGCCTCCAGACTCGTCCAAAGAGAGACCCACAGAGTGGGACCAGGATGCTTCAGGGGATGTTAAAACACAAGAAAGAGAGGGCTTGAGGTTTGGGTAGGGGCAGGAGACCCCCAGGAAGCAGTGATGCCCATCAAGTGTCACAAGCATAGGAGGAAAGGTGAGTGGCCACCAGCCTCTGTGCCCACACACCAGCCTCGTCCCGACCCAGCTCGGAGACCCCAAACCCAGAATGGGCAGAGCCCCAGGTCTCCCAAAGCCCAGGATCTGAGGGCCCTTGTGGTTCTAGGCTCATCAGCACTATGTCCCTAGGACTCAGAAGTCCTGAGCTATCCAGAACGCAGCTCACCTGGAGACTCTCTGGACCCCAGCAGGTGAGACCAAGAGACAGGCCCACCTGGAGACAGGCCCCAGCAGGTTAAGGCAAACACTCCCAATCACTGGGAAATGGGAACAGCCCTGACAGGCAGAGCCCAGGTCAGAGGACAAGGAGGAAGAGAGGGGTGGCCTCTCTCCTGGGTGCTAAAACCTCCAAATGGATCTCCATGTACGCAGCTGCCAGACCTCGGTCTGAAAAAAAAACCTGTCCCATTCTAAATGGAGTAGATTGCACAGTTATCTCCCGAGTCTACGCTGGCACCAAGAACTCTGAGGTCAGCTGATTCTGGGCAGCACACCCCTAGGGGCACTTTCAACTTGCATAGGGTGTGTGTGTTGGGGAGGTCGAATTATCATCGAGAATCTGACCAACATGTTGCAAGACATGGGCAATATGGGCACTGGTGAGATGATCAAAGACTCGCAAGGCCAACAGACGACCCACCCAATGCATGCAGAGACACTCCTGAATCCCCAACCCCTCCCAGCCCAGAGCAGGCTCACAGTCCCTGCCTCCACCAGCTCACAGCAGACTCGAGTCTGGGCAGCCCCAAGCCCTGTCCATCACGGAGGGAGCCTGCTTCTTGTTAACCTGGTGTCCAGAGTCTGTGTGCACCTGCGAGCTCCTCCCTGGCTGCCTGGGCCGCTGGCCCCGCCCACACCTCCCACCAGGAAGAAGTTTCTCCAGCCTCATCACCCAGCCCTATCCTCCCCTCCAGTCCCTCTCCCTGGCCCCTCATCACCATGCTGGAGTTTCCCTGCACCTCAGCTTCCAGGGCAGCTCCCTACCCCCACCCCTGGGGGCCAGCTGCTTCCAGGGCTAGGCCCAGAGGTCTTTCTCCACCTCTGTCCCCTGGCCCCTCTCACTCCCCTAGCCCCAGTGGTCCAAGTTCAAGCTTCCAGCCAGAAGAGAGATTCTATCTTCCTTCCCTGACCCAGAGGGACTTCCTTGTGGAACTGGGGGGTTCTTGGAGTGGGGGGGCTCTGGGGCAGCTTTACATTCCCCATGCGAGCAGTCCCCACACCTAGCCACCTCTCCAGAGAAGAGTGGGCCTTGACCCAGGACAGCTAGGATGAAGACACCAGCTCAAGGATGTGGGGTGGGTGGCTGGGAAGCACCCTGCTGAGTTGAGGACGGGTGAGCTCACTCCCTCTCCCAGTCTCGCCCTGGGGGATAGATTACAGTTTGGGAGCTACCATGGTCCAGCTCTCCGCCCAGCGGCCGGGCCCCGCTAGTGCAGGGGCTCTCGGCCAGGCTGCTCGGCCCAGCTGCCAAAGAGCCACCCCCAGCCTGGCCAGGCGCTTCCCCTTCCCCTAGAACCTCCGCTCCGGCCCCCGGGGGACAGGGCAGGATGCCCCTCCCTGAAGCCTCCATCAGCCACGGCCTCACGCCCAGGCCTGTGCTCACCCTCCCTCAGGCCTCTGGACACAAACTCCAGGGCCTAGAACTGTCCAAGACAGAGAAACTCACTGGAGTCCTTCCCCCCGCAGCCCCCATGAAACCTCCACCACCACCACCGGGCATAGTCCCACGACTACCCCCTGCCCGCTGCGCCCCAGACGCAAGCAGAGGTGACGCATTCAGGACTGGCCCGCCAGCCAGAGACGCCCTCTCACAGGTAACATTCTCAGCTCTGACATGAGCAGTCAGTCTCAAGGCCACCATGAAACAGTGACCCCAGAGCTGGGACCTCCCCTACAACAGCCCATCTGGCCGTCTGGAAGCTGAAGGGAGGAAGAGGGGGTCCATCAACACACACATTCCTGCTGAGCCCACTGTGGCCCACCCAGGAGACCCCCGCTCCCCCCACTATGCCTCTTAGGCTCACCCAAGCCTGGAGGAAACCAGTCAGCTCGGGAAGGCCGGGAGCCCAGCGGGATGGTCAGAGCCCAGGGAAATGCCAGCTCCCTGGGAGCCTGGATGAAGCCCGTCAGGGGGCAATGGGACAGCAGAAAGCCCTAGCAAACACCAGTTGAAACGTCCCATTCCCACCCCTCTCCAGGGGCGACCCCCCTGCCTCATGTGCACATGCCCCTGGTCAGCCCAGCTCCAGGGAGAGAGAGAAGCTGGGGTTTCCTGGGTGTGGTGGGGAGGTGAGAGTCAGCAGGGGAGAGTTACCAGCAGGAGTCGGACTAGCTCTGCCAGTCTGCTTCTGCCTGTCCCCAGGCGGTTCCCAAGTGCTGAGGAAGGTGATGACCACACCCCAGAGATCCACACACTCCTCCACCTCCACAGCTTCGCCCCAACCTCTCAAACGAGCTCCTCAGGCTTGGGGTGGCGTGCTCGGCCAGGGCCAGCCAGCCCATTCCAACTGAGCCTAGGAATCCAGGTCGGTGGTGCCCGAGAAACCCCCAGCCGAGGCCTTCCTGGGATGAAGGTGACCCTGGGACCCCCCTGCCCATTCCCTGCCCTTGACCGATGATGGCCATCTCCCTTCACAGGTCTCCCAGGAGTCATTCTTTTGGGTCCCACTTTGAGCCCTGGACCTGCAGTCACATTCCCCTCAACTGGCTGACTCTGCTCCGTGGGTGGGAGGGGAGCCAACCAGAGTCTGGCTGGTTCAAGTCCTCAGCTCTTCACAAACTTGCCCCGACAAGGACCCCCGAATCACTGCTTCGGGGCCCCCCAGCATCAGCAGTAAGCCCCACCTATGTGGCTTCTTATGTGTCCTGGCTTCCTGAACAATGTCGCTGCGTATAACCTTCAAGGACAAGGCTTTGGGGAGGGCCACAGACACCCTCCGATCCCCGTTGCCAATACTCCAGACCCTTCGTCCTCTGCTAGCCCACCTCTCATGCCCCCACCCCCCTTCCCGTCCTCTCCCCCCCACCTCACCCCTCAGCTGCGGGCTCCCTTCTCTCCCCACTGGGCATACACACCCGAATCAAGGGCTAGCCCAACCCATCATCCTTGGGGGCCAACGAGAAGGAAGCTTCCCCAATGAGCTTCAGAAAGGAAGTGAGTGCCACACCCTGCCCCAGGGATTTCCCTCCTGGGGGCAGAAGAGACAGAGCACCAAAGGAGAATCTTACTCCCCGAATTTAGACCCAGCCCTGGTGAGGGGGCCCTAAAATGCCTTCCAATGCATCTTCAACCTCTCTCCTTTCCCCTGACTCCGTTGCCTTCTTCTATCACCCCAGCCCTCCAATGCATCACTGTGTTGCCCAAAATCAACCCAGTCTCTCTCACGTTCTAGGCTGTGCACCACAGGGCACACAATCCCTGCAGTCAGAGGCTGGATCCTAGTCGAGGAAACTGTTTCAGAACCCGGAGGTAACTCTCTGGGTCCCTTTTCCTGCAAAGGTCCAGGACCTGCGCTAAGGACCTCGCTGGCACGGGAGGATCCCACGGTGCCTTTTCAGAGATCCACTCCGCAGAACAGGGCACCCAGCAGCAGGCTCCCTGGGGGCACCTCACCACCTCCTGGGTGGCAGCCACGCCCTGCGACAGGCACACACGAGGCTCACAATTCTCTGGGGCCACAACGTGCAGAGGCGCCAGTGCCCTCCCCACGTAGTGCAGGGGTCCAGCTGGATGCCCCTTCTGCCCATTAGGCTCCCCTCCCACCCACGGGGCAGAGTCAGCCTTGCTCAGACCCACGTGTCCCTCGTGGCCAGCGACGCCAAAGGGCTGCGCCCCCGCATCCCGGGGCCCTGGCACTGCAGGGGGCACCGAGCCCGCCAGCGGAGGGCCAGCCCTCGCGCACTGCACACCCTCTCCCGGCATGGGAAAGCCTTATATAACACAGTTCTCCGAACACACCCTAAGCCCGGAGACTTTCCAACTCTCCAGCAGGACCTCGCCCCTCCGCCGTCGCCCCAAGAGCGCGCCGCGGGAGCGGAGGGGTCCGGGGAGGGGAGCTGAGCCCTCCTCCCCCTACGCCCGCCGGACTCCGGCCCCCGCCTCCCACACAAGCCCCGTCGCCCCCCTCCCCTTTACCCCTCGCCACTCCTCCCCGAGTTCTGGTTTGAATTAGTCACCGGCTCCAACCACCACATTCCTCAGGCTGCTGGCGCCGAGCCAGGCTCTGGGGCGGGGGCCATCCCGCCCGGACGGGTTTGGGAGTGGAGTTGGGGAGAGAGCGCCGCCTCTGAAGGGGAAGGGGCGGTCCCGAGGGCCGCGCCGCTGCACAGCCCCACTCCCCGCCCACCCCCAGTGCAAGAATCTCCCCAATTATGTCCCCCACCCCCACTCCCACCCGTCCCGCCGCGGGGCGCGCTGCAAACTTCCAGGCTCCGCCGCCCTAGAGGAAGAAGGGATTTTTTCTGGAGCTGGGAACACAGAGGGGCAAGACTAGGGCGGGGCAGCCGAAGGGAGGCTGAGGGGCCGCCGGGAGCCAGAAAGGGAGAGGCTGGTGGTGCAGAACTGGGTGGGGCCCGGAGGACTCGGGACGCGAAGTCAGGGGCGGAGGTGTGGGGCGCGGGGAGGGACGGCGGACGGGGTGCGCGGCGCGGGGGCGCAGGGGCGCCGGGAGGGGCCGAGGGGCCGCGCCGCGATCTCGGAAACTTCTCCAGTAAACACGGAATAGGCGCGGAGCAGCTCGCCGAGCCACCGCCCCATGGAGAAGGAGGGGGTGGGACGGGTTACTGGGCAAAGAACCGGAGCCCGGCCGTGCAGCAGGGACAACGATCAGCCCTCGAGAGACAGACGGACTGGAGCAAACCGCTCCTAGGAGGATTTTCCAACTTTGCCCGACTTGCGCCCCTTCCAACGCCCCAACTCCAGAGGCAGAGCTCCTTTTCCAGGACACCACGGTTGGCCTCCCCGTGGCGGCCCGGGACTGCCCACCTTGCTCCAAGTTGAGCCTTCACAGTGACACCCATCCAAAGAGCCTCGCCCAAGTCCTGCCACCCACCTCCCCTCCCGCGTTCCCGGCGTCGCGTTCCCCGATCGCGCCAAGGTGCGCCGGAGGCCCCTACCTGCGCGCTCAGCCCCAGGGCACAGCCATAGCCGGCGCGGAGCCCGAGGTCGCGGTGCTGCGGCTGTTGCAGGCGGCGAGCCCCGGTCGGGGCGGGTCCGGCAGGGCGGGCGGTGCAGTCCCCGCGGCGGAGCTGCTCCGAGTGGCCGGGCCCCTGCGCGCGGAGGCGGCTCTTGTAACTCCGGCTCCAGCGGGCGGGTCTGCCCCGAGCTGTGGGGAGAGGGCGGGGCCGGGCGGGGCCGGAGCTGGGCTGGGACGGGCGAGCCGGGCCGACCCTGCTGGGACCCGAGAGCGGGCTGCTGGGAGGGCACCGGGGCCGCGGGGACCCGGGGGCGCGGCACATCCGAGGTGCTGCCTTCCCCAGCCCCCATCCACTGCCCACCCCGGCCCCACCGGGCCTGGATTTGCCCCCTGACTTAGGCGGGTGGCTTCTTCTGCAAGAAACTCTTGGAAGCTGGACCTGCAAATCAGCCCATTTTGCAGGAAGGACCCAAGGGGTCCGGCGCCTGCAGGGGCTTGAGTGATTCAGCCGCGACCTCCAGCCTGAAGCGGACCTTTGAGTTTTCTCTCAACGCTGCCCACTACCCTTCTAATCCTAGGCCCCGGGTTCTTCACTTGGTTCTTCACGCAGCCGCGCCCACTTCTCGCCCTCCCTCTTTCTGGGCGCCCCTCAGCCCCTCCCCGCCCCCAGAACCGGCCTGGAGATGTTGGCCCCACCTGCTGGAGTCAGGGTCACCAGCGCCCCACGCGCCACCGTGCCTCTCTGGCCGCTGCAGCGACACGGGAGTCAGGCCCGCACCCCTTGCAGGATCAGAGTCCGCGCTGCCTGCCTCCCTGTCCCCCACTTTTCTCTATTTCTGCTCGGACCCCCTCCTCCACCGCCCCACTCCCCTGGACGCTGAGTTTCCAATTTTACAGCCATTTCCCACAGCCACTTCTAACTACACGGAGATTTTATTAAACGTTTAATGACGGGGTGCGGGGGGGCCTTCTGGCTTCACCCCCATGAATCCTCTTATCCTCTCTTTTGGATGACCACCCACTGCCCACGTGGAGCCAGTTTGTCTTTCCTCTGGAATGCTGGGGAAGTGAGACCCCAGGCTGGAGACCTGAGAAGACCTGGCCCGCTGTTCCATCCTGAGTGGGCTGGGGCTGAGACCAGCGGCCCTGTCCTCTGAAATGGCAAACATGTTTACAGGCTAAAAATACCCAACAGCCAACTCCGCTGCCAGCCCTGGGGGCTGTGTCCCAGGTCCAGTTACCGGCATAGGGTACAGGCGTGGGGGAGGGAAGACCCAGCCAAAGGAGCCACAGACAGGCAGGCAGGCAGATAATGGACACAGAAAGGTGGAGACACGTGTGTAGGCATTCAGACCGGCACAGACATGCAGAGACACATAGTCAAAGCACAGACTTGGGCACTGGCAATCTCTCATATTTTCTCTCTCTCTCTCTCTGTCTCTCTCTCTCTCTCTGTCTCTCTGTCTCTCTCTCTCTCTCTGTCTCTCTCTCTCTGTCTCTCTCTGTCTCTCTCTCTCTCTCTCTCTCTCTCTCTCTCTCTCGCACACACAGTGACTCAAACCTAGAGCAGAGGCAGTTCCACCACCTGTATCACAAGCACAGAATCAGAAACCCAGACTTTTAGAATCACTTCCACCTCCATTGTGGTCTGCTTCTCTTTCCCAGCACCTACCTTATTTAAAGAAAAAAAAAATTCAACTTTGGGATGCTTTAAAAAAATAAAACCAACAGCTAATTATTTCCGATATAAATTTTTTTAATTTTATTTCATATTAAATAACATGTATTCAGTTTTTTAAATATAGACCAAGAATACAGATAAAGTGGGCCGTGACCCTACAAATCTGATTAATCCTTGTTGCTGTTTCGGAGATAAAATCAATACCTCTATAGGGTGAAGGATGTCAGTACAGAAAAGCAGAACAGTAAAAAGTAGATGATTCCCTCCACCCCCAAGTTAGTCCCTCTCCCCCAAAATAACCACAGTTAACAGTTTATCAGAGGAGTATTAACTTTACGAAATGAATCATTTGGTTCCTTGAAAGTGTGAGGGTTTCCAGTGCATGTTAAAATGGGAGCTGATCGACAGGTTTTTCAGAAAGATAGCTACGATATGACATATGCCACAAAGATAGGGGTCTGCACAAAGGGCCATGGGAATTTAGAGGGAGGGGCTGAAACAGGAAAGGAAGAGTGTGGGAGGGTGTGAATATTGCGCCTTCGACTCAGCTGGGACTCCCTCAACCCCCCAGGAGTGAAAGAGCAGAGGCTGGTGTCCTGGGCTCAGAGCCAACTTATCAGCTCCATTGTTTGTTCTGGCCACCCTCTTGGTCAACAGAGAAGAAGGCAGGAGAGGCCGGTCTGGGGAGCAGCTGCAGAGCAGGGATTACTGTCCAGGTACTTGGTTCAGGGGCACGAGTGTCAGGATACCTGGTGGGAGGTGGTCCTGGGGAGTGGCTCCTCCCTGCTTCTAGGCTAGGAGGATACAGAAGGGGTAAACTAGACTCTGCCCCTAAAAAGCCATGACCCTATTTGCCACACCAAAGCTGGCAGGGAAAGGGAATATTTTCAACAGTCTTCAATGGTGCAACTGGAGACGCAACACTTTGAGAGATTTCTGCCACCCCTTCTCCTTCTGCCTACTGCTGTAGCCCCCGTCTTTCACCCCTCCTCCCCAAGAGCTACCTTCATGGTGATCTTGTCTGACACTGCTGTAGGCACCTCGTGTGTCAGCCCATTTAATCCTCACACGCAGGAAGGAAATGGTCTGGGAGAGGGGCAGTGATTTACCTAAAATCACATAACCTTCAGAAGCCGGACTCAAAGCTCCCATCCACATCTAAGCTCCAGGAGGGCAGGCATTGTTTGTTTCCTGCTGCGTACTCTATGTCTACAGCAGTGGCTGGCACCTAGCAATCACGCCAGAACACTTTGCTAAAAAAGTGAGTGAATGAATGAATGAATAAACTGCAGATATAACTGGCCCCAAAGCCCTTGTTCATCTTGTTTTTTTAAATAATTTTTTTGGCCATGCATGTAGGATCTTAGTTCCTTGACCAGGGATCGAACCTGCACTGCGCCCCTTGCATTGGAAGCTTGGAGTCTTAACCAATGGCCCACCAGAGAACTCCCCCCAAAGTTCCTGTTCTTTATACAACAGCATCCTGTACCCCACGAGGTTCCCCTCACTCTCAGCCCCCACATGTAGTTCTCTCATGCAGCTTTGCACAAACATTTACTGTGTCCAGCACTGGGCCAGGGGTAGGTGATGGTGGTGGTGGTGGTACAGGTAACGGAGTCCTTGACAAGATGGAATCCCTGCCCCCAGGTGCTTAGTCCAGAAGGATCTAGCCTCTGATGCTAAGCTACCTTGTACTGTGAGTCCCATGCTTTGGAAAAACTGGATGTCATTTTTTCTTCCAGATCTTTTACACCCATATCTTACTCCCCCCACAAAGACACACTATTTTTTAGTTAAAAGGAGTTCCCTCCGTCTGAACATTGTTTCAGATTTCCCCATCAAAGTAAGAGCTACCCAGTGATCTGAGAGGACTTCAGCCTTCCCGCTGGTCCTCCACTGCCCTTCAGAAGTGTCCCACACCACACAGTCCTCCAGACCCACTGGAAAAGCAAGGTCAGCTCTAGGACTCGTCATCACTGGGATACCCCAGCTTCACCAAAAGTGCCACTCCCTCCCCGGGGGTTCCCTGATTTGTAGGTAGTATGTGTGTGATGAACCCTGGGCTCCTGTGTTGCCAGGCAACGTGCCTCTGTTTTGTTCTTATTATGCCTGTTTCCATAGCAACCCCAAAGGGGCGCTCTGTGGGCAGGCCCTGTGCCAGGGGATTCCCCTTCCCTTCCCTTCTCCCCACAGTCCCCTTCTCTGAAATCAGTGCATGATGAGGAAGAAAAGATGCGATTGCTCTACGAGTCATCATGGCTTTTAAACTCTGATCCCAGGAAGGAAGTGAAAGGTGCAATCTGTTCTCAATCTCTTTGAAAGCAGACTTTTCGTCCAGTCGAGGGCCCTTTGGCATGTCAGCCTTAGGAGCACAGAAATTACTGTCACCCCTTTTTTGAGTCACAGGGCATTTCCCAGACCCCCCTCTCCACCCTATACAACACACCAGCTCAGACATGAGCATCCCTGCCAAGCACCAGGCCCTTCTCCATTCACTTTCAATTCTTTGAAAAATATATATTTATTTGGCTGCACCAGATCTTAGTTTTGGCATGTGAGATCTAGTTCCCTGATCAGGGGTCGAAGCCGGGCCCCCTGCATTGGGAGATCAGAGTCTTAGCCACTGGATCACCAGGGAAGTCTCTCACTTTTGATTCCTAATCTATCATCTTCCCCAATGGAGCAGCAAGTTTATTGGGTGATTCTGGGATCCAAACATTATTTTCTAAGCAATTCTCAAACTCCAAACTCAAACTCAACATAGGAAGCCAAGTCAACCCATCCTCCTCCAGCTCAATTCAAATCCTAGCCTGTATTTAAAGCTCAGGCTTCAAATAAGGAGTTCCTGAATTGCTCAGATCAGACAGCTGGGATACCGGAAACCCTCCCATTACACTCAGTCCTAATTGAGATCTTCAGGCCCAAGCAGAACCCAAGTTAAAGCTGATTAGAGAACAAGAGACAAGACCCAGGGCCCTGAGTAGAGAGACTGGGAGGTAAGAAGGCAAAGAAATGCTGTCCGGGCAAGTGAAGGGGGGCAAAAAGGGGGCAGGGAGAGTGGGGCGGGAGGATGCACAGTGACAACTGGATTCCTAGATGGCCCTGCGCTGTTGGGGCTAGGATGCTGGGGGAGCAAAAAGATAACAGGAAATGGGGACCCAGGATTAAGGGAAAGAAGTGGCAAAACAGGACTGAATGAGACTGTCAAGGGAGGGAGGGAGAGGAAAAAAAAAAGCCCAAAGCTGAGCTGGGGACTGGGCGGATGGACTTGTAAACAGGAGCCGAGGGAGGGAGCTGGAATGAACGAAGCAGCCAACGCCCCAGCCAGCTCCCCTCCCCAGCAGGGAGCGGGGAGCATGAGGGAGGCGCCGGGAGAGGGGAGCACCAGTCTCCTCTCCCCTTTTTTGGACTCTGCCTTTCTCCCACACTTTCCAGATTCCTCTGCTTTCCCCCCAGTTCCCCGGGGAAGGGGAGACCAGCCTGGGCTTCCCTCTCCGTCCTCTGCTCACACTTCCCAAGTCCAGTTTAAGGGGATCAGACTGAGCGGGGAAGGAAGGGGCCTAGGCTGCCCAGAGCCTGAGTCACCACATAGTTGAGGTTCCTGTCACTCGAAGTCCCGCCTCTGCTACACCCTGTGCCCTCTGCCCGCCGCCCCAGGGACTTGGATTGCTAGGGCTGACCCTGCCCTAGGACCTGCTCCACTTCCACGAGCCTTACTCAGGTCGGGGCTGTCCTTCTCGGGCTGATACCACCCTCTTCCTGGCTTCCAAAACCTAGTGTGCTTTGTCCACCACTTTTGGGAGAAGCACCCTTCTGCTCTTTTTTTGGGAGCAAAAGTGACTCAGTTGAGCGGCTGCAAGAACTGTGGAAAGAGAAGCATGCACCCCTGATAAGTCACTTCCCTCTCTGGACTCCAGTTTCCTCTTAGGTGAAAGAAAGGGACTACGTGCTGTGGTCTCCCAGAGGTACATTCTGTAAGACTGAGTCAAAGAGATGGAGAGCTGCTATTGAACACAGTGGGATAAAAGGGGTGTGTTTGCTAACCCCTGTCCTAACAGTAGAAGTGGGCGGGGCATGGGCACAGGCAAGGCCACCGTAGGGCAGCCAACACCCCAGGCAACTCGGTGACTCAGGTCCCCGCACAGAGGCCGACAGGCAGGAAGGCACCCCGCGGCTCCCCTGTGAGTCAGGGAAATGCAGATCTCCGTGGAGAATGACCAGCCAAGGTCCCGCTATAACCAACTCTCCCTTACAACTTAGAAAGCTTCCAATTCCAGTGTGGGCCCCCGCGTCCCTTTGATGAGTGCCCTAACCTCCCCGACCTGGCTCCCACTCCTCCTGCCTGGCCTTGGCAATCCTTCTGCCTTCCACTCCATAGCCCTCCCTACCCTCCAATGGCTCCCCTGACCTGCCATGTCCCCTCGCTTACCCCTTGGCTCTGCCCATCCTCACTATCCACCCCCATCCTGGCAGAGCCAGCCAGATGATTGCAAAAGGGCTGAGCCAGCGGGAGAGGCCCTCACATGACAGCTGTTCCTGCTGCGGAGGGGAGGGGGCAGCTGGAAGTAGAGGGAGGCACATTCCACGGGAGATCTGATCAGAAATAGCCCCAAACACTGAATGACCATCCAGCTCTGGCTCAGCGCAAAGCCTGCCCATTGTATAAAACAAAGTAAGGTCAACAGGCTGTCTTTGGAATCCCGAGGAAATTAGGAAAACAAAAAGGGGTGGTTACAGCAGGGGAGGGGGCTACAAGAACGAAAAAAATCCAGGAACGTCTAGAGATCCAGGGTCACGAAGGATACCTTTGCCATTGACCCAGCCCTAACTACCCAAGACATTCTCCCTCTTACAAGAGATTCAAGTGAATATAGGGTTACTCTCCAGCAACCGCCATCACCTACCACTCCACCCATCCCTCGGGTGCTGAGGTACTGGGACACCCCAGTCAGTCCACTGGAGTAAAACACAGCCTCCTCTGGGAGCCATGCCAGCCTGATTAGAGCAAACAGACAAGAGCAGGTGGCATAGTTTCTCTAACCTTTCTGGAGCGCCAATATTTTAGCTCCATAGCATTAGGCAAAGAATAAAGACAGTGGATGCCCCAGAATGACATTCTGACATACACAGAACCGATCAAATCACGTGGGGGAAGTGACAGTGTCCCAGAGGTACTGCTGATGGGTGAATCAGGGAAGCCACACTCACCCAGGAAAATCCATTTCATGTTTGGAGGGAAAGTTTGCATTCTGAGGACATGCCATGAAAGGTTGCCATGAAAACCACTGTATCAGTTTCAGAAATGACTGGGTGGAGTCTTCAAAGCACTTCATGCCTCTCTCTTCAACATTCTAGACCCTTCCCCCACCCTTCAAAAGGGGAACTGGCACACGTGGGGCATGTGGGCAGCTGGTGGGATGGGTCCGACCCAGTGTGAGCAGCAGCTGTCCAGCTCCGGCTCCAACCAGGACATGAGGAAAAGATAATCTAGGTCTTTCTTGGAAGAACTTAAAAGGCTTTTGACTTTTTAATAAGTGACTTAAGCAGAAGCACCAACAAAGCTAAAATAAATAGCTGCTTTGACCAGTATCTACTGGTTTATCTACAAGTTAAACCAAGACTCGGCCTCCCATTGACACTCTAGCCTCTGTAAAGATTTTATCTGCAGTCAAAGGCACCTCTTGAGCCCTGGCCCCCTCTCCAGTTTCTCACCCTCTCTTTCTGGAGGCGCTGAGAATCTGTCCAGTAAGCGGATGAAACAGCCTCCTCTTTCCCCCATCCCTTTTCTCCAAGACTCTGCCCTGTCCTCAGCTCTCGACCCACTCGCAGCGCCCTCATCCCTTTCCACCCCGCGACCCCAGCGCCTGTCGGCCTGAGCCGCACCCTGGGCGCGGGTTTGCCAGCTCCTGCGCGAGCCTCCCCTGCACGTCACGAAAGTGACTCTGCCACGGGAAACCTCCCCACCGCGCAAGCTCTCACTGGCTGCTGGTGGCGAGCCGGGCCGGGAGCGCCCACGCCCCGCGCTGGGAGGGGCGGAGAAAGGGGCGGGGCTGCAGCCAGCAGCGCGGAGGACGAGGGAGGGGGGCGCCCAGCTGGATCCTTTAGGGCGCGAGTCCCCAGCCTGCGGCGGTGAGGTGACTCAGGGCTCCCCGGGGCAGGGTGGGGACCGAACTAGCTACAGATGTATTCCCCCTTACCCCGCCCCACATCTGCCGCTAGAAACTCCTGCGGTTCATCTCTTTCGAGCCCACCCCTGCAGGGTAGAGGCCCTCCCATCTCACCCCGCCTCCCCCTGGGAGGCCAACAGCAAGCCTTCTAGAGGCCACAACCCCCTCCCTTCGGCCTCCCACCCCACCTCTGGCTTGCGGGTCCTGGCCCTCCCCCAAGCGCAGGCCTGGCCTCCCGACAACCTGGCCGTACTTCCTGGCACCAAACCGCCCGAGTTAGAGGCGCTGGAGGCAGGACGTGTGGATGAGTCACTCTTCCTGCAGTCTCCGAAGGAGGCTGGGAGGCGGTCCAGGCCCCCCACGCCAGAACTCCGCTGTCCACGTGGGCTGCCAGGCCCGCCGCAGCTCGAGCTGCGGCCCACCCCGCGGAACCGCCGCGGCTTCCCCTGGGCCTCTCAGGCTAACCCTTCAAACCTACCTGCCCGGCTCGATTTCTCCTGCCTGTCTCCAAGGTCCTGGGAAGATTAAGGGTACCCAGGAAGGTCGGGAAGATTACACAAGACAAGGAGCAGGAGGTGTGGAGGGAAATGGAATCCGGGAGGGGTCTGACAGGTTCTGTGAGGCCCCAGCAACCAGCCTAGGGCACATCCTGGCCAGCACCTAGCACTCTTAGATCCTATCCTAGAGGAGCCCAGAATATTCAGAAGCAAGACAGGTAGGTAGCAGGTTTGGATCCAACTCAAGACAGAGCTACCAGGGAGCAAAGTCTGAGCAAGAATCAACCCATCCCCACCCAACTGGATTCCAAATCACAACGTTCCCAATCATTTATTCACAGAACCCCAACTGCAGTCAAGGTCTTATAAAGCTACCAGCCCATACCCACCAGTACCAGGTACCCACCTGTACCAGGAGAGATCACTGTGTTCCCCTCTCTAGCCAAGAATCCCCTTCTTTGTGCCTGGACTAACAGGAATGGAAAAAATAACCAGTTACCTATAACCTGGAGACCAGACTCAAGACTTTCTGCATATGCCTCAAAATGTGAACCAAACCAGGTTTCCAACTTCACCTGAGCTGTTAAATTTACAGGGAGATCCATAAGGCTTTTTACAAGACAGAAAAGACCATCAGAGAAGGGCAAGTTATCTCTGAAAAGGGTGTAATAAAAATTAAGCTCAAAGGAAAAAAAAAAAAAACAACCAGCACTGGTCTGAGCAGGGTTGTTAAATGGCATTTATGACTGCTCTACATTCCAGGAAGCAGCAGGGTGTGTTTATGCTACAGGATCCAGGGACACCCACTGGGTTCAAAATTCTGCCTCCACGACCTAAAACATGTGATCACAGGCAAGTTACTTAAATCTTGGAACCCCACTTCCTTGTGAGAAAGTAGGGATACCCCAGAGACGATCCGCTGCCAAGTTGGGCCCATAGGCCAGTTATCTGTTCCAAGGAGTCTGTGCCTTGTCTTGTTGGTCTGAAGTGTTAAAACTCTGATCCTTGGGAATGGCTGCTGGGAGTCATGTTAAGTGGCTGGGCGTGCTGCGCTCTCACCCCACCAGCAGGTACTCTCCCCTGTCACAGGGGAGGGTCTGGAATTAGGTAGTTACAAAGCCCCGTGTCACCACCTCCTAACTACATCCAATCTTTCCCAGCTAGGCTAGAAGATGGTCATCATGGAAGAAGCAACGCAGTAGAACAAAAACTGAGGAGCGGCCTCTCTGCTCTTCTGAAGACTTCTCTCCTGCGCAGGGAGGTCCTGCAGGCACAGACAGAACCCTGCTCCAACACATCTACTCCCCTCTGAAGAAGCCATCACCCACAAAGGAGGCAGCACAGGGAAGGGTTCAATGTTCAGTTTCCTTTAATGACCCCCATTCTCCCCGAAGGGCAGGTGCAGGCAGCTGGGCGATGGCAAGAGGTATTCACTTGAAGATCTTGCCCTGATTGAAGGCTTTGCCCACATGCTGGAAGGCCCCTTCCCAGCAGAAGTATTCTCGAACCAACGTCTGGGTCTCCTCGCTGCCGGGATCCAGTTTCCGCCATGTGTATGACTCGTAGTCCACCTGCCAATCTGGACTCAGCTGGGGAGAAAAAGTCAGGTAAGAAGCATGTGGTCAGGTTATCAGACACTGTCCCATACCTGTTACTTCCAGCTCAGACACCCATCATCAGAGCCCGGGACGCCTGTGAACATGACTGCTCTTTCATGGACACATTCCTTGAACTCTCCAGGGCGCCCTCTGACTCAGGAATATGAGTGCATTTCCCAAATCCTTGCCCCACCTTCCCTGCACCTTCCTCACCGGAAAAGCAAGCTCCTGGCCTCGAAAGACCCAGACCCCAGAAATGGAGCTGCTATTGTTGGTTCCAAAGAGAATGACACTGGCAAAGGCATTCTTCCTCAGTTTGTCCAATCGCTGGAACATTCCTAAAGGGGAATAAGAACATTCAGCCTTTGAAATCACATCGCCCACTACCGTGGCCTCCCTTCCTCCCCCCAGAGCCATCTTCTCACCAGTGATGAGGTTGCAACTCATGAAGGTCTGGGTGAGCTCTTCAGGGAAGCGATACTCAGAGTACCACAGGGACCAGCCATCCTTATCAAAGTGATCCCAAAAGTACGGCAGCGCCACGGAGAGCGTATCCTCGTTGGAGTACTTGCGCTTAAATTCATCCAACACAAAGGTACTGCACGGAGGGAATAAAGCAAGAAGTCAAGGTGGGGAAGGTCCTACTGAGGCAACAGATGTCGCCAGGCTGAAAGAAGCTAAGGGCGTTTCACTCCAACATACTGCTTTACAGGAAGTCACTGGACTGGCAGATGCATATCTCCTCAAGGGAGGAGAGCTGAGGGGTAGGAGAGGGGGCCAGGGCAGCTAGGCCCAGGGTATGCAAGGCCCGGGGTGGGTGGGGCCCAGGAGGGCCCCAGGGCCATCTGCCCCAAGAAAGATGTGGGAGTTGCTGCCCCCTGGTGGAGGCTCACAGCGAGAACTCCTCTTTTTTCCTGTCTGGCCCCTCCCAGGGCTCCTCTCCATGAGTCACACTTGGTTCCTGACTCACCCAAGTCGCTGCCCACACCCCCACCCCCATCACACAGGCCTCTTCGGGTTACACACACTATAATATGACAGCAATGTAAGAGATGAATGTTTTCAAAGGGCCGCCATGCCAAATCCTACAACCGCGTCCTTTAGTTACTCTGCCCAGAAACAAGTTCAGGTGCTAAAAACCCCCCAGGTGGTCTCTGAAGCAATCTAGCAAGGGGACAGACACCAAGGATGCCAGGGTCAGAACAGGAGGTGTCTCCCACCATGGTGAGCAGGGCTTCCGTTCTGTCCTTTCCAATCATAAAAACAGATGCTGACTGAAGAAGATCACTTGTGATGCCTTAATATTTTAATGTATTTCCCACTGGTGGTGTTCCAAAGATGTAGCTCTGTGCCTTACACAATTTGTTCATTGCTTGGCTACTGAGAATGTTTTGCAAATGTTTTAATGGCTAAATGATTTTCGACTGCATGAACGTGACATAAATCTCTTAAACACCGTTATTCTTAATGTTTAACTTGTTCAATTATTAGTATAAATAAGTCAACAAACTTCTAGAGTCAGAGACTGTTACCGTCCCTCCTTTTATAAACAAATACGGTTAAGTAGTGTGACTTGTTCACTGTTACAATGTAGCCAAGAACTGTCTTTTAACCAGAGGTCCTAGGGTCTTCCCAAATGCACATCAGAGACCTCATCTGAGGAGCTTTACTGCCTCAACCACCTCAGAAAGTGGAGCTGGGGAGTTTTCTTTCACTTCCTCCTGAACTTTATTATTCATGACCATGTGTCCATTTCTCCTCCTAAACTGAACACAGGCTCTAAACAGCTCCTGAAACAAGTTAGCTGAAAGGCCTTAAAATAACTGAAGTTAACTCTGGACTCATTTGAGGCTTATCTCTTTGAAGACACCCCCTTTAAGAATCCTGGGGTAAAGCATTTGGGCAGCTCAGGAGAGCACCACGGTAATGCCACCAACAGGTATGAACAGACACGCCAAAACAGTAACAAAGAATGCACAGTTCAATAAAGATTTATTAATGTTTACTGCCTGATTTATTTTCTGCCCAGTGTACAAACCCAAAATATGTGAATGTCTCCAGCTGTCTGTCACAACAGCATATACAGTTTGGGTTGGTTATCACATACCAAAATGCTGCTCACTCCTGACCTGATCTTGTGCTCAATGGTTCAGAAACACATCTTTAAAGAGCAGCTGTGTCAGGAACCTCTTGTATGGAACCACTTCATGCTTGGGAGGAAGATATCTCAGCTACAGCCCAAGTTGGTCCCCAAATTGGAAAGCAGCGGTTTCTTACAGCAACTATCCAGTACCATGCTTGTCGCTTATAACCACACATACTTCTTATGCCCACCACCAGTGTGTGCTCCTTCATCCCATATACAAAGCACTACAAAATGGGGAGGTCAAACAATCCTGCATCCCAAAGGCCCAACTAGTGACAAGACAGATGGCTTTGGGAAAGGCAGAGTGAGTGGGCAAGAAAAACAGAAAAGAGAACTAAGTCATGTGACTACAGAAAAGACATTTCTCATATTGCTTGAAACTCGTTAATAAGGTGACTTAGAGCAGTGGCTGAAGAAAGATATGATTCTAAAAATCTCCCCTCTACTGTACTCTTTCTTCCAAGAACCCTACACAGTCATCCACCTCATCTGCCTCTGTCTCCTTGAGGGGTTTAACTCCCTTCGTCTGGGAAACAACCAGACAAGCACTATATAGCCATAGTCATCATTCTTTCTCTTAGTGAGCAATTCTGATACAGGCTGGTGCAGCAAAAAGACAATCAAAGGCTACTGATGCGGTGTCTGCTGCCTCAGCAAAGCCAGCCCAGCAGAGCCGATGCCAGGCGCTCTCTGCATCTTCACCCTTCCTGCACCCCTCGATGTACCAGTCCCCAGCCATCTCAAATCTCGACAAGTGCACCCAAGACCAAAAACAAGTCATGAGCAAGTCACCTCCACACTGAATTCTGGGCCCGTCTGCTTTCTTTGCTAGAAAGAAGTTCTGATATTCTCATATACCAGATGCACTAGAAACTTGCTTTTTGAAAATTCACCCATCTGTTGTTGATAAGCAACTCAATTTTGTATGGACAACCTAAAATCCCAAGCCCTCCAACATCCATACCTCTTGGGCAGATGGGCAAAGGGATCCTTGGCCTTCGGCTCGGCAGCCAGCGCCTGCTCACATTCATCCAGCTCCTCCTCAGGAGCGGGGGCAGCCGCCTTCTTCTCCTCTTTGCCCTCCTTCCGCTCTGCCTGGGGCTTCAGCTTCTCTTCTCGAGAACCTTTCTCCTTCCGTGGGGTGTCCTTTTTAGGCTGGCTCTCTGCAAACTTTTTAGCTGGTGCAAAAGAGAGGGAGAAAAGTCAGTGTCTGGCCTCTTTCCACATCCCTCCCAAACCAGGTACAAGCATAGTAAAGGGAGGAAAACTGCTAGGGGGCCAAGTAAGGGATCCAGATGCTACAGTGCCTGCCGCCAGTTCACTGTACATCCCTGACCAAGACTGCAACCCTCAGCAACTAATACATGCACACCAGGACTCTACGTGTTAACACAAAAGAGTGCCAGCATATGGGTATGTAAGAATTAACAATGTGTAAGAGTGTCACACAAGATTAGCTACTACACACGATGCCCTATGTTCTGTGCGTCCAATAACCCAAAACCCAGACAGGAAATCAAGGGGTTAAGACTGAGCAAACCAGTCCCCTGATCCTGCCCGTATGTCCCCGGACCTCAGACTTACCATCAAACTGGGCCATTTTCTCACAGAGTTTCACCTCTCCCAAGACAGCCCGGAACTGGGGCTGGTTAATGCAGGTGAGGAACCAGCGGTTGGTATTAGGGAAGGCCTGGCGGAAAGAAGGCTCCAGAACCTGTCAGGATGCGAGAATGGACATGAAGTCAGTGGAAGGAAACATCCTGATGTGTCTGAGCCAGAGCCAGAGCCCCATGCTTCTGTCTACACTGAAGCTCCAGCTCCTTTTCAGCCCCCAGACACCAGCTTTCCCAGGAGGGCTATGCCCATCTACCTTACTGGTCTCTCTCTAGCAGCCCCATCCAGTTTAACGGATGCTGGTCTCACCGTCCATTCACTATGCATGGACTTGGCAGGAATACTGAAATCATCCCTTACTCCTTTTACAAAGTCACTTCATACCTACAATTTCATGCGTCAGTAAAACTGAAAAGGCTGGGACCAACAGAGGGCTACCAACTCCCTCTGCCAAATAAATAACAAAAACTACCTACATGAACTGCGTGATACATGAGAAATACACGTATCATCAACGTTCAGAAAGTAAATGTTTGACGGCAAAAAAAATGTTTTATTTCAGAACGACAGTCCTTAAACTCAGCTTCATGAAAAATTCATTTACCGTTGTTTCCATTTACCAAGATCAGAGGGAAAACAATGCAATCAGGGCCACGCCACCACCACCTCTGTAGGGCTGGTTCTCAAATCCTGCCCCACGACTCTCAAGCTACATGTCCTTGGCGGGCTACATTTCTCTCGCCCACACAACATACAAAGACTCACTAAGATGGTCCCCGTTAGGCCCTGGCACAGGCTCTGACAAGAGTAGGTGCTTGTTTCTTTGCAGTTATCACATTACTCTTCTGGACCAGCATCGGTTCAAGGACTGCTGTTTAGAACCAGCAATGTGCCATCTTCTTTAAACCAGTAACCTCAATGGTGATTATTACTACCTTAGTTTTACAGATTCCATGCGGAGAAAAAGACTAATGGAATTCACACACACAGCCCCCTCCAACACCCACCTCCCTCAACAGCCAATGAGTACTGAAGCCAAGAACTATTCCAAGTTCTGCCTCCAAAGATCCTAATGCTGAAGCCCCAACCCCAACTCTGTCTTCACAACTAAACACAAACAGGCTGCCCTAGAAACATGGGAACAAACTACACATAACAGCTGCCAAACGGAAATTACGGGCGACAGAAGAATACCGAACTTCTCAGGAGGGGAAGCAGTTGTGATGTAAGAAGATGGGGTTGGGGGTCCATGTTAAAAGAGAACCAGGCATGACTTTCTCGACATAATAGAAGTCATTTTTGGCCTAAGCCATTCTGTGACCTGAACCTGGCTATAATACTTGTCTTTGAACAGGTCATAGTAATGAATGATCTTAAGGCCTTCCCTGGTGGCTTAAATGGTAAAGAATTCGCCTGCAATGCAGGAGCCACACGAGATGAGGGTTCAATCCCTGGGTCGGGAAGATATCCTGGAGAAGGGAATGGCAACCCTCTCCAGTATTCTTGCCTGGAGAATCCCATGGACAAAGGAGCCTGGTGGGCTACAGTCCCTGGGGTCACAAAAGTCAGATACAACTTAGCGATTAAACCATCAACCATCAAAGGAATAAAAGATCACAGGAACAAAAAACTACAGAAAGAAAATTAACAACAGCAAAAATATTATATCAGTAGTAAAGACTCCCAATCTTGTTTCAGTGATAAGATTAGCCTAAAGCCCTCAACTACCGGATCAACTGGAACCAAAGGGGCAATGATGATGGCACTTTCTGACCCTCATGACTTCAACTAAGGTTCAAACCATTAGCCACCCAGGCCCCTTCATGAGAATGCGTGTGCGTGCATGCTCAGTCACATTTGAGTCTTATGACCCTATGGACTATAGCCCGTCAGGTTCCTCTGTCCATGGGATTTCCCAGGCAAGAATATTGGGGGTTTCCATTTCCTTCACCTTAGCTTGAAACTTCCAATTTTGCTGTTAGGATAGATGCTTGCTATTTTCCTTACCTGCTACAAGCAATAATAATAAATCCTTCTTTATCCTGATCTCTGGCCTGGTAGTTTTTTGGCTCAACGCCCCTCAAGAGGCAAGCCCGGTTTCCCAGTAACAGCGGTCCTCAATTAAGACTAGCTGATGGGGCTGCCCTGGTGGCTCAGTGGTAAAGAATCCACCTGCCAATGCAGGACACAAGAGTTCAAGCCCTGATCCACGAAGATCCCACATGCCACGGAACAACTATACCCTTGTGCTACAACTATTCTAGAGCCTGGAAGCTACAACTACTGAAGCCCACACCCTAGAGCCTGCGTGCCGCAACAAGAGAAGTCGCTGCTATGAGAGGCTTGCACACCATGACGCAGAGGATCCCCCACTCATCGCAGCTAGAGAAAAGCCCAGGAGGCAATGAAGACCCAGTACAGCTATTAAAAAAAGATCCTGCATGCCCAGCTAACACGTAGCACAATTAGATAAATAAACAAATACTTAAAAAAAGGACTAGCTGTTACCTCAGACCCTCTCACATCAGCAAAATACAGGCAACCTGGCAGACTTGTCACTTTGTTTCTAACCCTCACCTACCCACTCCCGACCCAGATTCTTTATAAATTTCACCTGTTTGTAAAGCCACAACAGGGTGCAGACAACTGTGATGTCAGCCAGCGTCACGCGTTCGCCCACCAGAAAAGTTCTCGTCTTCAAGTGAGCATCCAGCAGCCCCAGAATTCGCCTCACCTCCTCCTTTGCATTCTCTGTGGCCTATTGATTTAAAATGATCAGACTCAGCAGTGGGTAGCAAGCCCTGTCCCTGCCCTTCTCCCCCAATAACAGAACCAAAATAGCTATTCCACTGAGTCCTGGCTCGCTGCACATGTATCACAAATGAAGCTCTCAATGTTAAATTTCTTCAGGGTGCAGTCTGGCTTCATTGCAAACTGTACTAATCATAGTCATACGTCTTTGAATTTTAGAAGTCACCTTAGAGGTCATCTGGTCTAACTATACTCCCTTACCATCTGAAACAATCTTTTTACAGCAGAAATCTCTGGTCTGTCCACTCAGACCTCCCACCTCCACTGGGTCTGTTAGACAAAGAGTCCAGCTACCATCAACGGCCCAGCGCTCCCCAGCACTCCCAGCTTACATCCCAAAGATTAGGTTTTAACTATTTAGGTGTTCTTGGCATCGCCCTTCCTATTCCTTCCTCCCAGATGCTCAGGAAGCTGATGCCACCCCAGCCCGTGGTCTCCCCCAAGCTCCAAGGCTCACCTGCTTGTTGTGGTGCATGATGCCTAAGGTAGGGAACACCCAGGTGCTGGCCGGTGGCACTATGTCGCTATCAGCAAAGCTCACCCACTGCACCACCTGTGCTGCTGCCTCGGGAGTACTTCCCCGCAACTCCTCGTTGCTCACTGCAGAGGCAGGACATGAAGGTCAGAACTCTGGGGTTATGCCAAGACCAGTCCAGGTGCCTGGAAATTCCTCTTTTTGTCCACTCCAGCTCCCCCACCCTCCCCCACGCCTCACCACCTCCAGATCCTCCCACTCCCACAGCCACTGCAGATTACCATAGTAGGCAATGGCATTGCTCTCGAACACACAGAATCCATCGTCACCCTCAAAGGCTGGAACCTGGTGACAAAATAGTCAAAAGTAAAATACACAGCAGTTTCTCACTAGTCAAGTCCAGGAGGCAACTGTTTTGAATAGAAGTTTTTATATAAGGCTAATATCCCTTGCTAACCGAACTCTTTAGTATCTAAAACTCAAGAACCAAAACTACATGACTAACTTGCTACCCCCTACAATGTGAACTCACATAAGAAACCCCCCAAATTTAGATATTATTAGATATTTGTACATAATTCCTCAATCAGATAAGCAAAAGGCAAGAAACCAAGTCCTCTACTGCTGTCTATATTATCCAGAGCATTACCACGTACTACTCCACTGGACTTGACTTAGCATGGTTATTTATCTACCTCCGTAAGCCTCTTGGGGCAAGAATTTCACTCACAGCAGATATCTGACCTATTGACATTTGCACTGAAATCAGTCAAAATCCATTCAGTCTGCCTCGAAGCTTGTCTTTTACAGGAAATCACTGAGGAATTCTGTACTATTTTTTACTACAAATAAATCACCATTATCTCAAAATAAAAAGTTTTTTTTTTAAGTCTCTGAAGTGTAGGGAAAAAAAATAACATGAAAAGATCCCGTTTAAAGATGGAAGCCATTTTCAGAGTGATGGTTTCTCCGTTTTCCTTGGGTTCTCAGGACCAAAGGCCCCTCTTCCACTTCCCTACTCACCTTGCCAGCAGGAAATTTACGGAGAAATTCGGGGGTGCGGTTGGTTTGGCCAAAATGGAAGTGGGGTGGTGCGGAGAGCACGCGGACCTGAGCCCCGCTGTACTGAGCGGCAATGAGGGCCTTGAAGGCCCTCCAGTTTTCAGGATATGTGTACAGGGTCTGTGGGGAAAAAATGGGGAATAACACATTAATGACTAGAAGGGTCCCAGTCCTAAATGTTTCCAGGGAATGACTTCCCTGAGTAACCCCGATCCGTTTCACCTCACTCCCTCTGGTGAACCAAGTTAGTTCTTCCGTGGCTGCTGTCAAGTGTAACCAGAGTCCCCTGAAATACCGAGGACAGAACTACACACCGACTGCTAAATAAAGCTTGTTGACAGATTTGACCTTCTCTAAGGACGTCTCTAGAAGCATTCTCTTCCCCTCAAATATATTTCCAAGAAATACAGAACTTCTAAGTCCCTCAGACTCCATCTGCCGACAAATACACAGCCCTCCCTTCCCAGAGCCCTTGTTCATTCATTCATTCATGGTTCCCGAGTGCCTCACTACTCTACTGCTGAGCCGCTCACCCTTCAGAAGTATTACCCTTGTTTCCAAGACACACACATCGACCAAGACATTTCGGAGCCCCCTCCAAATAGCCACGGGAACCGAATGGCATCTTAAATCAACTCGGTCTCCCTAAAACCCTTTCATTTCTTGTCACGCATTCCATCTCTTCGGTCCTGTCCCGCAGTGAGTTCTCCGGGTTGCCTTCTCCTCTTCTATTAACCTGGCCAGAGAGGTCCAATTGGCCTGACTTCCCTGTCCGGAGACTCTTCTCGCTCCCAAACCTCCCCGCCGGACCACCCTTAACCGTGGCCAGCCGTACCTGCCCATAAAGACCCTCCTCTTCGCCCTGTCCCTCCTGTTGCCCCACAAAACGGTCGCAAAAGTTTTGCCAACCTGCCCGGATCCCACGTCTCGAGGCGGCAATGAACCCGAACTGCTTTATCAAGCTCCAGACTGCCAGAATCTGGCATCCGTTTTCTCCTTTACCCCAGACCCTTTCACCTCTTCGGCCTCCCAGAGCCCTAGCCTCAGTTCCCCTCTGGGGCCTGGAGGCCCTACTCTCGAACAGTACGATCTCTAAACCCCGGATCAGTTCCCGACTCAGCTGCAGAACCCCTCTGACGCCGGCTGAGCCCGCTCGGGCAGAGGATGGAGTCGGATAGGATGAGCTGGATCGCCGGAGCCGGCAAACTTACCCCAGCCGCCATGGTGATTCCGCAGAGAAAGGGGGTGGGGCCCTCCGCGCTGCCGCAAAGTAAGCCGTCAGGGAGAGAAGGGAGGAGGGAAGGGGAGAGCCGTGGAGAAACAGCAGCCGGAAAGCGAGGACGGCATAGAAGGCTTACGCACGACAGTTCGGTATCCCGCAGCAGCTGAACGGAAAAAGAAGTGGGTGGGGCCTGCTGGCCAGCGCGGAAAAAACTCGCGCCGGCGCAGTGGGGGATGACCAATCCGAGTCAGGACGCGGAGGTAGACCGCGCGGAGACGCTGAGTCCTGGCTGGAAAGCCGCCCCTTGCTGCTACGTGGCAGAGCTGTCAGCTCGGCATCTCGCGGGGCACCAGAGGCGTTTCCCTCCGGGTCGCCTGCCCCATGGTGATTTGGTAGAGGTCGTGCCAGACCCACATCTTGGTCGTGTGACGATCATTGGGGTGGCAACTGCGTGGAGATGAAGGAGTCCCACGCTCCTTTTGTTCCAGCTTTCTAGAGGAGAGATTGTACATCTAACCCAAGCCCAGGTCTGAAACCCTCCGTAAAAGTGAGGCTTTTTTCATTAAACCACTTTGCAGCTCAGAGATGCTGTTAATAAGAGAAGAGGCACTCTTCCGGGACCCGCAACAGAGGAGGGACTGAGGAAGAACACAGCCAAGTCCTGTCACCCTGGAGGGGCTGACAGTTCAAATGAGGGGTTGTCCTTTACCTGTGCTCAGATCTGAACATTTTTTACCCAATATGAAGAGAATGGACTTATAACCCTGAACCCAAATTTCAAGCCCCATCACCATTCATAATCTGGGTAGTAATGTAAATGAGGAAGGAAACGGTTCTTCCCAGGTGCAGCTCAAGCCACCACCCAGCACTCCATCTTTCCAGAACTCAGTACTGAGGGGGTCCAGGTGCCAATCACTTGCCCTGGGCATGAAAGGAAACAGCCTGGGAGACAGATCTGTTTTAGGGTGACAAGACAAGGTACCTCTGAGGCTGCACTAAGCACTTAGTGGGGAAGGAGTATCATCACCAGGTGGAAATAGAGGAAACTAGTGTTCATTAAACTAGCAGCTTTATTGCCTTTCAGGGTTCCCATCTTCACTTAAGCAGGTTTCGAAGTGCTTGAGGGAGGAAAACCTGTAAGAAATGATGGAGATCAGGGAACAGGCCTTGAGAATCCTGGAGTGGGGTCACAGTGAGACTCTGGTCAGCCTGGGAGGTGGATGCCACGAAGGTCAGGAGTGGCTCAGCCTCTGGCCTCTGTTCAGTACTGCTCAGTCCCCGCAGCTCCCGGGTGACCTGAGCCTCAGTTGCCAGCCACTCTGCTCCCGAGCCAGCACCAGATCCACCTCCTTCCTTGATTTGTTGCTGCAGGCGTCTCCGGGCACGCCTCCGCCCCTGCCACACACGGTGCCACAAGGCGCAGCGCCAGCTCACTGTGAGCGACACCCGCTTCTCGGCCTCGGCCTGAGACCCTTCGCAGGCTGCCTCAGGTCCTCTGGGCCCCTGCTTGGCCAGCGCTGCGGTGCCTGACTGCCCCTCTTCTCTGGTGGCTAGATGCTTTCCGGTCATCAGGGGCAGCTCCCCCAGCTGCCCAGGGCTCCGCATCACCCAGTCCTGCACCGACTCTCCAACCTCTATGACCATCTCTTCCACGCCATCTTCACCATGCTCCCCTGCACATCCCTGCTGCTCCTCTGGCCCCTCCTCACAGCTTTTTTTCTGTCCATCTAGTTTTGCTCTCTTGCTTGTCCCTCCCTGGGGGGGCTCCCCAGGGCCACCTCCCTCTGACCGCAGTCTCTTGGTTCCCTGTTCTATATGGCACCCTAAGGCTTCCCTTAACACCTGGGCCAGCACAGCAGTGAGCTGGGTGAAGGAAGCAGGGGGTAAGGGGATAGGTGTTGCAGAGAGGATGGAGCTGGGGGAGCTGGGCTGCAGAAGGGGAAGCAGGCCCCAGTCCCGACCCCGGGAAGACCGCCGCTGGTACTGGAGGCTTCGACAGTAATTGGCTGCCGCTCGGCAACAGTTCTGTAGCCTCCCGGCCACCCGGCTGGTCACGTTGGCTGCCACATTGTGACTCAGGTCAAAGGGGTCCTGGAGATTCATGGGGCCGAGGCGCAGGCCCTCTGAGAGATTAGAGGGCAGGCCCCCTGCCACAGATAGTGCCTGACCCTCCCGCAGGGACAGCAGGGAGCCACGAAGATCCCAACAAGAGACGCAAGAGAAGAACTGGGCCAGCAGGGAACCTGGAGGAAAGAGGAAGAGCAGGGAAAAGGGGTCCCTTAGAGGCCAGAACTGAGATCAGCCTTGCGCCACAGCCATTCCCTGAGCTGGACTTGCCTTTTCCCTCCCAAGTGGCTCAGAGGAGTGCCAGAGCCAGGCTCCTCTGATCCTAATAAACAAGAGGTCAAACCTCTCTCCCCACAGTGCCCCCCAGATACTCCCCCTTCCCCCTGCTAGCAGTATAACCTTGGGCAAGCCATTTCATTACTCCAAGGCACAGTTTCTTCATCTGTCAAGCGGCAATAATGATAACTAACCCACAAGGCTGCTGTGTGCCAATAACTGTGTCATTAACACCACTTGTTAGTCCTCTCCCAGGCTCCCCAGACTCACTCAGAGGCTCCTTATTGGTGCTGGGCTCCAGTCTTGAGGCATCTCTGGGGAAACTACAGTCCCAGCCATCAACCTCCACCTGTTCGCCTATGAAAGTAAAAAAGTTGAAGCTCAGCCTGTAAGCAGGAAGATGGGTGGGGGCTTGGGGGGTGGATATGGTAGTGACAGCAGAGATCTCATTCCCAGGAAGCTCCGTATGTCTAAGATGAAGAAGAGAGATGAAGGTCAGGAGATAGGGCGGGTGAAGGCCGGGCTGCTATACCTGCTTTCTGGGTGAGCTGGGACACAGTGGGCAACACAGGAGGGTCCCTGGTCTGAAGAAAATAGATCACGAGCAAGGTCAGGGCGTAGTTATTGAGAAGTGGGCCACTCCCTGCATAAATAATTAATTCTGGTTAGATCAGAGGCAGTTCTGACCCCCTCCTTGGCAGTTTTCTCAACCCCGCTTCCTTCCCTCCCCGAATCCCTGCCTCTGCCCAGACACCAACGCAGGCCCCGGTCTGTCCTGATTCATTCTCACCTGACAGCCCTCGACCCTGAGCCCAGCAGCGCAGAGTGTACACAAGGGGCCGTACTCGCCCATCCAGCTCAGAGCAGAGACTCAGGAAGCGGGAGTTGTGCAGGGCCAGCCTAAGACAGAGGGCACACAGGGTGTCAGGGCTCAGGAGCTTGTCACCCCCTGCAGCTCTCATTCCAGACTTGTGTAATGGCGGCCAGCTGGAAGAAGGCCAAAGAGGGTTTCCCGAGGTGTTTCTCTGACGTGATCTGGATAGAGTGTGTACAAAAGAACATCAGATGGGATGTCCCCAGTGGCACAGTCGGTAAGAATCCGCCTGCCAATGCAGGGAACATGGGTTTAATCCCTGGTCTGGGAAGATTCCACATGCCTCGGAGCAACGAAGCCCCTGTGTCACAGCTACTGAAGCCCTCGTGCCTAGAGCCTGTGCTCCACAACAAGAGAACCCCACAAACCACAACAAAGAGTAGCTCCGCTCACCCCAACTTGAGAAAGCCCTTGCAAGCAATGAAGACCCAGTGCAGCCGAAAATAATTAAAAAAAAAAAGTGAATGTTGCTTCTTAAAGAAAAAAACACACATCAAATGTGTTTGGGAAACACTACATCCAATAAATGTCTTGGAGAGTCACAGAGCATGTTATTAATAAGATTGATCAGAACATTTACTATGCAAAGAAACAAAGGGAGTGAGAAGGAGGAAAGAGCAAGTAGGAGAGGAGGGAAGGGAGAAACTGGCCTGTGTTAACTTAGCATTTCCCAAACTTATTCAACCAACTCAATTTAGGAACTCTTTCCTAAGTCCTTAAAATCAGTATTCCAAGAAACATACTTTCCAAACATTGAAATGAAAGCCAGACATGAGATAAATGTCAGAGAGACAGGACTAAGTAAGGACAACCTCAAGGCTCAGCTGGTGCAGGGCACCCCCCTCCCCCTCCCCAGAGTACCAGCTGGCCTTCCCCCACCACCTCAAAGGTACCGGTTACTGAGGGAGATGTCACCATGGAGACCTGAAGGCCGATGGCAGAACTTGACCACAGGGCACCGGGCAGAGGGCACGGTTTGGACTCGGTACACTCCAGGAACACAGCCCCGAAGGATGGATCCCACCAGCTCCAGCATGGCTCCCCCTTCTGCTTTCTCCCCCTTCAGGGCCTCTGCCAGTTCCACCGCCTTCCCCTGGTCCCCGTCTCCCTGGTCCTCCTGCAGCGGCGAGGCTGGAGGCAGGGACTGGGGAGAGGCGAGGGTCTCAGAGGCCAAAGCAGAGTCTGGAGTCCGAGGTGCCAGTGAGGAGGAAGGGGCTTCAAAGTCCAGGGCTTCCGAGTCTTGAGGAGAAGCTGGAGGCTGTGAGTCTGGAGGGGAGGCTGGGGTGCAGGCCAGGGCTTGAGGATCCAGTGGGGATGCCAGGGCCGAGTCCAAGGAGGGAGATTCTGGAGCCTTTGGGGCTGGCTGTGGATGGAAATGGGCTGAGTAACTGTCTTTCCTGCTGCCCCCTAACTGAGGAACATTCCATCTCTAAGATATATCTATTACAATTTATTATGGGCTGGGCCCTATTCTAAAGGCTTTATTATAAAAGTACTAACTCTTTTAATCCTTACAAGCCTTTTTTAAAATTAACCTTTTAATGCCATAAAATAAACAGTCTACATTTTACAAAAATATTACAGTCAGGAAAAGCAAAAAAAGGTAGAGGAACTGTTTCAGACTGAATAAGACTAAAGGAGGAATTCCCTGGTGGTCCAGTGGTTAGGACTCTGCACTTCCACTGCAGGGGGCATAGGTTTGATTCCTGGTCAGGGAATTAAGATCTTGCAAGTTGCATGGTACAGTCAAAAAAAATAAAAACAACCTTTTGCAGGGAAGAGATATATGGGAATTCTATACTTTCTGCTCAATTTTGCTATGAATCTAAAACAGTTCTAAAAAATAGTTTATTTAAAAAATAATAACCCTTTCCTACTCCCAAGGCAGAAACTGTACATTAGATGTTACAAATCACAGATAAGCAAAAACATAATCCACTATTGTGTGTCATTTCATATATATATCTCTCTTCCAGTAAGATATTACTGCCATTTTGAAATTTTTTTCCCCTGTTACAAATGTCACCTATTCCATGTCGCTTCATTTTATCCTATCCAATCACATCCATGTTTATCCAATCACAATAACCCTTTCAGGCAGGTCCTATTATCCCCATTTTACAGACAGCAACTAAGGCATGAGGGGTCAAGGGATCGCCCAGCATCATACGACCATTCCCACTAACTCTTCACAGCTGCCTCCACGGTCACATACCTGGGGCTCGTCCAAGTCCCCCAGATCCAGGAAGAGGTCGAGATCACAGCCATGGACGTCAAAGCTGTTTATGGAGGAGCCAAAAGGATGGACCACACAGCCTGGGTGCCGAGAAGAGAATAAAGGTCAAGAGACACTGCAGGGAATAAGTGGTAGAAGAACATAACGTGGCACAAAGATGGAAAAGCAAGCAAGTGAACACCACTAGCTGAGGGAGGCTGGGATGCAGACACAGAGGGCTCAGACAGAGCAGGGCAGTGACTCACCAGGGAAGAACTCTGCGAAGACTTCCTGCATTAGGGCCACCACAAGGCTCCGAAGCTGCCGCTCAGCCTCGGAGAGCTCCCTCAGCCCCACGAGCTTCACCATTTGTGCCTCCACGTCCGGGGCCTCGGCGAGTGCTTTGATCAGCTGGTGACTGTCGGGGGCCACTCTTTTGGGGGACCTGGAGGCTGGGCTCTGGAACTCTTTCTGCTCCCGTGGCCGGACCCTCAGGCGACGTCCTCCCAGGCTGTGCTGGGGCTGTGACAAAACAGCTTCCCGGGCACCCAGGTCCCCCATCTCCACGATGGCAAACACACCCTGTCAAACCACCACAGGGACAATGACGACAGTTCTGGAACCAAGAATCCAAACATGTGGTCTAACAGTAGGTGGGACTCTTCAAAATGGGGACCACACTATAAATTGGAAATATTTGCTTCCTATTTCCAGGACATCAAGGAACATATTTATTTATTTTTTAGCTGTGACATAAGGCTTATGGAATCTTAATTCCCCAACCAGAGACTGAACCCTTGCCCTTGGCAGTGAAAGTGCAGAGTTTAAACCACTGGACCACCAGGGAATTCCTGCTGGGGAACGTATTTAGAAAAGCAATTATCTCTCTCACTCAAATTGCACACATTTTATTCTCACCAACCCTGCATCTGAAAAACTTCATTTTACTTATTTCATCAAACCCCAGTCATCCCAATGACATTTCACTGGTTACACTAAACTCATCCCCTAACTTTTCCTGCTTTAATTAGATTCTTTTAACATTAAGAATCCATGTAATGATCACTGTGTTAGGTGTAAACATAAACACATAAACCCTGTTTCTTGTTTTAAGTCCATATTCTTTTTTAATTAATTTATTTATTTGGCTGCACTGGGTCTTATGTATGGCATGTGGGACCTGGTCTCCTGACCAGGGATTGAACCCAAGCCCTCTGCATTGGGAGCACAGTCTTAGCCACTGGACCACCACGGAAGTTCCCATTCCATATTCTTTTACATTCTCTTCAGTGGTAAAGTTAGAACCTCATTCTGCTTATAAAAAGGAGCCCTCTGTAGTAATTAAGACAGTGTGGTACTGTGACAAAACTTTAGCTAGACTCACTAAGAAAAAAAGAGCAAAGGCTCTGATAAATAAAATCAGAAAAGAAAGAAGAGAAATAACAGTGGATACCACAGAAATACAAAAGCCAAGAGAATATTATGAGATGAACACCCATACACCAACAAACTGGACAACCTAGAGAAAGGGACAGATTCTTAGAATCATACAACCTTCCAAGACTGAATCAGGAAGAAATGGAAAATCTGAATACTGATCATTAGTACAGAGACTGAAAAAGTAATCAAAACATTTCCCAAAAAACAAAAGTCTAGGATCATCAAAAATTTAATGCCTATCCTTCTCAAACTACTCCAAAAAATTGAAGAGGAGAGAACACTTCCTAACTTATTTTTACAAAGTCAATGTCACCAATATAAAAACCAGACAGAGACAATACAAAAAAAGAAAACTACAGGCCATTATCTCTGGGGAACACAGATGAAAAAATTCTCAAAAAAGTATTAACAAATCCGATACAATAATACATTAAAAGGATCATACACCACAATCAAGTGGGGTTTATTTCAGGGATGAAGGGATGGTTTAACATCCATGAATCAATCAACATGACACATACTTTAACAAACTGAAGAATAAAAATATGATCATCTCAATAGATGCAGGAGAAAGCATATGACAAGATTCAGCATTCATTTATGATAAAAACAATAAAACAGGCATAGAAGGAATGTACTTCAACGTAATAAAAGTCATATATGACAAACCCACAGTAAACATCATTCTCAATAGTAAAAAATTGAGAGCTATTCCTTTAAAATTGGGAGCAAGGATGTTCATTCTCACCACTCTTATTTAGCACAGTCCCAGCCAGAACCACTAGGCAAGAAAAAGAAATACAGGGCATCAGATTGGGAAGGAAAAGCAAAACTATCACTATTTTCAGGTGACATGACCTTTTATACAGAACACCCTAAAGGGCTTCCCTGGTGGCTCAATGGTAAAGATCACCTGCCAAGGCAGGGGACATGCATTGGTCTGGGAAGATTTCACGTGCCATGGAGCAACTAAGTCTGTGTGCCACAACTACCGAGCCCGTGTGCTGCAACTACTGAAGCCCGTGCCCTACAGCCTGTGCCCCGTAACAAGAGAAGCCCGTGCACTGCAATGAAGGGCAGCCCCCGCTCACCAAATCTAGAGAAAGCCATGCACAGCAATGAAGACCTAGCTCAGCCAAAAATAAAGTTCTTTAAAAAATTAGCTAAGTTTTCCCACATTCACTATGTACCAGACTCACAGCCAAGTGTTATATATGAATATCTATGTGGTAGGTACTAAGGCTTCCCCGGTGGCTCAGCAGTAAAGAATCTACCTCCAATGCAGAAGATGCAGATGGGGGTTCGATCCCTGGATTGGAAAGATTCCCTGGAGGAGAGCATGGTAACCCACTCCACTATTCTTGCCTGGAGAATCCAATGGACAGAGGAGTTTGGCAGGCTACAGTCCATTGGGTCACAGAGTCGGACATGACTGAGGCAACTGAGTATGCATGCCCGGTAGGTACTATTATTATCTCCATTTTGTATCTGAGGAGACATGAATAGCAAGGTTAAGTAACTTGCCCAAGATCTTAGTTCCCTGACAGGGAAGCCTAGTGCAAAATTAGCAATTAACAAATATTTGGCAAATGAAAGACTGATAGAATAAATAAATGACCAACAAGGTCCCCAGTGACTAAGTCTGACAAACTGATAAAATCCCAGCAGGGGTCGGGGGTGAGGGTGAGAGACACAAAGCTGGACTAGCCCCCAAGTACTGCAGTGCCCAGCAAAGTCAAGTCACATTAGGAACCAGCAGAAACAGTCTGCTGGTTTCTCTCCCTCGTTTCTTCTAGTGTGCAGCACACGTGACTCATTCTTTACCCCCAGAGTCATTCACTCTACCTTGTCCTTGTCCATGACAACACTGGCCACAGGTCCAAATGCCTGGAAGTACTCAGAGAGCTGAGTAGAATCCACATCCCGGGGAAAGCCACTGACAAACACGCTTCGAAGTCCTTGGGCCTTTCGAGTAGCTCGTAGTTCCACCAGGTGCCGGTGCTTCCGGCCTCCCAGGTGGGCATCAAGGCTGGGTTCTGCAAAGACAAGCGTGAAACAAAAGCATCTGAATCGCGCTTCAGTGTACCTACTCTGACTTTGTTCTCTGCATACCTAGATCCTAGTGATTCTTCCAAGCTGCTGAAAATGTGAGTTTTGAATAACAAAGTCCTGGCTCCTTTCAGCTTCCTCTCTTGTCCATTTGTCTGTACGGTGCATTCTAAGTGGTCACCAGGAGAACTGGCTGTACACAAGTATTTCTTAAACCACCTTTAAGTGTAAGATAGAGCAACACCTGCACACGGTAAAGAAACTAACAGGTAACTTATCTAGGTCATATATCAGTTCAGTTCAGTTGCTCAGTCGTGTCCAACTCTTTGCAACACCATGGATTGCCAGGCTTCCCTGCCCATCACCAACTCCTGGAGCTTGCTCAAACTCATGTCTATTGAGTCAGTAATGTCATCCAACCATCTTATCCTCTGTCGTCCCTTTCTCCTCCTGACTTCAATACATAGGTGAACTAAATAAATCAGGACCCTACACTATCTCCCACTTTTCATTTCTGAGTATAATACAGAGATTCCAAGGGCAGAATCAGAAGTCACACTATCAGGAAACAAATCCTAGCTCTGTCAAGCTGTATGAAATCTTGGGCAAGTAACTTAACCTCACTATTCATGTCTCCTCAGGTATGAAATGGAGATATTAATACTTCCTACCACATAGATACTATTCACACATAGCACTTCACCCGAGTCTGGGACATGATGAATGTGGAGAAACTTAGCTGACTTTTTAATTTTCTCTTTCCCTTTGAGTCAGCTGTTTGACATCACCAAGTGTTATGTGGGGCCAGAGAAGACTACCCTGGATTTCTGGCTTGCCCTACTGGGCAGTGGTAGGGCATTTTTCATTCACAATGAAAAAGAAAAATGAAAGATGTTTAGGTGAGATTATGATTCCAGACTTCAGAAGTGGAAGCTGAGGTTTCACTGGGCCTCTCGCACTGTCATAAAAGGACGTGGTCTCCTTTTCTAAACCCACCTTCCAAATATGTATACTTGGAAGTATACTACTTCACCACGCTACTTCACCATCTCTGGGGAGCTCCTCTTGTAGGGCTCCTTTCCCTACTACCTTCTCTGTGATCCTGCAGCTTTCCAAACAGAGGGTATTGAAAATTATCTCCATCTCTAGATTGTGAGCTTCTTCACCTCTCTAAATTCCCTCTCCCCGCCCTAGAGCTGGATAGTTAAAGAGGGAATAAAATAACGAAATTTCCGTCGTGGAGATTTCAGATACCGGGACGCTGGGGTGTAAGGTGCTGGGACTCTCCCCACTTTGTAATCCCTCCGGACGGCGGAGAGAAAACGGAAGTGAGACCCTACCAACAGACTTGGCAAGAACTATGACCTGTAACCCTATATTCACTAGGACCCAAAAACTAAACCGCCCCCCCGAGTAGCCACCGCTTACGGTTGGCTGTAGTGATGTGGCAGAGGCAGCAGCGGAAACCCCCACGAGGCAGCGGCTCGATATCTGAATCCACTGCAGCCATCGTGACTCTCCGGTACTAACAAAATGCAACCACCTCAGCCACGACCGGAACTCCCTCCTACAAATGGCAACGCTCTGGGAAGCAACTTCCGCCGGTCCAATAGGAAGTGACGTGCCGTCGGTCAATCGCGCGGTACACGCCTGCTAAAACCGAGCTCTTTCGGCTCAGGGTTCCGAGTCCTGCCGGAGTTAGGTCTCCACCAGCTTTTGGAAAACTGTCCACGATGCTTATCTGCATGCGGTAAGCCAATTGGTGTGCTCTGAGCGGTTGAGACGTTGATTGGCCCCAAGAGCATGAATATTCACAAGGCAGCCACAAGGTCTGAGCCGGGTTTCTTGCCTGGCACCCTCCTTGACAGCCGGCGGTTTCCTTGCTGGGTGACCTAGGGCAGGCTGTGCCCTCCTTCGAGGGGCAGTAGAGACCCATGGGGCTGTATCCTCAACCCCATATTTAAAAGTGAAGTCGCTCAGTCGTGTCCGACTCTTTGCGACCCCATGAACTGTACCCTACCAGGCTCCTCTGTCCATGGGATTGGATTGCCATTTCCCTGGTAGATAAAGGCGGGTCCTTCAGGCCCGGGCTGTTCCTAGTCTCCAAACCTTATGAGGACTCTTATCCTCTTTCCTCTACCGTCGGTCCTTTCTCAGAATGCTGTTCTGCGCCAGCTTCCTAGCCCTGATTGGGGAGCTCTTCCCCGCGCGCACCTTTAGAACTCCACGGGCCCACAGCCAGATGGCCTTTCTTCTTCAATAGCCGTCTGCGTGGAGTATTCACCAGATGCCAGAGCCTCCCGCCCATTTAAAGGCATGCAGCCTAAACTGCTGTGATGGCAACTGCGTAAAAACATTGGAGGGTGCTGATACCACAGCAGACCGCTGTAGTGGTCATTCCTCCCGACACTAGAGGTGTTGGCTTAGGCCAGGAAGAGAGCAAGGGAACTGAGGAGGCCCCAGAGACAGGGACCATGAGATAGAGGGGCGTATCAGCTGGGCTACGGAGCTCCTGCTGTGTTGATCAACCCACAGCATTGGGCTGTGAAAAGAGTAGCCGACCTGAGTCAGGCGTCTCAAACTAAACTCGAGGTAAGTCTGCTGCTTAGGCTTTTCCCTATCTCTAAAGAAAGTGCTCAAGGAGCAGACAGTAAGCTTAACTTTTCTCTCCCAAGGTGCTCCTCTCATTGGAATCAGCTCGTGTCTAATCGGTCTCCCAAACCCGAAAAGGCAGGAAACACCACAAGGGGGACCTCAATATCAAGGCAGCTGCTGAGGCTGGCCTTGGGGATCCTTGAAGTAGCAGAAAAGTAGGTGGCATGATCCTACAGTACCCTCCAAAGTGGTATACATCCTGCTCTGGCCTCTAGCAACTCCCAGAATTCCTTCAGTAAAAAGAAGAGGGGGAGTAAGAGTTGGAAAATAAAGAAGAAACTAGACACACACGCACACCCCCTCCCTCTATGGAATCCACTAGTCAATTCGGAGAACCAGCACATCGCAACTGTTTTAATGAAGCTGGTCCAAGATGGTGCTTGGGCTGCAGTACTGTAGGCAGCTGGGGAGCAGTCTGGACTCCACAGGAAAGCAATAACAGGACCAAGCCACCTGTCCAGGCTACATAGCACGTAAAGCTGTTCCCAGAGCAAGCCCCATCTGCACCTTCTCTATTGTGCTTTGTCCTTTATTTTCCCAATCCAAGACACACACCCCAACACACACACACCCCGTCCTATAGAAGCCACCACACACACACCTTCCTATAGAAGCCACCAGACACACACAAACACCCCCTCCTACAGAAGCCACCACACACACACCTTCCTATAGAAGCCACCAGACACACACAAACACCTCCTCCTACAGAAGCCACCACACACACAGCAGAGAATAGCTGAGCCAGGAGGAGCTGAAGAAAACAGCTTTTTATTTGTTACTATAAGAACCAATTACAGAATCCGAGGTTAAAAAAACAGACAAAAGGTCTTTATTTCTGAGAACTGGCGTACAAAAGGCAGAGGGGACAAGGGGAGGGAAGGAAAGAGCGAGCATAGGCTGGGATTGATACCAGCTTAGGGGCCTCAAACTCCATTTAGGAAAGTCCGGACACCGGACAGCAAGAGAAACCCCCAATTAGGAAAAAAAAAAAAAAAAAGACATGGCAGTCATGGCAGTGCACGCCCCCCTCCCCCAACCAGATACCACCACCTGGTATCTGTTTATTCTTCCCCTTCCCTATCCCCTTTCACAAAGGGAGGCAAAATTTTTAAAAAATTAAAAAACCCTCCCCCCCAAACTGTCCAAGACAACTGTGGTTCCTACCCCCCAAAACAGGCTAGGTTCCCACAATGAGCCAAGTTCCTGCAGACTGCCCTCCACCACCAGGCATGGAGAGGCATTAGAAGGGGACAAGCCTCCAAGTGCTAACACCAGAGGGCGCCCGGCCCCTCCAAGGACACACTCATTTGCTCCCTCCCTCCTTCACTCCTCATTCCCTTTGATACTAGAGGGAAGGGAGGCTAGGTGCCCTGTGCACCCACCCTCTAGCTTTCAGACCACCTCCCTTCCCCACAGGTGCTCAATCTTCCAGGACAATGGGCTCATTGGTGCTGGCAGGATGTGACGAAGGAGGAAGAGGGACTGGGGGCCGCACTGCCATCAGCGGCGGCTTCACCTTCAAGGGCAAATTGGGCCTGCGGGCAGCTCTCCGCATTTCCAGGTGGGTCAGAGCCTTCCGCAGGGCTCTGGCCGGCAAGAGAAGAGGCAGCAAAAAAACCAAAGACCATCAAGGTGAAGCTCCACATTCTACTACAATGCCACCTTCCAGCCCATCTTTTCCCAGCATCCCCCCTCCCTGCAACCCAGTCTCGGGGAGCTGCTCTTGCTCAGATCCTCCTATTTCCTTTCCCATACCCACCCATCTGGGTTGTTGACCTCTCGGCCCCTCCCATGGAGGGCTCCCTACCTGGTATCTTTTGTGGCTACAAACACCACAGGATTAGGTGCATCAGCTGGGTTGAGTTTCTGACGCTTGGCTGCTGGCTGTGAGCTTGAGCGAATCCCTGAGGCCAGAGGCCTTCCATTGGCAGAGAAAGGAACTCCTGCCATCTGGAAAAAGGTGGGGCAACACAGTGAGAGAGCGGACTCCCAGACACCCATCAGATATAAAAGCTATAAAAGCCCACCCAACTCCACTTGGCTCACTCACAGTCTCATAGGCCCGTTTCACCATGATGCCCCCCAGTCCCCGGTTCTGGGTCAGCTGATTTCTGTTGATCGGTGTCTTGGTACCCCGAGGTGTTTTTGGTTTCAGAGGTGCCTGGGCCACTGTCAGAAAAAAATTAAAAGAAACCATGGAGAACGTTCACACTTTCTCTATGAATACCCGAAAGTAGTGATGGGAGAGGGGTCTGACAAGTAATTAGCAGTATTTCAAAAGTCATATATGAACATGTTCTTCCATCAATCAGTATGTAATTATACTGGATAGCTTATGAGAAGAACATTTTTATCCTAGAAAAGTACAGTTAAGACTAACCCTCTCTGGACTCAGTGAGAAAGAAAAAAGCAGGGGAAGAGAAGGGTCTTTAATAAAAGCCAGACACCACCTAGCGGCTCCCCATCCTAAACCCACCCTGAGTCATCTAGCTCCCCATCCCTTACCCAGATCTTTGACGATAGTTGCCAGGGGCAGCCGCACCAGAGGGTGAATCTTCAGTGGAGTCTTGGCAGCCTTAGGAAGTCTAATGGAGCCTGGAGAACAAAGATGAAAGCTTCTGAAGGTGCGTCACTATTCAGGTCTCCTCGGGGGCCGGGAGCCAAGTCTTTTGGTTTTCGTCACACTGTGCAGCATGCAAGATCTTAGTTCCCTAACCAGGAACTGAACCTGCACCCCCTGCATTGGGAGCATGGAGTCTTAACCCCTGCGCCACCAGGGAAGTCCCAAGGAACCATGTCTAATCTCCTAACAAGCCCTTGCAGCCTACTACCCCTGCTGTCATTAAACACCCAGAGAAAACCCTGGTCTCTGGCCACAGCAACCCGAACCTGCCACCAGCCCAGCACTCCTGCCCTTACACTCTGCCTTGATGGCGTTGGCATTGATAGGGGCGTAGGGTCGTCGGGCAGCCCTCCTTGGCTGTAACAGGTCCCTGCACATGCGTCTGGCAAGACGGGTCAGCTTTGTGGTCTGGAGCAGGAATGTTTGCCTGTTCTTAGCCAGCAGCTTGGCCCGGTTGGCGCTGGTTGTGTAGGGGGAGAGACCTTGGGCTTCTGGTCTGGACAAATGACCCCTCGAGTGTGGCTCCTGGAAGGACAGAGGATAAAGGGAAAACAGTCAGTCACCAAGGCTCCCTTCTTCCACTGCCAGCAGAGGGTTTATTCCCACCTGATTTCTTTGTTGCTGTCCTGACCACCTGGCTCCCCAACCACTACACCAAGTCCGACCTCCACCACCCGCAGTCAAGCCATCACCTTACTGGAGCTGGGTGCTCTGGCCTTCGCCTAAAGCTCACATCAATTAGCTTACTGCTCTCCCCAACCTGCTCCTCATCCATCCTTACTGTGGTGCCCCGAGCAGCCCCCTCAAGCTGAGTTGGGGTCTTCAGTCCCCCGTACTTCTTCCAGTAGATCCAACAGGAAGCACAGAGGCGGCACTGCATGTTGGGCGGGCCCCAGGCGTACCACTGGGCAGACTGTGTGGCTGTGGGAGCATGGAGTGGAGGGAACAGTCAGGAGGTAAATGCCACTTGAGCCTCTCAGGCAAACACCCCACTCACCCCCGGCATCCCTTATCCCCCTCTGGAACTCACTGTGGCAACTCTCACAAGTCAGGCCCTTTTGGAATCCAGCCCCATTCATGCCAGGTTTTGAGCCCACAGAGATTATCTGGTTAGGGTTTGGTTTGGTGCTAATGGGAGAGAAACCAGGAACTGGTCAAGGAAAGACTTCCACTTTGTCCCCATAATAATTTGCCCCTGTCTCCTGTGCACCCCCCATCACTTAGAAAAGCACAGGTTACGGGCAGAGAGAGGAAACACACCCTACCCATCATACTTACTAGGTAGGGATGTAGACTTGTTTTAGTTTGCTGTCTGCTTCAGCAGCTTTCAATCTTTTCTGCGGGAAGGAGAAAAAGAAAAAAAGGATCAGAGCATCTCAGCTGGGGGTGGGGGGTGTCATCAACTTCAAAAGCAGAGGTGAGCAGGGGGCCTCTGGTCTAGCCTCCCCAGCCCAGACCTTACCTGTTGAATGTATCGGTCTGTGGTTTTCCACATGTAATAAAACTGAACTATGCTGGCCAGTGACTTCCAGGGTAGCTGAAGAGACAGAGAGAAGAAGGGTGAGCTGGGATCTGGCCCCAGAGCCTGGTTCCCTCATCTGCCACCTCTTCCACCTCTCCTCCTAGCTCCAGCAACTTACAAAGTCCTGGCGAATATCATTGAAATCCTTCCCATACTTCTCCAGGGCCTCTTCAAACAGCATAGCCTCTGAGGCTGACCATTCCTCCATCTCATCCCGACACAACACTGGCCCGCCCTGGGGCACCAGGGTTGACATGGCCTTAGCCAGATCATAGCCATTCCTCTGCAACGTATCCATTGCATGAAACTACAGAAAAGGTGGGAAGCAATGCTGATGACCTAAAACTCTCAGCACCACTCCCCTGCTGCTCTTTAAGTACTCCCCCCACCTCAGAGATAACCTCCTCCCTGCAGAGTTCCGAGGCTCTACAGGTCCCCACAAAACACAGCCCACCCAACTACCCACCAACTTTTGCTCACCAGGGTGATATCTCGGGAGGCAGCGGCTGCACTCATGTGCAGGCTTGGCTGCCGAATGGAACTGCTGCAATCTAGGGCTCTTGCAAAGGTCCCCACAGCTCTAAAGGAGAGAGTGAGAAGTCAGGGAAAGAAGAAAGTTCGAGTGGGCTGAGGAACGAAGCCAGATGAGGTGGGGGGGGGGGGGGGGGGCGGATAAAAAAGGACAGCACCCAGGCCAAAAATAATTAAAGTCCATCTCTTAAGAACATGACTCAGAACTACGTCCACACCGCCCACAGCCCATCTTCCCCATCCACCCACCCCTCACCGGGCCACCACGAGAAACTGATCAATCTGCCGGTCTGTGAGAGGGTTGTCTGGATCCCAGACTTTCATCTCCATCTTCTGTTGGTTCCGATTATCAGATTCTCCTGGGGAGTGGGGAAGTGGTATCATCCAGGAGAAAAATAGGTGCCTTGACACAATAACACCTCATCTCCTCCTTGGACGCTATTAGCCATCTTAACTCTCAGACTTCTCTTCCCAGTGTGCCCGTCTGCCCCCTTCAGGTTCCTAAGGTCCCATTCTGCCCGGGTTGTTAACACAGAGCCACGCAGACTGTGCACCACACAAAGCCAAGGCCCACCACTCAGAGACTTTGATCTTAAGACATCCCAGTGGTCATAACCCAGTCTCTCCTGCTTCATACCCTCTGCCAGGCGATCTGGGATCTCAGCTTGGTATTTGCAACCAACTCGGATCTCTCCCTGATCAGCTAGAAGTGTCTTCTGCATAGGGTCAAACACCAGTGAGTAAAAAAAGCAGTCCTGGAGACAGAAAGAGAGAAGGTAAGCAGGGTAGCAGTCCTCATAGGCAGGGGGCACGGGGGTTATCCAGAGTTCCCAAGACAGGCAGCCTGTCAACCTGTACCTCATCCCAGTCAGACTTTCTTCCTGCCTTTCGGGGCAATACCCACTTCCCTCCCTCTTCTCCCAACACTTCTTTCTCACCTCCTTTTCCAGGTACTGGCTCAAGATATCTGTCTCATTCAAGAGGGTCACACTGCATTTCCCCCTACGGGAGAGAAGTCAGAAAACCCTGGGTGAGCTCATTTCCTCTGCGCGGCATCTCCTGCACACCAGCCCCTCCTCTCCACCTTCTAAATAAGTACATGCAAGCCAAGTGGCCCTGACTGCCCCATACCTTATGTGGGTGGCTGGCAATGATTCGAATTGCCGAGAAAGAAAAAGTTCTCGGTGCTTCAGTTGATGTCGCTGCTGTTCTGACACCCCTGGCTGCTTCGATTCCTCCTCAAACTCCCCTGGGAGATTTAGGAGGAAGAAAGCAAGTCAGAAACTAATTCAGAAAGAAGCCACCTTAAAAACTCTAAGCCAGGGAAAATATTTAATGTTTTCCTCACATTCCTCAGGGACCTGCCTTCCATATCCTTACCACACCACCCTTACCTCTTAGCCCTCCCGTTGCCATCACAGGTGCTCCCAACTGTTCATCACTAATGAGTGCTCTTAGGGAAGAGCTGCTCAGGGTACAAGAGCTTCCCAGGTGACTCAGGGGTAAAGAATCTGCCTGCCAATCAATGCAGGAGACAGGGTTGGATCCCTGGGTGGGGAAGATACCCTGGAGAAGGAAATGGCAACCTGCTCCCAGTAGTCTTGCTTGGGAAATCCCGTGGACAGAGAAGCTGGCAGGCTACGTTCATGGGGCCACAAAGAGTCAGACACACTGAACACACACATGCTGAGAGTACAAAGGCTGCCACAGAAACACACGGCAAACCCAGGTGCCAATGCTCAGATACCACTCATACAGCACACATCTGCCCACACCAGGCCCAGCGAGAATATCACACTTGTCTCTTGCTAAACTAGCCTGGGGTCCAGAAATTCAGTGAAGATAAATAAATAAATAAAAGCATCACACAAAATTGTGTTTACCAGTTCCTCTGCAAATTTCAGGAGACTCTGCTCTTAAACATCACATGCAACCCTAACTCTCTTGTTTTCTACTTGCTAATAATAGTTTGTTTTGGGGGCTCTCAAGGACAGTACCTCTCAAGCCAGTGCCAACACCTTCCCCCCCAAGGAGCTGCAACTTGCCCTGAAACCTTAGTGGAAAGGGTTAACTTGGTTGGGTGCCAACCAAACAGGGAGGGGGCAGAAGAGCCACAGGCCCAGGCTCATTGGTGCATTGTTCCCAACCTCAAGGAGAAGGGGGGGGGGTGGGGGCCAGGGGTGTGCAGTAGGCTCCACCCCTTGCCTGTGTGCTCCGGAAACCCTGTGCTAAGGCAAGGGGGACCACACCCCCCACAGCCTTTCCGATTGGACAAGACCAAGATCAGCCCCTGCCAGACAGGGTTGGAAACCCCAGAGAGCCAGAGAACTTGGTCGGCCCAAGTCCTCGTTAACCCCTTCACGCCCAATGCTCAAAGAAGCCCAAAATAAGGAAAATAATTTAGAAAGGAAGAACAAGAGAAAGGGGAAAGAAAGCCAAAGCAGGAAAGGAAAAAGAAACTAAAGAAAACAGAAAGCTATGTATCTAAAAAGATGAAAGCATCAAGAGAAGCAGGATAGGGTGAAAAGAAAAGGGAAAGATGTAAAATGGAGTACAGGGCTAGGTGAGAGAAGCTAGGCGAGGTGAGAATAGAGGAAAAGCGCAAGAAAATGTTCCTGGCTTCCTATTTTCTCCCATCAGTGTAGCCTTACCACCTCATGATCACACCAAAAACCTGCTTTCCTATTATGCACGCTTCTCAGTACAGTCTCTTCTCTTCACAGTCACCACCTATCATCCCAATATAACCGAAACTGTCCCCCTAGAGGTCTGCTTCTCTAAAGTGCTTCCTCATCCCCGATTTAAATACTATCATCTCTTTTACATACACCATTCACAAAGGCAAATTCACAAATATACAACTCACACACAAGCCAAATTCTGGCTTTCCTTATCATGGCCTTTCCACCTTGCTTCTAAACCAACATGTAAAAACAGGCCTCCCTCTGCAGACCAGGCACTTCCCACCCCCAAACTCACACCCCTGCCTTGGGCATGCTACAAGAGAACACCTGCAGGGACATGCCCAGGCTTCAGATCATGGGCAGTGGGAGACAGGGAAACCGGGGGTGGGGACAAAGACACTCACTGGCATTACTATCAGCCAGGCTGTTGAGGCTACTAGAAATGTCCCTTCGCCGGAAGAGGCACACGACCTTTGCCTCCACGTTTCCATTTGCAGTCTAAGGAGAGAAAAATCGGTGGTGAAAACTAATCATTTGAAAGTGGAAATGCATAAAGAAGAGACTAACATCAGTGAACAAGTTTCTAAAGAATGTAAGAAAAACTCAAATTATGAATCAAGAGATTCACATTTAAGGACAGACTTCCAAATCCCTTTCCTCGGCCCCCCAAAAAACAGAACAGTAAAGTTCCCACTAAGCTCTTAATAGCCTTTCCTGAATGCGTGGAATAAATGAATGAATGAATATGCATGGGTACTTAGGACAGGGTTTGTGTTATCTCTGTCTCTCATTCACCTGAAGTTACAGATCTCTGAAAAAAGAAGACGGAGGTTGGGGGGTAGGGGGGAGTGGCGGGCCTCTGCTCCACTCACCTTGTTGAGCTCTTCAATCCTTCTAACCAGGTAAGGATTGCTGGAGGAGTTCTCAAAATAGACGTAATCTGTAGGAGGGGGTGGGGAAGAACCGGGAAGATCAGAGGAGTAGATGGGAGAGTCCAGCACCAGAGTGGGAGGAGCGAAAGGAGGCCTGAGTAGACCAAAAGGAGATAAGGGTCTAGGTAGAGAGGACGCTGAAATGTGCAAGTGTACAGACTAGCAGAAAATAATGGAGAGACGTTCCACCCTCCAACCCTAATCACCCAGTTCTTAAATCAGATCCTCCGCTCAAAAGTGAGCCTTAAGGAGGAGACAAGAGAAGCAGGGGGTTCCCCTGCTCAGCAGTCCCCACAACTCAGCGATGGAGTTGCATCCCAGTCTCGGTCAAGAGAGCAATTGTTCACTTTGTACAGGGCCCCCACCTTTGCGAACCGAGGCGCACAATAACGCCTGGGAAGAGGAAACCTCCCGGCCGCTCCCCCGTTGGTGGCCAAGCAGTCGCCCCGGCCTTTCGCGCCCCCTGCCTGCCCTGTCAGCCCCTTTGGAACCACTTTCGCAATCCCGCTTTACGACCCCGGCGGCCCAGACGCTGCCCTGAGAGTGACGTCGGGCCGCCCGCAGCCTCCCCGGGAGTCTTGGAGCCCGGCCGCGTCGCGATCCCCGCGCTCTCGCTCCCCATGCTCCCGGTTCCGGTTCCGGTCCGCGCTCTGGACCACGCCGCCCTAGACGCGGTTCCCCGCGCCGCTGGGAGCCGAGCCTTTCTGACCCCAGCGCCCAACCTCTCCCGCCCCAAGCCCCGAAGCCCCTAACGCCCGGTACTCACCTCCCACTCGGTACATGTTGGCCGCCATGGCCGTTCCCGCCGCCGCCTCCGGCCGCACAAAGGGGTCCGGAAGGCTCCCGAGGGCAGGACTCGAAGCGAAGCCCTGAACGCGGGGCCGGCGCTTCGCAGAAGTCTCAGTCGGGCCCGCGCAGCCGGCGCCTCCGCAGCCTCAGCCGTCGCGGCTCATCCCGGCCCGCGCTGTCGCCGCCGCCTCTATAGGCTCACGCCCGGGACGCCGAGACCGGCGCCGGTCCGCTCGGCTTCTTCCGGAACGAGCTCGGATCTCGCCGGACCGGAGGCGGGCTGCAGCTACCCCCGCCCTCGCCGAGTCCCACCAGACGTTGGACTCTGAGGGCCGCCGCGAAGACTTGCCGGCCCGCCTCGGGGTTCGCCTCCTTCCGGAACACCTTCGGCGGATCCGGAGAACAAGGCCCAGCACTCGGCTCCGGTCGGAGAGCAAGACCGCAAAGCTCGGCTACTTCCGGAAGAAGTTCGGCTCCCTCCGGGCAACCGCGGCCCAGCACTCGGCTATTTCCGTGGCGGCTCGGCCCCGCCTCCGAGGGCGGGGAGAGGAGTTGGGCTTAACTCTCTGCTAGCTGGAGTCTTGCAGCTCCGCCTGCGGCCGCGGAAAAACTCGTAGCGCCTTAGAACCTCGCAGTTATTTGCAAGAGGCTTCGCCTGTTATTTGCATAAAAAGTCCACCCTCCCTCACCTTTTCCGCATTCCCCTTTGCCTTCCTCCCCACCCCCATAAAGCCCCGAGGCGCCCAGCCGCGCCCCACAAAAGGACCGGGAGGCGACTTTGCTTTTGGTTTATTGCCCCTCAGCAGGCAGCGGGAGTCAGGGCCCAGGCTGGGGCTGCCCGGCTCAGCCAGCGGGTCTATACAGTGTGTGCAGGGGTGCCGTTCGCCCCCTCCAGGGAAATGCACTTTTGGGAATGTCTCGAAGTCGAGGACAGGGTCGCCCCGGTCCTGGGGGATTTGGGTGGGTGGGGCAGGGCCACACTGCAGGGCCGGTGGGTCAGACGTCAAGAGAGGAGGCAGGGGACAGGGAGGGGGTTCGAGAGGGCGTGGTGGGCACCGGCCCCGTGCCCCCAGCGCCCAACACTCGCCACTGGAAGATGCTGGCGTCCTTGCCGCCCAGCGAGATGAGGTGCGAGTCGTCGTGCGTGAACCGGACGCTGGTCACGTGGCTGCCGTGACCACCGTACACGAGGCTCGGCGCCTGGGCCGGAAAGAAGATGGAGCTGCAGCGGCCGCGGGACCCCGGCCGCCCGCCCTGCCCCGGAGGCCCGGGGGGGCCTCACCTTGGCGTGCGCGCACGGGTACTGGAAGAGGTGCACTTTGCAGAAGTCGTCGGCAACGGCCACGACGCGCTCGTTGTGGGAGCGGCACAGGGAGTTGATGTCAGTTCCATCCGAGCCATCTGGCCACACGCCTATCACAGCAGCCGGCCTCAGCCCGACCTCCCCGCCCCCACCCGCGGTCCAGAGCTGCACCATTTTCCCCCTAGCTCAGGCAGCCCGGCCACCCACCCACCACGTTCCAGGCAATCCTTCCCAGTCCCGAGGGCCGGTGGGGCGGGGGTGGGGGAGGCCTCTTGGGCTGGATCTGCCAGTTTCTTGACGTCCACCCCCTACACATGTCCAGCATTCCGAGCCCCAGGCGGGCTGCACCTTGTCCCCCCACACTCACGCAAGTTTCCACGGCCCTGTGCCCCTTCTCACCGTAGACATGGAAGCCCAGCACGCAGGTGTAGGTGGCCCACTCCCGGTCTCGGCTCTCATAGCGATTCCTCAGCAGCTTACAGCCTCCAGCCACGTCCCCTGGGGAGAGGGAGCCCACCCAGCTCAGTTCTCACCCAGTCCTCCGTGGGGAGGATAACATGGGAGGCCAAATTGGAAAGACTGGCTTGAGGCCATGGCATGTGATCTGGTCAGAGTGGTAGCCCTCAGCCCAGGGCAAAACCCAGCCCCTTGTGCTTCCTGAGTTCCCATCTGAAGTTCTCCTCTCTAGATTTAAGTCAACCCCTCCACACCTGTCCTGAGAAACTTTTCCAGAACAATCTTTTTCCTAGTACATTTTTCAACTCTCTTAAGGCCTGGTGGGAATAAAACATGGTGTTAAACTGTGTGTGTGGTTTTTCTGTCCTATTGTGTATAAACACATTTTCAGCCCCTCTACTGGGAGCTCCCTCACATTTCCTTCATCCCCTCCCAACCAAGAGCCCACACACATAAATAAAACCCACCCCAATTCCCCTCTCCTCATGCCCTCCCCTACTGTCACTCACAGTAAAGGATCTCATAGTCCCCAGAATTGGACATGATGAAGTTCCCATCCTTGGACCAGTCAAGGTGAGTGATGAAGCTGGAGTGACCCTGGGAGCAAGGGTCAAGAGACTAAAAATGCAGCCACCATTTCCCACCCCCACCCCCAGAAGGGTATTAGTTTACCTGCTATGGCAATGCCCCACCCTCCACCCCAGCTTCCTCACCACACAGCGGCCAAAACGGCTGGACTTGGCACCATCACTGGAAACGCTATAGATGTAGATCATGTTGTCATGGGAACCGATGGCCAGGTACAACCCATCTACAAAGACAGTCACTCAGAGAGGGAAGGACCAGGGATGAGTCTAGGTCCGGGGTGGAGGTGGCTCCCACCTGGGCTGTACCGGACCACTGATAGCTGCTCATTGCCATCGGTGATGTCAGACACGATCTCTCTGGTCTCTGTATCCAAAACCAGCCACCTGGAAGGGAAGGAAGTGGAAAACAGGTGTGAGGATACCTGTCCCGAGCAGGGTGCGGGTTGGCAAGTCAGAGAGCCTCAGAGACACCAAAAGAAAGGCTATGATACAGACAGGGAGGTTGTCATTGCATTTATATGCTGGTAAGTGGAAAGGGGCTAAGGGCAGATAAAAGCTGAGGGGCTCCTGATACCTGCCGAAAAGGAGTCCAAGGGCCCAAAGACAGGGCTCTGTGGATTCTGTAAGCTTGTCACTTCCCTGTGTTAGTTTCCCCTATGCCCCGCCCATCCCCCCTGCTCCTCTATCTGGAGCTGCCACCTCCTCCACTCCCAGAGGAGGGGGAGTGGATGGGGGAGGGTGTGATGACAGCTGCCACAGGAGAGCAAGGGAGACCCAGGCTGCAGGGAAAAGCACTGAGGAGTGGGAGGGTGCAGTTGGGGCTCCTGAACAGGCAGCGATCACAGTCCTCCACTGCCCCCCATTACCAGAAACCCTTCCCATACCTCCTACTTTCCCCTCCCAGGAGTTCTGGCTCCCTCTCACCTCCCTGTGTTCAGTCCTACGGCCACAACTGCCCCACTGGGGTGGAAGTCAGCACAGAGACCAGTCTCCTGGGAGAGGGGAGAAGGTGAATTCAAGAAGATGCCTTTCGAGTGAGGGAACTAAGATGGATACCTTGTCATCTTGATAACAATGGCAAAGCCTCCCCTCCTTCCGAGGAGGAGAGGCACAGGAGACCTGGGATGGGAGGCAGGCTGCCTCTAGAGCCTAAACAGAGGTGCTACTCAAAACACTTAGCCACCAGAACTGATACCCCTAGCTGTGCGGGAGATTAACCATTAGTTGCCCACTCACGGGGTCTAGGGGTTGGGGGGCGGACGGTACTCAGGGACAGTGGCACCATCAGTACAGAAGAATAAATATTTTAGCAGCCAGTACAGTCATACCAGTGCAAGGTGGCTGCCTTTGGGAGCAAAAGGGAAGCGGATGTTGGGGAAGGAGTGGTGGCCACAGAAGTCACGGTGGGTGTGACAGCGAGGATCCGGGGACACAGAGCTCTCTACCTTGAGGTCGATGCTCCAGGCCAGCGCATGGCCCTCCCCGTCCCAGAGGCAGAGCTGCCGGTCATGGCCACAGGTGAGGAAACGGTTCTGGAAGGGATGTGTGCAGAGCCCCCAGAGCTCATCCGTGTGACCCTGGAGCGGAGCACGGCTGTCATCTCTGCCCCTCCCCCACAGCTCTTCCCTCCCCGCTCCCCAAACCCTTGGCCCCCCCCAAACCTGGATTACAGGGGAGAAGCCCTGGGCCAGATCTCCCCGCAGCAACGCATTCTTCGTGGTGCCCACCAGCAGCTCAGAGCCAGGCCCCTCTGCAATGGCCCGCACGGCCCCAAAGTGTTCAGGAATCTGCAGGGGGTACAGAACGTCAGGGGCCCCCTGTCCATTCCTTGTCCCCCTCCTTCCCTTGACCCCAGGCCAGCCGTCACCTCCGCCTCCTGAAGGGCCACCAACCCGGGCCCCCACTGGACCAGCCGGCGGTCCCGCCCACCACCACTCAGCACAGTCCCGTCCCGCCGGAGACACAGGGCGAAGATGGAACCTTCATGAGCGTGGGCCTGGGCCACAATCCCATAGGTCTCTGTTGGCAAAGTCCAGGTGGTCATGCTTGTAGGGTGCAGGGAAGGAGGGAACAAGAGCAGCCTAGGCGGTCACAATACAGTAATAACTCCCAGTTGCTGAGTGCCCGCTGAATGCTGTCTCTGATCCTTGGCTCTTCTCCCCAATTTACAGACTGAACAACCAAGGTTCAAAGAAGTGAGGTAACTTCCTAAAGGCCAGAACTAGAGGTGAGCCCAGAACCTGGCAGACTCCAAAGCCCCAGCCTCCTCCCTTTGCCATGCTGCCCACCACCCTTCTATTCTGGCTGCCTAGAGAGCCCCACCCTCTGACAGAACCCATCAACTCCCCAGGTAAAAGAATGGGAAATCCTCTCCTCTGTCTTCACAGACCCTCTGGGGAACTAGCCTTCCAGGATGCCACCCCCATCACATCGTACCTTTGGCCCCACCCCTTCCTGGGGTCCTGGAATCTGAGAGGCTCCGCCCCCAGGTGAGGATGTTCCCCTCTGAGTCCCCAGTGAGAATGTCTCCATCGGGGAGGAACACAAAGCAGGGGATAAACTTGGGCTTCTTGTATTTCTAGGGGCGAGGCAAGCAGAGAGCAGAGGTCAAAGGGTAGGGCAAAGACTACAAGTTAAGGGGCCACTGGGAGTTGGGTAGCATTAGGGTCTATAGTACTCAGACCAATGCTTTCATCTGCACCCTGCCTTCCCCCGCATCCCGCACCCATCCACGCCTCACCCCAAAGACACCCTGTTTCCTTGTGAGGGTCCCGTTCCCAGGAACCCCTGTTCCACCATTCCAGTTCCAGAAGTGGACGTGGGATTTCCCACTGGTGACGATGCTGCTGCTGTCACGAGGGTTGAAGCCAACGGCGAGGACTGAGTCATTTGTACTCTGAAGGGAAGATACTAGATTCAGCCACCCCAAGCCCTGTATACCTTCATTCTACCAGACTGTCTTCAGTTGGCACCCTGACAACTGGTCTACTGAGGGCCAGAACCCTCAGGACAACCCTTCCTCCAAGGCCCTGGTCCCCTAAGAGCGCCACTCTCTGTCACTCGCTAATGCCTTACACGTTGTCCCTCATGAGGTCAGAATGTCTGTGGTCCCCACTTTACAGCCTCAGAGAGGCTAGGAGGCTTGCTCCAGGGGACTTAGCCAGAAGGGAGATTTCGTGTTTGGGAAGTTTGGAGGTCTCTGCACCCAACCCTGCCCGGCGCCCCGCCAGGCCCCCTGAACACCTCACCTTGATCTCAGCCAGCTTCGTGCCCCGGCTGCAGTCCCACACCGACAGCATGTGCTCGTTGGAATCATCCACCACACAGAGGAAAGCGCCCTGATCCTGAGGCCAGAGGACACACCAGAGGGGCTGAGTGAGGCCTGGCAGTCAGGGGGTTCAGGGTCTAAATGAGGCGAGGGGCGCTATGACAGGCTGAGAGAGCAGAAGGGGCCACGTGTCTCTTAGGAGAACCAGTTGGGCAGGGCTTGGGAAGGCCAGGACCTCTGAGGCTTCCTGGTGAAGTACAAGAAGGGGGTTCCCAGACAAGGAAATGAGGGCCTCGAGGCACCAGGGCCAGCTCACCACAACTGAAAAGGCCAGGGCCCCCACACCCCGCTCGAAGGCCCCCAGTCCGATCTCCTGCAGCTTCAGCAGCGTCTCGGAGTCCCAGACGTGAACCACAGGCTGCAGGGGCTGGTGGAGGAGAAGGAGTCAGGGGTGTGAAGGAGCGCCGGGCCGGGATCTCACCCTGGTGTTTGACTGTGGCCTTACCTTTCCATCTTTATCCACGCCGGCTGTCTGTCCTGAGGCTACACGCACACCATCAGGGTGAACAGCCAGGCTAAGTGGGGGAGGAGACACTCTAGGGAAGGGGGTCGGTCTCTCAAGACCACCCAGGACACCGTCCCTGGGCCTGCAGAGCAGCAAGTCCACTCTCCTCTCCTGCTTCTCCACATCCACCCAAGACCCTCTTTCTGCCAAGCCCACTCTCCCCACGCCTTGAGCTGCCCACTCCCCAGCCCTCGGACCCTCACCATCGAACACAGTCCGTGTGCCCCCGGTAATGTCTCTGGCCACCACCTCCAGGGCCCCCAGGGCCTCCCCCAGGCCGGTACAGCACCACCACACAGGCGATAAAGTAGACCACCTCCCCAGAGCGCAGCACAAACAGATTAGAGCGGGAGTCACGACCCCGGTACCCATACCTGGAGTGGGGATCATGGTCAAGGAAAGGGTTGGATCAAGGGCACAGTGAGGAAAAGAGGAGAAAGACAGAGCTCCAGCCAGCAGCGCCACTGGCAGAGGATAGATGGGGAGGTCCCCCTCTCCTTGCAGACCCAGGAGGAAATCGTAAAAAAGCAGGGGGTGGGGAGGGTTCATGATGGGAAGGGTGGTTGCCAGGGGGTTGAAGGGAGCAGGATACACCCAGTCAAGGCTGAGGGTCTCCGGGGGTGGGCCGCTGGGCAGCTCCTCCAGGCTGCGGATGCCAGACGGGATGTACATGGTAATGGGGCGGCCTCGGAGGAACATCTTCACTGAGATGCCTTCTACAGTGAAAACAAGCAGGTGTCAACCACCGTCCTGCAGCTTCCCTTCTAGGAAAGTCAGGGCAGAGCTCCGACCACCATACCTCACAGCTCCCCCCCAACAGTTCCTGGGGCTGTAGCCCCAACCCCATCATCCAAGTTCTTCCAGATCCCTCTGGACATACCTAAATTGTAATTGCTCCTCCGAGAGCCAGGACCGCCGGGGCTGGAGAGGGGGTCTTTTCCCCCACGGCTGTTGGGCAGAGAGAAAAGCACAGGGACTGCAGTCAGGTCCCAAGACAGAACTGAGGAGGGGCAGGACACAAGAAAGGAGATCACCCTAGAGATCACAGTCACCTCTGCACACTCTAAGTTTGTATCGTGAGCAGTGAGGGCTCTGGAGTAGATGGGCTCCATGTAAGGTGTGAGAAGACCGAGACTAAAGGGGCCAAGCACCGCTGTAAGAGGTAGTGTGCGGTGACACTTTCTTCCAGACCACCAGGCCTCTGCCTATCAACCTTTTCATTTCTCCATCTGTAAAATGGGCCCATAGTGACTCTAGAAGGTCCACAGCCGTGCCTCTTGGGGATCTGAGAGGTCAGCAGGAAAGTCCTTATCTCTCAAGGGGAAAGTGAAAGGGGAATTCCAGAGATCACTGTCGTTAGAGGATAATAAGCTGACAACCTCTCTTCCGAGAATAAAAGAGAGGCCAAGGATAGGGTGAGAATAAACACTCAGGTGTCCTGGAGCCTGTACACACTCTGAGACAATCCACTGGGATTTCCCCCTTGCTCTCTAAAGCGTAGTAGGCTGTGGTTGGGGAAGAGAGCTGGAATCTGAGGAGAGTCACCCATGGAAACCATGAATACTTTTGGAAAACCCTCTTGGGAACTTGAAAGGGATGCTGTGATATGGTGGAGAGGGCAGGGGCAACTGGAGTCAGGAAGAGTTTGGTTGAAATCCTGGCTCTAGCTGTGTGATCCCAGGCAAATGACTTACCCTCTCTGAGCCTGCTTCCTCACCTGGCCAATGAACAGCATGAGACCACCTACCCCCCAAGGATGTCGTGGGGACTGAATGAGATGGAGGAGGTCGAGGGGTTGGCACAGTGCTGGGTACACAGCAGGCGCCCCAGGAGCGCTTGTTCCTTTCTTCCTGTTGGGCAATGAGGCCCCCCACCCCACCCAGGGAAGCCAGGTGAGGGATGTGGAAAGTCAAGAACCTGAGCCTGGGGTGAGGGGGTTGGGGGCGGGGCGGGCAGGGGGAGCCTCGCCCACCTCTCTGTGCTCCCTGACCGCAATAACAGGTTGGCCGAGGAAGCTGCCTTCCGGGAGAGTTTCTGGCGAGGCCGCTCTGAGGGTGATGAGGAGGAAGAATTTCTCCGTGGCCTGGGCAGAGCACAGTGAGCAGGTGAACGTCATTCCTGCCGCTGGGGCTCCCCTATCCGCCCTCCCCTCCCAGCCTCGACCACAGGAGACTTACGTGTCAGTGCGCTGCGGGGGCTGAGCCAGCCTGAGGATCCCTGGGGGGCCAGGGGAGCCCGTGCCACTGCTGCTGCTGCCCCCTCCTTCAGACTGGGTCCCGCTAGGTTCTTCACTGCCCCCCGGAGGGGCTGGGGGCCCGTTGCTCAGCCCAGGGGGGCCAGGGGATGGTTCCACCTCCATCTCTGCTTCCGTCTGGGTGCCTCGGCTCACCAAGGAGGGGCTGCACGTGGGTGGCAGTCCTGGGGGCGCTGCGGGGCTGATGGGGAGACAGTGCATCAACCTGATGGCCCTAGAGGCCCCATCGAGGAGGAGGAGGAGGGAGTGACCACATGCATACCTGTCCCTTGGAGGGCCCAGGGTGCCAGGGTCCTGCAGGGAGGTGGAGGGTGCCTGCAGCCGCAGCAGGCGAAGAGCTTCTGCCAAGGCTGCCTTCACCAGCTCCATCTCCTTCTCCTGCACCTGAAGCCGCCGGCTCAAGGACTGCAGGGCCTCCTGAGCCGGGCCCTCACCTGGGAAAGGGGCAAGAAGCCGTCAGCATGTCACCCCCCCCGCCCCCGACACACACCTGGGGAAAGGCTTGAGGGGATTCTCTCTCCCCCTAACTTTGCATCTGTCCAATAGGACTGCCCACTCCAAGCAACTCCAGGCTTGGAAGCGCTCCCAGAGGGGAGGAGACGGTGGGAAAAGGATCAAGGGCCTCCTTCTGGCAGGGCAGGCGAGGAACCTGGCAGAGGTCCCTTCCTGCTGCCTGTCCCAGCCTCCGCAAAGACAGTGAGTACCATGGAGTACCAGGGGGGAAATATGGAGTTCTGCCGAGGAACGTGGGAACCACAGACGGAGGCGCATGAGGGACGACAGGGCCCAGCCCAGAGTAAACCGTAGGACTCCAGGGAAGGCAGAGAAACTGCGAGGGAGCACCAGGAGAGAAGTGGGGGACTCAGAGGACAGTCATCCTGAGGACTCAGAAGAGAAGAGGTCCGGAGTGACAGGAGAGGGTTAGCAGCGGAGAGCAGAGGTCCCAGCGCAGGTTCCAGGGTAACAGAGGAGGTCAGGAGTAAAAAGACCCACCAAAGTAGGGAAAGAAGCCCAGGGTAACACAGGAGGTTCGGAAACTTTGGAGGGGCCCAGAGTAATACGGGGGGCAGGATGGCATTGTCGAAGTCCGAAATGACAGTTGGAGGACCCAAGTAACTAGGGGGAGCGGCCTGAGAACAGTGAAGGATGCTCGGAGCCCCCGGGGGCAAGGAGCACGCGGGGACGCCCGGGACAGCCGTCGGGCAATGGCAGCGCCAGACTGGCCGGCGCTCCGGGAAGGGGCACGCCGCCCGCCCCGCCCCGTACTCACCGGGCCCCCCGGCCCCGTCCATCCGGCCCCCGGCTTGCTCCGAGCGGCGGCGGCGGAGGAGGAGGCGTCTAAGCCGCGGGGGCCATGGCAAGGGAGAGGGGAAGGGGAAGCACCCCGGGGCGCGCGCGCGAGGGAGCCGAGCCACCCCCCCGGGGGCGCTGTCGTGCGCGGGCAAAGGGCCTGGAGGGGGCGCTGTGGGGAGGGGGCCGCAGGCTCTGGGGCTCGCCGGGGCCTCGGACTCTCCCCGGGCCGCTCTCGGCTCCCGGGGGTGGGGTGGCGGGGCCGTCCCGGGCCCCAACGCCGCAGCACAAACAGGCCCCGGACGCGGAGCCGCCAGGAAGCGCGGGAGGGGGGGCGGGACGAGGAGGGGGGGCCGGGCCGCCTGGTAACCCCTCCCTGTCCGGGCCTGGCGGCTCGGTACGGGGGCGGGGCCAACCCTCTGACCCCTCCCCCCCACAGGTCCCCTCGGGCCACCGCCCTCCGGGCCCTTCCGGGATCCTGGCCCTCGGACTCCCCGGGGACCCGGGAAAGAGCGCGGGGCCCGAGGTCTCCGCCCCCAGCCCCTTGCTTCTGGGGGGCAGAACCGACCAGCCCCTCCCCACTTCCGCGAGGGGGCAGAGGCGGGGTCACGAAATCGGCCCTTTGCCCGGGGGCGGGGCTTTCTCTCAGGGGCAAAGCCGAAGCATCCCGAACTGGGACTGGCTGAGGACCCGGGCGGCGGGTTATTAAGGCTGTGGCGGAGGATGCCCAGGGTATTGGGGTCAGGGTGGCATTAGCCCAGCTCAAGCCGGGCCGGGCTGACGCAGCATCCTGCCACGGCCAACCCCATCCCCTGACAGCTCTGCTGTCCCTCGGGCAGAGATGGGAGATGGCGCCGGTGCTGCCCCTGGTCCTGCCCCTCCAGCCCCGCATCCGTCTGGCGCAGGGGCTCTGGCTTCTCTCCTGGCTGCTCGTGCTGGTCGGTGGCCTCACCCTCCTCTGTAGCGGGCACCTCCTGGTCCAGCTGTGGCACCTTGGTACCTTCTTGGCTCCCTCTTGCCCGTTCTCTGCCCTGCCCCAGGTTGCCTTGGCGGCCAGTGCAGTGGCTCTGGGCACAGGACTGGTGGGTTCAGGAGCTAGCCGGGCCAGTCTGGATGCAGAACAATACCCTCCCTGGCGAGGGGTCCTAGGCCCGCTGCTGGTGGCTGGCACAGCGGGGGGCGGGGGTCTCCTGGTCCTTGCCCTGGGACTAGCCCTGGCTTTACCTGGGACTCTGGACACGGGCCTGGAGGAGGGCCTGGGGTCTGCCTTGGTTCACTACAAGGACACAGAGGTGCCCGGACGCTGTCAAGCCAAACGGCTGTTGGATGAGTTGCAGCTGAGGCACCACTGCTGTGGCCGTCATGGCTACAAGGATTGGTTTGGAATCCAGTGGGTCAGCAACCGTTACCTGGATCCCAATGACCCCGACGTGGTTGAGTGAGTGATTTGCTTCTCCCCTCCTTCTTCTCTTCCTTCTCTTTCCTTGAAACCCCCCCTCACCCAGATAGGCAGTAATTCATATAGTGAATGAGGGAATGGGACAACAGCTGTGTGACCCAGGGCATGGTACCAAACTGCTCTGGGCCCATGTGTCTGTAAACTGGAGATGATAAAACTACCATCTCACAGAGTTGTTGTAACGATTACAACAGTGAATTATGCCTGCCTGGCATAGTAAAGCAGTTGGTAAATGTTTCCCTCGTTTCTCCCTTCTCAACTTCTGTACCCTGCAGCTTCTCCCTCAGGCTTCTATCACCAGATATCCTAACACCCCTGCCCCTCCCTTTGCAGCCGGATCCAGAGCAATGTGGAAGGCCTGTATCTGATTGATGGGGTCCCTTTCTCCTGCTGTAATCCCCACTCACCCAGACCTTGCCTGCAAAGCCAGCTCTCAGACCCCCACGCCCACCCCCTCTTTGATCCCCGACAGCCCAACCTCAACCTCTGGTCCCAAGGATGCCACGAGGTGTTACTGGGGCACTTGCAGGGGCTGGCAAGCACACTGGGCAACATGCTGGCTGTTACCTTCCTGCTGCAGGTGAGTCAGCAGAGGTTCTGAGGCCTCCTCACCGCCTCCAACCCAGGGACCCCTGGAACTGCTGACCCTTACTGACCTCTTGCCTCTTGCTTACCCCCACAGACTCTGGTACTTCTGGGCCTGCGGTACCTGCAGACAGCACTGGAGGGGCTCGGAGGAGTCATTGATGGGGAGGGAGAGGCCCAGGGCTACCTCTTTCCTGCTGGGCTGAAAGACATGCTGAAAACAGCCTGGCTACAGGGAGCAGGGCCCCATAGGCCAGCACCTGGGGAGACCCCACCAGAAGAGAAACCTCCCAAGGAGTGTCTGCCTGAGGCCTAGAACTTAAGGTGGGGATGGGGGTGGGGGGAAGGGGAGGGATGGACAAGACTGGAAAGCTCACAACTCCTTATAGGCTCCCGGTGAGGGAGGGGGGAATCTGGGATTAGAGGGTTAAGGATAGTCAGTGAGCTGGACTGGGGTAGGAGAAAAAACCAGGTGTCCTAGGGCCTAGTCCATGGCCAGAACCACCAGGGGACAGAAAAAGAACAAAACCAAGGTGGGAGAAATGACATGGGAAGGCCTGGAGGCTACTTCTGGTGGACACTCAATAAAGCTTTTGGACTGAAGCTCCTGATCTTTCTCTTCAAGGGGGTGGGGGGCCCTGAAAGAACTGATTTCCATCTGATGGAGAAGCCAGGACCCAAGGGTTTTGACCCTGGTAAGAATCAAATGCAAGAACCTGATGTGGGAAGTGAAGGAACACAGAGGCCCCGCCAGGTTGAGTTTTTATTCTGGAGGTAGGAGGGGGGTGGTCAGCATGCTCAGGTGGGGAGGATCCAGCCCAGCTCTTCCAGCCCCCCCAGTGCATGCCCAGCCCCAATAAGTTACCCAGTGACTCAGCTGCCCTCCCTCCTGAGTCTGTCTGTTTTCTGCTCCGCCCCAGACAGGGCCAGTCTGGCTCAATAGGAGGGCTGTTTGTCCCTAGCCTGTGGGCAGTGCCACATGGCAGGCCAGGGGAGGGGCTGAAGGGGTGGAGGGGCCGCTCCTGGCTCTGAGGGGTCAGGACTTGGAAAACCACATCCTGGGCGGGCCAGGGGCACAGTCCCACAGCTCTGTGCCTCGTGAGCTGGTGGGCAGGGTAGGGCCACCATCACACCTCGACAGCTGGGTCTGAGCCGTGGCCCTGCCGCTGCAGCTGCTCCTCCTGCTTCATCTTGGGCTTCTCCGTCCGTGTGTGCCACACCAGAACCTGTCCAGGGAGGTTTCAGTTAGAGCCAGGCCCAGCCTCAGCCAAGCCTTGGGGCACTCAGGATAGAACGGATCCTCCCACCTCCTGGACACACACCATGTTGGCTGCCAAGTATGAAGGGCAGGGGGAGGGGGAGGCTTTAGTGCCTCTGAAAGTCAAAGTGTTAGTCGCTCGGTCATTTCCAACTCTGCGACCCCATGGACTATATACTCTTTTCATGGAATTCTCTAGGCTGGAATACTGGAGCTGGTTGCCATTCCCTTCTCCAGGAGATCTTCCCGACCCAGGGATCGAACCCAGGTCTCCTGCATTGCAGGTAGATTCTTTACTATCTGAGCCACAAGGGAAACCAGTGCCTCTGAAATGGGGCCTAATCCCTTACCCTCTCTCTGTCTCAGGGGTGCCAAGAGACCACTTTCCTTCTCTGACTTCCCCTTCAGTAGAGTAAGCAAGCTCTGCAGGGTCTCTCCTTGTTCAAACACCCATCCTCGATCCTGCTCCGCAGGGCCTCATTCCACTTCTCCCATCTCCTGTCCATCCCAGAACCGGGTTTCTATGCCTACCTCCATCCCCTTACCCGAGTGCAGTTGGCAGCCCGCGGCTCCAGGTCCTTGGGATCTACAAGGTGGCTCAGGAGACTGCTCTCCAGATGGCCCCGAGGAGCAGTAGCATCAAACCGGGCATTGGGTTTAGCCAACAGCAAAGACAGGGCGATAGCAAATCCTGCCATATCCACTGGGAAGGGCCTGTTGGGCTCCCAGGCCGTGTGGAAACCAACAACCCGGCCATCCTGTACGCGAGGGCCCTCGAATCGAAGGCCGCCCACTAGCCCCACAGGCCACACTGAGACACCACGAGTCCAGCGCATCTAGCGGAAGTCGGAAAAGAAGAGACAGGAAGTGGCCCAGAGGAAGAGGAGGAGCAAGGACCACTTGAGTCACTCTGCCCCTCCACTCCCCACCCAGGGACAGTGATGAAGCGGGTCCCACCGGGCCTGCTTCCCCAGCCCCAAGCCAGTGCTCACCTCCTCAAAGAGTTCCCGGCTGTAGGTGTTGTCATCGTCAGCAAAGTACACGACTCCCTGGGTACCTGGTGGGGGTGGGTCCTTCTCTCCCCCAACAGCACCCCCTCCGCTCCGGAGCCAATCCAGGGCCCTGTTCCGTTGCTCTACACCTCGGGGCCGAACCCAGCCTGGCTCGCCCTCCCGGAGCCGCTGGGCCTTGGGGGTGAGGACCGCCAGGTGTGTGAAGAGGAGGCCAGAGGCAGCCAGCAGCCCCGAGACCAATGGGGTGGGGCCCTCAGCATCCTCCACCAGCAGCCAGTGCAGCCGGGGCACCAGGCTCAGGGTCTGGGACAGCCGCACCAGCTCCGCCTTCTGCACCAACCTGCAGGGGGAAAGATGCAGGAGGGAAAGGGGTGGCCACCACTTGCCCACTCCAGCAGGTACGTATGTCTTCTTCTGGGCCACTCCTAGCACCCTCACGACATTTCCCTGACCAGCACCCAAACTCCCTGTTGTTATTTTTTGGGTGAGTAGCTCAGCTTGTGAGATCTTGGGTCCCTAATCAGGGACGGTACCTGTGCCCCCTGAAGTGGAAGCGCAGAGCCCTAACCACTGGACCACCAGGGAATTCCCTCACCTGCCCTGTTATTTATTTTTATGTTTTTGGCCATGCTGCATGCCATGTGGGACCTTAGTTCCCCAACCAGGGACTGAACCTGTGCCCCTTGCGTTGGCAGCACAGTCTTAACCTCTGGACTACCAGAGAAATCCAAGTCTCCTTTTGATTTCCGGTTCTGTAGACAATACAGAACCGGAGTCTGAGGTGGGGGAGTCTTATAGACACTGTCTCCTGATGTCTGTCATTGCTGGGCAGAGGGCAGTGCCTTCTTAGACCAAAATGATTGAACCAAGGTCATCACCGAGTCTCTTATAAGTTTATTTGCCCTTCAGATGGGCCTGCCCGCCCCAGGGCTGGCAGTGTGTGCATGGAGAGGGGAGGGTCTTAAGATGCCTAGCCTAGGTGGGCCAGCCATCTGATTCCAGGCAGATGTCAGCAAGCCCTTTTGGCTCCTTTCAAAACCACATTCCCCAGTTGGTTTGTATCACTAATAAAGCTACCTTTTATTTTATTTTATTTTTTTTAAAAAAGGAACACACTTAGCACAGTGTGGGACAGAGAGTACACACACTACGTAACAACTGGTGTAACTATTTCTAGACCACCATACGACTGAATGGCCAAGTCGTCCTCTACTTTACATTAGTCAAGGGGTTCTCAAACTTCCTCACCAAAGGTTCCCTAAGGAGTCAGAGTGAACTCACTTGGCAAGTTCAAGTTCAGAATTTCTTTGAAACTTTATTGTTGTATCTTAAAATTTCTCAGGAATTTTTTACAGTACTTCATGGCACATTTGGCCATGCCACATGGCATGCGGGATCCTAGAGCTCCCAACCAGGGACTGAACCCGCACTCCCCACGATGGCAGCCCGGAGTCTCAACCACTAGACCACCAGGGAAGTCCTCCCGTCTATTGTCTATAGAAAAAAACAATTTCCCCAAGATCTCTGGGGAATGATGTGGTTCATTTAGCCTGACATTTGGCAATGCCTTAGCCTGAAGAACATCCCCTGGCCCAGTGCCTCCTGAAACTCATCATCAACCCCAGCCTCTTGGTCCAGGCAGATCCTGGGTGAGTCAGAGCCCATACCTGGCATAGGTGGGGGTAACAACATAGATAGTAGGCAGAGCCTCGGGTTCAGGGGGCTGGGCAGGGGCAGGGGGTGGGCGACGGAGATCGGCTTGCAGCTGGGAAATCCTCAGATCCTTCTGCCGAAGCTGCTCCGCTGCTGCCCGCAGGGGAGGGAGGCAGTCACATGGCTGGCCTGGTCCCAGGAAACAGGGATGGGGGCAGAGAACCACAGGATGTTCAGCATCCCAAAGGGCCATTAACCTTCCCATTCAACTAACCAATGCGGGGCTCTCCTTACAACTTCTCTAACAGCTTTTCTACACCTAGGGTGGTGAGGAACTCGCTACCTTAAATAGCAGCGCTTCTCCAACTTTAACAATTCCATCCATTACAATTTTCATGTGTCTATTAAGCTGATCACCTGCCTCCATCCTTTCTACCTGCTGGGCCTAATTTTGCCTTCTGGAAGCATAATGAACAAGTTGATCTCCTAAACAGGGCAGTCTTTCAAATACCTGAGAATCATGCAGTGGCCCAGTCTCTAAATCCCTGCATAAGAGGCAGGGTTCAATCTGTTCCGTTGGCTGTGTGACCAAAGACTCATTAAATTCATTGATTCCATCACTGGATAAATATTTATTGAATGCTCCTCCTGGGAGGCACTGCCTTACGTGCCCGGGCTGCAGCAGGAAACCACACAGACATGGTCCCTGCCCTCATGGAGGTTTCAGTTTAGTGGAGGAGCTGGACGCTAAGCAAAGAAACAAATTAATAAAATTATTAGAAACTGTGGTAAGGGCTATGAAGGAAACAAATAGGAGGGAGACTTAAAAGAGGACCCAGAGTAAGAAGAGTGACTTTTAGCTAAGGTGGTCAAGGAAGGCCTCTGTGAGGCGGTGACATGTCAGCGAGCTGAGACCTGAAGGATGAGAAAGAGGCAGCTGGGGAACAACTAGGAGAAAAGGTTACAGCAGAGACAGGTTTAGTGCTTAGAGCAACGAGCGTGGGGTTTTCGAGAAACTGTCATGAAGCCAGTGTGGCTGGAGCAGAGCGAGCGAGAGGGATGGGAAATGGGGTTAGAGAGGCAGAAGGCGACGGGATCACGCGGGGCCTGGCAGGCTCTGGGAAGGAGTCTGATTTCACCCGAGGTGCGGCGGGCAGCCGCGGTGCGTTCTGGAGAGGGGAGTGCGCCCAGGGGCCGCAGAGGGGCTGTCGGAGGACCGAGCTGGATGAATGGGGTCTGCGCGGGGCTTCATCCCCAGGGCGGGATGCACAGCGGAGGGGTGCCCTCCGGCCGACTCGCCGCACCCCCGCCCCGCCCCGCTCACCGAGCTGCACCAGCGCGTAGAGGAGGCCGGCGATCGACACCAGGAAGTAGGCGAGGAACACGTTCTTCAGCTTCAGCTTCATGGCCGCGCCGCCGCCGCCGCCGGGGCAGGCGGGGTCCGGCGGGGACAAGGGGTTCCCGCCCCCCGCCCGCCTGAAAGCCCCGCCCCTGCAGCGGCCCCGCCCCGTGTCCCGCCCTCCTCACGCTCGTCTCGAGAGGCTCCTGGGAGCTAGCGCTGGCAGCGCCCGTCTGGGCCCACTTCCGGTCAGTCTGCACACCCCCCTTCCCTCTGGGTAATTTCCGGTCCCATTGCCTAGTTCTGGGAACCACGGGAGTGGGCGACGTCATATCCGGCGTGTCAAGCGTGCCTGGCAGGTGGTCAGGAGCAAAGTAAGGTAACGTGGGAGTGGCTTTGAGACCCTCCGCCTTGATCTCCAGTCCCTGAGAGCATATTTTCTTACATTCATTCACTCACCCATCCACCAGCCACTGCACGCAGTGACAGTAGCTCAATAAATAATTGCTACATGAATGAGTGAAATCTACAGCCCTGCCAAGCCTAGACAGCATATTAAAAAGTAGAGACATTACTTTGCCGACAAAGGTCCATGTAGTCAAAGCTATGGTTTCTCCAGTAGTCATGTATGGATGTAAGAATTGGACTATAATGAATGTCGAGCAAGGAAGAATTGATGCTTTTGAACTGTGGTGGTGGAAAAGACTTGAGAGTCCCTTGGATTGCAAGATCAAACCAGTCAGTCCTAAAGGAAATCAGTCCTGAATACTCATTGGAAGGACTGATGCTGAAGCTGAAACTCCAATACTTTGACCACCTGATGCGAAGAACTGACTCCTTGGAAAAGACCCTGATGCTGGGAAAGATGGAAGGCAGGAGTAGAAGGGGACGACAGGATGAGATGGTTGGATGGCATCACTAACTCGATGGACATGAGTTTGAACAAGCTTCAGGAGTTGGTGATGGACAAGGAAGCCTGGCATGCTGCAGTCCATGGGGTTGCAGTCAGACACGACTGAGCAACTGAACTAAACTGCCAAGCCTGTGCTCTGGTTGTCTCATATAATCCTATTTTGATAATCTTAATACAATTTAGCATGTCTGTGTGTTAGTCACTCAGTCGTGTGTGACTCCTTGCGACCCCATGGACTATAGCCCTCCAGGCTCCTCGGTCTGGTGGAAGTAGGTAGCCATTCCCTTCTCCGGGGATCTTCCAGGAATTGAACCTGGAACTCCCACACTGCAGGCAAATTCTTTACCATATGAACCAAGGAAAACCACAATTTAGAATACTATCACTCTAAAAATTGATGTTGCAGAATTTTGATCATGGCAAAAATGCAAAACTAACAGTAATATAATGAACTGGAAAATAGCAAAGGGCATTCATTTCTGGCATTTCATTAATGATTAATCAACCTCTTGTAGATGTTCTAGTATGTCCACTTGGAATCAGGTCCCTTGCTGGGATGAAGAGTTTACATCGATAGTGTTTTCCCAGCACATCCAGCAGTAGTTTAAGAGCAAACTGCTCTTCAGCATTGTCACAGTACCTGTCCACTTGGGTGTGAGATAGATTTTTGTCCCCATCTTACAGGTAAGGAACTAAGATTGCCCCAAATAATGTAATCCCCACTGTGCAATTTTCTATGTGCCTTCTAGATACCTGACTCCAGGATCTTGTACTTTTTCTTTCCTCTGACCCACACTTCATAAACGTATGACAATAGGCATGGGGGTGGGATGCCAAGGCGATGAGCTATCTCCCAGGGAATTAACTGGAAATATTTCTTGAGCTGAGGAATTTCCTGAACACACCCCCAACTCCTCACCGGCATAAACCATCCTAAGCAGTAGTTTTCCCAAACCAACCAACCTAGTTTCTTGTTAAAATAATCTCTAAGACTGTGGCCAATCTGCAAAATGGAGGAAACCATCTCCTGTCACTGATACAAACACAAATTTTTTTAATACTGCTAAAGAAAAGCAGTCTTGGGCTTCCCTGGTGGCTCAGTGGTAAAGAATCCGCCTGCCAATGCAGGAGACACAGGTTCAAACCCTGGTCTGGGAAGATCCCATATGCTGAGGAGCAACTAAGCCCCTGTGCACTACAACTATTGAGTCTGTGCTCTAGAGCCTGGTAACTGAAACTATTGAGGCCACGAGTGACAACTACTGAAGTTCGAGCGCCCTAGAGCCCATGCTCTGCAACAAGAGAAGCCACCATGAGAAGCCCATGCACTGCAATGAAGAGCAGCCCCCAGTCTCCACAACTAAAGCAAAGTCCACGCAGCAGTGAAGACCTAGCACAGCCAAAGATAAATTCTAAATAAAGAAAAGCAGTCTTAAGTGTGAGACCATCTAACATACAGCTATTTCTAGAGGGACCCCATTAGCTCTAGTCACCACTATGAACTAGGCCCCACTAAAGTCTGACGATCTTGCTAGGTTCCTTCGTGACATACTGGCCATCAAGCAAGCTGATGAAGGCTTGCACTCAGTCATTCTGCTCAACCAACAAGGCATAGGCTGAAAATGTCAGGTCCTTGGGCTTTTAAGGGTCTGTGGTTCAGGCCAGAACTAGAATCCAGACACCAACAGTAATTAATGGTTTCTCTCTTTATTGTTTCTCCTTTTATCAAAACCTGTCACAGCTGGGGGCCAAAAGGAAGTAAAAAAAAAAATTCCCACAAATATCCCCCCCACTTGTCCCCAGTGAGTTCTCCCCCACCCGCTACCCAGGGCCTTGGGCCAGCCCTGGGCACACATGATCATGTCCCCCACCCTCAGCCTCCTCCCAGCAATAAATACAGGTGACCGTGATTCCATGAAACCACAACTGATTTCTCCATCTTGAATGCCCCTCAAGGGGACAAAATTTTAGGAGGCAAAAGAAGTCTTGCCCACCCCCATCTTGAGGAGTGTAAACTTCTTTCCCCCAAGGGACAGGGGAGGTAGAACACCCCTGTCAGAACCGCAGTAGCTCTAGATAGAAGCGGGGAGAGGAAAGGTTGGGATGCCAGGGAAGAGAATGATTTCCAGCAACCTCACTCCTTTGATCCATTCATCCCTTCTCAGGGTAAGGGGTGGTCCCAGTGTATCAGGGGAGGGCTGACAATAGAGAAGAACCAGGAGGAAGAAATAAAAGGAGGGAGAAGCAGTTTGGTGGGGAAGGAAGAGGAAGGAGAAGAGGAGGCCAAAAGCTGCGGTCATCTTCTTCTAAGAAATGGCATCAACACGCAAGGGAAACAATGGAGAGGGTGTGGAGGAGACTGAGGGCTCCCAAAAGAAAGCGAAGGGCAGCAAGAGCCCTATGATCCCCAGGTCTTCACAGGTGAACGTGCTCCAGTTAGAGCAACAGGATATTTGGAGATGAAGGGAGATTTAGAGTCAATGGGGTGGGAGAGGTTGGGAGATCACAAAAGAAATTCAGAGCCCAGGGACAGCCCTCTCATCCTGCCCAGATGCTGGCAGAACCTGGATCTTGAGATCAGAAAGGTGAAGCCTGGGGAAGGTCAAACTCCAGGGCAGAAGGAAGAGTACTATCATGACCCTCACACCCCACCCCAACATCCCTTCAGTTATCGCAGGTGAATAGTCCAGTCAGATGCCACATTGACGCCAGGCTTGCGCAGGATCAATACCGAGGTCTCAGGGTCATGCTGGAAGGACAGGCGGCTTTCAGGAGATCCTGATGGAGGAGGAAGAAAGAGTGCCAGGATCAACAGCAATTACTTTCCCATAGGTTGGGGTCCCCAACCCGGAGGCCAGATCACTCACCTTTTGTCTGGAGTACCACGGTTGCTGGCTTTCCGGCCCCTATTATCACCACCCGCTCAATCCAGATTGGTGTCTCAAAGTGGCCTTTGGGGTCTGCGGAGCTGGAGGAAGCAAAAATGGATACCCAGCAGGAAAACAATTATCAGAGCAGAAAGGAGGAGAGCAGAGCAAGGTCAAGACAGGAGAGCACAGTGAGCTGTGCGCATCCCGGGGCCCAGCCTCCTCCTCCTGCTGCTGCTGCTGCTGCTGCTAAGTCGCTTCAGTCGTGTCCGACTCTATGCGACCCCATAGACGGCAGCCCACCAGGCTCCCCTGTCCCTGGGATTCTCCAGGCAAGAACACTGGAGTAGGTTGCCATTTCCTTCTCCAATGCATGAAAGTGAAAAGTGAAAGTGAAGTCGCGCAGTTGTGTCCAACTCCTAGCGACCCCATGGACTGCAGCCTACCAGGCTCCTCCGTCCATGGGATTTTCCGGGCAGGAGTACTGGAGTGGGGTGCCATTGCCTTCTCCACCTCCTCCTGCAAAGGCTGCCAAGGAAGAAAGCTCTTCCTCCTTACCTGGAGACCAGGGTGTTGCCAGAGAATGAGAATCGACGCAGCAAGAACTCATGGCGAGTCTGATAGTTGAACGTGTGCCCATCATCTAGAAAGAGCTCTCCTTGGGCCGTACCCTGAGCAGGAAGTGGGACAGGTGAGAGCCTGAGCCCCAGAGGGAGTGAGGGGCACCTGCCCTGGAAGACTGCCTTCTAGGAGGGTGGACAGATGGAGGTGGCGGCTCCCTGCCCACGCGCTCACCTGGAGGCTGAGTGCGACGAAAAGAGTGATGGGGTCGTCCTTCATGCAGTCTGAAGAACGCCGCACTCGCATCCACCGGGGCACGATGGTCCCTCCACGCTGGAACACGGGGATCTAGGGCAAGACCAGTGCCAGGATGAAGCAGCAGTGCTGTACCTCTTGCAAGTCTGTGCCCCCTTAGGAACTGGACTCCACCATACACACTCTCTCCCCTTCTGGAAACCTAGAGGCACATGGAGCTGGCAGCTGGGCCAGGCATACTCACACTGCTTAGAGTTACAGGCAGGTACAGGGTCTGCGGACCATGATACTTCTGGTAGCTCTGAACGTCATACCACACCTGTGGGTGCAGAAGATAGCCTCGGTCACTCGCTGCACAGAGGACCCCACTCTCTTCACTCTCTCTGACCTCCACCTTCTTTCCCTACCATGCCCTTCCTTAACTCACCTCCCCTTGGCCAGGCAGATAGACCTGCACACCACGAGCCTCGGAGTCTGATACAGGGTGAACCAGCAATGCATCCCCTAAACACAGCAGAATCCACTCTGAATTGGGGGATCGGTTCCCAAAGAGGGAACCCTAAAGCACCTGCCCCTTTGCAGCAGCAGCCTCTGACCCTCCTCCCTTCCTGCACATCCACAGACATATCCCCCACAGTGCTTGCTTCTTCTCAGCCCTACCCCAACCCACCACTAACTGTCCTCGTTTCTCACCAAGCAGGAACTGATCATCTATACTGAAAGTGGTCACATCCTTAGGATAATGCACCCACAGGGGCCTAGGAAGGAAGCAAGACAAGAAAGGAAGACACCTGCTGTTTTGGTGGAAGTCAAAGATGCTACCCCATGAACTGGCAATAAGAAGAGCACAGGCGTTAAGACCCGGATCTGGCAACCAGTAAGGCTTCAGCTATGCAACCTAACCTTGGACCTGACATCTGGTTTCCCAACCCACCTCCCTGCTGCCTCCTCCCCAGCTCCTTCTGGAAAATGTTCTGCAGAGCGACCTTCCAGTGGCCACTTTATTATCCTGGCCTACAAGGCCCTCCAGGATCAGGTCGTATTTTCCACTCCACCTCACCTACCTCTCCCTCTGGTTTGTTACCCCTGAGACACGCTGTTTTTTTTTCCCACTGCTGGAACACACCAAACTGGTTTCCATTTCATATGTATGCACTTGCAATCTCTCCTGCTTGGAACATTCTCGGACCACAAGTGGCTGTCTTACTCATCAGACAGGCCTCATCTTTACGTGGCCTGTTTGTGGAACTTAATTCCATTACCGTGTTCTACTTTTTACAAACAGCTTGTCAGTGTTGGCGATTTTCAAATTTATATATTTGTCTACATGTCTGTCTTCCTCACAAGGGTAGGACACTTGTCTAACTTGTTTCAGGCTCTGCAGGTCATGATGGATGATCCCTGGCATGTCAATAAGCACTCAGGGACGTTTACTGCTATTCATCCCCACTGGTCTCCTCTCACTCTTCCCCTTGCAATCAGATTTCCCTCCTTTACAAGGCCCTGGCGAATGAAGAAAAGAGCCCAGAGATGGAACCCTGTCCCCACTGTCTCCGAGCAACCTCAGTCCACTCTCCACAGACCCAAGCGAATGCCTTACCTCATGACTGGGATCCCCTCGCGATGGGACTGATAGAAGAGGGTGTACCAGAAAGGAAGTAAGGAGTATCGCTGGCCCAGGGCATCTCGAATTATCTCATGGTACTGAGACGGTAACAGCCACGGTTCCCGCCGACCAGTGTCCAGGTGGGCATGAGCCCGGAAGAATGGCTGATAGGCACCCATCTGGTACCAGCGCACAAGCAGCTCTGGCTCTGGATTTTTGAAGAAGCCGCCCACGTCCGCTGGAGACGGGAGAGAGAAAGCAAGTTGAGAAGAGGGTGAAGGAGGGCTAAGGAGCCCCCCAAGGCCCCGGCCTGGACTATCGGTTCTCTGCTCAAGCCTAGGGTCCATCTGTGCCCTCTACCCTGTCCCTCTCCCGCCAAACCAAGGCCCCAAATTACTCCTCCTCCTCTCACCTCCACAGAAGGAAAGTCCCACCAGCCCTAAGCTGAGACACATAGGAATCGAGATTTTCATGTGGTCCCATTCAGCAGCATTGTCCCCTGTCCACACGGCTCCTGAGGAAGAGAAGAGGGAGGGAGTTTACGTACAGTGAAGGGCTCGGCCTTAAGACAGCTGACCTCTCTGACCTGTCACACCTGCTCTGGGGCCCCCAGGGTCCTGCTGAAAGTGGCGGAGTTCACCAGAGCACTCAAACAGGGACTGGCCACCCCATGCCCTGCCTCCCTTTAAATGCACAGCTGGAAGGAAGCGCACCACTCAAAGGGTGGCTGCATGGACAGACCTCCCCTAGAACCAGACCCAGGTCCCTCCACCAAATCTCTCCTCCAAATCTTACCGAAGCGCTGGGAGCCAGCGAAGAAAGCCCTGCTCAGGACAAAGGGGCGTTCGATGCCCCCGGAGCGCAGGACCAGGCCATCCGCGGTCGCCATGTGCTGCATGGGAACAGGAAAGAGCGGTGGTAAGGGGCAAAACCAGCTGCCATCAGCACCAGTTCTCAGGCCTCGGTCTCGCCTCAGTCCCTTACCACGTAGAGGCCATAGATGTTATGCACGTCTCGGTGCTCCCAGCCCCCATAGTGCTGGGCATCCTTGAGCATGGTGACCTCAGGACCATTGAACACAGATGGTTCGTTCATGTCATTCCAGACATAGAGGTTAGGAGCCGAGCCCTGAGAACACAAGGCGGAAAATGGGAACAGAGGACAGAGGGGAGGAAGAAGACAAACAGTGTGAGAGCAGAGAGCTCCTGGGAGTCCAGACAGATGCACCTCTCAGGGTCCTCCCAGGATCATCAAGGGCCCTGATATCTTACAAGCAACCAACCACAGCAGGGTTGGCAGGCAGAGACTGACTCCAAGAGGTAGTGTGGGAAAGACAGGCTGCCGTACCTCGTAATTGTCAAAGTGAAACATGTTAGCCCACCAGGCCCTCATCTTGGGATTGGTGAAATCAGGGTAACCAGCTGCGCCTAAAAGTCAAGGATGGCTTTAAACCCACGAAGGGCAAACCGGCCTCCACGCAAGCTCCCTGGTCTCCTAATCATTCCCCCTCATTTCTGGACCCACCTACCTGGCCAGCACCAGCCTTCGTAGTCAGAGCCATCCCGGGTTTTAACATACAGACCCAGGTTCTGCAACTCTTCGTGTACACGGTAGCCAGAGTCCACCTTGATGTGGGGGTCCACAATGGCTACCAGCTGTGGGCAAGGACCACGGGTGGTCAGAGCTCTCCAGGGAAATCATGCCTGAGAAAACCAACCACAGCTGCAGCCCTCTTACCTTCCGCCTCTTGGAGGCCAAATGCTCAAGCATGTTTCGGGGCTGTGGGAAACGGCTGGGGTCCCAGGTGAAATACCGCTTGCCATCGGCATGCTCAATGTCCAGCCAGATGACATCGCAAGGCAGGTTGTGGTCATCAAAGCCCTGATCCACTTCCAGAACGTCAGCCTCATCCCGATAGTTCCAGCGGCTCTGGTGGTAGCCGAGGGAGAAGAGCGGGGGCAATGCCTGGGTCCCTGCAGGTTCGGGGTGGGGGGGGACGGGGTCACAGCGGGGTCAGGCTCAACCTGGAGCCAATGGAGATGCCCGGGAATTCAGGGAGGTACACCGGGACTGGGCCAGAGAACAGGCCGAGGCACAGGACTGCTGAAAATGCACAGTCACCCACTCCCACTCAGGGAGACAAGGATCAGGAAAGCAGGCTGCAGGCCCATGGAGTAGGGGCGCCACACACCTGTGAGACTAGCGTACTGCCGGAAGACATCGAAGACAGAGGGCCCGAGCATCAGGAAGACATCGATGATGCCGCTCTCAGACATCCAGCGAACATCCGTCTGTGGAGTCTCCCCAGAGCCCTGCAGGTAGTCCAGCATCTTCCCAAACAGGGTCTGCAGGGAGGACCAGAGAGAGGTCTGACCCCACCCTCCTGCTTCCCAAGCCAGTGTTCTCCTGAGTGCTCTCACAGCAGGCTCCTTGAGCCACTTCGGGCTGGGGTTAAACGTCACCTCCTCAGTGAGGCTTCTCTCAGCCCCCTCACAAGCAGCCCTACCCATCCTCCCCCCACAACCGCTGTATTTCTTTCACAGCGCTTACCACCACTGAGCTCATCTAGACCTATTACCTATTTAACCTCTGTCCTCTTCCTTTCCTAACTCAACATACAGTATATTCCCCATATGGATAAAGGGATCTAGCTCTTATTGCAAACTCAATAAAAACGTATTGATGATAAATGAAGGAAGAGAAACACCTTCCCATGGGTTGTGTCTTCGGGGAGTGACTGGGGAACTCATAGGCTGCTCACGAGGCCAAGGCCTGTCTCTCACCCAATCCCCAACAGGTAACCAGACAGGCCACCCTACCAGCCTCTTCAAAGCAAATGGCCCAGCACGTACATCTGGCTCAAGGCCCACTGATCCCTCCCCACGCCTGTGCTCTCACCTTCCCAGCAGTGTTGGAGGATATGTCAACCCAGGTCTCTGCAGCGTTGAGCCAGAAGATGCCTAGGTCCCGAAGGGGGCTGTGTGCCAGGAGCACGGGCACAGACCCGTACAGGGCCATGCGGTTGTACAGCTCATACTGGAACACGTCCAAATTATAGAGACGATACGGCTCCCCACCCCTACAGGTAGACAGACAGACCAGCCCTTGACCGTGGTACACACAGGATAAACACTGGCCCCTCTGCCCTTTCTCCAAGCAGAAAATCTGACCGCCAAAGGCGCCCTAGGGCATGGGAAGTGATCCAGGCTCATCCGGAGTATCCAATCTGTATGCACATTCCCCACAGCCCTGACTTCTGACCCGTTACCTCCCCCGACCTTGATGTCACTGTGGGACTCACTCAGTGACTTTCAGCCTGAGGTTGTCTGCGTGCTCGGGGATCCCATACACATGCTCCATGCCTGGCAGAGAGAAGTCCAAACTCACAGACGTGGGGCCTGGAAGAGAAGCAAAAGATAAGCTCCGGAGCTGCTGCCTGACAAGGACTCCCTGCACCCCTGCCCAAAGCTCTCCCAGCCCCTACCGTAAGGCTTGCTGTCAGAGTGAGTTTTGAACGTCTCTTCCCAGGCTCCCGGCTCATCATGCTCTGGCTTCCCCTGGGTCTCATCTGGCTGGAAGGAGGAAAGTGGACCACTGCCCAATCACACACCAGTTCTCTCTCTTTCCTTGCCTGTTTTCTAAATCCCATCCCTAATGGCAAGACTAAGCTCAAATTTCTTGTGGGCCTTTCCCCTCCGACCTTCCAGCCAGCCCCATGCTCCAACTACCCACCATCACCGACTTGCCTTGTTGTCATCCCCAGGTGTTTCCTCAGGCTGGGCCCCATCGCCCTCAGCTGGTTCTTTTGATCCTTGCCTGGAAGGTAGGAGAGCTGTCTGCTCCAATCCAGAGGGGGCGGGGACGAGGGGCTAGTGGAAGGAGGGGTGAGGGAATAGAGAGCCAAGGGTCCAAAGGAACGAAGGCATTGGAGGAATGGACTGAATGTCAAAGCTTGGAGAGGGACCCCCAGTGAGCAGGTAAGTATGCAGAGGATGGGGAGAGACATGAGAAAGGGAAATGAGAAGGAAATGCCACCTGGAGGTGCCTTCCAAACACAGCCCCAGCCACCAGCCTCTGCCAGCGTTCCAGAAGAGACAGGCAGGCAGGTTCAAGGGCGTGGGTTCGGAATGCCAGTCCTGGCCCTGCTGCCTCTACCAAGAGACTCTGGCCCCACCTTCCCTCACTGGGCCTCAGCCTCTTGGGCTGACACACGGGTTTGCAAAGGCAAGTGAGTCACAACCATGGTCAAACCTCTACACACGGTCAGGCTTATACGCAGGAACTTAACACAAGAGACTCTGCCAAAGAATGTTTTCAAGGGCAGCTGGCAAGCAGTCTGCCCAGGGCCTCAGTGCATGCCAGCTGAGAGCCAGGAACCCCAGAAACAGGCAGCATCTCTCCACCTTCTGGCAAAGCAAGGAGCTCCCTACACTCCTCAAGTTCGTTCAACATTTCATCTTCCTTCTCCCAGGGGGCTCCCAGCTAGGGGAATGGAGGACAGGAACCAGAGACCATATAGCTGGGGTAAATGGGTGAATGAAGGGAAGGGCATGGAAAAGGTCCGGGGCACCTTCCTTGGGGGCCAGAGTGAAGGGCGGGTAAGGGCAGAAGAACAGATACAGTACCAGTGGTCATGGATTTACCTAGAGAAAACGTTCTTGATCCTATCCCAAATGCTACCGAGCGTGAGACTAACTTTATCCGAGAAACTGGGGCAGGAGGAGATGGGTAGGGAAGGGGAAAAGGAGGCACAAAACCAACACAAAAACAGAAACATAAAAGTGAGTTTCAGTCGACAAACTTCCAGAGATGGGGCAGGGGAAGAAATAAAAAACAAAAAACAAAAACCAAAAACCAAAAAAAAGAAAGAAAATAAATCTGGGAAGTGTGATGGTGTGAGAGGGGGAAGAGGGAAAGGCAGATCTAGGCAGGCCTCCCCGAGGAGGTGCCCAGGGTACAGACAATGGACAATGAGACTGCCTCCTGGTCTGTACAGGACATGGAGAAAACATCGAGCCAGGTCTGCTTCCTACCCTCCCTGCTGGTCAGTTTCTCCCAGCCCCAGCCCCCACCTGGCTGCACCGCCACCTCATCTCCTCCCAGGGCCCCAGTGCCAGACCCCTCAACACCTCTAGGTTCTTTCACACTAGGTCTCCTTCAGTGCTTGACCCCTGTACTCACGAGACCCTGGGGGTCCTCTGGTGCTCTAAATTTAAGAGTCCTCGGGCATTGACACTGAGCAGAAGGCTGCGGTCCTCCAGCAGGTCAAGGCGGAATGGCCGTGCCGTCAAGATGATTTTATAGGGTCCCTCGGCAACAGTGAGCTCCACACTGTTGTCATCCCGGCCAGAGACAGACAGCCTAGGAAAGAGATCAAAAAGGATCTAAGGACATGCAGAGGGCCAAGAGTAGCCATGACACTTAGAAGAAGGGCAAGTGCTAAGAGCTATACAGGAAGTGTGGTTAACAGTACAGGGACAGACAAGTTTGACCAAAGGAACCAAATAAAGAGCCTGGAAACAGACCCAGGCATACTCGGAACTTTGAAATGTAATAGACATCGTGGCAGTTCAGTGAGGTCAGGAGGAAAAACGTTAACAATGATAAGAAAAACACATATTCTGTAGAGGAAACAAATGGTATCACAATCCTATCTCATTTCAGATACAACAACTCCAGACAGATTATGACTTAAAATTTTCAAGTAAAACCTTTGGAAGAAACTATAAAGAAACGTTTTTTTGACCCTGAGGTTCAGATTATTTAAACACAACTTAGAAACTGTGAACACCAGGCTAATATACCTGACAATATAAACTTCAGAATTTTGGTTTATTGATAGATACCTTAAGGGTAGTCAAAAACAAGAAAAAAGTCTAAGAAACTGTCCCAATCTAGAGGAGTCTAAGCAGACTTGACGACTAAATATAAAACAGAATCCTAAATGGGACTGTCAGGCAGAAAAAAGACTAAAAACTAAGGAAACAATAAAATATGGACTTTAAGCTACAAGGGTATATTGTACAACTCAGAGAATATAATCGGTATTTTATAGTGACTATAAATGGAGTAACACCTTTAAAAACTGTGAATCACTATATTATACACCTGTAACTTACATAATACTGTACATCAACTACACTTCAACTAAAAAAAATGAAAACAAAATTTAAAAAGAATTTTTTTAAGAACTTTACTTAACAATAATGATCTATTCATTAGGCATGACAAATATACAACAATGATGTTAAATAACAGGGGAAAATAGGAATTCAAGGTATAGAAGAAGTCTCATAATATTCTTGAAACTTTCCTATAAATCTAAAATTATTCTATAATTTTACAAAAGTGAAAAGATAAACTATAACCCAGGAAAATACAGCTGTAAAACATGTACATAATAAAGAACTGGTATCAAGACTAACAAATTTCTACAAATCAGCGAAGACAACATCCAAGGAAAATGAGCAGAGCCGTAAACTTCCGATTCACAGAAGAGTAAACCAGAATGACAGATAAACATAGAAAGATGAGGACATGCTCAATGTATCGTTCATAAACTGGAAAGACAAGCAAGCCAAGACCATCACGTGGCATCACCTACAGCCCTTCACTGACAAAAGTTAAGCCCAACAGGACCAAGGCTTGGAGAAGACGCAGTTCAGTAAGTCTCATGTGTTGCTGGTGGGAGTGTAAACTGGCAAGCCACTGTGGCTTTATCTTGGAAAGTTGATGACTTCCATGTTCTCTACTCTGTAGTTCTTCTCTTAGCTCTACATCACAGAGAAACTCCTGCACAGGCAGACAGGAGACATGGACAAGAACGTTCAAGCCAACACTGTGAAGAGTAAAACACTGGAAAGAACCCAAATGCCCATCAACACAGAAATGGAGAAGTGAAGTTGGGAAATATTCATATAACACAGTATTATACAGCAGTAAAAATGAATTTCTAAAGCTACATGCAACAGAGTTAAATACGTAAGTGAAAAAAAAGAAATCCCAAAAGATCTCATTTACTAAAATACTTTCCCTACAAAGCTCAAAACAAACAAAAGCTCAAAAACAAACAAAATCACAGAATTTATCACTTTGCACATGCACGTATGTATGTACGTATATGTACACGTATGTTTATGTACATATACACACAACATAACTGTGAGGACAAAACCAAGGGAGTAATAAACTTTCGAGTAACAATCACCTCTGAAGGAGGCAGGGGTACGGGGCAGTAAGATGTATATGTTTGGGTTGGGTGAAGGGTTTATCATGCTATTTTCTACGTTAAATACTTAACAGAGAGCCATACATGGAATAATGACAGTGTGTCGTGGCCCAAGTACTTGAATAATCCTATCCTGAATAAGTGGGGAGAAAGAGAGGAGGGAGGAAGGGAGGGAGGAAAGAAAGAAAGAAAAAAGACAACAGAAAAGAAAAGAGAAGAAAACAGACAAGACAGTGGGATGGGACAGGAAGGGAAGGGAGGAACGAACTACAGAGACGCTGTATTCCTGGAAGGCAAGTTCCATGGCCTTGCTGATTTCCTCTTATACTGAGAAAGCTGTATTTGTCTGCTGAATGCACAAAGATAAAAGGTGAAAGAGAAACCAAGCAAGGGAGTTCCCTGGTGGCCAGTGGTTAAGACTCTGCTTTCACTGCTGAGGGTGCAGATTCAGTCGCTGGTGGGGGAACTAAGATCCCACAAGCCACCTGGCTCAGTCAGTCAATCAACAGAGAAAACAACTGAAACAAAGGAAGAGATGAAGGGAGGTTGAGAGCAGCAAGGTGCTACTCATTTATCATTCCAACGTGGAAGAGAAAGTCAGCCGCCAAATGAAGGTTCCTTAGGAAGGACGAAAGGGCCATGGAGATGGCTATGTTTCTCAGGGGAAATTTACCCAGCTGTGGGGGGATCGGCCACCAGCACATCCGGCACACGGTATCGGGGCCTCCGGGGCTCGAGTTCATCGATCCTGATGCGAGTCATGTTCTTCTGAAGTCCCTGGAGCTCCAGCACCAGCACCACCTGTGGGGGCAGAGGTCAGGGAGTGGAGAAAGGAAAGAGCTACACCGAGGAATGCCCTCTGAACCCACTTCTCTCCTGAGGGGATCTCCTCCTTCTAGCCCTTTGCCTAAGGGATCTGAGACCCGAATTCCTCACAAAGTAAAAGTCCCACAGTTAGATGGCATGGGATGTGGGCCATAGGTTTCCCCTTCCCCAATTCCCCCTGGCTATTTCTCCACCCCCATCTGACTCTTCCTTTTCTCCCCTGACCTTGGTGACTTCGTTGATCAGATGGACTGTGAGCGCATCAGGACCAAGCTGCAGAGAGTCCAGTAAGGCTCGGTAGGGGGAATGGCCTGGCCGTATGCTTCGCTGCCTCCTGTCAAGTGAAACAATTGAGAAGGGGGTGGGCTTCCCCAAGGCCCTAAGTCCTTCCATCAGCTGCAGTGACCCACGCTACCTCACCTGCCAGACACCTCCCACATTACCCTACTTTCCATTCCAGTCTCCCAGAAATATCATACTTGCAGAAGGAACTCTCTTCACAGGTCTTAAAGTTGCTTCTATCCACAGCAAAGGTAATTCCCAGACAGACCCCTAAACAGGCCAGTACCAAAGCGGTCCAAGACCTAGAAGGAAAAGGATGACCAGGGAATAATCAGAGCAGGGTCAGAAAGGGCCCCACTTCAGAGGTGAAGGCCTTTCCCCACCACAACCCTAAAAGGGGAGCAAGGTAAGACTCCCACTAAACAGCAAAAGAAGGCAAACTGGACCCAGGGTTAAGTGTAAGGCCTGAGGAGTTGGCTCACTCACACCTTCCCTTCAAAAGGCAGAGGAAGTGGACAAAGGATCCCTGGCCTTCAGAGGCCAGGTATTGACTCAGGTTACATCAGCCTCTCAGAGGAAAGGCACAGTAACAGCCAATCCCAGGGGAGGTGGTAGTATCATACGTGTAGAACAGAGAAACAAAGTCAAGCCATGCCTTTCCATGGGCAAGACGCTAGGGGGAGTGACAGTGAAAAAGTTACAGATGTACCCTCAGCTAGCCTGCTGGCCACACTTCCTGGGGTCCTAACATCCCTAACGCTCTAATCATCGTGCTCCTCAGACCTCCACTCCTGTATCTTTGACATAAGTCACCACTATCACCACTTGAGCTTGAAAAGAATAACAAGAGCTAACCTGTACTGAGCTTCCCTTGTAGTTCAGCTGGTAAAGAATCTGCCTGCAATGCAGGAGACCTGGGTTCAATCCATGGATTGGTAAGACCCCCTGCAGAAGGGAAAGGCTACCAACTCCAGTATCCTGGCCTGGAGAATTCCATGGACTGTATAGTCCATGGGGTCACAGAGTCGGATACAACTGAGCGACTTTCAACTTGTACGGAGTCCTAATTTACATCTAGGAGCCTGGCTAACTGCATTATAGTTTTTAACTCTATCTGTAGTTTTCAGTAGTGTCAATGCCCAGGTCTCACCCCAAAGTTCTGATCTAACTGGCCTGAAATGGGACCTGGGCATCAGATTTTAAACTCCCCTAAATAATTCTAAGGTTTCCGGGGCAGCTCAGTGGTAAAGAATCTGCCTGCAAGGAAGGATATGTGGGTTCAATCCTTGGGTGGGGAAGATCCCCTGGAGAAGGAAATGGCAACCCACTCCTGCATTCTTGCCTGGGAAATCTCATAGAGAGGAGCCTGGCAGGCTACAGTCCACGCGGTCGCAAAAGAGTTGGACACGACACGGACTGAACAATAACAAAACAGTCCCGAGGGGCAACCAGTGTTCAGAACCAAACTTTTTTATGCACTAACTCTTTTCCCTTTGTTTTCTTGGTGAAGGTAGGATTGGAATTGATCTCAGATGGGTACATTGAGACATAAAAGATTCAATAATTCATCCAAGACTGAACAGTATGAGGCGCCAGCGGGATTGAACAGTGTGTGACCCCGGGGCTCAGGTACTGCACGATGTACAGCACGGTGCACCAACCACCAGCAGGGCCTGCCTCACTGAGGACCGTCCCCCTAAGGTTACTACAAACCCGCCACTTCCCCAACATGCCATCAAGTGACAGACAAGGGACTAACAGGCTTATTTAAGCAAGTCAGTTTGTTAAGGATATATTCTCCATTCTGAGTACATCCTAAACAGGCATTCTCCAACTTTAGTGTCTGTTAAGAATTATGAGCAGTGACTGTTAAATGAAAATTCCTAGGTCCCAGGGAATCTGCATTTTTTCCCAGTGACTGATCTAGGAGCACACTTTGAGAAAGTGTTCCATATAGGAGAGGGAAAAACAAAACACAGACTTCTCACCACTCAAACCCTGCTAGCCAGAGAGTAGGGCCTACTAAACACACGGTATCCACCACTAGCCTCGGTATCAGCTGGAAAGCTAAAGGTAAAGAAATTCACCAGGAAGGAGATTATGGAACAGAGTAAGCCCTCCAGTTCCAGAAGAAAGGGCAAAGCATACCAGGCCAGACAGAAAGGTGAGGGAAACACCAGGCTTTGTGGTTTAATAGGCCAAGCAGGAACAAGGAGCAGCAAAACAAGCAGAAGAAATGCTCCCAGAAAACTCAAAAGCAAGGCATGTGCGGCCCCTCACCCCCACACCACAAACAGGAGTGACTGCAGCAGACACTCTGAGCCACTGACCCCATGTCTATACCGGCCCAAGGCAGAAGCAAGCATAAGTACGTGAGTTAAATACTTTCTGGAGTCTTATTTGCAACATCTATAAAATGGGTTTGGAGAGATGCCAATGTGGATAGGATTTCTGAAGATTTTTCAGATGTAACCTGTTGGAAGGCCCTAAGAACTCCGGAAGGCCTCGAACGCCTCTGAGCAAGAGGTGGTCACAAGTCAAGTTTAGGAATGAGTCGCAGGGAAAGGTGCACCCGTTTATTGTTTCAGATCACAGGTTTCCAGAATAGGATTTCCGATCCATGCTTTTCCACTGCTGCCAACAGTACACGCCTCTCCCCACCCTAATACATCCGTTAGATCCTGGTAAATACTTTGTGGCACTGATTGACTGTTTCAAGCCGTTTTTTCCGTAATATTAACTAGAGAACGCAGACCAAATCATTGTTGTGTTTCAGCAACATCGTCCAGGTCGACTGTTAACTTACGAGATCCTGCCCCAGCCATGCCCAACGACCGTGAACACCGAACAAGCCAGGGATGGTGTCCACGTGAAGACCAGGGCAGGGCAGGGTCCGGGCCTCTCGAGAGAAGGGCAAGGGCAGTGGAAAGCAACACTGCCGGCTACGGTGCTTCCAGCCCGGCTGGGGGCCGCAGGGCAGCAGGCTGCATTCCCGGAGGCCTGGCCGCGTCTCGTCCCCCGCCCCGACGGCCCCGCGCATTGCAGGAAAGAGGTGGCAGCGTTAACCGCCGCAATCCGCCAGGGAGGGCGGCGGCTGAGAGCGGCCCAGACCAAGAAAAACGCACGGCTGCGGCCTTCTAAAGCCACCGGTCCGGAGCCCCAGAAATAAGGGGCCCCCAACGCCGCGCGGATCTAATGCGAGGAGGCTGGGGCAACCTGAGGCCAGCTCCAGAGAAACAAAGAGTCCTCACGAGGCCGGGGATGGCGGAGTCTCAGGATAACATAAAGAAAGGAAAGATACGGGATTTAGGGGCTTGGGGGCGTCCCGTGCGCGCCCCCGGGATCCGAGCTCCTCACCGCCTCCTACGCGCCTCCACTGCCGCTATCGCCGCCATCTTGTGCCGGGTTTGCTCCTTGACCCGGAGCTTCCCCTCCCCCAGCGCGCGTTGAGCCACGTATCTTAGCGCCCGCCCCTTCCGGCCTCCTGATTGGCCCGACCGCACAGAGGCCGGGCGTTTGTCCCATTGGCGGAAGGAGGGTTACGCTAAATGCTCATGGGGGCGGTGCCAGGGCGGAGCTTGAGGGAGGGGGCGGGATTGTTGAGCCAGGCGCTGTCCGACTTGGCTGGTCCTAAACATCAGACAGAAGCACTGAACCCTGTTTTTCTCAACTTGGCAAATTTTATTTAGAAAAAAGGGTGGGGAGGAAGAAAGTGACAGCGCTCTTTTAAGCCAAGGTCTTAGAAGAGAAACCTCCCACCTTTCTGCAGCACCTTGGCCCCCTCTCTCATGGCTCAACCTCCCTCGGCTTCTGGAGCATGGAAAGGCTATGTGCCCTGCCGGAGAGTGGACGGTAAAGGTGCCTGGAAACGGCCAGAGAAGAGGCCCAGGCGGTCAATGTTGCGGTGGAGGACACTGTGCAGCACAGCCAGATGGGGTCCACCTTCACCCCCACCCTCCCTAGAGAAGTCCCGGATGAAGCGACCACGCTCCGACTGGAAGATGAACTTCTGGGGCAAGGGCCCATGCTCCCGGAGAAAGCCCCAGACACTGAGCAGCAGCAGACGCACTTCAAAAGGTGCCAGTTGACTAAATACCTCGTGCATATTCCCCAGGGCTGGTGGCAGGAGGCTTCCCTCAGCCATGACAGCCACCAAGGTGCAGGATGCCTCCAGGTGCCAGGGGGAATGGGTTGTGTCAGGGTGGCGAGAGGCTTCCCAGTGGCCCAAGAGGGCAGCCAGCAGCCCCCGCAGCAGCACAGAGCAGTAGCACAGGGCTGGGGGAGCAGCTGCTACCAACTTTAGCAGCTCAAAGAGCAGAGGCTGTTCCCGGAAGCGCCTACCAATGCGGAGATCCCGCTCCACAGTGGCCCGGGCATGCTCCTCAGGAGGCCAGGCTAGCTCTGCACCGGCTGCATCAGGACACACACTCTCCACCAAAGTCACTGCCACTGCTTTGGCTGCCTCTGGGCTCAGGGTGGAAGCCCCCCAGCAGGCTACACATTCAGTACCCCCAGGGGCACTGCAGCAGTGCACCAGGAGGCTGAGGAGGCTCTGGGTGTTGTAGATAACTTCTTGCTGATTGCGTGACTGGACAAACTTGGGTGGTTTAAGGCCACGACCAATGACTCCAGCGTGGAACACAGACCAAATCCCTCCAGGACCTGGTACAGCTGCAGTGTGCCGCCGGTTTGTGTCCAACAGGGAGGCAGACGCCAAAGGAGCTGTCACAATGGAGAGAGTCTCATTGTCCCCATCCACTTCCCCTCCAAATAGTTCTGTGTTGCCACGATGTAAGGCTCCCTCAACTAGCAGCTGCAGCACAGCTTTGAGCCCCGCCGGGCAGGTCTGGGAGAGGCGCAGAAGAAGCTGGGAGGCGGAAGCCACCCCTGGGGGGCCGTGCAGCCTCAGAGAGGCAAAGAAGCGATGCACTCCAGCTCTCACCAGTCCCAAGAGTTGGGAAGGGGACAGGGCTTCTGGGGGGAAGGGACAAATGGCCAGGAGGGAGGCAGCGGCTTCGGCTACTTCCTCCTCAGGATGGAGCAAGAGAGGAGCCAGGTCAGACAGATGAGCTGAGGCGGACTCCCCGAACCGGGCCCCTAGGGCCGCAGGACCCTCACCACCTTGCTGCTCCCACCCCACAAGCAGCGCCAAGTTTCGCAGGAACCGGGCTGTGAAGGGAGGTTGCAAAGTTCCTGCATGTACCCTAGCCAGGCAGCTTCGGAAGGCCAGGGGCAGGAGGCCAGAGAGACTGACCACCAGCCCAGCATATAACTGAGTAGCCAGACTCAACTCTTCAGGGCTTCGGGCCCGGCTCAGGAGGTGGCCCAAGGCCTCAGGTCCACAGCTAGGCCGGGTATAGACGGAGAGCAGGCCGAGGAGCTGGTGTTGCCAGAGGAAGCGTTTCCGTTCCAAACGTAGCGTCTCTCCACACAGCTCTCCAACGTGGTTTCTGAGCGCATCTAGAAAGGGCACGGGGCGGGGGGGTGGGGGTGAGCTCAACAACCCCTCCCCTAGAGACGGTCCCCAGTGATGAACCAGTTTTTGCAGGTGCAGCAGCAGCAGCTGGATCAGCCGGTCACACGCCTCGCGTACAGTGTCTGGCACAGCCAGGCCCTGGGTGGTAATGACAGAGGCAGGCATGGCTGTGTCCACCAGGAACTGCAACAGGCGGTAGGCACCTGCCCCAGAGGCCTGGCTCACCAGGTGCACAGCCAGGTTCAGCATGTTGTCCAACTCCTCTCGGGGAAATCCCTGCAAGTGTTGCTGCAGTTGACTCAGCACGGCTGGGGGCTTAAGGCAGTCTACCAGTTCTCCAGAGACTGTGCCCAGCAAAGCTGGTGACATGACTGCTAGCTGCAGGAGGAAGGGAACTGTGGCCTGAAGGGAGGGGTCCCCACTCCGGCCACCAGTGCCCCCTGCCAGACTATCGTGGAACATTCGGAGGAGCTCTCGTCGGATGCTGTCTCCATGCCTGGAGGCCAGGTGCCCTAGGATGCCTACAACTGAGGCAATCTTGGGCACCCGTTTCTCCCCAGGGATGGCAGGAGATCCAGGGAAGGGGTCTGCAGAGGGAGTTTGAGAGGAGCCTCCACCACTGCCACCAGCTCCACTTCCAGCCCCACCATGAACGCAGAAGTCCTTAAGGCCACAGGAGAGAACTCGAGAGATGATGGTGCCGGGAAAAGAGGAGCCAATATGTGCCACAACCCAGTCGAAGTGTGGGGAATGCTGGACGGAGGTATCCAGCAAGGCATCCACACAGGCATCTGGGCAACTGCCAATGAGAGCCGAGAGGCACTGAACATAGATGTCCATCAATGTGCGTGTGGCCCGACAGCCCATCCACAGCTGCAGCAATTCATTGAGAGACCCAGTGGCATGGGGCACACGCTGGTGCTGGCCCGAGTAAGTGCTGCTCAGCTGCCCCATGAGGTCAATGGACCATGCACTAATCACAGGTGCCCAGGCCTTCGGGTTGGCCCGGATGAACTCAGACAGCACCTGCTGCACTTCCTGCACCACATCCTCTAGACCAGGACCCCCAGCAGGGACATGGGAAGGTGGGGGTGGACGGAGGTGAGGTGGGCCAGCCACGGGGCTTTCATCCAGGGTAGCCAGGTGGGCCCGGACACTCTCATCGAAGACACCTCGCAAGTGGTCAAGCACGGCAGCCCGAGCAGGTGGCAAAGAGCGGAGCAGGAGAAGGCCACAGCGAGCGTGCTCCCTAGCAGAGAGCTGGTGGCCCAGAACAGGGTCTACACCAGTCAGAAAAGCCTTAATTTCCTGGGACAGCTCCTGAGCACTGTAAGGAAGCAAAAAAAGCAGAGTGAGAGTGTTGGAAGATGTAGAACAAGTTACATTCCCTCTGTGAGCTTCAGTATTTTTCTATGTAAAATAGGGATAACTGAACCTCCCTCATAATGTTCACAAAGTATGGAAGCACCATATCTAGTTCACACTAATTAATAAATGCAAGCTGTTTTTCTTTTAATAACAACAGAATCAGTATTAGGTAACTCCTGGAATAGATCAAGTTCTCTTTTAAGTACTTTACGTGTATTATTTCAATGCAGGTAACAACCCAGTAAGGTAGGTACCATTATGATCCCATTTTACAGAGAAGGAAACCAAGGTTAAATAATCAGACTCTAAACTCCAAGAGGGTAGTTAACAGTTCTCTGCTCTTCAACACTGAATCCCCTTCTCCTGGAGCCCCTGGAATATGGGAAATAATAATTCGTTGAATTGAGTAAGTATATTTTGTGTTCCTATAACATCTGCCTTAAACACACCTTTTCAGCTTTACAGCACTCCCCCCTCCATACAACTCAAGTACCCTGGATTTTGCCCTTAATGGAAAGAAAATTCTAAGCCCAAATTTGCCCTTCATTAAGGGCTCTTCCTCCCCAAACTTCTTTCCATATTCTGCAAGCACCCTAACCACCCACCACTTGGACTCCACCACATCAACAACCACTACCGTCCCAGTACCCTCAATATGCCCCAGGAACCAAGGTGCCCAGGGCAGAGACAAGGTAATGCCTTCCAGCCCTTCCCACCCTAAAACATATGGGTTCAGTCCTAAGAGGTTCAGGAGGCAGTATCATGGGAAGAGACAAAATTCCCTTCCTCTTTGTGAGTTTTCTGCCAAAGAAGACAGCATCCTCTAGAGACTGGTAAGCTCTGACTGTGCCATTCCTCTCTGGTTCCTCCAAAACAAAAACCAAAACCACTCAACGGTGAGGGGAGTGTCTCCGTTGGAAGGCGAGGGAAAGGCTAGAAAGCATTCTGTGGGATTCTGGGGGCCTGGGTGCTCAGGGAGTCCCCATGAAGTCAGGGGACTCTGCGTTAGCTCGGGTCTAAAAAGGACAGGGCACCCGGGTTCCCAAGAATTGATACTCCCAACTCTTGGAAAAGCAAGGCCAGGATAGGGGGTAACTATACACTGGGCTTTAGAGGGAGGCAGTACCGAGACCTTGGGAGTGCGGGCACTGGAGCCCAGAGTTTTGGTGAGTCAGTCCCTGAGTTCGGGGAAGACCGGACCAGGAATCTCTGAGAACCCCGACGCGAGTTCTCGAGGTAGGATCCGGGTTTCTGCCGAGAAAGCTGGGGATCGGCGCGGGACCGCGTGGGAGGGAAAGATGCCAGGGGCTCTGACTACCTGAGCGGCGCGGGACCGTGAGTGACCGGGGCAGGCCCGGGAGGCCCTGGGGCCCCGGGAGGGTCGCACAACGCAGACATCCCGGAGCCCTAGACCAAGCCTGAGGCGGGAGCGGCGGAGCGCAGGGAGCGCATGCGCGCTGACTGGAAACCCGAAAGGAACCAGCGAAAAGGCTTCTCAAGAAAACCCATCCGGCGCTGTTCGTGACCCTCACACATTGGTTCCGCTTTGAGTCGGCGTCCCAGTTAGAGGCTGCGTCGGTAACAGCGGGAAGTCGACCCACCTTCTACGCAACCTTTCTCCACCCTCCCGCGCCTCGCAAGGGTCTTTGACACAGCTGAACGCCGAAGAATTGATGCTTTTGAACTGTGGTGTTGGAGAAGACTCTTGAGAGTCCCTTGGACTGCCAGGAGATCCAACCAGTCCATTCTAAAGGAGATCAGTCCTGGGTGTTCATTGGAAGGACTGATGCTAAAGCTGAAACTCCAATACTTTGGCCACCTCATGCGAAGAGTTGACTCATTGGAAAAGACCCTGATCCTGGGAGGGATTGGGGGCAGGAGGAGAAGGGGACGACAGAGGATGAGATGGCTGGATGGCATCACCGACTCGATGGACGTGAGTTTGAGTGAACTCCGGGAGATGGTGATGGACAGGGAGGCCTGGCGTGCTGCGATTCATGGGGTCGCAAAGAGTCGGACACTACTGAGCGACTGAACTGAACTGAACTGAAAGCTATCTGAAGGGCTTCTCTGGTGACTCAGACGGTAAAGTGTCTGCCTGCAATGTGGGAGACCCGGGTTTGATCCCTGGGTCAGGAAGATCCTCTGGAGAAGGAAATGGCAACTCACTCCAGTATTCTTGCCTGGAAAATCTCATGGATGGAGCCTGGTAGGCTACAGTCCATGGGGTCACAAAAAGTCGGACATGACTGAGCGACTTCACTTCTCTAAAGCTATCTGAGACCATTTAATTGGATTTCATTAATTTTCCTAATTAAGCCAAAAATACAAAATGTTCAACTCTCGAGGTTAAAAAAAAAAAAGGAAGCTCTAGGAAACCTTTTAATCAGTAACCAGAGACAAGGTGAAAAAGCAGTTAAAGGAAAGAGGAAGGAGGAGAAGCGTAAAGAGAGAAAACCCCTAAAAGAAGATGAAGAGAAGACAAGAAAAGAGATGAACGGGAGGAAGCCTGAAATAAATTGAGCTGGCCACGCTGAAGGTGTCCTCCCAGCTCTAAATTGTCACCACAAGCCTTCTCAGGCTCCCCAGTCTCCCAGAGGAGGAACCTTCTCCCACCTGCAGCAGAGAGTTTGATAACTTTCTAAGGACCTAATACTCCTTATCAAGAGAGCCTTCTCCAACCCGTCTATCGAGATCAAATTCCAGCTATTCCGCTAACGGACTGTGTGCTTCAGTTAAGCTGTCTATGCTGCTGCTGCTAAGTCGCTTCAGTCGTGTCCGACTCTGTGCGACCCCATAGACGGCAGCCCACCAGGCTCCCCCGTCCCTGGGATTCTCCAGGCAAGAACACTGGAGTGGGTTGCCATTTCCTTCTCCAGTGAATGAAAGTGAAAAGTGAAAGTGAAGTCGCTCAGTCGTGTCCGACTCTTAGCGACCCCATGGACTGCAGCCTACCAGGCTCCTCCATCCATGGGATTTTCCAGGCAAGAGTACTGGGGTGGGGTGCCATTGCCTTCTGTACCTGCTTCCTTTTCCGGAAATTACGATGATTAATAGTACACTTACTCCAGGGGCTTGTTGTGAAAATTGAAACCAGGAAATAGTACTACTGTATAACACTTGGTGTCTGCAATGGTAGGTAAACGTTATACATGCAATTGCTGTTTTTATTTTCTTTCTTCAATGAACTCTAGAAGATAAGTGTTCGGCAACAGGTAGTTCCCGCTTTTGTTAAAGGCTTCACCATCATCACATACAATGGTGTCTGCTTGGCACTTGGTAGGTTTGGGGGTTTTTTTGTTGTCTTTTTTTAAGTAGGTTCCTAATAGTTGCTTAGATGAAAGAAAGGGAAAGTAGGTTCTGAGGCATTTATTAACCAGACAGCTTACTGTTCTCAATGGAAGTGTGAGTTAGAAGATCAGCAGATGGTAGGTCCTAAAGGTATCTTTGAAGTGACAGTGTTTTAAAATAGGGTTTTTAAAAGATTTTATTTACTTATGGCTGTGCTGGGTCTTCACTGCTGCGCAAACTTTTCTCCAGTTTTGGCAAGCAGGGGCTACCGTAATAGCAGATCTTGGGCTCCACAGTGCAGGGTCTTCTCATTGCAGCGGCTTCTCTTGTTGTGGAACACAGGCTCTAGGACATTCGGGCTTCAGTAGTTGCAGCTCCTGGGCTCTAGAGCACAGGTTCCATAGTTGTGGGGCATGGGCCTAGTTTCTCCTTGACATATGGGATCTTCCCGGACTAGGGATCGAACCTATGTCCCTTGCAATGACAGGCAGATTCTTTATCTCTGAGCCACCAGGGAAGCCCTGTGACTGTGTTTTAAAAGCTAAATGATTAATTCTGGTGGTTCTGTATTTGTTCTTAGATTTTAGAAGTTCAAGCATTCATAAAATATGTGTTCTAGGAGAGTAAATATGAGACAGTTTCTGCTTCCAGCTCTGCTTCAGGCTTGGACCCAATACTTTCCTTCTCTCAGCCTCAACTTTTGATCTGTGAGAAGTGACTTTTGAACCAGGGGAGTTCTTCCAGCTATGAGACTATTATGTGGTTCTTGCCCCTAAAGATTTCATAATCTAAGGGTGCTTGTTTTGGAGTTAGATCTGGATTCCTGTCTGCTATTTAATGGCAATGTTACCGTGAGCAAGTGACTCAGCTGTTTTGGAGCCCCTTTCCTTATCTGTAAAATGGGTATGTTTCTCACAAGCTTTTTGCAGAGATCACTGCAGATTATTTGTATTAAGAGCTTAGCACAATACCAGATACAGAAACTCTACTTTGAGCTCAGCAAGCTCCTTCCCACCTTAGGCATAGGGGCAGAAGAAAATTATTCAGGGTAATGGGGATACCAAGATGTTGAAATTGCCTTTCCTTCTCCCCTCAGCTTCTCCCCTCTACTTCACTTGAATACAGTTCAGTTTCACACTAGCACTTTTTCCTTTCTGTATTCAAAACTGGACATAATACTGTTTCCCTGGGAAAATGGCTGATACCAAGTTTTAGACCAGGAGAAGCAGGTGAGCCTGGAACATATTGTGCCCAACAGCAAGAAAGTGCTCAAATACTGATGGTGTATCAAAAGGACACAGCATCCATGCATGCTCTGTAGCTCAGCCATGTCTGACTCTTTGCAACCCTACCAGACTCCTGTGTCTATAGGACTCTCCAGGCAAGAACACTGGAGTGGGTTGCCATTTCCTCCAGGGGATCTTCCCAACCCAAGGATGGAACCCACATCTTCTGAGTCTCCTGCGTTGGCAGGCAGGTTCTTTACCACTGAGCCACCTGGAAAGCCCAAAGGACACAAAGTGCAAGTGAAAGTTGCTCAGTCGTGTTCGATTCTTTGCGACCCCATGGACTATACATGGAATCCTCTAGGTCAGAATACTGGAGTGGGTAGTCTTTCCCTTCTCCAGAGGATCTTCCCAATCCAGGGATCGAACCCAAGTCTCCCTCATTGCAGGAGGATTCTTTACCAGCTGAGCCACAAGGGAAGCCACAGGAAGCTCCTTAAAGAGGCTGGCTGGTCAGTTTGGTATGATTTTGAGCATGAAAAATTGATAGTAACATGATTAAAACATTGAAAAACAACCTAAATGATATTTTTTTTTAAAAAAAGAGAGTAGGGGTTTCCTTTACAGAGTATATCAAATGAGTACCACAGATGCATGGATACTAAAACCATTGTTGCGATGTCATTGGGAATAGGAAAATCATATAGTCTCAAAGTATCACTCATAGACTGCTTTTTTAAAACAATGCTTATTAATTCATTTATTTGGCTGTGCCAGGTCTTAGTTGTGCTTCAGTTGCAGCATATGGGATCTAGTTCCCTGACCAAGGATTGAACTCAGGCCCCCTGCATTGGGAGCTCAGAATCTTAGCCACTGGATCACCAGGGAAGCCCCCATGGATTGCTTATTAATTATAAAGGAAAAGAATACTTTAACAGTGGAGAAATCTAACAGATACCCACTTAACACTTAGAAGCACCAATGAGACAAATTGACATTACATGTGAACAAAAAATGTTGCCTATCAGAAAAAAAATCTTGTGACCATCAACCAGTCAGCCACTATAGTCACCTGTAAGGGTCTCTGGCCATCAAACGAGGACAACCTCTGCAGCCATCCCCAGAGGTGAACCCCGAGGGAATTCAGGAAGGAAAAGAACAGGATACTGGCCATAGATAGTTAAGGTGCATAGCAAAAGAGTGAAAAAACAAAAGAGCACTAAGTTCATTAACTCGAAAGGTCTAGTGTTTTGCTATAAGTTTCTCTTTTGGCTGAGGCTTGTGGGAATCTTGGTTCCCTGACCAGAGATGGAAGCTGCATCCACTGCATTGGAAGTGTGGACTCCTAAGTGCTGAATCACCAGGAATGTCCTGAGAAGTCTAATTCTAATTAATGATAATCTTTGATGGTCTGATTTTTAAAAAAATATTTGTATTTATTTGGCTGCACAGGGTCTTAGTTATGGCAAGTGGGATCTAGTTCCCTGACCAGGGATCAAACCCAGGGCCCCACTGACAGCTCAGAGTCTTAGCCACTGGACCACCAGGGGAGTTCCTGACTACCGGATTTTTGTCACAAAAACTATCTAGGCTCCTCCCTTACCTCTTGGGAGCAGTCCTTCAGTCATCTGAGAGGCTGTCTTCTGGGCTTTTAAGTCCTCTGCAAGTCTGCCAAATCAAACATAATTCTCAACTTTTTGTTGCTGTTCTGTCGCTGTCGCGTCCGACTCTTTCCAACCTCATGAACTGCAGCGTGCCAGGCTTCCTTGTCCTTCACTATCACCCAGATTTTGCTCAGATTCATGTCCATTGAGTTGGTGATGCCATCCCACCATCTCATCCTGTTGCCCCCTTCTCCTGTCCGCAATCTTGTGTATTTTTCAGTCAACACATACTTCCTGATGATATGCCATGAGAAGTGCACAATATCCTACATCAAATTCTTCCCAGAAATGCCTAACCTACAACTAATGATGAGGAAATGCACAGAAACACTCAGACAAACCCAGATTGTGAGATACTCTTTTATTTGAGCTGGACTCTTCAAAAAATACCAGTCATCTAAGACAAGGTAGGAGTACTCTTTTCATTTGAAGACTAAAGGGGCATGACAGTTAAATAGTATGTGTGATTCTTAATGGTTTCTGGATTGAGGAAACAATAAGCAGTTATAAGGAATATTGTTGGGACAACTGAGGAAATTTGAATATGAAAAACTGAATTTTAGCTATTCCACTAATGTTAAGTGTCTTAGGTGTTTTGGCTATATAGAAACATAGCCTTAGGGATAAAATCTCACCTGCAACTGACTTTCAAATGAGTCAGCAAAGACAACAGTGATATGTATTTGAACAAACACATATTTGCAAGCAGGTAGGGAGATCAAGCATAGCGAGAGAAATGTTAAAAACTGGTAAACCGAGGTAGAGTGCATACATAAGGGCTCATTGTGCTAATCTCTTAACTTGACTGAAGGTTTGAAATTTTCAAAATCCCTTCTTCAGGAAGCTTGCACTGATTAAACAGGGCAAGGAGAGAGTTGCTCTTTCCCCAGTGACCACATCTCTGCACATTCAGCTTCTCACTTTAATTAACCACCCCAGCCCTGGCTTCCAACAAACAGAATTTCTGAGCATAAAAAGGGAAAAATAATGTTCACTTTATTAAAAATATAATCAGCAATGGAAGCAGAGATAATCACGGTCACTTGTCCACCCTGGTCACACAGTGGAGGTGGCAGGGCTGATATCAGGAGCCTTGCCTCCTCTGACATCTCTACAATAATCCTGTTTTGTTAGAAATTTTGTCACTGGGGAGACAGGGCCACCAGGGAGCTTAACTTCTTGTTGCCTTTGCTCAAGTAAGTGCTGTGAGTCCTGTTTTCCAGTTGTCTTGTTTCCACACTCACAGCCCCTTTTCCTTCTCCCATCCCAATTCCCACATTTAATCACACACATCTCAGTGGGAACGAGGGGGCTTTATTACAAATGCAGTTGACTGCTTAGGACTCCCTCTCCAATTTTTCTTTTCTACTCTCTTTTTCTCAATACATCCCTCCAGGGCAGGTCAGTAGGCCATTAGGGAAGAGGTATACGGGGAGAATGAAAAGGAGCAATGCTTTCTCCAAAATCATCTGAAATAACCTTTGAGTCCTTTTGGCTCCAGCTTGAGAATCTTCTGGTGGAAAGGGTGTGAGATTCAGATTTAGCTCTTATCTTCAAGGTCCTCCATATCTACATCCTGGGGGGCTTTTGTCTTCTTTTTTGATCTGGGCTGTGGGTCACTAGTCCTGGTTGGCTTGGGAGGGGCTTCCACTGAACAAAGGAAAAGAGGAAGCATTAAAGAACCCAATGAATCCAGGCTGTATCACCCCAGCTTCTGGGCCCTAGCCTCACCTTCCATGGCTGCTTTCTCTTTCTGGGCAAGTCGGATCTGCTGGAGGAGTTTTCTGCGCTTCTTCCCAGACAGAGTAATGTTGGCACGTGCACTGGACCTAAAGGGTTGGTAGGAGCAAAAATACCAGTTGAATCTGAACCAAAACAGACCACACAGTGGTTCTGGTTACCGGAAAGGTCTTTGGATCTAAGTTAAAGAACTGTTACCTTACTTAAAACTAACCTTAACACATACATAAAGTAACATTAATTGCTAAAATTTAGTATCGAGTGGAAACTTTTCCTCCTCTCATCCTTGATACTTCTGCCACCAGATATGGTAGGTTTTCCCACATCAAGTAATTCTCCGTATTTGCAGTGAACACAGACTGGGCGTCCTACAAATTTAAATTTGATTTGGACAGTATATACCTGGAGATGGCATCAGACACCACAGGTTAAGGGCTTGGTTCCACAGGGTTTCCCCCACTTCAAATACCAATCACAAATCCAGGTTGTCACCTAGACTTCTGATTGGCCAGCCATAAATTCGGTTCTTATGATCCCCTTCTCAAACTCAGTAATTTGCTAGAAAGGCTCACAGAACTCAGGGAAACATACTTGCATTTACTGATTTACTACAAAATACAACTCAGGATCCAACCTGCAAGGAGATCCAACCAGTCCATTCTAAAGGAGATCAGCCCTGGGTGTTCTTTGGAAGGAATGATGCTAAAGCTGAAACTCCAGTACTTTGGCCACCTCATGCGAAGAGTTGACTCATTGGAAAAGACTGATGCTGGGAGGGATTGGGGGCAGGAGGAGAAGGGGACGACAGAGGATGAGATGGCTGGATGACCAATGGATGGCCAACTGACTCAATGGATGTGAGTTGGAGTGAACTCAAGAGATGGTGATGGACAGGGAGGCCTGGCATGCTGCGATTCATGGGGTCGCAAAGAGTTGGACACGACTGAGCTGAACTGAACTGAACAACTCAGGAACAGTCAGATGGAAGAGAGGCATAGGGCAAGGTATGGAAGGGACCAGAGTTCCCATGCCTTCTCCAGCTAAACCTTCTCAGCACCTCCACCTGTTCACCAATCAGGAAGCTATCAAGAGGTTTTATAGAGCTTAATCTCCAGCACCTGCCCTCTTCTCAAAGGTCAGTGCATAGGGCTTAAATTTCCAGTCCTCTAATCATGTCTTCTTTTGGATGACCAGCCCCACCCTAAATCACTATTAGCATAAATTTGTGCTTAGTTCTTTGCTCAGTTGTGTCCAACTCTTTGCAACCCCATGGCAGCCTGCTAGGCTCCTCTGTCCATGGGGATTCTCCAGGCGAGAATATTGGAGTGGGTTGCCCTCCTCCAGGGGATCTTCCCAATGCAGAGATCAAACCCAGGTCTCCAGCATTGCAGGCGGATTCTTTACCGTCTGAGCCAACAGGGAAGCCCAGCTTAAGTTTGCTGCTGCTGCTAAGTCGCTTCAGTCGTGTCCGACTCTATGCTGACCCCATAGACGGCAGCCCACCAGGCTCCCCTGTCCCTGGGATTCTCCAGGCAAGAACACTGGAGTAGGTTGCCATTTCCTTCTCCAATGCATGAAAGTGAAAAGTGAAAGGGAAGTCGCTCAGTCGTGTCGGACTCTTAGCGACCCCATGGACTGCAGCCTACCAGGCTCCTCAGTCCATGGGATTTTCCAGGCAAGAGTACTGGAGTGGGGTGTCATTGCCTTCTCCGAGCTTAAGTTTAGGTGTGCTCAAAAGGGGATCCTTTTGAAATAAAAGGCACTCTTATCACTCAGCAAATTCCAATAGCTTTAGCTCTGTCAGAAACCCGACAGGGACCAAATATATTTATTATGCCAATTCATAAAGTAAATATTATAGTAAACAAGTCAGTGAAAGAATGGGATGGGAAGTCTTCCACAAGAACTCAAGTGGCCTTGAAACTTCTATGCAATATCCCACATGAACCTTTGTGAAAATTCATCGAATGATTCACCACACACTCATGTGTACGCTTTTAAATTTACTTATAGGAAATCTGTGTGAATATATGTTACTTGGGGAGGCTGGGGCCACAGTTCTCCTTAGATTCTCAGTGGGGTCCAAGAACCAAAAAAAGGTTGCAAGTTACAGGTATAATGAGAGGCTAACAAAGTTTAGGCACAAACTTTCCTTGCGTAAGTGTGAGTATACAAGGAAAGCAAAATGGTGTTAAGCTACTCCGGAGCTCGACAAGGAGGGAAGGAGGGTTGATGGGGGAGGACGCAGGGAGAGAGGGTCTGGCACTCACGCCCGCTTCTTGAGGTGGTGCCGCGTAATCAGTCCTTCGTCTATCACAGCTCCGACCACCCGATGCTTCAGTCGCCGCTCCCGGTTCAACACTCGTCTTCGCTTGAACAGCTTCTTCTTCAGCTCCTGGGGAGAGGAAGATGCTTAATCAGAGGGCGGCTGCGCCCTGCGACCTGGGACCCCGCACCCGGCGACACTGGCCCATAGACTCCATCTCGGGCGAGAATAAAGGCTCTGGGACGCTTGGGAAACCATGTCGGGGGTCCCAGAGTCACCGTTCGCGGCCGGTTGATCTTTCCACTCGGAGCACCCATAGCTGCGCCGCTAGGCCGGCTCCGGGTCCACGTTTCCGTTGTGCGCAGGGTCCGTGTGCGCCCCGCCCTCAGCTCTGTGCTAGCCAATCGCAACTCGAGGGCGGGCCCTGGCACTATATAAATGAACCCGGCTCGCGCATAAGCCTTTTCGAGGGCGGCGACTGATTGAGTGTGGTCTGGTAGGTGGGGGTGTCCGGCTGGTGTTCCTGGGGCGTGGGGACGGTGCCTGTGGACCCTCCTTTTCTTGGCGCGGGTCGGGCGTGCAGTCCCGATCCGCGTAATGTACGGAGGTAGAGAGAACGGGCTCTGGCCCCCTCGGCGTCATGTCTTCGGTACCGGCGGCCAGCTGTCCGCCGGTTCTATCCTCAAGCGCCGGGACACAGAGCTCCAAGGAGCAGGGCAGAACCGAGGTTCAGCAGACTCCTCCCGGGGGTACTCACACCTTCTCCTTTGATTTCAGGTCTGTGGAGCCACCCCAAGAGCCGGAGCTGCCATATCCCCTCTTCCACTTCCCGCTGCAAACAATAAAGGTCATTCGTACGGTACTAAGTTTGTGTCCGCATTCTCTTTTTCCGAAGCTGCAGGGTTAGGGAAGCTTTATGCGTCATTCCGCACAGCGGATTTTGCAAATCTTCCCTTGGATCTCAGGCCCCAGCCGGAGTACGGGCGACATTTTCACACAAGTTTCTCTGGGCGACCTTGCCGGCACCTCCGGATGGCTGCTTTGCGCCGAACCCTCCATCTGGCGAGCCTGGCGGCGGGGACGCGCCGCACCGTGGCGGGTAGGGAAGGTGGACACTGGGAGGGCAAGCTGGGCTCTTCGTTACCCAATAGTCTGGTCATTGAAATTGTGACGCTGAAAACCCCAGGGCACATGGCGCCGATTTTGCAGCAGTTTGAAAGAACCGGGCGCTGGGTGATGCGTGTCCTCCCCTCGTCCTCAGGTTCCCTGGCTGGTAGCTGCCTGGCAGACCGCTCCCTCTGGGATAAGCTCCACGCCCAACCCCGTCAGGGCAGCGTCCGCACCTTCGACTGGTTCTTTGGATACGAAGAAGCCCAGGGGCTCCTGCTGCCGCTGCTGGAGAAATCATGGGCTGCCTGTCCACCCCGGGTGTTGGACGTGGGCTGTGGGACCTCCAGCTTGTGTCCAGGCCTCTATACCAAATGCCCGCACCCCGTGGACGTGTTGGGGGTGGACTTCTCTCCCGTAGCAGTGGCCCACATGAACAGTCTCCTGGAAGGTGGCCAAGGCCAAACACCCCTGTGCCCTGGACACCCTGAGTCAAGCCTCCATTTCATGCAGGCTGATGGCCAGAATCTGCAGCCAGTGGCTTCCTCAGGCTCCTTTCAGCTAGTCCTGGACAAGGGCACCTGGGATGCTGTTGCCCGGGGTGGTCTGCCTGGGGCTTACCAGCTCCTGGCAGAATGTCTGAGGGTCCTAAGCCCCCAGGGGACCCTGATTCAGTTCTCAGATGAGGATCCTGATGTGCGGCTCCCCTGCCTAGAGAAAGGGTCCCAGGGCTGGACTGTGACAGTGCAGGAGCTGGGCCCTTTCAGGGGCATCACCTACTTTGCTTATGTGGTTCAAGGCTCTGATTAAAGATGTTTTAGACCTGATCTTACTGTTTTCCGTTTGGTGAGGAGGTGGAGAAAACTTTTGTCTTTGCAAGATGACTGGAAAATTTGGGTGCTGGTTTCCACATTTATTAGATGGGTGCACCTGGTACTGAATATTTCTGTGCCCCATTTACTCACCTGCAAGGCTGGAATAATACCTGAAGTTATGTGATTACATACAGTTGACAGGTGAAACATTTAGCAGTGCCAGGCACAAAATGAGTGCTAAATAGAAAACGTACAAGTGGGTTATTTCCCATCTCCAACTAGTTGAAATCTTAAAAGCACAGACGAGAGTTCTTAATTCAGATTCCTTGACTATCACTGGTGTGACCCTGGGGTCTAACCTTTAAGCCCCATTTTTCTCACTTGTAGATGAGGAAGACTGAAGGGATGGATGGAAGGACTTCAAAAACCTAGGTAAAATGTTTGAGGGAGAAAGTGATACTTACCCTCAAAGCTCCTGGGAGGCAGGAAATGGGAATATTCCACAAAGCAGCTTCTGCAGACATGGGAGCTTGATGGTGGGTCCCAGAGAGGACAGGGATTGGGGGCTTCCTGACAGTCTGTGTCCTCTGGGATCCAGGAGGCATCTTGATCTACCCGTTCCTGCCCCCAGCTGAGTTCTGGGTTAAAGGTTCTTAAAGGAGACTTAGGGTCCAGGGAGCTCCAAGTCCAGCCTGGGAGTTAAAGAACCCATTAACAATGAAAAATACATAATAAAAGAACAGAGAAAAATATACCTGGTACCTGACTGGGTTTTTGTTTTTTTTTTTTTTGAGGTAAATTTGTTTAATTCTTTTTGCTTATAAAAATAATACAGCAATTGAAATGAAGAGCCTAACTCCCACAAGCTGTGTGGCATGGTGGCCAAAAAAAAATTTAAAAATTCATCAACTTTGCCAGTCACCTTAACTTTTTTCATTTTTTTGGCCAAGCTGCACGGCACATGGAATCTTAATTCCACAGATGGGGATCTAACCTGAGCCCTTTCCTCCCACTCCCTGAGGTGGAAGCTCAGAGTCCCAACCACTGGATCTGGACCCGGACCGTCCAGGAAGTCCCTCAGCCACCTTGACTTTTCTCTCCCACCTCTACATTTCTCTTCACGATGTTTACTGGGCACCTACTGGGTGCTGTTTAATGCAGGGGACACAACTAAGTTGTCCCTCTTGTTTTGCTTAGAACATTCAGTTCGCAACAGCCCCATTTGAATGAGCCTCCTCCCTCACCTGGTTCTTCACTTTGGTCCTGGAAGAACACCTCGACCTCCTCTTCCTCATCGTCAGTCAGCAGCAGCAGCTCCTCGTGTGGCCACCGGAGCTCCCCACTCTCTTCACTTACCTCAGAGGCTCCCACCACAATGGAGGGGAGGCGGGTCTGCGGACACATAACCTGGATAGGCACAGCAGGGGAACCGGGCCAAAGTGGAGGGTGAACCAACAGCAGGACGCAAGGTGGGAAAGTACTAACCTGAACATCCTGGTGACCTTCAACCCTGTCAATTTCTCCTTTGTCCTTCCAAAGCGGGTTGGTCAGTCTAGGACTGTCTGCACGCTGGGAAGAGCCTGGGCTATCTCTAGACCAAGGCCCATCCTCACTGCTCCCCGGCACAAGGGCCATGGGTGCTGATTCTAGAATGCAGGACAATTGAACTCAGTAGAGCACCCCTGCCCAGTGCACCCCACAGACTGCTCCTTTAATCGCTTTGGAGCCGAGCCCCTTAATCACTTCTGAGGAGAGGAAGCTGAAAGGAGATTATGGACCTTCCAGGGGAGGGGCCAATGCCAGGAGGTGGGATGAAGTGAAGTGCTAGGCGCTCAGTCGTGTAAGACTCTTTTCGACCCCACGGACTGTATTGCCTGCCAGGCTTCTCTGTCCATGGGATTCTCCAGGCAAGAATACTGGAGTGGGTAGCCATTTCCTTCTCCAGGGGATCTTCCACATTGCAGGCAGATTCTTTACGGTCTGAGCCACCAGGGAGGCGCACTCACTCTGGTGACACAGAGAAAGGCAGGAGGAGTAGGAGTTAAGGAGGGCATTTGGATTAAAGCCCTGTGAGTAAAGAGCTTCAATAATGAGTTTGAAATTTCCTGATTCTTACAGGGTCTTCCAAGTTCACATTTCTTGGTATCTTATTTAATGAATATTTATATAGTGTCAACTAAAAAAAAAAAAGCACAACGTGAGAGTTGTGAGTGAAGTTTTATTTGGGGCAAAATGAAGACTGCAACCCAGGAGACAGTCCCTCAGACAGGTCTGAGAGACTGCTCCAAAGAAGCAGTGGCGAAAGTCAAAATATAAGATTTTCGTGAAGGGGGAGTTCAGTGCAATCAAGCACTCATTTTATAAAAGGTTTTCTGCTAGTCAGGAGGAGGAGCTGACATCAGCATGAAGGGATTTAGTGCTTTTCTAGAGGAGATGCAAGAAATGAAATCATGAAATCAGTTCCTGAAAATATCTAACTAGTTAAAAGACCTGTTCCACCAGTTTCCCTGGGGCACAGAGTGCCTCACTCTCCACCCTGAATTCCCTTTAGGGAGTGTAGAGGTCAGCAGTTGCAGCAACACAGGCAGATGGCAAATGCCCTTCTTGTTTTTGTTCATTTAGCTCAGTCGCCTCCGACTCTATGACCCTATGGACTGCAGCACACCAGGCTTCCCTGAAGCTTGCTCAAACTCATGTTGATCCAATCAGTGATGCCATCCACCCATCCAACAGTGACTGTTGCTGTTCAGTCACTGGCAAATGCTCTTGGCAAGTGCCAATCTGTAGTTGATACCAGGAACTGTTTTAAATGCATGTCATATAAATTGTTTAATTATCCTAAAATTGTGAGATGTTGTTGGTCAACCACTAAGTCATGGCTGACCCTTTGCGACCTCATGGACTGCAACATGCCTGGCTTCCCTGTCCTTCACTATCTCCCAGAGTTTGCTCAAATTCATGTCCATTAACATGTCCATATGCACTGTTATTAGCCTCATTTTCCCATGCAGAAACTGTAAAACAAAGAACTTAAATGACTTATCCAGAGTCACACAACTAAGAGGTGTTTTCTTCACCAAACTAGAATTCGGTAAGTTACACAACATCCATGGTTTTCATGGTTAAAAAAAAAAAAAAAAAGCCAAGATTATTTACCTAAGAGAAGGGTAATGTTTGCTTTTACTAAGTAAAATAAAAGGAAAATGTATTAATATATCATTTTCCCCATCCGGTACACTTGGTTTTTCAGTGTTTAGGATTGAAGAGATTGAAGGGAGTCAACAGACTGATGTTTATAAACACGTGGACGTCATTACATACTGCGGTTTGGATAAAGCACAAGTAATCCTAGGAAACTACAGAGCACAGGCTTAGCCCTCTATTGATCTGGACATTCCGGAACCGGGCAATTGTCAAACTCCCAGTAACCATGAAGACACTCTCCCGTTAGCAATCCTACTCGGGATTTCATGACAAGGGGTCCCACCCTCAGCCCTGGGTCCCAACACCTCTTGACGTGCTCAACCTTCTCAGCTAAACTAGTCTTAAGACCTAGACGCTTCAGATTCGAAACATTTCTCCGATTAGGTCCTCTCTAGCCCGGGCCCGTCTCTATGGTCTCTTGTGTGGGGCGCTCTAGCCTGCGCAGATTAAGTCGTCGCGGCGGCCCGGATGGGCTACTGGAGGCTCCAGAGGTCCTCTCGCTGGTTGCGCTGTCGACCATGACGACCCTGCGCAAGCTGCTGCTCGTGGGCGCACTGCTGGGCGCCGGGGCTGGCGTGGGCACCGCGCTTTTTGCCCTTGTGACCCCGGGTGAGGAGCGGAAGCAGGCGATGCTGAAGGTGGGAGCAGTTGGGGAGGCAGAGGTGGGGTGGGCGGGCGGAGAACCCCGGGCTGGTGGCCGGGGCTGCGAACCACTCTTTCTGCCTACAGGAGATGCCGGAGCAGTACCCGCAGCGCAGGGACGAGGCGGCCAGGACCAAAGAGTTGCTGCTGGCCACTCTGCAGGAAGCAGCGGCCACGCAAGAGAACGTTGCCTGGAGAAAGAACTGGATGAGTGGCGGCGGCGGCGGCGGCGGCGGCGGCGGGAGGTCAGCCTGAGACAGAACCTGATCCCCTGGGCGCCGGGACTTATGCTGCAGCGCAGGCGCCCAAGCCGCCCTGACTCCTCCGTGGGCCGGCGGGGAGTCCCGACCCGGATGCCAAGCGCAGGCATCTCCGCGACTTCGGGAGCTGCCGCCGGGTGAGCGCGCTCTCTTCCACAGCTTGCAAGGACTACGTTTTAACGTCCACATCGCGGGCTGTGGCTAACTGAAGGAACCAATAAATCATGTTCCTCCATCCAGAGAGTGAGCCCTGCGGTTGGACGCCCATAAAAGCCAAGTGTTCTGCGGGTAGGTGCTGCGGCCTGGCTGGAGTGCGGCTGCCGGCTGCCACGCCCGCCCTATGTGAGGCTGAAGCCCAATAGGCAGAGCGACGACATTTTCAAAACACAAGTCAGATCTGTGGTTTGTGTGAGTGGATAACCAAATGATGTTCTTGAAATTATAAGTAGCCTGGAAACTCTTGTGCAATAAACACCCATAGAGGACACTTTGGTTTCCTGTCTTTCGAATGAGGTTGAAGAGGGGCTTCTAGCAATTAACATATGCCGTGATGCCTTCTGTGGCCTTAAGTTTTGGAGGCCACTGTGGTACTAGTAAAACGGAGTGTACTTTGAGACAGATCTTGTTTCAACTCCTGTATGTTACAGAACCTCTCTGAGCCTCGGTCCTCCTGTTCCGTGTGTGCTAAGTCACTTAAGTCCTGTCCGACTCTGCGACCCTATGGACTGTAGCCCGCCAGCTGTCCACAGGGTTCTCCAGACAAGAATACTGGAGTGAGTTGCCGTTTCCTTCTCTGGGGGATCCTCCCCACCCAGGGACCGAACCAGCGTCTCTTACATCTCCTGCATTGGCGCGGATGGGGGTGGGGGTGGGGGTGTTTTTTACCCCTAGGGCCACTTGGGAAGTCCTGATCATAAAGGTGACAATTATCTTGAGAGTTGTGGTCAGAAGGTGAACTTAGGAATGTAAGTGCCAGGCACAGGACAGCCTCTCACTAAATGCACTGGGGCTTTCCTCCCATAAGGCGTTCATTGCAGTGGTTTTCAGTCTGAATGTGGTCATAGAATCTATTGGAGATGCCACTGATGGGATGAGGTAAAGCTGTCAGTGGGGTAGCAGCCCCACAGCTAAGTCAATAAGTTCACTCTCCTTTTTATTTTTCCGACCTGTGGTTCCAAACTATTGCAACAGTGGGGGCGCAGGGGAGGCTGTTTTCATTAAAGCTGGAACACTACATAAAGCATAAAGCTTGGTAACACTGAGGTCTGTTCCCATGTACGAGCAGTGGTGCAGTTTTGTGCTTCTAGATTGTGAGGTCATAAACACATTTGTCATGTGTGATCTTTTAAATTTAGTTGTGGCCTCTTTCCTAGCCAGGGTATGAGAGGAAGGAGGCAGCTGCTTGAGGGAGCATGGAGATGAGGTGAGCAGCAACAGCAAGAGGGGCTAGAATGCAGGAGCTTGGCATTGGCAGTTCAGAGCCTGAGCCTGAAAGTCAAGCTCCCCAGGAGTGTGTTCAGGTTCTACTACTTGCTACCTGTGTCAGTTTGAACAAGTCATGTGCTTTCACGTCTGGTCTCTAAAATGGAATAATTGTACCCACTGCTAGATAATAGTGCTTTCATATCTCAGTTAATACACAGTACATATTAAGCACTCAATACTTTTTGTGAATGGCCACATTTTAAAAACTACTCTTTTAGTAGCTAGTAACTGGGGACTCGTTAGGTGTCATGCACTGTGCTAAAGCATTACGTAACCCCCACAACCCCAAATAACAGGTACTATTATCCAGGTTTTACTAAAGAAGAAACTAGACTTAAGAAGTCAAGGCACATAGCTAGTAAAATTTCAAGCTTAGGTACTGTCTTACTCATAGAGCAAAAAATGCTATCCCCACTTTTTTGCTGGGGCCGCCCCACTTTAACCTCCTAGACAACTAATCAGACCTGGAGATTAGAAACAAGTCTCCCTTGGAAATTTAACATAAAGCATAGTGTCTATTCTGAAAGCCTCCCTTGTCTCTCCCAGCCATTCAGGAAGGAGTCAGGCACATACAGAACTCAGGAGAGTCTATTTATTAAGAAGGCAATGTCAGTGCTTTATCAAAGATGAAGAGAGGTCAAAGAGGGATGGTGGGATAAAGCCCTCTTAGCCGGGACATTTCTTGGCCACAATGAGGACAGCAGAAGGCACAAGTCCTGAAGATGGAAGAAAACAGATTTGAACCCAAAGATATCTGCTTCCCCCCACTGCCCCCCATTCTGCCCTCACACCATCTCCATACAAAGTCCCTTCTTTGCATCCCTTCTCCTCAAGCATCCGCTATCCCCCAAGTCCTGGTTTCAGATCCCACGTGTCATACCCAGCTCCTGCAGAGGCCGCTCCATGTCAGCCTCTGAGAAGGCCCGCCGGGGGAAGCCACTGAGCAACTGCACAGGGTCCTGGGCCCCGCCTAGCTCCTCCCCACGGTGGAGCTCCACGTAGAGCCTCACAGCTGCCAGCTGTTCCCGTGCCCGGAATGTCTGGGTCAGTGAGGTCCCATCTGGCAGCCGGACCTAAAGGGCAAGAGAGAGATACAGTATTGTGAATATCGTAACTGAGTGAGGTGCGCAAGTAAGAAAAAGGAGCAAAGTTGGCTTCTCCTTCCACTTAGAGGGACTGGACCAGGATAATTACTATTGAAAGCACCTAATGAACAACCACTTAGAATGCGCTTTACTCAGCAATGAACAAAGAGACCCCTCTAGCTCCCTCACAATTTAACGAAAACATAATGCAAAATTATATAAAACATCTGGATAGATATCACACATCATGCAAACAGCTGCATAATCTAAATGAAAACACTATGAACAAGTAAAAAGGCAACTGCTGAATAAGAGAGAGGTATGGGTTTAAATAAGACTGGGACAAGTGAAATTTGATATCTTCCCTCACAGCAGAGGAGGTAGGATTTCAAAAGTCATTTACAAAGAAGGGAGAGGTTTGGCAAAGGAAAAGTAACTGAAAAAAGCTCTGGGCTGGGCTCGGTTGGGTGCCCTGTAAGCCAACAAAGGGTCCCAGGAGCAAGACTGGAATCCGAATCAGTACCTGTATGCGACACTGGTCATACTCCCGCTTTGTGGGAGGCTCCCGGCTGGGAGAGGAGGGAACAGGGCCTGGCTCTGTTGCTGGTGGGGATGGCTGAGAACCCACGTTACCACCATACTAGAAGACAAAGTTCAATAATCAGGCACTAAGCCAATCCTCGCCCTCTGAAGCTAGAAAAGGGGATTTACTGGCCCCTCCACTAAACTATCCTGGATTTCCACCCAATTACCTACCTTCTTGGCTCTCTCTGCTTTGTCCCTTTCGATCTTTTCTCGGACTCTTTGTCTGGAATGCAGACAGGACACAAGAAGGTCAGACATTGACAAAGCAAATCTTGATTCCTTTGCCATGTCTTAGCCCAACACTCCCAGAATCCAGACCTGGCTTCTAACTCTTCAGCCTTTTCCCTCCTCCGCTCTTCAGCAGCCCGGCGCATCTCATCTTCCTGTAGCCTCTGTCGGGCAGCTGTCAACTCCTGCCCTTGTCTCCTGCGCTGCCGTTCCCGTTCCAATGCCTCCCGCTCCTCTCTTTCTTCACGCTCCCGCTGCTTTTGGGCCACCAGCTCCAACATCCTATGTTGCAGAAAGGAAACCATTCAAGAGACATGTATATAAATTGCGAAAGTGAGTTTATAACAAGGGACTCAGAAAACAAAACCCAGAAACACAGTCCCAAAACAGATACAAAAAAAAACAAAGAAGGAAAGGGCCAAGAAAAAACAACGTGGGAAGTGAGAGTTCTTTGACCAGATTTGTGTAGTGGGGAGAGGTGGAAAGTGACTCTCAGAAACGTGAGCCTGTTCTTCCTACCTCTTCGTCTGTTCCTGTCTTTCCTCTTCAGTCAAAACAGGTTTGCCTTCTCCCACTGCAGACCCAGGTCCTACAAACAATCAATCAGTATTATTACCCTTTCATCCTCCTCCTCGGGCCCTCCTGAATAATCACACTGTTTTCCTCAGTCAGGACCTTTGGGGCCACCTTGCTCCGAGGGGGTGGGTTCCCGTCCCAGGACATGTCCAAGGGGGGTGGCTAATGGCTCATCCACATCGGGGTCGTCTTCGTGCTCCATCAACCTGGCAGGGAAAGTCAGGAGGGAGATTAACGTTCAGGCTGCCCTCCCAGCAGTTCCCCGTCCCCTGCCACCGGTCTGAGCGCTCACCAGTCCATGGCAGCCTCGATGCCCTGGTTCCCTGTGAGGGCCAGAGCCTTCTCCCTGAGGGCAGAAACACCGTGAATAGCGCCCACGAGCCATGGCGACGATCAGGCTGGGGCGTAGAGCCTGAGGCCACACTGGGGTAAAGGCCTGGGCAGGTGCGCGACCCCGCGGCCCTGGGTTAGGGGGCTCCCTTACGCGCGTCCCTTGGGGAAGCCCATCTCGATGAGACTCTCCAGAGCCGTCAGCTCCGCCATGACGCCGCCACCGCCGCTTCCGCGGGGACCTGGGGAAAGAGGGGAGCGAAGACGGCGAAGGGAGTCAGCGCGAGGCGCCTCCCACCAGCGCCCAACCTTGCCCGCGACCGCCCCAGCCGGGTGCTTGCTCACTCACCGGCTGCGGACCAGCCGCGGACACCTACGAGAAGAAAGCCTAGGCGAGACGGAAGTGCCCGAATCTGTTTGGGTCACGTGGGGGCGGGCGTGGACGGGTGCCGCCGAGTGCCAGAAATGCCGGCCTGGCGCTGCTGAGAGAACGCGAATGGGCGGTGCCTGGGAGTCGCATTCTAGGAGGCAGCCAACACTCCCCTGCCCAAGTACGGGCGCCCGTTGGTGCTAGAGAAAAAGAACGGTGCTGTCCTGAAACCCATGGGCGAATGAAGACAGCTCCCCAGATGGCCCCTAAGCACACCGCAAGCAGTGTTTATCAGGAGCCTTAGAAATGTATGCACCCTTTGACCTATTCATCCTCTCCGGAGAATTGAGCCATCCTCCGCTCGACTGCCACAAGGGATCTTTGCAAAACGTAATAACAGATCTTGTCATCACCTCCTCGGTTAAGACTTCTCCATGATACCTCAGTCACCTAAATGGCTTCCTCCTGCCGTCTCTTGTTAATTCTCCATCTATAAAGTGAGGATAACAATAGCACCAACCTTAGGTGTCTGGCAAGCTGCACTGGGTAAAGGTAGTTAGCACGGAGTTCATCTTTCACTGCTTGAGGGTAACTTGTGCAGATTGCAAAACAGACCCTTTCTTTCTCTGGGCAGCATGGCTTGTGGGATTTTAATTCCCGGACCAGAGATCAAATTTGCATTCCTGTGATGAAAGTGCCTCAGCTTAACTACTGAACCACGATAGAAGCTCCTGCGGTTTGCTTTCTAAAGAAAGCGTGCTTTGACCACCACATCTCTATCTCCCAGCACCACTATTTTCTCTATTAGCATTTGTCCCCCTGCTGTGTAGTCTTGTTGTTTACTTAGCTTTCCACTGCTACCTAGGCTGTTAGGTCGCCTAAGTTAAAACTCACTTTTATTTTCCTTATTTGTTTATTCGACCAAGCCATACAGGTTGTGAGATCTCAGTTCCCCACCAGGGAGCTAACCTGTGGCCCCTGAAGTGAAAGCACAGAGCCTTAACCACTGGACCACCAAGGAAGTCCCTAAAACTTATTTTTAAATGTTTATTAGAGGCAGACTAATAATTTAAAGTGATTAATATTGATAATAGATGCACTAGAGAATTTTATATGGTTAATTAATATTTAATCATCCCAATAATTCTAATGAGTAGATACTATTAGTAGTCACGGGAAACAAACACAGAAAGGTGAGCTAATTTACCAAAGGTGACAGAGCTGACAAAGTAGGAGAGCTAGGATTCAAACCCATGCAGTGTGCGCTATCAAACAGCTAAGCTGTGCTGTCTCTCTGTAGTGGAGTCAAGAGCATCAGCTTTTGATGCAATTTGGGCTGAAATCCTGACTTGTAGCTTCAAAGTGTTGAGAACCTCAAGCTTGCTTCTCATTTGTGAAAAAGTGACACCATCTCTTGGAATGATTGTGATAGGAATTAAGTGAGAGTGTATGTAAAGCATGTCTTCATGGTTTTTTGTTTTTGTATGTTTGGCTCTGCTGCACGAGGCATGTGGCATGTGGGATCTTAGTTCCCTGACCAGGGATCGAACCTGTGCTCCCTGTGGTGTAAGTGTAGGATCTTAATCCCTGGACTACTAGGGAAGTCTCTAAAGTGAGTCTTTAATAATAAGATAGTAGGTAAGAAAAACTATGAAAAAAATGAGGGAGTAGACCCTCATTATTTGTATATGACTTGTTGGAAAAGACCCTGATGCTAGGAAAGATTGAAAGCAGGAGGAGAAGGGGATGACAGAGGATGAGATGGTTGGATGGCATCACTGACTTGATGGACATGAGTTTGAGTCAGCTCCAGGAGTTAGTGATGGACAGGGAAGCCTGGCGTGCTGCAGTCCATGGGGTTGCAAAAAGTCGGACATGACTGAGCGACTGAAATGAACTGAACTGAACTGAAATGCTGAGGAAATACAGGAATCAAATGTACATAAAGAATTTGTGGCAATGTGGTGAGTATATTCTAGATAGCAAATATATTCTAAATTTATTCTAGAGTTCCAATAAGAGAAAAATGACTAGGGATTTCCTGGTGGTCCAATGGTTACGACTCTGTGCTCCCAATGCAGGGGGCATGGGTGCGATCCGTGGTCAGGAACTAAAATCCCACATACTGCAGAACATGGCCCCCTAAAAAAAATAATATTTTTTTTTAAAAAGGATATCTTTTTTTTTTTTTTTAAGGATATCTTTTTTTGATGTTAGTTCTAGAAGGTCTTGTAGGTCTTCATGCTGCTGCTGCTGCTGCTAAGTCACTTCAGTCGTGTCCGACTCTGTGCGACCCCATAGATGGCAGCCCACCAGGCTCCCCGTCCCTGGGATTCTCCAGGCAAGAACACTGGAGTGGGTTGCCATTTCCTTCACCAATTCATGCAAGTGAAAAGTGAAAGTGAAGTCGCTCAGTCATATCGGACTCTTCACGACCCCATGGACTGCAGCCCACCAGGCTCCTCCACCCACGGGATTTTCCAGGCAAGAGTACTGGAGTGGGGTGCCTTTGCCTTCTCCGGTAGCTCTTCACAGAACCATTCAATTTCAGTTTCTTCGGCATTAGTGGTTAGGGCATAGATTTGGATTACTGTGATGTTGAATGGTTTGCCTTGGAAACAAACTGAGATCATTCTGTCATTTTTGAGATTGCACCCAGTACTGCATTTCAGATTCTTTTGTTGACTGTGAGGGCTGTTCCATTTCTTCTAAAGGATCCTTGGCCACAGTAGTACATCTAATGGTCATCTGAATTATATCCGCTCATTTCCGTCTATGTTAGTTCACTGATCCCTAAAATGTTGATGTTCACTCTTGGCATCACCTACTTGACCATGTCCAATGTACCTTGATTCATGGACCTAACATTCCAGGTTCCTGTGCAATATTGTTCTCTACTGCACTGGACTTTCCTTTCATGACCAGACACATCCACATCTGAGCGTTGTTTCTGCTTTTGCTCAACTCTCTTTCTGGAGCTATTTCTCCCCTCTTCTCCAGTAGCATATTGGACACCTACCAACCTGGGGGGCTCATCTTCCAGTGTCATATCTTTTTGTCTTTTCATCGTGTTCATGGGGTTCTCGAGGAAAGAATATTGGAGTGGTTTGTCATTCCCATATCCTTTTCATCATAGGTTATTGGAATGCAAAAGTAAGAAGTCAAGAGATATTTGGAGGGACTTCCCTAGTGGTCCAGGGGCTGGGACTCCATGCATTCAATGCAAGGGGCCCAGGTTTGATCCCTGGTCAGGGAACTAGATCCCACATGCTACAACTAAGACCCAGCACAGCCAAATAAAATAAATAAGTGTTTTTTGTTTTTTTAAAAAGAGAGAGATACCTGGAGTAACAGGCAAGTTTGGTCTTGGAGTACAAAATGAAGCAGGGCAAAAGCTAACAGAGTTTTGTCAAAAGAACACACTGGTCATAGCAAACACCCTCTTCCAACAACACAAGAGACAACTTTACACGGAATCATCACCAGATGTCAGACTGAAATCAGACTGATTATATTCTTTGCAGTTGAAGATAGTGCAGCTCTATACAGTCAGCAAAAATAAGACTGGGAGCTGACCCTGGCTCAGATCATGAGCTCCTTATTGCAAAATTCGGGTTTAAATTGAAGGAAGTAGGGAAAACCACTAGACCATTCAGGTATGACTTAAGTCAAATCTCCTATGATACAATGGAGGTGACAAATAGATTCAAGGGATTAGATATGGTAGACAGAGTGCCTGAAGAACTATGGACATTGTACAGAAGGCAGTGATGAAGACCATCCCCAAGAAAAAGAAATGCGAAAGGCAAAATGGTTGTCTGAGGAGGCCTTACAAATACCTGAGAAAATAAGACAAGTGAAAGGCAGAGGAGAAAAGGGAAGATATATCCATCTGAATGCAGAGTTCCAGAGAATAGTGAGAGGAGATAAGAAAGCTTTCTTATGTGAACAGTGCAAAGTAATAGAGGAAAACAATAGAATGGGAAAGATTATAAATCTCTTCAAGAAAATTGGAGATACCAAGGCAACATTTCATGCAAGGATGGGCAAAATAAAGGACAGAAATGGCAAGGACTTAACAGAGGCAGAAGAGATTAAGAATGTATGCAAGAATACACAGAAGAACTATACAAAAAAGGTCTGAATGACCCAGATAAACATGATGGAGTGGTCACTCACCTAGATCCAAACATCCTAGAGTGTGAAGTCCAGCGGGCCTTAGGAAGATTACTATGAACAAAGCTAGTGAAGGTGACAGAATTCCAGCTGAGTTAAAATCCTAAAAGATGATGCTGTTAAAGTGCTGCACTCAATATGTTAACAAATTTGGGAAACTCAGAAGTGGCCACAGGACTGGAAAAGATCAGTTTTCATCCAATCCCAAAGAAAGGCAATGCCAAAGAATGTTAAAACTATTGTACAATTGTGCTCATTTCACATGCTAGCAAGATAATGCTGATTCTACAAGTGAGGCTTCAGCAGGTGAACTGAGAACTTCCAGATGTGCAAGTTGAATTTAGAAAAGGCAGAGGAACCAGTGATCAAACTGCCAACATCTGTTGGATCATAGAGAAATCAGGAGAATTCCAGAAAAACATCAATTCCGAATCGTTGACTACACTAAATCCTTTGACTGTGTGGATCACAACAAACTGGAAAATTCTTCAAGAGATGGGAATACCAGACAAACTGTTGTCAAGAAGTAACAGTTAGAATTGGACATGGAAGAACAGATTGGTTCAAAATTGGAAAAGGAGTTTGTCAAGGCTATGTATTGTTACCCTGCTTATTTAACATATGTAGAGTACTGTGCCATGCTTAGTCACTCGGTTGTGTCTGACTGCGATCCCATGGACTGTAGCCCGCCAGGCTCCTCTGTCCTTGGGGATTCTTCAAACAAGAATACCGGAGTGGGTTGCTGTGATGCCCTCCTCCAGGGGATCTTCCCAACCCAGGGACTGAACCCAGGTGTCCTGCATTCAAGGCGGATTCTTTACCATCAAGCCACCAGGGAACCCTGGCGCAGAGTACGTCATGCAAAATGCCAAGCTGGAATCAAGATTTCTGGGACAAATATCAACAACCTCAGATATGCAGATGATACCACTCTAATGGCAGAAAGTGAAGAGGAACCAAAGAGCCTCTTGATCAGAGTGAAAGAGGAGAGTGAGAAACCTGGCTTAAAACTCAACATTCAAAAAACTAAGATCATGGCATTCAGTCCCATCACTTCATGGCAAATACATGGGGAAAAAGTGGAAACAGTGACATTTTATTTTCTTAGGCTCCAAAAATCACAGCAGACAGTGACTGCAGCCATGAAATTAAAACGTGCTCGCTCCTTGGAAGGAAAGTGATGACAAACCTAGATAGCGAGTGTATTAAAAAGCAGAGACTTTGCTGACAAAGGTCCGTATAGTCAAAGCTACGATTTTTCTAGTAGTCATGTATGAATGCGAGAGTTGGACAATAAAGAAGGCTGAGCTCCGAAGAATTGACCCTTTCGAACTGTGGTGCTGAAGATTCTTTAGAGTCCCTTGGACTGCAAGGAGATCAAACCAGTCAATCCTAAAGGAAATCAACCCTGAATATTCATTGGAAGGAGTGATGCTGAAGCTGAAGTTCCAATAGTTTGGCCACCTGATGCGAAGAGCCTACTCATTGGAAAAGACCCTGATGCTGGGAAAGATTGAGGGCAGAAAAAGGGGGCAACCGAAGATGAGATGGTTGCATGGCATCAACACAATGGACATGAGTTTGAGCAAACTCTAAAAGATAGCGAAGGACTGAGAAGCCTGGTGTGCTGCAGTCCATGGGGTCATAAAGAGTTGGACACGACATAGTGACTAAACAACAAAAAAAGAGAAGAATGACTAAATTGTATAGTACTACCTCTCTCACTTACTTCTGGGTAAGTACCCTGTGGAAATACCTAATCATGTGAGGATATGCCAACAAACAAGGATGTCCATAGCAAACACTGAAGACGAATGTTCTAACAAGGAGCCATGGGAAGTGTCAGTTAAGGAGCATCATCCAATGGAAAGTTAGGCCATTCACATAACCAAGAAGGCTGTGATTTACCAATGGCACATTGTCTATAATATATTGAATGAAATCAAGAATGTATTTCCATTGCTTAGGGAAAGATTTGCTCTGCTGCAGGTAATTACCTCTTGAGGAGAACTCTCCTTTTATCAAGTTTTGCTTGAAATATGTTATAATTTTTTAAAGATTTAAGAGCAGTAAAAGTGAGGAATAAACTCTGTAGCAACCTAGACTTTTCTACATCCAGCTAATTTAAAAATAAACTCAAGGGACTTCCCTGGTGGTCCCATGGCTAAGATTCTGCCTTCCCAGTGAATGGGCCTGGGTTTCTAAAAAAATTTTTTTGAAAATGTATGTACTTATTACTGGCTGCTGTGGGTCCTTGATGCTCCTCGCAGGCTTTCTCTGGTTTCAGCGTGTGGTGGGGTGGGCTACTCTCTAGTTGTGGTGCTCTGGAGTATGTGGGATCTTACCAGGGATCGAACCCATGTCCCCTGCATGGCAGGCAGATTCTTATCCACTGTGCTGCCAGCTAAGTCCCAAGGACAGGGAATTGAAAAAGATCATGATAGCTATGTTTTGAAAGTGCAGTCACTCAGTCGGGTCTGACTCTTTGCGACCCCATGGGCTGTAGCTATACTCTAAAATAAAAAGTTTAAACAAAAAGGATCATGACAAATGAAAAGGTCTTCCTTTTACATTTCCTTTAATGTTATACAACAAACACAGATAATACACAGTAAACACAAATGGGGGGAGGGAAAATCCTTTGTTATTAATATATTTTTATAAGCAAGCTTGTCCCAGACAGCCACTTGGACAACCCTCTTCTCCACCCCATGTCAGTCACTTAGTTCTACCCGACTTAAGACACAGCAGATTGTAACTCAGTGTGCATCCTTACTATCTAAGCAAAAGGCAGCAGGTGAGGTGTGGTCTCTAGCCCCAGACTCCCATTCCCACAGCAGCTGATTCTCAAAACCCCATGGGAAGCCACCACAGTGACAGGGCCCACACGTGGAACCTGGTTGTAGATTGATTTGTGAGGCCCACGAGCTAAGAACCATTTTTAAATTGTTACATGGTTATGTAAGTACCCACACAATATCTGTGATTTTATCCCCTGGAACCACAAAGCCTAAATTACTATCTGGTCCACTAAAAAAAGATCTTGTCAGCTTTCTCTACTCCTTCTAAACCTCAGCTTCGGAGCAGAGTGGAAAGTTTGGGGCATAAACCCACTCAGCAAGGGCCCAGTGCCCGGCCTTCTGTGCCAGCCTCAGTCTGGCCTTCGTGGGCTGTCGTCTCCCCCTGGGGAAGCCCGGGCAGCCTCAAAGCCCTGCGTGGCTGGGGCGGCCTCGGCGGGGGCAGCCCCAGCGCTGGCGTAGGCAGAAGTGCCAGACCAGGGCGGAGCAGCTGAGCAGGGCCAGCGCCGAGCCCACGCCCATGGCCGCGTGCAGCAGAGTGAGAGGCCGCGGCGGCACGGTCAGCCGGCCGCAGGGCCCTAAGTTGGGGCCATCGGCGCTGTCGAGGCCCTCCGCCCCGGGCCCGGGAGCACGGCTCTCTCCCGCGTCGTTGGCGGCCACCACGCAGACGACGTATGCGCCCCCAGGGTTCAGGCCCTTCAGCTCCGCTCGGCGGACCGTCGAGTTGAAGCTGGGCCCCTTCTGCGGAGCCCCGCCGCCTTCCCAAAGCAGCAGCCAGTACTGGTTGACCGGGGAGGAGGGGGCACACCAGTGCACCTCGGCGCGGCCCATATCGGCCTCCACGCGCACCTCCCCCAGGCGTGGCGGGTGCGGCGGCTGCAGGGCGCTGGAGAGGCCGGGGCACAGGCAGGCTGCCGGGCCGGCTCTCTGCAGCTCCTGGCAGGGCACCTGCAGGTGGCGGCAGTGGTCGTAGTCACAGGGGACGGCCGGTAACGGTGTCTCATCTAGCTCGTCTCCTTCCAAGTCTCCGGCCACCAAGGGCTGCGTTCCGGGAACCAGGGAGGTGACAGCAAGGAGCCACAGAAGGCAGGGAGAGTGCGGCATGGAATCTGGAAGGGAAGGTGAAAGGATAAAGGCTCTTCAGCCCCCAGACCCTGCAGGCCCCCCGTCCCTCAACAAAACCTGTAAGCAAAGGGAAACAGGACAGGGAACCGGGAGAACAAGCAAGAGGTGGGAACGACCCCGACCCACCCATGTGTCCGTCCAGCTTCTGAACAGCTTATGTGCTTGGTTTTGGGGAAAAGAATGAAATGTGGTCTGAGCCAACAGAGAGAGGTGCGATCAGCAACATGTGAAGCGCTGGAAATAGTTAATGAATAAACAGTGCTGGGGGGAGCTGGGGAGGAGAAGAGGAGGAAATGATTTACACCGCCTGGGTAAGGAAGGTGGAATGGTTACCAGCTGCCACTCAGAGCAACCAGCTAGTCAGCGACACATGCACAAAGCCAGAAAGGAGATGGAAGTTAGAACGGAGAAGAGAGAAACACAGAGGCCCTGGAGCCCTCCCTCCCCACCTGTCGAAGGCCTGGTCCTTCCCTGCCCTCCACACTTCTATCTCACAGGCACCCCCTTACCAGCAGGTAGGCCTTGATGCGGTGAGTAGCAGGCTGGGGCTCCTAAGAGGTCCCCCGGAACACAGGCTGTGCGGTCACGTTCTGTCAGTGTCTTCAATTTCAATTCTGTTTTGGCCCAAAGCTTTTATACCCCTTGACTGTGATGTCACCACCTGGCCCCCCTTCCCCTGCTCCCCTCCCTGGTGAGTGCCAAGAAGAGGGCTGGTCCCTTCAGAAGGCCTGAGTCACGGGGCCAAGGGTGGGGGAGCCACATGCAACGGTTTCAGCTGGAGGTCGGGATGCCTGGGTTCTGAAAGAGCAGTGGAATGTGGAAAGCAGCCAGGGGCTGAGAATCCAAAGGCTGAAGTCATGTGAAGGGGTGAGGAGAGGAGCGAAAGGGACGGGGCCACCTGGCTGGTATCAGAGAGGAAAACAGCTACGGACAGCATGAGGCCTGGGCCACAAAATGCTGTTTCAGTAAAAAAATCATACCACATCCATGGCAGTCATTTCCTGTCTTCTGCCTCCCCACGGATTGAGAAAGGGAGGGGTGCGGAGGCCAGAATGATGTATCCCAGCTTTGCAGCCCCACCCTATGCTATCCCCCTCCCCAGAGGGAGAGGACCGAGTGGGCAGGTTTTCACTCCCTGGACTTCCAGGCTGATGAATGAAAACAGCTGTGCCTAAAATAGTCCAGGGCCTGGAGGTCTTCTGCATCTGTGGCCCCTGACAAGAAAACTTCCTCCAGCCTGGGCGGGGAATGCCTAGGGAATACCAGGTTTTTAAATGACCCTGAATCCACTTCAGAGTCAGGGAGGCAGCTGGCACGAAAATAGTTTATTATTGGGGGAGCCCCAGAGAGAGAAAGGGAGCAGGTGGGAAAGGGCCAGAATATGGGGACTCGGCCCTACTCGCTTCAGGAACTGGAGCAGATGGGGCGCTGTCGGACAGAGCCCGCAGAGGGCTCCGAGCTGCCCACGGTCTCTGGGGCAGGGGCAGAGCCAGAGGCAGCCAGGTTGGCCTCCGTCAGCAGAGCTGCATCTTCCCAGGAGCCTGAACCTGGGCCAGGGGAGAGAAAACCAAATTCTAAAGGGGAAATTCCAGACCAGGGGTCCCTGCCCCGCCCAAGGTAGCCTCCGCCCTGCCCACATGCCCCCTGGGGTCCTGCCGCACAGGGTCCCTCACCATCACTGGCCTCGGGCTCCAGCTCCTCCTCGCCACTCAGGGGCTGTTGTTCTGTTTTCTCCTCCTCGGACAGCTGGCCTTCTGCAGCCCCAGGGGGGACGGCAGAGGTTAGTCTGGAAGAGGCTGAAGGGGAGGACTGAGGAGGAGTCAGGAAGGGGGTCGGGCAGCTGCACTGTACCTGTCCCAGAGGGATCCGCGTGGCTCTCACCGTCCTCTGTAACAGGTGACAGCTGGGGGGACTCCTCCTGGCCTTGGGGCCCTGTGCCTCCAAAGGGGGTAGAGGATAGGGCAGGACTAGGGTGGCTGTGCCTGGATGGCAGTGCCAACTTCACCCCAATCCACCTTTCTCTTGACCTTTAGCTTAGTAGGTGAGCACCTAAAGCCTCATTCTGGATGGCACAGGAGCCCCCCCTCACCCAGCCCCCAGCTATCACCTCTACCTGGCTGATGGGCAGAGACCTTTCGCTGGATGTCCTTGCGGGAACGTTTTCGGTTTCGGATGTTTACCTGTGGAGGGGAAACTCCTGAGCAGCAAGGACTGCCTTCCCTCACCAGAGTGATTGGGCCCTTCCACCCCAGCGCCCAACACGCCCCGGCCCACTCCCCAAAGAAGAACCATGAAGGGGAGAGGAAGGGGTCCTTTGAGACCTGCAAAGAGAGGCGCTGTCGGGGCCAGATGCCCCCCCACACCCACTGCATGTAGCTGAAGAGCACAATGACGCTGAGGAAGGTGAAGTTGCTGGCGACACCAACGAAGGCGCAGGTCATCGGGAAGTTGTACAGCAGGTACCTGAAGCAGGGAGTAGGCAGGAGGGGAGTAGCAGCTACCAGGGAGTACCAGCCTTCTCATTTCCCAGAAGTAATTTCTAGGGCAATTCACCAGAGCTTGGCAAGAGCTGGTCTCCACCCTCTGCCTCCCACCCACTGAGCCAGTGGTTCAAGAGAGCATTTCTCCACTCTGACTGCACATGATCTCCCCCTGGGGTGCTTTCAGAAAGTCTGATGGCTGGGGACTTCCCTATCTAAGGTCCAATGGCTAATACTCCACTCCCAAAGCAGGGGGCCTGGGTTCGATCCCTGGTCAGGGAACAAGATCCCACAAGCTGCAACTGAAAGCTGCCACAGCCAAATAAATAAATGCTAAAAAAAAAAGTCTGGCAGCCAAATATGACCGTAACAAATCCTAGTCTTGAGGGTGGGGCCCAGGCATCGGTATTTTTCTAAAAGTTCCCCAGGCTCCTGATATGTGATGTGCAGCCAGGGCTGAGAACCTGTAGCCCAGGTAAAATCCATCACCTCTGCTTAGGACCCTCTTAAGGACAGCCCCAGGAGAGCTGCCCAGCCCACGTGGGCACTGCCTCACCTGAGCCCAGTGAAGTGGGCGTGGATGCGGAGGTAGGCTCCGTACATCTGGATGCGCTTGCTGTGGATCTCGATAATGGCTCCGGTGGTCGGCACGTACTGCGGGCAGGGGGGCGGTGGCGGCGGCACATCAGGCCAGGACCCTGCTGTCACTCGTACCAGCCCAGTCTGAGGCCTGCTTCCAGCCTCCACCGTGGTCCCTCCTGCCCAAGCCCGGAAGCTCCTCAGGTAAAATCCTGGGCTTGTGGGGAGGGCTGTCTCCTGTCCTCCTCCTCTCCTCTCCTTACCGAGTTCTCTCTGTATTCTGGGTATAGCTCCACCTCCAAGAGCTGCTTCTGCTCCGCAAAGCCAAACAGCAGGAGGCTCGAGAAGACCAGCGTGTCGAGCATCTGGAGCAGGCTTGAGCGGTAATGTAGCATCACCTGACAGGGCCAGGGAAGAGAGGCTGGGGACGGGCGCTCACCCTCAAAACCACTCCTGAACAGGGAGTAGAGGCTGGGCGTGGGTGCCTACCCTCAAAACCACCCCTGAGCAGGGTATGAAGGCGGCTTCTTCCTTAGGTCCCCTAGTCCCTTTCACTTCCGACCACGCCCCAAGTCTTGACCCCCTCATTGCAAAAGTTTGAAGGCATCCCTGCCCTGCCCTTCCCAACCATGTCTCTATTCCAATACAACAAAGTCTCCTCTTCTAAGAAAGCCTCCCAGGTGAAGCCCCACACCATGTGTCATCTACCTTTCCCCAGAATGGTTCTATAACCTAGACCAGTGTACCATCTATTCTGGTACACTGGAACCAGTACACGTGCCAGTGTACCATCTGAGGCTTTCTTCTGCCACGTGGACATTCAGGAATTTGCTTCACGAGACGGTTCTGTTGACAATTAAGAACGGAGTCTGGTCTGTCTGGCTCCAAAAAGCCCGTTTTCAGGGCGGCTCCACTCAAAGATGGATGTGCTCATCGGATGTCTGGCGGCAGGAGGAGGTGCTTATCTGGTAAACTGACACCTCTTGCTATGGTGTGTCTGTGTCTCAGACCTCAGAATGTTTTCTCCTGAAGCCCCACCCAGATACTCGGACATCTGTTATTCTCCACAACCTCCTGGACAGGCCACTGACACTCACGGAGCGTGAAGAGGTGGAGATGATTCGGCCGCCTCTGGTGTAGCATGAGATGGTGACCAAGAACATGCCCAAATCTTGATTCACAGGAGACTCTGGCAGCTCAAGTTCTAAGGTAACGCGGTACGGCTGTCCATACATCAGTACCTGCCCAAGGTGGACGGCATCTCTTTCAAAAAAATTTTTTAATTGCACTGTCCCTGTCCCACCTCCCGGCTACCCTTCCAAATACGATTCCCTCCGCTATCAAAACAGGCCTCTCAAATCTCCCTCTTCCCAAGAACCTGCTGCCCCCTTCTGGTAGCTGGATCCCTCCCACTTCTGAGGTCCTCAGTATCTACACTCCTGAATCACTCTGTTGGAGAAAAGTTGTGTCACATTTCTTTTCCAGAAGTGAACCGTCATGTTGCTAAGTGGGCCATCTGTGACTCAGGCCTCTTTGTCCCCATGAGGCCACCCCCTCGGGCCCAGCCTGCCTTCACTTACATTACTAATTAGCAGAGTGCCAGAAGCACTCACCATTTCCCTAGCCAGCTCTCCCACAGTAACTCTGTCCTTCTGGGCCCCTTACCTTGGTCCTGTTGGTAGAACCCTGAGACACAGTGGGAAGGCATCTTCACTGGTATTAACCTCAAAAGACTAAAGATTTGCCACCAAACATACCCTAGTTATTCCTGACCATTCCTATACTCCTCTAATCCTATATTCGACTATGCTTATCCTGTGCATGACCCCCTCAGGGTGATCCACAAGGATTCCAGGGGTGATGGTAAAGCTTTTGGTTTTAACCAAAGAGGGAATGGATTAAAAGAAAAAAAAATTTTTTTTAAAAAGAGTATCCTAAGCCTAATAGTGAGGGCTTCCCTGATGGATCAGATGGTAAAGAATCTGCCAACCGAGGTTCGATCCCTGGGTTGGGAAGATCCCCTGGAGAAGGGCATGGCAACCCACTCCAGTATTTGTGCCTGAAGAATCCCATGGACAGAGAAACCTGGTGGGCTACAGTCTACAGGGTTCCACAGGGTTGGACAAGACTGAAGTACCTTAGCACAAATGCACACAACCTTAATAGTGAAACATCTAGACTTATTGCTATGAAGGTACTTTGAGCATTTTATCCCTAGAGTAATAGGTGAAAATCCACTGATCAAAATCTTTCTTTATATACATTCTTATTTTCAGTCTGAATTATTATTTTTTAGCTTTTTGTTGTTCGTTTCTTTGACCACATTGTGAAGCATATGGGATCTTAGTTCCCCGACCAGGGATTGAACCCGCACCCCTTGCATTGGAAGTGCAGAGTCTTAACCCCTAAACCACCAGGGAAGTCCCTTCAGTCTGAATTGTCTTGAAAAAAATGGATCCCATGAGAGTCCTATCCCCATGTAGAGGTCAGGTGAATCTAAGCTGGTTGCTTCACTAAATTCTTTGAATCATTGAAACAGGTAGTTCTCTGGGTGAGCAGGAAGGACATGGGGAGTGACTGCCAGGTAGTGGGTATGAGTTTTTTTTCTGGGGTGATGAAAATGTCCTCAAATTGATTATGGTGACGGTTGCTCAGCCCTGAATATATTAAAAATGACTGAACTGTACATTTTGAATGGGTGACTTGTATACTACTCAAATTATATAGCAATGAAGATTTTTATGTATTTATTTAGAGTTGGCATCACCAAATCAATGGACATGAGTCTGAGTAAACTCCAGGAGTTGGTGATGGACAGGGAGGCCTGGCATGCAGCAGTCCATGGGGTTGCAGAGTTGGACATGACTGAGTGACTGAACTGAATTGATATATATATATATTTTTTTTTCTTTTTTCTTTTTAAGCCAGTAATTATGTCATCTCCTCCAAGGGTATCCAAAAATCGCTAATACCGGAATCTTGTGAAGGACTTCTGCTTTTACTCACATTTGTCTGCCTGACAGAAAACTCTCCTCCATTCCCACTTTGAGCCTCACCATCACCATAGTCTCCAGAAGACCTAATTCTTCACAAATGCTTCTGAAATGCAGGAACTGCATCTTTGCTACTTAATGCAATGTAGAGATTTCCGTCAATCCTGTCAGCTCTTTGAAGCAGGACAAAATCTACTTCTAAACAAGCTGTTACCCACAAAATAGACCCATTATTTCACTCACTCATTCAAAAATGTTCACCAGAAATCAATGAAATGATCAACCTGCTTTACTTATTGGGGAACTTGGGCCTCACCCTTCATCCTTCCATTCCTTCCTCATCCAGCAGCCTGGTACCCGATGGTTTTAGGCTCCCTGGATCACCAACCATTACGATCTACAACAGGAAGCCACATAACAGCACGCACCATCCCAGGTGTAGATGTACGGTGGCCTTGTTTCTACTCCCCTCTCAATATATTCCATTTATTACTTTATTGAGCCACAAAAACAGATTGAACCAATGTTTTCACAGAATATTCTATAGTACTCTCCACATTACTTTCCTGAATAGCAGAACTAAACAGATAATCCTCTGTCTCACAAGGCCCAACACTCCACGCCACTACTTTCTTTTTTGACCATGCTGTGCAACTTGCAGGATCTTAGTTCCTGAACCAGAATTGAACCAGGACCCTCGGCAGTGAAAGTGCAGAGTCCTAACCACTGGACTGCCAGGAAATTCTCCACTTCACCACTTTGAAATCCCCATTTGGGATCCACTCATCCCACCTGGTAAGTTTTCTGGACAGTGGTACTCTGGTGGTCCACTGGAAGATATCACAAGATACACAGTCTTCCGGGTTATTTGCATTGTCAACCCCAAGGGGTCCAAAACTCTACAGCTTACATTCCTCCCTTCAGAATGACCGTTTATTCTATCCTCCATATTTTCTATCTTCAGGTCAGTATTCTCCTGAGTACAATTTTTCAAAAATCATTTTCAAATGATTTTTAAACTTTTAGTCTGCCCATTGATAATTTCTCATTATGCTGCTGACAAGTCAAAATCCTCTGGTGACCAGAAACACTGTTGATCCTCCAAAGTCCTTCTGAAGTGTTCTGGGATCCTACCCTTTTGCAGAGCTTCCACCAACTTGCCTAATAAAGGATGCATTCCCACCTTGCATTTCTCAGGGCTTTCAGGTTTATTAAAGATATACTGGCATTTGGCCAGTCCTCTGGCACAGTACCCTTTGTAATGGAAGGTTACGTATATCTCTCAGTTGTGTCATAATTAATAACATACTTTCAAAACTCTTGGGTGGATTCTATCCTAGTTCAGTGAGATAGCTGGTTTCTTTAAGTTCATTTAGATCTAAAACACCCCTTATCTAGTAGATATGGCCTGGCTGAAACAATTTAAGGAGGAAAGAAGAAGCCATTCAATTCATTTGGACTTCAGTTTTTCTTTAACCTCCCTTTCCTTGAAAGCTTTCCTTTCAGTCTCTCTTACTCAGTCCCTGGTACCTAGGTCTTTCCCAAGTGTTCTTGTTTCAAGTCATCAAAGCACTAATGAAACCTCTGTTCAGCTCCCATACTCACCCGATCACGTCCACCCTTAGCCAGTGTGACATTGGCAACAGGGAAGGAGCAGAGTAAGGAGGTGGAGGATTCGCAGTCCGTCCTAAATGAGAATGAGGATGATATTCTGCTAAGTTATAGTCTGTCTTACTTATCCACACAGCTCCTGGGCCCTTGGGACTCCCTTTCCCGTCCCCCATCCTTTCTTCCAGAACAGGCATCCTTCTCTGTTACAGAGAGATGGAGAAGAAGTGCAGCCAGGAGATTCAAGACACTAGAATGAGTCTTTTAAATTCTCTTCCTGCTACTTGTGTTTATTTCTTCTCATTAAGGTAGACATTCTTAAATGGGAACCTATGGACACTTAGTTGAATAGTTTCAGACTTAAGTGTTTCTAAAGACTTACTTGGGAAGCTGATAAAAATGCAGATTCCTAAAAAAATAAAACAGATTCCTGGGTACCACCTCTCTAGATTCTGATTCCAGAGTTCTGATCTGGGCCCTAGTTCAAGAAAATTCCTCCAAAGGGACCCACAGATGATCTTTACTCTTAAACCCTTTACTCACAAACCCTTCCAATTGTAGGCAAAATTGCACATGGGCATGTATCAGTAAGTAGGTTCTTATGACAGGAAGGGCCATAGCTTTCATAAGATCCATGCCTCCTAAAAATTTAAGCAGCTGTGCCTTAGAAATTATGGCTCATGACCAGGGATTCAGGACATGGAAAGAAAAAAAAACAACAACTTTGGACCATTGTTAATAGCAACTCTTGATTGGTCCTGTAGTCATTTTTAAAAGAAGGGGAGAAAATTTGGCAGGATCTGTAAAATGGGAAGGAACTGAGGACTCAGATAAGTAGGACTCTCGGAGTTTATGAACCCAGACACCTTGTTGTTTTCATAAGCTCTGTTGCAGCAGACAAATAGGAGTGGGAAGAAGTAATGTGAAAGGCAAATACCGCTTTCCTCATATCTTCTTTACTGAAGGCCAGATTAGTTCTGAGATGACTTGAGAGGTTGGGTTAGCTCAAAAGTCTACAGTAGCCCTGAGAGAGATCTGATCCAGCCTAAATTGAACTGACCCTCATAGTGACAGTCTAGGAGAGGGCTTTTTTTGTTTTTTTAAACCAGATTTCAGTTAACCAGAGACAGGACTAGGACCCTAGAGCCCTACCAGCCCAGACCTGCCCCAACCTTGGGCTATAAATCAATACAAGTGCACTAGGCTCAAGTGTCCTCGTCTGTAAGTAAGAGGGTTGTCCTCAACAAGTGCCAACGGTGCTCGCAGCAATTCTCTCACAGGATTCCTCTACTTCGATAGAAGACCCTTCTCACCTGTAGTGGAAATGCACGGGGCTGAGGTGGCTGACTGTCGGCATATAGGAATAGTAGAAGGAGCCATAGAGGAAGACAGACACCCAGAGCAGGAGGAGGATGGTACAGAAGAACACTCCAAACTGCAGTAGCAGCTTGCGGGCACGGCCTGCCATGACGTGGCCCATCTCCTGGGCCCACAGTAAGGCAGGTACTGGTGGGTCATTGACCATGACGGGGAGTGCAGGGGGTCTGGCCCCGGGTTCAGGCTTTGGGTTCCTAGGTGCTTTGCCACCTGGACGCCACTCCTGGCCATGGGACGAAGCAGCTGGTGGTTCCTGGAAAAAGACCGAGAAGGGGAAAGAATGGCTCGTTTCACGCGGGAGGTGAAGACAAAAAGGACACACTGACCAGAAAGCCTTTGAGGAACCAGAGACAGCAAGACATAGCAAAGCCTTTGTTTTATATGGCTTTTCTCCAACTGATTGTGTTTCTCAGCCAATTATCCCTTCCCTTCCTCCACCGAGCTTTCTCACCACCCCCCTGTGCTAGAGTTCCTCAGTTGAACCCATCCTCGGGTCACCTGATTCTAGGACAGGCCACTTTGATGGTCATTCATAGAAACATATTACATACAGAGGATGAACGCCTTAAAATTCTTCTAAGGCGGACTTATGCACACGATTCCACACTGCGAGGTGGCTGCACGGATAGTTCGCGACCTGCCTAAGGTCGCACAGCTGGACTCAAAGCCAGCAACCTCACCGCAGCCACTATTGCTTCCCAAGTTGCTTCTCTCCTCCTCGAGCTGCGCTCGCTCCCAGACAAGACCGCGCCAGGCAGGGTGTCCTGCGGCCAACGGCCGCTCCCCGCCAGACCCCTCCGGTTCGGTGACGGGCACGGCGCCCGGAGTCCCCACGCAACCGCACCACCATAGAAACCATCCAGCCCGCAGCCGCGGCTCCGCAGACTCACCAGCCACGCGCGCTGCCAGGGCAACGGCGAGAAGGCTCTTCCGCCTCCCAGGGAAGTCCCGCCCCCTTCCGCCGGCCGCCTCTGTAGCGCAGGGGAGCGGGGTTCGTCCGGGGCGGGGCCCAGCGCAGGGGGCGGGGCCTTCTAGGAGGCCAGGTTCCCACCTCCAAGCGCCGGCTCTCTCCCTCCCCGTGGTCCGTTGCCCCCTCCCCTTTTGGTAACCAAAACCAAAGCGGATAGGCATCTCCCTCTAGGCTACAAGATATGCTCCAGGAAATGCTATGAGTCAGCAGCATCCCTCCCAGCCAGCCCCTTGAGGCCGCAATCGCGGCACTCCGCCTACACCTTCATTATCATTTAACCCCAAAATGGGGGAGAAGCGGGCGTCTAACAGGCGCTGATTTTTATTGCGCACATCTCCTTGGGCTTCCAAGGCAGAGAGCATTCACCCCGAGAACGTTGCAATCTGCAGGTACCTGGGAATTTTGCGTGATGCCCCGGCGGGCTGGCTGGCACCTGCTGACAAGAGTGGTAGCATTTCAGGCCCGTGACTTGTCTCCAGCTTTAAAGACGCGTCATCGACCTCCTGCGACCCTAACCAGACTTTTTCTCTGAGTTCCCACAGCGCATTATCTAGACTAGGTCTTGGTGGGTGGCTCTTTCTATTTTGTATGTGTCTATTCACCCTAAACAAGATTCCTCGGAGGGTAGGGTCAGTGTTGCGCACATCTTTGCACTCCCCACAGCACCACGCACAACGCTGCAGACGTAAGAGGCAATCTCTCAAACCAACACACACACACACACACACACACACACACACACACGCATCCAGTAAGCCCATCTATTTCCAGAAACACCCACCGACTCTCCCCTACCTCTTCTTTGTCGGATTCTTTGATCTGGTCTCTGCATGCCTCTTTTTCCCCAGCTTCTTCTCTTTGGTCTGCCATTTCTTCAGACATCCTTCTGATGGACCTTGCTGCCCTTGGATTTTCCACTTGTAGCTAGAACGTTAAGTGGTGATCTAGAAGCTGAAACCTGTAGCTCATCACATTTTCCTGGATATGGGGAATGGAGGGTCCCTGGAAGAGAAACGAAGATTCAGGTGCTAAATGCTGTGTCAGAGTAGAGGGAGGAGGGATGGAGGGGGCGACTGGCCAGCTGATGTCAGAATTTCAAATGAGCAGGGTCTCACGCAGTCTGTACTGACTTCACTGCAGGGGCTGTCACAGGTCCAGACCACCCCATTTGAGGGGGGTGTCTGCCTGGGGCTCAGCTACTTCCAGCTCCTTTGGGGAGGGCTCTAGCCCAGACTCTGGATGCCTGCTATGGGGAAGGGCAGGCAGTGAGACAGTAACAGTGGGGGTGTGCACAGGGGCTGCAGGCAGCAGCCAGGCTCCCCCACTGGCCAGACAGTTGGTATATGCCAGGATCTGAGCTGCTCCTTCTAGCATCCTTCATCCTTCAGGTATCAGCTAGTGCTGGAGCTGCAGAAACAGGGACCAGCCCTCCACTGGCCTCTGACCTGACCCTCTCCAGTGGCCTTCTCTGTATTAGCTGCCTCTGCTGCTGCGTCAGATACTCTCAGCTGCAACTCCCTGCAAGGTGGGGGCACCCATCTCAGGCAGAAGGTTTTGGTGCACCCCACTGATCAGATTCCCCAGGACTGTCGCTGCCTGTGGCCTCAGGTGAGTAAGGAGCATCCGGCTTTTCTCCCTTTGGGGCTCAAGGGGGCAGGTGGGGGTTATGTGCCCTCCTCATTAGGGCGGGGCTCTTTATAGTTGTGGTTTTCAGAGCTGGGAACACATAGCTTGAGGGCTGTAAAGCCTGCAGTCATCCATATGTTTAATGATCTGAAGCCCAGCCCTTGTACGAGTTTGGGAGCATCTCACTTCACTTCTCTATTTCCTTAGCTGAGGAACTGGGAGATGGGAAAGGCCAGGGAGGTTGGGGATAAGAGAGGAGTAAAATATTAGGGCATATGACCCAGCCTTGCAATGGTTGATGAGGCGTAATGGGGGAAGGGACCTTCAGCTGAGATTGTGCAGGGCCCTCTAGCACGCTCTGAGCTGTCTCTTTCCTCCAGGATGAAAGGGGAGACCCCTGTGAACAGCACTATGAGTATTGGGCAAGCCCGCAAGATGGTGGAACAGCTTAAGATTGAAGCCAGCTTGTGCCGGATAAAGGTGGGTGGGGCCCTGGATCCCATTAGTTGGAAGGCTGTACCTAGGTACCCAAACCTGAGGCTAAGAGAGGCTTTCTTTCACTGACTCCTTAAGATCATGGAAGGAGTCTTGGCGTCTGTAAGGAAAGCTGGCTCCAGGTCTCTGTGGGTGCTGAGGGAAGACTGTCTTACGAAGTCCTAAAGATCGCAAAAGATAATCTGTTTGGGGAAGGAGGCTGCAGCCCCCTTCGGGATTTCTGGCTAACAATTCCCCTCCTGGCTGTGCCCCAGGTGTCCAAGGCAGCAGCAGACCTGATGACTTACTGTGATGCCCACGCCTGTGAGGATCCCCTCATCACCCCTGTGCCCACTTCGGAGAACCCCTTCCGGGAGAAGAAATTCTTCTGTGCTCTCCTCTGAGCTGCCCTGTTCCTCTTCACAACTCTTCACCTTTCCCTCTCCCGGGCCCTTCCTTATTTATGTCAGTAACTGTCGTGAGCCCCCGAGGATTCCTGCATCCCACCCCTAGCCCTTGCCCAACCCTGTGAGGTTATCTGAAGCCCAAGCCCTCCCTCACCTGTCTGCTGATTCCATTTCCTTGCCCACTGTGGCAGACCCAAAGCAGCCTGTGACTCGGGGCACCCGTAGCTCCACCCACAGAAGGGCTGTCAGACTCTGTCAGCGTCCCGCCGGCTTCCCTCTGTGACCTGCTCAGACAATGGAGAGAGGGATGGGCTGGGTGCTTGCTCTCAGTCTCACCTTGAAGCTATTGGGAGGCTAAAGCCATGTGAAGAATAAAGTCATCCCGAGTCTCAGAGGACAGCTCCGGTGTTACCGTTCTTGGGGGGAGAGGCTCATCAGTCAATAGATTCGGTGGTGGGTGCGATAGGTAGAAAAGCTTGCCATAACTAGGGAACGGGGCCAGTCAAAGCGCGTTAGACATTCTCTAGGATCAGAGATCCGTCGGGTTAGAGGGGATGGAGAGCAAAAGGGTCTCAAGTGGAAGAACTGTTACAAACAGGCACTCAGAGGCTACAGAGAGCACTCCTACACGTACACAAGAACGCAATGAAGACAAATGAAAAAGAAAACAGACCGAACCGGGTGAACTTAGGAAGGGATTCCCGAGGGAAGTCGAAGACAGGAGGTACCCAGCGAGAGGGGAGGAGCTCAATTCCAGTTCCTGAGGAGGGGCCGGTTTTACTTCTAAGATGGCTGCGCCCACAGCAGGCCCCCTCCAAGATGGCCGCCGCCATGGGGCCCGCGCCAATACGGCGGCCGCACGTCACAGCGTTGCACCGTACAGGGCTTCTCCGCTGGGCCCATACTTAAAATGGCGGCCCCAGGCATCCAGCGGTCTCAATATGGTCCCTTCCGTGCTCATCTGTCTCAAAATGGCTGCCTGTGTCCGCGCCAACTCGATACCTACTTCTCCCCAACCCGGAGGCTGGACGCCGACGTCCACCCGATCCGGGTGAAGGCACACGGGCGGCTATAACCAAGGATCTTGGGACAAGGGAATCCCAGCAAGCACGCCGATATAGTAGGCGCCGGTCGCGTGCATCTTATGAGGATCTAGGTCCCTACAGCTTGCCTAATGGAAGCTGCTTCGGAGCGGAAACACAAGTGTGACGACAATTCCCGCACTGTTCGGTTTGGGGGTGCTGTTCCTTGGTTGGCTCTCGTTCTCCCTAGGAGTTGGATAAGCCCTAAGTTGTTCAGTTTTGGCTTCCTGGTAGAACTGGGGCTTGTTATTCTCCCACTTCCCATTCAGGCCCACTCTGTCACATCCGCTAGGATTAATGTCCCCGCCCCTGGTTCGCTTACCACCCCTCGTAGTGGTCCAGCCAGCAAGCTGCCCGGTCAGAGGCTTGTCTCACGAGCGCCTCCTGGGCTCAGCCTTGGCAGAGGCTTATAAAGCCCCAGAATACTTTTTCTAGCAGCCTTTTCTTTCCAAGGGAAGGAAAGACATACGGAGGTGAGACCAAGGCCAAGGCAGAGAAGGTAGTAGTCTCAGGATGTCTGCTTCTCGTGGATTAAGATTCCCCACCCCCCATTCAGGAATACATCCTTTCCGGGGGGGAAACCTAGATCAGCTCATGCTGTGTCCTGGGATACACTTAGGGGTAGGAGCTGCTTTGCAGTAGGCGTGGGTGACCTATATTAGAGAAAGCATATCACCCCCAGCTTCCTTACACTGTCACACAGAAGACAAGCACGGGGAGAATAGAGAGGAAACCAAGGGAATAACTTAGATTCCTGTGCATGTCTCCACAGTCTACAGGGGTACCCTGTGAACTTGGGGAGCTGCTGCTGAATCCCTGATCCCTAATAGGCCCTGGAGATATTTAATTCCCTCATCCTAGAGCGGAAGAAACGAGAAAGTAACCTGGTCTCCCTCCTGAAGTGGGGACCTACCCAGATTCTGTTCTGGAACCTGTTTAGTTCTTGTGCTGTGCTTAGTCGCTCAGTTGTGTCCGACTCTTTGTGACTCCACGGACTGTAGCCCACCAGGCCCCTCTGTCCATGGAGATTCTCCAGGCAAGAATATTGGAGTGGGTTGCCATTCCCTCTTCCAAGCGATCTCCCTAACCCAGGGATAGAACCCAGGTCTGCCGCATTGCAGGCGGATTCTTTATCATCTGAGCCACCAGGGAATCCCGCTTAGTTCTTAGTGCCTGTTGAAAACTCCTCGAAGGATCAAGTTTTTTTTAATTTCTGCATCCTGTCAGTGTCTGGCATATAGCAGGCATTTAAATATCTAACAAAATGGCAAGCAGGGCATAAAACAATCTCTCTTTTCCTGTTATCACAGTGTTGGGCAAATTCCAGAAGAGTAAGTGAAAATTTCCACATCAGCTCACACTTCATAAAAAATCAGGAGTACTCAAAAAATGTACTTGATGTTTGTTTGTTGTTGTTGTTGTTGTTTTTTAAAAGCAGCCTCTGCTCAGTTCTACATACTGGATTTTCATAACTCATCAGATTAGATGTGAATGTCTGCAGCCCTAGTTAGGGAAAGGGTGGGGGTGATTAGAGGTTAATAGAGACAAGGCATAAGCTATAAATAACCACTTAAAATGAGTAGCTATAACACTGAGTGACTTTAAGCATCCTAGAGAATGGGCAGACACTGAGATCAAGGATAGCCTTTGGACTCGAAGCTATAAGCCTCTAGGGTGAGAATCTGTGTCATGTCCAAAGGGAGGCGTTACAGCAGTTTATTATCATCATTACTTCAAAACCCTACATGTCATAAGCCTGTGGTATCCCAGCCTTAGTAAGTCCCTGACCATTAGAAATTACAATCAAGGTCAGTTCCATGCTAGTGACACAAATGCTTTTTGCTAGTGACACAAATGTTTTTGTCAGTTAAAGTTACCTCTCATTCTACTAATTCACTAGGAAAGATCTCCATCAAACATCTTCTGCTGAATAAGTAGGCTCTTCCTTTTAAGTGGTAATTTGTTGTTTAGTCGCTGTCATGTCTGACTCTTTTCGACTGTGGATTGTAGTCCACCAGGCTCCTCTGTCCATGGGATTTCCCAAACAAGAATACTAGAGTGGGTTGCCATTTCCTTCTCCAGGAGATCTTCTGGACCCATGGACTGAACCCGCGGTTCCTGCATTGGCAGGCAGATTCTTCACCACTGAGCCACCAAGGCTTCCCTAAGTGGTAATTACTCACAAATAAACTTATGTGGCCCCTAAATGGACAACCCTACATTTAACCTCACACATTCAACTGGTTTTCGTATACACCAAATACACAGAAGTCATGAGTTATAACTTATTTTCTTCTACACCAATTGTTCAAACTCTTAGTAAAAGCAAGCACTTAAGTAAGCCAACAAACCCTGAGTGAAGGTGTGGCTGGTTCCCCAGTGAAAGCATGGTAGAATGGAAGGGAAAAATTGCTCTGAAAGAGGAAAGCCACCCTTAGCTGGAACCCAGTACAGCTTAAGGAGCAGCATCAGACATAAGGAAAGCCCCCAATGACACACTCTACCCAGTCAGTGCAGCCACAGAAGAGAAGGTGAATTCAATCCAAATGGTTATTTATTCTAAAACTGGTAGCTACCGTGCCTACATTTTTGCCAGAATGTTGTAATGAGAACAGGGGAGGAGAAAGTTACAGATGTAAACAATGACACAGTTACATTTTTTTAAAACGGTAAAACCCTTTTTTTACTGGCCACTTCCAAGAATGCTTTACAGGTTGTGCAAAAACATTTACAGGCTCCATGTGGTGGTTGTTTTTCTCACAAGCTTTTCCACCTACAACAGACGTCTGATAAAACACTAAACAAGTCTTCTAAGGAAAACAAGGCTAGGGATCCCTCCTGTTAATCCACATTTCCCCCCTTAACATTGTTTTTTTTTTTTTTTCCCATAATAAAAAGACAGACACAAACAAAACCCAGACATCTACTGTTGTTGCGAGTGATCTCTTGGACTAAACTGACAAGGACGTGGCAGTTTCACTCTCCACCCACCTAGAAAGAGCTTTTTATGAAAAGATGACTTTCCAGTGTCAAAAGTGAACAGCAAGTACCCCCCGCCCCCCAAAAAAACCCAAAGCGGCTTAAATTCTGTCCTTCCCCCTCCCCGCCCTGAGGGCCTAGCATCCCCACACCGTGCTGTAGATTATAAAAAGATGCTATTTGCTGCAGAACTAAACATTTGAATAGGGCTGGCAGTTTCTGCCAGAGAGTCCATTTTCTGTTATAATCTTGCCCTCCCTAAGGGGAATCTCTTTGGGCTCCAGTTTTTATCTCCTTGCCCTGACACTATAAGCACTAAAGCTTTCTCGAACACTCCCCTTAATGGTAATAAAAAGTGGGTTACAGAAAACTTCAGGCAATCACTTCACCCACTGCCACACACAAACCCACAGAAGCAGCAGGTGTCCGAAGAAAGAGAGGATGTCACGGTGAGCAAGCAAACATATTGCCTACCAGCACCCATTCCAGCCTCTGGGTCAGAGGTCCTGGTGGAGCAGAAGGGTGTCCTAGACAGGTGATTAGAGGGCCAGAACCAGAGCCTGTGCACCCTCCTGGGCACGGCAGTAACCGTGGGAGAGGGAAAGGAGATCGAATCTCAGCACAAAATTTTCAGCAGAGGACTGCCCAGGTAAGGAAGTGGAAGTGAAGTGTTTTCTGGTAGCACAACCTGGGAGTCCCCTCCCAGGAAGTACAGCAATGTGAGGTGTTCGCTGAGTAAGCTCTTGGCTGATGCAATGCTGAGCAGGAAGGTGAATGAAAACTGAAGCTCAGTATCCAAAGAGCATTCCCCCATCCCACCCATATTCTTGAACCAGCGACCTGAAGCTGTCAAGAACTAGGAGGGTGTCGGTAAAGTTACTATCCCAACTGAAGTCTCTTGGCTAGATGTCTCTCTGGGCCACGCAGGGAAGATGCCCCAGGAGGAATCCTGTTGCCACAAGTCGGGAAAGGGTGCTCCTGTGCATGCACACGCTCACATTCACGCTCTTCCCAAGTTCCGGCAGCCCCACTGAGCTGCCTCCCACCCCCCCCACCCTCCCCTTTTCTAGTCACTCTCTACCTGTGTATCAAAAAAGCCAGCACGGCCCTGGCCCTCCACACTGTATAAAATAGTCGCTATTCTCAGCACCTGGGCCCAGTAGCCCACACCACAGGATTCACCTATATACATATCCTGCTGCAGTGAAAAGAATCCTGCTTCGTTTCTGTGTGAGCTGAAACCCTGAGAAACGTTCCTTCTCTAGAACTAGAAGAGGACAGATTCTCTAACAGAGATGATTTCAGAGACTTCCCGCCTGTCTCAGCCTTGGAAGACAAGAGAGCAGAGACCGGCAGATCACCATCTTCAGACTGGGGGCTGTAATCCCAACTCTTCTTCCAGATTTTATGGAAATCCATAAACGGGTACAGAGAGGCTACAAACTATTCTACTCTCCAGTCACCAACAGTCCCCATGCCTCCCTGGCCTGGGGATCCTATATAATAGAACCACCCAATTGGTAGCTTGGCCTTGGCCGAACAGCACAGAGGCACAGGCACGTGGAGATAGGGACACTATGGCCTCCCAGCCCACCGGACCAGATATCCCGAGAGGGAAAGGTCGGTAAAGAAAATACAAACGGTTAGTTGGTGCAAGTGATTGATAAGAGCCAATCGTTTATTTTCACTGCCCCAGTCACAAGCTTGCCCTCTGCCCCGCTCCTGCCTGCTGCGGAGAGTGGGCACCCTCGAACGCTTCCCACCCTCTCCGCATCACCTCACCATCACTCTCCCTTACTCAGCTGCCAGTCCAGCTGCCTTAGAATATCAGAAGGGTGACATATTCAGTTCTTTCCTGTCCGACTGCAGGGTATATAGGACAGGCAGCCCTAAGTGCTGCTTTCTGAGCAAATGTTTTTTTTTTTGATTACAAATATCTAACTAGGTTTGAAATGTTTTATAGAATAAGACAATATTCTTTTCAACAAACTTTAAAAAAAATGTACAGTTTTGTTGTTTGTTTCCACCTCCCCCCTCCCCCACCCCTGCTTGCGCACCCTCCCCCCACCGCCCCTCCCCGGCAGCTCAGCCCCACCCCGACAGCCCCTGTTTTCCTTGGTTGTGTTTTGAGGGGTGCTTGGCACCCCCAGAGATTCAGCTTCGTGGCTGACAGGCGACAATGGCAGGGGCTTCACCGATACCCTTGGTAACCGTAGTAGTTCCTGTAGTATCGGTCTCTGTCCTGGGGATGGTGGTAGTAGTAATTCTGCCACTAGAAGAGAGGGGAGACCCTGTCACGTGGAGCCACATCGGGCTGAGGACAGAGAGGCACAATACTCCTCCCCCTGTCCTGCCCGCCCCTTCATCTCTCCATTCCCAGATAATACTTACATCCCGGGTATACTGGTGTCTGTAATAGTCTCTGTATCTGTTGTACTCATAATCTCGCCCATAGAATCGATCGTAGTCTCCCCTGTACCGATCGTAGAAGTTACGGTAACCCTGAGAAAAGGAGAGAGGAGTGAAGATGCATGGGTCTGTAGCATCACAATCCACTGCTATCCCCCATCTTAAATGAGATATATCTTTGCTTCGTATTATATACAGGTTTCATCTTCCCAGGATAAATTCTGCCAGATGAACAAATTAAACAGGCAAAACCCTAAGCCCTGAGGAAACAGCCCAAACCACTCTGCTCCCCAAAGCCAACAGGAATGGCTGTCACGGCCCAGAGGGAGGAGCAGAAGGAGAGCTGCACTCACCCCTCTGTTTCCAGACTGCCCCCAGCACTGCTGCCCGTAGGCCCGGTTGTCGTAGCCTCGGCGCTGCCCGCCCACTGGAAGAGAAATGGAGAGCGCGCTCAGACAGCTGGCATGGGGTCCTGGCTCCACATCTGAGTGGAAATCAAAAAGTCGGAGCCAAAGGCAATTCTGGGGGAATAGGAGGCCTGCTTCTGTCAGGCTCACACAATGTTAATTAAAGCACCAGCCAGGATCTTTTAAAAAGTCTGAGGGGGGAAGGCAGAGGAATAGAGACATAAGAAAAACTAAGCCACCTTGGTTTCACTTTTTGAAGCTCCCCAATTCCTGCAAAACATTTAAGATGGCAAAGGACACATGGCAGAGTTAGAAACACGAGTGAAACTGCCACTCGTGGAGGTGCAGACTTTCAGCCCTGGAAGCGATCTTGGGTATCATGCAGCCCAAACCCATTTTACACAACTGAACAAAGTCTAAATGTCAAGCTCTTCCAAAGCAGGAACTGCTTGTATTTCCAGGGCCTAGCACATAGCAAACACTCAAAAAATTTTTTGCTGACTTACACTTAAAATTACACACACACACACACACACACACACACACTTGAATGCACACTGTGGGAAGGGGATCAAGGGAGTTAATTGACAAAACTAGATAATTGAGAGAGGAAATTAATTCCACTAATAAGCTAACTTACTTCATAATCCCCCAAATTACTGAATAATGCATTCACTTTCTGATCTACATAGCTGGGTTGACCCAGTAGACAAAGAAAAGAAGAATCCTGCACAAATCCTTCAGATAAACTACAAGCGTGAAGGGGGAATCCATATGTAAAAATGAAAACTGATAAATGTGCAGGTTCAAGCACTGCTCTTCAAGGAAACAAATACTTTTGTTGAAAAATAACTACCTTTTGTTTCGATTATGGGAAAAGCACAAGAAGCTAGGAGTAAAGGACACAGGAAGAAATAAGCTCCATAAAGGGATGTCCTTAATGTTGGTGGCCCGATGTGGTTGCCTGGCCTTTCCTGTGGGTCCAGCTGCACTTCACACAGAGAACAGACTGAGGCTAGGGCTGGCAGGTCCCCAGGACTTACCGTAGCCTTGGCCTCGGCTTCGGTTCTGCCGGTTACGCTTGTTTCGATTGTTCCGGCGGTTTGTCCGCTTCTCAGAGGGGGGCAGCAGCTTCCTTGCCTCCTCCTTGTATTTAGTGACAATGGGCTGAGCTTCCTCCTTCTCCAGCTCCCCATATGTCACCTCATCCATATAGTCGCATTTTTCAGGCAGAGAGAAGTTGGCTACAAGCGTAAGAGAGAAGCTCTGTGAGCCTCCAACTGCAAAAACGGGTAATATCTCATAACGAAAACTCCACTACAGCAAGAACAAGATTTTCTAAGCCTCATCTATAAATGCACAAAAATGTGCTCGGTTCACTCTACAAGTTTCTCGCTAACTGCAGCAGCCCCAGGCAAAGGGCTATCTGCAAACTGTAGATTTACAAGTTCTCAAGTGATCCATAATAAATTAAGAGTGAACTGGGTTAAGGTTCCTTATCAGGACAGAAGCAGGCAGCCAGAGGGTAAAAGTAACTGAGAAAGTTTTGGTGTAGTTAGATAAGAAATACACTTTTAAAAGAGACTCAAGAAGAAACTGACCCAAGCCTGAAGGCACTTACTCATCCATTTGAGGAGAACAGGAAGCAAGAGTACAGGGGTCTCACTAACCACCTGTGTGGGATGGGCCAGCACCAGTCTCTGGACATCAAGTTCAGAGGCTGAGTCCCCGTGGAACTCAGTTCAATGAGGTGCTCTTGATTGATAAGTGAATCCAATTAGCCCTTAGTTTCATAAAACTGAACTAAATTCCTCCAAGTGCCCCCAAATGAGTTATGGACTGGTCTAGTTCATTCTGAGTAAACTTGAGCTCTTTAGTGTGAAACCAGCTCCCACGCCCAGGCATTATCAGAATTCAAAGAGCCAATAGCTGACGGCTCTGGGTGGGATGCCAGGAGCTGAAGGCAGCATGGGGAAAGACCAAACTCAGAGGTGAAGAGCAGAACTCCAGCTCAATAAAGAAGGTTAATATTGCCTTCCAGGGAACCTTGCTGTAAGGCTTTATACGGCACATACCAAAAATCAACACCAACAAACAACAAAAGTAAAAAACAAAACAAGCCTAATGTGATATAGAAATCAAAACATACTGTTGAGATCATTCACTCCAACCTCTACCATTTCCATCTGAACCATCAGAATGTTCCATCTCTAGAATATAAATTCAATGAAGGCAGAGCTTCATTTCATTCATTCTTTCCCTAGGTCTAGAACTGTACTGGACAAATAGCAGACACTCCTAAGTATTCACTGAATGAATAACTGACTCACTCTGCCTTGGGTTTTGATTATCCTGTGACCTATCACCTTTTTTTTTTTTTTTTGTATTTTATCAGAATGAATCAAGGGGTTATTGCTTCACCATTCATTCTGCTCATTCATTAATCCACAAGTGATCACATTCATTAATTTATTCCTCAGATTCATACTTTACACATGTGAAGAATGCTCCAGGTGCTAAGAGGCCCTAGGGAGGTGTGCATGGACCAAGGCCAGGATCTCTAACTCGTAGAGGTTAGCCCACCTTTCATCTCCAGCATTATAGACTCAGGCACATCATCTCCCTCCACTTCCTTCCTCAGCTCCAGCCTCTTCTTCCAGTCCTCCTCATTAGGGACAACCACCACCACTTTCCGGGAGAAAGTCTTAAACAGTAACAGCTTCCGCCGTTGGCCAGAGTTGTACACATTACACTAGGGACAGGAGAAGTAATAGATGTTTTAGGAGTAAAAGTTAAATTCAACCAACACTTACTGAGAATCCTTCACAAGTGAGGCACTAGATTAAGAGGACTATTTATACAGTCTCTGAATTCTTCAAAAGCTACATGTTATCCTGTTTTACCCAACACGAAACTTGAGAGTCAGAGAGACCAAGACTTGTCCAAGGTCACAGACCTAGTAAGTGGTGGAGTCATGAATCCAAAGCTAGAACACTCGATCACCTCTATAGTGTGTTTTACAGCCTGGGTCCAAATGCTCTCTTGTAAAAACACTGAGAAGTGTATCTCTCAATCCAAAAAAACATTACAACCATAATTCTTGGTTATAACTAGGTAACCTGATTCTGTTCCTTAATTTAGTCTTTATATATGCACCTTATTTTGACTCTGAACAATTTTATCAAATACCAAAATCAAATGGATACCAAATCTTTTATCTTTGGGAATATTGTTAAATTAGATTTCTTTTGAATTTCTGAACAATACCTGATCAAGAATGAAGTTCCTCTTTGTCCGGGAAGCAATCTGGACCAGCTTACTAAGGCACTGGGAGGCTTGCTGAACTAAAAGGTCTCGGCTTTTGGGATCCATCTCTGGCTCCTCGAGCCCCTTCATCTGATGAGTTTAAGAGGAAGAGAAACACAAGAAATTACAAAGTAAGTTAAAGCCCAAGAGTCACTGGTAAACGCCACCAATGCCACCATATCGGTTCACTGCCATTCCTTAGAGCTGTGAATGCTGTCCATTTCCTACAGGACTTATTTCCAGTCTCAATCTGGATATACCTGAAACACCCCAGGCTTTACCAGCTTTCAGAAATCTGATAACACAGCAAAGGAAAAGAAAACAAAAAACCAAAAACTCATTTCTTTATTTGTGGGGCCCCTGATCTCAGACACCTGAAAGATTCAACTCCATTGGGAAAAGATTATATAAGTTTCTTAGTATTTAAAAGCAAACACCAGAGTGATTTATCCCCTCCCACCAACTCACCCTCATTTGATTGAGCACAGTCTCAGCTCCCAGGACATTGTATCTTTTCTCAGGGTTTTCTTTTGCATATTTCAGTGCCCACTGGGTCTTTCCAGATGCAGGGAGTCCCACCATCAGAATCACCTGCAAGTAAACAGAACCAGGAATGCTATAAAAACAACCAACCAACCTGAGGGGAATGTTTACAAAGCCCAACTTCAGAACATCCTCCCCAGCTCCCAGTTGGGCAAAGCTTGAGCAGAAAAGTGACCAACCAAGCATGAGCACCAAGGTTCTGCACCCTCTCTGGCATACCTCACACTCCTCTATGGTCTTGGGAGGGACTGCAGTGCGCACGCGCTCCTCAACAGGCACGGCATGAATGAACACAAACTCTTCTGGTGGTGGGAAGAAGGGCTCCTCCTTCTGACCAAAATTTAATTCTACAACACAATTTTTGCAGAGGACGTGGGGTAGAAGGGCCCGATCTGCTAGGGATTCCTTGCTGATACGGAATGCCACACCGAGGTCTTCTCCATTCTTGGAAAAGGAAAGTTCTACTTCTTCGGCCTCAAAATTCTACAACAAAAGACAAGAGCATTTATGGGCACACAGGCCTTGTAGTTGATTAATCTCGCAGTTCAATCTTTTTCCCCCAACTTCAATTGCTACACAACTATGCAAGCAACGCATCAACTGCAGAAGAGACGCAGCTGATGGGAAGCAAAGGATTTCCAGGGCCCTCCATCCACTCTTTGCTACAAACCCACAACTTTCAGGAGCACTTACAGCAAAGCATCCAATGACATCATTCTCCCCAAAAGTCTGGCCAAATTCCTCAAACTGCCCATTCTCTGCCTTGAGTCCTCGTCCATCAAAACCATAAGAGAATTCATCCTCACCTAGAAAAATCAGCAAATTAGTTTACCTACACTCAAACTTCCCACAGAGCAGCAAACACAAACATGATTAAGTTAAAGGTAACTTTACCAAGCTGTGGATGCGAAAAATCAACAGACCATCCAACTCGAAGGAGAGAAACCTCTGTGCAGCCTTCTTTCATTGGGAGATTCTGGGTTACCTGGACAAGTCAGAAAAGGAACTTTTCGGATACTCTGACCAACTCAAGCAAAGTCTGAGTTATGAAAACAAAATTTTGATACAAACCAAAAACAACTATCACAACTCAGCGTCAGAAAAACAACCGTCAATGAACGTAAACCAAAGTCATGAGGGTTAATTCCTTGGTTACTAGAGCTAAGGTCATCTTTCAAGTATGGTACCTTTCTCTGATAAAATACTGGTGGCTGCAAGTCCAGTATAGAGTAGTTTAATGACTAATTTAATAAATGAATGGTCCTAATGGTAGTGTACACACTACCTTGGCCTCAAAGCAGACTTTCCCCTTTGTCACTCCATAAGTACTTCTGGCCCCAGACCAAAGGGTGGGGAACTTCTCTGAGAAAAGTGGCTGTCCTCCATAGCGGTCTTTGCTGACTTGAAAATGGAGATCGGAGGTATCTGTTAAGAAAGAAGCAATCTTTTTACTCCAATGGAACACAAAGGTACCCAGTTCTCAAGCATGGATACAAAATCTAAATCTCTTAAAAGCTGCAGGCCAGGAAGTTTTTAATCCCCAAAATCTCTTTTGATTGGTTAAAAACCCCAATCTGTCTGCCTTATACATACACGTGTCCAGGTTCACAAGAGTGTGATCCTCTTCCTCGTCTTTCACCTCTTCTTCTGGGGGTGGTGGAGACTTTGAGCTACATGTATGAGAGAAAAGCAAATATAATGTAACCAAAGTCCTTTAATTCGAGAGGTGTCTGCATGACTTTAGGTCTGTTAAACTACCAGTGAATATACAATTCCAGCAGGCAGCTTCTTTCAGCAAATGAGAAAAGGGCAATGGAAGCATTCAGGGTAGATTCGATCAAAGACTTAGGCCTATAAGAACCTATTCCATTTTTAATCCACCCCCTTTCTCCAGACTCTCCAGTCAACCTCAGGTATACCAAAATTGGAGCAGAGACTGCCTTCAATGAAAGGGACTGTTTCCCTCACCGGCTGTGGTAGGCCTCCTCTCGGAATTCATAGTAAGCTCGGCCATGTTCATCCTTCTCATCCCGCTGTCTCTTTACCCCCCGCCGCTCACCATCTGAGCCTGCTGGTTTTGACTTTTCACTATCTTGGTCATCTCCTACAAAAATGAGGGAAAGAAAATCAGCAGTTTTCATACTGGAGTGTAGAATAAGCTCAGAACCAACAGAAACTAAAGGAGGACTGGCATATCTGTCTAATCAGAAGAGCCAGGTTATCCCCACTGCATCCACAGAATGTTTTATTTCCAAAGATTATTTTTCTGTCATTGGATGGATTATTTTTTTTTTAAAAAAAGGACATTATGGGCTAATTTCAGTCAAAAAGTATACTGAAAGTTAGCCAATTTTTGCATTCTAAATTTATCTGCTTAAATCAGGTCAAACTTGCAGATTTTCCCACTTACATGACATAAAAGAAACATGCCATAAGTTTTTAAAAAACTTCATTGCTTAACTTTGATTCTTGACTATCAGATTTGGATTTAAGCTAGAGACTTAATATATATTTTTCAACACTTTCCCAGTGTTGTGGTACAGAAGCCTCATTTTGTTTCTTTCTTTCTTTTTTGAAGAGTTTGACTTTCCAGCTTTAAAATGCACAGCCATACACAGCTTTACTTACATAGCAAATGAACTCTGGCACTTTATACAGAGCTCTTACCATAGATTTTTACTGAAACTTGCAAGAACAAACCATTAAGTCACAAGAGAGCCATAAATAATACTGCATCTTTACCTCACATAATTTGGGGCAGAAAGGTGTTGTCATATATTTAGTAACATTCTTTACAAGAGAAAAAAAAAAACAACAGAATTTTTCCTTGGACTTCTGTGGTTTGCAACACTAACACTAAAGGTTTTTTTGTAATAACCTCTCTAAAGAAGTTCTTTATCTCTCGAGCTTTTTTACCTGCTCTTTGGGGGTACACATTAAGATAAAGATTATGTAATGGGATTTTTGTTCCAGGACATAGTACAAGCTGCAAGTTGCATGCGACTGTTGTAGAATGGGTTCCAACTATACCATCATACCCAGCAGCAGCCTAAAAACTGCATTATAAAAGGAACTAAAAAGCAAGCCACTTCATAGTAAGAATGGGAAGCAGCTCTAGTTTTCCTCCCACTCTGACAGATAGTTATGGATCAGCTGTAATCATCCAATCACTTCAAAGGAAGTGAGGAAGGTCACTAACTCCCTGGGGCACCTCTATACATTCTCTTCCACAAGGTTATTCAATGGACCCACCAACACCCCAATCATTTCAATTCAGGAAATCAGGGACCCAAAATGTAAAAGGCTAGCTAAGTGTATAGTAAACATACAAATTTGCCCTTCGATATCCACTCAAATGAAAGATTAAATTTTAATCATAATTCAGGCAAGGTAAAACCCCTAGCCAAGTAACGTTAGCTAACTTATTCTAAATGTTCTAGATTAAGATGTTCTCTTTCGTAGTTAACCATTAAACTCGACACCCTCACACTGCAAGCTACTTGAAGCAAGCTACTGCTGCAAAAGCAGGAACAAGGTTAGATTTCCAGATTTTCGGCGTAGCTCAAACTCTAGTAATGAGCTTTTGATGGGGCGAACTCTTGACGAACTTAGCTTATTGCTTAATTTTATGGCGAAAAAGTAAACAGTCCGGTGGCCCAAAGGCCGAAGCCTCCAACAGTCGGTCTGGCTGTCCATGTAATCAACAATTCCTCAGCACATTCCCGGTTTAGGAAAAGATAACCAGCACCGCGGGAGGCTGCTCCAACAGGTAGCTCGTAAGCAGTTCGCATGGGAAACCGCTTTATTTCCATTCACTACCACCAAGTAAGCAATCAAGTTAGGAAGGAACCTCCCTCCTGCAAAGAGTGGGGCCACCAGAGGTAGAGAAACCCTCCGGAAAGGAGGAGAGAGGACGAAAACCACCTCCCCTGGGGAGTCCCGGCAAACGGCGATGGGAATCTGGACCCCGCGGTGCAGGGCTCGGTGCTGGGTCAGGGGCGCACCCGGCAGGTTGGAGCCCGGCTCCGCTGCCAGCTCCTCACCCTGTTCCTCTGCGGCCTTGTCACCCGGCGCCTCGGATCCCGGCGTCTCGTCCCCGCTCCGCTCCTCCGGTTCATCTTCCTCCCCCTTGCCGGTGCCCTGCTCTTCGCCACCGTTTACCCCACCTGACTCGGCTGTGGCCTCCTCCGCCGCTTTCTCGGAAGCATCGGGCTCCGCCTCGGCCTCCACGGCTGCCGCCTCTGGGGGCTCCGGCGGCGGCTGCGCGGCCTGGCCCGAGGCCTGGGCAGGGGGTGGCTCTTCGTCCTCGTCCTCAAGCAGCGCCTCCTCGTCCTCCTCCTCCTCCTCTTCGTCCTCCTCCTCGTCCCCACCCGGGCCGCCGCCCGACGCGGCCACAGGCCGAGGCTCCGCCTTGCAGGCCCCGCCGGGCCCGGCCCCGCCACCGCCGGCCTCGTCCTCGAGCATCTCAGCGTCCAGCGCCTCCTGCAGCCGCTGCGCCAGATCCACTTTGAGGCCGCGCGAGTCCAAGCCGCGCCGCTGCAGCTCCGACCGCAGCTCGGTCACTTTCAGCCGCTTCACCTCCATCGCCGCCGCCTCCTCCGCCTCCCGCCACCTCCTCCCCTGCGAACCGTCGACCGAGCCCGACTGCGCAGGCGCCGCCTCCGCCTCACGCGCCAGCACGGAGCCCGCGAGAGCGAGCGCACGCACGCACGCACGCAGGCAGGCAGGCTGGCAGGCGGCGGGCAGCGCGCAGCCTCCGCTACGTAGTGTTTATTTATCGCTCTTCCTCCCTCCCCCTTTCGGCCCCCGGAGCCCAAAACAACGCAGCGGGAAGCTGCTTCCTCTCCAGCCGACCATCGGCTTCTCTGCCGCGGGCGGGCGGGCGGGCGGGCGCGCGCCCAGGACGACGGACTTCCCTCCGTTTACCTCCCGCCCCTCTCACCCCCTGGGCCAATCGCCGCCGGCGGCTTCACGGCGCAGCCGCACCGGAGCCGGAGTCGGGGAAAGGCTGGCTTCGGCCCAAGTGCCTCGTCGCAACGAGGCGTGTGCGTACCCCACTCTCCGTACTTCCAGCCGGGGCTGCGCAGCCGCCTGGCGCTCCTTCGCCACACGCGCCTCCCACTCCGTCACCCCCCCCCCCACCACCGCCAGTCCCGTCTGATCCGATCGTGCTGTCGTCTTAGGGCTTGTTAGCTAGTCTCTGTCCCTTAGTTTATTTATTTATTTTTTTGTCCTTTAGTTTATACATGCAGCCACTTCTTGAGGGGAAAAAAGCCAGAAAGGAAGAAAGGAGAATCTTGAAACGTGAACTCCTGCTGGCAATTGTCTTTCTGGTTAGTTAACAAAAGGACTTTACAAACCCAAGAAATACAGTTAACCCAAGCCCTCCTGTTTCCTCAAGCCTTCAACTTCTACCCAGCAACACACACTCTGACCTCGCCTTATTGGCCAGCTTGAATCGTCATCTGCAATTCTGATTGGTCTTCTATGATCTTGCAGTTTTGTTTTGTTTTGTTTTTCAATTGGCGAAGCAGCCAGGGGTATTCCCCTCTCCCCACTGGGTTGGTCCGCAGGGGAGGCTAGAGAGGCGGGGTCGTGTCTGTGGGATTCCTTTTCCCGGGCCGCTTCTGATTGGGCGCGTGGTGCAATGCGCGCGACCCTTCAGACATCAAACTCTCGGGAGGCTGGACCCTGCCCTCTCCGTGCTCCCGGCTTGTAAAGCGAAGTGCGGCGAAGAGACTACGGGTTTGGCCTGTTGCAGCGGGGCGGGGAGCTGGCCGCTGGTGGTAAGGGGGCTTGCAGCTGGGCGGCGCTACGGCTGCACCACCATCGGCCTGTGGTTGGGGTGCACGGACTGCGTTCACCTCGGTTCTCCAACTCCCGGCCCAGAAGTCAACAAATGCTGTTGAGTAAGGGCAAACAAAGAGCTGGGATGGAGGCAAGCCCCCTAGACCCTTTTTAGCAGTTATTCCCGCCTACTCCCTTCCGCTTCCGAGTCAGGGAGGTGTGTCCGAACGAAAGGAGGAAACAAGAGCCGCCGGCGTTCAGACGCGGGCCACGATTCTTTAGTTACTGCGTTATAGTTTTCGTGTTTTTTTTTCACCCGGGAGTCGCCGCTTTGGGAAATCAATTAATCTCAGGCTTTGCTGTTCCCACATCTACTTCCTGATCAGATGCTTGCACTTCGAGAGATTAAAAAGTAACTGTAGAGAAGAAAGGAAGGGGCTGTAGTAGAATCAAGCAGTCATTCCCTGAGAGGCCTCCTGGAGAAGGAGAATTTCCTTGCTTTTTTAAGTCAGCTGCCAAAATTCGTTGCTTCGCTCCTATTCCTAGAGCTTCGGTTGTTCTTTCACGTCCCAATTCCTCAAGAGCACTGGGCGACAGAGTTATGGAGAAACGCCTGCAGGAGGCTCAGCTGTACAAGGAGAAAGGAAACCAGTGTTACCGGGAAGGGAAGTACCGGGATGCTGTAAGTGGGTACCATCGAGCTCTGCTGCAGCTGCGGGGTCTGGATCCAAGTCTGCCCTCCCCGATACCTAATCTGGGACCTCAGGGCCCGGCCCTCACACCTGAACAAGAAAACCTACTTCACACCACCCAGACAGATTGCTACAACAACCTGGCTGGTAAGAACAGGGCCGACGGGAGGGTACAGTGTCAAGGCCGGTATATGAAAGTTTGAGAATATTGGGAAAAACACTGACGGCTCTTCTGTCGTTATCTAGTTATTCTACCATGAATTGCAATATACTTTCAATCTATGGGGCTCTAATTGAGTTTCGGTGCTTCTAGACTTCACTTGGAGAGTTTGATAAACACAACTTCTTGAGCCTACCATGATTCCGATCTAATAGGTCTGAGGTTTGTGAGTTGTGTGTACCAATTTGCGTTTCTATCAGACTCCCAGGTGATGGCTAATAGGTTTAAGGAATTTTGCACGACTTCCTGGTGGCTCAGACGGTAAAGAGTCTGCCTGCAATGCGGGAGACGTGGATTCAATCCCTGGGTCGGGGAGATCCCTTGGAGAAGGAAATGGCAACCCACCCCAGTATTCTTGCCTGGAAAATCCCATGGATGGAGGAGTCTGGAGGGCTACAGTCCATGAGATCGCAAAGAGTTGGACACGATCGAGGAACTAACACACACAGAGAAAATACTGAACCTGATGCTGAGCTCAGCTTGTTTGTACACTGGTACCGAATCAAATTTCACAGACAGAGTTTTGGGTGAAGTAGAAAAGAATAGCTCTTTTGTTTTGCCAGGCAGAGGGGAACACAGCAGGCTCCTGCCCTCAAAACCACGAGTCCCCACCTGGGGAAGAAACTGTGAGGTTCTGTATAAATTGTCCAAAGAATGTAATCATCTCATGGACGTTTTTTCTAATGGGTTGGTGGTGAAGTAAGTAAGGCTAAGCATCATTGACCTTCCAGTTCAGCTGGTCTGGGGTCTACACTGCTCCTGGGTGGCATACCATTGTTAATTGTTAACTTCTCCCACCTGGAGGTCGTTTCTGTATCCACAAAATAGCTTAAGATGTTGTTGAGACTGTCTGTTGGGGAAACAGGACCTTGCCTCAAGGCTGCTCTTGACTGTTTCTCCTTGGTCTCCCAGCCCCACCCTTCCCTAATTAACAATTGCTTGAGTCTGCCCTTCAGACCTCAGGGAAGGTCGTAGAGGCTGAATGCAGACTGTTTCTTATAATCGAAGAAATGGCAGACACAAAGCCCTTGTGCCCAGGAGCCCCAAAGACCCTGCACAGTATCAAACCTATGTTTAGACTGTTGTTTCTTTAATATTTAAAATTTAGGAAAGAAGGCACTTGCTTCAGCTGGTGGTGTAAGTCACCCATCTTAGATGTTTTGGATAGCTTTTCCTCATTTTCCTGCTTCCTATATAAAGCAGCTAGATGATACCTTGGGTAACTTGTACCTTCCATATCCAGCTGGCCTTGCATGGAGAAATAGTCCAGAGTTAGTATCACTAGGATTCATCTGCTGAAAGAAAGGAGACTTCTGAAGTCTGTTCTGTGGCAGGCAAAGTAACCATAGAGCTAATTAAGTTTGTTTTGAAGTATACACTTTGTAATCATTGTTTAAATTTTTTTCCTTTTTACTACCCTGGTCCTCAATGATTTGGTGAAATTCTAGCTGTTTTACAGTGTGTGTCCAAAGCTATTCTTAGATTCAAGTAACCGTAATTATAGTAGCTACTATTTCAGTTCATTCAGTAATTATTTTTTGAATAAATTAATATTTATTGATATACTGAGGATTGGAGAAGGCAATGGCACCCCACTCCAGTACTCTTGCCTGGAAAATCCCATGGACGGAGGAGCCTGGTGGGCTGCAGTGCATGGGGTCGCTAAGAGTTGGACACAACTGAGCGACTTCACGTTCACTTTTCACTTTACACTTTCATGCACTGGAGAAGGAAATGGCAACCCACTCCAGTGTTCTGAAGCCTGGAGAATCCCAGGGACGGGGGAGCCTGGTGGGCTGCTGTCTATGGAGTCGCACAGAGTCGGACATGACTGAAGTGACTTAGCAGCAGCAGTAGCAGTAGCAGCATACTGAGGATATTGCAGTATAGTAAAACAGATAAAGGTCCCTGCTGTCATGGGGAGATGGATAGTTAACAAAAGAAGTAACTTGTGTATTAGACGATGTTGACTGAAAATGAGGCACAAGGAGGGAGTTTTGAGTTAAGTTTTACTTGGGGCAAAATGAGGACTGCAGCCCAGGAGACAGCACCTCAGACAGCTCCAAAAAAAAAACTGCTCCAAAGAGGCAGTGTGGGGAGGTTAGTATATAAGATTTTCCTGAAGGGGGAGTTCAATCTAAAGACCTGTTTTCTTGGGGCACAAAGTGCCTCATTCTGAACTCCCTCAGGGCGTGTCAAGGCCTACAGCTGCAGTAGCCCAGGATTCAGCCTCCTGCTGTTGGCAAGCACCAATTTGTAGTTGACAAAGATGATAAGTAATGTGGAAACGGATAAAGCAGAAAATGGGTGTATGGACTTCCCTGGCAGTCCAGTCATTAAGACGCCATGCTTCTAAAGCAGAGGGTGCCAGTTCGATCCCTGGTGGAAAAACAAAGATCCCACATGCAGCGTGGCATAGCCAAAAGAAAGAAAATGGGAATAGTGAATGCCGTAGGCATGGTAGTGGTCAGGGAAGGCTCATTAAGGTGACATTTATGAAATGCCATGTATAAGCCCTTGATACACATATACATATAAACCTTAAGTATCATAGCAATCCTTTGAGGTAGATTTAAGGAACATCTAGTAAGTGGTGGAGCTAAAATTAAACCTGGCAAGTCCAATTTTTTTGTGGCTGTGCTGGATCTTTGTTGCTTCGAGGGCTTTTCTCTAGTTTGGCGAGCGGGGGCCACTCTAGTTGAGGTGCTTGGGCTTCTCATTGGGGTGGTTTCTCTTGTTGTGGCTCATGGGCCCTAGATCACAAGCTCAATAGTTGTGAGACATAGGCTTATTTGCTCTGGCATGTGGGATCTTCCCAGATCAGGGATCGAACCCATGTCTCCTGTATTGGCTGGTGGATTCTTTACCACTGAGCCACCAGGGAAGCCTCTGTACTTAAGTTCTTATTGCAGAATACTGTATGTTAGAGAATAGAGTACACCTTGGGGAATTGGTCAGAAATCAAGGAAATGAGATACATACTCATCTTGACTGTCCAGGTGGACCTGAAGGCAGAGACTGGCTTATCCATCTGTAGACCCTCTGCTTGGAGGCGCTTGGTAGATGTTTCCTAAAGACTCACTAAAATTAAGAAATTTCACTTACATGAGAGTGAAATTTATGTGTTGGGCAGTTTATTTATAGTACCTCTCATCTTCACAAAAATTCTGCAAGGTAGTAGTGATTTTCCCTACTTCACAGATAAAGAAATCAGACCTCATCGCTAAAACCCTCCAATGGCATATTATTGTACTTAGGAAAATATTCAAACTCTGACCTTCACCTGCACAACCTGATGTGATCTGGCTCCTCCGTAGACTGAATTCACAAAGCACACACCCACCTTCCGGCTGGGTAGGATCTCTTCTCTTGGCTAGAATGCCCTGTCCCTTGAATGACCCTGTCATTCAGATCTTGGCCCAAAAGTCACTTTCTCAGGGACGCCTTCTGTAATCAAGCATCACTCTGACCTCATTCAGTCTCTGTCCCAGTACAGTTCTATTTTCCACAAAGCACTAATAAATAAGTGAATTTGTTATCGTGTTCCTTCTGCCTGGGAATTAGGATGCAAGCTCTACTCACTCACCAAGGTGTCTGTCTTGTTCCTCTTTTTCTCCTGCTCCTACCTCCACCTAGCACATGGTCATTACCCCAGAACTAGTTGTAGAATGAAGGAACAATGGGTTACATCATGGTAACCCATCAGTGATGGGCTAGCTGATGCTGGGGAAATACTTAAGTATGAACCATATGGCCACTTGGTGGGGATGTTGTAGAAGGGACGCAGACACAGCCCTGATACTCCTTCCTTCCCAGCACATGATTTAATAATGCTGTGTGTAATTCCCACAGTTGTTAAACAGGAAATGCATTTCCCTTCTTAATTACAGAAAGACAGAACATTGACCTGAACATTGTCTCCTACACAGATTTGTATTTTGAGGTCCCATCCTTTTATCCAAGGAATTTGTGAGATAATATATCATCATTGAGAAGGGTAATTTTTGAGTTAGTCTTTGGTTCAGATTTCTTACTCATTCCACCTAAAAGCTGTGGGATCCTAGACAAGTTACTTTACCTTTGTGAGCCTTGATTTCTTCATCCATTAAATGGAGATGCTAACACATAACTGACTTCAGAGGGTGGATGAGAAGATTAAACAAGCCCCTGGCACAGTGCTTACTGTTTACTCACACTATTAATGGCAGTCGTTGTTGTTACTAGGACTTCAGGACAAGAATTGTGAAATGGGAGAGTCAAGATAGACAGAGAGCCTTGAGTAGAAGAGAGACAATGAAGAGTTTTAAATAATTTCTTTTTTCACCACGTGGCATGCTAGCGATCAAACCCCTGCCCCCCGAGAGTTCCAACCACTGGACCGCCAGGAAAGTCCCTATACATTTAAAGTATAGTCTAATCAACTTTTTAAAAATTATTGATTTAATGTGGCTGCGCAGGCTTTTCTCCAGGTGCGGTGCCTCGGGCTTCTCTGTTGGGTGGCTTTCTCTTGTTGCAAAGCACAGACTCTAGGGCACTCGGGCTTCAGTAGTTGAGCTCCCAGGCTCTGGAGCACAGGCTTAGTAGTGGTGGCACAAGGGCTTAGCTTCTCCATGGCACGTGAGATCTTTCCGGATCAGGGATCGAACCCGTGTCTCCTGCATCGGCAGGCGGATTCCTAACCACTGGACCATAAGGGAAGCCCTAGTCTTATCAACTTTTATAGCTGGGCCTGACCCACGCTAGGTATTGGGTTGGCCAAAAACTTCGAGTTCTTCCATAACATCTTACAGAAAAACCCAAACAAACTTTTTGGCCAGCCCAACACGCAATGGGCATTTGACAGATAGTGAAGTAAACCGTGAGGTGTGTAAAACTTGTATCCACTGCTGTATCCCCAGTGGCTAGCATGATGTCTGGCGCACGGTGGACATGCAGATGCATTTGCTGGGTGAGTGAGTGTTGCTGTAGCATCCTGGATTTGGTGCTTCCTTGCGTTGGGCGATGGGGCATCGTGTAACAAGGTCCTCTTCTCTCTTCCTTCCGTTTGCTGCCATTAGCCTGTCTCCTTCAGATGGAACCAGTAAACTATGAACGGGTGAAAGAATACAGCCAGAAAGTCCTGGAGCGGCAGCCTGATAATGCCAAGGCCTTGTATCGGGCTGGAGTGGCCTTTTTCCACCTGCAGGACTATGACCAGGCCCGGCACTACCTCATGGCTGCTGTCAATAGGAAGCCAAAAGGTGAGAGAAGGGGGCTGAAGTGGGAAGTACAAAAAATAGTCCCACTGAGGTAGTATCTGTGGGAGAGGATTTTAGTTCATTTTCCAATGTATTGAATTGTGAAAATAAGTAATAATATATTCACACGTTCAATATTAAAAAAGTATAAAAAGATGTATGACGATGTATAACAAACAGACCTTCTACTCATGAATTCCAAGTTTCAGTTCCTAGATGGAGACTAAAATAGGATCTAGATTCCAGTGAATAAACTTGATAATCCTTGTTTCTACCAGTTTTCCAGCTGAGGTCTGGCTTTTGCATGACCGTCCTTTCATCCTTTAGCTCAGCTAACCCCAGGTATGACCTAGAAGAACAGGCATCCTGAGAACTTGAGGCTTGTTTCCAAGCAAAAAGGATATCGTTAAGAGAATGATAAACTTGTTCCTGTGTTGGTGGTTCAGCTCTGAAAATTGTCTCCCATTTTGCATTATGGCTTAGAGCAGCTATTGAAGTGAGGGGGTCCCCAAACGTAAAATAACTCAGCAGCACCACTCTAATTGAATGGAAAAGTCGTTAAAGTGTTAGTTACCCTGGTCTCTTGCGTTGCAGGCAGATTCTTTACCATCTGAGCCACCAGGGAAGCCTGGAAAAGTCATGAATTAATAAAGATATAAAATATGAACCATTGCTCATGTTTCTTTCAGGTACACAGATTAACTGCCACCCATATATAGTAGGTTTAGAGGCTGTGCTCTTAAAATTACTGTTTCTTCAGATGCTTTTCATTATTAAGTTAGAAACCAGCTCAGCCTTGTACAATAATTTTTTAAAATATGTATTTATTTATTTGACTGCATCAGGGTTTATTGCCACGTGTGACCTCTCTGGTTGTGGCACAGGGACTCAGTTGCCCCACATGTTGTTGAAAATAGGTGATAATACATGTTGTGGGACAGCTAAGTCCCTGTGCCACAACTAGAAAGGATCTTAGTTCCCTGATCAGGGATTGAACCTTCGGCGTTGGAAGGTAGATTCTTAACCAGTGGACCACCAGGGAAGTCCCTGTACGAGATTCTTTAGAGATTAAAAGTGGTATTAATGAAGGAAATGTACGTTGCATAGAATAGTTGTGATATACGCAGATCTTAGAAATTTTCAGAAATGGAAGGGTGTTCACAGTCCTCTCCTGCCTGGACGCACAATTACGGGTCTGTCTCTGATTGCCTCCTTTGTCCTGTTCTAAGACGCCAACGTCCGGAGGTACCTTCAGCGGACACAGTTGGAACTCAGCAGCTACCATCGGAAAGAGAAGCAGCTCTACCTGGGCATGTTTGGTTAAAAGAAGAAAGATACTCCTCCACTTGAACTTAGATGAACCATTAGAGACCCATCAAAGGGAAACCTGAGCCTCAGCAAGAGAAATTACCCCCACACCTCTGACTGAGGTGAACTTCTGTTTTGCTTCTAGTGCTGCACAAACTCTTCTATCACTTACATAGGCTGTGTTTTTGTTTCCCCATCTTTCTATTTATATGGTTTTTAATATATGGTATTATATATCAGAAACATTTGCCTTGAGAAATACAACCAGAAAACACTCATCAGTTATAGGTGGATTAATCATAGCTCTGGCATAGATTTTGATGATAGATGTTGGTAGATGTAGTCATATACAACGGATAAGGCTTAGCAGAAGATGAAGTAATAAGGACAGGCAGAAAGGAATGTTTTCCCTTCGTTTCCTCAGATTTCTAAAGCCAAAATGGGAAGCCCTTACACAGGTCACAAACTGGCAAATACATACTGTGAAACTAGACAATAATAAATTGGACCCACATGCCTCAAAATGAAAGATTTAAAAGTAACTACTTCATTAATTCCTTTTTCTTAATGTTCCACATACATTGAGATTCTTTATCCTCCACAAAAGTATCTAGTTCCTCTTGTTTCTCTTGATAATTTCTAACTATTGTAGCCTTGCTATTGCTCACACTCAGATCATTAATATAGTATACTTATTTATTTTATTAAACCCTTCTGTCTTAAAACCCCTGGAGTCAAGCATCTAAGTATATATTTTATAACCTTTCAAAAGACCTCATGCCAGAAAACTTGTAAACGCTTGAATTTTTAAGTTGCATACCTATAGGATGCTCATTTCTCTAAGAAAGGCAAGAGTTTACCAAGTCTTCTAGAAACAATGCGACAAAGAGCAGGATAGAAACATAGATCTGTTTTTTACCTGTCACCTTGTATTTTGTAAGAACTCCATTCCTTAAAGAGGAGGGAAACAGTGAGGAAAGGTTCTCTTTCCTTTGTGCCTTTTAAGCACCGACAGAACTTTCTGGAAGCTTTGTTGGGCACAGGTGCAGGCTGCAGATCTGGTACAGCCATGGCTCCGTAGGAGGCTTCCTCAACCGGAGCACCTTTATCATTCTGCACACTTATTCTAATGTCCACAATGTGTGAGTTGTACAAGAGTAGATGAGGCCATAATAGCTCTGCCTCTATATTTATGAATGAAAGGAATAAGGACATGTCATTAGCCATCATATAAACACAGTTTACAGACAAAAACTTCTTGGTCTTGCCAAGTGTACATGAGCTCTTCTCTCTTAATCAGTAATGTCTCTCTCTTGATGAACTAGGCTCCTCTTTGTATCTCCCTGTACTCTTAAATAGTACAACCATCAGCTTATAACAAAAAGTCTTTATACCAAATAGTCTTTAAGTCCAAGGACACAGCTAACAAAAGAGGAATATTTTATTCCTCTTCCAAGCTTCTTAAATTTCTAAGCCTAGACTGTTGCCAAATTATGTCATGGTTGTGTGTTATCTTTGTTTGGGGCTGGTTTTGCTTTCTGATTTTCTCTTTTCCCCACTAAGACTTGATGTTATAGTAAGCTATGTTCTGTATCAATGAGGAAAAAATAAAGCTGATATTTAAAAATGTATTGTAGATGTATATTGCACTAATCTTTTTTTTTTTTTCTTTTTTTGCATTACTAAGAGACAAAGTGGTCAGACTTACATTTTGGTCTTTAATTTGAAGGCCAGCTCTAACAAAGATGCTAATGAATGGGAAAGTGGACAAAGGTAGGCAGTCAGATATGGGTCCGGAGGAGGCCTGCCCAGCCCACATCCTGAAGGAATCAGGTAGCTAAATCTGTGTACTCAGAAGTTTGTGGAGGGGGAAGCAGTACACCTTACCAGTCCTTAAGGGTTTCCACACAGGATTTGAGGGTTTGATTTTAGAGAAAGCATTCATGGTGATGTGAAGATTCGTACTTTGGCACATAAGGAACAATTAAGAATGGCATTCCGCCAAATTGATACTCACTATCTTTACAATTTTGCCAAAATAACACACACCTATATTACTTTTTAGTCAACATTTTATTTAAATATATATTTTGAAAGGAATTTTTGGACAGAGGAACATGTTAAATGATATCATGGGAAGGTAATCAGCAAACCCCAGACTGAAACCATAAGATGCAAAAACCAATTTCTGAAGTATGGGACAATCAGGAAGCTCTGAACAGGAATTATCAGTTTTGTTGGGTGTGATCATAGTGGTGGTTGGTTTAGTCATTCAGTTGTGTCCGACTCTGACACCATGGACTGGATCCCACCAGGCTCCTCTGTCCATGGGAATTTCCCAGGCAAGATTACTGGAATGGGTTGCCATTTCCTTCTCTAGGGTATCTTCTGACCCAAGTGATCATGGTATTTGGTCCTTTTCTTTTTTCTTCTTTAAGAGTCCTTTTAGAGATGGCATGCTGAAATTGCTTACTGATAAAATTGAGGTGGGGACTTTAGAGCACTTTATATCATTTGCCCAAAAAAACAAAACAACCAACCAACCATAAAAATAAGTATTAGTATATAACCAAGTAAATCATCTTTGGAATCGCTGGCTTTGGAGAAATTGAAATCAAATGTGAAGGGCTAAATGGTGAGTATTGTGAAGCTAAAGGCAAGTGAAGGCATATGCTTATAGCCAATTAAGAAAAGAAGTGAAATCCTAAGCTACGAATATGTTTCTAAAACTGGAGAGCAAAGGTTGGTTGTCTGAAAACTTAAATCAGCTTGGAGCTCAAAAGCAAGTAACTTCTTGGGGTTAAACTCTTAGTAGCCTGGGGCCTGATCCATCCCACCATTGGAGGCTGATTTTGGCTCAGTAGAAGTAATCATTAGTCAGTGATAAGGGTCGCCCAACAGTTAAATAGATTTCCTTTAGGGATAGTGAGTTCTCTTTCAAGCAGAGGTTCAACACTTGGCAAAAGGAGGATCCAGTGTTGGACTAGAGGTTAGATGAGCTGACCTATGTCTCCTTGAATCCATGGATGGGGCCGACAAGAGAAGTGGAAACCAGAGAAACTTCTCTATTGATCACACCTCTATGGACAGGCATAAACCGTTCTTGGTGTCCAGCAGATGGATAAAGAGAGGCAACTGTGGCAGTAAGTGTGTTGGCTGCTGCTTTAAATGTCTTACAAATTCCTAGCTGCTACCTCCAATGAAGAAAGCATTCCATGCTGGGAACTAAAAATAAATGCTCTTCAGGAGAGAATGTCACCAAGTAACAGATCCTCTTTAGTTTGTATTGCACTTGGCCAAGACAGTAACAATGGTTCCTGTGTACCCCAGATGTCCAGAGAAATTATATACATGATATATACATATACACATATTATGCCTTGCTTTTAGGAACCATTCTGAGGCAACCGATTTCTCCTCCCCCCGCCCACCCCCAGCTCCATGTCTTTTTAAAAAACTGACAGATAATTCACAATCATAAAGTTCACTCTTTTAAAGGCAACTGATTCTTATAGGCAGTTTGACGTGATAGTTACTCTAGGAAAGACTTTGGAAAAGGTGCTCCACTCAGCTAAAATAGCTCTTACTGGGTTTATGTACATCTTGCCTTGTTTCACCAAGGAGTTAAGGCAGTAATGTATTTGCATAAATAAAATTAGGCATTTGAAAGATACAAAGGTTATTCCAACACAAGGAAAACGAAAGGCATGGAATTTACTCCCAACCTTGGAAATGTTAAGCATCAACTTTTGCTCTCCATAATGCACCAGGTAAGGAACTTTCTTTGACCAAATATTTGCTCAGCTCTGTCTCCTTCCTATGACTCAAAAACAGTAGCCTACTAGTAAGAGTTCACAGTGCTGAATGTAATAAATCCAAAAAGAGAAGAAATTCAGGAAATTCACTCATATTTTCATCTAAATATTCCTTCCTGCTTTTTTTGCACTCAGTTCCTTATGTGTCAAAGAGAAAGGGTTTGTGGGGAGCCCTCTGGTCCATCGTACAAATACCACTCTACCACAGGCAGGGGCAGACCCTTCTCCTGGATTTCTAGAATGCTTTATCCTCCATGCCACATCAACACCCCAAGTTCCCATTTCTTTGCTATCTCTATTGCCAGTAACACCTGTGTGATCATAGATGAGTGATATGACCTGTCTAGGCTATCATCACACCTTTTAAGTGAGAAAGTTGGACTAGATGAACTCTGAGGTTCTCTTCCAGTGTTTCTTGCTTTAGTTTTCCCAAGTACCCAGCATTTCCATTTCACAGGCCCTCAACCTCCACACCTACCACCACAGTAGTGTTTCCTGCCTTCCAGTTTGTCGTCTTCAGAGACCTCAATCCACATATAAGACGCAGGCAAAAATTTCAAGTCATTAATACAGTATTTGTCATTGAAACAGTCAACCAAGTCTTTCTACATGGAAAGCAGACAGAAAGGGGTAAGGCAACAAAACCCAACACTCAAAAAAGAAACAGCTTCTAGTTCAAAGTTAACCATCTTCAACAAAGTTTTAAACCAGCATGAAGTCATAAGCCAGGGTTCAAATTCTGGCCTGCGCTTTACCTAGTTCTGTGACCTTGAACAAGTTAACGTAGATTGTTCAGTCTCAAGTTTCCTTGTCTGTGGGGAAAAAAATGGGGAGAGGGATAATACCTCAAAAATTGTTGAGGATTAAATGTGTATATGAAGTCCCCAATACAGCCCAGGACACAGGAGCTCAAATACAACAATAAACCATGTTGCTGCTGCTGCTGCTAAGTCGTTTCAGTCATGTCCGACTCTGCGACCCCATAAGACGGCAGCCCACCAGGCTTCCCCGTCCCTGAGATTCTCCAGGCAAGAATACTGGAGTGGGTTGCCATTTCCTTCTCCAACGCATGAAAGTGAAGTCGCTCAGTCGTGTCCGACTCCTAGGGACCCCATGGACTGCAGCCTACCATGCTCCTCCGTCCATGGGATTTTCCAGGCAAGAGTACTGGAGTGGGTTGCCACTGCCTTCTCCCACAATAAACCATAATTGTGTAAAATAACCTAATTCGTATACTTTTCCTAAGTAAAGTCTACATTACCCTCTACTTATCTCACTTTTTTCCTCCTAAGCAACCTGACCCCTACCCCAAATGCAGGTGTCAGATTCCTAAAAAGCCTGGAGAAAAGCTATGAAAAAATCAGGAGGCATGCAGGTTTGTGGAAGAAACCAGCCAACCAGTTCAGAGAAATACTTTCACTGCCAGTTTTATGGTCCAAAATGCAGAGTGAAGAGCGATTACATCTCAGGAAAATTCCCAGGGCGGCGAGGAGTTGGCTGAGATGCAATACCCATAAAGTCCTCTCTGGCTGGGAAAAGAAAAGGGTAGGAACCTTCAGCCTGGGCAGAATCTTCATTCAGTCCCCAGCAGAGGAAATCAGGTGCTTCCACCTTCCGTGCTGCCCCCTGGTGGCAGCAAGAGCAGGCCTGGCATCGGCTCATGCTCTCCCGGATGTTAGTTTTTGGAGCCAAGTACAAAATCTTTGGGTGGCCCTCCAACACTGCTGTTCTGTCTGTCTGCGGTCGGGGAGCCAGGGAGGGGCTGCGCTCCCAGGACGGGGCCAGCCTCTGGATCCGGTTTGCTGCGTTTGGCCAGGTCCTCATTGTGAGCCTTGCGGATGTGGCGGTACAGGTCCCCTGACTGCGTGTAGCTGCGCAGGCAGTAGCGGCACTCGTAGGGTCGCTCCCGCGTGTGCACTGTGGCGTGACGCCGCAGTGTGTAAGAGCATGAGAAGGTCTTCCCACATGTCTTGCAAGTAGGAACATCCTCAGTAAAACCCCCAAAGCTTCCTGGGGCTGTTTCATACTCAGAAGGCAAGTAGAGTGGCTCATGCAGGGCGGGTGGAGCAGGCAGGGGCGAGGTCACCAGTCCTCGATGATACTGCCCTGGACCTGGCAGCAAATGGTAGGGTAGGTGCGGATCTGGCGGCAGGAAGTGGTCACTGGGCCCCACCTCCTCCAATCCTGCTGCCCGTGGCTCCTCAAAGGCCTCTGGCTGGGGGGGCTGTCCACCATACATGGCTCCTCCAGGAGGGAAGAGTCCCTCGGGGCCTCGAGGCTGTTCCTCTGACACGTCAGGCTCCTCATCAGAAATCACAATTGCTTCTACTTTCACCTGTACCAGCTCAGCTTCCGCGGGGGCTGGAGCCTCGGATGGAACTGGGACTGCAGCTGAAGTTGGAGGATAGAAGCCTTGCAATGGTCCTCCAGTTGCCCTTGGTTCTACCACCCTCAGGCTCTCAGAACCCACATCAAGTGGAGCCAGTGGCTCCACTGAAACAGTTGGGAGGCCCGCAGAGAAGTAGTTTGCAGGGTTGGTCTCTGTGGAACTGCTGGGGCTGGCAAGAGAGACATCAGCCACTGGTACAGGAGGTGCCTGAAGATGCGATGACTCAACCTCCACGCCAGGCTGTGTAGTGTCAGCCCCAGCTGGCATCGGTGGCTCATCTGGAGGACAGATAGGTGAGGGAGCTGCAGAGCCTTTCCATTCCCCTTTGCCCCAGGGCCCTGATGTCTCTGCTGATGCCAACGAAGGCTGGGAACCACGGGAAGTGCTGGACAAAAACTCCAAATTAGGGGGTTGTGAGTTGGTTTCTTCTTCCTTCTTGGTACTATCCGCCTCTGCCAGGCCCCGGGCTTGCAGCCGCCGCTTACACACCTTGACAATATCATTCATGTGCAAGTAGCTGGCAGCCGCCAGCACATCCTCCACAGGGGTATCCCCCCTCAGGACCAGCTGGCCAGCATACATAAAGTCCAGAAGCAGTCCAAAGGCCGGGGCTGTGACAATCTCGTTGTGGATACACACCAGATCCCTCTTGTCTAGTTCCCGCTCTTTGTAGAAAAGCTGGAAAAATGGGCTGCAGGAGGCCAGCACAGCCCGATGAGCCAAGAACTGGGTACTACCCACCATCACGGTGCAGTCACAAAGGAAACCCTGGGACCGCTGCTCTCGGAGGCTCTGCAGCAGCTGCTGGCTGTGTTCTGGGAACTCCATAGCACTCCACAAAGGGAAAGGGACCTTCGGAAGATCCTCTCCAGTGGCTCCCTTGGGAAGAGAGGAAAGTGGGTTAGGGTAGGTAACCTCCCTATATATCTTAACGTCAGCTCTGAGCTATTACTTGCCACCCCAAAGCCTCTGGCAGCAGCATCCCGACCCCAAGATGCTCCCTTACATTACTACCCTTCTTTCTCCCAGGTCACACCCAGTGGTCTACTTTTAGCTCCGCCCCTCGGCCTAACCGTAGCAGCAGGCCCCGCCCCGTCCACAAAGCCCCTCCCCGGAAGTCCCGCCCCTTAGGCAGCCTCCGCTTCCTCGATGCCCACCCGGTAGCTTCCAGCACCTCGTCCAACTAGAGTCTCGACCCCAGGCCTTCTCGGGTGATACCTCTTCGCCCTACTCCGGGAACTCCCTGAGCCTCTCTCGAATTCGAGGGGCTAAGAAGTCCGAGGGTGGGAACTAGCAGAGAAAGCTGACCCTCACCCACCAACGAGCAGCCACCGGGAGAGCTCCGCCCCTTCCCGCCTTCTTAGTTTTAATTGGCTCAAATTTGTCTTCCCTCGTCTCGGATTAGTTCACTCTCTACTAACCATGCCCCCGACTCAGGGCGGTGTCTCCAAGTGGATGCTGGTGGCCGTCGCTCAGGCAGCTAGGCGCCCGATTGGTTAGCGCTCCTGTCCTAAACTTTTTCTTCTCGTCCCGCCTTCTTTGCCTCGGAGCCCTTGAGATTGGCTGAGCTTCTCCATCTACCTGAGGCTGTGGGAGGGCTGGGACCTGTGAGCAGTGGAGCGCGACGCCCTCGGGGCGGGGCTCGAGGCCTGCCACGGCGCAGAGCGTTGTGTCTTAGCAGGCAGCATGTCACCCCGGCTGCTGAGTGTCCGGGAAAAGGAGAACCAAGAAACTGGTGTGGTACCCAGGAGGTCCGGGTCTTAGACTCGGCTCTGCCTAACCGTGAGCGATGGCTACACCTCTCTAATCTGCAGTTGTCTCTTGAAGGTCTCTTCATCCCTCAAAAACTTGAAGATGCCCTACTGCCTTACTCCCCGCAGTCTGATAGATCCAGGCTCCTGGCTCAGCAGTGGTGGTGTCAGAGAACTAGCAGCTGTGTGGATTGTAATGTCCCTAGCCTGAACTCTAGTGAAGAGATGCGTGTCCTTCTCTGTGTCTGGAGCGTAGTGGGCAGTTGCTGATAGGAGAGGAGAGAATGGGCTCACAGCCCTAAAGTGTCCCTGGGCGTGAAAATAAAGAGTGTGGCTACTTAAGAAGAAATATTCCAAAGTTCCTAGAGGAACCAGAGGAAAGGGCTGTAAATTGGGAGTCAGTGATACCTGCCTGGCCTCAGACAGGGACAGTATGTTGACAAGGTTTTTTTAGTTACTGAGTCGCTTCTGACTCTTTGCAACCCCATGAACTATAGCCCACCAGATTCCTCAGTCCTTGGGATTTTCCAGGCAAGAATACTGGAATGGGTTGTCGTTTCCTTCTCCAAGGTATCTTCCTGACTCAGGAATCGAGTATGCATTTCCTCCTTTGGCAGGCAGATTCTTTTACTGCTGAGCCACCAGGGAAGCGGGCCATTGGCACTGGTAACTCCACAGTGCGCTTCATCCACTATTCACCCCTTGACCTGCCACACCTAGCATCTCCACTTTATTCTGCAGCCAAGCACTCATCAGATCTAAGTAGAATTAGGGACGGTTCATCTTTCTACCTTCCATCATTATACTAGAGATATGCAGGCGACACTGCTCTCAGGTTGAGAGCTCACTTCTTCCAGATAGTCTTCCAAGCCATACAATATTTATTGTTCAGTTCAGTCACTCAATCGTGTCTGTCTTTGCAACTCCAGCACTCCAGGCCTCCCTGTACATCACCAACTCCTGGAGTTTACCCAAATTCATGTTCATTGAGTTGGTGATGCCACCCAACCATCTCATCTTCCGTCATCCCCTTCTACCTTCAACCTTTCCCAGCATCAGGGTCTTTTCAAATGAGTCAGTTCTTCGCATCAGGTGGCCAAAGTATTGGTGTTTCAGCTTCAACATCAGTCCTTCCAAGGAATAGTCAGGACTGATTTCCTTTAAGATGGACTGGTTGGATCTCCTTGCGGTCCAAGGGACTCATTAGAGTATTCTCCAACACCACAGTTGAAAAGCATCAATTCGTCGGCATGCAGCTTTCTTTATAGTTCAACTCTCAAATTCATACATGACTCCTGGAAAAACCATAGCTTTGACTAGATGGACCTTTGTTGACAAAGTAATGTCTCTGCTTTTTAATATGCTGTCTAGATTGGTCATAACTTTCCTTCCAAGGAGTAAGCCTCTTTTAATTTCATGGCTGCAGTCACCATCTGCAGTGATTTTGAAGTCCCCCCCAAAATAAAGTCACCCACTGTTTCCCCATCTATTTGCCATGAAGTGATGAGACCAAATGACACGATCATAGTTTTCGGAATGTTGACTTTTAAGCCAACTTTTTCACTCTTCTCTTTCACTTTCATCAACAGGCTCTTTAGTTCTTCTTCACTTTCTGCCATAAGTGTGGTGTCATCTGCATATCTGAGGTTATTGATATTTCTCCCAACAGTCTTGATTCCAAATTGTGCTTCATCCAGCCCAGTGTTTCTCATGATGTACTCTGCATGTAAGTTAAATAAGCAGGGTGACAATATACAGCCTTGACGTACTCCTTTCCCAATTTGGAACCAGTCTGTTGTTCCATGTCCAGTTCTAAATTACTTCTTGATCTGCATACAGATTTCTCAAGAGGCAGGTCAGGTGGTCTGGTATTCCCATCTATTTCAGAATTTTCCACAGTTTATTGTGATCCACACAGTCAAAGGCTTTGGCATAGTCAATAAAGCAGAAATAGATGTTTGTTTTTCTGGAACTCTCTTGCTTTTTCAATGATCCAACGGATGTTGGCAATTTGATCTCTGGTTCTTCTGCCTTTTTTAAATCCACCTTGAACATGTGGATGTTCATGGTTCATGTACTGTTGAAGCCTGGCTTGGAGAATTTTGAGCATTACTTTCCTAGCATGTGAGATGAGTACAGTTGCCTGGTAGTTTGAGCATTCTTTGGCATTGCCTTTCTTTGGGATTGGAATGAAAACTGACCTTTTCCACTCCCATGGTCACTGCTGAGTTTTCCAAATTTGCTGGCATATTGAGTGCAGCACTTTCACAGCATCATCTTTTAGGATTTGAAATAGTTCACCTGGAATTCCATCACCTCCACTAGCTTTGTTCATAGTGATGCTTTCTAAGGCCCACTTGACTTCACATTCCAGGATGTCTGGCTCTAAGTGAGTGACCACACCATCGTGACTATCTGGGTCATGAAGATCTTTTTTGTACAGTTCTTCTGTGTATTCTTGCCACCTCTTCTTAATATCTTCTGCTTCTGTTAGGTCCATACCATTTCTGTCCTTTGTTGAGCCCATTTTTGCATGAAATGTTCCCTTGGTATCTCTAATTTTCTTGAAGAGATCTAGTCTTTCCCATTCTATTGTTTTCTTCTATTTCTTTTTACTGATCACTGAGGAAGGCTTTCTTATCTCTCCTTGCTATTCTTTGGAACTCTGAATTCAAATGGGTATATCTTTCCTTTTCTCCTTTGCTTTTCTCTTCTCTTCTTTTCTCAGCTATTTATAAGGCCTCCTCAGACAGCCATTTTGCTTTTTTACATTTCTTTTACTTGGGGATGGTCTTTATCACTGCCTTTTGTACAATGTCAGGAACCTCGGTCCATAGTTCATCAGGCACTCTGTCTATCAGATCTAATCCCTTGAATCTATTTCTCACTTCCACTGTATAATCATAAGGGATTTGATTTAGGTCATACTTGAATGGTCTAGTGGTTTTCTTCAATTTAAGTCTGAATTTGGCAATAAGGTGTTCATGATCTGAGCCCCAGTAAGCTCCCAGTCTTGTTTTTGCTGACTCTATAGAGCTTCTCCATCTCTGGCTGCAAAGAATATAATCAATCTGATTTCAGTATTGACCATCTGGTGATGTCCATGTGTAGAGGCTTCTCTTGTGTTGTTGGAAGAGGGTGTTTGCTATGACCAGTGCCTTCTCTTGACAAAACTCTGATAGTCTTTGCCCTGCTTCATTCTGTACTCCAAGGCCAAATTTGCCTGTTACTCCAGGTATTTCTTGACTTCCTAATTTTTCATTCCAGTCCCCTATAATGAAAAGGACATCTTTTGTGGGTGTTAGTTCTAGAAGGTCTTGTAGGTCTCCATAGAACCTTTCAACTTCAGCTTCTTCAGCATTACTGATCGGGGCATAGGCTTGGATCACTGTGATATTGAATGGTTTGCCTTGGAAACAAACAGAGATCATTCTGTCTTTTTTGAGATTGCATCCAAGTACTGCATTTCAGACTCTTTTGTTGACCATGATATCTACTCCATTTCCTCTAAGGGATTCTTGCCCACAGTAGTAGATATAATGGTCATCTGAGTTAAATTCACCCATTGCAGTCCATTTTAGTTCGCTGATTCCTAAAATGTCGACGTTCACTCTTGCCATCTCCTGTTTGACCACCTCCAATTTGCCTTGATTCATGGACCTAACATTTCAGGTTCCTATGCAATATTGCTCTTTACAGCATTGGACTTTACTTCCATCACCAGTTACATCCAGAACTGGGTATTGTTTTTGCTTTGGCTCTGTCTCTTCATTCTTTCTGGAGTTATTTCTCCACTGATCTCCAGTAGCATATTGGGCACCTACCGACCTGGGGAGTTCATCTTCAGTGCCTATCTTTTTGCCTTGTCATACTGTTCATGGGGTTCTCAAGGCAAGAATACTGAAGTGGTTTGCCATTCCTTTTTCCAGTGGACCATGCTTTGTCAGAACTCTCCACCATGACCTGTCCGTCTTGGTTTGGCCTACACAGCATGGCTCATAGTTTCACTGAGTTAGACAAGGCTGTGGTCCATGTGATCAGATTGGTTAGTTTTCTGTAATTGTGTTTTTCAGTCTGTCTGCCCTCTGATGGAGAAGGATAAGAGGCTTATGGAAGTTTCCTGATGGGAGAGACTGACTGAGGGGGAAACTGGGTCTTGTTCTGATGGGTGGGGCCATGCTCAGTAAATCTTTAATCCAATTTTCTGTTCAAGGCTGGGGTTGTGTTCCCTCCCTGTTATTTGACCTGAGACCAAACTATGGTGGAGGTAATGAAGATAATGGTGACCTCCTTCAAAAGATCCCATGCATGCACTGCTACACTTAGAGCCCCCAATGCCACAGCAGGCCACCACCGACCCATACCTCCGCCAGAGACTCATGGCCAAGTCTTGGTCAGTCTCTTGTGGGGTGACTGCTCCTTTCTCCTGGGTCCTGGTGTCCTCAGGGTTCCATCTGTGCCCTCCTAGAGTCTGCTTTCCAGTCCTGTGTAAGTTCTGGCAGCTCTATGGTGGGTTAATGGCGACCTCCTCCAAGAAGACTTTTGCCATACCCAGGTCTGCTGCACCCAGAGCCCCTGCCCCTGTGGCAGGCCACTGCTGGCCTGTACCTCCTCAGGAGACACCCAAACACAGTTCTGTCTCAGTCTCTGTGGGGTCTCTGGGTCCTGGTGCACACAAGGTATGTTTGAGCCCTCTGAGCATCTCTGGCGGGTATGGGGTTTGATTCTAAATGCAAATTCACCTCTCCTACCATCTTGCTGGGGCTTCTCCTTTGCCCTTGGATGTGGGGTATCTCCTCATAGCCACGGCTCCAGCGCCGCACAGCCACCACTCCCGCGAGCTGTGAAAGTGCTGCACTCAATATGCCAGCAAATTTGGAAAACTCAGCAGTGGCCATGGGAGTGGAAAAGGTCAGTTTTCATTCCAATCCCAAAGAAAGGCAATGCCAAAGAATGCTCAAACTACCAGGCAACTGTACTCATCTCACATGCTAGGAAAGTAATGCTCAAAATTCTCCAAGCCAGGCTTCAACAGTACATGAACCATGAACATCCACATGTTCAAGGTGGATTTAAAAAAGGCAGAAGAACCAGAGATCAAATTGCCAACATCCGTTGGATCATTGAAAAAGCAAGAGAGTTCCAGAAAAACAAACATCTATTTCTGCTTTATTGACTATGCCAAAGCCTTTGACTGTGTGGATCACAATAAACTGTGGAAAATTCTGAAATAGATGGGAATACCAGACCACCTGACCTGCCTCTTGAGAAATCTGTATGCAGATCAAGAAGTAATTTAGAACTGGACATGGAACAACAGACTGGTTCCAAATTGGGAAAGGAGTACGTCAAGGCTGTATATTGTCACCCTGCTTATTTAACTTACATGCAGAGTACATCATGAGAAACACTGGGCTGGATGAAGCACAATTTGGAATCAAGACTGTTGGGAGAAATATCAATAACCTCAGATATGCAGATGACACCACACTTATGGCAGAAAGTGAAGAAGAACTAAAGAGCCTGTTGATGAAAGTGAAAGAGAAGAGTGAAAAAGTTGGCTTAAAAGTCAACATTCCGAAAACTATGATCGTGTCATTTGGTCTCATCACTTCATGGCAAATAGATGGGGAAACAGTGGGTGACTTTATTTTGGGGGGGACTTCAAAATCACTGCAGATGGTGACTGTCCCCATGAAATTAAGATTCTTGTGCCTTGGAAGGAAAGTTATGACCAATCTAGACAGCATATTAAAAAGCAGAGACATTACTTTGTCAACAAAGGTCCATCTAGTCAAAACTATGGTTTTTCCAGTAGTCATGGATAGATGTGAGAGTTGAACTATAAAGAAAGCTGAGTGCTGAAGAATTGATGCTTTTGAAATGTGGTGTTGGAAAAGACTCTTGAGAGTCCCTTGGACTGCAAGGAGACCCAACCAGTCCATCTTAAAGGAAATCAGTCCTGACTATTCATTGGAAGGACTGATGTTGAAGCTGAAACACCAATACTTTGGCCCCCTAATGGGAGGAACTGACTCATTTGAAAAGACCCTGATGTGGGGAAAGATTGAAGGCAGGAGGAGAAGGGGATGACAGAAGATGAACTGGTTGGATGGCATCCCAGACTCAATGGACATGAATTCGGGTAAATTCCAGGAGTTGGTGATGGACAGGTAGGCCTGACGTGCTGCAGTCCATGGGGTTGCAAAGAGTTGGACATGACTGAGCAACTGAACTGAATACTGATGATCTCTAATTCCATAACAGCCTTTCTTATCTCTGCCACCACTTTCTTATCCTCAGACCGGAGACTGAGGTTCTTCTGAGATTTGCACAAGTAACTTGGCCAAAGACACACAGCTGATAAAAGGCAGAGCTGAGATTGAATCTAGGTCTATCTTCAAAGTCACACTCCTAACCACTTTGTAGATTTATCTTCTTAGAGTGTCCAATGGGTGGTCTTCAAGATTGTTGTAGTACCCATGGACAGAGAATTCAGACTCAGTTGGGGGCCGTATTATCATGGCTGTTTGAAGAACCAGTGGCACAGAAGTAGTGAAAGGTTGTTGCTGAACTGTTGAAGCCACACGTTCTGGGAAAAAAACTCACTCAGAAGGACAATGCAGATAGTGGAGTGCAGTTTATTACACTGGTGGGCTCAGGGCAGAGTCTCCTCTTAGCCAAGGACCCCGACCAGTTTTTGTGAAAACCTTATATACCCTGTGTAAGTGTAAGTGCACAAACCCACCTCCCCAAATTCCCAAACTAGTCTGAACAAAGGAAAAAGAAAGATACAGTCAAAGTTAACCCGTGATTCATATGCCTTAAGCATAGGTAGTTAACAGTGGACAATTATCAACAGGCCTGTGTTCATACCCCAATAAGCATAATAGAATGTATGATTCTATATGGTTATACAGATAATTAGGGTATTCTTTTAGGCAACGGAGAGTCTAGGTACGAGCCCTGGGCCTCTTCATCCGAGGGGCCTGGTTTTCCAGTTGATATGTCATTTCCATAGATACTGGGCATATAGCTCAAAGTCCACAGTCCGGCCCAAGATGGAGTCCTGCTTTCAAGATAGAGCCTGTTTTGTCTGTTTCCTCCTTCAGAACAATGAAAGATGCCAGAATTCTCGGCCTCCGGAGGAGAAGAATTCAATCCGGGGCCAGAGCTGAGGCTTGATCGCTCAGAGCTTTCATGTAATAAAATTTCATTAAAGTATAAAAGAAATAGAGAAAGCTTCTGACATAGACATCAGAAGAAGGCAGAAAGAGTGCCACCCTGCTAGTCTTTAGCTGGATGTTTTATAGCTACTGGGCTTCCCTTGTGGCTCAGCTGGTAAAGAATCCACCTGCAATGCAGGAGACAAGGGTTCGATCCCTGGGTTGAGAAGATCCCCTGGAGAAGGGAAAGGCTACCCACTCCAGTATTCTAGCCTGGAGAATTCCGTAGACTGTATAGTCCATGGAGTCGCAAAGAGTTGGACAGGACTGATCGACTTTCACTTTCACTTATATAGCTCCTGCTTCTGCTACTGCTGCTAAGTCGCTTCAGTCATGTCCGATTCTGTGTGACCCCATAGATGGCAGCCCACCAGGCTTCCCCGGCCCTGGGATTCTCCAGGCAAGAACACTGGAGTGGGTTGCCATTTCCTTCTCCAATGCATGAAAGAGGAAAGTGAAAGTGCAATGAGGCGGGGCGCGGCGGCGGGGGGGAAAAAAAAAAAGAAAGAAAGAAAGTGAAAGTGAAGTCACTCAGTCATGTCCGACTCTTAGCGACCCCATGGACTGCAGCCCACCTGGCTCCTCGCAGTCTGTTAATTAGAGAAATGAAATGTCTCAAAACTCAGAGACTGGCACCAGTCCCCTCACCCACATCGTGCATTTCGAGATAACATTGGCACAAGGGGAGTTGTCCCCGGCCATAAAATGAGTGACATGAATCTTGAAGAAAGGCAGGTTTTCAAGCAAATACAGTTTCATGAACATTACTTAAGAGAATATTTGCATGGTTTGTCAAGTCAGCTCTGTGTCTTAGGTGGAATCGACTTGAAGATGGAGTCTAGGGTAAATTCACAGCTCATTAACATAGCTTAAGACAAACATTTCCATAAGAAAAACACATTGGTTAGTTGAAGGTTTGGGAAAAGTTAAGTTCAGGTGCAGCCAGGTGTCATGGCAAAGCAGAATTTTAAGAGAAACCTCTTTTTAAATTTGTGTAGACAAAGGGAAAAATCTTAACACTTGTAGCTTGTTCCTCCTGCCACTTAAGAGAGAGAAAAAATGTCTGACACTTCCAGCTTATTCCTCCATTCGGAGATCCCTGGTCTTCCTTCCTGTTACCCTCTCATTTCCCCCTTTTATTTTAAGAGAATTATGTTGCCAAGGGAAAGGGGCATTGTTCTTGTTCCATAACTGCTTCCAAGCTGATAAGGGATGTTGTCCCTAAATTGGTTAGGCAATATATTTTCCTAACCCTCATATTGAGGGTCTCATGATCCAGGGGCCCCAGGTAGTTGGGGGAAGCTGCCATTTGGAACTTAAAAGCCTTCCTGCAACTAGAAACAAATCTAGCTATACAGTTACAGATGCAGGGAGCAAATAGCAAAAACAGAACAATCAGCAAAGTTAAAAGCCCCATTATGTCCATAGTTAAGGTACAAAGTGTTGCACCAGGCCATTTTAGGATTGTTAAATGTCATCAGATTAAGACGAGGCATCAGTATGATTGTTGTTGTCGAAGGTAGTCACAGACTTGGAGAAAGTCCTTTCCTTGAAGTGGAGATGTCCACCAAGGGAAGCCTTCTACTGATGAAGAGGGGAGGGCTCCACAGACTCAGCAGTTAGACTGATTGTGGAATGCAGTGTAGGAGTGAGCCCAGGACAGGAAGGCATTGTCTTGAGGATCAAATGGCAGACTCAGGATTTTTAAGAGTCAGCAAAAGCAGGCTCACATAGATTATCAGGCCCATCTGAAAAGTACAAAATCAGAATATAGAAAGTAAAGACATAAAATGACATCACTTAGTTCTGGTCAGGTACCACCTCTTAACTCGAGAGTGGTGCACCCAGAATCAATTCCGGGCACTTTGACAGCTGTGGGAGAAGAAAGAATAACCTTGTAAGGGCCTTCCCAGAGGGGCTCGAGGGATTGGCCCCCAGATCCTTATGTTTTTATCAGGACCTTGGTTCCTGGCTCAAATAGACGCTTGCTTGACTCAATGGCTGGGTCAGGAGTCACCTCCTGGAGTTCCATTAATGCCTGCTGAAAAGCTGAGAGTTGAGTTACATAATTAGTTAATTCCAAGGCTTTAGGAAAACTTTTCCATTGAGCATTTTCAGGAATTATTAATCGTCCATCCTCGAATTGTAACCATCCTTTATCAGTAATCCTTGCTCCTCTTTTCTAGTATCTTTCTAATTCTTCCTCAGTACATTGTGGTTTTTCCTATTCCACAGGACCTGTCCAGATCAAAGGCATCTGCAGTGAAGGGGTTTCCTCAAGTGCTGCTTTTCTGGCTTGACAGTCAACCTTCAGCTACTTTACTCTGTCCCTGCTGTGCCCTTTGTAATGCACAACAACTACTTCTTTAGGACAATGCTCTGCTGCTGCTGCTAAGTCCCTTCAGTCATGTCCGACTCTGTGCTACTACATAGATGGTAGCCCACCAGGCTCCGCCATCCCTGGGATTCTCCAGGCAAGAACACTGGAATGGGTTGCCATTTCCTTCTGCAGTGCATGCAAGTGAAGTCGCTCAGTCGTGTCTGACTCTTCACAACCCCATGCACTGCAGCCTACCAGGCTCCTCCATCCATGGGATTTTCCAGGCAAGAGTACTGGAGTGGGTTGCCATTGCCTTCTCCCTTTAGGACAATATAGAGGAGTTAAAAGTCTCTTGATCTCTCTGAAATGCTTACTAGGTTCTCCTGTTGCCGTTTTAAGCTATCTTTCTTTCCACATTGCAGCGTGAGCTTGTTAAGTCAAATAAGCATACTTAGAATCAGTGTAGATATTTACTTGCTGCCTTTTGCTTAACTCTAGAGCTCCAGTCAGCTAGCTGAGCACTCATTCCCTAGGGGAGAGATTTTGCTTCTAAAACCTGTTCAGTCGTCACCATGGCGTAACTTGCTTTATGCTTTCCATCTCAACAAAAGAACTGCCATCTGTAAATATTTTCATGTCAGGATTGTCTAATGGGGTATCCATCAGATTTCCCGAGCTGCATAGTTTAAAGTTAGAAATTAGGAACAATCTTGATCAGGTGTTTCATCTTCCTTCTCAGGAAGCAAAGTGGCAGGATTTAAATTTCCACCAACTTTAAGCTTAGTTATTGGTCCTAACAACAATGACTGGTATTTAAGAAGCCTACTATCTATCATCCAAATATTAATCTTAGAGTTTAAGATTCCACTCCTATAGGCTGCTGGTAAGGCCCTCTGGCTTGTGTCAAAACTCCCAAGGCCATACCTTTTCTTTCAGTGATAAACAAATTAAATTCTGACCCTGTGGGTAAGCTCAAAGTGGGAGCTTGCAGGAGAGCAGTCTGAAGAGCCTTAAAAGCCTTTGAGAATCTGGAGACCAAACCAGTTTGTTGGTTTTGGAATGCAAATGCAGCAGTAGCCTGTGATTACTAAAAATCCTCTCAATTGTCTTAAAGTCATAGGTAGGGGATGATTTAGTATAGGTTTAATTCTCTCAGGGCCTATGGCCCTAGTCCTTCTGATAAGATTAGGCCCAGATATTTAACAGATTGTTGACAAAGCTGAGCCTTTTCCCTTGAAGCCTTATAAGCACAGCCTGTTAGAAAGTTTAAGAAATCTTCTGAGGCTTGTGAGCAAGCTTCCTCTGTTTCATCACAGAGTAGAATATCATCTACATATTGTAGCACCACTCAGAGCTATTAAAGTTTTGTAGATCCTGTGACAAACTTTGCCCAAATAGGCGGGGGCTGTCGTGAAATCCCTGGGGCAAAACTGTCCAGGTTAACTGAGAAGCTGGCGGCATAGGGTCTTCAAAGGCAAAAAAAAAAAAAAACTTTCCTTTGCCAAAGGCACAGAATAGGAGGCATCTTTTAAATAAATTACTGAGAAATATTTGGCTCGTTCAGGAATTTCAGACAATAGAGTATAAGGATTAGGCACCAGGGTGTAAAGGAACTACAGCCTCATTTATTATTCATAAATCTTGAACTAGTCTCCATTTATCATTTGATTTCCTTATATCCAAAATAGAAGTGTTGCATGGACTGTTACAGGGAATAACTAGCCCCCGCTCCTTTAAATTCTCAATGATGGGTTTTAACCCTTCCTTAACCTCAAGTTTCAGTGGATACTGCTTTTTATGTGGAAATAAATGCAGGTCTTTGAGCTTGACAACTACAGGAAAGCATTTTGTGCTTGACCCATAGGTTTTCCATCAGCCCACACTATAGGATTTACATTTTGTTCAATTAATGGGAGAGAAAGGGAGGGCTCCATATTCTTGAAAATAGAGGCATGGACCTTGCTCAGTATATCCCTCCCCAAAAGGGGTGAGGGAGACTCTGGCAAGATCAGAAACTTGTGTGAAAAATAGCACAGAGTCCCAGTTGCAGCTTAAAGACAACTGAAATAATACCGTTTTGCTAGTCCAGACAGTCCCATTATGGAAGCGGATAGGGAAGAAAGTGGGCCAGGGGCTTCAGTAAGCAGTGTCTAAAAGCAAATCTAGGGATTAGCCCCCCACAGTTATTAATACCCGGGGTTCCTCAGGTGTAATTAGAACGGGAGTTTGTGTGGGGACCCCTGGGCACCTTCAGTCTTGATTGTGTTGAGAGTCCAACCCCTGAAACCTATGCCTTTGGGGGCAGTCTCTCCTCTAGTGTGGTCCCTTGCAGACTGGACATGGAGCCGAGGGCGGCTTAGATCCCTAAAGGCAATCCCCCTTGAAGTGCCCTCCTTTCCACAGTAATAGCAAGCCCATCCCTTTGCACCTGGGTCCCTCTGGGCATTTTTCTCAGGCTGTTTAAGAATGGTTCTGACAGCCATTACAATGGCTTCCACCTGTTCCTTTGTCTTTGCCTTTCTTTCTTTCCCTCATATCCCCTGCTGTAATAGCTGTAATAGTTGTAACAGATTATTTAAAGACTGCTTTGGTCCATATGCCTGTTTTAATAGCTTACAGCGGATATCTGGAGTGGACTGAATGAGAAATCTATATTTTAAGATCACTGTTCCTTCTTCACTTTTGGGGTCAATCTCAATGAATCTGTGAAGGGCTTCTCTCAGTCTATCTAGGAATTTACCAGGAGCTTCCTTCTCTTCCTGTTCTATGTTTGCCAATTTGGTAGAGTTTAAAATCTTAGCACCCGCTTGTCTGAGTCCTTCAAGAACACATCTGACAAAATGACTCTGATCCCATCTTCCTTTAGCCATGTTATAGTCCCAATCTGATTCTGTAATTCAGACTGCCTGCTTCCCAGTGCGGAGGCCGGCTATCTCATCCTCCCTCTTCCCTACTGATTCATTACCAAGCCATTCATCTCCATAGGCAACCGCTTTCCCCAAAACTCAAGTTTTCAAGTCAGCACTTGGTGTTTGTCCCAGGATATACATCACATCTTTCCAAGTAAGGTCATAAAGCAGAGTAACACCTTTAAAAGTTCTAATATATTTTTCTGGGTCCTCTAAGTAGTCTCCCAGATCCTCCTTGATTCTTTGTATTTCTTGATAAGAAAATGGCATATTAACTCTCATAGACTGATTATTTCTCCTGGTGGGTGTTTCATGAAGAAGCAACAGCTTGTGTGGCTGTTTCTCAGCCTCTCTGGCTGCTCTGTGCATATGATCCCAGGGATAGATTGGATAAACCTGATTTTCTTTATCTCTTTGTCTCCCATCCTCCATATCATCTTGTATTTCACCCTTAGTTTTTGCTGTCTGAGCTTCTCTTACTTTGATTGCCTGAGTTTCTATTGAAACCAGAGTAGTCTGAGGTCATACTGAGATGGGTTGTTTGGACCTCTACTTGGGCAGTTTGAATCTCAGTTTAGGTTTTTACTGAGACCAAGGCAACCCTTCCTGTGGGTGTTCTTTGACTTTCAGTTTGCTCAGGTTGGAGCCCCGGTGCAGAGGCAAAGTAGGAGGACAAGAGGGGGCTGAAGGTTTCACACACAAATCTATACCCTTAGGACATAAGGCTGGCATGTCTCGCAGAGAGAAAAAGGGCAACACATATGCTACTTCTACCCATTTCCCTTGTTTTCTACAGAACTGGTCTAATTGTAAAACAGTATTATAATTAAGAGACCCTCCAACCAGCCACCGTTCACCGTCCTCCAATGGATACCATGGCCATGCAGTATCACATAAGAAGACCAGGCATGTATTCTTTAAGCTCTGGGGATCAAATCTATCCCAGTTTTTCAGGATACAATTCAAAGGAGTGAGGCTGGAATTGTTAGCTCCAATCTGTAAGAGAGAAAAAAGTGACAAGCACCATCTTTCTACCAGAGGCATCCCTTCCTGCTCTAGATGGGGGTGTAGACAGACTTTTCACCAAAGCTTTCCTTCCCTGGCACCATACTCACTCCTCCCGGCTCTACCACCGAGGCAGGGTAGAGATGCACCAGGGGTAGACCTGATGGCATCCCAGACTAGTGTCCAGTTCCTCACCATTAGAACCTTGCTTGCCTCTTATGCCACCTGGGGTGCAATCGGAGTAACCTTCTGGAATGCCTCCCAAGCTAAGACCACTGAGGGAAACATTCATCACCTGAGTGCCTGTGCACGACCCTCAGTATATTCCTGACCACGATAAGACTGGTACAAACATAAAACCGGTATGTTCCTTCCGAGTGTCACCACACCAGTATCAGTTCAGTTCAGTCGCTCAGTCGTGTCTGATATAAGCGATAGCAAAAGAGATGGTGAAGGGCTGGCCAGTGAGGAAAAAGTGATTTTTGTCCTCGAGTTATTAGGGCCAGTCCTTCCAGTTCATTCCCACAATTTCACAGAAAGAATATCTAAAGAGTTGGGACAAAAGCCACTGGAGAGCCTCCTCTGGTCCACTAAGAGCTAGTGTTACCAAAGGAAGAAGCTGTACTTCCTATCTGAGTAACCTTTAACCTGAGAGATGCTCTTGGAGCTAGAGCTCCATCTAGCCTCCGAACTTTCGACTCCTAGTGAGGTTAGGTGCTTCCTGACTATCAGTCTAAGTTTGGGACCTAAGTAACAGTACACAGTAACATCATGGATCAGAAGTCCCTTGAAAGTCTATGATCTGACAGATCAGGTTAGTAGTTCTAATTCCCAGGAAGTTATGAAATGGTCAAAGAGACCAAAATGTCGGACCGAGAAAGGAGAGTTCAGTCTATCTGCTTTGCCCATTTCTGGCCCATCCCCAAAGGAGATACTGTGTGCCTCTTGGCATTGGCAGGTCTGTAGAAAACCTGAAAGGGTTTCTGCCATAAGCCCTATGAGGTCACCGCGGAACCGCAGAGCAGGGCTCCTCACTTGCTTTGCACAGGGTATGTCATTCATTCACACAAACACACCATAGAGTTAATAAAGTACAGCAGAAAACATTTTTGCTAGAAGAACAAAGAACTAGAGCTCCAAGCATCTTTACCTAGTCCTGAAGAATCCTGGATGAGCCCCCAAGATGAAACTTGGTTCATGTTGATGAAACTTGGTTCATGTTGCTGAACCATGAAAGACACGAAGAATTCAATCTGGGGCCAGAGACAAGGCTTGATCACTCAAAGTTTTTGTGTAACAAAGTTTTATTTAAGTATAAAAGAGATAGAGAAAGCTTCTGACATAGACATCAGACAGAAAGAGTGGTCCCTGCTAGTCTTTAGCTGGATGTTATATAGCTCCTAGCAGTCTAATTAGAGAAAGGAAATGTCTCAAAACTCAGAGACTGGCACCAGGCCCCTCATCCACATCATGCATTTTGAGATAACATTGGCACAAGGGGAGTTGTCCCGGGCCATAAAATGATTGACATGAATCTTGAAGAAAGGCAGGTTTCCAAGCAAATACAGTCTCATGAACATAGCTTAAGAGAACATTTGCATGAGTAAAACATACTGGTTTGTTAAGTCAGTTTTGAGTCTTATGCAGAACTGACTTGAAGATAATTCAGTTCAGTTCAGTCACTCAGTCGTGTCCAAATCTTTGCGACCCCATGGATTGCAGCACTCCAGGCTTCCCTATCCATCACCAATTCCTGGAACTTACTCAAGGTCATGTACATTGAGTTGGTGATGCCATCCAACCGTCTCATCCTCTGTCGTCCCCTTCTTCTCCCACCTTCAATCTTGCCCAGCATCAGGGGCTTTTCAAATGAGTCAGTTCTTCCCATCACGGGGCCAAAGTATTGGAGTTTCAGCTTCAGCATCAGTCCTTCCAATGAATATTCAGGACTGATTTCCTTTAGGATGGACTGGTTGGATCGCCTTGCTGTCCAAGGGACTCTCAAGAGTCTTCTCCAATACTACAGTTCAAAAGCATCAATTCTTTGGTGCTCAGCTTTCTTTATGGTCCAACTTTCACATCCATACATGACTACTGGAAAAAACATAGCCTTGACTAGACAGACCTTTGTTGGCAAAGTAATGTCTCTGCTTTTTAGTATTCTGTCTAGGTTGGTCATAACTTTTCGTCCAAGTTGAAGACTCTTGAAGACGAGTCTAGGGTAAATACATGGTTCATTAACATAGCTTAAGACAAACATTTCCATAAGAAAACCACATTGGTTAGCTCAAGGTTGGGGAAAAGTTAAGTTCGGGTGGAGCCAGGTGTCCTCATGGCATCACAGAATTTTAAGAGAAACCTTTTTACATTTATATAGAGAGGGGAAAAATATCTTAACACATGTAGTTTGTTTCCTCCTGCCATTTTTGAGAGAGAGAAAAAATGTCTGACACTTGCAGGTTATTTCCTCTGTTTGGAGACCCCTGGCCTTCCTGCCTGTTACCCTCTCTACTGAGGAGCCTAGAACCAGGGTGAGGGGCAGCTGGGCTGGATGGTCCTCTCTCAGAGATTGCCCTCCAGGGGCTGGACCTGCTGCTTGCGTATATAGCTTTGGGAGACATCAGGTGGCAGACATCATCGCAAAGGCTCGTCTCTACTATGTAGGTTGGCAAGACCTATTCTTGCACCAGCTTTTGTTCTCTAAGGTGGCCTTAACAAGACCTTCCCTCCCACATGCTCCTTTTACAGTTTGACACTGATGCTCCTTGCTGTAAGATCTCTCACCTTGAGTCTGGGCGGTGTGATGCTATGTGATGTGACCTCAGAGAGATGTGATGCTATGTGATTTACAAAGTTAAGTCATAAGAAGAGATAGATCTGCCTGGTCCTCTTGGGGTACTTGCACTTAGAACTCAGCCACCATTCTGTGAAGAACCAGGCCACATGAAGACGGTACCTGTAAGTGTTTCAGCCACAGCCACTACCAGGCTCCTGGCTAACAGCAAGCTTTAACTTGCCAGCCATGTGACTGAGCCATCTTGGAAGTAGATCCTCCAGTCCCCAACTGAACTGCCCCAGCTGATGTTGCCTGGAACAGGAGTATGCCTTCCCCACTGAGTGTTGCTCAAATTGTAGATTTATGAGAAAAATAAATTACTGTGGTTGTTTTAAGCCACTAAGCTTTTGAGTTGTTTGTTGTGCACCAAAAGCTAAATGAAACAATCTGTCAGCAGACTTTCTTTGTATTCTGAATGTCAATACAGGTGATTGTTCTTCACTGCTATTTCCTTTCTGTTCTAGCTTGTCTCTGAATTCTGAAGCTTTGGATGCAAAGATATGAGGGCTAGGGGAGAATTTATATGGCCATGCAAAGCCTAAGGAGCTTGAAGAGATAATAATAGATTCAATACAAGAATGAGGTTCAGTCCACCCATATTTGTTAAACTCCATTATTTGCCAAGCCCACTGTTAAGGCTTCCCTGGTTGCTCAGCTGGTAAAGAATCAGCCAGCAAAGGAGGAGACCTGGGTTCAATCCCTGGGTTGGGAAGATCCCCCAGAGAAGAGAATGGCTACCCACTCCAGTAGTCTGGCCTGGAGAATTCCATGGACTGTATAGTTCATGGGGTCACAAAGAGTTGGACACGACTGAGCAATTTTCACTTTGATTATTTGCCAAGCACACTGTTAGGTGCTAGAGATTCACTTACTGATGCAAATACATCCCAAGCACCTGTTGTGTGCCAGGGGCTCTTCTAGGCTTCAGAGATATAGAGGAACACAAGAGCAAGAATCCCTGCCCATCTTGAGGGGAAACAGGCCGTATATACATATATAAATTAATAAGATGATGTCAGGGCTTCCCGGTGGTCCAGTGGTTAAGAATCTGCCTTGCAATGCAAGGGACACTGGTTCGATCCCTAGTCCAGGAAGATCCCACATACCCTGGGCCAACTGAACCTGTGTGCCACAGCCACTGAGCCCACATGCCCTAGAGCCTTTGCTTTGCCACAAGAGAAGCCACTGTAATGAGAAGCCTGCATGCTGCAATGAAGAGTAGCCCCGCTTGCTGCAATTAGAGAAAGCCTGCATGCAGCAACAAAGACTAAGCACAGCCAAAGGAAAAAAGATGCCAAATAGAGCCAACTTCTGTGACAAAAATAAAACAAAGCAATACAATAGAGGAGTGTGACTGTGGTTTGTCTATTTAAGTCAGGGTAGTCATGGAAGGCCTCTCAGAAGTGGTGACACTGAGCTTACACCTGAAAAATGAGAAGAAGCTCCCACATCCCCATCAGGTGAAAATCAGAGCCAACAACATTTTAGGCAGAGGAAACAAGTTCTCCTGAGGTGGGAGAGGAGGCCAGTGTGGCCAGAGTGGAGAAAGCAAAAGGAAGAGAGGCAGAAAATACAGTCGACTAAATCTGGCCCCTGTCTGGTAGATTAGAGTGATGGTTTTATTCTGGTGCCTTGGGAAACCATTGGGTTCTAAGCAGGGGATTGATACGATTTGACTTAAGTTTTGAAAATATCACTCTTGGCAAATAAGCACATGAAAAGATGCTCAACATCCTTAGTCATTAAGCAACTGAAAATTACAACCACAATTACAACCAGTTATTAGGGTAGCAAACAAATAAACAAACAAACTGTGCTGACAATACCAAGTGCTGGTGAGGATGTCAGAGCAACTGAAACTCATATACCTGTAATGGCATTTACAGTTATATATAACATTTACACCACACAGACACAATGGGTATAAATAACCTGAAGAGCATTTATAACAGTAAACTATATTAAACAGGAAGTGAGAGTTTTAAGACTCTGACTCTAATTACAATGTGTGTGTTTTTTTCTCCCATACTTCCAAGCAAATCACAAACACCAGATGAGTGTCCTACAATTTAACTCAATTCTGACACCATCAGCACGAAGATAACACAGGTTTCCACATGTTAAGAGCTCAGCCCTACAAGACTGCCCTCTCCTTCCAATGGCAATTGTAAGTCGGGCTGTCACCTGTGCTTCTGACTGGGAAAAGGGCGTGGAGCTCCCATACTCCGTCCAAACTCACTAGTCTTCCCAGTTCTCCAGGTCTCCACCAACCCTAGACTCTCTGAACCACATCCACTTGGTTTTATGGAGATTTTCATTACACTGGCAGGGTTGATTAATTCATTAGCCAGGTCAGCACTTGGTTCTATCTCCTGGCTTAGGTGCTTTCCAAAATTCACTTCACTGATATAAACTCAGGTGTAGTTGAAAGAGGTTTGTTATGAATATCAAGATATCTTTATCATTTTATCATTTAGGCAATTCCAAGGGTTTTAGGAGTTCTGTGACAGAAATGGGGAAGAAGACCAAGTATATATGTGATGGTGTTTTTATTGTAAATATCACAGTTACTTTTGTCTTGTTTCAAACTTTTTATTATGAACAATTTCAAATACAGAAAAGTAGAAGGAAGAAAGTGTAAGAAACCACCATTATCCATCATCTGTCTTCAACGATTATTAATATATTGCTACGGAGAAGGCAATGGCACCCCACTCCAGTACTCTTGCTTGGAAAATCCCATGGACCGAGGAGCCTGTTAGGCTGCAATCCATGGGGTCGCTAAGAGTCGGACACGACTGAGTGACTTCACTTTCACTTTTCACTTTCATGCATTGGAGAAGGAAATGGCAACCCATTCCAGTGTTCTTGCCTGGAGAATCCCAGGGACGGGGGAGCCTGGTGGGCTGCCGTCTATGGGGTCGCATAGAGTCGGACACGACTGAAGTGACTTAGCATAGCATAGCATAGCAAACTTGTTTCATCTACGTCTTTGCCTTCTTTAGTATAATTCATTTAATTGTAAGTTAAGACAACTAAATTCTTCATAACAGCTGTGTTTAACGACTGGCTTGCAAACGTGCCTGAAATACTAACAGTTGGCTTTTGTAAGGGTCTCCAGCACACCACACCATTGCTCTTGCGGGGAGGCTGGTTTCAAAAGAGGGAAGGAGGGAGTTGAGGCCGTTGAGGCCCTGCCCTTTGATCTGCTGTCTGCTTCCTTGTGCTGTCTCAGGTGGAGGGGATCCCCATGGAATCTGAGCAGCTGACCAATGACCTCAGTCGTTCTAGGAAATGGGCAGCATCACTGGAAACCGGTGTGTGACAGCTCTAATGAAATCAGGCTTTCTTGCTTACAATATACTAAAACTTGCTCAGGCAACAGGCGGGTTTGTTCAAGACCACAGGGACTGTCGCTTTAGAACCAGCAGTCCTTGCTGAGCCTTTGTCATAGGGGCGGGTCTCATGGTGTTTCTGTTTCTCTTCGCATGGCCCTTTTATCAATCCGAGCCTCAGCAGCCCACAGACTACATGCTCATTCTCGTGCTGAGTTTAATAAAGGGACTATCTGCAAAAGTAGGGGTAGAGTTGACGGAACAGGCAAGGCTTGCTTACCCGTTCTACAGGCCTTTGTGTGTAAGGAGGCGAGGGAGGGTGGTTAGAGGAGAGCAGTGACTTGAGGTTCTTTTCACACCGGGAGGGGGCGCTGCCTTCTGGGCTCTGACTAGGCCGGTTTCAACTCTAAACTATTAGAGCCCGGTAATAAATGCCTGAATATGCAAGAGCCTTGGAGTCAGGCATGTTGAATTTGAATCCCGACCCTGAGTGACCTCACCCTTCTGAGCCTGGGATCTTATTTGTAAATGAAAGTAATAACAAAGCCTGTCGGGTAGGGTTGCTGTATAGATTAATTGAGATAAGGATAGCTTCTTACTATGCTTGCTATGTGAAAGCAGTCTTCAACTCTTTGCAGAATGAATAGACTTTACTAAAGCGCTTTATTTATGCGATCTCTCATTAATTAATTCCTTTTAAAGGTATTTGCTAAGCATCTAATCTATCCGAGATACTGTTACGCTTAAGGGAGTTGGGCACTTTGACGGCTGGACGGAGGGGAGGAGCCTCATGGGTTTCCCCGCCCACGACAGCGAAGCCCAATGGGAACCCGCGGAGGCTGTGAGTCCCGCCCACTTTTCTGGGCAGGCCCGGAAACGGGGTTGGAGAAGTTGCTGTATTTCCGGTCGGTGTGTAGGCTCTGCTGCTCGTGAAGCCGTAGACCCTGCTCCTGTTCAGCCTCCTCCTGGAAGATGTTTTACCACGTGAGCAGGGCACCGGGTGGCGGCGAGGGCAGGGTCAAGAGGAGGAGCGAAGCAGAAGGCCGGGACTAGGGGCGGCTTCTTGCCTCATATTCCTCCCGCTCCTTGCCCGAATCCATTCCACTTTCCCCACAGATCTCCCTGGAGCACGAGATTCTTCTGCACCCGCGATACTTCGGCCCTAACCTGCTCAACACGGTGAAACAAAAGCTCTTCACCGAGGTGGAGGGGACCTGCACCGGCAAGTGAGTGTCGCACCCTCCCTACCGCTTAAGCACTGCGCACACGGCTTTCTATGCCTGCATCCCCTTCCCAGCGCCTACACACCGTGAAAGCTTCTGCTACCTACCCTGGCAAACTCTCTCACCCTCCCAGGCAGTTAGCTGCTTCCTGCTTTGGGTTCCTACGGTGCCCTCTGGGAAGCTCCGTAACAACTTCCTTTGTTCAGCCAACATTTGTCATTAACTCAGCAAACATTTCTGAAGCTCCAGCTGTGTGCCAGGGCCCTGTACTGGGCCCTGGGAACAATGCAGTGAAAAAGACAAAATGAGGTCAGCCCTTGTGGAGCTGGTTTTTCTTTATCCCTCATACCCAGAGACCTGGCATGGTACATCTTGGGCCTCACTAAAAGTTTGTTGAATGAATGGGCAGGATAAGGCAGATTGAGAGTTAGCGGGAGGAAGGAAGAGGACTGAGACTTGACCATTTCTGGGCTCTGCACAGAGGAGCTCCGCACAGGTTAAGTAAATGAGGGGGGAGGAGCAGGGCTATAGAGTACTCAGGTATCCAGCATCAGAGTAAGCTGAGGTGTTTTTTGAACATACAGGTTCCTGAGCCTTATCTCATCCCTACAGCATCAAGACTGGGGACCAGCCCAGGAACAGGCATTTTAATAAGTTTCTCCCAGGTGATTCTGAGACATCACCAAGATTGAGATTAAGGACTGCAGCTCTTTTGGACACTGTGAAATTATGAGAGCAGCGTTTGGCATTATAGCTGCTGCTGATTGTCCTGTCTTCTCTCTTGATCATTAAGCTCTCCTGGGGCCAGGGGGCCAACTACTCCCCCTTTGTGCTCCCCCTTTACCTCCAGGGTCAGTGACTCTTGCAGTAGATGCTTTTTTGTATTTTTTTTCCTGGCTGCGCTGGGTCTTTGTTGCTGCACGGGCTTTCTGTAGTTGCAGCAAGTGGGGCTCAGTTGCCGTGTGTGGGCTTCTCATTGTGGTAGCTTCTGTTGTTGAGGCACACGGGCTCTAGGGCTTGTGCTTAGTAGTTGCAGCACACTGGCTTAGCTTTTCTGTGCTGTGTGGAATCTTCCCGGACCAGGAATTGAACTTGCGTCCCCTGAATTGGCAGGGGACTTCTTAACCACTGGACCACCAGGGAAGCCCTGCCGTGGCAGATGGTTTCAGAGGCCTTCCACACACAGTGCCTTTCAGTTTCTCTGCCTCCTTGCAGGTATGGCTTTGTAATTGCCGTCACTACCATCGACAATATCGGTGCTGGTGTGATCCAGCCAGGCCGAGGCTTTGTCCTTTATCCGGTTAAGTACAAGGCCATTGTTTTCCGGCCCTTTAAAGGGGAGGTCGTGGATGCGGTGGTCACTCAGGTCAACAAGGTAAGACCATCCACAGGGGAGGTAGTGGGAAGGTCCCTCTTTTAGAAGATCTGGGATGGGTCCCACTTTGGTCAAATTCTGTGTCTTTGGTCAAATCACTTCTCTATGCTTCAAGTTTCCTCACCTGTCAAATAGTATGGTAATCTTGCCCTGCCTCACTCAGGGGCGTGTAAGTCAATAGTGAGTCAAAACAGGAGTAGCCTCCATTGTGGGCCAGGTGGTGTGCAAAGTCTCGAAATGACTCTGAAATGAGTGCTTTTATCTCCGTGCTGAAGCTTGGAGAAGTTGAGTCTCCTGGCCACAGTCATGTGTCCAACAAGTGTTCAAAGCCCAGAATGACAAGTTCTAGGTCTTAGCTGTTTACCACTATACTTCCTTAGCTTAAAATGAAAGCTTGGGAAAACAAACACACAACAAACTTCACAGTGGTTTCAAAACATGAAGAATATTGTTAGGAACCAGATAAAGATGGGAGGCTTAGGAGACTTTGGGGGACAAAAGAAAAAGCAAGGTCTCTCTTTTCCCTTCTAGGTTGGACTCTTCACAGAAATCGGGCCCATGTCCTGCTTCATCTCTCGACATGTAAGTCTAGGCACGCTGGGTGGGTCTAAGGAGGAGACCTGTACTCGTGAGAATCTACTGAAGCATCCTTTTCAAGTGCTCTTACCCAGTTTGACCTTACTTTCAGTCCATCCCATCAGAGATGGAATTTGATCCTAACTCCAACCCACCGTGTTACAAAACGATGGATGAGGTGAGTGGGCAGAAGAAATTGGTGAGAGGGCCAAGGGAATGAGCCACTCTGAGGGAGGGTATAGGCCTGGGGGTTTCTGAATGTACTGTTCCCTCCTCCCCAGGACATTGTGATTCAGCAGGATGATGAGATCCGCTTGAAGATTGTGGGGACCCGTGTGGACAAGAATGACATTGTGAGTCTCCTGACTGCCACCGTGCTCATACCAGGCCGAGCTGTTGCATTCTTCCTATTCAGAGTTCCTGGGGATTTTGTGCTCTCCTGCCAGGAAGAAGAGATGGGTGGGCAGAAGGCCTGGGGCTGAGGGTTAGAGGAGAGCACTCTGCTTGCTTTGGCTTCATTTCCATTTTTCTTTCCTCCTGCAGTTTGCTATCGGCTCCCTGATGGATGATTACCTGGGTGAGTGCCAGGGTTGTTGTCTGGAGGAGGGGTGTGTGGGCACAGGAGGTGAATATGGAATTTGATGCCTGAGCCACTGATGAAAGAAACTCTCATGTTGTCTGCTTGGAAGACCAAGGACACTTGCCCCCTGGAATGAGAAGTGCATGGTTAGGGCTGTCCCGAGCTCTGGGTCTAAGCACTGTGCTTTTTCTGTTCTCGGCAGGGCTTGTGAGCTGAGCACCATGACCCACCTTGTTTGGTCCCTGTCTAGGAGGTGTGACTGTCACACTTCCCATGGTGTCCAGAGGCCCAGTCTGGCTGCTATCGGGAGGCAAGGAGGGTTCCTTGCCCTCAGAAGACACCTGGCTCTTCCTATGGCTTAGCAGCCACTCCCAGATTTTTGACTGTGTGTTCTAACCATAAAAGGTCCTTGATTTTCATGGAAGTGTCCTCTCCTTTCTTTGGTAAGAACAACTCATTTTGTAAAAAGGCTGGAGGGCCAGTGGCTTGCTAGCCCCTCTTTTCTAGGCCTGATGCCTTAACTAGCCTCAGCCACCAGGGGATCTGACTGACCCTCTTGCCAAGGTCTCAAGTTGACCTCACTGAAGGTAAGGCTGTAGTGTTGGGTTGTTGTTGTACAGTCGCTTCGTCATGTTCGACTCTTTGCAACCCCATGGACTGCTGCTTGCCAGGCTTCCCTGTCCTTCACTGTCTCCCAGAGTTTGTTGGGTCTTTGGTTTTCAGCAAATGGTTGTATCGTTAGAGCTACTCTAGTCTAGGGCCCCGGTCTAGTTTCAGAGAATTTGCCCTCTTCTCAGCTTTTAAAATAACCAAGATTGTAGCTGGGGAGGGGGAAGAGGAGACAGTAGGGTTGGCGGAGGTGAATAATAGAACAGTAATGATACAGATTGTGGGGTCCCAGTCCTTAGGATGGGCACATAAACAATAGCCTTTGTTTACTAATCAATTAATATACTAACTGAACATATGCAAGGGCTCATAATCTCATTGGGATAACACAACAAAAATATGCAAAAGAAGAAGATTGAAGAAACACACCACCCTCCCTCGATGCTATGTCTTGGCAATACTATTTGCCTAACTTGGAATGCCTTTTCCAAACCTACCTGCTTGTTTCCTAGTAATCTATCAAATCTCAGTCACTTTTTGTTTTCTTAAGCTTTCCTTGACTTCCTTAAGAAGCAGAGCTGTGTAGTAGAAAACACAGTATTTGGGTTGATACAGAACTGGGTTTTAGTCCTAGCTGGGTGACCTTATGTTTCCTTATTGTAATATGGTCATACAACCCTCTTTGGATGGTATGTCAGAGCGTTGCTGCTCTGTGTCAGAGATCGTATGTGCAAGTGGCCGTCTTCCCCAACCAGGGATTTAACCTGAGCTGTCAGCAATGAAAGTGATGTGGTGTCTTTTAAACAAAAAATTAATTTATTTGTCTGTACTGGGTCTTAATTGCACCATGTGGGATCTAGTTCCCTGACCAGGGATCGAACCTGGACCCACTGCATAGGGAGTGCAGAGTCTTAGCCAGTGGACCACCAGTGAAATCCTCAAGTGTGGAGTCTTAACCACTGGATCATCAGGGAATTCTCAGGAAGTTACAACCTCTTAAAGCGATCCCAGGCTTAATAGTGACAGGAGTATGCGCCTGGTAATATATTCAATCCTTTACATACATTATTGAATTTTCTCAACAGTTCAGTGTAATGTTTTGTCATCCCACTTGACAGGCGATAAAATAGATGAACTAACATGCTTAAGGTCACAAAGCTAGTGAGTAGTGGAGCTGTTTTTTTTTTAATAGTGTAAAACCATCATAACTCTTCTTGCCAGGCATTGGGTAGCTGGGGAGTGAGAGGGAGCCACCTTTCTCCCAGCTGTGGCCAGGTGATTTACTCCTTTCCCTGGCCCCTGCCTTGACTCAAGCTGGAGGCAAATCAGCCCCAGACAGCTTGGATGGTGCTTCACTGCGTCCTGCAGGCCTCTGGGCCTTCCTCTCTTCATTGTCTCATGCTGCCAAGGTTACCAAAGGCTGTCCCTACCAATAACACCTTTGCAAGGAGGCCTGCCAACAGACAGGAGATCTGATCTCAGACTCAGAACTTCGGAGTTCTTCCTTTCATGCATAAGTGGGCAAGACACTCTAGGGACCAAGCACAGTCCTGAGATTACATCATATGTCATTCTGAGTATGACTGGAGGAGTTTCAGCAGGGTGTCAGTCTCCTTAGGTAGTGTTGCTATGGCAACCCCAGTCCCATCCACCTGGCTTTCTGGGCTCCGGCTCCTCCGGTCTCAGGATCTTCCTGTCTAGAGGCAGCAGCATCTAACCCTGAGAGGGGGGAAGGGTGAGGTTGTGTACATTCATGCTCCCCTGCAGAAAGCTCCTTTAATAAACAGCTCATTGCAAATGGTCCCATCTTGGATGAACATAAAATGATTAATTCACTGTTTGCCTCGTGATGTGAGTGAAAGTTCACTACCAAAGCTCAGTCTACATTGTCTCTTAATCTACAGTAACCTTGTGAGATGGGTATTCTTACTCCATTTTGTAGATACGTAAATGTGGTTAGGTAATTTGCCCAAAAGCAGTATCAAAGTTTGAACTCCTTTTGCTATGACTCCAAATACCCTTTACTCACTAAGCTCACTGCTTTTCAACTGAGAACTGCCCAGGTTCAGAGAAGTGTGTCAGTGTAAGATGGTCAAGGAAGTCTGTGAGGTAGGTGAGGGCTTACAGGACAGAAGTGGGGAGGATACGAGCTAGGGTGCCCGAATCGGCAGAGCCCTGGAGTCTGGAGCTCGCACGTGGTGTGTTTAGCCCAGTCAGAAGACCCTTCTGCCAGCAGACAATGCCTACTGAGATTCCGGTTCAACCTTGGGGAAGGGGAAGTGGCAGGTGATGTTGGAGAGTTAAGTTGAACCCCACGGAGCAGCCAGCAAAACTAAGGCAGACGCCAAAGTCTAAAGCGTCAAAGACTCGCGTAAATGCAAGTGCTCTGAAACTCAGGAGTAGACAAAGGAATGGAGATGGTTTCCTCGAGAACATGTTTATTAAAACGTAGATTGAACCATTACACACCCCACAAAACACCGAAGTGCTGTTGCTTTAAGAGGCGCGAGTCTTCCATATCACGTGACCTCTGACTTGACCGAGCCTTCTGCAGAGCCATCACGGTGGCCAATCGAGTAGTGGGCAGCTTCTTTGTGGGCAGGAATTCCTGAAGGCGCTCATCGATTGGCTGTGTTCGTGGAGGGCGGGGCCTGATCGCCGAGAGAGGGAATTAGTACGAGCAGGGTGAGAGGGGTCATTGCCGCAGCTACCGCCGCCGCAGTCACCGCCACCGCCCTCTTGGTAGCCGCCTTCGCCGTCCCTGAGCCATCAGGTGAGCAAGCCCTCACAGAGCCGTCCCGCTGCAGGTTGTGCGCTAACCGGCCTGGGCGCCCGCTCCGCTGGGGGCCCGCCCCCTTCGCCGACCACGTGACCCAAGTTCGGTAACCTCTGACCTCCTCCTCCCTGCCCCCCCACCTCTCGAGCTGGGATGAAGCGCGGCCGGGTGGGAGGATGCGCTTCACGGAGGCCGGGGGAGGTCAGTTCCCACGCCTCCTTACCGGTGTGGCTAGTGGCTGAGGATGTGGAGAGGAGGTTGAGGAACTGGAGACCTTGGTCAGAGCCGGACTTTGGGGGGTGTAATGTGGGCACGTAATAGGGAAACTTCCTTGGCGCCTTCCGCGGGCAGGACTTGCTGCTCCTACTTTACAGGTGGAGAAAGAAGGTTAACACGGCCATTGGCGGGTCTCCAACGCCAAGTCTCTGGACTGGGAATCCAGGCCGTGTTTCCCACACAGTCCGCCGCTCCTCATGATTAGAATGAGAGTTGAGTTCTTGCTCCCTTACCTAGGTAGTGCTGGCCCAGATGATCTTGGGAAAATCATTTAACATGTAACCACTCAGCTCTGATTTCCTTGGCTGTGAAATAGACACAGTGTTTATTTAATACCTCTCTCATTGTTAATCCAGACAAAATGAGGTGTAAGCCATATAAAGCACGTAGCTCAAAGCTTCAGGCATAGTATATACTGAGAAAAATAGCGATTGTGCGCTCATTTTTTCAGCAGGTGTTTACTGAGGGTGTGTTATGTGCAGACACCGTGCCTGACGCTGGGGATGCAAAGGTGAGCAAAAAGGCATGATCCTTGCCAGCATGGAGCTTACAGTCTACTGGGGAGGTAGATGTTAATCAAAATGTTGCACAGGTATATAATTACAAAAGGATAACTGCTTTGGAAAATAAAGTCATGGCACACGGTGAGGGTCTGAAAAGACTCTCTGAGCAAGTGACTTTTCTTTTAAATTTTAAAAGTAGTCATTTATTTATTTGACTGTGCTAGGTCTTCCTTGCTGCATGGGCTTTTCTTTAGTTGTGGCAAGCAGCGGCTACTCTCTAGCTGTGCATGGGCATCTCGTTACGGTGGCTTCTCTTGTGGCAGAGCACAGGCTCTAGGGCTCACGGGCTTCGGTAGCTGCGGCTTGTGGGCCCTAGATCTCAGGCTCTGTAGTTGTGGTGCACAGGCTTAGTTGCTCTGCAGCACGTAGAGTCTTCGCGGACCAGGGATCACACCCATGTCTCCTGCATTGGCAGGCGAATTTTTTACCACTGACTCACCGGGGAAGCCCCCAGCAAGCGACATTTGAGACTGAGATCTGAAGGAAGGCCTAGGAGTTCACTGGACAAAGGGGTTGGGGTAGAGGAGGAGAGTGTTCTAAGTCCAGGAAACAGTGTGTGAACATCCTGAAATAAGGTGTTTATGAGGAAACAGGCTACAGGAATGCAGAACATAAGCAAGAGTGGAAAGAGATATTTGGAGATGTAGGCACACATGTGGGGCCTTGGAGCCATGGCACAGGTTTGTTTTATTCTAAAGGCAATGAGGAGCCGTTGGGAGAAATGCTGCAGGGAGGCCAGGTAGGGTACCCACTGGATTTAGGGACCTGGAGGTCACTGGTGACCCACTGGGCCTTGTCAGAGAGGAGTGCTGGGGCAGAACCTGGGCGGGTCACTGAAACTGGGACCTCGCTGCTGTGGTGGTATTGTCTCACTTTGGCCCATGTTGGCCAGCCATGTAACTGTGGCGTGTGTTGTTGGAGTCCGTCACCAGCTGCTGGTTTTTTTGGTTCTTATTCTGCCATATCCCGTGAACAGAAGAGCAGGTTCCTGCTCTAAGCCTCTCAGCCACATTGGGGAAGACCAGACACGGGCAAAAAGCTAAACTACTGAAAGCCTGACTGTCCCAGATGGCATAGGGGCAGGAAGACCTCAAAGGACAGACTGGATCTGCCTTAGGAAAGAGGAGGGCATGGGGGCTTGGAATAGGAGGAGGGTGGGCCAGCCTGAGCGCCAGCGGTGAGGTACAAGGCAGGCTGGAAGCCACGAGGTGGCCTTCCTGGGAGGATAGATCAGCTCGATGAGCTCTGCGGATTCAGGACCAATCCCATTATGTTGAGCCAGAGAGTTGGGACTTTCCTTTTATGAGTCCTGGAAAATTATTGAAGACTTCTGAGCAAGGAACTCTCAGGGTAAAAGTAGTCTTTTCATCAGTATTTAGTACTGGTGGCTGTTGCACAGATCCAGAAGAAGACAAAAGTTTTTGTTTATAATTAACGATTGTAACGTCTTCCATTTGTGTAGCATTCTGGCCCTTGAGTTCCTCCTACATCATCTCATCTCATCCTCATAGCAACACTGTGTGTTAGGGAGGGCAGGGGTCATTGCCACTGTTTTACCAGACCTCAGACTGGGGCAAGTCTCAGCCTGGTTTGCATTTAAAGTGGTGGAGCAGGGCTGGGACCCAGTTCTGTGCCTCCGAAGGCTAGGCACTTTCTCAGACATCACTGCTGTCTGCTATCACTGCCTTCTGCCCTCTGACCCAGCTCAAGTCTGTTTCTTGCTCTGAGCCTTAGTTTCCTCACCTGGACACTCAGATGAGGTTCTTGGTTCAAGGATTCTGGAACAAGAGCAACAAGATTGGTTTGGAGGGCCTTCAGTCAGGCTCCCGGGCTCAGAGGGAGACTGGGCTGCCCTTTCCCACCTCCTTTCCCACCCCCAGCTCCATTCGGGGCCATGTCGGAGCGAGAAGAGCGGCGCTTCGTGGAGATCCCTCGGGAGTCCGTCCGGCTCATGGCAGAGAGCACAGGCCTGGAGCTGAGCGATGAGGTGGCGGCCCTGCTCGCAGAGGACGTGTGCTACCGACTCAGAGAGGCCACCCAGGTACACTCCCCCTCCTTGTCCCTCCCTGGGACTGCCCTCTCCCCAGGGGTTTATTCAGCTAGTATCTGTCAGGTCCCTCCTTCGTGCTCTGAATACAGTGGAGGCGGTCCCTGTCCTCTCCAGGGCCTCCTAGGCAGCTGGGCTTCCAGCGAACCAGGCGCCTGCTGAGCATCCTCTTGTGCCCCTCACCACAGCCCCGCTGGGCAGGCCCGACGGGTTCATCATCACATCCCCCATGTGAGAAACTGAGTCACAGAGAGGGCATGTGACATTGGGAGTTGTTTGCCACCCCCTGCTCCCTGTCGTCTGACTCTGTTCCTTCCCTCACAGAATAGCTCTCAATTCATGAAACACACCAAACGGCGGAAGCTGACCGTCGAGGATTTCAACAGGGCGCTCCGATGGAGCAGTGTGGAGGTGAGTTGGGCACAGGCTGCAGAGGGCTCAGCTGGCACGAGCCTGCCTACATGCCCGACTCAGGGCTGACCACACAGTGAGACGTGAAGGCCCAGCGCACACACGAGGGAAGGTCACAGCCACCGCAGCACAGGTATTGCGCCCAGCCCCCCAGGGCCAGGCGTTCAGAGAGGCAGAGGTGGCCACGGAGGCCCAGGGGCTAGGGAAGGCTTCTTGGAAGAGCTGGCACTTGAACTGAACCTGCAAAGGAGGCCGGGATTAGATTCAGTTGCAAGAAGAGGCCATTCTGGGTGAGGGAGCAGCCTGTTCACGGGCGTGGGTGTCAGAACATCCTGCATGGTCGTTCCTGGGCAGGGGGTCCAGGGAAGAAGATCACGTTTAGAAGAGAGGAGCGTTTTCAGAGCTGGTCTCTGTGAGGAGGATCAGCAGCCTGAGGGTGGGGTTCAGGGTCCATGCAGCTCCGTGAGGAGGGACCACGTTCTGTTCCTTGACTCTGAGCACTGGTGCTGCAGCCAAGTTCCCAGTGAAAAGCCTGGAGTCCCAGGCATCCCCCTCTGCTCAGGGCCTCTGGACTCCCCACAAACATAGGCTCTGGGCCCTGGCCGGTAGCGCCCCACTTACCTCCCCAGATTCAGCCTGCTCCCCAATCCTCTCTTCACTCAGGCCGTGTGCGGTTATGGATCTCAGGAGGTGCTGCCCCTGCGCCCAGCCAGGGAGGGTGAGCTCTACTTCCCCGAGGACCGAGAGGTGAACCTGGTGGAGCTGGCCCTGGCCACCAACATCCCCAAAGGCTGTGCTGAGACAGCCCTGAGAGGTGACCGGGGGGTCCTCCACGGGGCGGGGACAGGAGCTGGGTCGTTGGAGGAATGGTGATGGCCTGGTGGGTGGATGGGGCAAGGGCAGAATCTCGGGCTGACCCATCTCTCTGCTCTGGTTCTAGTTCACGTCTCCTACCTAGACGGCAAAGGGAACTTGGCCCCTCAAGGATCAGGTAATGGGTAGTACGGGGAACGGGCTCTCTGCTTGGACTTTCCTCCCGTAGGACTGAGGGGGTGCCGCTACCCCTTTGAGGCCTCATCTGACAAGTATTTTCCGGTGCCTGCCTGGTGCCAGTCCTAAGTGGGCACTGATCCCTGCCCAGAGGCCTCAGAGTTGGAGATGGGATCCCAGGCCTGTAACCAATCATGACGCCGTGTTGGATGTTAGTGCAGAAGTTTGAGCAGCTTTCTGGGGTCCCTGAGGTGTCACACTTCCAGGGTCTGCTGAATGGAGCTTACAGAGCCTGAGGCTTATGAACTTGGACCTTGGGGACTAAGCAGGAGTCTGCTGGGCAGAACACAGGTGGGAGGCAGCATGCGGAGCTGGGCTGTGGAGAGCTTGCAAGGACAGGGTGAGCAGGCTGCTCAGAGAGGCTGATGGCTCTGTGTTCTGAGAGTCCTTCTGTCTGAACGGGCTCTTTATGGCGATGGGGGTTGTTGGGGGTGGGGAGCAGGCAGGGAGGCTGGGAGAGGGCTGGGCTGCACCCTGACCACCTTCTGCCCACCCTCTCACAGTGCCTAGTGCTGTGTCTTCACTGACTGATGACCTTCTCAAGTACTACCAGCAAGTGACTCGGGCTGTGCTGGGGGATGATCCACAGCTGATGAAAGTGAGCAAGCGGGCCTGAATTGAAGCATAAAGTTCAACCCTCAAATCCCCATGGAATTCCTTCAGAGGCCTGCTTCCTGTTCTCTGCAGGCTGGCTGATCTGGGTGGAAGCTGCTCTTGGTGGGGGGCGTGGTGCTCTGCAACTGGCCCTTCTCCAGCACTGCTCCCCTTCCTGCCCCAGTAGGAACCCTGTTCCTTAGGGAATGGGCAGCTCTGCAGGGTCCTGTGGAGTGTGGGGACGGCACAGGTGGTCAGTGCCCCTACACCGTAATCCAGAGCCCTTTCTTTGGGGTGTCTGTTGACCTGGAGCCACGTGGGGCATCCACCTTGCACATTTCATCTGTCTGGCCTTGAGAGGAAGTAGAGGGAGCCTGGTGAGGGTGCCAGTTAGACATCATACCAGCCCTCTAGGGCCCCACAGGGCCCCGCTGGACACTGTCTGTGCCAGGACTCTAATGCCAGAGGCAGAGGAGGGCTGGTTTGGTGGTCTTGGCCACGTGGCCCCTCTGTTTGAGGGGGTTACATCTTCCATGTCTGGATGCTGCTCTTATTTCCCTTGCAGAGACTGTTGTTACTGCACTCTCCTGCCTTAGGAAGTCTGCTGCTCGTCCTCAGACACAGTGCATGTGGCTGGGCCTGGGCCTGGGAGCTGGGCTCCTTCCACTTGAGCTGTTCTCTGCTTTCACAGTGCCAGAGGAGCTGGGAGGGCACAGGTGGTGGAGGTTCCGGCTAAGATGGTCTTACTCACTGACTCTTATTTTTTTCTGCTTATAAAAGTAATACCAGCATATGCTTATTATAGAAGTACTGTAAGACATACAAAGCAGAAATTGTGTAGAACCACCCACTCACATTTTTTTCCTATGTATAAACTGTCATAGTCTGCTGTCAATTGAAGTGGTATTAAACTAAACATCTGGTTTTAGAATAACTGCTTTATTTAGTTGAAAATATGTTGGACATTTAGGTTATATTCAGTTCAGTTCAGTCACTCAGTCGTGTCCTACTCTTTGCGACTGCATGGACGCCAGGCTTAGGTTATATTCAGCTTTTTATTATTATAGACAGTGTTATGTGTGGATATGTGTGTGAGTGGGTTTTGTTTAGAGTGGGTTAAATTTGTAGAAGTGGCATTGCTGAGTCAAAGTATGAATATTTAAAATGTTAATAATACATAGGTGCCAAGTTTTCCTTTAAAGAGGTATCAGTTTATACTTGGGGTGGGTGGACCAGGGCAGCGTGGCCCCTTCTGTTTCAGATTGCTCTCCACGACCTGCAGACCAACTCCAAGATCGCAGCGCTCCTGCCATACTTTGTGTACGTGGTCAGCGGGGTAAGTGACCAGGCTGCGGCAGGGGCGGATCTGTGGGGAGGCGATGATGCCACAGGCTGTAGGGCTCACGGCAGGCGCCACCAGACTAGCAGGCTCTCTGCACCTTTATGCCCCCCCAAGCAGCCGCCTTCTCCCAACAGGTGAAATCTGTAAGCCACGACCTGGAGCAGCTGCACCGGCTCTTGCAAGTGGCGCGGAGCCTGGTTCGGAACCCACACCTCTGCCTGGTACCCTATGTCCGCTCCCTGGTGGGCAGCGTCCTCTACTGTGTCCTGGAGCCACTGGCTGCCTCCATCAACCCGCTGAATGACCACTGGACGCTGCGGGATGGCGCTGCCCTCCTACTGAGCCACATCTTCTGGTAGCCACCTGGGCCTAGCGCTGGTCAAGGGCGGGACCGTGGCAGAGCTGTGGCTTGGGGTGGGAGGTGGGGTGAAACTCTGGCTTTAAGGCCACAGGTTGAGGCGCTGGGAGTGTCTTCCCTCTGCTCTTCCAGGTTGTTGTGCTTGGGGTTTTATAAACGGGGACAGAGACGCCAGGGGTTTGGTCCATCAGCCCTCAGGCCCTGGGCCCAGCGGCCTCGTTCACTACCCGGCGTGCCGTGCACGTGCACCTTCCTGCGTGCTCTGCCTCGTTGCCCTGACTCAGTGTTGCTCCCACAGGACTTATGGGGACCTTGTAAATGGCCTCTATCAGCAGATCCTGCTCTCCCTGCAGAAAGTCTTGGCGGATCCTGTGAGGCCTCTCTGCTCTCACTACGGGGCTGTGGTGGGCCTGCATGCTCTTGGCTGGAAGGTGAGGACCCTGGCTTTTCTCACAGAACTATAAGAGCTCCCGTTTATAGTTAGAAAAATAATCTTTCTTGTCCATGAATGTGTCCTCTTTCTCCATTTTTTAGGTTTTTCACTGTCTTTCAGGATCCTTCTGTAATTTTCCCTGAAGAGAACCTCAAAATAACTGGTTTACTGCTAGATTCTTGCTATGCTTTGATACTGTTGCAATGTCTTTTCATGGTATTTCTTATTGGTGTATAGATACACCAATTTCTATATTGGTGTATAGATTCTGATTCGTGTATTGATTCAGCTACTTCATTAAACTATCATTTTTAACTGTAGATTTTTTTGGGCTTTTAAGGTAATCATACCCTGTACAAATAATGATAGCTTTGTCTTTTTTAAACCTAATGCCTTATTTTTTAAAATTCCTTTTCCTTTTTTGGCATCCCACATGGCTTGTGGGATCTTAGTTCCCCAATCAGGGTTGGAACCTGAGCCCTTGGCTGTGAAAGTGCAGGGTCCTAACCACTGGACCACCAGAGAATTCCCAAACCTAGTAATTTTTTATTTTATTGCTAGGACCACTAATATAATTTTAAATATGTTGATATTGGGCGTTCTTGACTCATTTCCAATTTTTAAAAAAAAGTACTAACAATAACCTATTTAGGCTGACGTTTACTTCGTGTGTTTGTAGATACCTTTCTCAGGTTAGGGGAATTATATTCTTAATTATTAATTTATGTTAATTTTATCAAATGCACTTTCTGTATCTTTTTAATTGATTCTAAGGTTTTCCTGTTTTATCTGTTAATGTTGTTAATTGTATATATAGGTTTTCTTTTTTTTTGGCTGTGTCACACAGCTTGTGGGATCTTAATTCCCAACCAGGGGATTGAACCCCTGCCCCAGCAGTGAAAGTGCTGAGTCCTAACCACTGGACCACCAGGAATTCCCCACACAGATTTTCTAATAGTAAACTATCTTTACATTTCTAGGATAAACTCACTTTAGTAATGGTATAGTCTTTAAAAAATGCAAAACTTTTATTGGAATATATTTTTTATATAGTTAGATTTAAATGATTTATCTGTATGAATGAAATTAATCATGTACTCTTCTCATATGGTTTTAGTATCAGGGTTATAGTGGTTTTATAGAATAAGGTGGAGAGGAAGTATTTTTTATACTTTATATTTTTAAGTTTAACTATGTTTTATTGAGACACTCTGTTCCTTGAATGTCTGTAGGCTGACTTTGTAAATTCTGGCATGCTGTTTTGTGGTTGTATTTTTAACTAATAGTTACAGAATTATTTGAGTTTTCAGATTTCTTGAGTCAATATTAAGTTATATTTTTCTAGGAACTTGAAGTCTTAATTGCTTTCCCCCAAATTAATCACAGGATTTAAAATTACATAATTAGAGTCCAGGTCTCTGAGCTGTTGTTTGTTTTTGTGCAAGTGGTTTGAACTGAGTTCCAGTTTACACGTAAGCCAGGATGGTAACTGGAATGTAGCAGGTGGCAGCTAAATTTCTCAGTTAGCAAGGGGCATTACTTGCACCCTTCAGCCCTCAGCACATGTCCGTGATCGTGGGGTCACTTTATATTGTTTGTCTGTCTTTGTACCTGATCTTTATTCCCGTTGCTTAATTAAGGCTTGGGCATTCAGGAGGTTCCAAATAAATGCTGGCTGAATATGCCAAGCAGGGAATTTAGGATTCAGCCCTGTCGAGAACCAGAGATAAAAGTAGATTTATCTACTAAAAGAGGAAATGGTACTTGGTAAGCAATGAGCAAAAGAGGCATTCACTGCATTCTTTTCTCCCATCCAGGCAGTAGAGAGAGTCTTGTACCCACATCTGTCCACTTACTGGACAAATCTGCAGGCTGTGCTCGACGATTATTCAGTATCGAATGCCCAGGTTAAAGCAGATGGGCACAAAGTCTATGGAGCCATTCTGGTGAGTGCCAGCCCTTTCCAGCCTCTCCTTCCTGCATCAGCTCAGCTGGCTTACTTTAGAATACTAGGCCCAGGTTCCTTGTATCCTAGTCCCTCTGCTCTTACAGGTGGCCGTAGAGCGACTCCTGAAGATGAAGGCCCAGGCAGCAGAGCCTAACAAGGGTGGGCCAGGCAGCAGGGGGTGCCAGCGCTCTGACGACCTGCCCTGGGACAGCCTTCTCCTGCAGGAGTCTCCCTCCGGGGGCAGCGCAGAGCCAGGTTTTGGGTCTGGTCTCCCAATGGCTCTTGGAGGCGTGGGGCCAGAGGATCCTTCCCCTTCGGTGACCCTGGCGGACATCTACCGGGAGCTCTACGCCTTCTTCGGTGACAGCTTGGCCACTCGCTTTGGCACGGGTCAACCAGCGCCCACGGCCCCGCGGCCGCCCGGGGACAAGAAGGAACCGGCGACCGCCCCGGACTCGGTGCGGAAGATGCCGCAGCTGACAGCCAACGCCATGGTCAGCCCGCAGGGCGACGAGAGCCCCCGGGGCGGCGGCCCCCCGTCAGCCTCTGCGCCCGCCGCCTCTGAGAGCAGGCCGCTGCCCCGCGTGCACCGGGCGCGGGGAGCACCTCGGCAGCAGGGCCCAGGCACCGGCACCCGCGACGTCTTCCAGAAGAGCCGTTTCGCCCTGCGCGGTGCCCCTTACTTCCGTTTCATCATCGCTGGGCGACAAGCAGGGAGGCGATGCCGCGGGCGCCTCTTCCAGACAGCCTTCCCCGCGCCGTACGGGCCCAGCCCGGCCTCCCGTTACGTGCAGAAGCTGCCCATGATCGGCCGCACCAGCCGTCCGGCCCGCCGCTGGGCGCTCTCGGACTACTCGCTGTACCTGCCGCTTTGACGCGGCTCTCGCCTTCGCCTCTGTAAATAAATCCCGCGCCCGGAAATGACGTTTCCGTGCTCGTGGGTCGCGCCGGATGAGGCGGGGCTTGGTTAGTTGGCTCCTGCGGCGGCGCTTTCTGGTGTTGGGCAAGTCATGGCGCTGCCCTGGTTGCAGCGCGTCGAACTCGCGTTCTTCGCTACCGCCTTCTTATGCGGAGCCGTGGCGGCCGCGGCGCTGACCCGGACCCAGGTGTGCGGTTGCGGTACGGGGCCGGCCGTCAGGTTGGGTAAGCGGGGAACAGGTACACCCTGAACCGGAGAGGCTGCTGCTGTCCGGCCCGGCGCGCAGCTCCTCGGAGCTAGTCGCCCAGGTGAGGCCGGTCGCCGGCGGAGATGCTGCATCGGCGCTAATGACGCTCCGTGGATACATCTCATAGATTATTACCTCGCAAAAGGAACGAGTCCTTGGGGGTGTCTAACAGCAGATATAGCCCCGCCGGGTAATTCCTGCTGCATAACCTCACCCTGGCTGTAAAACAAGTTGGACCAGGCCCCTTTAAATCAGACACTATTGTGCTGAGCCACTCAAAGAAAACATAGTGTAGTAGAAATGAGCAAACTACTGAATGGTTGCAACGCAGCGTGTCATATGGCAAACCAGTGATGTAGCAGAAGCGAATAGTTTAGCTGAGTGTTTAGCCAGGCAATCATGTTAATAAACAGGCTCGTTTGACCCCTGTAAGTAGGCACTATTACACCTATTTTATAGGTTAGAAAACATCGGAGATGGCCGAAGGTTAGGTAAGTTTTGGTTCTACTTTAGAATTTCTGTACAAGGGGAGACCAGAACTTGTGAGGCATCTCTGAAGCTCATTGTATTTTATAACCACTGCCGATTTCCTCATCCTTCTGGCCTCTGTAGATTTCATTTCCCCACCAGACCCACTCATCTACTGGCCCAGAAACAGGAACTGACAGTAATACACAAAAAACCCCTTAGGGTGGCCCTGGTCTAGATTATCCCCAACACCTGCCATGAACTTGCATTCAGAGCTGAAATCTAGGACTCAACAACTTCTCTCCACAGGGCTCTTTCAGGGGCAGCTGTCCTCTGTATGGCGTGGCCGCCCTGAACGGCTCCTCTCTGGTCTTGTCCCGACCCACGGCCCCATCCCTCTGCTCCTTTGTGGCGGGGGCCTCGGGCCTCCTGGCCCTCTACTGTCTGCTGCTTCTGTTCTTCTGGGTCTACACCAGCTGCATCGAGGGCTCCCACAGGTGACTGCCGGCTCTGAGGATCAGGGGTTGAGGTGGGAGGTGTCCCACTTGAACCACAAGGCATATTCTCTCCCTCCTCCTAGAGGCCCTATCGGGCTCCGCTTTGCACTGGCCACCTCAGCCATAGCCATCTTCCTGGTCTTAGTGTGTGCCTGTATCCTTCGATTTGGCACGAGTTCCCTGTGCAAATCCATCATCTCCCTGAACATGACTAGGTAATGGGAAAGGGAGGGAGTCTGGCTGGGGCTGTCTACCTTCCCTCTGCAGAGTATCCCATACTGCACTTTTTACATCCTCGTCAATGCTCATCTCAAAAGGGCACTGGAGTGAAAGGCTATTTAGGGTATATCTCCCCTTTCTCACGACTTGTCTCTTTGACCTCACAGCTGCTCTGATGCCCAGAAAACTTCATGGATACCCCCTGGAACCGCTGTGCAGTTTTACTCCAACCTACATAATGCTGAAGTGAGGTCCTGGGATATGAAAGGCTGGGTAGAGACTGAGGGATACACAGATTCGTGTAACGAATCGTATAATACCATCTGTAGTTTTAAGAGGGCTCACCAGTGTACTCTGAGCTTGGTCCACCGGTGAGGGGCTGAGGAGCTAAAGGCTTGACAGCCTGACAGTGCACAGCTGAGTGGTATGTGGGTGGAACTGGATTCAAGATGGGCCCAGTCCTCACATTCCTGTCCTGTCTCCCACAGACTTCTTCTTGGGTGAATCTGGTATTATGGTGTTTGGTCTTGGTGCTCCAGGTTGTGCAGTGGAAGTCTGAAGCCACCCCATCCCGGCCTCTGCAGAGGGGGGACCCTGAGTGGAGCTCTGAGACAGATGGTCTTGTTGGGCCACGCCTTTCCCATTCCTGAAGACTAACCAAAGAGTACTTCTGCAGCCAGACTCCATGCCCAAGTGCCTGTAATCCTCTTGCCCCAACATGGCTTTGATTATGTGGGGAGCCTTAGTTTTCCCTCCAGGAGGGAACCGTGATGACACCTCTCTTCCTACAGCTGTTTTTGTACCAGTATTATATTACTTTCTTAACTCATCTCAGTACTGAGTTCTTGGTGTAAAGCACTGTAGGTAGGGTGGATAAGAGTAAGGAGTGAAGGCTCAACAGATATGGGTCAAAAAACTCAAGAGGTACGGCCAGGTAGCTGCCCTTGGGACAACTGCTCTTTTATTTGCTGTTAATGATTTCTGGGCCCCCTGTGTGACCCTGGTTGTCACCCCATCCCTAAGGTTTTTTATTCTGAACCTTAGTGACCTGAGGTTGCTTCTTCACAAGCTACGGTAGGCACCCACAGTGTTGTCAAAAAGTTTCGTGTTGGGGAAATGTCCAGCTTTGTCCAACAGGAAGCAGAAGCGTCGGCCTTTGACTTTCAGAGGCAACATGGCAGGGACTTCTCCTCGGTGGGCCATGCAAGATACCTGGTTTAAGGGAACCGTAAAATGGGCACCCCAACCAAAGGGGGCATGAGTGGTGAGGGTCACTTGCTTCCCTCCAGCCCGTAGCATCACTGAGCGCACAGAGCGGAGGGAAAAGAGAAGACCAGCACCAAGTACCAGGGAACCTGTAGGAAAAGCAGATTTGGGTTTTCACTGGAAAGCTAAGCAGCAACCCTTTCAGTGGCCCCCGGATAAAAATAATTATGATGGTAACATTTACTGTGTTCCTCTTATACCCCAGTCATATATTAGTCATTCCTCCCAACAGCCTTAATAGATACCCATCCCCAGTTTAAAACAGGATCCAGAGTAAGGGTACTAACTTGCTCAAGGTTACAAAATAAGAGCCAGACGGCAGCTTGAGCCTGTAAAGGGCTTGGCGCTCAGGGACTTCCAACTCTAGTGTACCGCGCTCCTACCTACTCCTGCTCATCCGGGAGGGTTGGGAGCCCCTTACTCTTGCCCGAACAGAGAGGATTGTGCCCACCTTCTTCGATCAAGCTGGGAAGCTAGCCCACACCTTACCGATGGCGCCGCAGCCGACGGCAAGGCCGTAGCGCCAGAGTGTAGAGCGCAGGTCCAAGCCGCCATGGTCTGGGGTCTTGGCGTCTGTTGGACGAACCGGGGTTGGGGGACGGGCCAAGGAGGCAATGGCCAGGGAAGCCCAGAAGACGCCCTGGCCAGCGCAGAACAGCCCGAGGACGGCGAAGAAGCGGCCCCGTTCGTGCTCGAAGAGCAGCACATCCCGTGGCGGAGCCGTGTCATGCAGGGCCCGGCGCGCGGACAGTGACTGCAGCGCTCGGAACAGCAGCACAGACCACCTCCGCCCGGGCGCCGCCATGGCGCTGCGCTGAGCCGTTTCCGGGGCGGGACTTCCTGCCTGCTTGCCCCGCCCCACCCCCGGAGTCCTTCAGCCCTAGGCGAGGCAGGCGGGGCCCATCCCTCGGCCCCGCCCACGCCTGTGAACTATAAGGCTAAAATAACTCAGCTGGACACCAAATACAATACCATTCTTTATCTTAAAAAGTAGGGAGGATCCTGGGGTTAAGTACACAAAGCACCTAAGTCCTTCGGGTATTTTAGTGTCAGTTCTACAAAGTAAGCTTTGGCTTCCTGGCACCAGGGAGGCTCAATCTTCTGGAGGCTTCCAGAAGGCAGGTGAGGAGAAGGATCCAGCAGCCCTCCCTCCTCGGTCACAGTCACAGGGCGGCCTCGGGCCGGAGAGGAGACATCAGTACATCCAGGGGCTATTTACAGGGGTCTTCTGGGGCATGACTATGGATCACTTCATGAATGCCACTTCTGGGATCTCACCCTTGGCCTTAAAGAAACATAAACAGGTCAGCAGAGCCAGTGGCCCATGCCATGCCCCGAGCCTCCCTGACCCTCTCGAAGGCCTGGTGCTTTCTTTGCCACCTGTTTTCAAATCTTACCTTGAGGTGAGTAAAGGCCTGGGCAGACCTGGTGTAGTCCCAGTTGTTGTCCTGGAGGCACCTGGAGTAGGGGAAGAACAGGCACCTCCATTAGAACTACAAGTATGGGCTTTAAAAATTTTAGGGGCACTTATTTTTCACCACAAGCACTACCTCAGTTTACCCCATTTCCTACACATACTCAGTACTCACTTCTGGGACCACTCAAGGTTCATGCCAGACTGGGTAGAGAAAGCCTGCAGCATTTCCTGCTGCTCTGGGGAGAGGGTGGGCACTGGGCTGGAGGAGGGTGTGGGTGCAGGCATGGCAAAGGCTCTCTGGATCTCATCAGCACTGGCATTCCGCACAAACAGCTCATCGTTGACGATGCACAACCTTGGAGACAAAAAGCACCTTAGACCGCTGGACAGACAGAAGATAACCTCATCCTCCCAACATCATTCCTGTTCTCACTTGACACTCAGAGTCTTTCAATACCCACAAGATTCCTTTATCATTTACCCCCTTTTTCCCATGGATTCCACATATGTGATTATCTACCAAACAGACTGGAATTATACATTCTTCCCCAACCCTCATTTACCTTCACAACAAACTTAGGAAGTGAATATTGTTAAACCACTTTTCCACAGTGGCAGCCATGCATTGGGACTGGGACCCAACATGGTAAGTCAGACACTCACCCTGAATTGCTGGCAGGAACAGCGACGAACGTCCGGGTAAAGGCTCGCAAGGAGTCCCGAGACTTTCCATCCACTGCAATGATAACAATGGTGATGACCTATCAGAGTCATTCATGTTTTATGTTTTCAAACAGCTTCTCAAAAATCATAGTCTGATTAGATACAGAGAACCCTAAGCAGGCTAAACGGGTAATTATGTGTGCACAGATGAGCAGAGCAGGGAGGAGTGTCAGAGGTTAGAGAGGACAATAGTAACACTTTTATGCCACTGGTTATTTATTTGTATCTGTGGGCTGGGCCCTGTAAGTAAATCACTTCACTTACTCCCCAAACACGTAATGAGATGCCTATTATGAATCCCTTTCTTTTACAGACAGTCAGGTTCAGAGGTCATGTAAATAGCTCACAGACACAGAGGACCAAGGTTGGGGATGGAAGCTCAGAACTGTCTGCCTCCAAAGTCTGTGTCCTTCTAACCATCAGGCTGTTCCCATAGCCAAGACAGGAAAGACAGGTGAGGATAGGCTTGGGGGCAGAAAGGGAGAAGGTGGTCAGGGAAGAAGAGGAGAGAAGGGAGTTGGGAAGTTGAGAGTGCTCAGAATGACTAGCTGGGACAGGGACCACTCCACAAACTCAGGACTCCAAAGATACTTACCTTCTTTGAAGACTCCGTTGACAGAGAAACACAGCAATGTGCTCTGAAAGAGAAGCAGCAACATCAGGTACCATCTAGGCTCCCAGCAGAGCCCAAGTCCCTCCTTGCCTCTAAAGGACTGCCCCTTGCCCAAATCTAAGCTTCTGTCAAGAGAGAAATAGGTGCTTACTGTCTGTGCACTTATGTCTACCACAAAGGAATTGATGTCATGCTGAGTTTTGGGCAACTCATTGAGGAAGGCCACCACGTTGAGACGTGTGTGCTTCAGCAGTCGGAACCGCAGGGCTGTGGGAGGAGGAAAAGCCGAGGTTAGGAGCTGCCACACACTGAGCCCAGACTGACTCCTTCCCATGCCCTTCTCCTACCCTGTTTGGCTCACATCACACACTTACTAGGGTCTTTAAGCTTCTTCACATTCCTGCTATCCTTGAAGTACTCGGCCAAGTTGCTTCTGGGGGAACAAGAAGAAAAAGAGGCAGTGGTCAGAGCAGTGGCGATGCTGCACGTGCTGGCCAGTGTCTGCTGAGCAACTCTGATCCTGGGCAGGTTCTGGGATGTGCTACTCACCGGGCAGGGTTCTGGGGGGTGAAAGGAATGCTCAGCGAGCAGCAGGCTCCATCATGGTAGGCATCCAGGAGCCGCTGCCGGTCTCCCGAGTCATAAACCGCATAGTACCTGTGGGGCAAACGAAAGGGGAGGGTCGAGCTCCACAAGCTGGATCCACAAAGGGACTGACAGCTCTCAAGACTGAGTTGTGCTGGGCCCACTGCTCCCCACCCTCAGGACACCCAAGATACTTACTGCTGCAAGAAGTGCAGGACCAGATTCTTCAGGGTCTCTGTTCCAAAGTAGCTTCCCTGGAATCAAACAGACTCCAATCAAACAGGACCATGGTACCAGGACTCTCCTCCCAACATGAGTTCTTGCTCTGTGCCCCCCAGATGCCACTCCACCACTTACCTTGCAAGGTGGTAACGTTGTGGGGGCTTCAACATCAAAGGCAATTGGTGGGGGTAACTCATGGCCATCCTGCAGAAGGAAGTGAAAGACGACAATGTAAACAGTGAAAGAAGGCTAGATGAGGGACTTCCCTGGCAGTCCAGGGCTAAGGCTCCCCACTCCCAATGCAGGGGGCTTGGGTTCAATCCCTGGTCAGGGACCTAGATCCCACATGCTGCAACTAAGAGTTGGTGGGCCGCAACTAAGACCCAGCGGAACCAAATAAATTTTTTTTTTTTTAAAGACTGGATGAGTAATTAGATGGGAGAACTAAAAGGGTCAGAGGTCAAGTAAGAAAGAAATGGAAAGGGGTCTATGAATCCTGATGATGCAACTATCATCTACAGGCATTTTTCTGGGAAGAAGAATTATAACCTTTGCTAATATATATATGAAATCTTTGCTAGATTATCAAAGGGTTCCATATCCCCAAATTAGTGATCATATAAAGGCACGTTAGGCAAGACTGAGGGTTGCAGGTGCTGTGCTCCTCAGAAGAGAATGAAAAAAATGAGGTACTCACCAGTCGCAATAGTTTTGGAAATCGCTCTCGAACGGCGCTGTCAAGAACGGGACAAAAGTGAGTAATGTTTCAGAGTCACTGTGCCTCCTGGGCTGCTCTAGGAGCAGAAACACCCGTGCCCAAGGGACGGCCCAGCCCATCCTCCTTGCGCTCTCACTCTTCCCCAGCCTCTGAGCTCCAGGAAAAATAACCCCACTCCCCACCTCGTCTGGGGCATCCAAAAATGACTGCCTTGAAGGACGACGCTCTCTGCCTGACTCCGAGCACTGCAGGGGCAGTGCTCCCGGCCCAGGCGTTAAGCCAGGACCTCTCCTCCGTCCTCGTCCCCCTTACCTTCCACCTACTCACCTGTGCAGCCCCGGGAGGAGGGAATGGGGTGGGAGCCCAAGGGCTCCGCTGCCTCAACAGGTGTCCATCACTTCTGCCAGGTCTGGCCGTGGCCAAGACCAGAACACACCACAGAAATGGCACAGGATGTTGGGGCAGGGAGACGAGCAAGGCTCAGGGAGAGGAGAGGCCAAGGAGGAAGAGAGGGGAGAGGAGAGAGAAAAGGAAGGAGAGGACGGGGCAAAGAAGAGACCAGGGAGATTCAGGCGAGGAAAGAGAAAAAGCAAAGAGAAAGCAAAGACAAAGCGACAGCACTGCATGGTGGAGAGTCATTTAGAAAGACCAGGGAGAACCAAGGGAAAGAGGCGCCTGACACAGCCCTCTCTTTCGGCTCCCTTCTCCCTGTGGTCCAAGCAGGAAATGAGAAACACATCTTTGCTGTGGTGAGAGGGCAGCTTCTATTGGCCAGGTGTCTGTCTGCTACCTGGGTCCCGATCTGAGCTGGGCGTGGGAAGCAAAGCAGCCATGGGGGCAGGAGATCTCCCTCCGAAGGGGTGAGGGTTCAGGCCCCTGCAAAGTTGGGGGGGTGAGGGTCAGTGCCCCACCACTGTTGGCCCCCAAGTTCTCTCCTGATGGCCCCTCTGCGACTGTGCCTGTCTTAGGTTGTTCCTTCCCTGAGGAATCTTACCCGTCTCTGGCTAACCAGCCATCCTCCGGGGCCAAGCAGGGTGATATGAGGTGTGCGAGTGAGGGAGGGGCAGCGCCCCCAGAGAGGGTCAGTTCTCTGTCTCCTGGATAGCCTATGCCCCCGTGGCCTCCACGCCCAGCACCTGCCTTGGGATTCCCTCGCCTGCTGGCGGGGCCCCGGCTCTGGTCACGTGTCTTAGGGAACCCAGGTTTCTCCTCCAGGGAGGGCCCAGCTCACAGCCTTGGGCAAGAGCGACAGAGTGCATGGCACCAGCCACCAGGAGGCCTCAACCTCAGCATGGGCAGGAAAACCCAGGCAGTAGCCTTGGGCAAAGCGATTGTGAGAACTGAGCCCCTCTTGGCAACAGGGCAAGAGGGGCTGTCACCGGACAGAGGAGGGAAGGCCCATCAGCAGGAAGTCCCAGGGAGGGAGGGCTTTCCCTGCCCAGGGGTTACCAGGCTCTTGGCTCAAAGCAGCTCCACATATGGGGGTGTAATATGCAAGACACCCCATGGTCATGGTAGAGAAAGGGAGATGCTCTTCTTGAAACAAAAGGGGAGGGAGAGTCTAGAGAAGGCTGTGTTCAGGAAGGAAGGAGAAAGGCCACAGAATCAGCACACAGGCAGTCAGGTGAGAAGAAAGGAAAGGAGGCCTGGGGCAAAGCTAGGGGTCACGGGCAGACACAATGGAGGAACACGCGATCCTCCCCAAGGACAGGTGGCTCCAGCCGAGGGCTGCACATCTCCTGCAGACGGGCAGTGGTCAGGGTGCATCCGCTCAGCCTCCCAGGGGGTGAAGGTCCCCAGGAGGGGAGACAAAGATTATAACTGACCTGATGTAAGTGGACTGGTCTCGGAAGGTGTCGCACAGGGTGTTTCCGTCAAGCCAGAGCTCTTCCAGCTTCAGCCCTTTGATCTTGTCCAACTCCCGCTCAGACTTCAGCTGCAAAGGACAGGGAGGAAAGGCAGGAAAGACACGTTGGTAAAGAAAGCCAGCTAGGTTCCCCCCACCCTCACCCCCATCTCTTAAATGCCCTCCCTGCCTCTTGCTGCCACGAGGCAAGCTCTCTCCACCTCTGTCCACCCTATCCAAACACAGCTGGGCTCTCAAACTCACCTCATTTCCAGAGAGATTTAGGATCTTTAGATTGGGTGCTTTCTGCACAATGCTGGACAAGTCATCCAGCCGGTAGAGCTTGTTGTTGCTCAAGTTCAAGGACAATAGCTGTGGGAGAGGAGAATTTAGAGGAAGCACCACCGGCCAGGGGATGAGAAACACACCTGCCTCCCGACCCCATCCTATGTACCTGACCCTGGTTCCTCCCACCTAGTGGGACAAAGGCCTCACCTCAGGGATGTTCTCTTCGATGATTCGCAGGGTGGCTGCCATGCAGCTTCTACGGTTCAGGACAACGTCAATGTTCTGAGCCACTAAATCTGCAGGAAGCAAAGGAAGTCTGAGAGGGCCTGCCCAGGCCAGCGTGCCCAGCACAGCACCTTCAAGATTTTCCCTGCTGACAGATCCCCCTCTGTCTCCACCAATCTAAGAATGGGTGAGGCAGAATCAACCTGTATCCGTCCTGTACCTGGGTCTGAACGGAGGCCCTTGAGGTCAAGTGCTTGCTGGGAGCCATCATATCGTTTGCTCATGATCAGCTGCAGAGGAAGACAGAGGGTTCACTGGAGTTGTTGCAGGGGAGGGAGGGGAGGGGGAGGGGAAAACTGCTAAGACTCAGGTGCCAGCCTAACCTTTAGCTGCTCTACTTGTTCTGGCTTTAGTTCATTCTGCACAGAATGGGGTGGAGAAGAGGAGTTGATGATGATAGATATCTGCAGAGAAGACACATACAGACAGGGTGAACTCTGGGAAGGCCTGAGCCCCAGGACCAAGACCCAGTCTATGCCCTGAGCACCAGTCCCCACCCCCAACCAAACCAGGCTCTTCGTACACACCCTGCGGTTCTCCCGATCCAAAATCTTATAGTTAACAGCCTTCAGAGCAGAGGCCGTACTGGCGTCCTCCACAAAAAACTGGGCCCGTGTGTTTTCATAGTGAAACTGCAAGAAGAGGGAACAAGGGCATTAGACCTGGAGCCCAGAGCCCCCAGTGCAGCTGGTACCTCCACCCTCCTTGGTGTGCAGTCAGCCACTCAGGCCTTCTCTTACCTCAATGGGAGTAAAAGGGACACTGCACTTGCTCTGAATCACATTCAGGAGCCATGACTTGTCGTATTTCCTGCCGTAAGGGATCTAGACAAGAGAAAGAGAAGAGACAGGAACAACATGTCACTAAATGAACAGCAGACCCTCCAGTGCTCCTTTCAGCTCGTCTGCCAAGCTCTAAAAGACTTTCTGGAGAAACAGTCAACTTAAAAGTTTTCTGGGAATTCCCTGCTACTTCAGTGGTTAGGATTCGGAGCTTCCACTGCTGGGAATTCAATCCCTGGTTGGAGAACTAAGACCCCACAGGTTGCATGGTGAGGCCAAAAAAATAAAGAGTATTCTACTCAAGCCAAATATGACTCCTTAACCCCCTTTCTTTCCATTTATACTTATTATTCCTCAAAGAATGTAAATGTTTGATTCTACAAGTTCTAAGACATCATTTATAACGTACTTGCCCTTCAGAGAACTCAAGGGCCCTCCACTCCACACTCAGCTCCTCACATCTGGAGGAGCTCTCCCAACCGCCAACCACAATTATCACACTTCCCTTTCATGGCCTTCCCATCCTGCTGCCCCTCTTCTTTTCTGAAGCTGCTCATAGATATTCTAACATATTGATTCTTAGCAGCAAGCGCGGTTCCCTGATTGTGGAGTAAACAGCTGATTTTGTAATGCGAGAGGTGAACACCTTAACTGTGAGCCCAGCCCCCTAGCTCCCCTGCTCCATGGACTTCTCACGATACTCACTGTAATCTTAAACCAGTTCTTGGACGTCCCGTCCTGGCTGGTGCCAGCCCCTCCCCTCTCTGCAGCAGACCGATCTCTCCGCAGGGGCAGAGTAACATGAATTCGAGTCCGCTCGTTCCAGTTATCACCCCGACGGTTGGGTCGTGCAGCGTAGGGGGTGCTGTGGGGAAGAAGAGAATAAAACATTCACAAAGGTTAGGAATGTCTTCTCACAGATCTTCCTGCACTGTTATCAGGACCACAACTATCAACTACCAGTACGCTGGTCCTGGCATTTCTCTCCCTTCCAGCTGGAAGAGAAATGACATGGGAGTAAGAGGGCCACATAAATGAGGGGGCTGCTAAACTCAAACCAGACCAACTGGCTACTTACTATCGTACTCGGGGAGCATCCTGGACATCACTCATCGCTACGTCTCTGTCGTCGTCCTCCAGGCGGGAGGACCGAACGCTGGAGCCCCCTCTTCCAGACCTCCGGTTCCCCTCGCCGGACTTCCACCGGAAAGGGCCTCGGCCTTTCTTTCTTCTTTGAGGGAAACTAACTCGATCATCGTGCTCTGGGTTTGGAAACAGAACAAAAATTAGAAAATACATCATTGGAGGGACTTCCCTGGTGGTCCAGTGGCTAAGACTCCCCACTCCCAACGCAGAGGGCCCTGAGTCTGACCTGTGGTCAGGGAACTGGATTCTACATGCCTTGACTAAGAGTTCACATGCCACAATTAAAAAAAAAAAGGTCCCGTGTGCCGCAACTAAGACCTGGCGCAGCCAAATAAATATTCGAATATTTAAAAAGAAGAGAGCAAAATACACCACTGGTTCAGCTACCTTGCTTGGCAATCACACTGTCCAGCACCCTGCACTATCAGATGAGCCACAAAGTCACCACAGAGGCCACCTCTGTGCTAACTCCTCTGCCTGCCCAGGGAAAGAACCCTCTCCATGCGGTGGCAACCTCAGTGACTGGAAAACTATGTGAAGTCTTTTTAGAAAAGTGAAGCAGAAACTGGAACTAGAGAAAGGAGAAGTAGAATGTGGAAGTGAGTGTCTTAAGCACAACTGGATACAACTCAGACTCCTGACAGTCACCTGAGGTCTGCTTTTCTCACCCTCCCAAATCTACTTAACCCCACTCAAAAAACTCTTTTTAACTTTTTATTTTACATTGGAGTATAGCTGATTAATAATGTCGTGTTAGTTTCAGGTATACAACAAAGTGACTCAGTTATACCTATACATGTATCTATTCTTTTTTAGGTTCTTTTCCCAAATAGATTGTTAATGGAATACTGAGCAGCATTCCCTGTGCTATACAGTAGGTCCTTGTTGGTTATTCATTGTAACTATAGCAGTGTGTACATGTCCATCCCAAACTCCCAATCTGTCCCTTCCCTACCCCCCTCTCCCTGGTAACCATAAGTTCATTCTCTAAGACTACCCCTACTCAAAATTTGATCACATCTTGAAAAGTCAACCACAATGATTACATCAGCTTTCAGTAAACAATACTTTTGCCTATAAAGCACGAATGTCAGTTACAAATACCAGTTTAAAGGCTTCTTTTAAGTCTTGTTCTCGCCTCAAAACACTGAAACTAGAACTACCATATGATCCTGCAAATCCACTCCAATTATACATCCAGAAAAAAACAAAAAGTACTAATTTAAAAAGATACATGCATAAATGAGAAAGTTGGGATTAACATCTGCACACTACTATATCTGAAACAGATAATCAATAAGGACCCACTGGTTCCTTATAGCACAGGGAACTCTACCCAGTACTCTGTAACAACCTCCGTGAGAAAAGAATCTGAAAAACAATAGATACATGTACACCTGCATCACTTTGCTGTACACCCGAAAGTAACACAACACTGTAAATCAACTATACTTCAATATAAAGATTGTTTTTAAAAAGCATCGAAACTAAGAAAAAGGGAAGAATACATATGAGCTTCACTTGTTTTCAGGTCAATTAAAAAAAAGATACCTGCATCTCATTGTTCATAGCAACACTGTTTACAGTGGGAAAGATATGGAAGCAATCCAAATGTCCATCAAGGGACTAACGGATAAAGAAGATGTTGTGTACACACACACACACACACACACACAACGAAATACTACTCACCATAAAAAAGAATGAAATCTTGCCACTGCAACAACATGAATGGATGTGGAGGTTATTATACTTAGTAAAGTTAAGTCAGACAGAAAAAGACAAATACTGTATGATATTACATATATAAAAACTAAAACGAATATATTTAGCAAAACAGAAACAGACTCACAGATATAGATAACAAACTCGTGGTTATCAGTGGGGAGAGGGAAAGCAGGAGGGGCAAGATAAGGTTATGGGATTAAGAGATACCAACTACTAAGTATAAAATAGGCAACAATGATATATTATTGCATGGGGAGTGACAGCCATTATTCTGTAATAACTTTTAATGGGGTATAATCTATCATAATACTGAATCACTACGTTCACTTTCATGTCATACCTGAAAACTAATATAATGTTGTAAATCAACCATATTAAAAAACTACCACTTTGAAGTGAATGTTGAAGTGTGAGTGACCCAAGTGTAACTGGACACAACTCACTCTCCTGAAAAAGTCACCTGAAATCTGCTGTCTGCTCACCCACATCCACTTAACCCCAAGTGACCTCTCTCATATCCAGGTAAACCAATCATGGTGATTACATTAACGTAATCAATACTCCTTTTGCCTACAAAGTACAAACATCAATTACAAATATGATCAATCTAATGGTTTATTTTATATATCTTATTCTCAAACTCTGAAGTTCAGAGAGTGAACTCTTAGTTTCCTTGGTCAGAGATGCCTCTTAACTCAGGAGACAAATCCTGAATCCAGGTTCTAGTGGCAGTCAGGGTGCTTCACCAAGGGTCCTTGAATGTTCTCCAGGAATATGTTCCTCTCAATCGTGGTGTGCACAAATGGCTTCTTAAAAAGAGACCTATGATTCCCTCCACAGGTCTGTCTAATGCATGAAGTGAAGTCGCTCAGTCGTGTCCGACTCTTTGCGACCCCATGGACTGTAGCCTACCAGGCTCCTCCCTCCATGGGATTCTCCAGGCAAGAGTACTGGAGTGGGTTGCCATTCCTGTCTCCAGGGGATCTTCCCGACCCAGGGATCGAACCCAGGTCTCCCGCATTCCAGGCAGACGCTTTAACCTCGGAGCCACCAGGGAAGCCCTGTCTAATGCATAGTACCCTGCAAACACTGAATCTCATGAAATGACCCTAGGGGAAAAATAGACGACTAGAAGGTGCGGTTAACATTTATCGAGAAGTTTATCCGATGTCAGGCGCTCGACGTACACGATCTCGTTTTAATACACACACACACACACAAACAAACTCAGGAGGCAGGTACTGTTTCTAGCCTCCTTAAGGGGATGGAAAATCAGGCCTGAGTGTTTAACTCACACAAGATCGGCATGGCCAACTCAGAATTGAAACCTTGGCTGTCGTGTGCTCCTAACCACTACTCTGGACCTAAACCCAATGTAGTGTTCTGGCTAGAACAGTGAATTAATGTATAGGTCTAAAATATTAAAGCTAAAGCTGCGGACGGTGGGGGAGGGGGCAAGACCGACTGGACGCGCGGTAGAAAATAGGGCACCGGCACCCCAAGAACAGGGCACTGACTCACATTAGTATAGCCGCCAAACTGAACTGACAAGCATCCACCACTCATAAAGTTCAAAGGAATCCAGTCACCCCACCGCCGAGCCACCCGCTCCGACCCGCAGGTGTTCACAACGCCAGGATTCTGGGGTCAACGAGCCGGGCACCCACCCTCGAGTTCAGCCAGGGCCCGGACTGCCTCGCCCCGGGCCCGCGCCACTCACCCGCGGACACCCGGCCCCTCGCGGCCTCCCGCCCCGGCGCTGCGGCCTAGGCCGGCGCTGCCCAGCGGGGCTCCAGATCGCCCCTCTCCCCGGCTCAAGGACCAGCACTGACCGTTGTATGACTTCCCCTCGTCCGCCATGGCACAGCTAGAAGCAGGGGCGGGCTGCGTCGCGGGCCGCTACTTAGCCAAACGTCCGAATGCCAAGGCGCTCCAGGTCGAAGTGCTCCTACGCCGGCTACCACCGCGTTTATAAGGAGACCGCGTCGCGCGCTGCCGACGTCCCACGATCATAGGCGGAGCCACTGGGAAACGCGCGTGCGCATTCGACCAGCAGAGACACTGGGGCGGGGCTTGGGGCCGACGCTCCGCCCAGTACTGGTTAGTTTACTGATCCCCCTGATTAGTACTCGCACCTGCCCTCTGCTTTCATCGTCCGCCGGCAGGCACCTCCAAAGTTGGTGCTGAAGCAGAGATGGCCACTGCATCCCAGGGTTCAAACTGAAAAAGGGAAGGAAGGCCACAAGAAGGGCATCTGAGGAATGGGAGATCAGTGCCTTGGAGTGACCGCTTCAAGACCCCTAGGAGGATCCAGCCTGGGCTTAAGTCTCAGCTCAGCCCTTTGCCTTCTACAGATCTATGCCTTGCTTTCCTTGCCTATAAAATGAAATAGAAAACTAGAAGGTAAGCTCCAAGACAGCAAGGAGTTGACTAATGCATGGCTTTTTTTTTCTCTCCAGCACCTGGCTCAGTACCATACCTAGCGTGTACCAGGAACTCAGCAAATACTATGAAATAAATTTCCAATCTATGCAACCCTCCCTCAAATAGTTGCGGAGTCAAATGAGAAAAACTGCATTTGTCAGGCTTCGATCGTCTTCACAGATCGCCCCAACCACCATCGATGTGCTGTGCTTAAACCCACATGGTGGGTCAACTAAAGTTAAGACGCAAGCAAGAGCACCCCCTGAAAACAGGTCAAACGGAGAGAAAATGCCAGGGCTAAGAAAGGCCAGGGCTCTCCTAGATAACTACCACCCCCAACCCCAAGGTACTACAGCCAGCCCAATGTGTGACTGTTGTCACTATAGCTTGAGCTTCCTTTGGGGTGTATGAAATGGGGGTACTCCAGTGACCTCAGAATGATGTGGTTGTGGGTCCTGGTAAAGACTGACAAGCATATTGACCTTCCTGGAGGGTAGGTATTCCAGGCAGATCTCTACTTCATTCTCCTGTGATTGGCTTGAATTGGTGAGGGGCTTCAACAGGGGATCAAGAGCCTCAGCTGGAGCTGGGAACAAATTCTTCACCTTTCACTCCTGGCAGCAGGCATAACTCCTGCTTCATCCAGCCCAAGGAAAATGGTGGGACTGGAAGATGCAGATGAAACAGGTCCAAATACTTCTGGAGATGGTCCTGGAAGTTACCACTAATCAGAGAATCACTCTGGGATCGTGTACCCTGCTTTGAAGGGAATTTTCCATGATAATTAAGTACTGCTGCACTTGGTTAGGCCCGCTGGAAGCAGCTGTATACATGGAGCCCAAAGCCTGGCCCCTCAGGGTCATCAGTCCAGCCCTTTCAGTTGTAATACTGGGCAGCAGGCTCCCTCCATTTCTGCCTAGGCCCTTCTTCGGCGCTCCCACCCAGAAATGACGACATGGCTAGTGAGGCTGACAGTCTTGCTGTAATTGGGAGAAAACGGGCTGCAGCACGTTTGGCAGATTGAGAGTCATCTGCAGCCAAAGTTGGGGTTGTGCAGGCCGCCGAGGGGCTCAGGGCCCCCTGCCTCATGTGGTGAAGAGAGGAAGAAGAGGTCAAATTCTAACCCAGATGGGAAAGTTGGTCCCTGGGGCAGTTTCACTTCCTCTCCTTGCTCTCAAGAATGTGGGGAAAGGCATCATCTCCCCTTGCTGCCAAAGTTCCCTTTGCGACAGGCTGGGGAGGGTTTATAAAAATCTCCTGGTAGAGACAATCTCCCCGACGAGCCCCTCAGTTGGCCTCTGCTCCTTTCCAGCCACTTCACAGCAGAGTCCAAATCCAGAACCGTGTGTGTTTCATGGGCTGGAGGGTGGTGAGGGGAGGGCTGGGTGGCCAGAGGCAAGGAGTGGGGGACCGAGGGCAGTGGTCATTCTTAGCAGTTCCAAGGAAACGGGGCCCTTCTCCCAAGCACCCTGCACAGGCTCAGTGGCAGCTCTGGCCACCTGCTCTCCCATAAGGGTTCCAAACCCCCACGGAGTGCCTCAGAGTGGAGAGGGTTCAGGCAAGGAAGACCACAAAGATGATGAAGAAGACAATGAGGATGAGGAAGATTTTGACCATGAGCCACCGGTTGGATGTGACCGACTGGAAGTACTTGAGGATCTCTGAGTGGGCGGCCTCCACGTCCAGCTGGGCTCCCAGCACATTCTCGTCGATCCTGAGGATAGGTTCGGGAGGAGGGGAAAGAGAAGGATGTTGGATTAAAAAGAATGCTGTTGAACTGTATTTTTTATGCATGTATATATTCTTGCCTAAAAAATCCCCTGGATAGAGGAGTCTGGTGGGCTATAGTCCATAGGTCCCACAGAGTCAGATACAACTGAAGTAATTCAGCATGAACACATAGAGGAAAAAGCTCTGGAAGGGTAATATAAACAAGTCTTGTCTCAGCAACTTATTAGCTAATGAACCTAAGCCACTCATGTATCCTCAAGTCTCATTTTCCTCAACTGCAAAGGAAGAAAAAAACGATAACACAAATCCTAGGTTTCTTGTCAGGCTTAAATGAGTTATATAAAGTGCCCAACCCATACTAAGAGAATCCAAAACGTCTATATAATTTTTTGCTCATCGGTATTTACTGATTTTTGTCTAATTAACGGTGTGTGCTCAGTTGTGTTTAACTCTTTGCAACCTCATGGACTGAAGCCAGCCAGTCTCCTCTGTCCAGGGGATCTTCCAGGCAGCAATACTGGAGCCCATTGCCATTTCCTTCTCCATGGGATCTCCTCAACCCAGGGCTTGAACCTGTGTCTCTTGCGTCTCCTGCATGGGCAGGCCACTAGGGCCACCTGGGAAGCCTCTAATAAACAGTACTGATTTGCAATAAGGGGGTCACAGAAAATCATGGTCAGGAAACCCTCATTCTAAGTGAGAAAAGAACCTGATGATATGGACAGAAAGTCAAGGGATGAGAAAAGCCCTATATTAGAACATGTCTCTCAGGGTATAGAGAAGCCCTCAGAAGAAGGGCAATCGCTTGAGACATTGCTGAGGAAAATCAAACATTTCCCAGCTGATCTGCATATACAATCCTAAAAATCAAATATAAACTTAGGTCTTTGCAAAGGGAGTTGCTGGGAGCAGGGACCTTTGGGAGCTGTGAGGTCAGAAAAGTTGGTGGAGCCTGGTAATCAAGGAAGAAAGTGAGAGAAAAGGCTGGGCCAGTGGCTGCAAGCCCAAGGTCCTGGCAAGGTGGTCAGGTGTATGACAACCTAATCTCTGTCCAAATACAGAAGCCTGGATTCTACATGACTCCCTATTTATGTCAGAGAGGCTAAAGTCTCAGGTTCCCTAGTTTCTGGTATAATTACATTTCTCAGTGTGGATGCACTGTCATCTCATGCCCAATAAAGCTCATTCATATTGGCAATTATAATGGCTTCACTTAACAAAAATGGAGGAACAACGAATGCAATCTGGCATATAAAAGATTTTAAATGGGAGTCCGTGAATGAAAACTAGTACAAGGGAAGAAGTTACTATCACTCAATAGTAATTTTAAAGAGAGGAAGTTCCTTCTTTATGGAAAAATATAAGCTAATTAATGTAGAAGGAATGAGCAAATTAGAAAATGACCATTTTGCCACACACACTCTCAAACGAATCAGGCAAGGATCACCAGCAGGCCGATACAGAGATAACCTCACCAAGTGCCTCCTGATGTGATCACCTACACAGCCAGCCAAAAGCACTGAACTTAATCATAGGGACAAACAGTGCACAGGGGACTCAAAGTGTCCTCCATGATGACTTAAGTCTGAGTGTCACCACCTTGAACAAGAGACCAAACAGGTATCTCCAATAAAGAGGACCTCATCAAGTGTCCACTGATATGACTGCCTACAGGGATGGCCCAAACTACTGAACTTAAATTTAATCAGAGGGACAAACATCGGACAAACACACGTGTATGACTTTGTATAAGAGGCACTGGTCTCAAAAAAAAAAAGTAAATTATCACACACACTAAAAAAGGCAGACTAAAGAGACACAACAGTTGAATGTATGAATGTTGTCTAAATCTTAAATTGAAAGGAAAAGGCTAATTTTTTTTTCGAAGAGTTGGGGAAATTTGAGTATGGATTGATTATTGGGTTGTGTTGGAGAAGTGTTCAATTTCTTAGGTTTGATAATGATATTGAGGCTGTTCAGGAGAAATACTTATTCTTGGCAGATGCTTGCTGAAGTATCTGGGGATAACACATGATGTTTGAAAAAAACTGTCATGAAGTTTGCACCTACTTTTTTTTTTTACATACACACAGCTTTGTTTATTTATTTATTGTTCTTTATTTATTTTAAAATATTTGGCTGCACCAGGTCTTAGTTTAGGCATGCAGGATCTCTTAGTTGCAGCATGTGGGATCTAGTTCCCTGACGAGGGATTGAATCCAGGCCCCCTGCACTGGGAGTGCAGAGGCTTAGCCATTGAACCACCAGGGAAGTGCCTATTTATTTTTAATTGGAGGATAATTACTTTACAGTGTTGTTGTGGTTTCTGCTGTATATCAACATGAATCAACCAAAGATAAACACACGTCCCCTCCTTCTTGAACTTCCCTCTGGTCCCCGACCCTGCACCTACTTTTAAATGATTCAGGGAAAAAAAAAAAAAGGTGAGAGGAAGTAAATGTGATAAAAAGTCAACAGTTGGTGAATCTAGGTGAATCATTATAGATGTCCCTTCTGCTATCCTCCCAACTTTTCTATTGTTTGAAATTTTTTAATCTACAAGTTGGAGGGAAAAGGAAAATGACCGAGTAACACAAGGAACTCTAGTAGATCAGTATCGTTTTTTATACCTTAGAAAAAATAAGAATCACCTATTAAGCATCTCAAAAATACAAGTTCTTCTTTTTTTTTTTTTGCCGTGCTGAGTAGCTTTTGCAATCTTAGTTCCCCATGCAGGGATCAAACTTGGGCCCACAGCAGTGAAAGCACTGGGTCTTAATCACTGGACCACCAGGAACCTCAAAAATGCAAATTCTGGAAATTCCCTGGTAGTCCAGTGGTTAGGACTCAAGGGCTTTCATTTCGAGGTTGGATCTCTAGTCAGGGAACTAAGATCCCAGAACCTGAGCAGCAAAGCCAGGGGGGAAAAAAAGGCAAATTCTTAGGTCTCACATTCTACGGTGGGGCCCAGGAGACTACAGGTGGAGAAAGTGAAAGTCAGCTGTGTCTGACTCTTCTCGACTTCATGGACTATATGGTCCATGGAATTCTCCAGGCCAGAATACTGCAGTGGGTATCCTTTCCCTTCTCCAGGGTATCTTCCCAACCCAAGGATCGAACCCAGGACTCCCACATTGCAGGCAGATTCTTTACTAGCTGAGCCACAAGGGAAGCCCAAGAATACTGGAGTGGGTAGCCTATCCCTTCCCCAGCTGATCTTCCCTACCGAGGAATCAAACCAGGTCTCCTGCAAGAAATCTGGAATAAATCAGTGGTTTCTCAGGAGAGTGCTAAAATCCAGATCCACTGGCATTTGCAGGAAGCAAACACAAGAGTATCTGTGTCTATTTTAAGAATATCATCCTTTCAGAATTTAAATTTCTTGTTCATATCATTGTCCACAAATTTTCTCTCCCTTGTTATTTTCCTTTTATGTTTCAATCTACTGCTGGATTGCTTCTGATCCACTCAACGGAATCTGCTGGCACTGATCCAGTTAATCCAAGCCCCCTGATGCAAATAACACCTGAGGATCCTTAATTCACATTTCTTTCTCAGGGGCACCAAGAAATAACCACTCCTTCCTCCCTAAAATTCTTTCCACCTCAGCTTCTAAGGACATATTTCTTTGCTTTTTTCTCTCATCTCCCTAAAACCTCAGTCTCTTGGACAGATTTTTTCCTTCACCAGGTATACCTGGAATCCATGGGGATCTATTCGGGCCTTATTTTCACTTTGCCCATTGTCTCTGGATGGTCTCATTTACCTCCATGGTTTCACCAAGAAGCTGCTGAATCCTACATCCTTTATCTCTAGCTTAGCCCTCTCTTTTCCGAGCATCAAACCATGCCTCTTGGCTGTCCCTTGAAGTGTGAGCTCGCTCGAGATGTCCAGAACTAATCTCATTCTCTGCACTCAGCACCGGTTCACTGCCTCCTGTGTTCTCTCCCCACCCCCAGATCCAGGAGGACTAGCTCACAGCAGCAACAACTAATGTTTGCTAAACCAAAGAACAAATAACTACTAACACTGAAAAATACTTACGACACTCTTTCAAGGAAGATTAGTTGTCAGGTTGTATATACACTGTAATTCTACTTTTCTGTTTGTTTATAAAAGGCTTTCAGGGACTTCCCTAGGGGTCCAGTGGCTAAGAATCCATCTTCCAGGGGATCCCCTGATGTCCAGTGGTTAGAACTCTGTGCTGTCAGTGCCAAGGACTCTGGTTCTGTCACTGATTGGGAAACTACAATCCCACACGCTCCAGACTGGAGACCTGGATTCAGTCCCTGGGACAGGAAGATCCCCTGGAAGAGGGAATGGCAACCCACTCCAGTATTCTGCCTGGAGAATCCCATGGACAGAGGAGCCTGGAGGGCTACAGTCCATGGGGTCACAAGGAGTTGGAGATGACTGAGCGACTAGCACTATCATTTTCACTTCATGGGGTGATTAAGCCAGCACATCTCAACTACTGAGCCCCCAAATCTAAACGAAAGATCCTGTCTGCTGCAATGAAGACCCAAAGCAGCCAAAACTAAATAAATAAATAAATTAAAAAAAAAAAAAAAAAGGCTTTCAGGTTTTTGTTTTTTTTGCCGAGCTTCTCCGATGGCTCATCGGTAAAGAATCTGCCCAAAATGCAGGTAGAAGATGCAGGAGATGCTGGTTGGATTCCTGGGTTGGGAAGATACCCTGGAGGAGGAAATGGCAACCCACTCCAGTATTCTTGCCCAGAAAATCCCATGGACAGAGGAGCCTGGTGGGCTACAGTCCAAAGGGTCAAAGAGAGTCAGACATGACTGACTGAGAGCATGTACACACACACACACACACACACACACACACACGTGGGGGACAGACATGGACACACACCCACACATACCCACGGAAGATCTTAGTACATACACACACACACCACCCCCCACACAACCATGGAGGATCTTAGTTCCCAAACCAGAGACCAAATCCAATGGGAAGTTTGGAGTCCTAAGCCACTGGACTGCCAGGGAAGCCCCTAACTCTAACAATTTTAACCATATACATTGGGGAAAGAATACAAACATCTTTTACAAACCTGATTCTTTGAATCTATAATATTTTAATATTCAAAATACATTGTCACCTGAAGAGCTCTAGTGTTTATGGCCTAACTCAGCAAGGGATTCCCTAGATCTCAGGTGAACCAGGTAAGACTCAGTCAATCTTCCTGATTCTAGGACCAAGAGAGCTGTCTTCACAGAGCTTTTAAATTGCCCAGTTGAATATGTGAGGCTGCTTGATGGATCAGTGTTGGGAAATCCGCTTTACACAGAAGGAGGTGTTCACCCAGTTTCACCGGATCAACACCCACGAGTAAAAGCGCCCTGCTGGTGCTGTGGGGCAGTGAAGAGCCACCGGACCGGCGCTGCCTGAAGGCCTCGGAGCAAGTGGGCGGGCGGGTGTCAACCTGCGGATTGCTCAAAACGCCCACACCTTCGCTTCTTGAGGTCCTCTGCTAATAGCCTTTCTTCTTGCCAAACTGAGAACACTGAAGTAGCCTGAAGAACTCGGCAAGGTGAAAAAACAGGTTCCTGGCCTCACACTTGGAGATTCTGACTCCACAGATGTGAGTGCAGTGGACTTCCAGGAACCTTCATATTTTTTTTTAAGAGGAAAAAATATACATTTATAATTAGGTATAGATGATTTAAGATACTACATTAGTTTCAGGTGTAAAACAAAATTTTTATAGGTTATACTGCATTTAAAGTTATTATAGGAACTTCCCTGGTGGTTAGGACTTTGCCTTCCAACACAGGGGGTGTGGGTTTGATCCCTGGTCAGAGAGCTAAGACCCCACGTGCTTAGTGGCCAAAAAACAAAACATAAGACAAAAGCAATACTGAAAGAAATTCAGTAAAGTTAAAAAAGTTATTATAAAATGTTGGCTATATTCCCAGTGCTGTAAAATACATTCTTGTCATTTATTTTATATATAATTTTTCTCTTAAACCCCTCCCCCATCCTGCCTCTCTCCGTTCCCTCTCCCCATCAGTAACCACTAGTTTGTTCTCTATATGAATCTGCTTCTATTTTGTTATATTCATTCATTTTTTTCCTCTTCATTTTTAAAACTGATGCTGATTTAAAATATTATATGTTTGAGATGTACCACACAGTGAGTCACAATTTTTAAAGGTTATACTCCATTTCGGAGAAGGCGATGGCACCCCACTCCAGAACTCTTGCCTGGTAGGCCACAGTCCATGAGGTCGCTAAGAGTCGGACACAACTGAGCAACTTCGCTTTCACTTTTCACTTTCTTGCATTGGAGAAGGAAATGGCAACCCACTCCAGTGTTCTTGCCTGGAGAATCCCAGGGACGGGGGAGCCTGGTGGGCTGCCATCTATGGGGTCACACAGAGTCAGACACGACTGAAGTGACTTAGCAGCAGCAGCAGCAGCATACTCCATTTACCAATATTATAAAATATTGGTTATATTCCCTAAACTGTACAATATATTCTAGTAGCTTATTTATTTTATACAGAGTAGCCTGTACTTCTTAATCCCTTACCCCCATGGTGCCCCTCCCCACTGTCAAACACTAAATTGTTCCTTATATCTGAGTCAGTTTCTTTTTTGTCATATTTACTAATTTGTCTTATTTTTCAGATTCCACATTTAGTGATTATCATACAGTATTTGTCTTCCTCTGACTTATTTCACTAAGCCTATTACACTCCAAATCTATTCACTGTTGTAACAGTTGTTGCAAATGGCAACATTTCTTTCTTTTTTATGGTTCAGAGTATTCCATTGTATACACCTACCACATTTCCTTATCCATTCATCAGTTGATGGATACTTAGAATGCTTCTGTATCTTGGCTATTCTAAATAGTGCTGCTGTGAACACTGGGGTGAATGTATCTTTTCAAACTAGTGTTTTCATTTTCTTTGGATATATACCCAGGAGTGGAATTGTTGGACAATAGGGTTGTTCTATTTTTACTTTTTTGAGGAACCTCCCTACTGTTTTACACCGTGGCCGCACCAACTTACATTCCCACCAACAGTGCACAAGGGTTCCCTTTTCTTCATTACCCTTGCTACAGTTTATTGGTGGTCTTTTTGATGATAGCCACTCTGACAGGTATGAGGTGATGTCTTATTGTAGTTCTGATTTGCATATCTCTAATGATTAATGATGTTAAGCATCTTTTTGGGTGCCGGCTAGCCATCTGTATGTTTTCTGTGGAAACATATCCATTCAAGTCTTCTGCTCTTTTTCTTTTTGGCCGCCCTATGCGGCATGCGGGATCCCAGTTCCCCAATCAGGGATTGAACTATACCTTCTGCCTTGGAGTGTGAAGTCTTAACCACTTGAGTGCCAGGGAAGTCCCTCTGCTCCTTTGTTTAATCAGGTTGCTTGATTTTTTAATGTTGAGGTGCATGAGCTATTTATACATTTTGTATGTTAACCCATTAGTTGTATTATTTGCAAATATATTCTCCCAGTCAGTAGGCTATCTTTTTGTTTTGTCAATGGTTTTCTTCGCTGTGCAAAACTTTGATTAGATCCCATTTGTTTACTTTTGGTTTTGTTTGCTTTAGGATATGGATGCAAAAAAATATTGCTATGATTTATGTCAAAGAGTATTCTGCCTGTGTTTTCTTCTAGGAATTTTCATAGCTTCTGGCCTTACATTTAGGTCTTTAATCCACTTCAAGTTTACTTTTTTTGTTGACACACCTTGTGGCTTCTAGACCTTAGTTCCCTGACCAGGGATCAAACCCCAGCCCCGGCAGTATAAGCGCAGAGTCCTAACTGCTAGACCACCAGGGAATTTCCACACTTGGAGTTTACTTTATGGTGTGAGAAAAATGCTCTAATTTCATTCCTTTACGTGCAGCTATCCAGTCTCCTCAGGACTACTTATTAAAGAGACTGTCTCTTTAATGGTATATTCGTACTTCCTTTGTCATTGATTCACTGACCAGAGTATGTGCATTTATTTCTGGGCTCTCATTCTGTTTCATTGATGTCTGTTTTGTTTCACAGTGTGTGTTCAGTTGCATTTGACTCTTTGTGACCCTGTGGACTGTAGCCCGACAGGCTCCTCTGTCTAGGGGATTTTCCAGGCAAGAATACTGGAGTGGGTTGCCATTTCCTCCTTCAGGGGATCTTCTCAAGCCAGGGGTCCCACCGGCATCTCATTTGCCTCCTGCATTGTAGGTGGATTCTTTACCACGGTGGCACTGGGGAAGCCCATTTTCGTTTCAGTACCATACCATACTGTTCTAATAGTAATCAAAGTTTCAGCAGTAGCTTTGTAGTGCAATCTGAAGACAGGGAGCATGATACCTCAAGCTCTGTTCTTTCTCAAGACTGTTTTGGATACTGTTGAGTCTTTTGTGTTTCCATACAAATTTTAAAATGACTTGCTCTAGTCTATGAAAAAATGCCATTAGTATTTTGATAGGGATTGCACTGAATCTGTAGATTGCCTTGAGTAGTATGGTCATTTTAATGATACTAATTCTTCCAATCCAAGAACATGGTGCATCATTTCTATCTATTTGTGTCCTCTTCAGTTTCTTTCATCGGTGTCTTACAGTTTTCCAAGTACTGTCCTTTTACTGCGTTATATTTATTCCTTAGTATTCTCTTTGATGTGACTGTAAATGAGTTTCTTTCATTTCTCTGATAGTTTGTTGCTAGCAGATAAAAATGAAACAGATTTCTGTGAATTACTTTTGTATCCTTCAATTTTACTAAATTTATTGATGAGCTCTTTTTGGATTTTCTATGTATGGAATCATGTCATCTGCAAACAGTGACAGTTTTAGTTCTTCCTTTAAAATCTGGATTCCTTTCATTTCTTTTTCTTCTTCTGATTGCTGTGGCTGGAACTTCCAATACTATGTTGGGTAATATAATGTTGAGAATGAGCATTCTTGTAGCTAATTTCAAGGAAATGGTTTCAGCTTTTCACCACTGAGTATGGTGTTAACTGTGGGCTTATCATATATGGCCTTTGTTATGTTGAAGTATGTTCCTTCTATGCCCACTTTGTGTAGTTTTTTTTTTTTTTTTAATCATAAATGGATGTTGAACTTTGTCAAAATCTTGTATTTGCTTCTACTGCAATGATCATATATTTTTCTTCAATTTATTTAATGTAGTATATATCGCATTGATGGATTTGTAGATATTGAAAATCCCTGCATCACTGGAATAAATATTCCCACTTGATCATGGTACATGTTTTTAATGCATTGTTGGATTCAGTCTGCTAATATGTTGAGGATTTTTGCATCTATGTTTTATCAGTGATACCAGCCTGTAAATTTATTTTTTGTGATATCTTTGGTTTGATATCAGGGTGATGCTGGGTTTGTAGAATGAGTTTAGAATCATTTCCTCCTCTGCAGTGTTTTGACATAATTTGAAAAGGATAGGTATTAACTCTTCTCTAAACATTTGGTAGAATTCACCTGTGAAGCCATCTGGTCCTGGACTTCTGTTGGAAGTTTTTAAAAATTACTGATTCAGGACTTCCCTGGTGGCCCAGTGGAAAGAATCTACCTGCCAATGCAGGGGATATGGGTTCAATCCCTGGTCTGGGAAAATTTCACATGCTGGAGGGCAACTAAGCCAGTGTACCACAACTACTGGAGCCTGCAGCCTCTAGAGCCCATGCTCTACAACAAGAAAATCACTGCAATGAGAAGCCTTCACACTGCAAAGAGAAAGTAGCCCCTGCTTGCCACAACCAGAGAAAGCCCACCCACAGCAATGATGACCCAGCACAGCCAAAACTAAGCAAATAAAAATTTAAAAAATTACTGATTCAATTTCATTACTGATAATATCTGTTCATATCTTCTATTTCTTCCTAGTTCATCTTGGGAGATTAAACATATCTAGGAATTTGTCCATTGCTTCTAGGTTGTCCATGTTATTTGCATATAGTTTTCCATAGTAAACTCTTTTGATCCTTTGTATTTCTGTAGATCAGTTATAATTCTTCCTTTTTCATTTCTGATTTTTATTGTCTTAGGCCCTCTTTTTTTTCTTCTTGGGTTAAGTCTGGCTAAAGGTTTATCAATCTTGTCTATCTCTTCTTAGTTTCATTGATCTTTTCTATTTTTTTTGTCTTTATTTCACTTATTTCTGCTCTAATTTTTATTACTTCTTTCTCTACTAACTTTGTTCTTTTTCTAGTTCCTTCAGGTGTAAGCATAGGTTGTTTAGTTGAGATTTTTATTTCCTGAAGCAGACTTCTACTGCTATAAACATCCTTCTTAGAACTGCTGTTGTAGGAAGTCCCACATATTTTGGATTGTTTTCATTTTCATTTGTCTCCAAGTAATTTTTATTTCTCTTTTCATTTCGTCAGTGATCCACTGTTTGTTTAGCAACATATTTTTTAGCCTCCACTTGTTTGTGTTTTTTGCAGTTTTCTTCTTATAGCTGATTTCTTCTTCTTCTTTTTTTTTAGTTGATTTCCACTCTTACAGCACTGTGGCTGGAAAAGATGCTTGCTATGATTTCAATTTTATTAAATTTACTAAGACTTGTTTTGTGTCCTATCACAACCCACTCCAGTATTCTTGCCTGGAGAATCCATGGACAGAGGAGCATGGCAAGCTACAGTCCATAGGGTCACAAAGAGTCAGACATGACTGAAGAGACTTAGTACACATGTACATTTTGTGGCCTAGCATGTAGTATGTCCTGGAAAATGTTCCATATGCACTTGAAAAGAATTTGTATTCTGCTGCTTTTGGAGAATTGTTCTCTATATTTAAGGCCAGTGCCTAAATGACACATTATTGACTTCTTATCTGATGTGTCCATTAATAGAAGGAAATGGCAATCCACTCCAGGACTATTGCCTGGAAAATCCCATGGACAGAGGAGCCTGGTAGGCTACAGTCCATGGGGTCGAAAAGAGTTGGACACCACTGAGCGACTTCACTCACTCATTCACTATTCAATTCCTCCCTTTATGTCAGTTTCTCTCTTTATGTCTGTTAATATTTCCTTTACATATTCAGGTGTTCTTATCTCTGGAGCCACGGGACTACCAGGAAAGTCTCCCCTTGCTGCTTTTACTATTCTCTCTTTGTCTTTAATTTTTGCCATTTTAATTACAGTGTGTCTTGTTGTGGTCTTCTTTGGAGTTGATCCTGTTTGGGACTCTCTGGGCTTCCTGGACATGGATGTCTATTCCTTTTTCCAGGTCAGGAAAACTTTCAGCAAGTATATCTCTAAATATGCTCTCTGTCTCTTTTTCCCTCCTCTGGAACCCCTACAATGCAGATGTTAGCACACTTGATGCCCTGGAAATCTCTTAAACTGTGTTCACTTTTTTTTTCTTCTTAGCTTCAGTGATTTCTACTACTCTATCTTCCAACTCACTGGAAGATATTCGATAGAATGCGATAGAATTCCTCTATGTCATTTAATCTACTGTTGATTTCTTCTAGTGTATTTTTCATTTCAGTTATGTTCATCTGTTTGGTTTTTCTTTGTACCTTCTAACTCTTTGTTAAACTTCTGTGTTCATCCATTCTTCTCTGGAGTTCTTTCATCTTTATGATCATTACCTTGAACTCTATCAGGGAGTTCACCGATATCCACTTCACTTAGTTTTTCTTCTGGGGTCTTGTCCCTTTGATTGGAACAAGCTCCTCTGTAACCTCAATTTGTCTAATTTGCTGTTTCTATTTCCATGTATCTGGCAGGTTGGTCGTTTCTTGACCTTAGAGAAATGGCCTTTTGTAGGAGCTGTCCTGTGCATCCTATCTCCTGATTACCAGAGCTGTATGCTCCAGGGCTGCCCCGTATTGCGTGGGCCCCTCTGTTGTGATGGGGATGACTACGCGTAGGTGGTCCAGTAGGTGTGGCTGGCCCCTGGTCTGGTTAGCTGCCAGGCCCTGCCTTATGCAGAGGCTGCCAGTCACTGGCTGGCAAGATACTCAGTTTTTATAAGCTCTATAGGGGGTTCCTATGAACATCCAGCTTTGGCAACCAATGGTTAAAAGGATGTTTATTTATTCAACTAGTAGGTGTTGAGCACCAGCCATTGATACAGTGCTGAGTTCAATTATCTTGGTCCCTCCCCTCAGGGGGGAGCAGAAAATGTCCACTTTCCCAGCTATCACTGCTGCTGCTGCTGCTGCCAAGTCGATTCAGTCGTGTCCAATTCTGTGCGACTCCATAGATGGCAGCCCAACAGGCTCCCCCATCCCTGGGATTCTCCAGGCAAGAACACTGGAGTGGGTTGCCATTTCCTTCTCCAATGCATGAAAGTGAAAAGTGAAAGTGAAGTCGATCAGTCGTGTCCGACTCTTAGCGACCCCATGGACTACAGGCTACCAGGCTCCTCCATCCATGGGATTTTCCAGGGAAAAGTACTGGAGTGGGGTGCCATTGCCTTCTCCACCCAGCTATCACTAGCTTCTCTTAAATTCAAGTCTTCTACTTATGCACTGGCTCCCCACTTCCTCTCACCTGCTCCAGGACATAAACTTTTAAGAGTTCTTCCCCCTTCCTGTTATAATATCAATTTTTATTTCTCTGTTGGATCATTCCCAATACAATACATACAAACATTTATTTTTTCCCATTCTTTAAAAAAAAACAAAACAAAAATCTCTTGTCTTTCACTGGACAAACTGGGAACAATCTGAACACTGAAAATAATCATTATCCTAACTAATTGTAATACAAAACATAAATAAAAACCTTAAGTCCATAATGATACTCAAAAACAAGGAAGAATTAAAACAAGAATTAAAACCTCCTTAGCCTCTATGTTGGCACCTGCTCCACAAACTACTTACTCTGAAAATACAGGAAAATAATTAAGGTTTTATCCAGCCTGATTAAGGTGAACTTCAGCTCATGCAGTTAATAAAGAAAAGCTTTTGTTTATAGGAAAAAAATGCACCTGAATTAGATAAATTGATTCAGACCAGACAAGCATCATAACTGGCTCCTAAAAACAGGTTAAAGGGTCTTGGGGAACAAGATATCCAATAAATCATTTGCTGACTACAAAGAAGAAATATACTCTAAAAACAGAGATCATTTATTATCACCTTAATCAAATGATCAAATTTGTTCTTGATAATGTAGGGACAGCTGACATTAAATGCATCTTAATAAGATGCAATTTGTTGAGATATATATATGTACATATATCTCAACAAAATATAGTTACAGTGGATTTTTTGGGGGAGCCGCTTTGCACAGCTTGTGGGATTTTAGTTCTTCCACCAGGGATCAAACCCAGGCCTTCAACAGTGAAAGCACAGAGTCCTAACCACTGAACCACCAAGAAATTCCTACAGTTGATTTACATATGTATACAAATATATATTCGTGGAAGAAGACAAAGAGGAGAAAAAATTTCGAAAGAAATAATGGTGAAATATTTCCTAAACTTTGTGAAAGACATAAATTTACAGATTCAGGAAGCTCAGAGAACCTCAAGCAGCATAAATTCAAAGGAAACCACATCTAGGTACATAAATGATCAACTGCTGAAAACCACAGAAAAGAAGAAAAAAAAATTGAAAAGCAGAAGCAGTCAGAGATTACATACAGAAGTTAGAATTACCACTGACTTCTCATTAGGAATGAAAGGCTAAAAGACAGTAGAATGATGTATTTAAAGCACTTTAAGCAGAAAAACTATTCTTCAAAAATGTGGGTGAAATAATGAAATTTTAGATAAAAGAATTTGTCATTAGTAGAGCTGCACTATAAAAAGTACTAAAGAGGACTTCTTTAGTGGTCTAGGGGTTAAGAATCTGTATGGCCTCCTTATGTAGGGAACACAGGTTCGACCCCTGGTCCAGGAAGATTCCCCATGCCTTGGGGCAACGAAGCCTGTGCTTGCAACTACTGAGCTCACAGGCTCTAAACCCTGAGACCCCAACTACTGAGCACAAGCACCCTAGAGCGCCAGGCTCTGCAACAAGAGCCTGAGCAGCACAATTAGAGAGCTCCCATTCAATGCAATCAGAGAAAGTCTGCACGCAGCAACAAAGACCCAGCAGAACCAAAAATAAAAATCAATTTTTAAAAAAGGTACTAAAGAAAATTCTCAAGGTTTAAGGGAAGTGATGCCAGATGGAAACTGGGTATTCAGGAAGAAATGAAGAGCAATGCAAAGAGTAAATATATGAGTAACACAAAAGACTACTTTTTCCTCTAATTTCTTTAAGATAAAAATTATACTGTGGTATTGTGGGATTTATAAACTTATGTAGATACAACAAATGTGACAACTAGAGCATAAAAGATGAAGGAGGGGGGTTGAAAAGTTCTCACATTTTCTATGAAGCAGACCGGGAAGAGCTAGGCTTGATAAAGGACAGAAATGGTATGGACCTAACAGAAGCAGAAGATATTAAGAAGAGGTGGCAAGAATACACAGAAGAACTGTACAAAAAAGATCTTCACGACCCAGATAATCACGACGGTGTGATCACTGACCTAGAGCCAGACATCCTGGAATGTGAAGTCAAGTGGGCCTTAGAAAGCATCACTATGAACAAAGCTAGTGGAGGTGATGGAATTCCAGTTGAGCTATTCCAAATCCTGAAAGACGATGCTGTGAACGTGCTGCACTCAATATGCCAGCAAATTTGGAAAACTCAGCAGTGGCCACAGGACTGGAAAAAGTCAGTTTTCATTCCAATCCCAAAGAAAGGCAGTACCAAAGAATGCTCAAACTACTGCACAATTGCACTCATCTCACACGCTAGTAAAGTAATGCTCAAAATTCTCCAAGCCAGGCTTCAGCAATATGTGAACCGTGAACTTCCTGATGTTCAAGCTGGTTTTAGAAAAGGCAGAGGAACCAGAGATCAAATTGCCAACATCCCCTGGATCATGGAAAAAGCAAGAGAGTTCCAGAAAAACATCTATTTCTGCTTTATTGACTATGCCAAAGCCTTTGACTGTGTGGATCACAATAAACTGTGGAAAATTCTTCAAGAGATGGGAATACCAGACCACCTGACCTGCCTCTTGAGAAATCTGTATGCAGGTCAGGAAGCAACAATTAGAACTGGACATGGAACAACAGACTGGTTCCAAATAGGAAAAGGAGTACGTCAAGGCTGTGTATTGTCACCCTGTTTATTTAACTTATATGCAGAGTACATCATGAGAAACGCTGGACTGGAAGAAACACTAGCTGGAATCAAGATTGCCGGGAGAAATATCAATAACCTCAGATATGCAGATGACACCACCCTTATGGCAGAAAGTGAAGAGGAACTAAAAAACCTCTTGATGAAAGTGAAAGAGGAGAGTGAAAAAGTTGGCTTAAAGCTCAACATTCAGAAAACTACGATCATGGCATCCGGTCCCATCACTTCATGGGAAATAGATGGGGAAACAGTGGAAACAGTGTCAGACTTTATTTTTTTGAGCTCCAAAATCACTGCAGATGGTGACTGAAGCCATGAAATTAAAAGACACTTACTCCTTGGAAGGAAAGTTATGACCAACCTAGATAGCATATTCAAAAGCAGAGACATTACTTTGCCAACAAAGGTCCATCTAGTCAAGGCTATGGTTTTTCCTGTGGTCATGTATGGATGTGAGAGTTGGACTGTGAAGAAGGCTGAGTGCCGAAGAATTGATGCTTTTGAACTGTGGTGTTGGAGAAGACTCTTGAGAGTCCCTTGGACTGCAAGGAGATCCAACCAGTCCACTCTGAAGGAGATCAGCCCTAGGATTTCTTTGGAAGGAATGATGCTAAAGCTGAAACTCCAGTACTTTGGCCACCTCATGAGAAGAGTTGACTCATTGGAAAAGACTCTGATGCTGGGAGGGATTGGGGGCAGGAGGAGAAGGGGACGACAGAGGATGAGATGGCTGGATGGCATCACTGACTCGATGGACATGAGTCTCAGTGAACTCCGGGAGTTGGTGTTGGACAGGGAGGCCTGCGTGCTGCGATTCATGGGGTCGCAAAGAGTCAGACACAACTGAGTGACTAATCTGATCTGATAATCCCTATAGCAACCACTAAAAAAAACAAACAAACCAATTACATATAGCTAAAATACCAACAAATTTATATGGATTTTCGCAACTGTTCAAGACAGAAAAGAAGGAGGAGGAACCAAAAAAAAAGAGAGAGAAGGGAAAAACAAAAAAACTGTAAAATGGTAGATCTAAATCGAACTTTAGCAAATATTACACTAAATATTAATGAACTAAACAGGCTAATTAAATTCTCAGCTCTCATCTTGCTTGGCCTCAAAGCAAAATCTGTCACAGCTGGTCATTCTTTCCCTGACTTACTTTCTCCTCCTGACTCCCAGGACATCATCTTCATTCATTTCTCCTCCTCTCTCACAAGCTGTGCTCCTGTTCAGTGTCCTCTCCTGGGATTGAGACTTGATTCCAGAAATAGCCTTTGGGACTCAGCGCTTGATCCTCCTCTTTCTCAGAACTCCCTTGGCCTAGTTTCAAAGTTCAATTCTGCCCATTTTTGGCCCATAACCTGTCTTTTCAACTCCTTACATCTATCAGCCTGTTCACTATTTCCACTTAGATGTCTAACAGACAACTGTCCACTTCTTGTTGGAACACAACTTATTTTGCCCCAAATCTGCTCTGTCTGAGTAACTAGCTCTGTCTATTTCTAGTGAAGGACATGAATCCCTTCAATCGTTCACATCAAAAGCCTGGAGTTATCATAAACTCTTTTTCTCTCATACCTTGCATTCAGTTCATCAAGTAACTGATCCTGCTGGTTCTACCTCCAAAATATATCCAGAATGCAACTACTACTCATTCAGCCTTGGCCCCAACTATCACTACCTCCTGCCTAGATTACTGCAAAGGCCTCTGAATTCATCTCTCTGCTTGTATTCTAGGCCTTTACAATCTGTTCTGACTATGGCAACTAAATGATCTTTTTAAAATAGAAGTCAGAGGGACTTCCCAGAGGAAGGAATCCCTTGGAAGTCCTGTAGTTAGGACTTGGTACTTCCATGCAGTGGCCCTGGTCGAGGAACTAAGATCCCACAAGCTGTGCAGTGCAACACAAAACATAAACAAAAATAAAATAGATGTCAGATAGTATAACCTTCCACTAAAACCCTACAATGGGACTTCCCTGGTGGTCTAATCTACGTGCCAAGGCAGCAGACATGGGTTTGATCCCTAGTCTGGGAAGATTCCACACACCACAGGGCAACTGAGCCCATGCACCACAACTACTGAGCTTGCACACCCTACAGCCACTGCTCCAAAACAGAGAGAGAAGCTATCTGCTTGCCGCAACTAGAGAAAGCCCGCTCCCAGCAATGAAAACCTAGCATGGCCAGTCAATCAAATCAATCAATACTCTGCACTGGCTCCCCATGCGGGCTTCCCTGTGGCTCAACTGGTAAAGAATCCAGCCGCCATGAGGGAGACCTGGGTTCGATCCCTGGGTTGGGAAGATCCCCTGGAGAAGGGAAAGGCTACCTACTCCAGTATTCTGGCCTGGAGAATTCCATTAACTGTATAGTCCATGGGGTCACAAAGAGTCAGACACGACTGAGCAACTTTCACTTTTCACATGGGCTTTAAAAGGCCCCACCTGGTCTGGCCTCCCATTTCCCCTCTAACCTCAGCTGGTACTACTCTTCTCCTCACTTGTCGCCAGATGCAGTGGCTTCTTTGCTATCCTTCAACTCAACAGACATGTTCTTGCCTGAAGGCCTTTACATAGGTTCTGCCCTCTGCCTGGTACTCTTCTCCATATATCCATACAGCAAACTCCCTCACCTTCCCCCCATCTTGGAAGGATGTCATCTTCTTAATAGGGCCTACCACAGCCATCCTTATTTAAAATTACAACTTGCTCCTCCAAACCTAGAACTCCTGATTAATTTATCCTACTCTACTTTTATTTATGGATTTATCACTGGTCAAAAATATATACTGGACCATTTACTTATGACGTATATTCTAAATTATTTGCCCTACTATGATGTACGTTCCACGAGGGCAGGGATCTTTATCGCTTTTGTCTTTGGCTGTATCTCTATGACTGACTGAATGCCAAGTGCCAAAGAACAGGAGCAGATAAAATGCTTTGTGCAGTAGCAAGGGTACCAGGGGAGCAGAGGCCCTCCTGTGGGTTGGCTCTGCCTACCTCCCTCCGGCCTCATCCTGCACTTCTCTCTTCCTGTTCACTGCTTCCCAGCTCCACTGGCCTCCTTGATTCTTTAATAAAGTAAGACTGTCCCATTGGATGGCCTCTGTTCTGGCTGTCTGCAGTGCCTAGACTACTCTTACCCTTTCCTTTGCGTGTTTGGATCCCTCTTGTCATTCACGTCTCTGCTTCAATACGAAGCCTTCAGAGCAGCCTGCCCTGCCACCCAATCTGATATTCCTCCTCCATCACTTTCTCAACACTGCATCCTAGTTTTCTGTATTAGGCCTTATCACCACCTGAAAATTTCTTCTCAATTCTTTTTAAACAGTTGTCCTTACTCACTCTATCGAATTCCATACTACAAAGTAAGTTCCACAGAACAGACTTAACCGTTCTACTCATCACCATATCCCCAGCGCCTATGACAGTGCCTGACATGGAACAGGTGCTCAATTAATACTTGTGGTGTGGATGGAGACAGGTGAACTGAACCTTATGTGTGGACAGGATTCACTCTTCTCTTCCAAAGGGCATTAAGCTGTCCCTGGGGACCTCTAGGATGCCAATCCACAGGGAAGACAAGGCTCCTGGTTTTGAGGTTAAAGAGAGAAAGTGTCTCACCTCTGAATGGTTTCTTCCTGTTCCTTAACCATGTGTGCCAACTGCTGGAAGATGGAGCCCAGCTCAACAATTGTGGACTCAATGTTCTGCATGGTGTCTGCCCGGCTCTGGATGTAAGAATCCTTCAGAGGAGAGAGAGCGTACATGAACAACAGGAGCTTCTGAGGGTGGGTCCTGCCTCTCTGGGGCTTTCCAGTTGGCCATTCCACCCATGGCACATGCCAAACACTTGCTTGTGACCACAGGAGAAAACAGGGGAACAACTCCTCCCTGCCTCAGAGCGTGCGTACCTGCTCGTCAATGAGCTGCAGCTGCTGGCTGGTCCTAGAGTCCATCATGTCAATGGCCACATCCCCAGAGGCTCGGGACTCCGCCCCCAAAACCACAGCACCGCCCCCTGGGGGGGAAGAAAGACAACATGGCACTTCTTAGCAGTTAAAAGATTCAAAGCCCATATGCTCTGGATTTGAATCCCAGCTCTGGCACTTACTAGCCTTGTGACCCTGGACAAGTCATTTAACCTCTCTGAGCCTCAGTGTTCTCACCTGTAAAATGGGGGATAATGATAGTTGCTTTCTCAAAGGGTGGTTTTGAGAATGAATGACTGTGAATATAATGACTAAGTGGACCAAAAATTTAAAAAGCTCATTCTTTTGAACATGACTGGATTCACCCTCAACAGGGGAGAATGCTGGAGGCTAGATGCGGATTATAGATCCCAGGCATCAGGAGTGACCTCTGAGAAAGCCTAAAGAAAGCAACTTCCTTAATCCTCTGCTCTCCTACCCAACCCCTGCCTTAGGGAGATACCCTGAGACCCAGAGTCACTATGCCTTACCCCTCAGGGCTCCCTGACTTGCCTGTGACTTACCCAGGTGGTTGGGGGCAAGGGGCAGGGCTGATACAGGCGCCCGGGAGAACTGCTCCCGCCGGCTTCTCTGCTGCTTCAGGTTCTGGGTTTGGGGAAGAAATGCAAAGGTCCTGAGGCCTCTGGAAAGCGGGCACATTAGATTGCCCCTGGTGCCCGTGACCCTGTTGCCCTTGCCCTTCCCACTGCCCTCTGGGGCCCTCATGCCCAGATTCCTATCCCTCCTACCCAGCTTCTTCTCACCTCTGTCCTCACTTCTAAAACTGACTTGAAGTCGTTGGACATGGAGGCCAGTTTTGACTGGAAGAGGAGGAGAGAGGATCAGCCAGAGAAGACAACGCCTCCTCCCTTCTGCCACCCCCTCTCCCTGGTCCCACCTGCAGGGAGACCACGATGGTGTTGGAATGGGTTTGCAGGTGCCGGCCACTCTGGCTGCCCTTGGCCCTCACGAAGTCCTGAAGCTGGGCAATTTGTTTGTTGAGGCTATTGATGTCCTGGTGAAAGAGTCAACAGAAAAACAGTATCAACCAGGGAGGTGGGGGCTCAGCCAGTGTCTCTCCCACGTGGACGTCTCTGGCAGGGATGGCAGGATGAACATACTAGCAGGGGTGATGCTGTCTCAGACAGTCAGGCCAGAAGGGCCTGCTGGTACAGTCCAACCTCTGGAGGTTGCTCTGGCTCAGTCCCTGCAGAGTAGAGCCAGAAAGAGGTGAAATGTGGCCTCGTCTGTCTGTAAAGAACTGAGTTGTTTACTCCCTCCACCCTACTGCCCTGCTCACTACTGCTCATGGCCACAGACCCCTTAAAAGGCCAGAATCTCAGACCCAGAGCGTGCTGACCAAAAAGCATCTGTGTTGTACTCAGGAGATGGGAGGAGTCCTTCAAACATTAACGAAATGCTTTTTATATACACAATTCCTTTTAAAAAATTACTACTAAAAAAATAAATAAAAATAAAAAAATAAAAAATTACTACTGCAGGGACTTCCCTGGGGGACAGTGGCTAAGACTCTGCACTCCCAGTGCAGGGGGCCCGGGTTCAACCCCTGGTCAGGGAACTAGATCCTACACACCACAACTAAAGATCCGTGTGCTGCAATGAAGACTGAAGAATGAACCTTGAACTGCAGTGAAGTTGCATGCTGCAACTAAGACCCGGTGCAGCCAAATATACACATATGGGCTTTCCTGGTGGCTTAGACAGTCAGGAGGCAAGAGACCAAGGTTCCACCCCTGGGTCAGGAACATCTCCTGGAGAAGGGAATAGATACCATGCCAGTATTCTTGCCTGGAGAATTCCATGGACAGAGGAGCCTGGTAGACTTATACAGTCCATGGGGTTGCAAAGAGTCAGATACGACTGAGTGACTTATATACACACACACATATATTTTAAATTATTTTAATTAATATATTTTAAATTACTATTGCAAAAGAGTGAAAGGTGTGACTTGTCGAACTTTATACATGAGTTAGTAGCACAGCCAGGCTTTCTACACGAGGCCACTGGATCCTCTGCTTTCCCAATCCTGCCTGCTGAGGGCCTCACAAGACAAGGGAGATGAAGGACTGACCGGGAGTGGCAGAGAAAGCTTGCCCCAGAGCAGCTAGGTCCAGGGCAGGACCAGAGGAGAAAGAGGAGGGGGAGGGGAAAGGGGTCACAAATAGCTCAAAAAATAGGCTAAAAAATACTAGATCAGGCAACTTCTAGAATCCCTCCAACAGTCCCCTGAATTAGTACCCCAGCCCCAAGGATTCTCAAGTCCTCTGGACAATTTCTGCTGCTGACAGCCATGTATTCGAAATGGTATTCCAGGTTTCCCCCCATAAAATCTCCTCCCCTAGGAGCTCAGAAAATGCCACTACTCCCCACTTAGGTGCCCAAGCTAAAAGCTTCTAAGTCACATACTGACAACTCCTTAACCCAACCTATACGCCACAGCACAATGACAACCTTCACTGAGCATTTACTATGTATTCAGACCTTGTGAACAGAACAGCAGCCCTGGCTTTGATTACCGTGCACCACACAACTTGCTAAGCAGCTTATGACTTTCTCTTCAACTTAACCCAGAAAGCAACTCTTTATCCTCCACCTGCCCTGAAAAGTTATTCCGCCTTCCTCTGTGCCATTTTGGTAAATGGCACCACCATTCACCAGCTGCTCAGACCAAAAACTTAGCAAGTCATCTTCAATTCCTCCCTTCCCTTAATCTACAAGGAATCCACAAAGAACCCAGTTGATTCCAACATACACTCTGAATATGTCCACTCATTTTCTTCTCTAACAAAGCCACTCTAGTCCAAACTGTCCTCTCTTTCGAAAATCGCCTAGAGCCTCCTAAGTGACCTTCCTTTCAGAGTCTGCCCCCAACAAGCCGTTTCTACACAACAACCAGAGTGACCCTCCAAACCCAAAACAGGGCATGTATGTCATCCCCACTCTTAAAATCTTCTAAGAGCTTCCCACTAAATCTAGAAAAGAATCCACATTCCTCACCGAGCTGACGCAGCTACACGGCCTTGGTCTGCCCGCTCCTCTGGCCTTACCCCCCAGCCTCCTCCTCACTGGCTGTGCTGCAGCCACGCTGGCCCCTTCCACATGTGTCAAATGTATCAAAGCCACTCAGGCCTCAGGGCCTCTCCCTTTGCTACTCCCACTTTCTAGACCGTGCCCCTCCAATCTTTGGATGATCAATTTTTTCCTTACCATTCAGGTCTCCATGTCCCTTCCTCAGCTATGCCATCCCAGATCACCCCATATAACGTGGCTCCTACCCTGCGGAGCTTACTCTCCTTATTTAATAGGATGACCCACCACCTGAAATTGTATTTTCTGTTTATTTATATACTGTTTTGGAGAAGGCGATGGCACCCCACTCCAGTACCCTTGCCTGGAAAATCCCATGGATGGAGGAGCCTACTGGCTGCAGTCCATGGGGTCCCAAGAGTCAGACATGACTGAGCAACTTCACTTTCACTTTTCACTTTCATGCACTGGAGAAGGAAATGGCAACCTACTCCAGTGTTCTTGCCTGGAGAGTCCCAGGGACTGGGGACCCTGGTGGGCTGCCGTCTATGGGGTCGCACAGAGTCTGACACGACTGAGGTGACTTAGCAGCAGCAGCAGCATATACTGTTTGGTTCACCCACTTGGAAACGAAGTTCCCAAAGGCAGGGATCACATGGGTCTTCTTTGCTGTTGAATCCCCAGAACCAGGCAGCCAAAAGTCACTCAGTAATGTGAGGGATTGAAAAAATAAACCAATGAAGCCTCACAACAACCCTGCAAGGTGGGTACTGTTCTCATCGCCTTTTTCTTTAAAAGGGGGTGGCCTGCCAGGCTCCCCCATCCATGTGATTTTCCAGGCAAGAATAATGGAGTGGGTTGCCATTTCCTTCTCTAGGGGATCTTTCCCCTTCCTTCTCCAGGATAAGCTAGCTTACCCAACGTCATAAGTGGTGAGGCCTGGGATTTGAAGTCTGTCTCAATCCAGTCAGTGGTTACCTATGCAATAATGCTCCAACAGGGACTTCCCTGGTGGTCCAGTGGTTAAGAATCTGCCTTGCAAAGCACGGGACTTGGGTTCAATCCTTGGTTAACGAACTAAGATCCCAAATGGTCTGAAGCAACTAAGCCAAGATGCCACAGCTACTGAGCACACACGCTGTAACTAGAGAATCAGTGCACTGCGGGGAAAGATCCCCCATGACGGCAGTGAAGGTCCCACATGTCACAGCGAAGACCCAATGCAGGCAAACACATAAATATTTTAAAAAGAGTAATAACACCCCAGTAGTTGATGGAACCCTCTTCCATTCAGCACAGCATCTCTTCAACGTGTCTGCCCTTTGGCCTCTGCCATAATCATCTTCATACCAGACAACTGCACAAGCCTCTACCCTCACCTCTCTGCCCATTCACGCTCCAGGGTGTTTTTTCCTCCCATGGACATTCAATTTCTCACGTTATCCTTATCACATTATTCTGGGAAAGAAGCAAATCATATCGTTAGAGCTGCTATAACAGTGTCTTGCAGATAGAACTGGAATCCAGGTTCTAATCGTCTTTGCAGCCCATACATTTAGAGTGATTCTACACTCCTTTGCAAGCCCCATGATGGTCTTTACAACCACCTACCAGTCTACAATTTCAGCCTCATCTGCTGCCGATCACTCATCTGATCAACAAGTATTGAGCAAGGACTACACGCCAGGGGATTCCCAGGTGGCGCAGTGGTAAAGAATCTGCCTGCCAATGGAGGAGACACAAGAGACACAGGTTCAATCCCTGGGTCGGGAAGATCCTCTGGAGTAGGAAATGGCAACCCACTTCTTGCCTGAAGAATTCCATGGACAGAGGAGCCTGGTGGGCTACATTCATGTGGTTGCAAGGAGACAGACACAACTGAACCATTGAGCACTACACGCCAGACACTGTCACAGGTATCTGGGATACATCCCTGAACAAAGAGAAAGAAAAATTTCTGCTCTTGTGGCATTCCCATTTGTTATTTTCTTTTTTGTCCAGGAGGTAAGTGGGAGGAAACAAACAACAGACACAAGCTTGAAAGAGACTGTTAGAATGTATCAAGTGCTATAAACAAGAAAATAGAGCAAGGTAAGGGAGATCAGAGCTGGAGGGGCTGGGGTATTAAACAGCAACGTAGGCCTCCCTGAGCACATGACATCTGAGCAAAGACTTGAACTTTTCCTTTTTATGAGACATGCCGGTGCACACTGTTTGTTCTGTCTCAAATGTTCTTCTGTTGCCTCTCCACAAGCCTCGAAATCAGCTCAGTTTTCACCTCCTCGATAAAATCTTTCCCAGTGTACCCAGAATCTCATTCATCTTTTTGTACCATCTTTTTTGTGCCACTTGCTGCCTATTCATTGTAAGTGTGAGTTTATGGGACTGGATACCTCTTCCAGACAATAAGCCCTTAAAGGCTGGTATCTACCTCATAATGCTTGTGTGCTAAGTGTCCAGCTTTGTACATGGCAGATGACCACTGACACAACAGAGGAGTAGGATGTTTGGAGTTGGCTAGAATGGCACCCCACTCCAGTACTCTTGCCTGGAAAATCCCATGGGCGGAGGAGCTGGTGGGCTACAGTCCATGGGGTCACTAAGAGTCAGACATGACTGAGCAACTTCACTTTCACTTTTCACTTTCATGCATCGGAGAAGGAAATGGCAACCCACTCCAGTGTTCTTGCCTGGAGAATCCTAGGGACGGGGGAGCCTGGTGGGCTGCCATCTATGGGGTCGCACAGAGTCGGACACAACTGAAGCGACTTAGCAGCAGCAGCAGAGAAACTTGCTCTGAGACTCTAGAGCAAGGGAAAGAGATGGAAGTGATGCAACTGGAATGCCCGACTCTCCTGATCGCTAGTCGCTCACCTGTTTGATGATATAAGTTAGCTCCTCAATTTCCACTGCCTTATCATCAAAGAGGGACTTGCGCTTTGCCACTGCAGAGACAAACAAGAAGCCACCACAGGTGAGGTCGGAGACCAGACTCAAGACAGTATGGTTCCTCAGCCCTCCGGTGTTCATTGCCCCAGCTCTGAAAGGTCCAGGAACACTCACAGATTGTCAGCTTCTCCAGCTTGGCAAATGTGTTGCTGAGGTCTTTCCCAATGCGCCTGCAAATGAGCACAAGTGAGAACACCGTGGAAGGGAAGGAGAGGACCTTTCCCACCTTAGCACCAGCACAACCAATCCCAGTCCTCGCCACCAAGGTCACCACAGGCAAGACTACATCTCCTCAGACACTGGCCAACCTACCACATAACTTCTCCCAACTCACTTGGCCATGAGGGTAAATTCACTGCGCTGCCGGACAGCACGCAGAGCCGGCTTGTTTGCCTGGATTCCATTCTGAAAGGCAACATCAAAAAGTAAATTTTTTCCTTCCCACTGCCAGCTTTCACTATTCCCCAGGCATCCTCTAAACTCGCCCTCTAGCATTAGTGGCATCCTCTACTGGACAGGCCACCCAAAACCTGATGCCACCACTTACTAGAAGGGGGGCTGGGGACAAGTGACTTAAATCACTCTGAATCTGTTTCCTCTTATGTAAAATGGAGACAGTTCTACACATCTCCTTTTGTTGTTGCTAAGATTAAAAAACATAAGAGTTATAAATTATTTTAGCCAAATACTGGGTCCATGATAAGCACTGAATAAATGGTAACTAGTATTACCATTCTATTCCTCCAACTGGGGAATTGAGAGGATAAACAGGAAGCTCTTGGAGAGGATATAGAAGAGCAATTGTAAACAAGAACTGAGCAGTAAAAATATTTAAAATCACACTCAGTTTCCACTTGGATTCAGAAAGTCTGGGCCAAAACAAAGCTATCTAATTTTTTAAAAAAGCACTCCCAAGTGATTTTATTAAAATTACTTTATTTGGAAAGTTTCTTTCATTTTACAGATATAAAAACTGAGGTCCAACTAGATTAACTTCCACGTTGTCACAAAGCAAACTTGGTAGAATTACACTGGAATGAGAATTTAAAGTGTTTGTCTCTGAGCTAAATAAAGGCTCTTTCTAGAACCTGTTCCTTATCCAAACCAAATATACTGTAATCATTTCTCGCCCTGAGATATTCGTTTCAGAATAGCAACCCTAGATTCCTGATTAAATAAAACAACAACAAAGTCTGGATCCCTGCCTCTAGATTAGCTAGCCCACCTTTTCTCTGATGCTTGTTAGATCCTACCATCCCAAGCTAGACCAGGTCTCCATCAGACTCCCCCAAGAATTACGGTGCTGGAGCATCCCCTCTCCCAGGTTTGAATAAGACTCATTCTGCCTCTCCCAGTCCAGGTCCTTACCTGACGGCTCTGCAGGGACTTGCAGGCTGACAGGAACTCCTGGGTCCGATCCCGGCAGGACATGGTGTCGGGAGGGGGAGGGACCAGGGCCACTGGGGGGGGCAGAGGGGCGATGTCGCTGCTGCTACTGCCAGCAGTTGCAGGGGACAGGACCTGTGTCTTTGAGAGACCCAGGTAGACACCCTGATCCGTGTTCTTAGATCCGTAGCGTTTCCGCGGGATCATTGAGACGCATAACCTCGGACTGTGGTGGAGGGGAGAGTGTCATTCCTCAGGCAGCCTCCTTCTCCACCAATCCCCCGCCCCAACCAGCAGTTCTTCGGGGCCCCTCCGCACTTGGCACGGAGTTTCGAGCCCGAAGCCACCCGCAGATCCTGGGACCGGCCCGCAGCTGACAGGATCCTGCTGCTTCTGCGGCCCAAGCTGTCCCCCTCCTCAGACTCTTCTTCCAACTTGGTTCCGGCAGCCACAGCACGGGCCGGGGCCCTGAAGTAGAGGCAGGGCCAGAGCCAGGTCCTGTGGCCCTGAGGCTCCAGCCCGTCCCTTGCAACTGCCCCAGGCCCTAACTGGGCTCTCTCGTATCCACGGGTTCCTCCGACTCCTCAGGGAGAAACGGTGACGGACCACCTCAGAGGGACACACGTCGGTGGGCGGAGGGGGGAATCTCTAGGTGTTTATTTGAAGCAGGAAGTCCCACCCTCGCCTCGCCCAAGTCCCACCTTCTGGAAGTCTGCAAACACTGATTAGCTAACGCCGACGTCCTTCTTAAAGGGGCTTTTCTGATTGGACAGCGAGGTATTCGCTCACTCCGAGCCGGGCCGGCAGGACTTGCCCGCTTGTCCCTGGTTCCCTTCCCCCAGCCCGGCGCCGTCCCCGGAAAGAACGGCCCAGAGCAGGCACGGCAGCCAGACCCTACCGAGTCCTACCTCCTTTCTGCCGCCTGCCGCCGCCGCCACTGCTATAATCTCCCAGACCGTCACCGCCTCCTCCCCCTGGAGTCGAAGCCGCCGAAACCCGACCAAAGACTGGAAGCCGCCACGTCACCCACACGTAACCCCACCCCCGATGACGGGAAGGCGGTGCCACGCCTCTTCGAGCTCGGCATCCCGAGAGACACGCCCCTCCACCAAAACGCAGGTGTTAATTCGCCCTCCCATTGGCTAGGCTACCCCTGTGGCCCCGCCTCCAAGGAACTAGAGCCGGGGGCCCAGGGGACTGGCCAACCTCAGGGATGGAGCCTTAAAGAGCCCGCGACCCTGGTGGTGCCCGCGCTCTACGTGCCCAAAGCCGAGGCACAAGCGCATAGGCAGGTACACGTTAGAAACTTTATTCTCTGAAGGCTGGGGAGGAGTGAGAACAGGGCTGGAGTCACCCCTTCTCCGGCTCCTCCTGGATCCTCTCCTGATCGCACTCCTGGATCCTACTCGCCGGCTTTGGATTCTGGACTGCCTGCCTCTTGGTTGACCGAGAAGAACCCCGACGGCTGAACATGGATAGCCGCCGCCACAGCACAGTGATCAAAAGACTTTCGTTCGACCTGCGATCTCGTTGCTCCACCGACTCCGCATCAGTGCCTGAGAGGATGCGAGGCCGCTGAGTTCTACTCTCCCCAGTCCAACCTCCTGGTGGTCCAGTCCCCACTCCCAGCTCCCTGGGCCCCCTGGTGTGTCTCTGGTCCCACCTTCTGACCCGGCCTCCTTGGCCTGCTCATCCGAAGTCTGAAAGTCCTTATCTTGGCAGCAGCCCATGGCCCCGCATGCGGCCCTGCACTCAGTGCCACCCACGCCAGCCGGCAGGTTCCCGGCCCTGCTTTTGTGACGTCAGATACCCCCACCACCCCAGCTCAGGGAGCCGCCACCACTCTCTCCCCATCACAAAAGGCTCAAGGTCATGGTACGTTTTAAGCTGTTTATTTACAAAGCGAGCACAAGCTCTTCAGGAGCTGGTGGACCCAGGCCGTTTCTTCTTTCTCCGTCTGGCTTGGAGAGCGCCTTGGGTCTGCTCCCAATCGGGGAGCTTCCGCTTGGCAGCTGCCTCCAAGGACGCCCAAAGTTCATCTGTCTCTGTGTCTTCTGAGGGCACCTTGTTGGGCTCCTGAGGCTCTTGCGGTTCATCCTGGTGAGTGGGAGAAGCCCTCAGGAGTCAGAGGTACAATAACAGACCCACAGGGAGGAGAATCATTCCTCCAGGCACCACCCCTTGTTTCCTGCTCCTAAAAACCATGCCCATCCATGCTCTTGGACTTCCCTGGTGGCTCAGCTGGTAAAGAATCTGCCTGCAATGCGGGAGACCTAGGTTCAATCCCTGGGTTAGGAAGATCCCCTGGAAAAGGGAATGGCTACCCACTCCAGTATTCTGGCTTGGAGAATTCCATGGACAGAGGAGCCTGGTGGGCTACAGTCCATGGGGTCACAAAGAGTCACATATGACTGAACGTCTTTCACTTCACTTCATCCATGCTCCTATGTTACTCTTGGCAATGACCCTGTCAGGACTATACCCAGCAGGTGGATGGACAGTCTCAGGTCTAAGTTCCAGATGCCTCCCTTCCCTCTTCACAGAGATATCCTCACACCTTACCATTAGCTCCCACATTCCCAGACCCAAGAGCTTACCTCCCAGTTATCCCTGCCTGACAGGAGGAGGCAGTTCAATTGAGATTTGAGATAAACCTGCAAGAGATGAGGGACCTTAAGGGGCCAAGTCTGCTGAAACAGAAACAAGAATGGGGGAGGGAGGAGGGCACAAGAGGCAGGAACGAATGGTTTCTCACCTTATGTTCCAGGCCCCGTGGATTCCGGATCCTGTGTATCCTCAAGACTCTGTCCAAACCACAGGAGGCTAGTAGGGGCTTTGAAGGGTGGCACTGCAACCCTCGGACGCTGCCTGCCAGTCCCTTTAGACAGCCCAGCAGGCGCCCTGGAAAAAGGGGGCAGGTATCAGTGCTAACTGGTCAGCCAACAACCATTTATTGAGTGTTTTCTATTCAAATCACTTTCTTTCAACATTTAATCCTCGTTTAACATAATGCTGACATGGCAGTTACCATTAACATCTCCATTTTTCAGTGAAGAAACTAAGGCACAGGGAATTGACAAAGTAATTTGTCCAAGGTCACACAGCTTTTGGCAGAACCGGGATTGAACCTGGTTCTGGCACCTGAAAGAGGGCTCAGCAGCTCTACCGCCCCTTGTGAGAGGGGAATCCTGCCCTTCCTCCCCACCTCTGCCCCCCCCCCCCCCCTGCAAGGCTCCCTGGTCTCCTCACCTTGCCGAAGGTCAATTTCTGCCAGCTGCCCATGAGTATTCCCCACAATTACTGAACTGAGGAGGAGACCAGAGAGACACACATGGGGTTGGTCAGCAGGAGCCCCCTGGAGTCCTCCCCAAGCCCCACTTTGCCCTCTACACACTCACTTGCCCTCAGGAGTGAGGGTCACGGCTGTCAGCGGGTACTCTCCGTAGGTGGCCTCGAGGACTGGCCTGCGCTGAGGGGAGGCTGGATCATAGACACGCACCTGGGAGAAGACTGAGGCATCACAACAGCGCCTTTACTCTGCACAGCCCCCTGACGCCTCCACATCTTCACTTCCCCTCATTTATTGTTGTTTAGTCGCTAAGTTGTTTCCAACTCTTCTGTGACCCCATGGACTGTAGCCCACCAGGCTCCTCTGTCCATGGGATTCCCAGGCAAGAATACTGGAATGGGTTGCCGTTTCCTTCTTCAGGGGATCTTCCCAACCCAGGGATTGAACCCGAGCCTCCTGCATTGGCAGGCAGATTCTTTACCACTGAGCCACCAGGGAAGGCCCCCTACCCCATACACTGCTTTTACAATCCACTCTTTCAGAGAAACTTTCTCATTTGAAACACACCCTTCTTCTCTGAGTGTTGAGGAGTAGAGGAGAGCTGCTGAGGAACATGAACATATAGAGCTGAGAACAGAGGTTCCCCAGGCTAGGAGCAGCAGCATCCCCATGGTCTGCATATGTGAGCTTTCCATCTATACTCCCCTCTCATGATGGAAAAGCAAGCTGGCCCAACTGTCAGAGTTGCTGAACTCAAACAGAGAAAAAAGTTAAGCCTGGACAGGAAGGAGAGAGGAAGCCCTCATATGTGTTCTGAGCAGAAATGTATTACCAAGAGCAGACTTCAGTATGCAGAGCAGAGGAAGCAGGGCAAATGTAGCCCCACCCAGTCCTGCCTGGGTCTTAGAATTTCAAATTCCCTGGTGGTCCAATGGTTAGGACTCCGAACTTCCACTTTAGATTTGATCCCTGATCAGGGAAGTATCAGGGATCAGGAAGTACGGTCCAAAAAAAAAAAAAGGCCCAGCTGAAAAGATCCCCAGTTGGGCCTTTCCTATACAGCTGAGGAATGGAGACCAGATATTACAGATACTAGAGGGTCATGGTTGGGTCCCAAAGCAAATTAGAGACTGCCATCAGGACCAGAACCCAGTTCTCTTGATACCCAGTCCATCCATGTCTTCTCATAACACGGGCCCCATGTGATTCTACTATGAAGGGGACACTCCCTTCTCTCTTCCAGGTGGGAAGAAAAAGAAGAATCACAGTTCAAGCAACTCCTTCCTAGAATGTAGTAAGCGAAGGTCACTGGCTTAGCCACTTGGCTGAACACTCAACTGGGGAAGTGGTCCTTCTTCTGGGAGCTCAGGGATGACACCAGGATGGCGAGAACAGTGGCTGTGCCAAATGGTGGGGACCGAGCCTGCAAAGCGCAAGCCTCCTGTTTCTCCAGGAAGCTGTGTGAGCCCAGAAAAAGTTAGGGGTGAGATGTGTGCCTTACCTGGTGGTACCCTGTACAGGTGACGAGCTTCTGTGACTCTGGAAGGAACTGTATGTCCTGGTCCCAGACGGGAACCCGCAGGTCGAGCCAATCATTCCGTACCTGGTGGGGTCGGTAGATGAGAGACAGAGCTGGGAGGGGCTCAGTGTGTCCCTTCCTTCTGCCCTCTGTCATCATCCCCTAAAACCCAGCTGATCTCCAATTCATAATCAGTGGCCTCGACTCCTGGGAATTCGGACCCAGGTCCTCTCCACCCACCATCACTCACGTTCTTGGCCCTGAACAAAGGCTCCTCAGATCCCTGCAGGTCCCACACCTTCAGAGCATTCTCCTTCCCACCTGTGGCAACGATGTGGGGGCGTGCTGGGTCTTGGCGCATCCTACATACCCCAGGGCCCACCCTCAGTTCCAGGACCTGAAAAGAATGAGAGAGGGAAGATGAGAGTCACTTCCAGATCCTTAGTCCTCCTCCCCCAAAGCTTTCATTGGCTCTACCCTGGGCCCCACCTTCCCCAACCATCAGGATCAGGATGAGGGGGGCCTCACTGGGTCAGAGGATGCCTCCTTGTCCTTGTCAGTCCAGACTCGAAGAATCCCAGAATCCACACATGTGATGAGGGTGCTGCAGGCAAAGGGAGGATAGAGTTAAAAGAGCAGGGTAAATGGTATTCTCTGTCCCCATTCGACCCACCCCCAAATTCATATGAACTAGACTCCAAGCACTCTTGCCTGGAAAATCCCATGGACAGAGGAGCCTGGTAGGCTGCAGTCCATGGGGTCACTAGAGTCAGACACGACTGAGCGACTTCACTTTCATGCACTGGAGAGGGAGATTGGCAACCCACTCCAGTGTTCTTGCCTGGAGAATCCCAGGGACAGGAAGCCTGGTGGGCTGCCACCTATGGGGTCGCACAGAGTCGGACACGACTGAAGTGACTTAGCAGTAGCAGCAGACTCCCTCCTACCAGCCCTGTTCCTAAGGAAGCCTCTAGGTAACTCAGGTCTGGGTGGGGCTTCATGGCTGTTACTTAATTTCCTCATCAAGGTAATGGTTTACTGGTCTTAAAAGTAAGGAAACAGAAGCTATGAAAAATTATAAGATTTGCCACTTAGCTATAAATGTCAGAATCAGAGCTGCAATCAAGACTGTGATACTGCAAAGCACAGTCTTTACCCCACAGCTCCACCTGGGGCACCTGGCCCTGCTCGTCTTTCTTGATGTGGTCACCAGGAGTCAGAGCTCTGAAAGCACTGAAATGGGACTGCTCTGGATTTAGTGTTTGGTCAGAATCAAACACCAGCTTCCTCTCTCAAGTTCCCTGTTCTGGGTGTCAGACCAGACAAGCCAATCTCTCCCCAGGATCTGTACAGCCCAAGCCCTCTACTTTTTCTCATATCTGCCCACCCTCCCCAACTAGGTTCAGGCTCTGGGTTTTCCTGGGCTGTGGCAAGAGTCTCCCAACTGCCCCCTCTCCAATCCATCTGCACATTCCTGCAGGCTCACAGCTCTGACCACAGTGTTTCCTGCTCAGAAACCAATCATGCCTCACCAGCTACAAAACTGCAGATTGCTCAACATGACACTTAAAGCACTTTACCTTAAATCCCAACTTACCTCGTTCATCTTATATTAAAATGCTTCCTCTTAAATTTTTAAAAGGGGAAAAAAGTTTCCTGGGCTTCAACCCCCAGTTCAGTTCAGTCGCTCAGCTGTGTCCAACTTTTTGCAACCCCATGGACTGCAGCACTCCAGGTTTCCCTGACCATCACCAACTCCTGGAGCTTGCCCAAACTCCTGTCCATCAAACTGGTGATGCCATCCAACCATCTCATCCTCTGTCATTCTCTTCTCCTGCCTTCAATCTTTTCCAGCAGTTCTTTGTATCAGGTGGCCAAAGTATTGGAGCGTCAGCATCAGTCCTTCCAATGCATATTCAGGACTGGTTTCCTTTAAGACTGACTGGTTTGATCTCTTTGCAGTCCAAGGGACTCTCAAGAGTCTTCTCTTCAACCCCCAAATGCTGTTTATCTTCCCTGTGATGTGCCCTGTAGCCTCACACGAATCCTTGCCCTCTGCTCAGGCAGGAGTCTCTTTCTAGAATGCTCTAACTCCTTTCTCCACCTGTCAAAATTCTACCCAACCTTCAAGGCCAAGTTCAAATATTCCTCCTCCCCCGCTCCAGCCTTCCAGATTCACCTTCAGAATTAACCTCACCAAACCTACACAGTCAGCTCATAGCCTCTCTCTTCACCTTCAGAAGAAAACTAAGCCTGCAACCCAGCATTTCCTATTCTTTACTTTAGGAGTTTTACCACTTTGTTGGTGGTTGTTAGCCCGCATTTAAAAACGTATTCTAAACTTTCCTAGTGGCTCAGTTGGTAAAGAATCTCCTGCACTGCAGGATACCGCCTGTAGTGCAGGAGACTGGGGAAGATTCGCTGGAAAAGGAAATGGCAAATCGCTCCAGTATTCTTGCCTGGAAAATCCCAGACAGAGGAGTCCGGCGGGCTACAGAGTCGGACACGACTGAGCGACTAACACTTTTACTTTCAAACTATTAAATAACGTGCTCAGGGTCATCCAAAAGGTTATTATGCCAAAAAACAAAAAACTCTGGAAGAAGCAAACTCTATGATGGCAGATACTGTGTCTGGTTTACCTAAGCCTTTGCATTTCACCCAGTGCCTATAAACAATCGAGTAAGTGTTCCATAAAAGTTTGTTATAGGAATGAACGGACGAAGGCAGGAAAAACGTCCATGTCACGCAGACCAGGCTCATGTCACCTCAGGGTTGATCGCCACTACTCGGTCGTCCAGCGGGAGCCTCAACGCTCTCGCTACGACCTGAGCGTTTCTGCAAGGGGTTTGGTCTTACCCGTCGACCTGGGCGAGGCCTCGGAACGTGCCCTCCCCTCCAGGACATTGCCTCTGGCCCTGGAACCTCCCTTCCTCGGTGCTGAAGTGCTTCACTGTCCCATCGGCACAGCCCACTAGGATCTGGGGGCAGAGGAGCACAGGATGGTGAGGAGAGCGATGCGGCAGCGCCCGAGGCCGACTCCCAGCTCCGACTGTCAGCGGTCGCTCACCTGTGTCTCGCCGCCCGCACCCCAACACAGGGCGCTCACTGCCTCTTCGCGCCGTGGCTGTCCTGACGCCGTGAAGTTCGCCGCCTGTTTGCGCTGAAGGTTCACTCCTGCGGGACACGGACGTCAATCGCGTCAGAACAGCGAAACGGCGACGCCCGCAGTTCCCGACGCCCGACCTCGCTACCCACCTTTCAGGATGCCAGTGTCGGTGCCAACCCACACATGGTTCCAGCGTGCAGCCGCAGCCGCCATAGCGGAGCTCGGGAACCCAAGGCTCACACTTCCGGCGCAGCGCCTGCGTCACCAGCGTGCGTCTCGTCGGATCCGGAGGAACTCCTTTTCTAGGCCTTTAAAGAACCGGAAGAGTAAAAATATTCTCCCAGCCAGGTGGTTTTGCTTTTACAAAAATGAAATCTAGAGACTTATTTGTGGAGATCTGAACAGTAACTTGACCATTTTATATTTGGAGTAAAAGGCATATTGTCTCAACCACGATATCGGATCCAGGCAGCCCTAGTCTGTTCCTCTGCTCTAAAGCATGTATGTTTTCTGTACAAGAGAAGAAAAGAGGTCATATCAGAACGATTCAAATCACTGAAGAAGCGCATGGCTTCAACTTCAAGCGTAATAGGACAAAATGAACAAAGTTGGGGGTTAGGCCACAGAAACACAGCACAACCACCATTACCGCCCCCCACAGACCCTAAAGTAAATCTGAACGGTCTCTTTCCCTGAAATACTATGATTTCCCTTTATGAGACGTTCAACCATTTATTTCTCTGCTCGAAAGCCTTCCTCGCTGTAAGGCCAGATACACACCTAGAGTTTTCAAGTTGAGAGAACTAGACCAGGAAACTTACCCGTTGGAAAGAGTACTAAGCACTGAGTACTCAATATCTTCCCTACGGCAAATAACTTATCTAATACGTGCACGTCACTATTCTCAAAATTGTAGTTATTTAGTTGCTAAGTCGGACCCGACGGCTTTGGCGAGTCTACGGACATATATCCAGCCAGGCTCGTCTGCCCAATTGATTCTTCAGACAGGAATACCGGTGAAAATGGAAAGTACTAGTCACTCAATCGAGTCTGAATCTTGGAGACCCCACTCTGTGATTCTCCAGACAGGAATACTGCAGTGGTAAAAACTATTCTCCAGGTGATCTTTGCGGCCTCGGGGAATCGACCCCACCACGTTTTTTGGGTGACAGGGACTTCCTCGTTGAACCTCCTAAAAAAGCCCCGAATATACGTAAAATGGCGCCACAACCACCGAAACCACTACCATTATATTACATGTACGGAATCCTTACAGATGGTTTATCTCAAGTACGTTACAAAGTTAGAAAAAATAAACTACTGTACTTTATTTAAAGCTTTAGAAAAACACCGAAAAAAAAAACCTTAAAATATGTTTATCGGGACGCACCCGGTGCGACCCAAGCAGTATCCGTCAAGATTCTGTAAAAGAAACTCAGACTCACTTTATTCGCGCCTGTTACAGCTAAAAATTAAACTACTTAAACGAAAACTACACAGTAGAAGTAAGCACTGTGTTAAATCCCCACCGGTTTTAGTACAATCCGACTACTCAATATTGTACATTAAGTTCTAAACCAAAAAAGAGCTATAAATAGCTTCGCGTTTTTTCTTGAATAAAAGTTCCTACGACGCAAATACTTACACCTGTATATTACCATGGTGCTGCCGATAGAAAAACAGCACGTATAATAACGTAAATATTAGATCTTTTCTTGAGACTAAAACTTGTTCCCCCCGAAGGGGGTGCACCGTTCCTGGAAGTACTGCAATACCAGGTCGATGCGTGGAGTGGACGGAGCAAGCTCCTATTCCAACTCCTAATCCCAAAAATCCATTTAATATATTGTCCTCGGATAGAGGACGTATCAGATATTAAACTGATAAGAACAGATACTACACTTGATCTTAGCCAAAAGGCCGAGAAGCGATACTGGCCTGGTTCTCTCCGGGCCAGCCTTACTCTTAGTGTAGCTTTTTAGGTTGTGGTGACTTTTATGGCTTAATCATTAGATTTTTCTCAAAGTTCAGTCTTTCTTAAAACCAATTTTTCATCATTTCTGATTCATAGTAATTACTAAAATTGTGGAAATAGACCTTAAATTGTGTTCCTTTACTGCTTCGCCTTCCGGCTAACTCCCTGTGTGTTTTGCATAAACCCGCCCCGCTGCTCTTTCGCTTTCTGGGATTGGTCTCCATGCTAGACGTGATTTCTATGGCCGCCTGGTGTTTTACCCTCGGAGACTGGCGATCTCTCCGGGCCTGAAGGGGCAGCAGAGCTGTGGTGGTCGTTAGTCTGTTGAAGCGGATGCAGGGCGGCGCCCCTCTTCCGGACATTTACTTGGAAAGGCCCGCGGTTCCTGAGCGCTGACTTTGGTGTTCAAAGAACAGAGTTGGGACCCCTGTCCGCCAGTTTCTGATTTGATGCCACGAGCTATGTTACTTGTGCTTCCCAGGTGGCACTAGTGGTAAATAATCCCGCTGCCAAAGCAGGAGACATAAGAGAGGCAGGTTCGATCCCTGAGTCGAGAAGATCCCTTGGAGGAGGTCACCATCGCCTCCAATATTCTTACCTGGAGAATCTCATGGACAGAGGAGCCTGGTAGGTTACATTCGCAGAGTCGAACACCACTGATGGGACTTAGCACGCACGGCATGCACGCAAAGCTTGTTACTTAGGCTCCTGTCTTCTCTGTTAAATGGAGGAATAATAACCCGCGCTTATGGGGTGCTTGCGAGAACTGAGGACATGCTGCTCTCGGTCCAGAAGTGACAGTGGAAGTTGGTCTTTAGGACTGTGTTCCCCTCGCATTACGGGGCTCCAGGCTGGCGTCTGCTCCTCCCCGCTCCCTGATTTACTGTAACATCCGCCCCCACCCCACTTACATCTTGCCGTTTGTACCATCCACTACCCACCGTTGGCCCTACAGCGGGGGAAAAAGCGGCCTGAGAAAAGCGTTTCGGAGCCTCCTGATTCCTAAACCCAGGAACCAGCGGTGGGAGAGGGGGTGAGGCAATGCAGGTCAAATTTAACAGAAGCGGTACTTTAGAGGCTCAGAGCAAAGCCCAGCTGTATGAAAGGTATTAATGTCAGGCTCTTGCTGAAAAGGGACTTGAAGTCCTGTTTCCTTGGAAACTATGTTAGTGTGAACGCAGAACGTTCTATTTGAAACCTCCTTAACTGAGCTCTACATCTGGGTTGGAATTAGAGGCCGTGTCTCTGGAGCCTGGAGGGCTACGAATCGTGGGTTGTGAAGAAGCGAAGAGTCTCGGACACGACTGAGCACACAGACACACTCACAAACACACACACCGTGCCTGGGTTGAGATCCTTCCAGCAAGAGTAGCATGTTCTATTTTCACTGATATGATTACAGCTAGCAAAGTATGACCATCTATGACTTTAGAGACTGTGGTTTCTCACACTGTGTACCTGTTAATAAACAGAAGGCTTCACCGATAAACCCAGAGCCTCTAGGGAGAAGCTGAATTAAGGGACTGTGGTAGACAGAATAATGCTCTACATGCCCATGTCCTAATTCTTAGAACCTCTCATTATGTTAGCTTACATGGCAGATAAAAGGTAATTCACATATATGATTAATAGTTTTTAGGAGAGATCATTCTGGACTGGGCTTCCCAGGTGGCAATAGTAGTAAAGAACCTGCCTGTCAGTGCAGGAGTCATAAGAGATGAGGGTTCAATCACCCTGGTAGGGAAGATCCCCTGGATCCACTCCAATACTCTTGCCTAGAGAATCCCATGGACAGAGGAACCTGGTCGCTAAAAAATCTGACAGGACTGAGCAACTTAGCATCTGCATCTTCATTCTGGATTATCTGATGGGCTCCATGTACATAATTACAAAGATCACAAAGGGAGACAGGAGACTCAGTGTCAGACTGATGCAGCATCAGAAAGATTTGCTAAACCATCACTGGCTTTGAAGATGGAAGAGGGTTGTCAGCCAAGGAATGGGGGTGGCCTCTGGAATCTAGCCAAGGCAGAGAAACAGATTCTCCTTCAGAGCCCACAGAAAGAAATGCAGCCCTGTTAGCACTCCTTGGTTTTAGCCTATTGAGACCCATTTCAGATTTCTGACCTCCAAAACTGTAAGATAATATATTTGCTTTGTATTAAGCAACCAAGTTTGTGGTAACTTGTTGTTCAGTCACTAAGTCACATCTGACTCTGCGACCCCATTGACTGCAGCATGCTAGGCATGTGGTGGCCAAAATATTGGAGCTTCACTTCACCATCATTCTTTCCAATGAATATTCAGGGTTGATTTCCCTTAGGATTTACTAGTTTGATCTTCTTGCAGTTCAAGGGACTCTTGAGAGTCTTCTCCAGCAACAAAATTTAAAGGCATCAATTTTTCAGTGTTTAGCCTTCTTTGTGGTCCAACTCTCACTACTGGGAAAACCATAGCTTTGACTATATAGACCTTTGCCAGCCAAGTGATGTCTCTGATTTTTAATATGCTATCTAGGTTTGTCAGGGGCTTCCCTAATGGCTCAGATGGTAAAGAATCTGCCTGCAGTGCAGGAGGCCCAGGTTTGATCCCTGGGTCAGGAATATGCCCTGGAGAAGGGAATGGCTACTCACTCCAATATCTTTGCCTAGAGAATCCCGTGGACAGAGGAGCCTGGCAGGCTAGTCAATGCGGGTCACAAAGAATCGGACACAACTGAGCAACTAACACTTTCTAGGTTTGTCATAGCTTTCCTTCCAAGGAGCAAATGTCTTATAATTTCATGACTGCAAGTCACCATCTACTGTGATTTTGGAGCCCAAGAAAATAAAATCTGTCATTGTTTCCACATTTTCCCCTTCTATTTGCCATGAAGTGATGGGACTGGATGCCACCATCTTAGTTTCTTTATTGTTGAGTTTCAAGCCAGTTTTTTCACTCTCCTTCTTCACCCTCATCAAGAGGCTTTTTAGTTCCTTTTCACTTTCTGCCATTAGAGTGGCAACTTATTACAGTAGCCAGAAAAAAAAAAAAAAAAAACAACTAATACAAAGGCGAAAGCAAAATTTTGGGGACCTACCTGGTAGTCTAGTGGCTAAGACTCGGTTCCTGATGCAGGGGGCCCAGGTTCGATCCCTGTGCAGGGAACTAGATTCCACATGCTGAAACTAAGAGTTCAGGTATTGCAACTAAGACCTGGTGCAGCCAAATAAGTATTTAGAAAAAAAAAAATCAGTTTCTTTAATACTTGGCTGTGCTGGGTTTTAGCTGTGGCATGTAAACTCTTAGTTGCAGCACGTGGTATCTAGTTTCCTGACCAGGGATTGAACCCAAGGCTCCAGCATTGGGAGCTCGCAGGTTTTGCCACTGGACCCCCAAGGAAGCCCCTTCAGTTTCTTTCAACCCCAACCTTCTCTAAACTCTGCAAGACTCAACCTGGGGCAGACCATAACTCCCTAGCCAAATAAGCTTCAGTCCATCTACGCAGGATGCAGTCAAGCATCCCAAGCACAGATCTCTGGGGGCTTTTCCCTGGCAGGTCTCAGCCTTCAGGTTGGCAGTAGCCCTGTTCCTCCTCTGAATTAAAGGTTAAGAGGGAATAGCTCTGTCACTTGCATCTATTGACTCCTGCCTGTTGCTTCATGGATGCAGGGGGCTGATAGTGAGGGCCTCACCTGAACCTGGAAACCTGTGCTCCCTGGAAGCCATTTGTCCATTTGTTTATGCTCTTTGAGCAGACACCCGACTATGATGAGCAAAATCAGACATGGACTCTGCCTTCATTAAGTTTAAGGTCTACAGGGGAAAGGAAGAGAAGTCTCCTTGTGATCTTCCAGGCAGGAAATGAGTGTGGCTTAGGGGGTGGGAGTGGGTAGCTGTGGTGGCAGAGATGGAGAGCAGTGGGAGGTCATGGAGAGGGAAGGGAGAGGCAAGGCCAAGGGAATATTCTTTCCATGTGGGTACACTTAAATTTTGTAATTTAATGTTTTATTTTCATGAAACTGATACAACAATGCCCCTCAATTTACATCCCCCTTTTGTTTTTTGCTACTCCATGCAGCATGTGGGATCTTAATTCCCCAATTAGGGATCAAACCCATGCATCCTGCAGTGGGAAGTGTGGATTCTTTTTTTTAATTGAAGGTTAATTGCTTTATACTATTGTATTGGTTTCTGTTGTACATCAATGTGAATCAGCTCTAAGTATACATGTATCACCTCCTTATTGAGCCCACCAGGTTCCTGTCCATGGGATTCTCCAGACAAGAATACTGGAGTGGATTGCCATTCCCTTCCCCAGCGTATCTTCCCGACCCAGGGATTGAACCCAGGTCTCCTGCATTGCAGGCGGATTCTTAATCATCTCAGCCAACAGGGAAGCCTATTAGGTTCTTCCACCTCACAACTGACTCAATTTTTTTGTTTTATGGCTAATATCCCATTGTGTGTGTATACATTTGTCTTAGCCACTAGACCACCAGTTCAGTAACTCAGTTGTCCCATTCTTTGCAACCCCATGGACTGCAGCATGCCAGGCTTCCCTGTCCATCACGAACTCAAACTCATGTCCATTAAGTCAGTGATGCCATCCAACCATCTCATCCCGTCGTCTTCTCCCCGTCTTCAATCTTTCCCAGCACCAGGGTCTCTTCCAGAGTCAGCTCTTCATATTAGGTGACCAAAGTATTGGAGCTTCAGCTTCAACAGTCCTTCCAATGAATTCAAGACAGATTTTCTTTAGGATTGACTGCTATGACCTCTTTGCAGTCCAAGGGTGAAGGGAATGGCAAACCACTTCAGTATTCTTGCCTTGGGAACCCCATGAACAATATGAAAATGCAAAAAAAAAGACCACCAGAGAAGCCCCTAAATTGCCTTCTTTACCAGTTCTGACACAACCATATTCTAAACATATGAAAATTTAACAACAGATGAGCATTCTAGTTCATCCATTTTCCCCTTCTATTGAGAAATGTAAAAGTGGTCATCACCTAAGACCACCTGTCTGGGACATGGTTGGATGGCATCACTCAAAAGACCTGAGCTTGAATGAGCTCTGGGAGATGCAGGACAGGGAAGCATGGTGTACTGTAGTCCTTGTGGTTGCAGAGTTGGACATGATTGAGCAAGCAGTACATACATTCTTGCCAGAATTCTGTTGACAGAGAAGCCTGGTGGGATACCACCTATGGGGTCACAAGGGGTTGTACAGGACTGAAGTGACATAATGTATCCCAAGTGGGTACTAATGCAGTTCCTTTCTGAAGTTCTGGTTGTAGGCCCAGGGCTGTTAAACTCCACAGAAATCATTTGAGATTCATGTGAAGGATAGGGGCAACAAGATACCAAGAGTTGACAGCCCATTTTTCTGTTCTTAACTGATGAGCCACTGTCTCCTAATGTCCAAAGTCTTAAGGTTTTAAACACAGTTAAAGGGGTCACTCAAACTCAGTAAACTTTCATGAAGAACACCAAAGAGGCTCCCTGAATGATACTTCCCTGGGTTAGGTAAAGTGCCAAGCTAAATGGGGAAAGCCATTTAACAATCTTTCTGGGATTATTTCTGTCCAGTCAGACCCACTCAAACACAGGAATCAATGAAGGTTTAAAAAAATTTTTATTTAGAAAGGCTGAAATGATTGTATGCTAATTTGAACAGGCAATCTGTACAAGGATTTTTCAGTTTTGACATCTTCCACGTTGGATTCCTGTACAGAAAAAGAAAAATGAGTTTTTTCTTATTGGATTTTCACAAGTATATGCCTGATGGGTTTAAAAGAGTTATCCTTTAAACATGGTTAGTTTATTTAATACAAGTACATGAACAAATACTTACCATTATCTGTGCTTTGTTCTTTCTTCAGATCTAGGGGGGAAAAAAAGTATTTGCCTTTCAATCAGTCATTTATTCCCCTTTTGCCTTGTTTAGGAACTCTCATGATCCCTCAGACAGTTCCCTCTGGAACAAGCTTTCCTCTTCTCCCCCAGCCAGCCCCAGTGGGTTCACCTTTACAGGCTCTGGGACTAGGACAGGAAGTAAGACTTGTGAGTATTTCTTCACTGGGAAATTTTAACTTGACACACCTTGTGTGTTTAAGTTTACTCACCTCTCAACTTCAGACTACAGTGGAGCAGATATATGGCTTACTCCTTTCCCCTGCAAAAGATTGGGAACTAAGTCAACTGTCTCCAGGACAGGCCCATCTATAAAAGCTATGTTGGTTTCACTGGACATTTTACAGAAATCACCAGCTAGTCCAAAACACTTCCCGTTGGCTATAAGGCCACTCAATTTCACACTACAGTCACTTTTTACTCCAAGGGAAACTCACAGCTCAGAAATACCTTTCAGTCATAGTGATCAGACTGGGGCGGTATTGAACTCATCATTGGTGAGTGGCAATGTAACGGGCGGTTCACTAATGGCCAAAGACAAACTTTGGATTTAGCAAGTCATGTCTGCAGTTATTCAAAGCACCAAACAAAAACTGGTGAATTCTATACAGCAGCCATAGATAATAGACTTACCTAAAATCATTCTTAGGTACCAGACAAAGAGCTGTACCTGAAACACAAAGACAACTACGTCAGTAATGCTTGCTTCTTGCATTATAAGCTGTTCCTGTCTAAGCCACCATTCCCAGAAAATCAGATTTCCGAGTCTCAACAGCAAATCATCAGCCGAACGAGATTCCATGTAAGTCATCACAGATACCTAAAAAGGCACTTTCTCCCACTCAATGCATTGTATGCGCAAACACATGGTGATCACTCACCTCTGAGCAACGGTAACTGGCAATGGTACCTACGGAAGGACAAAGCTATGAGTGACAGAAGTTCCTTACACAGTACCCCACTGTTGTCTTTCCCAGTTTCTCAGGTGTTCATGTCTTTTCATTGTTTAAGTCATAGTGAGCTAGTTTGATTCATCACAGAAACTGCCTACCTGGTGGTGTATGCCATACACACATTAATCAACTAACCTTTTAACTCTGGAGGCTTTCCAGGAGTGTATAGCAACAAGCTGCTCCTGAATGAGAAGATCGTGTAATTAGCAAAATATCTAAAACAACCAAAACTATTCTAACTAGGGTTAATGGATAACCCAAGCCAAGCAAATGCTGTTCATTTGCTGTACCTCAGACAATTCCTTATGGAATGAAATTTCATCCTTTCTCCCAGTTAGCCCCAGTGGGTTCACCATTACTGGCTCTGGGGCTAGAACAGGGGTAAGACAGGATGTCTGCTTTCCTCATTGGCACTGGAGTTAAGCAACAATAAGCAAGGTTACAAGTACTCACCTCTTGACTCTGTAGAAGTCATCCTGAGCAGATCAAGAGGCACCTAGGAAATCAATACAGATAAAATAAGAGATCAAGAAACAGCACTATCAGAAACAAGAGAAACCCCTCCATTTCCCACAATACTGAGAGAAGTAACTTACTGTAAGATAGATGACTCTATTAATGCTGTGACAATCTACAAAAGAGGAGAAAATGGTTACTCCAAAACACTAAGATGAAACACAATTTCTTCATCAACAGAAACTGCCATCAGAACTCTAACATGCTATTAACTGTGGTACCTCACAGAGGATCAGCATTATCAATTCAAATCATCTGACAGTGATGTGTGGGTGAGGGAAGAGCACACCCTCTCAAGAAGGAACTATGCTGTTTGCTAGGCTGCTGACTCCCTCCCCAGGAAAATCATTCCAAGAGGAACAAGCTGGAAGGAGCAAAAACACTGCTCCACTGACCATTTGCTCTCCTGGTTGTTGAAAACACCAGAGACCACAACCAACCCTCCCATTTGAAAACTTACCTGCATTCAGCCTGGGAGGCAATTGAATTCCTCAAGACTGGTGAGGAGATGCTGGAGACAGAAAAATGAGCCATTACTTTTAGTACTCGAGAACTACCATTAAAAAACCCTGGAGCATTTCGGGCCCACTTCTCAGTAGTAAGATGACATCACTTTTTAGTTCAGGCATATGCTTGTCATTTTACATTCATCATGGAGTGGCCAGTGCAATTTCAACCACCAAGTCCCATCCCGATACTGTGCTTCTACACCCCATCTGCATAAATCATCGCGTACCCACCTGCAGGATCACCACACTTGATCCACACAGGAATAAGTCTTGTCTCATCCTCCAATCTGTAAGCTCCTTTGAATTAAACCACATCTGGGAGGAAAAAAAAAATACCCTTTCTTACTTTTATATCTCGTAGTTTAACTGTCCCACGTTAGTGCCTTAACAACGCAGGACTAAAAGCCCAAACATTTGCCACGGATGGTGCTACTCAGAGTTTTTATGTTTTCTCCACTAATCCATCAGAAAGAGAGAGTTCAGTTTTTGAAATCATCCCCGTAGCACATCCCATCGGACTCCCGCATATTCAACAAGGAAGGAAAAAGACAGTAAAGAGAGGCCAGGAGCACTTACTCCAATGAGACCGGTTTGCGATCCTTCAGCGTTTGGCGCGCGTCCGAACCCTGCAGACAAATGATATTGGGTCAGCACTCTGTCTCGTAAACGCTTTATTTTCCGGAGCTAAGACTGCGTTGCCATGCAAGGCCGGCCTCCTCAGAGTTTCTTATCCTCACGGAGTTCAGTACAGGTCTGTGAAAACGGTCTCATCACAGAGAGGCCCGTCGGCACGGCCCGCCATCGCCATCTTGTCCTTCACAAAGCCCCTGTTCCTTCAAGGCCTCAACACTATGATCACGTTTTTTCTCCTCCCCTACGAACCCAATAGGCACCACAAAGAAAGGCCAAGGCGCGGACACGTTTGCACGGCCGTTTTTCTCATAAAACTCAATAAACCAACACACTTACCGAGAGCTGTGGATAAATGAGACCGCAGGCCTACCGCGAAACACATAAATACCATCTCGCAGAGGCCCACGGGATTTGGGGGCGGGACTACGGCCGGCGCAAGCGCAGAGGGAAATGGGTGGATTGTGGGTAGAGATTTCTAGAGGAAGTACGAAAGGCTGTTAGCCCCCTGAAGCGGTGGCGCGAAAAAGGTGCGCATGCGCTTTAGGGTGTGCGCAGGCGCGACTAACGTGCGCCCGTGGGTTTTTTACTGCGACTTCTTTTGGCGCTGAGGCGACGAGTACCCGGCTTCGCGCAGATCCTGGACTGACGCCCCGTGTCCGTCATAGCTGACTGCCCCACACCCTTCCCTGAGCATTCCCTTGCTTGCACACACTCTAAATCCGCGTGCAGGGTCCTACTCCATGGACCGCGAGCCTCCTGAACCCTCCGCTGGCGTCATCTCGGTTCCAAGCCAGCCGCCCAGCGAGCCTTCTGGGCCTGGTCCTCAGGTGCCCAGCGCGGGGGGCGACTCAGGTATTACTGGGCCCCGGGCCTATCTCGAGTGGAGGGCTCTTGCATGGAACCATTTTGGGAAAGTGAATCAGGTTGTAGGTCCTCTTGAAATATTATAACAGTCTTAGGGTATTTTCTGTAACCGGCCACCGTTGTCCTACTGTCTGGTCCGATTTTGCTAGGAGCTTGTAGTGGGGCTAGCGTTGAAGGTGAAGGTGAAGTCGCTCAGTCGTGTCCGACCTTTTGCGACCCGGTGGACTGTAGCCTACCAGGCTTTTCCGTTCATGGGATTCTCCAGGCAAGAATACCAGGGATCGAACCCGGGTCTCCCGCATTGGAGGCAGACGCTTTAACCTCTGAGCCGTTAGCTGACATTTAAAACGCCTTTTTAAGCACATTGCATGTGTATACGTGCTCAGTCGTGTTAGACTCTGCGATCCCATGGACTGTAGCCGGCCATGCTCCTCTGTCCATGGAATTTTCCAGGCAAGAATGTTGGAGGCCATTTCCTGCTCCAGGGGCTCCTCCCTACTCCAAGAGATCTTCCCAACCCTGGGATCGAACTTGAGTCTCTTGCGTCTCCTGTCTTGGCAGGAGGAGTCTTTACCAACTTCGCCCCCTGGGAAGCCCCTTAACGCAGATTACCTGGAGGGAATCTAGGTGTAAAAAGCTTTTGCAGAACCGCGTACAACTCCTGCCTGATTGACAGGGTGGTTCCAGTCATCTATACCCTTGTTACTGAGGACAACCAGTTTTAGTTTAATCATTTGTAATGCACACCTAGGGTACATGACCGTTTTAAAAATGTATTATATGTACATTTTATAACCATTTATTAAGCTCTTCACTGTGTGGTCTCCTGGATGACCTCATTTACTACTACCACCCTAGGAGGAGGCCATAAGGTAATGTTAGGGATGAGGAACCTGAGATCTGGAGGGGTTAATTAACTTGCTCAGAGTTACCCAGCTAAGAAATATCAGCCCAGGTGCAAATCAGCCCAGGCAGTCTTGATGACAGAGCCTGCACTTTTGATCACTCTGCTTTACTGCTGTGATCACACACTTCTCAGGGTATTTGGGGGGCAAACAAGTACACAGAAAACAAATGGCATGATCCTTGGATACTGTTTCTCAATTTTTTTTCTTGTTGTCTTCCTCTCTCCAGGAGCCTTTAAAAATAAAAAGCATTTCCCCCTCTAATCCCCACCATGAAATTTTAATAACACTTATATAACTGTGTAGGGCTTCCCTTATAGCTCAGTCCCTAAACAATCTGCCTGCAGTGCAAGAGGCCCAGGTTCGATCCTGAGTTGGGAAGATCCCCTGGAGAAGGAAATGGCAACCCACTCCAGTATCCTTGCTTGGAAAATCTCATGGACACAGGAGCCTGGTGGGCTGTAGTCCATGGGGTCGCAAAGAGTCGGGCACGACTGAGTAACTAACACTTATAACTCTGTATTTGCTTATATACTGTGGCCCTTCAGAGGGCCAGAAAGCTTCTGTTTAATATCTAGGATTTTCTGCCCTCTTCCTGCTCCAAAAGAACCAATTTTCACTCCTTTGGTGGCAGTGTTGTCCTTATGTGTGTTCCAGCGAAACATAAGTGACAAAACAAATACCAAAAGAATTCCAATTTGAAAAATGTTATTATAGCTAGAGTAAATTCATGTGTTCAACAATGCTAGAGGCTTGTCCAAGTGGGTGATTGAAAAGTTGTAACAAAATGTATAGAAAATGAAACATAAGTTATGGAAAATTCAGAAGGTCCAGAGTAGGCAGGGAGGTTGTGTGTGGGCATGGTATTTGGAGAATGTTTGTGCAGTGCCTGGGCCTTAAAGGGTAGATAAACAGAGCCAGGAAGGAAATTCAAGTTAGAGAAATAATTTGAGTGACAAGATTGGAGCTGGAAAAGTATATAAATATAGTTCATGAAAGATGGGTTGAAGGGGAATCATAGGATATAAAGTTGGAAAAGATTTCCTAGGGAAGGCCAAATGAGAAGGGCTTGAAATGCAAAGCTAAATAATTTGAACTATAGGTAGAATAACCTATAAACCAGGACTTAACCTGGTGGTCCCGTGGTTAAGACTCTGCATCCACTGCGTGGAGCATGGATTTGATTCCTGCTTGGGAAACTAAGATCCCACACACTACACAGGGCAAGGCTGAAAAAAAAAAGGGGGTAAGTTGGGACAGGACATTAATTGGATTGTTACAATAATTTAGGCAACAGATAAGTGGATTCAAGCATGATGAAAGGGAAATAGGAAATGATTTATAATACATCAGAAGTCCTCAACTCACACCTGCAGGAATATAAGTAATGCAGGTAAGCCATAGGAACCTGATAGGGATCTTGATATGCTTGTCTTTGCTCCTGCTGACTGTGCCTTGCTAGAATATTGTCTGTGAAAAATCTGATCAGGAGAATCCAGAAATCCAAAATTGTTGATTAATTTGCTCCTTAAAAATGTTGGCATGTAACTTAAAATTTTTAAGCATTTTCTCTGAGCCAATCAGAATATGCCTGTATACCCAAGGTGGCCTATGACTGAGTTTGCAGCAACTTCTGTAGTAATATAGAATCCACTTTAGGAAGGGGAAATGTTAAAGATTGGATATGTTTTTTGAAAGCTGTAAACAGATTGAGTGACTTAAACATCAAAAAAAAAAAGAAAGCCAATATTCTTGGCAGTTGGAGATCATCGCCATGACCTTCACTTAACGTTTATCGATACTGTTTATCTGTTGAGCATCTACTGGGTACAGGAGATACAACAAGGAACAAAGCAGACGTCCCCTTATGCTCCCTTGGAACTTATATTCTGGTAGAAAACACAGAAATAGACGAATAATACATCAAGTGGAGTTAAATGCTGTGGTGAAAATTCGACTTTCCTGGTGACACAATGGTTAAGACTCTGAGCTTTCACCACAGTGGGCACGGTTTTGATCCCTGGTCGATCCATGCAGGATGGCCACACACAAAATTAAATGAAATGTGCGTGTGCGCACATGTGTAAATATATTTGCTAAAGTGGTGCAAAAAGGTTGGACTGTTACATAAAGGGAAATGAGAAAAACAAGATGAAAGAGTTGGTGGAGGGTGCTGAATGTTAACATGTATGAAGTGCTTTCTATGGCACCTTCCTGGCACTGTACTGAATGCTTTACGTATGTTACCTCAATTCAAAAAATAGTTTTTGTGGTTACCGTCCTCATTTTACAAATAAGAAAACTGAATTTTATATCAAGTTACTTACTCAAGGACATATAACTAGTGTGGCAGAGCTGTTATGCAAATCTAGTCTCTACTTTTGACCCTGTTAAGAAAAATTATCCAAAACTTGGAAATAGGCAAAAGTTATTACTAGGTGTCCTTTTGATAAAGGTAAAGCAGGCCTGCCTAACTTGGGGATTACCTGGTTTTCCAGTGGGGTGTGTACCTTCGTTTGATGTCCTGTTTATTGTTGCTCTAGGTATTTTGTAATTTGGTAAGATTGCCTTCTAAGACGGAGAAGGAAATGGCAACCCACTCCAGTGTTCTTGCCTGGAGAACCCCAGGGACAGGGGAGCCTGGTGGGCTGCTGTCTGTGGGGTCGCACAGAGTCGGACACGACTGAAGCGACTTAGCAGCAGCAGCAGCAGCCTTCTAAGACATTGGCTGGTTTTGTATTTATGTATTAGAATGCAAATTCATATCATTCTTATCTGGACTTTTAGCTGATGATCCTCCTTTCCTAGCATTCTCTTTTGAACCAGTTTTAAGTTTTATTTATTCTCTTGTTAATTAATAGGTTGAATAAAATCTTTGACATGTGTATATATTATTATGAGTCATATTTTCAGTTTTTAAGATTATACTTTAACAACCCCTGGGGTACATTGCCTTTTGTTGGCCCATTTACTTATTCATTCAGAAAATATTTGTTGAGAGTCAGGATTTAAACTCAAAAAGTCTGACTCCGGAAGGAGCTTTAGACAATATGCCAGTGCGAGTCTAATACCATGCCACCCTCTGGCTAACATCTTATCTTGCTCTTTCCAGCAAATGTCTTTTACTTAAAAGATCTGTCTACACCTGCATCACCTGGGTGTCTGTTAGAAACACTGGATCTCAGATCTCTCCACAGACCAAATGCATTTGCATTTACTCAAGATCCCCAGGTGGTCTGTATGCACACTAAAGTTTAAGAAGCACTGGATTTATACAGTACTGCTCACTTCTTTCTCAGGACACTTTTCTCTTGTCCTACTTGATCTCTCAGTAGCACCTTTTTATCCTGTTGACCCATTTCCTTTTTTTTAAATTTGGTTTTTCTGTGCCATTACAGAAACGCATGGTAATACCCTTTAACCTACCATGTCCAGTGACCCCATTTCCTGTTTCTTAAAACACAGTTTCCACAGTGCTTGGGACACTGCCCTCTTCTAGTGTTCCTCTTATGTTTTTGCTGTTAATAACTTCTTCGTGATCCTTTGAGGTATATCTTCTGTCCCATTGTTCAAACATTAATGTTCCTCCAGTTACATGTTGTTCAGCCACTAAGTTATGTCCGACCCTTTGGGACCCCATGGACTGCAGTATGCCAGGCTCCTCTGTCCTCCACTATTCTCCTGGAGTTGGCTCAGATTCATGTCCATTGAGTCAGTGATGCTAACCATCTTATCCTCTGTCATCCCCTTCTCCTTTTGCCTTCAATCTTTCCTAGCAGCGGGGTCTTTTCTGGTGAGTTGGCTCTTTGTATCACATGGCCAAAGTATTGGAGCTTTAGCAACAGTCCTTCCAATGAATATTCAAGGTTGATTTCATTTAGGATTGACTGGTTTGATCTCCTTGCAGTCCGAGGGACTCGAAGAGTCTTCTCTAGCATCACAATTCAAAAGTGCCAGTTCTTCAGTGCTCAGCTTTCTTTATGGTCCAGCTCTCACATCCTTCCATGACTACTGGAAAAACCATAGCTTTGACTATATGGACTTCTGTTGGCTTCTTAATATGCTTTTTTAATATGCTGTCTAGGTTTGTCATAGCTTTCCTTCCAAGGAGCAAGCATCTTTTAATTTCATGGCTGCAGTCAACCTCTACAGTGATTTTGGAGCCCAAGAAAATCTGTCACTCCTTCCACTGTTCCCCCTTCTACTTGCCATGAAGTGATGGGACCAGATGCCATAATCTTAGTTTTTTGAATGTTAAGTTTTAAGCCAGCTTTTTCACTCTCTTTCGCCCTCATCAAGAAGCCTAGCTTTTTCTCTGCCTGGTCCACTTTATCCACTTCCATGATTTTAATGGCCACTGTTACCAGGGAAGCCTGGCATGCTGCAGTCCACCGGGTCACAAAGAGTGGGACTGGACTTAGTGACTGAACAACAATGCCTATACCTCCAACCCAGGATCCTTTTCCTGAGCTTCAGAGCTATGCATCCAGTTGCCTTCTGGATGAGCAGTATTACTTGGATGATTCACAAATTCTTTTGGTCCCCAAAATTCATTTCCAAAATGAATTGAACCTACTCCTCCTATTTCACTCAACTGTCCAAGCTACCCCACTGCCACTACCCTAATTCAGGTCAGTGACCTCGAGGTTTTTGCAATAGACGTAACCTGGCTCCCTGGCCCTGGTTTGCTGTCTCTCTAATCCATTCTTCATCTTGAAGCTGGAGTAATCTTTCTAAATAAAAAAGTTGGTCCAGTCTCATGCCTCAGTTCATAATTCTTCAGTACCCCTCCACAGTCTTTAGGTTATTGTCCAGATCATCAACATAGCCATTGAGACCCCTTCATCACTTTCCTCACCACTACTCCCTCCCCGAGACAAATCCACTCTGCCTGCCCACCATAAACTTCCTAAGTTTGGGCATCAGGTCTGTGCAAGTTATATATTGTTTCCCTATGACCTGGCAGAGTACAGGACACAAAGTAGGACTCTATATGTTAATTTATCCCTGTAAATTTTCAAATGATCTTTACCCAATCCTTATCAAATGAGCTGCTGAGAGAGGTCTGGTGATTTTTCTGAGAGAGCAACCCTGCCCCCACCTGGCAGCAAGAGGCACTGCTTCATTAAATGGAATTCAGTTCAGTTCAGTTACTCAGTGGTGTCCCGACTCTTTGTGACCCCATGGACTGCAGCACACCAGGCTTCCCTGTCCATTACTAACTCCCAGAGCTTGCTCAAACTCATGTCCATGGAGTTGGTGATGCCATCCAACCATCTCGTCCTCTGTTGTCCCCTTCTCCTCCTACCTTCAGTCTTTCCCAGCATCAGGGTCTTTTCCAATGAGTCAGTTCTTTGCATTAGGTGACCGAAGTATTGGAGTTTCAGCTTCAGCATCAGTCCTTCCAATGAATATTCAGGACTGATTTCCTTTAGGATGGACTGGTTTGATCTTGCAGTCCAAGGGACTCTGAAGAGTCTTCTCCAACACCACAGTTCAAAAGCATCAGTTCTTCAGTGCTCAGCTTTCTTTATAGTCCAACTGTCACATCCATACATGACTATTGGAAAAACCATAGCTTTGACGAGATGGACCTTCACTGGCAAAGTAATGTCTCTGCTTTTTAATATGTTGTCTAGGTTGGTCATAGCTTTATAGAACTTTGTCAGTAAAGTAATGTTTCTGCTTTTTAATACGCCGTCTAGGCTTGTCATAGCTTTTCTTCCAAGGAGCAAGTGTCTTTTAATTTCATGGCTGCACTCACTGTCAACAGTGATTTTTGAAGCCCCCCAAAATGAAATCTTGTCACTGTTTGCATTGTTTACCCATCTATTTACCATGAAGTGATGGGACCAGATGTCATGATCTTAGTTTTTTGAATGTTGAGTTTTAAGCCAGCTTTTTCACTCTCTTCTTTCACCTTCATATTACATTGATTTTTGGCACAAGGAGATAGAATAGGAGCTTGTTTTGTCAGCTCCGTGCATCACCCTGGCAGTGCAGTACTTGTAGGAGTAGTGTGTTCCTTTGGGAATATGTAGTTGTTAAACGAGATTTTTTAGCTATAACTTTGGTGGAATTATCTCTCCCTTGGAAAAAAATAAGCATTATAATGGCTTCATTAGTAAGGAATTTGGTTTTAGACTTGTAAGAGGTACTATAAACCATATGAAGTAGTCCAGACCTAGGCTAACAAACATATCTCTTAATTCAACAAGAAGCCCAGGGACGGAGGAGCCTGGTGGGCTGCCGTCTATGGGGTCGCACAGAGTCGGACACAACTGAAGCGACTTAGCAGCAGCAGCAGCAGCAGTAGTTATGTAATGACAGAATAGAGCTGTGGTCACCAAACTTTTTTGATTGTTTCTTTCCTGTAAGTTAAGAAAAAACTATTTTCGCTGCTGATGGCCTGGGTTCAGTCTCTGGTTGGCGAACTAGGATCCCAAAAGCCGTGTGGCACAGGGAAAAAAAAAAAAAACGAAACCCAAAACAAAAAAGCTGATACACCCTACGATATGAAGATTTTTAGAGTAAATTATATTTTATGTACATTATCAATTATTTGAAAAGGTAGAAAAATTTTCAAAGGATGAGATATAAATAGGAGTTTACACATTTTTTCCCCCATTTTATTTATTAGGCTGAGTCAGGTTAATGGTAGCACATGGTCTCTTTTTAGTTATGACATGTAGGATTTAGTTTGCTGACCACAGAGAAATCAAACCCAGGCCCCCTGCACTGAAAAGTGTCGAGTCTTAGCCACTGTACCACCGGGAAGTCCCTACGTGTTTTCTTTATAAGTCATTGTGTTGGCTAAGAGAACACCTGGGTTTGAATCCTGGCCTGCTTTCTGATGAAGGCCAAGTCGTTTTGTCTGTTTGGTGGTTTCTTTCTTTTGTGTGGATTCTTTTTGGTGGGCACTAATGTGGGCTTCCGGAGAAGGCAATGGCACCCCACTCCAGTACTCTTGCCTGGAAACTCCCATGGACAGAGGAGCCTGGTGGGTTGCAGTCCATGGGGTTGCTGAGGGTCGGACACGACTGAGCGACTTCACTTTCACTTTTCACTTTCATGCATTGGAGGAGGAAATGGCAACCCACTCCAGTACTCTTGCCTGGAGAATCCCAGGGACGGGGAGCCTGGTGGGCTGCCGTCTATGGGGTTGCACAGAGTTGGACATGACTGAAGCAACTTAGCCATGTGGGTTTTCCTGGTGGCTCAGAGGTTAAAGCATCTGCCTCTAATGTGGGAGATCCGGGTTCGATCCCTGGGTCGGGAAGATCCCCTGGAGAAGGAAATAGTAACCCATTCCAGTATTCTTGCCTGGAGAATCCCATGGACAGAGAAGCCTGGTAGGCTACAGTCCACGGGGTCGCAAAGGGTCGGACATGACTGAGCGACTTCACTCACTCACAATGTGTGATGCAGAAATCTTTGGCTTTGTACACATATATCCACACCATTCTCTATCCCAGCCCTCAGACCCTTTGATCTTCTAGTCCTTTTCCTTCCAGTCCTCTCATCAGCTGGCCAGACCATTGGCCACTGACCTAGAGTGTGTATATAGTCTCACCTTGGGCCATTTCTCCTTCTGCACAAGGTGGATCGTCAGGTGGATAGCTGGCAGATTTTCTATCTCCACTGTCTTTTAAGTCCTCTTCTGAATGTGGCCGTCATCATTTTCAGTTGGCACTCATAAGTTGACCCATCTATAAATCATGCTTGAGCTTTTACTTCCTCCTTTAGCAGGTTATACTGGACATTCCTGATGACTGCGAGTTCTTCTGCACGAGGGGTGGGGATGCTTTTACAAATATGGTGGATATCGAGAGGTCTGGGCTACCCGCTTATGCAGTTTGTCTGCATCCCCTGGTTCTGCTTAGTCTTGATTCTGGAGGTACAGTTTCCATTTTTTGAAAGACTGCTGCTGGTCTGCTCTGACGTTTTGACTTCATAGGTCCAACTTATAATGGCAGCAGGTCTGATATAACTCATAATGGGGCCGTTCTTGGTTACTTAGTGTTTAATAATGAAGTGTTCCAATAACATGCCAAGAGCTGTTTCTCAAAAGGCGTGTATTTCTCTGTTGTGAACAGCCTGGCCTTGTTCTAGGATTTCAGCCACCTGCTTTGCCCACTGGGACTTCCATAGGCTCCACAGTGTGTATTTTTCCAACCCCATAGGTCTCTTGGATGTTATGGTTCAAGTGGCAGGGCTTCAGGCATTGTAACTTGGACCTGCAATGCACTTTCGTATTCTTGAGTCGCACTCAAAGTTGGCAACTTACCATGTCACCTGGTGTATAGATGGGAGTTTTAGTTCTACGAGTGGCTATGATAAGCATCACCATCCACGTATCCTTGCTGTCTTTAATGGTGGCTCTAATCTCTGTCCCTCTCTCCTTACTCCCTGCTATTGCTGCTGCTAAGTCGCTTCAGTCGTGTCCGACTCTGTGCGACCCCATAGATGGCAGCCCACCAGGCTCCCCCGTCCCTGGGATTCTCCAGGCAAGAGTACTGGAGTGGGTTGCCATTTCCTTCTCCAATGCATGAAAGTGAAAAGTGAAAGTGAAGTCCCTCAGTTGTGTCCAACTCTTAGCGACCCCATGGACTGCAGCCTACCAGGCTCCTCTGCCCATTGGATTTTCCAGGCAAGAGTACTGGAGTGGGTTGCCATTGCCTTCTCTGCCTTCTCTTTCCTACCCCCTAGGATATGGTAATTTCTTTTTATTTACTATCATGGCTGAAGAGTGGGGGAGTTTCAGAGATTTTTACTCTGCCTTTCCCACTGTGATAGCCCTTCTCTTGTAGGCCAAGGACCCAATGTAGAGGTTACTCCTGAGTATATCAGTTCCACTAAACACTTGGGGACTGCGGAAATTACCTCTTCTAATGGGGATAATGATGATGCTTTGGGCCTCAAGGCATCAGTGTCAGTTCAGGTCCTGTGTCTAAAATCCTCAAAATGGGGACTCTCTGTCCCGCATGCACGCGCGCGCGCTCGCTCTCTCGCTCTCTCGCCCTCTCGCTCTCGCTCTCGCTCTCGCGCTCTCTCTCTTTCTCCCTCCCCACGCACTCCTCCACTCTCTTCTCTTCGAGTCTTGGATTCTCCTGCTATCTTATAAATAAAATGGAGCTGTAACACTGATTTGCCTAAGAGCTGTAACACGGTTTGTCCAAGACCCAAGAGCTGTGATACGCCGAGGGCTTTAATGTCCGTTGCTCCAAATCTTTGTTGTGACGAGACAAAGAACCGAGGAACAAACACTCGCGTGACAACTTGAACTGTCGAAGAAAACAGTAGAAGCAACTTCGTCTCTGTCTGGTCAGGGTTAATTCTGAACCTCTTAATTTCTTAAGGCTTTTGTGAAAGCTATTATTCTTTATGTGATTTAACAGTCACATTTTTTTTTTTTTTTTACTATGTGCTTATTCATTTTTTCTGTCTTCATATATCACAGTAGAATAAACCTGAGTTGCATGAAACAGTAAAAAAAAAAAAAAAAATTGTGAACCACTGTTGTACACTTGTGTATCAACTGTACCTCAATAAAACAAGCAAAAGCTTTGGCCTGAGGGGCAGGCATTCGACACAGATGTTGCAGGGAGGGGCGGCCCGAAAGGGGGCTCTTGTGTAACATTCAGAAATGAATTGTCAGAGGAGACATACACGCTGACAAAACAAGAGACTTTATTGCGAAGGGCCTCCTGAGTGGAGAACGGTAAGGTAAGGGGACCTGGGAGAACTGCTCTGCCACGTGGCTTGCAATCTTGGGTTTTATAGTGATGGGATTAGTTTCTGGGTTGTTTCTGGCCATTCTGACTCAGGGTATTCCTAGTGGCACGCGCATCGCTCAGCCAAGATGGAGGGCATTGAGAAGGAGTCTGGAAAGTGATAGGATACAAAAAAATAAAATAAAATCCTCAAAATGTTTGCATATTCTCCTTTTCCAAATGTATAGTTCTTTTAGTAGATGATGAGTTCCTTTTTGGGAAGAACTAGGAGAATCATAGTTTCATGCTCCTTCCCCTAGGGATTCGGTTACCTCTTCAGTAACTGAGTTTGGGACGTGAAAATCGGCTCAGACCCAGGAACTAAGAAAGATATTTTGACTATTTCTTGTGGTGACCGTCCTTAGCCTTGTGCTCCTTTCTTCTTTCTCCCTGCAGGTTGTAGATATTCAGCAGCATCCTCATTGGCTTCCGCCTAGGGATACCACTGTTTATCATATCTACAGTTGTTTCTTACGGGTTCCAGGCCCCATGGCTAACCCTCCAATCTTGCCAGCCTTATAATTAGAGCTTTCTGACTTCTGGCAGTTAAGCAGTGCCTCTGTAATTCCTCTCCTGTATTTCTTAATGGGCCTTCCCTGATAACTCAGTTGGTAAAGAGTCCACCTGTGCCGGGGTCCAGCCCGGGTGGATCCAGGGAATTCAGCCAGAAGGTGAGAGAAAGAACGACATGGGGAGACCAATCTTTCCAGGAACTGATCCTTTCTTTATTTTTCGGGTATGCTTTTATACACAGAGATGGAATACAAAAGTCACGTGGGGTCAGCAGTCCTGACTTTTATCAAAATCAGGTGCTTCATACAAATGTATACAAAGGTCTTAGGGGTGTTACATCATCTTCTGGCCAGGGGGCCTGCTAACAATTTACGACCCTTTCTTTGTGATAGCGGTCAGTCAACCAGAACACTTATTTCTCCAGGGGTGATTTATTCCTAAACCAGGCACCACCTTCCGAAGGCACCAGATAAAGTTACATTCCTATCGGGTGAGGGTGCAGTGGGTTCTAATTTAGAAAAGAATTTGCTTAGCCCAAGGTCTAAACGTGATTAATATCAAAGGTTAATACTTATTTATCCTATATGCTAGTTATATTCATTAATGTGTATAAGGGCAGGGATGTGGAGACTTAGCAGCAAACATTGGCCCAACAAATGAAAACCCTTCACCAATACAATTTCTAATCAATCTTTTAACTGCTCAAAGGAATCTGTACTTAGACAGTTTAGAACATCTCATGCCTCTCACGGTTGGGAGGCTCTGAACGATCACATGTGGCCGGAAGGACCTGTTCAGGCAGGCTAGAGAACTCCCAAAGGAGTTTGTGAACTAAAACACTCTTGTCACGCCCAGGAACTTTATTAACTGGAGCTGTAAGTTAACTCCTTTTCAGAGAGAGAGATGGTGGTGGTGGGGGACAGCCCCCCGTAAAGTCAGAGGTGTAGGTGAGAGCACAAAGCAGTAAAGTAGGCAGACTCTGGTTTTGGGGGTAGTTGCTTGAGAATTTCCAGGGGGACTCCTGAGGCTCAATCCCGCCTTTGCGTATGCCGAGCCTCCTTCCTCATGACCTTTGCCACGGGTGGAGTTCCTCACGCTGGTTCCTAGCATCTCCCCCTTTTTTATTTCTTAAAACAGCCAGATGCAGCTCAGTCGCGACCCTCTGAATGTTCTGCCAAAGAATCCTGACAATACAAGGAAGAATGATTATAAGAAGTAAAATCAGAGCACCACCAGCAGCATAACTAAAGATATTAGAATGTTTTTTCCAGAAATAAAGTTAGAGAAGGTGTGAAAAAAGTCATTAGCTGCTCCAGCGGCGGTAAAATCCAGTCGAGAGTGTTCCAAGGTCTGTATTTGATTATGAAGTTTCCCTAAGTCCAGGCCAATGTCAGAGCTGTTCCAAACACCTGAAATATGATTTTTAATTTTTTCCCATTCATAATCTGTCTCGTTTACCTTTAAAGATGTCACACGTATCCACCGGTAATCAGCGTGGCGTGACAGATCCATTTTCACCTTTAAAGCCTGTAACTCAGTCCCAATATGCATTATTGCCTCCTCCAAGGCGTCTACCCTCATCTCCAACTTTCTATCTATAGCTTTCTGTGTTGCTAGATTAGAGAAACATTTTTAGACATGGTATCAACATATTGGGCAGTATGCACTTGTTGAGTCAATGATATTGCTGCCACAGTAACAGAAGTAATTGTGGTTATTAAAGCTGCTATTCCCAGGATAAGCAAGCCCACAAACCGTTGCGATCGCATTAAATCCTGCAGTTGTTGTAATACAGCAAGACCATAATTATATCAATAAGTGGTTACATCATAAGATAAGGTGGACGTTGTAACACTACAAAGGAGCAAGCATTATATTGAGGGTTTAACAAGATGAAAGCATACATTGTTCACAAAACACCACACAGGAGCAAACGTTATATTGAGGGTTTAAACAAGATGAAAGCATACATTGTTCACAAGTTACTATATTAGGTCCACCTCTTTTTTACTGACTGCTTTAGCCCTGATCACTATGTCTGCATTGCAAAACGCCTGTTGTGGGTGCACCGGGGAGCAGCTGCAGGCGGGGAGCAGCTGCAGGCGTTGGCCCAGGGGAGCAGTGTCCCTAGCAGCAGGAGGCAGAATGCGAGCGGCAGGCTGTGGGCCGTGGCGCCCATGGCGGGCGGAGGGGCGGGGTGCGTGGACTTGGGCTAGCCACCGCCTGGGCTCAGGGCGCTCCCCTCTCGCCGGCAAGGCCACGCTGGTCTGGACGGCACTCCGTGGGTACGCTTTCCTCTCTGGCCCTCACTCACCGCACAAACTTTCCTGACTCTAGGTCGCGGGGTGCAGTGAGGAGGGTGCGGGGCACAGCTGGCGGCGCGGAGGCCAGAGCTGGCTGGGGAGGAGGGAAGCGAGCGAGTGCATGCGCCGCGAACCTGGTCTCTGGGGTACTGTGACATGACGAATTAGTCTGTCCGGGATCCAAATTGGAGAATCTGTGTCCTGTGGAAAAATACAAGCACATCCTCGACCGCTAGTTAATCTGGGTCAGGAACCTTGCATAGTCCGGAGAGGAGGTCCTTCCATTTCATCAACGGCTTTGTATCTTGTTCCGGACGAATCAGCATTTAGGTTATTTATTACAAAGAGAGCATGTTGTAAGATCTGATGGGGGGAACTAAAATTCCCCTTCCTTTAATTTTTTGAATTTGTATTTTTAATGTTTGGTGTGCTCTATCTACTATAGTTTGTCCCTGGGGATTATAAGGGATGCCTGTGTTATGTTTTATTTGAAATTTTATACAAAATTCTTGGCATCTGGAATAGGGAACTGTTTGTATCTAACAGGGAAAATAACTGGGTGTCTAGATATAAAATTTAACAAAACATTGGAGGGTAAATGATGCAAAAATTTGACCAAAATAGTTTCCTATAGCAATCTGCCAATTTTCATCAAACATTAGAAGAGCATCAAGTTGTTCCTTATTATATGGAATTACAATTTTCTGATGGCTTTTTACCAAATAATTCAATGCTCCGCTTTTTTCCTTTAATATCAAAGTAGCTATCAATCCTGAATAAGAAGCCGCTACTTTTTTAGTTTGAGCGGGAAGATGGACCCATTCTAGGGGGCCGTTTTGCCATAAGACTCCCGTAGGTGCAGTTGGAGTAACTAGGCAAAGGAATTGCCAGTTTGCTTGTAAATCAATTCTTTTTACATAGCTATGAGATAAAGCTGCCTCTACTTTGTCTAAGGCCTCCCGAGCCTCAGCAGTTAATTGTCTTTTAGAAGTTGGATCAGGATCCCCGCATAGAATGTTAAAAAGAGGCTTTAATTCGGCAATGGTTAATTTTAAATAGGGCCTAATCCAATTAATTTTGCCTAAAAGTTTTTGATAATCACTTAAAGTAACAAGGTGATCTTTTCTTAATTGTAATGGGGCATGAGTCACTGTTTCTGAATTGATAACCCTTTCTAAGTAAGTTGTGGGCGGATTGACCTGAATTTTCTCTGGGGCAATTTTTAAGCCTCTCGCTGTCAATGCCTGGGTCAAATCTTGGGGGACAGTTTGTAAATGGGGTCTATCAGGATGAGCTATTAAAATATCGTCCATAAAGTGAATCATATGTACTTGTTCATATTTAGCTCTGACATGTTCTAAAGCGGCATTGACAAATTTTTGACATAAGGTAGGGCTATTTTTCATTCCCTGAGGCAAAACCTTCCACTGAAATCGTAAATAAGGCTGCTTAAGATTTTCTGAAAGTCGCTTTTTATCTTCAGTATTTAAAGGAACGGTGAAAAAACAATCTTGTAAATCAATTACAATTATATTATGTCCCTCTGGAACGGCTACTGGGGAAGGGAGCCCAGGTTGTAGGGTTCCCATGTCCTCCATGGTGGCATTAATGGCTCTTAAATCCTGTAAAAGTCTCCATTTACCAGATTTTTTTCTTAATGACAAAAATAGGAGTATTCCAGGGGCTATTGGAGGGCTCAATATGTCCCAATTCTAGTTGTTCAAAAATTAACGTTTTAGCTGCCAGTAATTTTTCTTTAGGCAGAGGCCATTGTTCTACCCACACTGGGTCTTGAGATTTCCATTCAATGGGGTTGGCAGCAAAAACAATGGCCTCCATTAAAAATTTGGATACCGCAATCCAGTACGTAGCTTTCGAGGAGTTGGGCAAATCGGCTCAATTATTCCTGTCTGCTGTTTACCCAATCCTTTTGAAGGGTCATAACCCATTAGTAGCATTTGAGAGGTCACTTTATCATCAGGGCTGAAAAGTAACATTCCCATTTGAGACGGCACATCCCTCCCCCACAGGGAAAAGGGGAGCGAAGGAACTACATACGGTTAGAATGTTCCACGGGTATCTTCAAATTGCCAGTCTAAAATCCTTGCACTTTTAGCTACTGCAGGGGCTCTTCCTAAGCCCACCAACTCATTTTCAGTAGTATGGGTGGGCCAGGAGCTGGGCCAGTCTTTCCCAGAAATACAAGAAACATCTGCTCCTGTATCTAATAGTCCTTCAATAGACTTGCCACTGACGAGAATAGATTTCATAGGGCGTTTCTTAGTAATTTCTGTTACCCAAAAAACCATGTCACTAGACCCAAATCCTTTGTCCTGCCTTTCATTTTGAGTAGCTGCATGCCCAACTGCAGTATGATAAGGCAAAAGCAAAAGTTGGGCTATTCTCTGTCCCTGATGTATTTGAAAAGTTTTAGTTGGGTGTAAAATCATTATCTGAATTTCTCTTGTATATATGATTACTCCAGGAATATTTGTAAGACCTTGCATAGCTAAGAAACTTCTGCCTAGTATAATTCCCACCAAGCCAGTCGGTAATGGACCTTTAACGCCTGTAGGGATTTTTATAGTGGGGCTATCTGGTGTTAATATTGTTGAGGTGGTGGAACTGAGGTCCAGTCCTGCGTTGCCTGGGGTTGCTCTGATGAGTTCTGCGACGGGACGAAGGGAATGAATGGGTTCAGTGAGGCTGCCCCAGTCGTTGTCGGGGCCTGGGGCTGGCTCCTCAGTCCGTTTCCCTACTGCTGGTTGGGGCCCAAAAAGGTTCCATTTCTATGGAATCTTGACCTACAGTGCCTTGCCCAATGATATCCTTTTTGACAGCGAGGGCAGAGAGACCTAGGGTTCGCGGGCTGGGGAGCAGGATTTTGCGGAGCAGACACAGCCGGTGGGGCAGAATTAGGTGGATAAGAACCAAGTGTTCTTTGAGTGCAAGCACGAAAAATGTGTCCCTCCTGGCCACAGGAAAAACAAGTTCTGGGCAAATTATTCCTGCCTTGGTTACTGGGATCACCTTGTGCTGGCTTATTCTTGTTAGTAAAAAAGGATTGGACTGCCTGCTGATAAGAATTCCCCTTTATTGCTGCAGCTATCGCAACACCTTGCAGCAGGGACGGTCCTACATCTGCACATTGCCTCCTGTAATCAATTAGGGTTCCAGATCTTCTTATAGGGCATAAAATAGCCTGGCAGGTAGAGTTAGCATTTTCAAAGGCCAATTGTTTTGTCAATATTCCGGCTGCCTCAGAATCAGAAATTATTCTCTGGACAGCCTCTGAAAGCCGTGAGACAAAGTCTTCATATGGCTCTTCTGACTTTTGTTTAATATTAGATAGAGCAGAATTTGATTCCCTACTGTCGGGCAATGAACGCCAGGCAGTAAAGCCACAATCAGCCACCTGTTGTATAGCGTATTTATCTAGTCCCATCTGCTCGTTAAGTGTGGGGTAATCATATTTTCCAGCTAGCATACCTTCAGTGATATAGTTTAAATGTCCCTGTTTGTTATTATTGGCATGCCAGCGAACAAGATAATCATATTCAGCTTTCCGAAGTATAAAGTGTTCTCCAGACAGGCAGGCCCTAGCGACTGATTTCCAATCATGGGGTGCCAACCATTTGCCTGCTAAGGCTTCTACCAGCTGCATTGTGTATGGGGCTTTAGGCCCATACAAAGCACAAGCATCTTTAAGTTCTTTTACCAATTTTAAAGGAACGGGCTCCCATCCGAGAGCCCTTCCGAGTTCATCATAACGGTCAAATATTAAAGGGAAACAAGCCTCAAGTTGGGGATCAAATTTATTGTCAGGGGCAGAAAAAACCCTTCCTTGTGGAGCCGATAGTGGAGGTCTTCCACTTCGATAAGGAGGTGGTGGCATCGGTATAGGTCGCGTATCTTTTAGTATGGGTCCTATATCTCTTGGTATGGGTTCTGTAGCACTTGGTCTGGGAGGTGGTGGCAAAGGTATGGGCCCCACACTTCCCGCTCTAGGGGGTGGTGGCAAAGGTATGGGTCCCATGTCTCTTGCTCTGTACTCTGGGGCTCGTTGGACTGTTAGGTGTTCAGAGTTTACGGATAATTTAACTGGGAATGTCTCCCGTGAGCTCCTAGAGGCATATGGCCTAATAGGAGACGTTTCCCTTAAGCTCCTTGGAGCAGATGGCCTGATAGGGGAAGTTTCTCTTAAGCTTCTTGGGGCATCTTTATTTAAAAGAGGCCAATCTTCTTCAGAGTGATATCGAGCTGCTATCTCGTCTAAATCCTCTTCATCCTGAGGGGAGAGCTGATCTTGTTCTTTGTCCCTATCTTTAACTTGTTCCTGAGCAGCCATAGCGGCTAGCATCTTTCTTAGTTGCCCATAGTCAGGCAGGTCCTCCTTTTTCTCATCCTCCTCATGTTTAACTACAGTTTTTTCCTCACTTTCCTCTTTAAAATGTACCTTTTCAGATTCTGGGGCAGGTTTAACTACAGTGTTTTCTTCACTGTCCTCTTTAAGATGTACTTTTTCAGAATCAGGGGCAGAGTCTAAAGCATCTCTAATGAAATTCCATAAGGAAAAGGCATCATTAGGCACCTTTTCTGAGCCATGTTCTGCATGGTAAGTTTTCAGCTGTTTTCCTACTCTCTCCCAGATATCTAAGTTAACAGTGCCCTCTTCTGGAAACCAGGGACACTGTTGTACAAATGAAAAAAATGATTGAATGGTAGAGTTTTTAACTTTAATTCCTCTCTTACTTAATAACTGCAAAATTATTCCTATAAAGAGCTGTCTTTCGTTTGATTCAGTGTTACCCATGTCAGAAAATTAAGTATAGTAAAGAAGATTTAGTTTTAGCCTTTAAAAACCGGGTTTTTCCTCAACCCTTTTAACTCCAGAAACCGGGTTTCTCTTTAACCCTTTAACACTTCCCACTCCTACTCACCCTGTCTATCCTACAGGGGGGTCTGCAGCACCCTGAGTGGGGTCCTATCCGTCCCGAAAATTCAACACTGGGGGAGCAACAGGGCTGACCCTAATTGTTCTGAGGTACCTACCTTTGAATAGCCTGTTCCGGGGGCCACTTGCTGGGGTCCAGCTCCGGTGGATCCAGGGAATTCAGCCAGAAGGTGAGAGAAAGAACGACATGGGGAGACCAATCTTTCCAGGAACTGATCCGTTTCTTTATTTTTCGGGTCTGCTTTTATACACAGAGGTGGAATACAAAAGTCACGTGGGGTCAGCAGTCCTGACTTTTATCAAAATCAGGTGCTTCATACAAATGTATACAAAGGTCTTAGGGGTGTTACATCATCTTCTGGCCAGGGGGCCTGCTAACAATTTACGACCCTTTCTTTGTGATAGCGGTCAGTCAACCAGAACACTTATTTCTCCAGGGGTGATTTATTCCTAAACCAGGCACCACCTTCCGAAGGCACCAGATAAAGTTACATTCCTATAGGGTGAGGGTGCAGTGGGTTCTAATTAAGAAAAGAATTTGCTTAGCCCAAGGTCTAAACGTGATTAATATCAAAGGTTAATACTTATTTCTCTTATATGCTAGTTACATTCATTAATGTGTATAAGGGCAGGGGATGTGGAGACTTAGCAGCAAACATTGGCCCAACAAATGAAAACCCTTCACCAATACAATTTCTAATCAATCTTTTAACTGCTCAAAGGAATCTGTATTTAGACAGTTTAGAACATCTCATGCCTCTCACGGTTGGGAGGCTCTGAACGATCACATGTGGCCGGAAGAACCTGTTCAGGCAGGCTAGAGAACTCCCAAAGGAGTTTGTGAACTACAACACTCTTGTGGAGAAGGAAATGGCAACCCACTCCAGTATTCTTGCCTGGAGAATCCCATAGACAGAGGAGCCTGGCAGGCTACAGTCCATGGGGTCGCAAGAGTCGGACACGACTTAGTGCACTGTCTCACCCCAGAGATCCTGCCACATATACCACAAAAACCACACATCCCCCAGTGACCTTGGCCCCACTGTTCCAATCACTCCCAGGTGGGAATTCAGGCACATGTCCACAGAGGTCACAGACAACATACATACGGTTCTGTTATGTCCCATATATTACCCTTTCATGTCCCAAGGAAGACATTTTCTCTTACAGATTTTCATTTAGTGTATCTTTAAAAAAATCTTGTGTTAAACTTGCCTCCATCTTTTTCTTGGGTAAGGACAACCCAGAAATGGCCCTTTTGTGTCTGTGATGTTGCCATTCACAGCTTTCTTGATAGGCCTAGTACAATCTTGAGAACAGGGTTGCTGTATGCTGAATGTCAGACGGTAGCTCTTAGCTTTGCCTATCTTAGGTAGTTATGCTGTGCATTTTTTATTGGCGTACCATGTTTGATTTGTCCCTAATACCTTTGAAGTTTTTCTGAGAAATGAATAATGCAACATGAACTTATTAAAATACATTTTAAGCCTTTAAAAAAAAATAAAACACTCTTGTCACGCCCAGGAACTTTATTAACTGGAGCTGTAAGTTAACTCCTTTTCAGAGAGAGAGATGGTGGTGGGGGACAGCCCCCCGTAAAGTCAGAGGTGTAGGTGAGAGCACAAAGCAGTAAAGTAGGCAGACTCTGGTTTTGGGGGTAGATGCTTGAGAATTTCTAGGGGGACTCCTGAGGCTCAATCCCGCCTTTGCATATGCCGAGCCTCCTTCCTCATGACCTTTGCCATGGGCGGAGTTCCTCACGCTGGCTCCCGGCACACCTGCAATGCAGAAGACCCCAGTTCAATTCCTGGGTCAGGAAGATCCTATGGAGAAGGGATAGGCTACTCATTCCAGTATTCTTGGGCTTCCCTTGTGGCTCAATTGGTTGAAGAATCCACCTGCAATGCAGGAGACATGGGTTCGATCACTGGGTTGGGAAGATCCCCTGGAGAAGGGAAAGGCTACCCACTCCAGTATTCTATCCTGGAGAATTCCACGGACTGTACAGTCCATGGGGTCGCAAAGAGTCAGACTTTCACTTCACTGTTACTTGATGGGGGTGAGCGGGAAATAAGGATGTCAGCTCCGTGACTTCCTCTCCTGGACTGTAGAGGGAAACCACCACTGAGCTTCAGGTGATACTGGTGCCCCTGTCGGTAGCACATTCCTGATGGCCTTGGTGAATGTTGTGTCCTCTGGGCCCTTTCTTGGAACACAATTCTCTGATGGGTCTTCTAGCCTCACATAATATATCCATTCTAGCATGTCTGCTTCCTTCAGCCTCTTTATTGCTTCCTCTGTCATCTCTTAGGGCCACTGAAGCATATCTGTTTCACTCAGCATAGGCCATTGCTTTCTCAAAGCTTCTATAAGCCACCGAAACAGTGATTTTGCCCCACCCACTGGAATCCTTGCCAGGGGTTAAGTCCTGCGTCCCAGGACATTTCCCTGAAGTCCTTGGATTCTTATCTGGTGATCATATCCCTGGTCCCCAAGTGCTTACTGGGATTGATAAGAGTTGGAGTAACCCCCCGCATTGAGTCTTGATTTATTTAGGCTGCATCAGGTCTTAGTTGCATCACACAAGATCGTCATGCAGGACTTTTCATGGCAGCACAGGGATTCTCTAGTTGTGGCGCATGGGCTTAGTTGCTCCACAGCATGTGGGATCTTAGTTCCTCAACCAGGGATTGAACCTGTGTCCCCTGCATTGCAGGGCAGATTCTTACCACTGGACCACCAGAGAAGTTCCCACATTGAGCCTTTGGTCTGGGAGAGACAAAGTAGGAATCTCTGAAACTGTTCCATCCCCACTCCATCGACTTCCTTACCTCCCATTCTCTTTTTAACCCATTGCACTCAGGGTTCTGTTCTGGATCCATTTGTTTTCTCACTCTGCCTTAAACAGTATATCTATTACCATGACTTCATTTGCTATATATATCCTGTTGTTGTTGTTGAATCACTCAGTCGTGTCTGACTCTTTGAGACCCCGTGGACTGCAGCACGCCAGGCTTTCCTGTCCTTCAGTCTCTCCCAGAGTTTGCTCAGATTCAAGTCCATTGAGTCAGTGATGCTATCTATCTCATCCTCTGTCACCCCCTTCTCCTCCTGCCCTCGATCTTTCTCAGCATGTCACTATAACTCAGTGTTTACCTGCCCTATGTTATGAAGCTCCTGAAGAGGTTGTTAGAAGAAATACTTTAGAGTTATAAACCAGCTTCCTCCAACAGGAATCTTTCTGAGGATGGCAGCTGCTCCGGGAATAGCTCTGCCCTCTCCTGGCAGCAAGAGGCACTGCCTCTATTAGTCCAGGAGTAGGAGAAGGCAATGGCACCCTACTCCAGTACTCTTGCCTGGAAAATCCCATGGATGGAGGAGCCTGGAAGGCTGCAGTCCATGGGGTCGCTGAGGGTCGGACACGACTGGGCGACTTCACTTTCACTTTTCACTTTCATGCATTGGAGAAGGAAATGGCAACCCACTCCAATGTTCTTGCCTGGAGAATCCCAGGGATGGGGGAGCCTGGTTGGCTGCCGTCTATGGGGTCGCACAGAGTCGGACACGACTGAAGTGACTTAGCAGCAGCAGCAGCAAACATAGAGATCGTATAGTTACAAGAGGTAAACGAGCAGCAGGAATATGCAAACACACAGTGCCCTGCTATGAGCTTGGAGTAGGATGTTTACCTTTAGGGCAAAAATTCAATTTGGGAACAGAATTTCCTTATTTCCTGAACCCTGGGGAGGAATATGCCAGTTGGAAGGTCTCCCAGAGAAGGATTAGACTGGGTTTTGGAAGAGCTAAATTTGTGAAATTTTAAAAGGAACATGTTTAAGATTGCATTTGTGACCTACATGGAAGTTTGGGAAGCAAAGCCTGATGAGAATCTTTTTTTTTTTTTCAACTGAAGTATAGTTGATTTATAGTGTTGTGTTAGTTTCAGGTATACAGCACAGTGATTCAACTACAACCATACGTACATGTATGTAAATATATATATTCTTTTCAGATTCTTTTCCCTTATAGATTATTATAAAATATTGAGTGTAGTTGCTATACATTGGTCCTTGTTGGTTAGGGAATCTTAAGTATAGGTTGTTTCTATGGGTTTTGGCTGAAGATCATTATCTGTTCATATCATTTAACATCTTGTAAATCCTCTACCTGACGTTGTTTTTATTAAGTGGAATTTTGGAAACAGGGAGATGAACTCTAGGCTCACTCTCTCCATTTCCCATGTCCACCAGATGCCGCAGTTCCTCCATGAATGGTGTGGTTCTTTCGTTTGGGATAGGATGTCATTAAAAATGAGACTGTTGGTGCTTTTGTATCGTTTAGTTTTTAGAAAAATTTTAAGGTGAATCTACTATTTCCCCCTTTTCTTTAACATTATATTTTTGATACACTTTGCCTGTCTTTTTGTGCCCTAGCTCTTTAAAATTCAGTTTTTTATATACTCTAGACATGTTCTACAAATTATTTTGTCCCCTGGTGATAAACCCTTTTACGGTTTCTAAGTTTTTACTACTATAATCAGTACTGCAGTGAAATGCTTTGTATGTTGCTTTCTGCACGTTTATGAGAGTTTCTCTGGGTTATGAATCCAGGAGTGACATTGATAGGTAATATCTAAGAGTATTTTCAATTCTACAGGCTTTTGTACATTGCACACCTAGAGTGATTATACCAGTTAATGTTACCACTTAGGCAATTTCATGTCCTTGTCATTACTTGGTTCAATCAGATGTTTTGCCAGTCTATGGACATAAAATTGTATTTTTTTGTGATTGTAATTTGCATTTTATTGATTATTAATACGTAATCTGTCAAGAGTTCACTGGCCATTTTTTTATGTATTCAATTTTGTGAACTTACCGTTCCTAGTCTGTAAATTGTTTTTCCTGCTGAATTGTTGCCTTTTTCCTTACTGGTTTTCATTGAAACTTTATATGTTTTATACAAGACTCTGTTGTCTTATTAGTGTCAAATACTATGTCTTCTCCCTTTTGTGGCTTGTCTTTTTCAGTTTGTTATGGTCTCTTGTGATGCACAGATTTTTCTTATAGAATTTATTAGTTCTTTTCGTAATGGTTTGTGCTTTTGTGTCTTGTTTAAGAACTCCTTCCTTACCTTGAAAATCAGAAAGATACTCTCATTTTTTTCTAAAAATTTAAAATATTTGCTTTTATATTTAGGTCTTTTAACCATTTGGAATATATTATTGTGTTTACTTTTAAGTAGTCACCTAATTTTATTTTTTCAGTGCCATTTGGTGAATAGTTATTCTTTCCTCCAGGGTGTGTAATATTATCTTTGCATATATTAAGGTTTCAGATATGCATGAGTTTCTTTCAGTTTCATGTTCTGTTGATCCATTTATCCATCCCTTTGGCTATTTCATGTTATGATTATTACTTTAGCATGCTACTGTTATTACTTAGGAATATAACATGCTTGATATATGGTAGGATTTGTCTTCAAAATTTTATTACTTAAAAAATATCTGTACTGTTTTTGGCCTTTTTCTCTTACACGTGTGTTAAAGAATCATAAAGTTCCCAAGAATGGATATTAAGATTTGTATTGGAATTGCAGTGGATTGATAGACTGTCTGGGGATGTTGATGAAAAAAATTAATCAGTAGTCAGTCTAAGAAAGAACTGGAAACTTTTCTTTGAGCCAGCTAGAGGACTATAACCCAGGAGACAATCTTTCTGAAAGCTCTTGAGGACTGTCCCCCTGGTAGAGGTCAAAGCAGAGTTATAGAAATTTTTGAGACAAAGGGTCATACATCAAAGTAACATAGTCCAGCAAGGCGAGTTGTGAGTTATTGTGACCCCTTACAGAATTGAGAAAGGAATGTTATTTTCTAAGGAGTTACCTTCCTGGTGCCAGGAGGAAGTTGCTTTTGTTTGTTTTTGCAAGTAGGCATTGCTGTGTCTTCTAAGGGGATCTGGTTAATGCAGATGCATAATGCACACCAAAGGGGAGAGGGCAATGGCTAAAACGTCTGGGGAAAATTTTATGTTAACTTTTATCCTGCCTTAAGATTTTATTTCATCAGGGAGTGTTAATTTTTTTATGACATCAAATCTTTCTGTTTACAAATATGAGATGTTTCTCCTTTTGGTCTTTACACTTGCTATTCCCTCACCTAGAAAACTTTCTTTTAGAAAGCTCCCTTGTTCCTTTACCTCTTTGGGTCTTTGCTCAAATATCACCTCATCAGAGATGCCTTCCCTGAATCAGGTAATCTCTTTCTCATCGTACTCTGCCTTTTCACAGCACTTGTAATCATTTGACATGTTACGTGTGTTTGAGTATTTATTCGTTAATTTTCTTTCTTTCACTTAGTGAAATTAAACTTCATGAAAGCAGGCTCTCTTTCCTTGCTACCACCCCAGCTCATAGAAAAGTGCCTGACATATACTAGGGTCTCATTATTTTTTGTTTGAAAGTATTTCTGTAGGATATTATCTTTTCCTTCATAAAGAAGTCATCTATTCACTGTTAGATTTAATCATAGGTCTCTTAGTTTTCATTGCTAGTGTATATGGCAACTTGGAGAAGGAAATGGCAACCCACTTCAGTATTCTTGCCTCGGAAATCCCATGGACACAGTAGGCTGGCAGGCTACAGTCTATGGGGTCACAAAAAAGTCGGACATGACTGAACGACTTTTACATTATATAGGCATGATTACTGGCTATTGGTGATTAATCAGGCTTCAGCTCCTCTACCCTGTCTGGAGAGTGAGGGATGAAGCTGACAGTTCCACTCTTTATTCTAGAGATTCCAAAGATTTTAGAAGCTCTGGTGCCAGGAAAGAGGACTGAAGACCAAATATGTATTTGGTCCACACAGCATGTGGGATCTTAATTCCCCGATCAAAGATTGAACCTGTGCCTCCTGCCCTCCTGCAGTGGAAGCTTGGAGTCTTAACCACTGGACCACCAGACAAGTCCCAAATGTGTATTTCAGTATCACAGCCTGGTATTGCAGCACCTCTGGGCACATGTCACTGGGGACTTAACAATGGTTAAAAAACTGTGACAATCAGGCTGTGGTAATCAGGTGACTGTAGCTGTTAATTCTTTAGTTCTTGTCCTAGGAGTATGTGTTTCTTCAAGGAAAAAGTTTATTTCCTTTCTCAGACTGTTTACATTCTAGCTAACATTTCATTAGTGCAGCAGTTTCTATTTTAATTAGAAAAGAGGGTTTCCCTTCTTAGTGATGTGTTTTAGTTTGTTTTTAATTTCTCTGTAATTCAAATTATTTTACAGAGTGTTGTTGAAATTAACCAATTTAGTTGCAATGTAAGGAACTGGTTTAAATTCAGGTTTCTAAGGCTGAGCGCCAAAGAATTGATGCTTTTGAACTGTGGTGTTGGAGAAGACTCTTGAGAGTCCCTTGGACTGCAAGGAGATCCAACGAGTCCATCCTGAAGGAGATCAACCCTGGGATTTCTTTGGAAGGAATGATGCTAAAGCTGAAACTCCAGTACTTTGGCCACTTCATGGGAAGAGTTGACTCATTGGAAAAGACTCTGATGCTGGGAGGGATTGGGGGCAGGAGGAGAAGGGGACAACAGAGGGTGAGATGGCTGGATGGCATCACTGACTCGATGGACGTGAGTCTGGGTGAACTCCGGGAGTTGGTGATGGACAGGGAGGCCTGGCGTGCTTCGATTCATGGGGTCACAGAGTCGGACACGATTGAGCGACTGAACTGAACTGAACTGAACTGAATGCCTCATTATGTATCTTTAGGATTGTATTGCTGGAAATCTGGTAACATTTAGCCATGTTGAATGTCTGTGAAAATCAAAAGTACTTGAGAGTTTGGTTTATTTATTAATACATTTATTAATAACTGAACTGAACTGAATGCCTCATTATGTATCTTTAGGATTGTATTGCTGGAAATCTGGTAACATTTAGCCATGTTGAATGTCTGTGAAAATCAAAAGTACTTGAGAGTTTGGTTTATTTATTAATACATTTATTAATATTGCTTATGTAAATATATTTGTATAAATACATTTATAAGACATTTGAAATACTGAATGCAGGAGCAAGAACTGGCACATTTTAAGTCTGGATGGAGACTTGGAACCATTTCCAGTTTGTTTAGAGAGTTTCATGATAGCGTGCAGCAGAAGTTTGTGTGTGTGTTTTTCCTAAGTGGAGATATTGTACCTATATTAATCAGGCTACAGAGTTTATACTAGCATCTAGCTGGACAGGGAGGATAGGAAGATATAAGAGCTAGGAAAATTGCCCATGTGCTTCTGGCCTAGAAAACTGGAAGAATAGCTGTGTCACTCACTGAACTGTGATACTGAACAGGGGGATTGAGGAGGAGAGGCTATAGGGGGTTGTGGGAATCACAGGATCAGATTAATTTTGGATAATTAGAAATACAGAATTAACTAAAGATTAGTGGATCATAATATTTGACAAAGATTTTGGGGGTCATTTAGTTGTTTTAAGAGTAAATGGGTTCCTTGAGGGACTGAGTCATTTAACTTCTATTGCCAGTTTATTATGAAGGCTACAACTTGGGAAGAAGGCGAGGTGCAAGGAGTGGGGGTGTGGGTGCCACGCTGCCAGCACCTTGATGTGTTCACCAACTCGGAAACTGTAGGTATGATCATTAGATATTGTTATGTAGGTACGGTTGATTAAATCATTGCCATTGATGATTAATCCAGTCTCTAACCCCTCTCCCCTTCCTAGAGGTTGGGGAGTGGGACTGAAAGTTTCATCACTCCAGTCATGCCTTTCTGGTAACCAGCCCTGATCCTGAAGCTATCTAGGAGCCCAAGAGTGGCCTCATTAGAACAAAAGGCATTCCTATCACCCAGGAGATTCGAAGGGAGTTAGGAGCTCTGTGTCAGTAACTAGGGACGGAGACCAAATATATATATGTATGTATGTATTTTTGGCTGCACTAGGTCTTCATTGCTTTGCTTGGGCTTTTTCTAGTTGCTGTGAGCAGGCTCAATAGCTGCTCACTGGCTTAGTAGTTGTGGCACACAGGGTCAGTTGCCCCAAGGCATGTGGAATCTTTCTGGACCAGGGATCAAACCCATGTCCCCTGCATTGGCAGGTGGATTCCTATCCACTGTACCACCAGGGTAGTACTATGGATGTATTTTCATCACATTATAGTTATCCATCTGGAAAAAATATGAGTTTAGTTCCCTACCTTATGCCATAAATAAACATCAATTAAAGATGGATTGAGGATTGAAATGTCAAAAATAAAGCCTTTTTGTCTGTAGAAAGTATAGATGAATATCTTTCAGGCCTTGAAGTAAGGACAGATTTTAAAAATTGGACACCAACCACCCCCAAAAAAGTGGAGTATACAAGAAAAAAACATATATATATATAAATTATTTAATTATTTATTTGGCCATGCCATGTGGCTTGTGGGATCTTAGTTTCTAACCAGGGATTGAACTCACTCCCTCAGCAGTGAAAGCAAGGAGTCCTAACCACTGAACTGCCAGGGAATTCCCAAGACATATTTTTGATGGATAACTTTCGTTCCTCAAAGGATGCCTGAGTGCCCATATCTTGACTTCTAATACTATTCTCCAATAAAGGGGACTGTGGCTCCTTGGAGAAATGCTGTTTCTAGGGCTGGGGCCCTAGAGGATATACAAGATGAACCTGAAGTGTCATATAGTGCCAGAAAGTAAAATGCTGAAAAAAAAAAGAAAAGAAGAAGAAGGGGAAGGGGTATGTATTAAAAGGACGCAGTGGCCAAAGTGAGAGCTCACAGTGGCAAAAGCTGGAGTAATTGGAGCAAGAAAGCAGTACAGTGTTGGATTCTAACCCAAACTATAAAATAAGTATCCAAGAATCCATACTGATATAAATAAATGAATAGATAAATAAATATATGAGAGGGAAGAGAGAAGTCTTCTGTACAGAAAAATCCCAAATAATTGATGAAGGTACGCCTCCTGGGAGGCAGAGTGTAACTTGATGCCCTTTGCCTGTGGCTGCACTTGGTGACTTCCTTTCAAAGAATGTGATGACAGACAGTTTTGAAGCGCACAGGAGATGGGAAACTGACAATACCACCAGTATTGTGGGACCAGGACTGCAGAAGGAGCTGATGTTGGAGTACTTCAGTGTTCATGTAAGGAATCATTTAATCTCTTATTACCAATTAGCCTTTTGATGAGATCAGTGTTCTGTCTCTGATCAGTTGACTATCTGATGTCATCTATCCAAGAGTAATAACTACTCTATCTCGTCCATAAATTGATCTGCTGTATCTCTGGTGTTTCTCTTTTAGTATTTGGTTGCATTAGAGAGAATGACTTGCTTCAGTGTTGTTCAGTTTGTTTGATTATGAGATATTTTGCAGATGGTGCATTCATTTCTCTTCTGCAACGAGAAGGCTTTGGTTTTTCCTTTACTCTTTCTGGCTTTTATCCCCACTCACATTTCTCACCCTTTAGTAAGACAACTCTGACAGTTCTTTTCACCAGCCAGTGTCCCTCCTGCAGGATTTGTAATAACAAATAATATTCCAACACTGCTTCTTCTAATAACAGCTGCCAAGTGGGTCCCTTTGGTAGGGCTCACATTCCTTCTCTGCTTTCATCTCGGTGGCACTTTGACTCCAAGTGCTCAGTTCCTTGACATTAGCCATCATCCAGTTTTCGAATGGCTAAACTCCTCAAGGCTGATGGGTAGTTTAGAGGCAGAGCCTGGATGGTTTTTTTCTGGGTCTTTGAAATTATACCTTCAGCTTTGGCAGTGTTGCAGAGTCTGTTGGACAGTTTCCTGAGTTTCTAACTATCTTCCCATCTTTGCTCTGTTTTTGGAAATCTTTTTTTTTTTTTTAAACACACTGGAAGAGATCAAATTGCCAACATCTGCTGGCTGGATCATCGAAAAAGCAAGAGAGTTCCAGAAAAACATCTATTTCTGCTTTATTGACTATGCCAAAGCCTTTGACTGTGTGGATCACAATAAACTGTGGAAAATTCTTCAAGAGATGGGAATACCAGACCACCTGACCTGCCTCTTGAGAAACCTATATGTAGGTCAGGAAGCAACACTTAGAACTGGACATGGAACAACAGACTGGTTCCAATTAGGAAAAGGAGTATGTCAAGGCTGTATATTTTCACCCTGCTTATTTAACTTATATGCAGAGTACATCATGAAAAACGCTGGGCTGGAAGAAGCACAAGCTGGCATCAAGATCGCTGGGAGAAATATCAATAACCTCAGATATGCAGATGACACCACCCTTATGGCAGAAGGTGAAGAGGAACTAAAAAGCCTCTTGATGAAAGTGAAAGAGGAGAGTGAAAAAGTTGGCTTAAAGCTCAACATTCAGAAAACTAAGATCATGGCATCTGGTCCCATCACTTCATGGGAAATAGATGGGGAAACAGTGGAAACAGTGTCAGACTTTATTTTTGGGGGCTCCAAAATCACTGCAGATGGTGACTGAAGCCATGAAATTAAAAGACACTTACTCCTTGGAAGGAAAGTTATGACCAACCTAGATAGCATATTGAAAAGCAGAGACATTACTTTGCCAACAAAGGTCCGTCTAGTCAAGGCTATGGTTTTTCCAATAGTCATGTATGGATGTGAGAGTTGGACTGTGAAGAAAGCTGAGCGCCGAAGAATTGATGCTTTTGAACTGTGCTGTGAAGAAGACTCTTGAGAGTCCCTTGGACTGCAAGGAGATCCAACCAGTCCATTCTGAAGGAGTTCAGTCCCAGGTGTTCTTTGGAAGGAATGATGCTAAAGCTGAAACTCCAGTACTTTGGCCACCTCATGCGAAGAGTTGACTCATTGGAAAAGACTCTGATGCTGGGAGGGATTGGGGACAGGAGGAGAAGAGGACGACAGAAGATGAGGTGGCTGGATGGCATCACTGACTTGATGGACGTCAGTCACTGACTCGATGGACGTGAGCCTGAGTGAACTCCAGGAGTTGGTGATGGACAGGGAGGCCTGGCGTGCTGCAATTCATGGGGTCGCAAAGAGTCGGACTCGACTGAGTGACTGAACTGAACTGAGAGGGGAAAACTTCCGTCTTTGGTTAAGATCAAGTAATCCTCACCTGTTGGGAAACATGGGACATGAATTTTTGCAACAGGGGATTAGAAAGGAACTTTCTCTGTGGACTTGGCCCTCTGAACTTCAGGGCCCCAACTACCCAACCCGACCACCCACCCTGCCGCCCCCACCATTTGCTTGAATGAGTGTAAAGTCCTGAAGATATTAATGACCTCATTAATCTGTCCTTATTGGCTCTGGGCTCTTTTTTTTTTTTTTTAACTTGTTGCTTTCCTCTTGATGCATTTATTATTCGCTCTTTAACTTTTGCCATTTTAATGACAGTGTGCATTGGTATGGTCCTCTTTGGGTTAATCCTGTTTGGGACTCTCTGTGATTCCTGTACCTGGATGTCTATTTCATTTCCCAGGTTAGGGAAGTTTTCAGCTATTATGTCCTCATAAATGTTCTCTGCCCCTTTCTCTCTTTTTTCATTCTGGACCACTATAAAGTGTTAGTATGTTTGATATTGTCCCCAAGGTCTCTCAAACTGTCTTCATTTCTTTCTTTTTTTCTTTTTTAATTTGGCTCTGGACTCTTGAACTACTTTTTTCCTTGCTTCTCTTGAAGGCTAAATTCTTGAACAAATTATATACTTTGAATTCTACAGTAAATATTAAGTTCTGCATTTAGCAACATACACTAGGATTGGAGGATCTCTAGCACCTTCAGCTCTCTTTCTCTGCTGTGTTGCTCTGTTGCTTTTTTTGTCCTCCCCTTCAACTAGATTTATTACTTGGTTTTATTTGGTTGAACAGTTACAAGTCTTGGTTTGTTTTCCTGCATAAACAGCTTCCTCTTGATACCACACAGTGTTGTTTAAATTCCTTTTCACTTTATCCCTTTGTCTTCACATACTACTTTTTTTCCTGCCTTTTTTTAATTAAGAAAATTTAAACACAATTTTAAATGTTACTTTCCATTTACAGTTATTACCAAGTATTGGCTCTGTTCCCCACGGTATACACATCCTTGAGCCTGTGTTATATCCAGTAGTTTGTACCTCCTGGTCTCTCACCCTATAGAGTGCCCCCCACACACACTGGTAACCACTCGTTTGTTTTCTATATTCAAGTCTGCTGCTTTTTTGTTATGTCTACTAGTTTGTTGTATTTTCTAGACTCCACATATAAGTGATATCATCCAGCATTTGTCTTTCTCTGTCTGACTTACTTCACTTAGCATAATGCCCTCAAAGTCCATCTGTGTTGCTGCAAATGGCAAAAGTCCCTTCTCTCTTCTGGCCAAGTAGTACTCCATACACATACACTATATCATCTTTTATCCATTGGTCTGTTGAAGGACACCTTCCATATTTTTACAATTGTAAATGCTGCTGTGAACACTGAGGTGCACATTTCTTTTCAAATACATGCTGCTTTTGTTGAGTTGCTTCTAAGAAGGGAAATACCAGGTTTTAATGATAATAGTTCATCCACTTATTTACCGCACACTTATAAAGTGCCTAGGACTTCCCTGGTGGCTCAGACTGTAAAGTGTCTTGCTTACAATGTGGGAGACCTGGGTTCGATCCCTGGGTCGGGAAGATCCTCTGGAGAAGGAAATGGCAACCCACTCCAGTACTCTTGCCTAGAAAATCCCATGGACAGAGGACCGTGGTGGGCTTTGGGGTTGCAAAGAGTCGGACAAGACTGAGCGACTTCACTTCACTTCAGTATAAAGTGCCTACGTCTGAGCAGGCAGGTTCATCAAGTAGCACAAGGCTCTGCCACTTGTCTTGAAGTGCCGACACTCAGACAAGGAAAAGTAATAAACAGGATGTGATTTCTTCCAGCCCAGGAAGAGATACGTGCACAGTGGATGGAAAGTAATTCTTTCCAGGGGTTTGAGAGAAGCTGTCATTTGAGCTAGGTCTGGAATGAACTGGAGGTTATGAGGCAGAAAAGGAACGTCAAAACACATAGGGGATGACGTGCACAAAGATGCAGAGGCCTGACAGCTGCTTATGTGGCAGGACTAACAGGTGTTTGAAGGCTGATGTTGCTGGAGGGTGGTCCCTGTGACGGGTGTGGTGGGTGATAAACTTGGGGAGGCAAGTTGTTAGCTTCTTTACCAAATGCAGGCGGGGATTGGTTTCATCTTTCTGGAGCTGTGGGGGACTGTGAGTCAGATACTGTGTGTATGTATGGGAGTGTTACGTTGAAACATCTCAGAGTGTATGACCCCACAGTTCTTAACTTTGAGCTTTCATGCTGGTGATAGTCTGTTCAGTCTGGTTGGCACTTATTTGGCATATGGCTAGGGCACCTTGGACTTGCTATCATCATGCAGCACAGGTCTGAACAGCCTCTACCTGCTTGCTTGGGGTGGGGGGTGGGGATGAGTCTGGTATGAAGAGGGGAGAGGAATGAAGGGGAAGGGCAGAGGGTGAGCTTTTTCATGGCCTCGGCTCTCCTTTGGTACCTCTTCTATTTCTTCAGATCTTGGTTTCTGTTTTCTTCCAAATACACAGCTGTCTTGGCTTCCAGCCCAGGTGGGAGAGGGAGAAAGAACTTAACTTCCTTCAGGTCCTCTCTGAAAATAACCCAGCTGGTTCTGCTTCGGAACAAGAAGTTCCTGAGAGTGCTGGCACCTTGTGGTGTTGATGTCTGGATGAACCTTCTCTTACTCTCAATTCAGGGTCCTCTGTGGGGAGAAGTTGGGTGGTCTTCAAGGTCTTTGGAATACTTGGGCCACCTGATGCGAAGAGCCGACTCACTGGAAAACTCTGATGCTGGGAAAGATTGAAGGCAGGAGGAGAAGGGGCGACAGAGGATGAGATGGTTGGGTGGCATCACTAACTCAGTGGACATGAGTTTGAGCTAAAGGTAGTGAAGGAAGGGGAGCCTGGCATGCTGCAGTCCATGGGGTCTTAAAGAGTCAGATAACTGAGCAACTGAACAACAACACGCAAGTCCGAGGTGCCTTGGCCATATGCCAACAAGGCCTCGGCAGTACCAGCTGCCTCCAAGGCCTACCACTGTGAAGGGACAGGGAGGTAAGGGAAGTCTGGCACCTGGAGGGGGACACTGGACTAATCTGCAGGAGGCCCTGCAAAGTGGGGAACAGTCTGGCTGGGGCACCTTCTGATCTGTACTGAGAAGATGGATGCCTCCAACAGAGGCCCAGCCCCAGCATGCTGTCAGTCCCGAGATTATCTATCAGTCTCTTCTGGATGTCAGATTCCTAGCTGCCCGACATCCTGGCGCCAGAAAGTGGGGGCGGGGTAGGGTAAAATGGGAAATGTCAGCAATTCTCCTGTCCAAACAGATTCATCATAAAATATCATGAAGAAGACTAGATTAGGGTTAATTCACTAAAGTTAATGAAGCACACTATTACATGGGCACTCAGTAAATAGTTGCTGCATGATGAATTGAACTACACTCAAGATATCTTGAAAGAGTGGGAGTAAGCCCTGCGGGAAAGCAGGGGTCCAGTGCCAAGTCCCAGAGGCCTGAGAAGACAAGGCCTGGTGGGGGAAAGGGCTGAGTTGGGTTTCGTTGACTCTGAGTTCGCGTGGCGTGGGCAAATGGAAGATGGTGTCCCGGGAAGTCACAAACCTTCCGAGTGGGCGAAGAAGAGCCTCGGAACCCCCGCAGTTGTGCATATCCGCTTTAGCCCACTTAGGCGGAGGCGGGAAGGACCAGCGCGGGGGCCGGGGGCGGGACAGGTGGCAGACTCCGCCCGCCTAAAGGTGGCTCCGTGCTCAGCTTTCTGAATGTCCGAACGTTAGGACTAGACGGTTCTAGATGAGGAAATGGGCCAGGGGGATTGAACCACGCAGCCATCGGAGTTGAGTTCCCAACGTTACTCCCTCGGCCGCCGCCCACCCTTTCAGTCCCTGAAAGAGCAACCCAGGAGATTCCACTTTAAGGGACAAGCAGGGGCGGGCCGGGGCGGGGCTCCCCTACTCAGGCCCCGAGGCCGCGCCCGCCGCGCCGCAGACTGGGTCGGGGAACCTAAGCGGAGTCACGGAAGACTGGGAGTCTGTTCTGGGGCCAGAAGATCCGGGCAGGTGTCCAGCCAACAGCTGACCGCAGACTGCGTCTTGTCTCCGTTTCCGCAGGCACCATGAGCCAGGACACCGAGGTGGACATGAAGGAAGTGGAACTGAACGAGCTGGAACCCGAGAAGCAGCCGATGAACGCGGCGTCTGGGGCGGCGATGGCCGTGGTCGTGGCGGGCGGCACCGAGAAGAATGGTCTGGTTAAGATCAAGGTGGCCGACGACGAGGCGGACGCAGCGGCCGAGGCCAAGTTCACGGGCCTGTCTAAAGAGGAACTGCTGAAGGTGGCGGGCAGCCCCGCCTGGGTACGCACCCGCTGGGCGCTGCTGCTGCTCTTCTGGCTCGGCTGGCTGGGCATGCTGGCCGGCGCCGTGGTCATCATCGTGCAGGCGCCACGCTGCCGCGAGCTGCCAGAGCAGAGATGGTGGCACAAGGGTGCCCTCTACCGCATTGGAGACCTTCGGGCCTTCCTGGGCCAAGAGGCAGGCAACCTAGCGGGTGAGTCCGGGCGCCCCCATCTCCCTCCCCGCGCGTCCTCACCTCCCACCCCATGGGCCCTTGGTTTAAATGGTCGCCAACTTCGAGCTCTGTTCCCAGATTGACTCAGACGGTTCTCTACCCTACTCGGTACTGGCGACCGCTCCCCGAGACGTAGCCCCTCCTTGCTTTCTTTGAAGGGAGCTGTCCCCCACTTGCTCTTTCCTGAGGGTGGCTGACTCAGCATGCTCCCCTCCCCTTCCCGGCGCCCGTAGCCTGTCGCAGCGTGTTTCTGAAGCAACTTGCTAGCCGCCTTACATCAGCGTCTCAGTCTGGTGATCCAGCCTTATAGGGGCGATCAGGGGCCTCGGCGAGGCCTCACTGTAACTTTGCTTCTCCATTTCAGACCTAAAGGAGCGGATGGATTACTTAAGCACCCTGAAGGTGAAGGGTTTTGTGTTGGGCCCAATTCATAAGAACCAGGAGGATGACCTCACAGAGACCAACTTGGAACAAATCGACCCCATTTTTGGCTCCAAGGAAGATTTTGAGAGTCTCCTGCACTCGGCCAAGAAGAAGAGTGGGTGTCCTAGAACTGGCAAAGCAGTAGCTAGAGAGGACTTGGGCTTCTGGCCAGGGGAAAGTCCGGAGAGGATTTTTGTCTGGTTTACTGCTGACTGGCTTACAGTTTTCCTAGGGCAGGTCCAGGGTGGGTTTGTTAGGCTTCAACTTAAAGTGGATTTGTCAGGTGGTTCAGGGACTTTGTATACTTGGATATACAGTTATTTAGCTTCTGGGCTTCAGTGCTCTTATTTGCAAAATGTAGGCTTTTGCTAAATCAGTGGTTTTAAAACTTAAGAGTAGATCCTTTGGAGAAAAAAAATTAAAGTAAAATCTTGTCTTACTTTGAAAAAAGTTCACTTTGGGAATGAGGGGGCCAGGGCTTCATAGCTCAGCCTTCTGTGTTACACTACTCCCTCCCAACACTGACCCCCCCCACCCCGCCTCCCCCCCCATATTTGCTCATATCTTTGTTTCAATGAAATGAGTTACACCAGGGTTCAAATCTAAGCTTTTGTACCAGTACATAGGGAGTAGTCTACCGACTTGTATTTGTTGATTTCTTCCTTTTCCCTTCTCCCAAAGTCTTTCTATCAACCACCTCTTCCTCTTTTGTTCTAGGCATCCGGGTCATCCTGGACCTCACTCCCAACTACAAGGGCCAGAACCCTTGGTTTCAATCCATTCAGATTGACACTGTGGCCATCAAAATGAAGGTGAGTGTGTTGGTGCTGACGGCAGGTGGGAGCCGGATGCTGGGGCTGTTTGGCCCTTTCATAGTGAGTTCTATAAACGTAGCCTGGCACCACCTGAGGGGCCCCTGGCTCCTTGTAGCCCAGCAGGCACACTCTTCCCACAGGCAGAAGGATAGGCAAGTAGTACATCCCTATTTTTGTTTGTTCCTTTTCTGAAAGACCACTTGTTTCCCTGACTCTGAGGGTGACAGTGCCAGGATGGAATTTTTTAGATGTGAATTTTCTTCCTTTTGGCAGAGGAAGCCCTTTCTCTGTGGGAATCCTGTCCTGTCTGGTTTCCCATTTCTTATTTGATGTGTTTTGGAAGGCAGCCCAGTCTGAAATTGTAAGCACTGGGGTCTTCCTATGTGTCCGGGAATATGCCGAGTATTTTTATATACCTTCTTTAATCCTCTATAACCAAACAAGGTTCCTACTCATATCCCAAGTCGGTAAGTGAGGAAGCTAAGGTTCAGAGGGGCTTTAATATGCCCTGGGATTGAAGGTCCCAACTAATCTTAAATCTCAAATCTGCCTTCTCTGAAGGCTCAAACTCCGTACCCTGAAGACTGGGAGTGGGGTTTTGAAAGTCATCCCAGCTCCTAATGCCTGGGTTCTAGGGCACTGACCAGTTCAGAAGGGGTAGAACAAAACTGGAGGCAGACTCTGACCCTCTGCTGGCAGCCAGGATTCTGAGGTAGAATTCTGTACTCCCAGCATTTCAATTGACCTTTGGGGTCATTTGGTTCATTCCTTGCCACTTGCTAGAAGACCCTTTAAAAGTTACTGAGAAGAGAACATTTTTAGATGTTAAGGCGCAAAGTGTGGTAGCCTCAGATGAAGATGGAGACCAGAAGAGAGAAGACAGGGAGCAGAGAGAGAACCCAGAAGAGAGGGCAGGGGGAGTGGGGGTCTGTGTCACGTGCCACAGGAATGCCAGGGCTTCAAGCCTGGGCCTATTCTGCAGAGCTGGCTTCTCTTTTCAAATCTTTGGGTAAACTGCCCTGGGGCTGTGCTTTGAATTTCAGGCTTTTATCCTGAGTCTTGCTCTGAATGGCTCTTTTACTTAGACCCTCCCCAGGCTCCAAGAAACTGGGAGAGGAGTAAGTATACTCATCTTGGGATCTTGGTTAACATTTTAGGTCCCTTCACTGTTGCTCTCTGATTGTGGCCTTGGGCATGCCTCCTTGCTTCTCTGACATTGTTTCCTTATCTGTAAAATGAGTATATCAACATTTTACATATGCTAAGTGTTGAAGGAAGTTAACATTTAGTGTATAGGCCTTTTCTGTAGGTGTTAAAGCTTTGTGATTTACCATGGGGAGGAGTAGAGAAGAGCACTATATCACTAAGGATTAGTGATGGGTTGGAATGGAAGGGGAACTGAAGGCTAAAGGTTTATAGTAGAGGCAAGAAAGTGAGACTGTTCAAGGCAAGTGCCTCTCCTGAGGTCACAGGGAAGTATAGGGTAGGAAGATTTAGTGTGGGCTGGAATCTTCTGAGCCTTTGCATCAGCAGTGATGGCTTTCCTCTGTACTTCTGCCTTTCTCCCCATAGGAAGCTCTGAGGTTTTGGCTGCAGACCGGTGTGGACGGGTTTCAGGTCCGGGATGTGCAGAATCTGACAGTGAGTACCCTTTCTATGTGAGAACAGAAGCCTTGCCAGGGCCCGATAGCCTTCCCTTCCTCACGACTCTGCTCTTTTCCTTTTAGAATCCGTCTTCATTCTTAGCTGAGTGGCAGAACATCACTAAGAGCGTCAGTGAGGATCGGTGGGTGCCAGACCCCAGCTTCCCCAATTCAGCTCCACTCTGGGAAACCACCCCCCCCCCCCCCGAGTGGAGTATGAGCCCCAGGAAAGGGCGGAGTTCCTAGCCTAGAGAAACTTCTTCGCCTCCATTCTCCTTTCTTGTCCAGTACTAACCTCAACTCCCTCTGCTGTGTGTAGGCTCTTGATTGCAGGCACAGACTCCTCCGACCTTCAGCAGATCCTGAGGCTACTCGAACCCACCAGGGACCTGTTGTTGACTAGCTCTTACCTGTCACACTCCAGCTTAACTGGGAATCATACAAATTTCCTGGTCACCCAGTATCTGGACGCCTTTGGCAGCAACTGGTGCAGCTGGAGTGTGAGTACCACAGTGGTGGGAGAGGGGGCAGGAGGCCTTTTGGAAGAGAGTATTGGGAGGTGGAGGCAGAAGTGGGCTCTGGGGCTCACGAGTGTGTCCATTCCTGCAGGTGTCTCAGGCGGGACTCCTGACTTCCTTTGTTTCGCCCCAACTCCTCCGACTCTACCAGCTGCTGTTCTTCACCCTGCCGGGGACCCCAGTGTTCAGCTATGGAGACGAGATTGGCCTGGAGGGAGCTGGCCTTCCTGGACAGGTAATGCTTGCTGCCTGCCCAGCACAGTGGGAGAGGTTGTGTTCACCCATCACAGTGGTTCTGTGGCTGGTGGCGGACAGACCATGAGCCTTGGGAAGGAAAGCTTGTTTGCTAGTCAGCCCCCTGGTCAGTCACTGTGTGGCCTTGGCAAGTTATTTTCTCTCTCTAACTCTTAATCATTTTTTCTGCCATAATTGCATTCCTTATAGAGTAGTATGGAGAAGGAAATGGCAACCCACTCCAAGATTCTTGACTGGAGAATCTCATGGACAGAGGAGCCTGGTGGGCTATAGTCCATGGGGTCACAAAGAGTTGGACACGACTGAGCGACTAACACATGCAGAGAGTAGTTATGACTGAAACAAGGCATATTTAAAATGCAGTGCCTGCTCCCTGGTAGGAGTTCAATACAGTAGCTGTTACTTAGTAATTTGTTCATTCACTGGACACTGGCTACTCTTGGTTAGGCCCTGTGCTGTCCAGGAACTCAGAGCTTTGTAGGGGACCAGATACACACACCTCGAGAGCCGAGGTGGGGTAAGACCATGAAGGCGCCCACTTGGCTTTAGCCACAAGGTTGGAGGTTGACATTGAGCTGATATTTATAAAACCCGTGTATGAGTGTGCTAAGTTGCTTCAGTCGTGTCTGACTCTACAACCCTGTGTACTGTAGCCCGCCAGCCTCCTCTGTCCATAGCGATTCTCCAGGCAAGAATACTGGAGTGGGTTGCCGTGCCCTCCTCCAGGGGATCTTCCCGACCCAGGAATTGAACCTGCATCTCTTATGTCTCCTGCATTGTCAGGCAGGTTCTTTACCACTAGTGCCACCTGGGAACCCCATTTGTAAAACCCATTTTTCACTTATTCCACAAAACTGACAGAGTAGTTCCTGTGTGCTTTGCACAGAGGATACAGCAGTACACAAAAGAGCTGGAGGTGGTGAAATTAGATGGTGAGCACATGTAATAAGGATGCCCGGTGCTGACATGTGCTTTGCAAAAGAAAGCAGGGTCGGGGGCTTTGAGAGCAGGGGATACAGTCGATTTTATATCAAGTGGCCTCAGAAAACCTGAGGGAGGTCCCTGAGCAGGGATCAGAGCACAGTGAGGGACTGGCCTATGGCTATCTGGAAGAAGCGCCCTCCAGGCTGAGCGGACAGTGTGCGAGGCCCTGAGGTAGAGGAGGTTATAAATCTGGAAATGAGGGGAGGAGTTGGAGAGCAGTTAGGTTTTTTTCAGTCCTCTTTTGCCTGGTTTTCAGCCTGTGAAGGCCCCGGTCATGCTGTGGGATGAATCCAGCTTTCCCAACACCTCAGCATCTATAAACATCAGCATGACTGTGAAGGTGAGTGTTTTCCACCGGCAGGGCCTGTTGTCAAGGGGTGGGGGCTGGTGGCTGGTAGGACTTTGTGCCCCGGGGAGCCCTTCGTCCCTGTCTGAAGTATCTTTATCACTTTATCACCGTTTGCAGGGCCAGAGTGAGGACCGTAACTCCCTCCTCTCCCTGTTCCGCTGGCTGAGTGATCAGCGGGGTAAGGAACGCTCCCTGCTGCATGGAGACTTCTACGATCTCTCTTCGGGGCCCGACCTCTTCTCCTACATCCGCCAGTGGGATCAGAACGAGCGTTTCCTCGTAGTGCTCAACTTCGGGGATGTGGGCCAACTGGCCAGGCTGCGGGCCTCCAGCCTGCCCACCGGCACCAGCTTGCCAGCCAGGGTGGATCTGCTGCTCAGCACCCAGCCAGGCCGTGAGGAGGGCACCTCCCTTGAGCTGGAGCACCTGAACCTACAACCTCATGAGGGGCTGCTGCTCCGCTTCCCCTACGTGGCCTGACCTGGGCCCACTACCCTTCCCCCCATCCCCTGGCCCTTTGGGTTCTGATTTCTCTCTCTTCTTTTTTTTTAAACTGTTACAGAGGAACCCCCAAATAGGGTGTTTTCTGGTTTCAAATAAAAGTCACTCCTGCCTGGTGAGGCCATGTCTTCTTTCCACCTGCTGTCAATGCAGGAATTTCTCTCTCCTTCCCCTTTCCCCCGCTGGACCCCCTCACAGTGATCAGGACCAGAGCGGAAGGCGCCTGCCGAAGTCAGAGCAGCCAGGAGGTGTCAGGCCGGACTAGCACCCTACCTCCTCCCCGAGCCTGGACAAGGTTCAAGACCTCTCCTGGAGGTCTTGGCTCTTGCTGACTCTTTCTTTTTTCTTTTTAACCTCCCTCAACAGTGGTCTCCAGCCAAGCATGGTCACTTTTCCTGTTTTGCAGACTTGGCCTTTCTGGGAGAAAAGGTGGGTGTAGGGTGGCCTGTTTTCTACAAGTACTGCAGATTCTTCATTCAACAAGGATTTATTGTGCACTCAGCATGTGCCAGGAACTGTTTTAGCTCCTGGGTTTACAGGAGGAAACAGTGCAAAGATCTCTGTCTGCTCAGGGCTTATCCTCTAGTGAGGAGACAGAGAAGAAATGAGATGCGTTAAGTTTAGAGTTTGGTGGACATGGTGATGGTGTTCAGAGAGGAAAAAGTAGAGCAGACAAAGCGGTATGTGGGCATGGAGGGAGTTTAGGGTGGGGGCCTCACCAGGGAGGTGGCATTGAATCAAAGGTCTGAAATCCGGGAGGGAATTTACTTGCTAGATGTCTGGGAAGGAGAATTCCAGTGCCTGGGGTGGAATGAGGAATGAGGAGGGGGCAGGTGGAGAGGACCAGGGATGAAGTGTGGTTGGCAAGGGGTGGGCAGATGATGAAGGTCATAGTAAGGGGCCAGGGAGCAAGGAGTTGGCAAACTGCACCACCGGAAGTTGTGGTCCCCATAGTACTCCCCTCATTTCAGACATCAGCTGTGAGTTCTGAGTCCCTGTGACTATCCTTAGTGGGTTATTTTCTAGAAAGACAGAACTGAGAAGCACCAAGATTACAGATTTACTCCAGAGAAAGGACACACATTCAAAAACCAAGGACGCAAGCCCGGGCTCATCTGGAATTGGCTGATCTGGCATCCAAACATGAAGGGTCGTCTGGTGGTCCTTTCCCAGTTGAGAGGAGTCCAGTGGAGCCCTGAACACAGACCTTCTGACCAACCCACAGAGTATGGCCGAGCAGGGAAGCTCACCTGACCCATTACTGTCCAGAGTTAATTCTTGAGGCTTAATCACAGAGGCCCATGTGGCTAATGTTCGTTCTCCAGCCCCTCCCACAGGTTCTGGCTAATACTTTTAGTCTCCAGCCCCTCCAGAGGCCCTGTTTCACAATGCCCTTGTCATAAAATCACATCTGAAGTCCCCAGACTAACAAAGACTCCTGTCAGGACATTCCAGAGGCCTAGAGATCACCTCCCAGTAGCTGAGGGCAAAGTCTAGACTTCAGAGATGATTGATAGGCAGTGCTGGGATCCTGCAGGTAGATCCACAGGGCTTGGGGTCATAATGATTCTTAGAAAGTGAAGTCACTCAGTCGTGTCCAACTCTTTGCAACCCCATGGACTAGCCTGCCAGGCTTCTCCATCCATGGGATTCTCCAGGCAAGAGTACTGGAGTGGGTTGCCATTTTTTAGGTTGGCTTCATAGCCTCGGGTTGAGCTTGGCCCTCCTGGTTTTCTTATGGAAAATAACACTGATAACTGTAGGACAGGGCCTGTGTGTCTGAGTGTCTTGATGTAAGGGACAGATCGAAAGATTTGTTGTTTAGTCGCTAAGTTGTATCCAACTCTGCAACCCCTGACTGAAGCCCACCAGGCTCCCCTGTCCATGGGATTCTCCAGGCAAGAGGTGGACTGCCATTCCTTCTCTAGGGGATATTCTGCACTGGGAGGGAGATTCTTTACCACTGAGTCAACCAGGGAAGCCTGATCGAAAGATTAGATGCCCCAAATTAAGGTCCAGTCCTTGTCTGCTGACCTTTGGCCTGGGCTGTGGAGGAAGGCGTGCACTAGGCACTAGGCACGGACTCTGAGACTTCAGTTCCTGAGAAGACACACCCTGCAGCCTGCCAGCTATAACTCCCTTCTGCCCAGGATTTCCCTCCCTACCCCCACAGGCCCTCCCCGTTTTGGCCCACATCTAAGCGGGGCCTCTTCTCTTCCTGAGGCTTTCCACCCTTCTCTTCTCGGTCCTTTCCTAGGGTCCCAGCTCCAGCCCTTCTTTTCCCTATCTTCCTCGGACCCCAGGCCTCTCCTCTGGCTTACAGTTTGTACCATCACGATTGTGTGCTTTGCAACTTACTGTGGACTTAACAGTTAAAATTGTGGTAAAATATACATAGTATAAAACTACAATTTTAGCCATTTTTAGGCGAACAGCTCAGTGGTCTCCAGTACATTCACAGCTCTGTGCACCCATCACCACTATCCATCTGCAGAACTTTCTCATCACGCCAAACTGAGGCTATCCATTAAGGAATAACTCCCTGACATTCATTTTAATAATTTGCTTATTTACTTTTCACTTTTGGTTGTGCTGGGTCTGCACTGCTGCACTCGGGCTGTCTCTAGTTGCGGTGCATGGTGTGGGCTTCTCATTTTGGTGGCTCCTCTTGTTGCGGAGCATGGGCTGTAGGGCAGGCGGGTTTCAGTAGCCGTGGTGCACAGGCTTAGTTGCCCCAGGGCATGAGGAATTTCCCTGCACCAGGGGGTGAACATATGTTCCTGGGTTGGCAGGTGGATTCCTTACCGCTGGACCACCAGGGAGGTCCTCAACATTCATTTTTTTATTTTCCAACATTCATTTTTAAAACAAAATGGATAAACCAAAAGTTAAATAAAGACATTGGAATTTCCACTGGTGCTAACATTGGAATTTCCACTGGTGCTATGTAATAATCCTGGTAATGCTCTGACCTCTGTGCTGTGGAGGAACAGTTGAGAACGTGAACTTGCAGACCCTCTGAGATCTGCAAGAGCTGTGCCATTATGGGCCTCTCCCTCACTGTCCATAGGAAGGGAGGAAGGAAAGAGACAGGCGCATTCACAGAGGCTGTCTCAGACCTGCAGCTATCCTTCAAAGAAGGAATTCTCATCTATTATCACAGATGAGGAAAGTGGCCAGGATCTCTCTCCCCAGGGCATCTGAGCTGACAGCAAGACTCACCTGACAGGGGGACAGAGGGCCACGGGCATGTGGCTCCCACAGAAAGGCACCTCTGCTATTTATACAACAAACAGTTTTTTTTTAATTAAAAAAAAAAAAATTATTTAGCTGCACTGGGTCTTAGTTGCAGCATGCGGGATCTAGTTCCCTGACCAGGGATTGAACCTGGGTCCCCTGCATTGGGAACTTGGAGTCTTAGCCACTGGATCACCAGGGAAGTCCTCAACAGTGTTTGAGTTACCCTTCTGTTCCTGGTACCGTCCTCATTTCTGAATTCATGATGAACAAGAATCTGCTCCTAATATGGTTTCCAGTTTCCAGAGGACCAAATGTTGGCCTTCTGAGCACTGAAGTCCACCTCTTTAAGAATTAAACACACTTATATTTAAATGAGATAAGATTTCACTTTCTTTTTTCCTTTTTGAGCCAGTGTGATATATCTGTGAGGAATGTGGGGACCTTATTTACAGAGTAAGGAACATTATTCTGCTATTGATTTCTTCTAGTGTATTATTCATTGCTGTTCTTTAGTTCTTGTAGTTCTTTGGTAAACATTTCTTGCACCTTCTCCATTGTTTTCCCGAGATTCTGGATCATCTTTACTATCTTTATTCTCACTTCTTTTTTCTGAAAGTTTGTGTATCTCCATTTAGTTGTTTTTCTGGGGTTTTATCTTGTCCCTTCATCTTGGACATTACTTTCTGCTTTTTCATCCTGATTAACTTTCTGTAATGTGGTTTTTGTTCTAGCCAATAGTGGTTCTTCTCGCTTCTTCTTTCTGCCCTCTGATGGAAGAGGCTAAGAGGCTTGTGTAAGCTTCCTGGTGGGAGGGACTGGTAGTGGGAAGAACCTGGGTCTTGCTCTGGTGTGAAGAAAAGTGAAAGTGAAGTCGCTCAGTCGTGTCTGACTCTTTACAACCCCATGGACTGTAGCCTACTAGGGTCCTCAGTCCATGGAATTTTCCAGGCAAGAATACTGGAGTGGATTGCCATTTCCTTCTCCAGGGGATCTTTCTGACCCAGGGATCGAACCCAGGTCTCCTGCATTGCAGGCAGACGCTTTACCATCTGAGCCATCGGGGAAGCCCCATTAAGCTTTAATCCAATTATCTGCTGATGGGTGGGGTTGTGCTCCTTCCCTGGTAGTTGTTTAGCCTGAGGCAACCCAGCCCTGGGGTCTATGGGCTCTATGGTTGGCTTAATGGCAACCTCCAAGATGGCTTATGCAAAGGGGCCCGGTCCAGGACTGCTGCTGTCAGCGGCCCCATCCCCACTGTGAGCCCCTCCCGACCCACGCCTCCGCGGGACACCCTTCAACACTGGCAGGTAGTTTTGGTTCAGTCTCCTGTGGGGTCACTGCTCCTTTCCTCTGGGTCTTGGTGCGAGCAAGATTTCGTTTGTGCCCTCCAAGACTAGAGTCTGCTTCCCTCGGTCCTGCGGAAGTCATATAATCAAATCCTGCTGGCCTTCAAGATCAGATTCCTTGGGGGTCCCAGTCCCTTTGTCAGAACCCCAGACTGGGGAGCCTGATGTAGGGCTCAGAACCTTCACAACAGTGGGAGAACTTCTTTGGTATAGTGTTCTTCAGTTTGTGGGTCGCTAACCCAGCAGGTATAGGATTTGATTTTGTCATGATTGCACCATCTAGATGCAGCTTCTTCTTTGTCTTTGGGATGTGTGGTATCTTTTTTGGTGGGTTCCAGTGTCCTATCTATGGTTGTTTAACAGAGTTGCAGTGTTGGTGCTCTCACAGGAGGAGACGAGCACGTGCCCTACCAGAGCTGCTGTTTGGACCCGGGCCTTAGCCCCGTAGTCAAGCCCCCTGTGCCACTGGACTTGGTCTTTCCCCAGGGCCTCTAGCTTGTTGTTTTGTTGTTTGGTCGCTAAGTTATGTCCAACTCTTTTCGACCCCTGGACTGTAGCCCGTAGGGTTACAGGCTCCTCAGACCATGAGATTTCCCAGGCAGGAATACTGGAGTGGGTTGCCATTTCCAGGAACATCTCCCAGAGATCTTCCTGACCCAGGGATTGAACATGCATCTCCTGCATTGTCAGGCAGATTCTTTACCACTGAGCCACCAGGGAAGCCCACACTCTCTTGTAGCATCCTATATTTTAAAAAGGTCATGGGCCAATAACTTCAGGGACACCGGATGTGGTTGTTGAGTTGACTGATGCCAGCTGTGGCTGTTTTGAAATTTTGCAAAAGAAAAAAAAAAAAAGCAAGATCTTCATTGGGATATAAAACCTCTCCCTATTCCCCAGGGTGGGGTGGGGCAGTTTTTGAGGCACTAGCCTACTGTGTTCCCTCTTTGCCTGGCAAAGAAATAAAGCTACTTTTTCTCCTCCATAACCCAGTCCCTGTATTTCTGCTCAGCATCAATACACAGAGAGCCAAGATTTCTGGCATCAATACCTGTGCATGGGTCAGGGAGGGAACTGCCACTTCGGTTGGACTGAGTACCAGTCAGTGTGCTGTGTGTTAGGGCATGTGCTTGTGTGTATGCTAAGTCACTTCAGTCATGTCTGACTCTTTGCGACCCCTATGGACAGTAGCCCCCCAGGGTCCTCTGTCCATGGAATCCTCCAGGAAAGAATACTGGAGTGGGTTGCCATTTCCTCCTCCAGGGGATCTTCCCTACCCAGGGATCAAATCCAAGTCTCTTATGTCTCCTGCATTTGAAGGCGGGTTCTTTATTACTAGCTCTACTTGGGAAACCCCATGTTGGGGCATAAAGGAGACTGAAAGACTGCCCAGTGTTCTGGGCCTCACTGATTGGAGCAGGAGCAGACGTGTGCATAATTGCAGTTCTGAGGTTATGGCTGTGGGGCAGCAGTGAACTGGGCCTTGTGGGGTAGACAGAGTGTTCAGCCCAGGAGAGATCAGGGCAAGCCTCTTGGAACCTTCATTTGAGCTGAGACTGAGGCACGCGTAGGCACTTAGAGGACAGGGCCACCCAGAGAGAGGACATTATGTACGTACAGACACTTGGCTGAGACTCCACGGTCCGGGAAGATCCAATATGCATGCCTTGGAGCAGTTAAGCCCATGCGCCACAACTATTGAGCCCGTGAAACACCACAGTGAGTGTGGCTTTGAACAATTTGGGAGAGTGGTGACAGCCAACTAGAGACAAACACCAAGGGCTGCATAGCCATGCTCGTTATCTGTACTTGGTCTGTCTGGACATTAGTGGTTGCCACCCTAGTTATGCAGAATCCTCTGGAAAAGTCTCTCCCATTCAACAACCACTGAATTGGGGTCTCCAAGGGGGTGAGCCTGGGAGTCAGTTTTTGATTAACTTTTTGAAATGATTCCCACAGCAGTTTGGGAATCACCAGCTCAATGTTTGCCTTGCTTAGTTATGCCTAAGGACGATGATTAGAGAGGAAAGTCCTGGTTTTTCTCCTGAATGTTCTGTTTCAGAAGGTTTGGGATAAAACATGAGCGTCTCTAAGAAGCTCAGATAAGGGGCTTCCCTGGTGGCTGAGTGGTAAAAAATTTGCCTGCCGATGTAGGAGACACAAGTGCAATCCCCAATCTTGGAAGATGCCACATGCCTCAGAGCAGCTAAGCCCATGTGCCACAGCTACTGAGCCTGTGCTGTAGAGCCTGGGAGCTGCAACTACTGAAGCCCGAGTGCCCTAGAGCCTGGGTTCCACCACAAGAGAGGCCACTGTAATGAGAAGCCTGTGCAGAGTAGCTCCCACTTGCCACAACCAGAGAAAAGCCCACACAGCAACGAAGCCCCAGCACAGCCAAAAAAATAAAATTTTAAAAAAGAAGCTCACATAAGAATGAGAAATGTGCTTGGTAGGGAGTGACATGGTCAGGATAGAGTTCTAGAAAGCTCACTCTCTCTTTTCATAATTGGACCATAAAGAAGGCTGAAGGCTGAAGAATTGGTGGTTTCAAATTGTGGTGCTGGAGAAGACTCTTGAGAGTCCCTTGGACTGCAAGGAGATCAGTCAGTCCTAAGGGAAATCAACCCTGAATATTCATTGGAAGGACGGATGCTGAAACCCCAATACTTCAGCCACCTCATGCGAAGAGCTGACTCATTGGAAAAGATCCAGATGCTGGGAAACAGGCAAAAGGAGAAGAGGGTGGCAGGGGATGAGATGGTTGGATGGCATCACCAACTCAATGGACATGAGTTTGAGCAAACTCTGGGAGCAAGTGAAGAACAGGGAAACCTGGCAAAGGGTTGAACATGACTGAGCAACTGAACAACACTCTGGCTTGGCTGTTGTGGAGCAAGCTGAGGGAGGTCAGGACCGAGTGGCCATTTAGGAGGCTGTTGGCAGAGTCTGAAGAATGAGGTGGAGGCTGTGGGGTTGTGGAGGAAGGGATGGCTTGGACAGATGTTTCAAGAGAAGCTTCAGGATTTCACAATAGCCTAGGAGGGATGGACTTGATGTGAGGGGAGAAGGTTGCTGTGCGGTGACTCCTGTGTTTCTATCTTAGAAGACTGTAGGAGCAGCCTGGGGCCATGGAGCTGGTGTGTGAGGGGGGGCGCCGCAGGCAGGAAGAGAAGGATCTGTGGGCGGGAATGGGAGCAGCTCCTTGTAGATGTGCTGGGTTTAGGTGCCCTTGGACTTTCACGTGGAGCTTTCCGCAAAGGAGAGGGGTAGAGATGGGGGTACATACGGTGAGTGTGAATGATGCGGGGGTGAGTGTGTGGGGTGTGAAGGGCGGAAGGGGGAGGTTGGGGGCCTGAGGACTGGCAACATTCACAGGACACACAGTAACAGAGGGACCCGCAAAGGAGGAGGAAGAGAAGAGAACAGAGTGGGGGGACATGAAGGCAGGAAGAAGAGGCCAGGTCAGTGTCAGAACAGAGCGGGCCCTGGTGGCCTGCGGTTGGATGACCAGGAGATGGTTGGCGCTCGTCTCCAGAGCCCTTCCAGGGAAGGGTGGAGAAATGGATTTTTCTAATTTTAAGGTTGGGAGGTATTTGTAAAAGTTTTGAGATAGTACTGGTCGGAGTTCACGGTTTTCTTTTTCGTTTTTTGGTTTTCTTAAGCAGCAAAGGAACTTACAGAAAGGCTGTCAGGACCTGCCAAGACCAGACTTGGAAAATGGGCAGGAAGCGGGCGCCAAGCAGCAGGAAGTACAATTGTCTTCAAACTGGAACTGCCTGGGAGGCTGCCACGGGGGACGCGCTGCCAAGGCATGTGCGGTCTGACGCGGAGCCAAGGCCGCGGGCGAGGCTGGAGGGCAGAATTGCTCTGCCTGCAGTGGCCCTGAGTCCGGGGTGGAGGCGTTCACCTTCTCTTTCAAAGGGCTCTGTCCTGTTGCCAGGTCACACACGAGGTACCATGTCTGCGCTGAAGAGGCCCCCTCTTCTAGTTCACATGAGGTTGCTGGTGAGCTGAGGAGGGGCTAGATATAGGAGAGTCAAGGATGTTGTTAAGGTTTTTGTCCTGAGCCAGCTAGACCACTGGATTAACCACTTATGTGGGGAAGACGGCTGGAGAAATAGGTTTAAATGAGCAACTAGGGACTTCCCTGGTGGTTCAGCGGCTAAGACTCTGTGCTCCCAATGCAGGGGGCCTGAATTTGATCCCTGGTCGGGGAACTAGGTCCCAGAGGCCACAAATCGGAGGTCACATGCCATAAATAAAGATTCCACGTGTCCCAACTAAGACCCTGCACAGCCAAATAAATAAATAAAATATTAAAGAAAAATATCTTTAAAAAGTGAGGGGGAACTAGCAGCTCAGTTTGGGCCCAGATTGTTTTCAGGTCTAGCAGACATCTGAGTGGATGTGTCAAGATGTTAGCTGGACCTGTTGCTCTGGTGTTCATGGCGTTCTTGGCTAGAGATGTAGATTTGGGAGTCACGGAAGCGTGGAGTCCTAACGACCTCCAGGGAAGTCCCTACTTTATCTCTTTAAATATTTATATATTTTTTTGTTTATTTGGCTGCTCCAGATCTTAGTTGTGGAATTTTCAGTCTTCATTGCGGCATGTGAAATCTTTAGTTGCAGCATGTGGGATCCCTGACCAGGGAATCAAACCCAGGCCCCCTGCATTGGGAGCTCAGAGTCCTAAGCCACTGGTTCACTTGGGAAGCTCCCTATTTTATCTTTTAATTGAGGTTTAATTGACATACAACATTACTGAGTTTCAGATATCCTGGTTCAATTTTCCTGATTCGATATTTGTGTATTTGGGAAAGTGATTGCCACAATGGGGGCTACTCTATCTAACATCAAACATACTTACAGAGTTCTTTTTTCCTTGTGGTGAGAACTTTTAAGATGTACTTTCTTAGCAACTTTCAAATATGCAACACAAGGCTATTTATTTATTTAAGATGGGCGCAATGACAGCATATGTGCCTCAGCGGAGAGGGGGAAATGCTGAAGAGAGGAAACCTGCTGGACAGATGCCTTTGAGGTCAAGAGAGGGAGTAGGATCTAATGTGGGGGTGGAGGGGGGCAGCTTTTACAGGAAGCTGGCCACGGGGAAGGTGGAGCAGCAAGTATAGAGTTGGTGAGTAGATGGTGGGGTGGGATGGGGGAAGGAATTTGTGGAATTCCACCCACAGATTGCTTTTATTTTCTCAGTAAAGCAGGAAACAAGGTCAGCAGCTGAGAGTGTGGACTGTGGGTTCCCAAATGTTGGAGGTTTGAGGAGAGGGGAGAAAATATGAATAATTATCCAGGATACTGTTCACAGTGTCTGTTTGGGGCCTGATTGTGAAGAGCCAACTCACTGGAAAAGCCCCTGATGCTGGGAAAGATTGAGCGCAGGAGGAGAGGGCAGCAGGGGATGAGATGGTGGGATGGCATCATCGACTCAGTGGACATGAGTTTCAGCAAGCTCCGGGAAATGGCGATGGACAGGGAAGCCTGGCGTGCTGCATCCCATGGGGTCAGACATGACTGAGCCACTGCACAACAACAAAATATGGGACTAAGTACATCATCTACTTGCTGGACATGCAGACTCTCAGGCCCACCCCAGACCTCTTGAATCAGAATCTGAATCTGCTTTCTAGTGCCACCTGAGTCACGTACACTGGAGCTGGATTGGCCCTAGTGAAGCTAAACAGTGGAGCCTCTGTCTAGGGAAATGTAGGTGCATGGCCAGGCAGTGTGAACAGCCTGAAAGGTTGTTGCTGAACCACGCAAGATGCCAGGATTCTTGGCCTCCAGAGGAGAAGAATTCAATCCGGGGCCAGAGACAAGGCTTGATTGCTCAGAGCTTTTGTGTAATAAAGTTTTATTAAAGTATAAAAGAGATAGGGAAAGCTTCCGACATAGACATTAGAAGGGGGCAGAAAGAGTACCCCACTGCTAGTCTTTAGCTGGATGTTATATAGCTACTAGCAGTCTGCTAGTTAAAGAAAGGAAATGTCTCAAAACTCAGAAAATGGCACCAGGTGAGTCATCCCAGGCCATAAAACGATTGACATGAATCTTGTAGAAAGGCAGATTTCCATACAAATATATAGTTTCACTAACATAGATTAGGAGAACAGTGTATGAGTATAACATACTGGTTTGTCAAGTTGGTTCTGAGCCTTTAGGCGGAAGCCACTTGAAGACAGAATCTAGGGTAAATGCATAGCACATTGACATAGCTTAAGACAAATATTTCCATAAGAAATGCATTGGTTAGTTCAAGGTTTGAGAAAAGTTAAGTTCAGGTGGAACCAGGTATCATTATGGCAACACAAAATTTTAAGAGAAACCTCTTTTATATCTGTATAGAGAAGGGGAAAACATACATCACTAGTTTGTTTCCTCTTGCCGCTTAAGAGAGAGAGAAAAAATGTCTGACACTTGCAGCCTATTTCTTCCATTTGGAGATCCCTGGCCTTCCTTCCTGTTACCCTCTCAAGCCCACTTCAGACCTGCCTTTGTTTCTCTTGGTGCTACATCATGGAATTTCAGTGCTTGGCCTTCAAAGCTCCAGACCACTTAACATGGTGGCAGAAAAAAGAAAAGAAAAGAAATCTCAGTATGATCAGGAAATGATGTTCCCTCTTCTTCTGAAGCAGCAGAAATAAAAGCAGAGTCTTTTCTGCATCATAAAACCATCCTTGCAAATGTTATTTCTAACCAGGGAGTTTTGTCAGACAATAACATTTAAGAGGCTGTCGCTTTGTCTTATGAAAGTAACCTTTAACTTTTAAAAAGCTTGTGATTCTGATTGCTTCTCTTCCTTAATAATGCGTTGCCCTGGCAATAATATTTAAATTCACATCTCTGTTTTCTAAAAGGTGTAAATACCTGTGAACTTTGTGTGTGTGTGTATGTGTGTGTGCGTGCGTGTGTGAAACCAGAAGGGGGGCACTGGCACATGTCTCTTCTCTCACGTGCAGGAGGTGAAATAATTGCCGCAGTGACTGCGTGATTTCTTAAACAAAGAGTTTGAATCTTAGTGCATTTAAATGAACACACAGGAGGCAAGGTCTCTTGTGAGCGAGGAGAGTAGGCGTCATGAGGAGACAGGGGAAAGCTGAGAGCGCCTTTGGGAATAAAGCAAGGGAGCTGACCGAGGGCAAGTAGTAGGGTGATTAGATGGTGCCATGAGGCCCATGGGCTGCGGTCAGGAACCCTGAATAGGTTCTGGTGGCAATCTGCAAGGTGTATGGATGTGCGTGTGTGTGCTCAGTTGTGTCCAATTCTTTGCAACCCTATGGATTGTAGCCCACTAGGCTCCTTTATCCATGCGATTCTCCACTTAAGAATACGGGAGTGGGTTGCCATTCTCCTTCTCCAGGGGATCTTTTCAACCCAGGGAATGAACCTGCGTCTCCTGCATTGACAGATTCTTTACCATCTGAGCCACCAGGGAAGCCCACTGTGCCATCTGGGAAACCCTAATCTGCAAGGCGGCAGGACTTTTTTCCAGCAGTGACGGACTGCCTCTGTGTAGGACCAGAGGAAATGGATGATTGGTAGGGTTGGTCCAGGGTGGTGAGTTTTCAGGGGAAGCAAGGGGCCCAGGGATCATGGATATTTGTGGTGTGGATGGAAGAGGGTGTGGTTTAAGGAGAAAGCCATGGCAGGGAGAAGACTGGGAGAAAAAGGACAGGGCTTGTTGTGGGTGGGGAGCGGGAGTGAGGATGTTGGAGGTTAAGCTCTGGAAGAAGGAGCAGCTGAGGACTTTGGGTGTGGAGACTGAGGCCCCTGGGGCTGAAGAGATCAGGACACTGATAAGCTGGGGGAGTCACCCAGGTATAGTGGTAGCCAGGGTCAAGAGGTGGAGAGGATGGGTTTGAAGATCATCTGGGGATACTCCTTGGTCTACTCTGGACTAAACCTCAGTTTCCTCATCTGTGATATAGTCTGAACTGTTTTTACCCACAACACTTCTGACACCGAGTGTGTGTGAGTGTGTATGTGTTTGTGTGTGTTCTTTTTTTCCCCCCTCACTCCAACCAATTCTCTGATTCTCTGGACACTAACTGGTGGGGGATGGGGAAGTCCTACAATTCAATTCACTTCTGACACTATCTACCATGAATTAGCACAGACAACATGAGTTAAGTGCTTCTTCCTCCAAGACTTGGCCCCATTTGAGGTTCTGGTTGCAGGTACCAGATTTTCATAGGTATTATAAATTCAGTGTTCCCACAACTCCTTCCTCAGATTCAGTTATTCTCTCTCTTTTTTAAAATCTTAGTTTGGTTGTGCCGTGTGGCATGAGGGATCTTAGTTCCTGCAACGGGGATTGAACCCATGCCTCCTGCAATGGAAGCACCAAGTCTTAACCTCCAAGGAAGTTCCAGGACCTCCAAGGAAGTTCCCCAATTATTCTTTAGGACAACTAGAGACCACTCAACTCAGGAAAGAACTTTACTTAGTACTACCACTTTATTGGGCTTCCCTGGTGGCTCACATGGTAAAGAATCTGCCTGCCAATGCAGGAGACATGGGTTAGATCCTTAGGTTGGGAAGATCCTCTGGAGAAGGAAATAGCAACCCACTCCAGGATTCTTGCCTGGGAAATCCTAGGGACAGAGGAGCCTGATGGGTTATAATCCATAGGGTTGCAAAAGAGTGGACACCACTGAGGGACTGGGCGTGCACGCACGCACATGGACCAGTTTATTAGAAAGGGTACAACTCAGGAACAGGCTTCCCTCGTGGCTCAGATGGTAAGGAATCCACCTGCAATGCGGGAGACCTGGGTTCGATCCCTGGGTTGGGAAGATCCTGGAGAAGGAAATGGCAACCCACTCCAGTATTCTTGGTTGGAGAATCCCCATGGACAGAGGAGCCTGGCGGGCTACAGTCATGGGGTCACAAGGAGTCGGACACGACTGAGCAACTGAGCACAATAACAGGCAAATATAAGAGATGCACAGAGCAAGGTATGGGGGAGGGAAGGCGTGAGGAGCTTCCTTGACCTCTCCGGGCGGGTGAATCACCCTCCCCACACCTTGCTGTGTGCACTGACCCGGAATCTTTGAACTCCACTGTTCAGAGGTTTTTATGGAGGTTCCATTGAATAGGTGTGGCTCAGGAGGAGGTCATTGCCCATTAGCGATTAGCCTCTCTTCCCTTCCCAGAGGTAAGAGGTGGGGCTGAAAGTTCCAACCCTCTCTTCACACAGGGGATTCCTCTGGTCACCAGTCCCTGTCCTGAAGTTATTTCAGGCCTCCCTAGGGGCCCCTCACTGGCACAAACTCAGGTAAGGTTGAAATGGGCTCCTGGTGAATAACAAAAGGTGCTCCCCTCACATCTACAGCTCAGGAAATTCCAAGGGTTTTAGAAGCTCTGTGTCAGGAACTGAGGACAAAGACCAAATATATATTTCTTATTATATCACAGATGGGGACAATAACATCGATCTTGAGGAATTTTTAAGATTCAAAAAGACAGTTTGTCCACATGCCAGCAGAGGGAAGAATGGTAATAGTCAGAGAAACCTATGGGCTTCCCGCCTGGTTCCCAGTCATCTAAGGCAAAATATACTAATAAGCAAAAATGTAATATCATAACGATGGTCTGTTGTCTACCATGTCACAGACAACGTGCCCAGTCCTTTAGGCACGGAGGGGCTGTGGTCTAACATGTGCCACCCTACTGCCCCCTACTTGGCTGGGCAGAGGCAGAGAAGCAGGAGAAAGGACAAGTGAAATGCTTTTACCTGCTGCAGGGGGTGGGGAAGGAAGCCAGTGCTTTCTGAGTGTTTCATTTGTGACAGGCTCGGCATGATTGTTCTCTCTTACAGATGAAGAGTCTGGGGATTGGAAAAATAAAGCGATTTGTTCAGGTTCACAAACCCCGGCTCCCTGGCCGTGTAACTTTCTGTAATTTAGTGACTGAACAATATGGAGGCTTCACCTGGCTGGTGTGATTGATCATTGATTAACTCAATCTCCAGGGGTAAGTCAGAGCATCTTTTGTTCCAGTATTTGGTTTTTGACCCTTGGCTTCCCTGGTGGCTTAGTCAGTAAGGAATCCACCTGCAATGCAGGTAGACCCAGGTTCAGTCCTTGGGTTGGGAAGATCCCCTGGAGAAGGAAATGGCAACCCACTCCAGTATTCTTGCCTGGAGAGTTCCATGGACAGGAGACCGTCCATGGGGTCGGTTACAGTCCATGGGGTCTCAAAAGAGTCCGACATGATTTAGCAACTATACCATCACCTGACACAGATCTCCTAAATCCCTTAGAATTTCCTGGGTGACAAGGAGTTAATGTCTTTTGTTCTCACAAAGTGACTCTTCATAGGCTTCTGAATAGCTCCAGAAAGGAGGCTGCTCATCAGAAAGACCAAGCAATGATTAGATGCTTGGAACTTTCAGCCACACCCCTCATCCACCAGGGAGGGGAGAGGGGCTAGAGATTGAATTAATTAATAATTGGCTTCCCTGGTGGCTCAGGTGGTAAAGAATCTACCTCTAGCACGAGAGACCGGGTTTGATCCCTGGGTTAGGAATATCCCCTGGAGAAGCAAATGACAACCTATTTCAGTATTCTTGCCTGGAGAATCTCACAGACAGAGCAGACTGAAGCAGGCTATAGTCCACGGGGATGCAAAGAATCAGACACAACTGAGTGACTAACACACACACGGTGAAGCCTCCATGTCACTGTTATTCAGTCACTAAGTGGTGTCCGACTCTTTTCAACCCTGACAGACGCCAGGCCCCTCTGTCCTCCACTATCTTCCAGAGTTTGCTCAAATCCATGTCCATTGAGTTGGTGATGCTATCTAACCATCTCATCCTTTGTCACCCCCTTCTACTTTTGCCTTCAATCTTTCCCAGCATCTGAGTCTTTTCCAATGAGTTGGCTCTTTGCATCAGGTTGCCAAAGTAGTGGAAAGTATTCAGCTTCAGAATCAGTCCTTCCAATGAATATTCAGGACTGATTTCCTTTAGAATTGATTGGCTTGATCTCTTTGCAGTCCAAGGGATTCTTGAGTGTCTTCTCCACACCACAGTTCAAAAGCATCCATTCTTTGGCATTCAGCCTTCTTTATGGTCCAATTCTCACATCCGTACAGGACTACTGCAAAAATCATAGCTTTGACTATACAGACCTTTGTCAACAAAGTGATGTCTCTGTTTTTTAATATGCTGTCTTAGGTTTGTCATAGCTTTTATGAAAGCCTCCATAAAAGTCCCTAAAACTTGCGGTTCATAGAGCTTCTGGGTTGGTGAACACGTCCATGTGCTGGGAGGGTGGGGCATCCCAGATCCTTGGATACGGATGCTCCTTTGCTTGGGACCCTCTGGATCTCACCCTTTGAAACTCTTCATCTGGCTCCTCATTTGTATCCTTTACCATATCTTTTATTATATAACTGGTAAATGTAAGTTTTTTCCTGAGTCCTGTGAACTCTTATAGCAAATTATTAAACCTGAGTTGGAGTCATGGGAACCCCCAATTTGTAGTCAAATCAGAGAGAGGTATGGGTAACCTGGGGACCCCTTACTCGGGACTGGTGTCTGAAAGGTGGGCCATCTTGTGAGATTGAGTCCTTAACTTGTAGGATCTGATATTAATTTCAGGTATATACTTTCAAAACTGAATCACAGGACACCACCAGCTCATGTTGGAGAATTGGTTGGTATGGGGAAAAGAAAAACAAAAACCATAGATTTAATGTCAGAAGTTTTGTAAGTGGAGAATAAAGGAAACAGAACTTTTTCCTTTTTAGGGTGAGAATATTCCAAGCAGAAGAGTAAACACTTGGAATGAGCTTGAGGCCTGTGTGAGGACTAGGAGCATCTCAGCGGCTGGGAGTATGGGCTGCGTGGGGAGGAGTCACAGACAAAAGAGGCAGAATGAAGGAAGCGGATCTGAATGTTAAGGTTATTGGAGGCCATGTGGCTTGCTTTTTAATCTCATGTGGTTATTGCCTAGTTGTTAGCAAGGGATTGATAGCATCAGATCTGTGTTTTGGCAAAAGCCCTTTGGCTGAAGCAGGGTGAATGGAGGGGAGTGGGACCGATTTATACCTTGGCTGGCAAATTATGGCCTGTGGGTCTGTACCACTGTGATCTAAGAATGGATTTTGCATTTTTAAATCAAAAGAAAAATAATATTTTGTGATGCAGGAAAACTATATGCAATTAAAATCTCAGTGAAAAATTCAAGTCAGGTTTTATTGGAACACAGTCATGTTCATTTACATATGTGGTGTTCACAGATGCTTTTGACCCCAGTGGCAGAGTTGGACAGTTGTGACAGAGACTGTATAATATATAAGAACCTAAAAAATATTCATCAGTTTGCCTCTTGGCTTGTGCACGCATGTGTGCTCAGTCACTTCAGTTGTGTCTGACTTTGCGACCCTATGGATTGTAGCCCACCAGGCTCCTCAGTCCATGGGATTCTCCATGCAAGAGTACTGGAATGGGTTGTCACATCCTCCTCCAGGGGATCTTCCCAACCCAGGGACTGAACCCCTGGTGTCCTGCATTACAGGAAGTTTCTTTACTGCTGAGTCATGGGGGAAGCGTCCTCTTGGCTCACAGAGTCTCATATCTAGCTTCAAGAAAAAAAAAAAACCCTTTTATTCAGTTATTAAAATATTTATTTATTTGGCTGTGCCAGGTTTTAGTTGCAGCACACCAGATCTTTAGTTGTAATGTGTGGGATCTAGTTCTTTGCCCAGGGATGGAATCTGGCCTCTCTGCTCTGGGAGCATAGAGTGGATTGGGAGCATGGAGTAGCCACTGGACCACTAAGGAAGTCCCTATCTGGCTTTTTATGGAAAAAATTTGCTCACTCCTGAATTAAGGAGTGTTTTTTAAAGGGATTATTTTAACGTTTCAGGTAAGAGGTCTTCATTAGGATAGTGATGGAGGCGGGAGGGGGGAGGGATGGAGAAAATGGAATTTGGGAACTATTCAGGGTGGGGGTGGTGAGTAGACCAATGGTACGGGGAGTGAGAAAGAGGAATCTAAGGCTACTCCCTGATTTCTAGGTTGAGCACTTCGTGAATGGTGGTGCTAGTCGGGTCAGAAATACCAAGAGGGATTTCTGGAGCTGGGAGGCAGGGGAAGTATATGGGCTGGGAGGGACAAGTAAGAACATTTTTCAGAACTATTCTACGTGACAGTCTGATTCCTGGGGTTATGCAGTTTGTGTGTGTCACCAAAGACCCTAAGAACAAAGTGCTAATCACTCAGTCGTGTCCGACTCTGTGTGACCCTATGGACTGCAGCCCACCAGGCTCCTCTGTCCATGGAATTCTACAGGCAAGAATACTGGAGTGGGTTGTCATTTCCTTCTCCAGGGCATCTTCCTGACCCAGTGATTGAACCCGAGTCTTCTGCATTGCAGGCAGTTTATTTACCGTCTGAGTCACCAGGGAAGCCCCCAAAGTGACAGTCACTCAATCATGTCTGACTCTTTGTGACCCCATGGACTGCAGCCCCATGGACTGCCTGCCAGTCTCCTCTGTCCATGGAATTCTCCAGGCAAGAATACTGGAGTGGGTACCATTCCTTTTTCCAGGGGATCTTCCCAACCGAGGGATCGAACTCAGGTCTCCTGCACAGCAAGCAAATTCTTTGCTGTCTGAACCACCGGAGACGTCTCGAACTCCATGGAGCCTAGAGGCTAGTGTGGGACACCTGCTGTTCATAAGATTTCTGTGCTATACAGGTGAGCAACTACCTGTTGGAATTTCCAGATGGGTCAGCATCAGTTCTGTAAAATCAGAACCAGTCTCCAAAAAAGGAATCTGAGGATTCCAAAAGCCTGCGGGAGGCCTGGGAGAATGTGATCTTGTCCCTAGATGCCACGTTGCCTCTTATTCAGCTCCAAGTTGTCTGGGGAAGTTGCTCTGCTGGAGAAAGGTAGGTAGGGCCTGCCTCGAAGTAGTATCAGCCAAGTGAGCTGACCCTTTGGGGACCTAGGTTTCCTGCTAAGGGGTGGGGGCAGGCGCTGAGATGGCCAAGACCATCTATTCTGTCTTTTGTCCTGTGGTCCTATTCTCTGTGGAGAAGGCAATGGCAACCCGCTCCAGTACTCTTGCCTGGAAAATCCCATGGACAGAGGAGCCTGGTAGGCTACAGTCCATGGGGTCTGGAAGAGTCGGACACGACTGAGCGACTTCACTTTCACTTTCATGCATTGGAGAAGGAAATGGCAACCCACTCCAGTATTCTTGCCTGGAGAATCCCAGGGGCAGAGGAGCCTGGTGGGCTGCAGTCTATGGGGTCGCACAGAGTCAGACACGACTGAAGCGACTTAGCAGCAGCAGCAGCAGCCTTTTCTCTGAGAAGCAGTCCAACCCGGGTTTGAAGTACCTCCTTTTTCTTGGCAGGGCTATTCCTCGGCTATTCCTGCAGATGGCGCTAAAGTGACACGATGGGAACGGAGGGGCGGGGGCCGGCGGGAGGAGAAACGGTCCTAACTCGCCCCCTTCTCTAGGTCTGCTCCAGCCTAGAGGAGGTGGAGTTCACAAAGGCATTCCATTCTTTCCCTGCTTCCTGCTGGGGCACAAAACGCCCTTGTTTCTGGAGCGAGGACTCCCTCAGAGCAGGAAGGGGTGCTGCGTTTGGGGAGGAGAGAGAGGCCATGTCCAGCCAGGGCCGGAGGACTCAAGCCCTTCCCGCCGCCTCCGTCCGTCGTCCCGCAGCGGGAGCTGCAGGAATCCTGCTTCCAAGGCCTTCAGAGCTCAGACCTCATCTCCGGGAAGTCTTCCCGGATTGCACACCTTCCTCCACCCAGGCGTGCCGGGCACCCCTATTCGTTTCTCCAAGCCCTGTTTCTTCTCCCTTGGCTGGTGGAATGGGACTCCGAACTCTTTTTGAAGCCCAGGCTGGAGGAATGGGGAAAGGTGTGGGGCTGAACGTGGGCTGGGTGTCTGGCCTTTCACCTGCGGAGCCGGCTGATGCTGCGATAACACTGCCTGTAGAGGCATTTAGGTGTTTTTCCTACAGCCCATCTCATCCTCTTAAGACTTCTGCAGGATTAATTCCCCTTTCAGAGCTGAGGACACTGGAAATAAGAGACATGCCTGAGGGGAGGGGATAATTTCCTGGTGCTCCAGTGGCTAGGACTCTGCTTCCACTGCAGGGGACCAGGTTAGATCCCTGATCTGGGAACTAAGATTCAGAAAGCCATGTGGCATGGGTGGGTGGGGGGGACAGGATTAAGAGACATGCCTGAGGGGAGGGGGCGTGGGCAGGTAGGACCTGTGCCTGGGACAAGGGACACATTGACCTGTGACCTGCCAGCCCCATTCATCATCTGAATACCAGCTTTGACCTCTCCACTCCTGGCCTCCAGTAGAGGTCAGGCCAGTCTGATTCCAACACCCCTGCTCTCCCAACACTGCTTGGCTTCTCAGGACCTACCCCCTTCCTGGGACCACTGCCTTCGACACAGGGCAGGGCATTTAACCTAAAGGGAGCTCAAGCCTAAGTGGTGGGTGGTGGTCAGGGAGGGACCTTCTCAGAGTCTTGAGCTGACAACCCAGGAAGCTGTGCTGTGGGAGAGGAGGAGGGGCTTTTGTGTCCTATGGTCATTCTCTACAGTGCTGTGTGCCTGCTAGCCTCTGGCCAGCCTGTCCTGTCACCTCTTGAGTGGATTTCCCTGCCCATAGTATTGGAAGCTTCCTTTTCAAAGGGTTCTTGGAGTCCTGCCAGCTGTATATTGGGTGAATCTTCACTCTCTCTCTCTCTGTAAGGGATTAGCCCCACCTAGGACTTCATTTGTCTTGTTGTTCAGTCACTAAGTCGTGTGTGACCTTTGTGACCCCATGGACTGCAGCTCGCCAGGTTTCCCTGTCCTTCACCATCTCTGGGAGTTTGCTCAAATTCATGTCCATTGAGTCAATGATGCCATCCAACCATCTCATCCTCTGTCGCCTTCTTCTCCTCCTGCCCTCAATCTTTCCCAGCATCAGGGTCTTTTCCAAAGAGTTAGCTCTTTGCATCAGGTGGCCAGAGTATTGGAGCTTCAACATCAGCATGAGTCCTTACAATGAATATTCAGGTTTGATTTCCTTTAGGATTGACTGGTTTGATTTCTTTTCTGTCCAAGGGACTCTCAAGAATCATCTCTAGCACCACAGTTTGAAAGCATCAATTCTTTGGCACTCAGCTTTTTTTATGGTCCAACTTTCACATCTGTACATGACTTATTCCTCTAGGTCAGAATTTCTCAGACTTTAACGTGTGTCACAATCACCTGGGCAGCTTATTGAGACATGGCTGGGCTATACCCCTAGAGTTTATGATTCAGTAAATCTGGGGTAACCCCAAGAGCTTATATGTCTAACAAGTTCCTGGGTGATACTGATGCTACTGGTCAGGACCACTGTGCACTGAAGCGTTAACTCAGCTTTCAATCCAGCGTCTGGGCTGTCTAAACCTCGCACGCTCCAAAGAAAGGTTTGCCTGGCTCCTGGGAGATAGCCCCTAAACCCTTGGAATATCCTGTTTGATAAGAATATTTTTGCTTATCTGGGAGCCAGGGGCCTCTTGGGATAGCCTCTGAAGGAGCTGGAGACTAAGTAACTAAGGTCAGCCATGTGGGTGGTCAGTAGCCTTCATGAAACACCAGACACCAAGACTTGGCTGAACTTCTTGGTTGGCAGTGCTTCATGCAGCTGGAAACTGTGTTTCTGGGGTGGCGACTCATTGTTGCTGGGAGAATTAAGTGCTGTCCCCATGACTCCACTGGGAGAGGTCAGCGGAAGCTGGCAGCTGGTCTCTCCTGGACTCTGCCTGTGCACTTTTATGCTTTGCTGACTTTGCATCCTTTCACGGTAATAATTATAACCACGAAGATAACAGCTTTGCTGAGATCTGTGTCCTAGTGAATGATTGAACCTAACGGTGGTTTTGAGGACGCCAGTGACAACCAGAGAGCCACTGCTCTGCGCTGTGGGATTAACCTTGCTAGGGTTTAGGCTTTGGGGGCCCCCTCACCAGTGAAGTGCCTGAGGGGCATCTTTGTGGAATGCTTTGGGAGGCTGTGAACTGTCTGGAAGCCAGGCAGTTACCCTCAAAGTGTTGCTTTGGGGGTAACCCTGAAAGGTCTTTGTGGGTCACTGGGCCCCAGTCTTCCCATCTGTAAATGGGGCTTTGGAGCATTTCCTTTCTCCCTGGGGTGGGGAGTGATGAGTTCCCCTTACGGCAAAGCTGCTGAAGAATATGCTGGGCTATGGGCAGGGGCAGTTTGTTTCATGGTCCTCCTCCTTCCAGTAGCCAGCTCTGCCCACTACAGCCTTACTCACCTGAGCCGGAAGCTGGGTGCTGGGTTCACAGGTTTCAGTAGACCCAGCCACTTGGTGCTGCTCCTCCTGAGACCACCCTCAGGGCAGTGACCCACTTCTCACGGTCCTTGGACCCTCCCTGCCCCATCCTGTCCTGGCTTACGACCAGGTCCTTAAGGGAGTTCCTTGGCAGTCCAGTGGTTCGGACTCTGGGCTTCCACTGCAGGGGGCACAGGTTCGATCCCTAGTAGGGTAACTAAGATCCTGCAAGCTGCACGGTGTGGCCAGCCGACTGGCGGGGGTGTGAGGGAGGGAACAAAAAGAGCTAACTAACCCAGGGAAGAAGGCCCCTTAGTGGCCGCTGGTTATGTGGCTTTATTCACAGACTCAGCGCTTGCTGAGGTTGGCAGGAAAGAACATCTGGGACCAGGCTGGGCCTGGAGATGAGGGTGGCTGGGAGGCCATGCATGGGTCAGATGGACGAGCACACAGGAGGGAACCTGTGCTGGGCCAGACCAGTGGGGGTTGGGGGCGGAGGCAGGCAGCATGCGGGAGGCCTGGCTAGATCCGAGGGAGCAGATCTACCCAGGTGGTGTCTGTGAGCCAGGGAGGGAGGGTCTGAGGGCTTCTCCAGGGCAGGGTCTGGACAGCAGGCACCCCTGCCCCTCACTCCCAGGGAAATGACTTAGTGGGACAGTCGGGATGCCTGGTGCTCCCTCCTCCTGCTGCCTTGGGGCTTGATGGCGACGGGCCACATAGGTCCCCTCTGGTGTCATTGTCCCGCTGATGCTTGGACATTTGCCTTGGGGGTGACCCACACAAGGACACCTTGGAGAGTGTTCGAGGGCCCAGCGGAGTGCGCTGTGCCTGGGGAGGGAGGGGACGCCTGGGAAGCAGGGATACTCCCTTGAGCCAAGCTTTTCTCTCAGTAGTTGGTGTCAGTTCCCTGCTGGCAGGGGGTGCCATCCTCCACTCGATCCAGGCCAGCTCCTGGGGCCAAGGAGGACCGCTTGGTTAAACCTCCTTTCTCCTGGCCGGCTCTACTGGCTCTGCATGGACTTCCTGCCTGAACACAAACAAGGAATCCAAAGTCCGGATACCCCCTCCCAGGCTTTCTTCCTGGTGAAGAGCCTATTCCCACCCAGAAGGGAACACAAGAACCAGTTCCCCGGGTTCCCCAGTTTGGAAAGTTGGTGGGGTCTCCCTGGGTTGTGCAGGAAGGTGACCTAGGGTCCCCGGAAGCCTGGGGGGGGGGCCCCTCCCCTAGCAGGGCCCTGGGTCTGAGGTCACCACCCTTGCCCGATTTCTACGGGGGCTGCCGGGGTGGAGGGATGCAGGCGGGAGGGCCATCAGCACTGGCGGGAGGGGGTGCGGTGCACAGAGCCGGGGCGCTTGGGGATCTTGCGCCAGCGACGCTTGTCCCAGCGGCAGAGCAGCAGCAGGCGGAAGGTGTCCCGGAAGGCCTTGTTGCAGAGCGCGTAGCACATGGGGTTGATGGTGCTGTTGACATAGCACAGCCAGTAGCCCAGCTCCCACAGGGTCTCGGGGACACAGTCCTTGCAGAAGGTGGACACCAGCACCATGATGTTGTACGGCGTCCAGGTGAGGATGAAGGCCAGCAGGATAGCGCTCAGGGTCCGAGCCGCCTTCTTCTCCTTGACCAGCGAGAAGGTCTTCCGCTTGGCCAGTTGCTCCTTCCCACGGGGCTTCTGGCCCTTGCCCGCCCGCTCGCGCCCCTTCCGGGTCGGCCTCTTGACCGTATTCGGGGAGCTCCGGGGCGGCTGCTTGGCGGGGGCCTGCGCCTCGGGGTCCACCATGGGCATCTTGATCACCACCTCGGAGCCAGGCTCCTCACCCTCCGAGGAGGTGAGGGACTCCATGGAGCCTTCGTCCTCCTCCTCTTCCTCCTTCCAGCTGTAGGCCTGGAGCAGCCGGGGGGTCCGGCAGCAGCGGCAGCAGCGTCCTGGAGGGGTCTCTGGGGAGCCTTCGGCCCCCGGCTGGGACCGCTCTGAGCTGCTGCTGCTGCCGCCCCCCTTCCCCGGCGTCTCCGAGCCCTGCAGGGCCGCCAGCTCCCGGGCCCGGTTCTCTGTCTCCCGGTAGATGCGCCAGTAGAGGGCGCACATGACCGTGACGGGGAGGTAGAAGGCGGCCATGGCCGTGCCAAAGGTGATGATGGGCTGGGAGAGGAACTGGATGTAGCACTGCCCGGCCAGCACCGTCCGCTCCCCTACCAGGTACTGCCAGAAGAGGATGGCCGGGGCCCAGAGCACGAACGAAACCAGCCAGGCCAGGCCGATCATCAGGGCTGCCCGGCGGGGTGTGCGCTTGGCGCGGTAGCTCAGGGGCCGGGTCACCGAGAAGTAGCGGTCAAAGCTGATGAGCAGCAGGTTCATGACCGAGGCGTTGCTGGCCACATAGTCCAGGGCCAGCCAGAGGTCGCAGGCCAGCGTGCCCAGAGCCCAGTGGCCCATGAGCAGATACGTGGTGTAAAGGTTCATGGAGAAGGTACCGATGATGAGGTCGGCACAGGCCAGGCTCAGCAGGAAGTAGTTGTTGACCGTCTTGAGCTCCGTGTTGACCTTGAAAGAGATGAGCACCAGCAGGTTGCCTGTCACTGTGGCCAGTGACAGGAGGCCCGTGGTGATCCCGATGAAGGCCACTTGCCAGGGACCCTTTCCCGGTGCCAGGACGGTGATGTTGGGGCTGACGGCAGGTGGCGCTGAGGTATTCATGGTGGCTGGGTGGAGTAGGGGAGGCAGCCCCTTCCTCTAATCACAGGACGGGGCTTCCTCAGGGGCCGGTCATCACCTGAAAAGAGAGGACATGCGCTTGGGTTGGGCTGCAGGACGCCTCCCAGAGCCTGGAGTAGAAGGTGTTGGGAGCACAGCCTCTGCCCTCCCAGAGCGGCAACCAGACAGCGTCACACCATCCTCACTGGTGCCCACGCCTGGTCACTTAGAATGCACTTTCCCAGCCACCAATGGATTTACCAGCGGCCTGAGGGGGAGGGGATGGCTTTGGCATCCAGAGATCTGAGTCCCCATTCCAGCTTCACCATTCAGACTCCGAGCCTCAATTTTCTCATCGGGAAATTGCTGCTAATGCTTGTCTAGCTTAACTCATGCGGCAGGAGTGGGGAGACTGGCGTACATGGGACTGCCACATTTTCAAAGCATTTCAGTCAATTTTATTAAAGCTTTCATTTTCTGAGTAGTTACTACATGCCAGACACAGGGCTAAGCGCTTAATTCAATTACCTAATTTAATTGTTGAACATTCCAGACTTCCCTGGTGGCCCAGTGGTTAAGAATCCACCTGCCAATGCAAGGGACATGGGTTCAGTCCCTGGGGGAAGAGGGGCACTAAGCCCATGCACCACAACTAGAGAAGCCTGTGCAGCTGCAGTGAAGACCCAGCACAGCCAAATATATATATATATATATATATATATAGCATTTGTAGGAGGAAGGTCTCTTATGACCCCCATTTCACAAAGGCAACCGTGGTTCCAGCCGGCTCTATGGCTGGGCCATGGCGACACAGATGGTGTGTGATCAGAACCCACTTCCCTCGCTCACTTTCAGAGTGTGTGAAGATCCAGCAGGATTCTTCCGTGAAACAGGGAGTGTTGAGAAGGCGGGGGGCGGGCAGGGGTCTCCAAAGAAGAGAGAGGGAAAGAGATACAAGCAAAGGGGCGTGGCACATGCGCGCACGCGCAGTTTGGGGCTGGAGCAAACACTTATGAGGGCATCAGGGGAAGTTGAGCCAGGCCCAGACGCTCGCTCGCCTGGTGATGGAAAATCTGGAGTAAAAGCAAGCAGCATAGGCGAGGGCCTCAGCTCCCACATAAGCGGGAGTTTGGTGACAGATGTAGTGTGCGAGGCCACAGCTGAGTGGAGGGCAGCAAGGAGAACAGGAAGATCCCCCAGACTGCCTGAAGCTGGAGTCCAGCCCGGGCACTAAGGGTGGGTAGAGAGAAAAGCCATGACTCTTAGCGACCACTGGCCTGGCAGAGGCCCAGCCGCTCAGCCCCGGCCTTGCTGCTGGATGTTCTCGTTCAGTGCTTCAGACATCCTTCTGTTGGTTGAAGAGACTGGGTCTTCTCCTACCTTCAGGGCCGGTATCCTTGGAAAAATTCCAAGGGAGAGACGTTGGGCAGGGACCCAGCAAGCCCTGGTGTTCCTGGGGACCTGGTCTGTGATGAGGAGACTAGAGTCTGTGAGAGGTCACTGGTGAGGGATGCCTTGGTGCTGCGTGGCTAGGGGTGTCTGTGTGACAGCAACTCTCAGGATGAGGAATTCAGAGTGTGACAGAGCAAGACAGGCTGTGGCTGTCAGTGCTCCTGGGTCTGGGACAATTTGCACATGACGGGGCACAAGGGGAAGTCCTGGCTGAAAAACCTGGGCTCTGGAGTCAGACTGTCTGCATTTGAATCCAGGCCATACCATGTACTGGGTGTGTGGTCTCCTCTAGCGATGCCACTGCTATATGCCTGGGTTTCCTTAGCTGACAAATGGTAATAATGCCTGTCCCTAGCTAATGCTTGCGGAATTATTGCCTGGCTTAAAGAGTAAATGGATGTCAAGTGCTTAGAATAGCCCTGGTCCATGGTTCCCATGAACACAGCAAGGGTAGCAACAAGGGCTCCCTCCTGCCCTGAAGTGTCTGCTTCTTTGATGAAAATTTCTAATACTATGGGGAATTCACTGGTGGTTCAGTGGTTAGGGCTCTGCAGTTCCTCTGCAGGGGGCATAGGTTCAAACCTGATCCCTGGTTGGGGAACTAAGATCCCACATGCCACGTCCCCCCCCAATTCTATGATAACAGCAACTAACAATAACAATGGTCACTGCTATTAGTTAGCATTCCTTAGGGCCAGTCACTACTCAGAGTACCTATGTTCCTTTTTCACTTAACCTTAACAAGGAATCTATGACCTAGGGATTGTTTTTCTTTCCATTTTATAGATGAAGAAACTAAGGCTGAGAAAAACACAAGAATTTGTACAAGATCACACAGCTAAAGTAGGAACCAGGATTGAAGCCCAAGCAGTAAGTTCCAATGAAACTTTATTTATAAAACTGATGGTCAGGTGGTCCAGTGGCTAAGCTCCATGCTCCCAACGCAGGGGTCTTGGGTTTGATCCCTGGTCAGGGAACTAGATTCCACCTGCCACAGCTAAGACCCTGTAGCTAAATATACTACACTACACTTATTTAGTGTAGCTAAATAAGTAAATAGATAAAAATAAATATAAAACCCCCCTGGTTGTTGGCTTAGGAGCCATAGTTTGCCAATTTGAACTAAAAATATTACACTAAAATATGATTTATCTTGCTTACTGAGCTCTGTTGCAACCTCGTCCCTTAATGGAAGTCAGGCAGGAGGCTGGGATCAGACTGTAGGTGCTTGGGCTTTTCCCTGTGAGGTCACTGGTGGAAACTACCCTTGACAGGTAACCCTGAACTATTGTGATCCCTTTGATCATCTAGACTCAGTGCTGTTTGTGCCCATTGCAGAAATGGAGCAACTGAGGCCCAGAGCAAAAAGAAAAAGGTATTGTGTAGTCTAAGGTCTCCTGGTTCCCAGACTGGGTGCTGGCGTCCACATCCCAAGCCTGGGTGCCTTGGGGGCAGTTCTGTAGCCTCCAGCGGCTCCCTGGGACAAGACCTGCGAAGACTGAACAGAAGAGGAGCTTACAGGCCCGAGCTTACAGGCCTGTACCCTCCGCAACTGCAGGGGTGTGACCGGCGCTCTGCCACTGTACTTGGCCCTCACACCGCACCAGGGTGAGGACTAGGTGGGATGAGGGAGGCACTTGCTTTGCCTGCAGAATTTAAGTAGATGCCCCAAACTCAGTCATGAAGGAAGTAACATTTTAACGTGACATTTAAAGAATAGAAATCAATGCAAAACATCCATCATGCACATAATTTTAAACTGAGACAGATCCAACCCTGCATCTGCGCGAACACCTCATCGCCCATGCCTCGCCCTAATCCTGCTGGCCCTGGTTCTGACCAAACTTGATTTACAAAAACAGGCCGCCTGTGGGCTGTAATTTGCTGTTTGATTTTCAAAACTATTACATTACAATATTATTTATCTTGACTAGTGAGGTATTTTTGTACCCACTCCTTGAATTTTGCTCCAAGGCGAGCACCTCACTCGCCTCACCCTAATTCCTGCATTGCTGATCACAGCCCTGGGTTTGAATCTCCACGCTGTCCCTTCCTAGCTGTGTGATCATTAGCAATGACTTAACCTTTCCTTCCCTGTAGCCCTGCCTCCCTCAGCTGATGGGGATACATGCATGTTCAGTCTTGTCCAACTCTTTGTGACCCCATGGACTGTAGCCAGGCTCCTCTGTCCATGAAATTTTCCAGGCAAGAATACTGGAGTGGCTTGCCATTTCCTCCTCCAGGGGATCTTCCTGGCCTAGGCATCGAACCCGGGTCTCTTGGGTCTCCTGCGCTGGCAGGCAGATTCTCTACCACTGCACCTGCGAAGCCTGCTGATAAGAATGTGCTGTGCTGTGCTCGGTCGCTTCAGTTGTGTCCAATAAGAATAATAGTATCCAAAGTGCTTGGCTCTGAAATGACACTCAGTCAACAGCCTCTGCTATTGTTCCTGACTCCTCATTCTGATCCACTGACTCTCATCTGACTGTCCCCTGCCCTTTCCTCTCCAGATCCTGGCAGAGCCCATCTCTGGTCCCCAGACTGCTCATTTGTCCAGTGGAGGACTGGGACCAGCCTGACATCTGGGGAGATTTTACAGGATCCTAAAACCAGGATTCCAAGATGGCTTGAAAGCACAGGAGAGAATAGCTAAGAACATCCTAACCTATAAAATGGACCAGGTCCTGGAGGGGAGGCTGCCAGGGCTGAAGGCTCACTTAGCTTCTCTCAGCCCCAGACCTGCAGGCTTCAAGGCCACATTCTTTCCTCTTAGCCGACCCTCTGTGCCCCATCTATGAGATGTGAGGGCCTCCCTTCGGGGACAGCTGGGGGAAAGAGAAGGGCAGAGGTTCTGGCAAACTGGACCCTGATTCTTGCCACCGGCTGGACCTTCTGAGCCCTTGGGATGCGGCCCAGGAAGAGAGCCATCTGTGACTTTATCTTTCCTCCACAATCAGAAGTGGGGGTCCTCCCCCAGACCCCTCTTGGACTGTAATTTGCTCCAGAGAAGGTTCCTGGAGGCCTGCTCTGGTCCCTGCTGTATGACCTTGAGCAGGTTTCCTTAACTCCTTACTGGGGGCAATCTTCAATAAGGTAAAGCCTCTTTAAGGCTACTGGTGGGTCAGCAAGATGATGGCTGAGAAAGAATGTGGCTTCCAGAGACTGTGGGTGATTTCCCTGTGGGGAATTCCCTTGGGCTGAAAGTCTGGGTGCCAGGATTCAGCAGCAGCTCCAGAATTTCTACAGGGGAAGGACTTAGGGTTAGCCCTCTGGTTGAAAGGGGTGTGTGTGTGGTGGAAGCTGTATTGCATAGCATATTCTGTGAAAACATCCATGGGAGTGGGGTGGTTGGTTAGTGGGGATCACAGGGGCTGAGGGGAAGACTCCCCAAGGAAGTCCTTGCATTGCCTTTGCTTCAAGCCCCATCTCTGCTCTTGTCTTGCTGGGTGACCTTGGGTAAGTTCTAGTCCCGACCTGGTATCTTTCTATAGGATGAGTGTTTGTGTGTGAGAGTGTGTGCATTGCTGAGTGAGAATAAGAAACTGGAGTAGGGGTGGGACTTCTCTGGCGGTCCAGCGGTTGAGGCTCTGCACTTCCAAGGCATGGGGCACGGGTGTGATCTTGGTCGGGGAATTAAGATCCCACATGCCTCACAGCACAGCCAAAAATTAAAAAGAAAAGAGAGAAATGATGAGGGTCTTTATGGGGATGGGTTGGGACATCCTCTGAGGGTGTCTGGGATAGAGGAAGGTAGAAAGGAAACAGGAGGCACTTTTCTGCCCAGAACTGTGGCTTCCTGATAAAGGTCTTTGGGAGCTTTTAGTAATATTATCATAGCAACTAATATTTACAGGCTGCTTACTATAAGCAGACATGTCTCTAAGCATTACATAACATGATTTAATTGACCTGTTACAAATTCTTGGGAAATAGGTTCTATTATCTTCAATTGGCAAAAGGACCAATGAGGCTCTAACCTGATAGCTCTTCACTGAGGCAGTCAGGATTTGGACTTAGGTGGTCTGCCTGCAGCCTGGTGTGCGGCAGTTCACGGGGTCACCAAGAGTCGGATGTGACTTTGTGACCGAACAACAGTCTGCCTCCAGGGCTAACCGCTTGGGTGCCTACTCCAAATGCTGTGGGGATGGGGGGCTCAATGGCCTCCTTGCCTACTTTGACTAGCTTGGCCAAACCCTGGGTTGAATCAATCAATAGGGATGAATCAGTCCTTCCCTGAGAATCTTGTCTGCCTGTGTGTGTGTGCGTGTATATGACAGTGTGTGTCATCTATCTGGATGACGTACGATCACAGTGCTACGGGAAGGCGGTGGTCCAGCCGTAGCTCTCTGCTTGGCACACAGCAGTTGCTCAGTAAACATCTGTGGAATAAATCCATGGATGTACACGGAGATCTCCTGATTGACTGTAGGACTTTGAGCATGAGGCTGAGCCTGCAGCAACAGAGGGTGGGTGGAGTGATGGGAGTCTGAACTGGCTCCCGAGTACCGTCCCTCCGCTCTGTCCAGTTCCTGTATCCCTTCACCTGCCAGGTCCCTGCCCCCTCTGTGAGACCTTGCCTGGCTTGAAAGGACTGGAGAAAAATCCTCAGGAGCATCCTCAACTGTCAAATGGACCAGGGAAGCCCTGCCCCACCTGCTGCAGGGAGGCCAGGGCAGGACCGGGCTGGGACTGTGCCTTCCAGTGTCGGGGAGGAAAATGTCAGCCTGGGCTCAAAGAGTTAAGGGATGAGGTCAGAGCCTTGAGCAGGGCAGGCTAGCCATCGCCCTGGACCAATCCCCAGGGGCCGGGGATCTGGCTGGTAAGAGGAAGGGGGAGGGGAGAGATTGATGGGGAGAGGGATGCTTGAACACTGGGGCTTCCTGAATCTTACCACTGGTCAAGGAGTGCAGAAGGGAAGGCAGAGAATGAGGGGTGCTGGGGGAGAGATTCAGGGGGAGGAGTGAAGCCATCTTGTGATTCTGGAAGTCGGCAGAATCCTGGCTGGAGAGAACGGACGATACAGGGGAGAAGGAGGTACGAGGTCGGGGCCGTGGGGCTGGGTACCTGGGACCTCACACGTGCAGGGAAGGCAGTCCTCTGGCCAGGCCTCCTGACCCATCCATCCCTTCTGCAGGGGCCTTAACCCCAAACCAGCTTGTCAGAGGTAGCTCTCCCCACCCCAGGGTTAATTTTTCTCTGAAGATAGCTCTTGACCCATTGAAGGTTTACACAGCTTCCACCTCTGATGTCTGGCTTTGGAAAAGAGGGGGTAAACTGATACACTTTATCACCTTTCCAGGCTCAACAGTCACTCCGGGGGAGTGCTGACTACCCCAGGGAAGGGCAGGAGCCATCAGTTAACTGCTCATAAATGCACGGCTGAGCCGGAAGAGGAGCGTCAGCCTTAGAACCAGTGCCAAATACTCTCACTGTTGATGGACCTTAACCAGTTGCCCAACTTTAGCCGGATCATGTCAGAGCCTGGCAGTTAGCAGGCTGGGCCCCAGAGCCCACTCTGCCAGGTGGCATCAGAAGTACCTGGCCTTCATCCTCCTTTCCATGTGCCCTCTGCTCTACTCCTTGCGCTCCCCTCCCCATTTCCTTTCTTCTCTCTCCCTCCCTCCCCCATCTTTCTAGGCATCACCATGGCATCACAGCAGAACAGAAACCCAGCGAGATGTTCACCCACCTCTCCCCACCCGCCCAGGAGCCCCAGCTCACAGAGCTCGCTGCTCCCCCCACCCCATCATCCTGCTCATGGAGGTGGGAGTTCAAGGCTGTACTGAGGGTGAGGAGAACGGCCCCAGCCAGACCCCTCGATATTCCTTCTGTGACCATGAGCATGTCCCTGCCCCTTCCTCAGCCTCAGTCTCTCCATCTGTACAATGGGGAGGTTCCTTTCTAGTCTGACATGACTTCTGCCTACCCTCTTCTTGACCCTCTGGACTCCTCTTTGCACTTGGGGATCCAGTTCTCAGCCCTCCAGGACCCATCCTAGGAGCCCAGAGTCACATCTTCTGCAGCCCCATTTCATCATTTCCTCCCCTGCCTTCCGTATCGCAGTGGCGATCACAGCTTGCCCAGTGGCTGAGGTCAGGGGGCAGAGAACCAACTGTCATCTGACAGCTCAGTGAGCAGCTGATTACCCAGGGGCAGGAGACTGTCCAGCTGCAGGAGACAGACTGACTCCTTCCGGCCATTTGGGCAGGAGGCCCTGGGTCAGCCTGGGCAGTGCTGCAGGTATGTTTTCTGGGAAGCAGTGACTCTCCACTGGCACTGATAACCCCCCAAGCAGCACCTGTTGGAGTGACCAGATGAAAGCTGCCCACCCCCTCCCCAGATGCCAGCTCAGAAGCTGGCACTCTGCAAGAATCAGAGTGCCTGGCCTCCAGCCCATCCCCACATTGTGAAGTCTGGGGGTCCTGGGATGGGTAACTGGCATGGGTGCCCATTCGTATCAATGCATTACCTGGGTATAGGGCTGTGATCTGCCCTGCGGGAGCCCAAGGTACTACGGACATAGGGAGGGCCCTCTGGGCTCCTGGACACATCAGGACCATGTTCCCTGGCCGGCGTGGCTGTCCATGCGCCCGTGTCCCCCAGGAGCCCTGGAGCTCTTGGCCTGGTCTCCTGCTGGTCTCTGGCCTGGCACCCACCTTGGCATCCCGCTTGTCCATCTGGCCAGCAGCCTGGTTCAGTCCATCGTGGAGGGGCTGAAGGTGGATGGGGATGGTGGGAGTCAGGGTTCCCTGAGGGAGGAGAGGAGGAGGTTCTGAGACTGGCACCCCAGTCGGGGGGGCGGTCAACCTCCCAAAAGATTCTGGTGGCAAGGGCTACCTCTTGGTCCCCTGCCCTCCCTACACTGTCTCTGGGGCTTGGGGGCTCTGCCTGCTGCATGGCAAGCTGATCCCTTCTGGGCTCCGGGTCCAGAGTTCTAGGGGCTCCCCAGCTCCTTTTCCAGCTGAACCCCAGAAAAACATTAGGTGTATCCACCAGAAGCCAGGAGATGGGGTACTTGGAGCAGCGTTGCAGAGCCTTGGCCTCTAGACCCCTCCCTGGCCCCCTCCTCTCTCGGGGGTCCCTCCTCATTTCCTTCTAGTCCTGGTCCCTGCCTTGCTCGAGGACCCTGCTTCTACTGCCCCCACCTCAGTGGAGCCCCTCCCAAGCCCTCTCAAACATACTCACCATGGGGCTGGAGAGGGGTCTGAAGGGTCCTCAGCCCTGCTGTCTCTCCGGGGGGCTGGCGGCGTCTCCAGGGACCCAAACACCTGGCTCCCGGGGGGAGCTGCGCCTTGTGCTGGCAGCCGGAGAGGCACAGCCGGTGATTGGCATGTCCCACCCCCTGGCACGCCAGCCTTGGGGGGGAGGGAGGAAGAGAAAGAGGGAGGGAGGAAAGAGAGGAAAGGAAGGGAGGGGGAGCTAGAGGGAAGCCTCGGGCAGCGTCCGGGGTTACAGTGGGCCCTGGAGCGTGGCCTCCTTCTCCACTAGGGCACCCAATTCCAGCTTCTACAGGTAGGGTGCAGGACAGGAGGGAGATGAGCCCAGGAAGGCTAAAAGTCCAGAACGGGAGAGAAGGCGGATACAGGGAGACAAACACCCACACCCAAAGCACACAGGCTCGGCTGCACACACACACACACACACACACACACACACACACACACACACACACACGAGCTCACACACACACTCTCACAAAGGCACACTTCCCCCACCCAGCCTTAGAGCCCCCAGCCTGCTGTACCAGGCCGGTCGGTGTTCACATGCCTGTTTCCCCAGCATACACGCCCTGCCCCCTTGCACGTGCCCACGCGCCCACCCACCCAGCCCCACACCCTGCTCTTTCTCCCTGCTGGGAAGGAGCTGGATTCCTTCTGTTTGGAAATGACACACTGGGCCTCACGTGAGAGGCTCCAACTTGGAACAGACCCAGAGGGCTGGCGCGCGCACCCCGGGCTGAGGGCTGAGCGGCCGCCGAGCCCGAGCCCGCGTGCTGGTTTTCTGTCCCCGCTGCACAGCCGGGTGTGAGGGCACATGGGTGAATGGTTTGCGGGGATGATTGTGTGTGTGGGGGCATGTATACCTGCTCCATGCGTTGCTGAGTGCCCTGCACATTTGTGTCCCTGAGTACGCATGTCACCGTGCAGCCGGTGGAAACGCAGGTGTCGCCCCATGGGTCTGAAGCCAGGACGTGTGTCTGTGTTCGGTGTGTGTATGAGTGTTGCCCAACTGTGGAACTTGCTAATTCTGACAAGTGAGGCAGCCTCTACCTCTCTGCCTGTGCCACCCCCAGCTTCCACCTGGAAGACAGACAGACAGGCAGACAGACAGCTCTCCTCCCAGCCTGTCAAACTCTGTCTCCCCTGACTCCCACTTGGGGCTCACAGGCGTGCCCCTGGCAGGTGGCAGGCTGCCCTTCCTTCCCCCCACCCTCCGGGAGCCCCACTGCTTGGTCAGCACTGCGTTCCCCCCCCAACCCCCCACCCCCCAGGCTGGTTTGGATTTCTGTGTTGAGTTTCCTCAGAGATAGAACCCCTGGGGACCTTTTGCCATAGAGACTTGGGTCGTACCCAGTCCTCACCTGGTCCTAGAGACCTCCTGGGGTGCTGGCCACAGAGCAGAGGTGGGGAGGCTATTGCTGGGTCCTTTGCTTCCCTGGGCTGTGCTGAAGCCCTGGGGTGGAAAGCCAGAAGGACCAGGATCATCTATTCGCAGGATGTAGATGAGAAAACCAAAGAGCAGAGGTGGGTTTAAAATGTGCTTGGCAAGTGTTTGCACTCAGGTCCCTCAGCTCTGTGCTCGAAACTCTGGAGGGGCTGGGGGACGGTGTGTGGTTGGGAACTGCCCTACCACTGGCCCCTTGCCCTTCCCAGCATCCAGCACCCCTCTCAATCCTGATGCCTGAGGGTAACCTGGGCTTCCTCAGGCCGGAGCCCCGGTTGCCAATGGAGTCAGGTGGAGCGGAAACTCTGGTCCCTGGGGTGCGGCCAGCCACCATCGTGCCTCTGGTGGGTGGGCACACGTGGCAGGTACATGTGGGGGCATCTCTGCTTCTCAAAGCCAGCTGCGCCTAGAGCAAGCACCCAGGCTACCTCCTCTCTTAAGTCCAGGAGACCCTGCCGCTTGGAGAGGAATCTGAGCAACCCCCTCCCACTCCGGGGTCAGCCAGCCGGGCAGGGGAGGGTCGGAACTCGACCAGTCCCTGCCCGTGGGCGCGGATACCCGCTGCCCCCTGCTGGACTGCGCTCCATTTGCGGCGGCGGCTTGTGCGCGCGGTGGGGCTGCGTGTACTTGTGCGCGTACACGTGGCTGAGTGTGGGGGTGTCAGGCCTCCACGCTCAACATCCATTTCCGAGTCTGAATCAGGCTCTCTTCTTGCCCCCTCCCCCCAAGCTCCTTGGTCTCCCTTTTCTCTTCTCCCACCGCCTCTGCACACGTCCCTTTAGAAATAAAAACACTTATTTTGTAGGCGGGAGAGGAGGGTGACCAGCTTTCCCTTGCCTCCTCCTGGGTGCCCCTCTCTGTCCCAAGAGATTTGTTTGCTCTTTAAGTCCGTGCAGCCGCGGAGGCAGGGGGGTGACGCCCTCCGCCCCAGCCCACCCCCGATTGTATGTTCTCGGCCCCAGGCTTGGCTGAGTCCGCTTACCAGATGGGGAAACTGAGGCAGGAAGGGAGAAGGGAGGTAGGGCGGGGAGAAGCTCTCCTACCCGGCTCTCTCACCGCCCCCGCACCCGCGCCGGATTTAGCCGCAGGGAGGCTGGGAACATTGTCTTTATTTTAAGCCACCGAGTGCGGCACGAACGCGGCTGCTCGCGACAAAGGGCTCGGCGAGGCAGCGGCAGGCGGCGCACGTGGGGGTCCAGCCCCGCCCCCGCGCGACCCTCAGCCGCAGTCGGACGGCCGGGCTTGACCTCGGCCATTTCCCTTTTCTGGCCTTTCGGGCGGGATCCCTGTTCGCACAGGCTCCTGGCCGTTGCTATTTTGGTCGCCTGGCCGAGGATTCACTCACTCCTTTAGGCCACCGGGGGAACAGGGGGTCGTCCCGGAGGGCCGGGTTCCTCTCTCAGCCTCCTCTCCTGGAGGAGGAGAGAAGCTGCCCTGGGTGGGAACTAGCTCTCCCGCTCCCCAGTGGAGGCGCCCTGAGCAAGTTAGGGCCCCCTCTACGTCTGTTTCATCATCACTCAGGGCACTTAGAAATACTTCCCTGACGGCGCTGTTTGATCGCCAGTTGCAGGTTAAACCTGGCACTGGCGTTTGTTACAAGTGAAAGCCATTATCATTGTTATTTATAACTCGTATTGAGCACTTACTAAGTGTCCGGTACTGTTAAGGGCTCTTAATTAACTAGTTTTGTTTCTCACTGCAACTCCCAGAGGGAGCTTCTATTATTATTCCCATTTTACAGATGAGTAGAGGTATAAGCAGCTAGCGTGCCAGGGGGTTTCACGTAGGATGCGGTCAGCGTGCCTGGGGCGGTCCGGGGACTGGGGTCGCGGAGGGAGAGTGAAGGCTTCAGGGATGTCAGAAACCGGTGACAGCATTTGTAAAAATTCGAGGATCTTGGCTGAAAGCCGCGCGCCGATGCGGGAAGGAAGTGAGCGCTGCGGTCCTGCTGTGCGCTCGCAGCCCCTCAGCTTAGCCTTCACCCTCGGCTTGAAGCCACTTTAGCAACTCAAACCGAGATAAACTTGCCGCTTATCAGTGCTGCTTCCTGCTCTGGGAGAAGGTGGCGGAGTGGGCGGCCCTCCCAGCCTCCACCAGACCTAGGGTTGGTCCTCAGCGCCCTCTGGAATGCACCTGGGTTGGTGATCTCACCGGTGGTGGGAAGGGGCCTCCATTCCCAGAGGGCAGGCAGCCGGTCGTCCTGGGGGTACGCTTCCTTGATATGTTCCCCCCACCCCGACCCCCACTGCTTTAGGCCCTCAGCCTCGTTACCCTCTCCCTCTCACCTTCCGTGCGGAGGGACTAATTCCCAGATTTAAAAGATGGAGGAGGCCTAGAAAGGTGCCCCTCCCGATCCCCTGCAGTCCCTGCAGCCCAGGGGGCTGGAGGAAGGTGACTTCTACAAAGGCATCATCTTGGACAGGAAATTGGGCCTTTCCCAGTCTAGTTGCAAAGATAAGGCCTCTTAGGAACAATCTCCCCTTCACCTACTGGGCGCTTCACCTCCCCGGCATGGCTCTGTTCTGGGAGCCTCGGGGCAGGCGGAGGGCCCACAAAAGCCCAGCGCCGCCTGTCAGCTTCCAAAAAAGGATGGAGTCTGGCGACCCGAAGAGTGGCGCCTCGCGCGGCCTGAACCTGCAGGGGCGCTGCCTAGTCCTCACGGCCGGTGGGGTCGAGTTAACCGGGCGCCCGGGGTCGGGCGGTGATTGTTGGGAACCGAGGCAACGCATCCTGGGCGAATCTCTGGATCCCGGTGGGACTGGGGCGCGGGGAGAAGCTGCGTTCCCTCAGGGCGCGCGTTAGCGTTCCCTTGTTCCGTCTGTGAGGACCTCGGAGTCCAGGTCACTTGCTGCCGCCTAGGAGCTGGACGCACTGTGGCCGTGCGGCCGGGACGGAGGAAAGACGCGCTTTCCGCCGCGCGATGGAGGCCCGTGCTTCTCGCGCAAATCTCTGTGGCCAAAAGCAGCTCGAAAAATCGGATTAACACCATCGACTTTGCTACGCTTGGTTAATGGACACCCGGCCCCATGTTTTCACGCCACACGGTATAGGGGCCCCGGCCCGGGCCCAGGACGACGTGAGGGTGCTGGAGAGAAGTTAGGTCGAGGTGTGGGCAGAATCTTAGGGCGGGATCCCGGCCCTGAGGTTTTGATGTACAAGGCTTTCCCCAAACTCTGTGTAGCTGAGTCCGAGTGCCCAGGGAGTGGCCGGGTGAGGCAGGACGGATTTCGGTGTTCCCTGCTCCCGACCCAGCTATATTTGCTTCTTTTCGTGGTAACACCCTTCCCTCCGACTCCGACTCCCGAGGGCATGTACTCTGTCTTCGAATTTCCCACCGAGGCGGAGACCGAAGCTCGAAGCCCACGAAAGCGAGGAAAGGGACGGAGCCAGGCGAGTGGAGCCTAAGCCGGATCCCTCTCCCACCCATCTCTTGGCGAGACCCTCGCCTCGCACAGGCGCAGCAAGTCCATCCGTGGCAGCGGGCTGCTCTTCACTCTCCGATCCTCCGCCCGGGTCCTTGAACTCAGTACTCGCTGCCCGGGCCGCTCCAGTTGTACCCACCGCTCTCTGCAGTTCCCGCTGCGCCCTCTAGCGGCCAGCGCTGCTTCTTGCCTGGGACCGGGGCGCCGAGAGGCCTGGGTGCCTGGGGCTGGTGCCCAGAGCGTATTTTCCTTCGCGGGGGGAAGAAATGGTAGTACATATTCCTTCTTCATAGACTACGGTGAAGACTTTTCGTTGGCATGGGTGAGTAAAGGATGGTGCAGATCTAGCTCTAGGAAGAAATAGGAGTTGGGTACCTTGCTTGCATGGTGTGATCACTGACATAGAGCCAGACATCCTGGAATGTGAAGTCAAGTGGGCCTTAGAAAGCATCACTACGAACAAAGCTAGTGGAGGTGATGGAATTCCAGTTGAGCTATTTCAAATCCTGAAAGATGATGCTGTGAAAGTGCTGCACTCAATATGCCAGCAAATTTGGAAACTCAGCAGTGGCCACAGGACTGGAAAAGGTCAGTTTTCATTCCAATCCCAAAGAAAGGCAATGCCAAAGAATGCTCAAACTACCGCACTATTGCACTCATCTCACGTGCTAGTAAAGTAATGCTAAAAATTCTCCAAGCCAGGCTTCAGCAATATGTGAACTGTGAACTTCCTGATGTTCAAGCTGGTTTTAGAAAAGGCAGAGGAACCAGAGATCAAATTGCCAACATCCACTGGATCATGGGAAAAGCAAGAGAGTTCCAGAAAAGCATCTATTTCTGCTTTATTGACTATGCCAAAGCCTTTGACTGTGTGGATCACAATAAACTGTGGAAAATTCTGAAAGAGATGGGAATACCAGACCACCTGATCTGCCTCTTGAGAAATCTGTATGCAGGTCAGGAAGCAACAGTTAGAACTGGACATGGGACAACAGACTGGTTCCAAATAGGAAAAGGAATACGTCAAGGCTGTATATTGTCACTCTGTTTATTTAACTTATATGCAGAGTACATCATGAGAAACGCTGGACTGGAGGAAACACAAGCTGGAATCAAGAAAATATCAATAACCTCAGATATGCAGATGACACCACCCTTATGGCAGAAGGTGAAGAGGAACTAAAAAGCCTCTTGATGAAAGTGAAAGTGGAGAGTGAAAAAGTTGGCTTAAAGCTCAACATTCAGAAAACGGAGATCATGGCATCCGGTCTCATCACTTCATGGGAAATAGATGGGGAAACAGTGGAAACAGTGTCAGACTTTATTTTTCTGGGCTCCAAAATCACTGCAGATGGTTACTGCAGCCATGAAATTAAAAGATGCTTACTCCTTGGAAGGAAAGTTATGACCAACCTAGATAGCATATTCAAAAGCAGAGACATTACTTTGCCAACAAAGGTCCATCTAGTCAAGGCTATGGTTTTTCCAGTGATCATGTGTGGATGTGAGAGTTGGACTGTGAAGAAGGCTGAGCGCCAAAGAATTGATGCTTTTGAACTGTGGTGTTGGAGAAGACTCTTGAGAGTCCCTTGGACTGCAAGGAGATCCAACCAGTCCATTCTGAAGGAGATCAGCCCTGGGATTTCTTTGGAAGGAATGATGCTAGGGCTGAAACTCCAGTACTTTGGCCACCTCATGTGAAGAGTTGACTCATTGGAAAAGACTCTGATGCTGGGAGGGATTGGGGGCAGGAGAAGGGGACGACAGAGGATGAGATGGCTGGATGGCATCACTGACTCGATGGACGTGAGTCTCAGTGAACCCCAGGAGTTGGTGATGGACAGGGAGGGCTGGTGTGCTGAGATTCATGGGGTTGCAGAGTCGGACACGACTGAGCCACTGATCAGATCTGTTCTGATCTGACCTTGCTTGCAGCACTTGCTACTGGCTACCGAGTTTGTAAACACTTCATTTGTTGTTGTTCAGTCGCTCAGTCCTGTCCAGACTCTTTGCGACCCCGTGGACTGCAGCACGCCAGGCTTCCCTGTCCTTCACCAACTCCCAGAGCTTTCTCAAACTCATGTCCTTTAAGTCGGTGATGCCATCCAATCATCTCATCCTCTGTCATCCCCTTCTCCTGCTGCCTTCACTCTTTTCCAGCATCATGGTCATTTCCAATGAGCTGGCTCTTCCCATCAGGTGGCCAAAGTGTTGGAGCTTCAGCTTTAGCATCAGTCCTTCCAGTGTATATTCAGGATTGATTTCCTTTAGGATTGATTGGTTTGATCTTGCAGTTCAAGGGATTCTCAAGAGTCTTCTCTGCACCACGGTTTGAAAGTATCAGTTCTTTGGTGTTCAGCCTTCTTTATGGTCCAACTCTCACATCCATACATGACTACTGGAAAAACCATAGCTTTGACTAGGCAGACCTTTGTTGGTAAAGTAATGTGTCTGCTTTTTAATATGCTTTCTAGGTTTGTCATAGCTTTTTTCCCAAGGAGCAAGTGCCTTTTAATTTCATGTCTGCAGTCACCATCTGCAGTGATTTTGGAGCCCCCAAAATAAAGTCTCTCACTGTTTCCATTGTTTCCCCATTTATTTGCCATGAAGTGATGGGACCAGATGCCATGATCTTTGTTTTCTGAATGTTGAGTTTTAAGTCAACTTTTTGACTTTCCTCTTTCACTTTCATCACGAGGCTCTTTAGTTCTTCACTTTCTGCCATAAGGGTAGTGTCATCTGCAAATCTGGGGTTATTGATATTTCTCCCGGCAATCTTGATTCCAGCTTGTGCTTCATCCAGCTGCTACATTCATGAACACTTTAGTGCACTTTCTCATTTAACCCTCCTAATGGCTCCTTGATACAGGCACAATTATGACCTCCCTTTTGACTTCCCTGGTGGCTTAGATGGTAAAGCATCTGCCTACAATGCGGGAGACCTGGGTTCAATCCCTGGGTCGGGAAAATCTCCTGGAGAAGGAAACGGCAACCCACTCCAGTATTCTTACCTGGAAAATCCCATGGACAGAGGAACCTCGTAAGCTACAGTCCATGGGGTCACAAAGAGTTGGACACGACTGAGCAACTTCACCTCACTTTTACATACAGAAAACTGTGGCCCACATCTTGTTGAGAACTCTTTAGGTGATTTCTAAGACACAGGATATCACGGGAACTGCTAAGCCAGTGTTTCTCCAGTCATTCATTCTGTTGTTCCATTTATTTAGCAAACACACAGGCCCAACTGTATGCAGGCACTGTTCTCAGTGTTTTATGTGTTTTCACTAATTTAATTTTCATAGCAACCTGAAGAAGTAGGTAGAATTATTGTCCCCATATTATAGATGAGAAAACTGAGGCACTGAGAGGTCCAGTCATCTGTTCAAGGTCACATGGCTAGTAGGTGCCAGAGCTTCCCAATCATCACTTTTGCCCTATCCTAAAGATCCCTCAAATGTCAATGTCGGTGTATCCATATCTCTTCTTTCCTTCTCATCCATTTCCCTGGGCTGTGGGGCAATCAGCTTTTCTGCCACGGTCTAACACAACCCTGGCCCCGTGGCCCCCCTTCCCTGCCCCCTTGGCGCCTCCTGCCAGGCCCAGCACTGAAAGAGGCCTGACCAGGGAAGGGATTGATGACTCTGAGTGGACCTTGGAGGCCGCCTGTTTACTCCGCTGGCCAGCACACGCTGTGATTAACTGTGCACAATCGAGTTAGAACCTGTAGCCCCAGGGCTGAGGCCAGTGAGGGGGAGGGGCCTGCCGGCTCCAGCTGCCTCTCCCTTTCCCTGGGGCACTTCAGGGGTTGGCTGCAAGCTGGAGCCCCCTGGAGAAGGGCGTGTGCCCCACCAGCAGTGGTAGGGAGCACACAGTCCTCAGGGGTGGGGACCAAACTTCCCCACCCTGCTTCCTCTTCCCATAAAGGATCCGAGGCTCAGAAAGGGAGCGGTTCGGTGTGTATCAGAGAAGTGAAGTGAAGTCGCTCAGTCGTGTCCAACTCTTTGCGACCCCATGGACGGTAGCCTACCAGGCTCCACCGTCCATGGGATTTTCCAGGCAAGAATACTGAAGTGGGCTGCCATTTCTTTCTCCAGGGGATCTTCCCATACCAGGGATCGAACCCGGCTCTCCTGCATTGCAGACAGACGCTTTACCGTATGAACCACCAGGGAAGCCTTTTTCAAAAGGAAACTTCTAGCAGAAAATGGCAGCCATACAGGAAAGGAGGAAGGAAGGCTGGGTCTGGGTCTGGCTTTTGGATGGTGGGTCTCAAGCTGTGTCACTTCTAGGGTGAACATTTATCTCTGTGTTTTCCTCCTAGGCACGTGAACCTTTCCACTGAGCATATGCCCTGCCTGCTCTAGCTTCCTGCCACCAACAGCCAGTGGGGTGGCTCTGTAACCTACCTGGGGTAGAGGAAGACAGGGATAAAAGCCCACCTCCAGCTTAGCCCTCCTCCTTTACCCAACAGTCCAGGGATAGGTCTCCAGAGTTGTCACCCCGTGCTGTGTGCTGTGCTTAACTAAGGTGTGTCCGACTCTTTGCCACCCCATGAACTGTAGCCCGCCAAGCTCCTCTGTCCATGGGGAGTCTCCAGACAAGAATACTGGAGTGGGTTGCCATGCCCTCTTCCAGGGGATCTTCCCAACCCAGGGATCAAACTCAGTTCTCCTGCATTGCAGGTGGATTCTTTACCATCTGAGACCCCAGGGAAGCCCAGTACTCCCTGTTAAAAAACCCCACAGTGCAGCCTATGCCGTATCCTACTTCCTCCAGATTGATTATGCAGTCGAGGGAACAGTCTGGAATCTATGCCCAGCACTGTGTTCAACAGTGGGGGGGAACAGGAGAAACCAGAGCCCGGAAGCCATGGGATTGGTGAGTGAGTTGAGGAGACAAGATTGATCCTGAGAAAGGTACCAGGGTGGGCCAGAGTCCATGAGCTTCCTGAGCTTAGGGATAAAGGTGAAGAAAGGTAGAGTGATGGTCGGTGGGAGTTGGCCCCAGCGGGGAGGATGTAGGCCTGGGAGGAGGATCTGATTCGCAAGGTTACTTAGTTTTCAGGGCACCAGGATGTTGGAGTCAAGTTGGGGGCCCAGGCGAGCACACCTTGTGGGGAAGAAATAGTCATGGCTTCTCTCCCAGCCTCAGGCTACCCTTCCATAAATGGAATTGAGGACACAGGCAAAGATGGAATAGATGCACTATCTGGTCCTAGAGGACTTTCCCAGCTTTGATGTTCTTTAAAAATGGGATACCTGGGGTTTTACTCAGCTCTGTCTCTCCTGGTCATGAGATCTTGGGCACATTACTCTCCTTCTCTGAGTTTTGGTAAAGCTGGAAGTAAAATGGGAGGCTAGTCTGGTATACCTCAAAGTTTATTTTGCAGAACATTAGTAGGTGTAAGTTATAAGAAAAAAGTCTTCCTTGATAAATTAATTAGGCTTTCTTTACTGCAGGAACCTATCAGAGCCTTTATTTTTCACACTCTAAAATTTTTTTTAATTGGAGGATAATTGCCTTACAATCTTGTGTTAGTTTCTGCCATACATCAACATGAATCAGCCACAGATATACACATGTTCCTTCCCCCTTGAACCTCCCTCTGACCTCCCACCCCATCCCACCCACCAAGGTTGTCACAGAGCACTGGCCTGAGCTCCCTGCGCTGCACAGCAACTTCCCATTAGCCGTGGTTGTTGTTGTTGTTCAGTCGCTCAGTTGTGTCTGACTCTTTGTGACCCCTTGGACTGCAGCACACCAGGCTTCCCTGTCTTTCACCATCTCCTGGAGCTTGCTCAAACTCCTGTCCATTGAGTTGGTGATGCCATCCAACCATCTCATCCTCTGTTGCCCATTTCTCCTCCTGCCTTCAATCTTTCCCAGCATCAGGGTCTTTTCCAAAAAGTCGGCTCTTTGCATCAGGTGGCCAAAGTATTGGAGCCTCAGCTTCAGCATCAGTCCTTCCAATCAATATTCAGGTTTGATTTCCTTTAAGATTGACTGGTTTGATCTCCTAGCAGTCCAAGGGACTTTCAAGAGTCTTCTCCAACACCACAATTCAAAAGCATCAATTCTTCGGCACTCAGCCTTCTCCGTTATGGTCCAACTCTCACATTCATACATGACTGTTGGGAAAACCATAGCTTTAAATATACAGACCTTTGTTGGCAAAGTAATGTCTCTGCTTTTTCATATGCTGTCTAGGTTTGTTATAGCTTTTTCTCCAAGGAGCAAGTGTCTTTTAATTTCATGGCATTTTAAATTTACACCTGGTAGTGTATATATTTCAATGTTACTCTTTCAATTTGTCCCACCCTCTCCTTCCCCCACTGTGTCCATAAGTCTGTTCCCTATGTCTGAGTCTCTACTCCTGCCCTTATTAGAGCCTTTGAATGGCAAATGTACACTAAGAATCTCTGAGAGGCAGAGAGGAACATGCAGTGTTTTCCATACTTATTTCATCACAGAAATATTTTTATGTAGAGCATCTTTTAGGACTGGCATCTCAGGAACACTTGAGTCACTCTGGGCTGGCTTATCTAGAAACGCTCCAGCTCCAACAGGAGATCATTTTAGGCACTTCCTCCATCTTTCAGGCGTGGGCTTCCTGTCCCTTCAAGGGCTTGTTTCCCTGGCCCCAGCCTTGCCTGGACACTTCCATCTCCTGGCTCCTTGCTCTATTCACCTTAGTATGTCTGTCTTTGTGCTTGGCTTCCTGTGACTTCCCTGGCTCAGTCCTGGAGAGCTCAAACTCCACCCAGCTGCCCCCTTCCCAGATTCTTTCTGGTCACCAGAGTCCTGAAGGGTGCTGCCTGGGCCTTCCTGGCAGGGGTCCGTGTGACGGCTGGCCCATAGCCCTAAGATGTGGTTTCCTGGTTCCCAATCCCATGCCCTTGCCTGCAGCCCAGTCCTCAACCAACAGACTTTATTCCTCAGGCCCCTATGAGGTCTCTGGCCCCTCTGGCCTCAGACCCCTGCACCCTGAACCTCAGTTCCTGGCCCCTCTCACTTCCTATCCATGGTTCCAGCCTTCGTCTGTAAATCCATTTCTGGGATTTGGGGTTCTAGGAGGTTAACAGGCAGCTCTTTCCCTCTCTCTTGCTGCAGCTCTTGAGTCTCTGGGCCTGAGCCAGGGTCAAAGGACAGCCAGGTGCCAGAGGAAAGGCAGGGTGGGAGATGAATCCTACAAGTATTTGCAGTGATACCCTGCCCCCCATCGTAAGCTTGGTTCAAGATGAGGGAATGCCTTGGAGGCAAAAGCATAGATTATGAACTAGAACATTCTAGTGAGGCAAGTGGCAAGAGGTGGGGATTTGGGGAGGTAAAGGCAGCGGAATGAGGGTGGTAACCCTAACTCAGCTGGTGGCCCTGGGATGAGACTGGGGACAAAGACTGGTCACAGGGTGGTAAAGACCCATTTTACAGATGTGGGAGCTCAGGCCTTGTGACTTGTGGTAGGTTGGCTTCCCAGGTGGCACTAGTGGTAAAGAATCAGCCCGCCAAAGCACGAGACAGAAGAGACTCCTTTGATCCCTGGGTCGGGAAGATGCCCCGGAAGAGGAAGTGGTAACCCACTCTGGTATTCTTGCCTGGAGAATCCCATGGACAGAGGAGCCTGGCAGGCTACAGTCCATAGGGTTGCAAAGAGTCGGACATGACTGAAGCAACTTAGCACACGTGCATAATAATCAGTCAGTGGCTAGCACCCAACCCCACATTGTCTCCTTGTATTGAGATCTCAATTTACAGTTCCCAAAGTGCTTTCTCTTCATCACTTCTTCCTTCTAGAACTGCTTTCTGTACAGAGCCTCTGAGGACCCCTTCTTGGTTCTCCTATGTCCCTGATTGCTGTTCTTCACTCTTCTTTGCTGATCTTCCTCATGCTCCCACTCTCTAAACTTTGGAAGATCTGGGCTCAGTCCTTGGACCTTCACATCCACTCTCTAGGTTATGTCACCCACACGTTGATGACTTCCAGATTTTATGTCTCCAGCCCAGCCTCTCCTCTGAACACCAGACTCATATATCCAAAATTTCCTCATCTGTAAAATGGGGAAAATGATAGCTCAACGTCACAAGGTTGTTATGAGGATTAAATGAATTAAGACGTGTAAAGCGTTGGAAGAGTGCCTGACTCCGATTGGTACTACGGCTGGAGCTATGATTATTGTTATCGCTGTCATCATTGCTGCCTGCCAGCTCCACTTGGATACCTAGAATAATCTCAGACATGACTCATCCCTAACCCCAACTGCAGGCTTGCTTATCTCAGTAGATGATAAGCCTGTCCTTCCAGTAGCGCAGGCCCTGCACCGTGCAGTCATTCCTGACTTTGCTCTTTCTCTCACATGCATGCATGCTCAGTTACTTGTGTCCAACTCTTTGCGACCCCATGAACTGTAGCTTGGCAGGCCCCTCTGTCCACGGGATTCTCCAGGCAAGAATACCGGAGTGGGTTGCCATTTCCTCTTCCAGGGCATCTTCCCCACCCAGGGATTGAATCCGAGTCTCTTGTGTCTCCTGCATTGGTAGGCAGGTTTTTTGCCACTAGTACCACTTGGGAAGTCAGTCTTTCCCTTACATACTCAAATATAATTTATTAAAAAAAATCCTATTGTCTCTTCCTTGAATATATCCAGGGTACAACCACTGTGGTCTTGGCCAGTGTCATCTCTCACCTGGATAAGTGCCTCCACCCTGGTCTTCCTGCTTCTACCCAGGCTCATTGTGTAGCCTGTCCTCAATACAGCATTCAGAAGCTTCCTTTTTTTTTTTAAGTCATTTTTTAAAGTTTTTGGCTGAGCCATGTGGCATGCAGGATCTTAGTTCCCTGACCAGGGATCAAAACTGTGTCCCCTGCATTGGAAGTGTAGAGTCTTAACCACTAGACTGCCAGGGAAGTCCATTTTTTGGTCTTTTTTTTCGTTCCTTTTCACATGTAAGTCAAATTGTATCCATCCTCTATTTGAGATGCTCTATCACTTTCTCATCTTTTTCAGAGTAAAGCTCCTGGTCTCAAAAGTACTTGCCAGGCCATTGTGTGATCAGCCTCTTCTTCCTCCTTGATCTAATATCCTAGCACTGCCTCCTTGCTAGTCTGCTCCAGCCAAACAGGACTTGCGGTTTCCAGGAATTGCCAAGCACTTGCTTTTTTTTTTTCCTTTTATTATTTATTTATTTTATACTTTACAATATTGTATTGGTTTTACCATACATCAACATGCATCCACCACGGGTGTACACGTGTTCCCCATCCTGAATCCCCCTCCCACCTCCCTCCCGGGAAGCACTTTCCTGACTAGAGGACTTTGAAGTACTGTTACCTTTGCCCAGTAATAGTAAACAAACCATTAGGTTTCTACAAGATAAGGACAATAATGAGGTCATACAAAGGGCTAGGGCTTGGAGTGGTGGTCAGGGCCCTCAGCTCTACAACTGCAAGGAAATGAGTTCACGTAACAGCTGAAAAATTGATGCTTTCAAATTGTGGTGCTGGAGAAGACTCTTGAGAGTCCCTTGGACTGCAAGGAAATCAAGTCAGTCAATCCTAAAGGAAATCAACCCTGAATATTCATCGGAAGGACTGATGCTGAAGCTGCAGCTCCAATACTTTGGCCACCTGATACTAATAGCCGACTCATTGGAAAAGACCCTGATGCTGGGAAAGATTGAGGGCAGGAGGAGAAGGAGGCGACAGAGGGTGAGATGGTTGGATAGTATCATGACTCAATGGACATGAATTTGAGCAAACTCCAGGAGACAGTGAAGGACAGAGAAGGCAGGCAATTGCAGAGAAACCTGCTGCAGTCCATGGGGTCACAAAGAGTTGGACACGACTTAGTGCCTGAACAGCAGCAGCGGCAGCAAAGGCCTGCTATATAGCAGAGGGACCTAGATTCATTATCTTGTAATAACCTATAATGGAAGAGAATCTGAAAAAGAATATATATATAATGGAATCATTTTATGTGCATAGCTGTTTTTAATGAAATGATAGGATGGGTCTGGCTGGGACTGGGGGCCCCGGGGAAGTATTCTCTGGAACCACAGGTCCAGTAGAGGCCCCGCCCATCCTCCCCTGGCTGCCGTTTCTCCTTCCCTCCTCCTGGTGTGGGGACGCAGGGACTCCGTCCACCCGCTGCCCCTGCTCAGTTCTCAGGAGGCTGGAGCGGGACCATCTGCTGCTCCTGCTGCTTCTGCCCCGATTTCTCTTTCCACCTACAGGGGAAGGAGAAGCAGGGTGTGGGAGTAGAGATGGGGGATCCTTTTTAGGTTTGTGCTCAGTTGTCCCACTTTATGTCCAAATCTCCCACTGTTTCCAAGAGTTGAGAGCCCCAGAAAGGATTCTAGGGGGCTCTATCTGTGAAAACAGGACCAGGGAAGCCAGAGGGCTGGATTCTGGCCTTGGCTCCACCAGAGTCTAGCTGAATGACCCCAACAAGTCCCCGGTCTCCCCTGGATCTGTTTTTTTTTTTTCTTTTTTTTTGTTGAATGGACTGGATCAAGGATTTGTGCGGTCCTAGAGCTCTGAGGGTGTGGGGGGAAGCCTACCTTCTCTCCAGGTCTTGCAGTGTGTTGGGCAGCGGCAGCCCCCGCGTCTCTGGCAGGGGGGCAGTGATGGGGCAGGCAGCCACGAGGACCCCTCCATAGATGAAAAGAGGCAGGGAAGGGTAGAGGTCGGAGGTCATGCCCACCAGCGGGCTCAGAATGCTGCCTATGTTCGCCAAGCAGTTTGTCACATTCACACCTCTCTGCCTGCAGGGAGGGAGAGCACCCCGGTGAGGCCAGTGAGGTCTGTGGGTGCCCTAACTCTGCCTGTCAATCGTGTTTTCTTCTTTCACATTCCTCCCTGGTGGCTCAGATGGTAAAGAATCTGCCTGTAATGCAGAAGACAGGAGCTTGACCCCTGGGTTGGGAAGATCCCCCGGAGAAGGGAATGGCAACCCACTCCAGTATTCTTGCCTGGAGAATTCCATGGACAGAGGAGCCTGGCGGGCTGCAGTCTATGGGGTCACAAAGAGTCGGACATGACTGAGCAACTAACACTTTCATTTGTTTTTCACAGGGATGCACTTACCCTGGCTGGCTAAAAGGAAAGTTGATAGTAACTGTTTTCAGGACCAAGAAGCCAGGGTTCCGGTTCCAATTTGAACTTACTGTATAACTGTGAACAAATCCCCAACCAACCTCTTCCCCAAGCTCCAGACACCATATCCAGCTTCCTACCCAACACCTTCATTTTGGGTGTCTAAAAGGCCCCTCAAATTTTATATGGCAAGAATTCTTCGTTTCTACCTCCACATCTGCTCTTCGCTCAGATTCCCCATCCTGGCACATCGATGGGCACGTCGAATGACCCAGTTGTTCAAGTATCTAGTAATCGTCCTGATGACTCCTGTTCCCTTATTTCCCCACATCTTTGGATGGCTCTTCCTTCAAAACACATTCAGAATCAGCTCCCTCCTCTCCATCTCCACAACCACTGCCCACCAGGCTGTGAAAGTGGTTAGTCACTCAGTCATGTCCTTGTGACCCCAAGGACAGTAGCCTGCCAGGCTCCTCTGTCCATGGGATTCTCCAGGCAAGAATACTGGAGTGGGTAGCCATTCTCTTCTCCAGGTTATCTTCCCAACCCAGGGATTGAACCCAGGTCTCCTGCATTGCAGGCAGATTCTTTACCAACTGAGCCCCTAGGGAAGCCCCAGGTTACGATGAGTCATTTTCACCTCTTGCCAGTGCCATTGCAGTGAGCTCCTGGCCGGTCATCCCATTTCTACTTTTGTTTTTTAAAAATTATTTTATTTGACTGTGATGGGTTTTAGTCATGACACTAGGGATCTTCGATCTTTGTTGCAGCTTGTGGGATCTAGTTCCCTGATCAGGGATCGAACCAGGGCCCCCTGCATTGGGAACACAGAGTCTTAGCTACTGGACCGCCAGGGGAGTTGCCCCATTTCTACTCTGGGCCCTTCTATTCCCAGTCTATTCTCCACGAGGAAGCCAAAGTGATCTTTATTTATTTTATTTTTAAAAATTGGATTATAGTTTCTTTGCACTGCTATGTCATTTTCTGCTGTACAGCAAAGTGAACTAGCTACATGTATATGTATGTCCTGTCCTTTTTGGATTTCTTTCCTATTTAGGTCATCACAGAACACCAAGCTGAGTTCTCTGTGCTATACAGGAGGTTCTCATTAGTTATCTGTTTATATATAGTATCGGTAGTGTAGGCCATTCAGGTATGACTTAAATCAAATCCCTTATGATTATACAGTGGCGGTAATGAATAGATTCAAGGGATTAGATCTGATAGACTGCCTGAAGAGCTATGGATGGAGGTATGTAACATTGTACAGGAGGCAGTGACCAAAATACTAAAGAAAAATCCAAGAAGGCAAAATGGTTGTCTTCTTTTGGAGGAGGCTTTACAAATAGCTGAGGAAAGAAGAGAAATGAAAGGTAAAGAAAGGGAAAGATACATCCAACTGAAAGCTGAGTTCCAGAGAACATTGAGGAGAGATAAGAAGGCAAAACCAATACAATATTGTAAAGTAATTAGCCTCCAATTAAAATAAATAAATTTATATTTTAAAAAAAGAAAAAAAAAAGAAGGGCTTCTTTAATGAACAATGCAAAGAAGTAGAGCCAAACAACAGAATGGGAAATACTAGAGACCTCTTCAAGAGAATTGGAGATATCAAGGGAACATTTCCTGGAAGGATTGACATGATAAAGCACAGAAATGGTAAGGACCTAACAGAAGTTGAAGAGATTAAACTCCTCAGTGGCCATGGCACTGAAAAGGTCAGTTTTCAATCCAACTCCAAAGAAGGGCAATGCCAAAGAATGTCCAAACTATCATACAATTGTGTTCATTTCAGATGCTAGGAAGGTTATGCTCAAAATTCTTCAAGCCAGACTTCAGCAGTATGTGAACTGAGAACCTCCAGATGTACAAACTGGGTTCAAGAAACATAGAAAAACCAGAGATCAAATTGCCAACATTCGCTACATTAAAGGGAAAACAAGGGAATTCCAGAAAAACATCTGCTCCTGCTTCATTGACTAAAGCCTTTGACTGTGTGGATCACAAAAAACTGGAAAACTCTTAAAGAGACCACCTTACCTGTCTCCTGAGAAATCTGTATGTGGGTAAATAAGGAACAGTTAGAACTGGACATGGAACAATGGACTGGTTCAAAACTGGGAAAAGAGTGTGTCAAGGCTGTATATTGTCACCCTGCTTATTTAACTTCTATGCAGAGTACATCATGTGAAATGCTTGGCTGTATGAGTCACAAGCTGAAATAAGATTGCCAGGAGAAATATCAACAACCTCAGCTATGCAGATGATGCTACTCTAATGGCAGAAAATGAAGAGGAACTAAAGAGGCTTTTGATGAGGGTGAAAGAGGAGAGTGAAAAAGCTAGCTTAAAACTCAACATTCAAAAAACTAAGATCATGGCAGCCAGTCCCATCACTTCATGACAAATAGAAGTGACAGATTTTATTTTCTTGGGCTCCAAAATCACTGTGGACAGTGACTACAGCCATGAAATTAAAAGACGCTTGCTCCTTGAAAGGTAAGCTATGACAAACCTAGACAATGTATTAAAAAGCAGAGACATCACTGTGAACAAAGATCCATATGGTTTAAGCTATGGTTTTTCCAGTAGTCATGTGTGGATGTGAGAGTTGGATCATAAAGAAGGCTGAGCATCAAAGAACTGATTCTTTCAAACTGTGGTGCTGGAGAAGACTTTTGAGAGTCTCTTGGACTGCAAGGAGATCAAACCAGTCAATCCTAAAGAAAATCAACCCTGAATATTCATAAGGACTGATGGTGTTCAAACTGTGGTGCTGGAGAAGACTTTTGAGAGCCCCTTGGACTGCAAGGAGATCAAACCAGTCAATCCTAAAGGAATTCAACCCTGAATATTCATAAGAAGGACTCATGCTGAAGCATGATGCTGACATGAATTTGGGCAAACTCTGGGAGATAGTGAAGGACAGGGGAGCCTAGCATGCTGCAGTCCATGGGGTCCCAAAGAGTTGGACACGACTTAGTGACTGGATAACAACAAATAAAACCAATAGTGTATGTATGTCAACCCCAAATTCCCACAAAGTGATCTTTAAAAACTGTAACTCAGATCCTTACACCCTCTGCTTAAAATCACCAGTGATATCTCATCAGGCTAGAAAAAAATCTGACTTCTTTCTAAATTCCTATGTGATGTGTCCTGACTACCCAGTTCTTATCTTTCTCCCTATCCCTTTCTTTCCTCATTTATTCTTTACTGTTTGCCTTTGATCCTTACAGAGGAGACCCACCCAGATCACCTTATCTAAAGTACCAGCCTAGTCACTCTCTCTTTTTCTACATTTTTTTTTTGAACCCCAGAAGCAGAGGGTTGAGTTAATTATAAAGCTCAGTTCATGACCTTCACCCTCTATTATCATTTGTACTTGAAAGGCCTTTTTATTCCCCATCTTAATTGTTGAGTCCTTTTTATCAATATAATCATCGTTGTTCAGTTGCTAAGTCATGTCTGATTCTTTGCAACCTCATGGACTGCAGCAGACAAGGCTTCCCTGTCCTTCACTATCTCCCAGAGTTTGCGCACACTGAATCCATTAAGTCAATGATGCCATCCAGCCATCTCATCCTCTGTTGCCCCCTTCTCCTGCCCTCGATTTTTCCCAGCATCAGGGTCTGGTCTTTTCTAGTGAATCGGCTCTTCACATCAGGTGGCCCATTGGAGCTTCAGCTTCAGCATCAGTCCTTCCAATGAATATTCATGGTTGAGTTCCTTTAGGATTGAGGGGTTTGATCTTGTTGCAGTCAAAGGGAGTCTCAACAGTCTTCTCCAGGACCACAATTCGAAAGCATCAACTCTTTGGCATTCACCCTTCTTTATGGTCCGACTGTGACATCCGTACATGACGACTAGAAAAACCATAGCTATAATATCGTTCTCCTCTCCCAATCCCTTCCTTGCCAAAGTCAACTTATTCTATCACGTTTGATATGCATTTTTTATTTGCATATGTTCTTGTATTGTTTCGTGTACAAATATTTTAATTTACCTAAATGGTATAAGTAATAGATCATTCTATTTCTCATTTCATTCAGCACTCTTTTTATTATTATTATTGGAGTATAATTGCTTTATAATGTTGTGTTAGTTCAACACTCTGTTTCAAAGGTATTTCCATGCCTATACGTTTACCTACTGTTGCACAGCCCTCCACAGCGGGCATCTCTCCATGGTTCACCTAAATGTCTAGACTGCTGCCCATCAGCCATGACCTCAAACAACACTGCAGTGAGTGTGCTCGAGCATGGATCATGTACGCATTCCTATGTGAAAAGTTCTCTAAGATGAAGCCCAAGAAGGGAGTGGTTAGGGCTGTGTGTGTGTGTGTGTGCTGCCAGTAGTTCTCTAGAATGGCAGCACCAACTTTCATACCCACCAGTGGTGCGTGTAGGTCACGTGGGGATTTAGGGGTTCCGTATTCTCTTGTGGCCACAACAGTTGGCATAATCCAGCTTTTTAATGTTGCCACTTTAATGTGTGCAAAGTGACAATCTCATTCTTCATGTAGTTAATCTTTTGGGTTTCATTGTCTATAAAATACCCATGTATTTATTTCTTTTGTAAAGTTTCTACTGGAATTCCTTCTCTTTCTTGTTGATTTGTAGGTGTTCCATAATGGCGACCCACTCCAGTGTTCTTGCCTGGAGAATCCCAGGGATGGGGCAGCCTGGTGGGCTGCCATCTACAGGATTGCACAGAGTCAGACACGACTGAAGCGACTTAGCAGCAGCAGCAGCAGCATTTATATTTTTAATATTTGAACTTTTCAGTGTTAAATGTTGTAAAAACCTCCTCCCAATCTACCCTCTGTCTTTTAATATATATATATATATATATATATATATATTTTTTTTTGCTTGTGGCTTGCTTGTGGAATCTTAGCTCCCTCATCGGTAATTGAACCCAGACCCCAGCAGTGAAGGCGCCGAGTCCTAACCACTGGACCACTAGGGAATTCCTCTGTCTTTTAAATTTGTCCATTGCATCCTTCAATAAGCAGAAGTCCTTTTTGATATAATCGAATCAGTATAGTTGCCATATTTCTCTTTTCCTCTTCCTCTCCCTCCCCTTCCTTCCTCCTCCCCCGCCTCTGTCTTCATATGATCCTTGTCTCCATCTGTATCTATTAGTTTCCAAGCCCTCTCATTAATTCTATTTGTTTCTTTTTGCACCAAGAAAGCCACAGACATACCATGGCTTTGTTATATGTCTTTATAGATGGTAGAGTGAGAGACTCCTCTTTGCTTTGTTTCAGAACTGACTAGCAATTATGGTCTTTTTTCTTCTTTATAAATTTTAGAATAATTTTTGGAGTTCCTAAAAATGATCTAATTGAAATTCTGATTAGATTCTGTTGAATTTCTATAAATTTCTAAAAGTTAACTTGACATCTTTATTATGTTATTCTAAACAAGAGTGTGGAATGTCTCTCCATTTACTAAGATAATCTTTATATCTTAAGAAGTTTTCAGAAAATTTCTCCATGGAAGTCTTGGGTGTCCTCTGTTAATTTCCTGGTAATATCTTGCTTTATGTGCTTTTCTGAATAGTGTCTTCATTTTCAAAGATTTTCTAGGTTATCTTCTGGATTTTTTCTCTAGATTACTGCTTCTAGGGTATAGCTTCTATGTTATTGCTCTTGACATTTGGTAATTTGATTTCGTAACCACCATCCTGCTAAACTGTTTTATTAATTTTGTTTATTGATTCTGGTGGCTCAGATGGTAAAGAATCCACCTACAAATTGGGAGACCTGGGTTTGATTCCTGGGTCAGGAAGATCCTCTGGAGGAGGGCATGGCAACCCACTCCAGTATTCTTGCCTGGAGAATCCCCATGGAGAGAGGAGCCTGACGGGCTGAAGTCCATGGAGTTGAAAAGAGTCAGACACGACTGAGCAACTAAGCACACACACATTGATTTTATTGGTTTATTTAGGGTGATGGTCATAATCTCTCTAAATAATGATGTTGTAAACACTCCTCTTTTAATTTTTATTTTTTAAGATTTATTTATTTTTGGCTGTGCTGTGTCTTTGTTGCTGCACTCAGCCTTTCTCTAGTTGTGGCAAGTGGGGGCTACTCCTTGTTGCAGTGGCGGTGCTTTTCATTGCAGTGGCGTCTCTTGTTTCAGAGAATAGGTTCTAGGTGTATGGGATTCCGTAGGTGTGGCTCCTGGGCTTTAGTTGCTTCATAGCATGTGAAATCTTCCCTGACTAGGGATCAAACCCGTGTCCCCTGCACTGGCAGGTAGATTCCTGTCCATCGTACCACCAGGGAAGACACCAAATTTCTTATTTCTTTTTATTTCTGAATACAGCAGTGTTGTCCAGGATCCCCAGTACTGTGTTAAGCAGTTGATTCTGAGATCAGAGAGAATGCACGTGACTTTCTTCCTCATGTGTAGCGCTTGCTCAGGAGCTCTGCTTACCTCTCCGGGCTCCCAATTCCCAACTGCCCTTAGATGGTTGGCCTAGTTTTCCAGCTCCTTGGTGGAGATTTAAAAATACTTCAAGGATATTTAAAAATACTTTATATTTTGGGGGATTATTGTCGATGTTATTCTGTTACTTTAATGGAAATAGTCTTTTCCTCTCATTGATTTCCAGAAGTTCTTTATAAATGCTGTGTACAAATCCTTGTAAATACCTTCTTTTTCTCTTTTCACCTTGTTTATGGTGAAACAAATGGCCAGGAGAAAAAAAAAATCTAACATAGAAAAATTTATCAGTGTTTCTTTTTTGGTTAGCCTTTTTAAAGAATGTCTTCAGAAATCCTCCCCGCTTCAACAGAAATTAATTTTTCTTTAAGGTTGAAATATGGATTGGATTTTATTTATTTCTGATATAGGTAAATAGGTGTCCTGTTGGTGGTGGGTGGTTTAGTTGCTGTCATGTCTGACTCTTGCAACCCCATGGACTACAGCCCACCAGGCTCCTCTGTCCATGGGATTTCGCAGGCAAGGACAGTGGAGCGGGTCGTCATTTCCTTCTTCAGGGGATCTTCCCAACCAAGGGATCGACACTGTGTCTCCTGTGTTGCAGGCAGATTCTTTATTACCGAGACACCAGGAAAGCCCAGATGTCCTGGTACTAGTTGTTCAATAGTCCAGGCTTTATCCAATCGCCTGCAGTGTTTTTCCCAGTGGATCTGTTTTGGGGCTTGCTATTCTTTTCCATTGGACAGTTTGTCCCTTCCTGCTCTGGCATCCACTATCTCAATTACTACAATTTTATAGCCAGAATTTATAATATGTCTTAATTTCTGGTAGGGCACGTCCTTTCCCTCTGTCCTTTTTAAAAAATACCTTAGTTATACTTGGCCCACGGTACTTTTATATACATTTTAGAATTTACCTGCTGGTTTCTTGAAAATATCCATTGGGATTTTCATCAGAATTGCATTGAATTTATATATCAATATTGGAACCGTTGACATTTTAATATCAACTTATGTCAATTATGAGTTGACATTATGAGATTTCCTATCCCTGCACATAATACATTTATTTACATTTTCTTTAATATATTTTAATATATTTAAACATTTTTATTGATATAGGAATTGAAAAAAATCTCTTTTGGAAGAGTAGAGACTGCAATTGATTATTTATTTATAACATTGATTTATTTATTTGGCTGCACCAGGACTTAGTGCGGCACATGGACTCTTAGCTGAGGCTTGTGGGATCCGGTCCCCTGACCCAGGGTTGAACCTGGGCACCCTGCATTGAGAGGGTGGAGTCTTAGCCACTGGACCATCGGGGAAGTCCCTTGATCTTTCATTTATCGCCTTGTATCCAGTCACCTTGCCAAACTTTACTATGTCTAATAATTTTAGATTTTTATATGTATATTTTAAAATTAATTTTCACTGGAGTATAGTTGACTTCCAATATTATGTTTCTGCTATATGCAAAGAGAATCAATGAAGTTATACATATACATATATCCACTCTGTTTTAGATTCTGTTCTCATATAGGTCATTACAGAGTATTGAGTAGAGTTCCCTCTGTTGAACAGTAGGTTCTTATTAGTTATCTATTTTATATACAGACAGCTACATCCTCCTTAAGTAGTGATAGCTTTGATTTTTCCTTTCCAGTCCTGTTTCTTTTATTATTCTTATCCCAGGCACTGATCACACTCTCTAGGATGATGTTGAATAGAAAGGGAGATAGCAGGCACATTGGTCTTATTCCCAAATGTACAGAGAATGCTTCTGAAGTTTCACCATTAATAATAGTATTTGTTGTGGATTTTTGGTAGCTGTTTCTATCAAGTTAATTTTTTTCTATTGTTGTTTTACTAAGACTGTTTTTAATGGATGTTAATTAAAATTTTTTTTTGATGTGAACCATTTTAAAAGTCTTTATTGGATTTTGCTTCTGTTTTATATTTTGATGTTTTGACTGTGAGGCATGTGGGCTCTTAGTTCCCTGACCAGGGATGGAACCCATATGCCCTGCATTGAAAGGTGAAGTCTTAAGCACTGCACCACCAAGGAAGTCCCTGGATGTTAATTTTTATTCAAGGTTTGTTTTTTTAAATTTTATTGGGATGATAATCTGTTAATGTGGTTATATCTATATCTATATATATTTTTCCATGCTCCATGACATGTGGGATCATAGTTCCTGACAGGGGATTGAACCTGTGCCCCCTGCAGTGGAAGCTCCAAGTCTTAGCCACTGGACTGCCAGGGAAGTCCTTAATGTATTTTCTAATGTAAAACTATCCTTGCTTTCTTGAGATCAACTCTCCTTGAGATCATGTATAATCTTTTTTTATACATCACTGAATTCATTTTTCTAATATTTTGTTTAGGATTTTTGTATCTGTTTATGAGTAACATTGGCCTGTTATCTTCATTTCATAACTAATCTCCTTTGGTTTCAGTATCACCTTGCTTCACAGAATGTAGTTGACATAGTTTTCCTTTTTCTCTGTTTTGGGGAATCATTTATATAACACTGGAAGGTTTGTTCCTTGAAAATGTGGTGGAACTCACTTGTATTAATATCTGGGCAGGGTGTTCTTTTGAGATGAGATTTTAAAGTTTATTATTCAAATTTTTAATTTATTCTAGAATTAGTTTTCCTATATTATTTTTACAAAGAATTTGTCAATTTAATCCAAATTTAGAATTTATCAGTATAGACTTGTTTGTAGATTTTTTGCATCTTTACTTACATAATTAAATTTTTGCATCTTAACTACTCTAGATCTATTGTTCAGTTTTTTATTCCCAATATTTATTCATGTCTAGTCTTTTAAAAAATTTATTATTATTACCAGGCATTTGCCCATTTCATTGGTATTTTCAAAGATTGACTTTTTGTTTTGACTTTCTTTCATATATTTATTTTCTATTTAATCTATTTCTGGTACTATTATTATTTGTGTTTTATAGTTAAGATGACTGAACATTTAGACTAGTTACCTTTTATACCAGAGCCATATTCTTTTTGTTTTTTGGCTGCACCATGTGACCTGCAGGATCTTAATTCCCCAACCAGGGATTGAACCTGGGGCCCTGGCAGTGAAAGTGTTGAGTCCTAACCACTGGACCATTAGGGAATTCTGGGCCATATTCTTAGCTATTGTACTTTTTTGCTCTTAAAGTCTATTTTGACCTCTCTAACTACCTGTCTTCTGGTTAATACTTGCCTAGTATATCCTTTTCTATTTCTCCACATTTAAGATTTTAATGGTCTCACGTTTTAGATGGGTCTCTGGTAAACTACATGAATTAGATAAAATCCACTTGGATTATCTGTTTTTTAACTGGTAGGTTTAATCTGTTTAAAACTACTCAGAAATGAGAGCAAATTAAAGACAAAAAGGAGAGTGGTACTAGTAACCCAAAACATATCAGTCAATACAATAAATGTAAACAGATTAAACCTACCAGATAATCCACGTTGATTTTATCTAGTTCATGTAGTTTACACTTGAACTAGATAAAATCATGAACTAGATTAAAAAAAACCTAGGTAAAAAAAATCTCTCTCTTAACTGGTAGGTTTAATCTGTTTACATTTATTGTATCGACTGATGTATTTTGAGTTACTAGTACCATCTTCCTTTTTGTCTTTAATTTGTTCTAGTTTCTGTGTGTTTTTTTCTTTCTTGCCTTAAAAAATAATTGCTTGACCTTTGTGCTCTTTCCGACTGGAAACCATCTGGCCCTAGGGCCCGATTGTTCCATCCCAGGACTCCTCCCCAACACCCCCACTCACCGCATTACTGTGGGGTACAGCTCCCCCACATACATAAAGAGGCAGTTTATGGAGCCAATCAAACAGCCTTTTCCTATCACGGCCATCGTGATGCGGAGGAATATGTGATCTGGAAGGAAAAGAGGTGGTGATAACGTGCTGAGAAAGATTTGGAGGAGCCTTGAGTTTTTCACACCCTCTGGGTAGCTGACTTGGGCCAGATTGAGAGCCAGGCTGGGGGAAGGACCAGGACGGGAGCTAGAATGGGGCGGTACTCACCCAGAGGTATCATTGCACAGGTCACAATGAAGACCCCAGACAACAGCAAGGAGGCTGTTTGGGTACGTTTGCGGCCAAGTGATTTGGTGGCCAAAAAGCCCAGGAAATAAAATGGTGGGTCCACAATCATGAAGAACACCTGGGCCAGGTAGATGTTGATCTCGAAACTCTGCAGACTCATGACCATGCCATAAAGGCTGAAAAGGAGTATGGACCTGGGGCAGGAACAGAGGGGATATGCTTTGAGTAGTAGGCATACCACGTCTACATGGTAATTACAGTTGGCAAACTGCTCTCACTATCTGTTCTTTCCTTTAGGCCTTATATTAATCTTTCAGTGGGTTTTTTATATTTTGAATGCAGATAAGAAAGTCTTCCTTTAATTCTAAAGAAAAAAAGAATGTTATCTATCATATGTTTAAAAATTACCTAGGAGAAAATAATGTTTTTACCTCACAACAGGTCCTCTTCCCCTCCTTCCATTTCCCTGCTCTGTGTGTGTGAGTGTGTGCACTCACGTGTGTGTGTCCTCACACATCCAACTCTTTGTGACCCCCATGGACTGCAGCACACCAGGCTCTCCTGTACCTTCACTATCTCCCAGAGTTGGTTCAAATTCATGTCTGTTGAATCAGTGATGCTATCTAACCATCTCATCCTCTGCCGCCCTCTAAGTTTTCCTTCAGAACAGTTATGGAAGTATGCAAATCAAGTGAGATCATGGTTATACTCTTGTCAACTGCAAACGACCCCCTTGCCAGGGACACATTGCATAGTATTTAGGAAGACATAGTGGCAGACAGCCTCCAGGATGGGCCCCTGCTAGCAGACCCACTCTAGAGATGCTCCTTGCTGGTGTGATGAAGTGAGCAGCCATGGTGGGAAAGTCCTTGTGAAAAACTGAGAGCAATCTCTAGAAGCTGAGGTTAACTTCCAGCTGATAGCCAGCAAGAAGCCTCAGCCCTTCAACTGCAAGGAAATAAGTTCAGGTAACAGCTGAAAAATCGATGCTTTCAAATTGTGGACTCTTGAGAGTCTTTTGGACAGCAAGGAGATCAAACCAGTCAATCCTTAAGAGATCAACTCTGAATATTCATTGGAAGGACTGATGCTGAAGCTGAAACTCCGATACTCTGGCCACCTGATGCAAACAGATGACTGATTGGAAAAGACCCTGATGCTGGGAAAGATTGAGGGCAGGAGAAGGGGGCGACAGAGGATGAGATGGTTGGATGGCATCTTTGACTCAATGGACATGAACTTGAGCAAATTCCAGGAGATAGTGAAAGACAGGGAAGGCTGGTGTGCTGTGGTCCATGGAGTCGCAAAGAGTTGGACATGACTGGGCTACTGAACAACCTGGGTGAGCTTAGAAGTGGAGTCTTCTCGAGTTGAGTATCCAGATGAGAATGTGAAGTCCTAAGCTGAGAACTCAGCTAAGCTCTGCCTGGATTCCTGACCCATGGAGATGGTGAGCTAATAAGTGTGTGCTATTTCAAGCTGTTAAGTATGTAATTTGTTACATGGCAATTAGAAGAATGCAGACTTCTTCAGGAGAACGTGAGAGCCTGTGATACAGAACTCTTAGGTCCAGAAGCTCAGGGCTTCTTGGGGTGGCTGCTTTTTTTTTTCTTCTCAAGGTCAGTGGTGCCGCTTGGCTGAGATGCAAGCTCAGGAGAGGAGGTAGAGCTGGGCTTTCTCTCTCTCCCTCAGCAGGTGGGGAGCCCTCTGAGTCTCCAGAATACCCATGTCCTTTCCCACTGGAGGCGGGGCTTCCCTCAGCCTCCCACCTACCCAGGCTGTCCTGTTTTCCTCTGTCTGCTTATGTGCCCATCAGTTTGTCTTTCTCTTACATGAGTGGGGATGGACCTACCACAGTGGGACGATACAGAAGAAGAGCTGACGGAGAGCAGGGGAGCGCAGCATCTGCAGCATCGATGGCTGGGCTTGGCCCTTCTGCAGACTCATCTGGAGCAGCTGTTTGGATAGATGGGGCTCAGCACTTAGCTTCCCCTGGGGACCCCTCCCTCCACCCTCTTCCTGGGAAGCCCCAGACGACCTGGATTCTAGAATGGGGGGGCAGGTGGAGGAGCCCTGGTGGGGTATCACAGAGGGTCTTGGGAGGGGGTCTCACCTCCACACTCAGCTTGGCGCCCTCTTTTTGCTTCCCATTGATCTGGGCCACTCTCTGCAGGGCCTTCAGGGTGAGGTCCAGGTTCCCCAAGGAGGAGTGCCAGAGGGCAGACTCTACGAAGAACCTGTGGGTGGGGTTTGGGGGTGGCATGAATTTAGCCTGAATTGACAGAGTTGTGGGTTTCTGAGAAAGGCACAGACCAGAGTGGGAAGACAGCTGGGAGGGGTGAAAAGAATCCTGGGCTGAGGTTAGGAGCTCTGGGTTCTACTTCAAGGATTATCCCTGTCTACTTGGGAGACCTGGGACAAGTCTTAGTCCTTTCTGGCCATGGTCTTCCTCACCTATCAGTGTGGACATTGATTCTTTTTGCTTTGCTCTGCTTTGATACTTAAGGAGGAAGGGAAGGGGTGTTCTAGGAGATGCTATATCCATCTGTGACTTATTTTGAGCACTCTACCTTACACTGAGGTCCCACTCACCTGGAGTAGACGAAGGTAATGAAGAGGGGCAGAGACACCAACAGCTGCAGGTGGCGCCAGTGGGGCAGAGTGTAAGCCATGCCAGCCAGGAAGAGTTGGCCTAGGCTGGGAACAAATCCTAATAGGAGGCCCAGACTTGGACGGGCATGGATGGGCAACCACTCCAGACCTGGGGAGAAGAGCAGAGCTTCGGTTGAAGTCGGTTGTGTGAGTATGTGTATATTTGGGGGGTGGAGGAGGAGCCTCACACTGGAGTGGAAGGGCTCATCTCGTGAGCTCAGTCCTGCTCTGCACCCCTAGGCCCCTCATTGGATAAGGTAAGGATGGTATGATATTTGGTTAGGTTCAGTGTGTGTGTGTGTGTGGGGGGGGGGGATGGTCTAGAAGGTTCTGAATTCCTATGAATGCTCCTAATCAGTGTCACCAACCTCAACATTCATATTTCCTTGCTTCTCCCAAACCTCTTTTGACCTGCCTACAGCTGCTCCCTCTGCACTTCCTTCAACTCGTTTTAATTCAACAAGCATTTAGAGTTGAAGATCCTGTGCCATGGCCTTTGCTTGACCTGGGAAATAGAGATGAATGAGCCTTATGCTCAGGCCATTCTGCAGCACTTTCATTTCCTCCTAGGGGTCATACTCTGGCCTCAGGGACTTGTATATTCTTTTCTTTTTGTCTAGAACTCTGCCCAAGAACTTTACTTCCTCTCTTTCTGCCTCACATTTTGTGCAGTTCTGAGCTTAGATGTTACCACTTCTGGGGTGATTTCCTGGCTCCCCAAGTCCTGATTGAGCACCCCACTTCTGAACTCCCACATCATCCAGGATAGCCCCCATCCTCGCCTTTAGTAAACCAATTTGTAACTGCTTGGCAGCTCACCCAGTCTACTATTAACTCTTTAAGGTCATGGGTAGTGTCTTTTTGTTCACTTGTTTATCCACAGTGCTGGATGTGACACAATTAAATGCCTTTTGAAATTGTATTTAATAAACAAGTGTTGAATAAAAGATTCCCTGGCTTCTCTAAGCAACCCCACTCCAGTCTCTGAGTCTTTACTTAGTTCATCCTTACAATGATCCCTAAATACCTATAAATTCCAGCCCCAAATGATCAGAGCCACCAAAGAGGCCATGATCTTAATTTTTTTTTTCTTGGAGCACTACCTACTCCAGGAAAGACCCAGATAGATCAGAATGGGCTGGGACAGGTACTCAGGGAAGGAGTTGAGGTTTGCATCTATCAGGTTCCCTGGGTCACTGCACCCTTGTGATTGAGGAGTCCCCATGAGCTGACCCACCTGGGTTCCCTCTCACTCAGAATCATAGACGAGCTGCTGGCACCCGACACAGCCATGCCTGAGAGGAATTGGCAAATGCAGTAGGCTGAGAAGTTGAGGGCGAAGGCAGTGCAGGTCCCTGAGACCACTAACAGCAGGTAGCTCCAGGTCAGCACCTTCAGGCGGCCCAGCCTGTGAAAGGAGGGGAAACCTGGAAAGCACAATGCTTGCTCCCCTGTCCCGTGTCCCTGGCTGTCTCATCCTGATGCCCTGGGCAATCTAACAGGTGCTTGTGAGGCTGCCTGCATGTGACCATGGGGTAGATGCTGAGATGGGAGGCGGAGAATAATTGGGTGAAGGTTGGCATCTAGGGGACCTGTTGTTGGGAGGATCCTTGGATTGCTGCTGTCCAGGGTCCTGATGCATCTCAGCAAACCTCTGTGGAGGGAGTCACACGCCTTCATCAGAATCACAGGGGTGTGTTGAAAGCAATCCAGATGCCAGAGCCCCACTTATGGCCTATCGCATATCTGGAAGGTATGCTAGAAACCTGATTTTTAACACGCTTCCAAGGTTTGGGAACTACTGCTTTGGGGTGTGGTTGAGTCTTTGACTGTTGGTTGATAGAAACAACCAACATTCCTGTTAGGAGACAGCCTTTTGTGATGTATTTTTAAATTGAGGTATTATTGACATACAGCAGTGAAATAGTTTCAGGTGTATAATATAATGATTCTATATTTGTATACATTGTGAAATGAGCACTACAATAAATCTACTTAAAGTCTATCACCATATATAGTTACCATGATTTTTTTTGTGTGTGATGAGAACACTTAAGATCTCATTTTGTGACTTTCAAATGCAATACAGGATTATTAAGCACAGTCATCATGCTGTACATTACATTCCCTTGACTTACTTATTTTGTAGCTTAAACGTGGTAACTTTTGACCTTCTTCACTCATTTTGGCCATCCTCTCCTCCCTGTCTCTAGCAACTACCAGTCTCTTCTCTGTATCCATGAGCTTGGTTTATGGGATTTTTATTTTTGGGAAACCTATGCAAGGTTTATACTTTTTCAAAATGGATTTGACTGTGGCTTATATTTTATGAATAATAAAGCTCATTTTGTGTCTTTGATCTGCTGTGACATAGTATTTTCAAATTTAATTAAAATTTTTAAAAATTTATTTATTTTTTAATTGAAGGATAATTGCTTTATAGAATTTTGTGGGTTTCTTTCATACATCAATAAGAATCAGCCATGGGTACACCCTCAAATTTTATTTAGAAAACTGCCTCTTAATATTCATCCCATGGTTATTTTTATGGTCTCTGGCCTGGAAGACAGTCAAGGTTAGGGTAACGAACACTGAGTTGCAGGTACTAATTTAACCCTTATCACAGCCTCCATTTTATAGGTGGAAAAGCCATGTCTGAGAGAGGTGGCATAACCTTCTTGTGGTGCACAGTTGTGGCAGACCTGAGGCTGGTCCCTCACTGCTATTGATTGCCAGGTTTGTGTTTCTGTGACACTCACATGTCACATACAAGGCAGAAGTGGTGGGAAGCAATTTCTTCTGGGTGTCAGAAAATCTGGATTCTTGTCCTGCTTTTTCCACTTGTTAGCTGTGTGACTGTACTTTTTTTTTAAAAAGTAAACATTAAATATTTACTTTAGGACTTCCCTGCTGGCACAGTGGATGGGAATCCTCCTGTTAAGTCCACAGGGACTTGGATTCAATCTCTGGTACGAGAAGATGCCACATGCCGCAGACCAGCTAAACCCATGCGCCCCAACTACTGAGGCTGTGTGCTGCAGTGACTGAAACCCGAGTGCCTAGTGCCTGTGCTTCACAGCACAGAGTAGTCCCTGCTCTCTGCAGCTAGAGAAAAGCCCTCGAGCAGCAACAAAGACCCAGAGCAGATGGGAAAAAAAAAAGTACACAATCACAAAAGTAATGAATTACCATTAAAGTTCAAACAGTATAATAACAAAGAGTGAAAAGTTCTCTTCTTTCCAATCCCACTCCTCAAAACTAACAACATAATTTTCTGGGTTCCTTCTAAGCATCTTGGGCAAATTATCTGCATCCCTGAATCTCAGTGTCCTCATTAGTAAAATGCAGTTAATGGTAACATTCATGCTGGCTTCACAAGGGTATTGTGAGGAGGAACTGAAAGGAGGTGAACCTGAAAAGTGCTGATAGACAGTTGTGTGATTCCTACAGACCTTCCAGACATGGTCAGGCTTGGGTGGATCAGTTCTGTGTCCCTCTCTGGATTCTCAGGGCTGCCAGTCTCCCCTCTGTGTCCAGCCTAGAGGGGCTATGCTGTTGCTCCTTGATTCAGGCTTGTTCATCACTGACCTGTCTGCCATGATCCCAGACATCAAGCTTCCGACCAGTATTCCTGCCATGAAGATGGACTGACTCAACTGAAGCAAAGTCTTGCGTGTACACACAAGGTCCCACTGTAAGGAAGGAAGAACTAGAGTCAAGGAGAGCCAGGCTGGCCCCACCACAGTCCACTCCATCCTTCCTGGTGGGCTGAGTATGTTGGATTGGGACCGGCACATAAGGAGAGCCTGCCTCCCTGAGTCACACAATCTTTCTTGCCATCTTCTCCTGGTGATAATGATTCAAGTGATTTCAAAACACGTAAGAGATATTTTTGGGAATGACTGAGTAGCCTGCTCCCCTTTTTCAAAGCACTAATCGCTAACCCTCTTTCAGGGCTCTTTAACCTGTCCCTCTTGGGTGCAGCTGAAGAACACTGACAGAATTAAAAATCTGGTTCTTTTTCTTACAGATTTGGAAAAGGGACCCAGAGAAGCAAGGTTTGTAAGGACACTTAAAGCTGGGATGAGAGGGCCAAATGTGGAACAACATGGAAGTGGAGTTGAGAAATCATGCGACAGAGAGAGAGTGGAAGAGGAGGAAAAAAAGAAGGGGAAGAGAGGCAGGGGGAGGAGGGGGAGGGGAGGAGGGGGAGAGGAGGAGGGCTGAGGGGAAGAAGGATGAGGAACCTGGTCAGAGAGATCAGGGTGACAGCACAGTGCCAGAGAGGTAGGGATGGAGAGTCCAGATGCGCTGGTTCTCCTCAACCTCCTGATTGTGGTCTCTCATAAGACTGGGCTCAAGTTCTTGACCTAGGGTTCTGTGAAATACCCTTGCATCCTTCCCTTAACTTTCCATAAGCAAGTCTGAGAGGGTGTAGTTATTTGCAATCTTGTGTAAGCAGCACTTGAATACCTTAACTAATAGTTTAACTTTTGTTGCTCTTTTTAATGAATATTAGAAAAAAGATTCCCATTTTAAAAGTACTTCATTTCGAGGTGGAGTAAAACATCTCTAGAACCTGGAGAAAAATCATACTGCTCATAGACGCCTCTAAAATTAAGTAAAGATGACAAATGAGTGTGGCATTTCATTTACAAGTAAGAGTTAATTTTTGTATACTTTTGAGTGAATTTTAAAACTCATTTCTTTCGCTAACAGAAAAAAGAAAAAGGAAAAGGGACTGGGATGACCAGGATGTTTAGGGAATGCTCCCTAGGGTGTATTAATATATCCAAATGAATTCATCCTTCAGGTATAATTGCTTGATAATCTTGATTTGATTGGAAAGAAGTCCTTATTTGTGAATTTAATTATTACTGTGGGACTATTAATACCCTGTGCACACACCACATGATATACAATTTGGGAAGCTGGCATTTGAACACTTTCTCAGAAGAGCAATGGACTTTCAGACAGAGTAAGAGAAATATCACTCTCTGTCACTTAATGCAGAATCTAAAAAAAAAAAAAGAACAAATACATTTAACCAAATGAACAAAAAAAATGATACAAATTAACTTCTTTACAAAACAGAAAGAGACTTACAGACTGAGAGAAGGAGATTATGGTTACCGGGGGAAAGAGGGGGAGGGCAGGGATAATTAGGAAGTTTGGGATGGGCATGTACACACTGCTATATTTAAAATGGGTAATCAACAAGGACCTACTGTATAGCACAGGAACTCTGCTCAGTATTATGCAACAACCTAAAGGGGGAAAGAATTTAAAGAAGAATAGATACAGGTATATGTATAATGGAATAAATTTGCTGTACAACTGAGACTAACACAACATTGTTAAATAGCCATGTGTGCACGCTCAGTCGCTTCAGTAATGTCTGACTCTTTGCGGCCCTGTGGACTGTAGACCGCCAGCCTCCTCTGTCCATGGGATTCCCCAGGCAAGAAAACCGGAATGGGTTACCATGTCCTCCTCCAGGGGACTTCCCTGACCCAGGGAACAAACCTGCATCTCCTGCATTGCAGGAGGATTCTTTACCCACTGAGCCATCTGAGAAGCCCTAAACAAACTGTGGAAAATTCTGAAAGAGATGGGAATACCAGACCACCTGACCTGCCTCTTGAGAAACCTGTATGCAGGTCAGGAAGCAACATGTTAGAACTGGACATGGAACAAGAGACTGGTTCCAAATAGGAAAAGGAGTTCGTCAAGGCTGTATATTGTCACCCTGTTTATTTAACTTATATGCAGGGTACATCATGAGAAATGCTGGGCTGGAGGAAGCAAGCTGGAATCAAGATTGCCAGGAGAAATATTAATAACCTCAGATATGTAGATGACACCACCCTTATGGCAGAGAGTGAAGAACTAAAGAGACTCTTGATGAAAGTGAAAGAGGAGAGTGAAAAAGTTGGCTTGAAGCTCAACATTCAGAAAACTAAGATCATGGCATCCGGTCCCATCACTTCTTGAGAAATAGATGGGGAAACAGTGGCTGACTTTATTTTTTTGGGCTCCCAAATCACTGCAGATGGTGACTGCAGCCATGAAATTAAAAAACGCTTACTCCTTGGAAGGAAAGTTATGACCAACCTGGACAGCATATTCAAAAGCAGAGACATTACTTTGCCAACAAAGGTCCGTCTAGTCAAGGCTATGGTTTTTCCAGTAGTCATGTATGGATGTGAGAGTTGGACTGTGAAGAAAGCTGAGTGCCGAAGAATTGATGCTTTTGAACTGTGGTGTTGGAGAAGACTCTTGAGAGTCCCTTGGACTGCAAGAAGATCCAACCAGTCCATCCTAAAGGAGATCAGTCCTGGGTGTTCATTGGAAAGACTGATGTTGAAGCCGAAACTCCAATACTTTGGCCACTTGATGCGAAGAGCTGACTCATTTGAAAAGACCGTGATGCTGGGAAAGATTGAGGGCAGGAGGAGAAGGGGGCGACAGAGGATAATATGATTGGATGGCATCACTGACTTAATGGACATGGGTTTGGGTGAACTCCAGGAGTTGGTGATGGACAGGGAGGCCTGGCGTGCTGCGATTCATTGGGTCGCAAAGAGTCGGACATGACTGAGCGACTGAACTGGAATATAAAATGAAAAGTGAAAAAAAGCAATGGACTTTATTGCTGTTTTATTCAAATAACTACTTTTCTGTAATTCTATGTGTTATCTGATATAACTTTTATTTAAAAAAGATTTTAGGGTTTTGTCAAACTGGGACTTCATTTTAATAGTCCTTATTGGAAACTGGTGAATAGAATACGACCGTGGAGATGGAGACGCATTGTAGGGAGGAGTTAGGAATAAGATAGACTGGAACTGAGGAATGGAAGGATGAGAAGCAAGAGAGTGTAGGAAAGAGGAGAGAAGTCAGAGAAGTGCTGGAGGAGGGGAGGATTAGGAGTGCGGGATTAGAAGACGCAGACTATTGTGTACAGGATGGATAAACAACAAGGTCCTGCTGGATAGCATGAGGAACTCTATTCAATATCCTGTTATAAACTGTAATAGAAAAGAATATGAAAAAGAAGATATATATATGTGTGTGTGTGGGTGTGTGTGTGTGTAACTGGATCACTTTGTTATACAGCAGAAATGAACACAAGTACACTATGAAGTACATTGTAAATCAACTGTGAGTGATAGTTGCTCAGTTGTGCCCGACTCTTGGTGATCCCATGGACTGTACCCGGCCAGACTCCTCTGTCCATGGAACCCTCCAGGCAAGAATACTGGAGTGTGTTGCCATCTCCTTCTCCAGGGAAATCAACTGTACTTCAATACAATTTTAAAAATAGATTTATCAATTTTAGAGAAAATGGAAAAATAAGGATTTGTCAAATAACAAAAGAAGTCAGAGGAGTGAGAAGAGAACACAATTTGTATGCAGCCTAGTGATGAAATCTGGGTGTAGTTCAGAATAGAAACTGATAAATGAATATGGAATATGTAGTCAGAAAGAATTTATCTGCCTCTGCTTTGCCCTAAGGTACTTGTCGTCCGTGAAAGCAACAGTTCAAGGGGTTATATCACCTTAGGGTGAGCACAGACTTTTACTATATATGTTCTCTTCATGTGCACCTGAGGCTCTTGAGGGTCATATACCTCTGTGTGCTCCTGGGCCTCATATATATATGTATACACACACACACACACACAGTTGAGTAAACTCCGGGAGCTGGTGCTGGACAGGGAGGCCTGGCGTGCTGCGATTCATGGGGTCGCAAAGAGTCGGACATGACTGAGTGACTGAACTGAACTGATACAGTGCTTTATATATATACGCCAAAGCTTATTTACATTGTACCTCACAGTATGCTTATGTTCATTTCTGCTGTATAGCAAAGTGATCCAGTTACACACACATGTATTTCTCTTTCATATTCTTTTCTATTATGGTTTATCACAGTATATTGAATATAGTTCCCTGAGCTATACAACAGGACCTGTTGTTTATTTGTCCCTAAGGAACCAAAGCATAGGAATGGGTAGTCGTGGATTTGAGGGAGACTCAGAATTGCTGTCTAGGACAGCTCTGCACTGCTCACTTGATAAAGCCTGTGATAAATGAAAGATGCTGTGAGACTGGCCTCAGGGGAAAGAAAAAGAGAAAACGAATGGCAGTGGGGCCAGGAAGTAGAGCCACGAAATGGTAACTGCTGTTCAACTGCGGAACAGAAGTGAAAGGCGGACTCAGGCCGGCCATTCATAGTAACTCAGGCCCTCCCTGCGCTGTAGTCATTGGATCTGGAGTGGGCACCCGACCCAGGTCAGAAAATGTCTTTCCCAGAATTTTTCAAAGTTGAAGCAGAGAGGCCTTCCCTGCTGGTTCAGTGAGTGATAAAGAATCTGCCCGCCAATGCAGGAGACATGACTTTGATCCCTGGTCCTGGAAGATCCCACGTGCTTTGGAACAACTAAGCCTGTGCGCCACTACTATTGAGCCTCTGGTGTAGAGCTTGGGAGCTGCAACTACTGCAGCCCTGGCCCCATAGAACCTGGGCTCAGCAACAAGAGAAGCTACCGCAGCAAGAAGCCTTTGTGCCACAGCTAGAGAGGATCCCCTGCTTGCTGCAGCTAGAAAAACGTCCGCACAGCAATGAAGACCCAACACAGTCAAAGGTAAATAAATAAAATTATTCAAACAATTTTTAAAAAGGTGAAGCAGAGAGACAGTTATTAGAAGTGAGCCCAGAATGGGCAGTGGCAATGTTAAACGAAGCATCTGTGTCATAGTTACATGCCCATCATGCAGAGAACAGATGAACGCCAACAAAGGTCTTGCACACATGGCCCTGGTTCCCATGGGCCCTAGAGCCAGCTCTGCCTTTGTTTGTCTTGTGGTTGGGTTATGGGAACCTTTATACCCTCTTTTCATGCTCAGATTAGTTTGAGTTGAATTGCAGCCACTAGCAAACAGGAGTCCTGACTCATACAGTTCAGATAGAAGCTGCCAATTATTTAGTTCAGTTCAGTCACTCAGTGTCCGACTCTTTGCAACCCCATGGACTGCAGCACGCCAGGCCTCCCTGTCCATCACCAAGTCCCAGAGTTTACTCAAACTCATGTCCATTGAGTCGGTGATGCCATCCAACCATCTCATCCTCTGTTGTCCCCTCCTCCTCCCGCCTTCAATCTTTCCCAGCATCAGGGACTTTTCAAATGAGTCAGTTCTTCATATCAGGTAGCCAAAGTACTGGAGTTTCAGCTTCAGCATCAGACCTTCCAATGAACAGCCAGGACTGATCTCCTTTAGGATGGACTGGTTGGATCTCCTTGCAGTCCAAGGGACTCTCAAGAGTCTTCTCCAACACCATAGTTCAAAAGCATCAATTCTTCAGCACTCAGCTTTCTTTATACTCCAGCTCTCACATCCATACACGATTACTGGAAAAACCATAGCTTTGACGAGAAGGTCCTTTGTTTGGAAAGTAATGTCTCTGCTTTTTAATATGCTGTCTAGATTGGTCATAACTTTTCTTCCAAGGAGCATACTCAGGATATTTTAATTCAGAAGGAAATAGGAGGGGACTTCCCTGGTGGTCCAGTGATTAAGAATCCACCTTGCAATGCAGGAGATGCACATTTGATCCCTGGTCGGGAAGCTAAGATCCCACTTGCCTTGGAGCAAATCAGCCAGTGTGCCATAAATATTGAAGCCTGCTTGCTGCAACTAGAAAGTCCGTGCGTGTGCTGCAAAGAAAGATCTCGCGTGATACAACTAAGACCTGACTTGGCTAAATAAATAAATACTAAAAAAGAAAATAAGGAGAAGAGCTCAGGTAGGTTTTTTTTTTTTTAATTATTATAACCCAAAGCTAGCATCTTATTTCTTATTATACTAATTTTTTTTTTGCTTTTCATTCAGAGGGATGAAGTATCCCTTTGGGATACAGAGCCCTTTAGGAGTTCTTTCCAAGGGGCAAGCTGGGACCTGTCTTCCTCAGGAGACCTGTGCTGCTGTGCCTACTAGATATAGCCATGTGGCCTGGGTGGAGCATCTTCATTGAGACTAATCTTCTTGCTTAAGCAACCCTTGATAACTTGTGGGCTATTGCATTTGCTTCACAACTCAAAAGGTCCAGCTTCACACTGGGCTATACATGTAAGCTGCCTATTATCCTAATGAAGTGTTTTCTGGTGCAGCCTTTGGCATTATTGGCCCAAGGAAGAGTTATCCTGGCTGTGTTCATTAAAATATTGTGGACATTGGTCCCACACACAGTACCTGTTGGAAGAGGACTGTATTATTCTTGGCCTCTCCCCACAACTCAGGAAAATTGTAGGCATCTGGCTTTGTCAGTCACCGAAACTGATGAGAAGATGACTACTAACTCTCCATTTAGAAGGAAAGCTAAGGTGCTCACTCACCCAGATTCTTTGCTTCAGATGGCAAGGAATCCAAATAAATTTGAGCTTCTGATCACACTGCCTGCTGTTTTGAACAGAAGAACAACAACAAGGTTGATATTAATAGTTCCTGGAGTATTGTCGAACTTGGAAAGCAGGGTGCAGAGTTTTAAGAAGGGAAACGGGAAAGCAGAATTGGAGGGATTGATAGCATACAAGTTAAGGTGGGCGGAAGAGGATGTCTCAGAATTTGGGTGGAGGCTGGAGAATAAGGAAGGCATTCCCCCTCAGCCATGCCAGGAGGGGATGGCTTATGACGCTCAGAGGGAGGAGGACTAGCCATCCTTACTTACCTTGTAGTTCTGTGTGTTGGGTCTGGCTAGTGGGAAGTATGGCTTAACTCCTACCGCTTTCAGACTGATGCTGCATCAGGCAGGTCTGGAGACTGTGCTCACCCACAGCCCCTTCTGCACAGCCCTGATTACCAGGCAAGGGGCCACATAATCCCACTATTTTGTCCCTTGGTGTGATGATTAGATTAAATGTGGACACCTGAGCCAATTGCAGGATTGTGACGGGGGCTACTCATCAATGTGTTGGGTTGAGCCAATCAGAGCCTTTTCTAAGAATTTGAATTAAGATTTACGGAAATGTTCTGGCTGGTGAGTTCATGTGATTCTTTGCGACCCCATGGACTCTAGGCCCCCAGGCTCCTTTGTCCATGGGCATTCTCCAGGCAAGAATACTGGAGTGGGTTGCCATGCCCTTCTCCAGGGGATCTTCCCAATCCAGGGATCGAACCTGCGCCTCTTATGTCTCCTGCATTGGCAGCAGATTCTTTACCACTAGTGTTACCTGGGAAGCCCCTTCGGTTGGTGGTGGGCCCTAAATCTGAGAGGTAATGGGGCAGAGCTGGGATTAGCAGTCGTCTTGCGAGATGAGCACGTAGACGAAATGGGTCGAGAGGAGAGTCATAGAGTGAGTGTGTAGTGATGCCTCTGGCGCTCCAATCCCTGGTTCCAGTTGCCATGAAGCCTGGACACGCTTTGTTTCCTGCCCTTGGATTTCCTGAAATCCCTTTCCTCATGAGCTGACTGGAGACAGCTTCTCTTTCTTGCAACCAAAAGACCATTGACTAGAACAGATGTTAAGAGCACGATCCATGCGACAGCTACAGAGTGCAGAATTCAGCCGGATGAACCATTTAGCAGGCCAGGGAGACTCTACAATCGACTGTGTGTGTGTTTCGGGGGAGGGGTGTTAAATCACTAGAGATGAAAGGACCCTCCCCCTCCCCATAACCCTGTTCTCTTTCCCATCTTAGTTCCTTGGCTGCTCTCCATCTCCTGGCCCCAGCTGCTGAGAGCTATTTCTAGACGAAGTCAGGAAATTGTTTTTGTCTCTAGGACTCTGAGCCCAGAATCCCCTGCTCAGGAATATTCTCTTTGCCCTCCACTCTCTGCTTGCCTCCTTTCTCCACCTCTCTGTACCACTCCCACACCTTCCTACTCTCAGGGAAACCAAAGTAGACTATTGAACTCCAGCAGCAGTATCTCTCTCTCTCTGGGGGAGGTTGGAGGGGCAGGGAACAGCTTTCTGCAAGGCGTTCCATAACCTTCTCTACCAGGAAGACCTCAATTCCAACCCCTGTTTTCTGTCCTGCATTTTGGGCAGAACGCTTCATAGCTCCAGGGTCTTTGGACAAATTCAGGTCAGGTTTGCACAGTCTGTGTGTGTGTGTGGGTATGTGTGGGGATGGTAAGATGGGGACACAGGGGTTGGGAGAAGAAGCTGGGGGCCCAGGGCTCCTCACCTCAGTGACGATGGTGGAAGGGAAGGTGCTGTTGTCGTAGATCCAGCCGTGGGGGCAGGGCTCTGTGGCCCCTGTGCCGTTGGTCTCTGTGCCATTGGGAAAGGGTGGTCCCCGCTGGGGGGAGGTGAAGAGGAGGCAGGACTCGGGCCGCCCCTGCCCATCCCGGGGCAGCCAGGCCTCCAGGTCCCCGTCCTCGCTGAGGTTGGTGTCGGCAGGTGGGCGGCAGTGGTGGGTGGGGATGGCGGCGGTGAAGTTCTGCAGGGTGTTGTGCAAAAACGTCAGGAGCAGGGGCAGAGTCAACAGAATCACCTGGATCTTCTGGAAGCGGCCGACTCCCCCCAGCTGCAGCAGGATGTCATTGAAGGCCATGGGGTAGGACCTCGCAGGGGCCTGGGAGTGGAGGCCTGTTGCTCCCACAAACTATTTCCAGGTTTTTGGTGCAGGGGGGAGGAGACAGGCTGTTCTTTGTCTTCTCAGTTCATCAGTTCCTGGTTCTGCTGTGGCCTTAAGTCACCCGAACTAAAAACTAGTGTTTATAACTTTTTTAGAGGTACCAAGTTAAACTGTGACTTGAAAGTAAGGCGATGAATTATTAAGACTCGTCGGGTCAATGATTTGTTCCAGGGGACCTTAAGGGCAGCTAAAGTTAAATTTGCCACATGGCCAAAAAAAAAAAAGAGGGAACCCTCATCAGAGGTAATGTCAACGGTGCCTCTTTTCTCATCGTAATACAATCCACTCCCAGTTTTTCTTCTTCCCTCAATTGTAACAGCTAAAACCAAGGAAATGTCCACCACAGTCTATCCCATTATCTGTTTAACCATCCTCAAGCCAGGGGCAAAAAAGCTTCATTGAGACTGAGTATATACAATAAAATGCATCAACTTGGGAACCTCATTTTGACAAGTTTTAACAAACTTACACAGTCATGTTGTTGTTTTTCAGTCGCTCAGTTGTGTTTGACTCTTTGTGACCCCATGAACTGCAGCATGCGAGCCTTCCCTGTCCTTCACCATCTCCTGGAGTTTGCTCAAACTTATGTTCATTGAGTCGATGATGCTACCGAACCATCTCATCCTCTGTTGTCTCCTTCTCCTCCTGCCTTCAGTCTTTCCTGGGATCAGGGTCTTATCCAATGAGTCGCCTCTTCACATCAGGTAGCCTAAGTATTGGAGCTTCAGCTTCAGCATCAGTCCTTCCAATGAATCTTCAGGGTTGATTTCCTTTAGGATTGACTGGTTCTATCTCCTTGAACTTTCAAGAGTCTTCTCCAACACCACAGTTCAAAAGCTTCAATTCTTTGATGCTCAGCCTTCTTGATGATCCAACTCTCACATCCATACATGACTACTGGGAAAACCATAGCTTTGACTATATGGACCTTTTCTTCTTTTTTCTTCTGATGCTGAAACGGGACAAAAACATTACAATAAAAGAAAACTGGGGACTTCCCTGGTGGTACAGTGGGTGGCAGTCTGCCTGCCAATTCAGGGGACAAAGGTTTGGTCCGTGGTCCAGGATGATTCTATGTGCCTCGGAGCAATTGTGCCCTTACGCCACAACCACTGAGCCTTAGAGCCTGTGCTCTGCAACAAGAGAAGCCACTGCAATGAGAAGCCTATGTACCACAACGAAGAGCAGCCCCCACGGGCTGCAACTAGAGAAAGCTCACATGCAGCAATGAAGACCTAGCACAACCAAAAAAATAAAATGAATAAAATAACAAAAAAAGAAAACTAGAGACTGATATCCCTTATGATAAATGCAAAATTCTTACCATAGTTTTTATCAAATTTAAGTCAGCAATATATAAACAGGATAATGTATCTTGACAAAGTATCTCTTATCCCAAGAATGCAAAACTGATTTAACATTAAAAAACTCAATTAATATAATTCATCATATTAGTAGACTAAAAAAAGAAAAAATATATGATCATCTCAATAGACACGGAAAGGTCTTTTGACACAACAACATCCATGACATTAATACAACTTCTCAGCAAACCTGGAACAAAAGGGAATTTCTTCAAATTGATGAAGGACAGCTATGGGAAAACTGTAGCCAACAATCAAATTTAATTGTGAAAGACTAAATGCTTTCTTCCTAAGTTTAGGAAGGAAGCAAGAATATTTACTCTCACCACTTTTATTCAACATTGTACTGAAGGTTATAAGCAGTGTAATAATTCTGTATAATGGCAACAGACAATTGCAGTTGAAATGAAATATCATTAATAATTGCAACAGGGAACTGTGCTCAGTGTAATGTGACAGCCTGAATGGGAGGGGAGTTTGGGGAAGAATGGATACATGTACTCGTATGCCTGAGTCCTTTTCCTATCGATCTGAAACTATCACAACATTGTTAGTGGGTTATACTCCAAAGTAAAGTAGAAAGTTAAAAAATAATTCCATAAAGTATGATTTGTTTAGGTATAAAATTGGTAAAATATGTGCAAGATCTATACATTTAAAAGTGCAAAACATTGCTTAGAGAAATTAAAGAAGATCTTAAAAAATGGAGAACTATATCATGGATTGGAACACTCAATACTGTGAAGATAGGGGTGAGGTGGGAGGGAAGCTCAAGAGGAAAGTGTATATGTAAACTTACGACTGATTCACATTGTTGTGTGGCAGAAACCAACACAGCATTGTAAAACAATTATCCTCCAATTAAAAATAAACGTAAAAAAAATAAATAGAGAAGATACTGAATAAATAAGGCATATAATAACAATTCAGCAGTAAATGTTGTAACCCATAAAAATATTGTTAAGATGATAATTATTCCCCAAATGATCGACAGATTCAATGTAATATAAATAAAAATTTTAGTAGTTTTCTGGATAGAAATTTACAAGTTGATTTTAAAATTTATATGGAAATGCATAATAGCTGGAGTAGCCAAAAAAACTTTGAAAAAGTTAAAATTAAGAGATCTACACTGAGTTGAAAACTAGTTATAAAGTTATAGTTATTAAGATAGTTAGTGAAAGTGAAAGTGGTCGTAGTTTAGCCGTGTCTGACTCTTGTGACCCCATGGACTGTAGCCTGCCAGGCTACTATGTCCATGGAATTCTCCAGGCAAGAATACTGGAGCGAGTTGCCATTCCCTTCTCCAGAGGATCTTCCTGAACTCGGAATTGAACCCAGGTCTCCTGCTTTGTAGGCAGACTCTTTACCATCTGAGGGTAACATTCATGTAAAGAGACATGACAGAGCAATGGTATAGAACAGAGAGTCCAAAACAGAGCCACATATTATAACCAGCTGATCTTTGACCAAGTTATCTAGATAATTCAATGAGGAAAAAATTTATTTTTCAAAAAATAGTGCTGGAATAATAGGTTACCATATGCAAAAAATAATAAACCACAATTCTCTTTACAAAACTAACTCAAAATGGATCATTGATCTCAATATGAGTTGATATTATAAAACTTCAATAAGAAAACAAGAGAAAATGTTAGTGTCATGGAGTTTAGCAAAGATTAAAAAAATAAGACAAAAAGCATGCACTATAAAAGAAAAAATCAATTAAAATTGGACTTTATCAAAATTAAAAAATTTTTGCTATTCAAAAATCACTGTTATAAAAATTAGAGATAAACTATAAACTTGGAGAAAATATTTGCAAAACACATATCTGGCAAAAGATTTAAAAATTTATGTGGAAATACAAAGTATCTAAACTAGTCAAAACAGCTTTGAAACATTTTAAAGGAGTGGATTCTTGTTTCTAGAATACATTAAAAAAAAAGCTTCTAATTCAATCAGTTTTGAACATATACTAAAGAAGAGATTTCGATGGAAATAAGCACATAAAGATTTCTTAATATCATTATTCACTAGGGAAATGCAAATTAAGACTACAATAAGATAACCACTACACCTTCCCTCCAATGGTTACAATTCAAAATGTCAATCCTACCAAGAGTTGGCAAAGATGTGGAGCAACTGGGACTCTCACATACCTGGTGGGAAAGTGAACCACTTTGGGAAACTGGCTATTTCCTGAAAAGTTAAGCATGCAGCTTACATACTACTCAGCCATTCAACTCCTTAATATGGGGTTGGTCAAAAAGTTCACTCTGGTTTTTCTGGAAGATGTTATGGAAAAACCAATACAAACTTCTTAGTCAACCCAATATTTGCTCAAGAGAAATAGAAGTCGTATCCACAGAAAAAGGGGCATGTAGGAAACTTTGGTGGCAATAGGTATGCTTATCATCTTGATTTTAGTGATGGTTTCATGGGTGTATGCATTTGTCAAAACGGATCAGATTTTGCACTCTAAATATGAGCAACTAATTGTTACATTTCAAAAAAGCTGTAAATATATATTAAAGATGTCTTTGGCTGAAAATCACAGAAAAACCAGCTTATGATGGCTTAAAGAATCAGGAGGGTAAGGAGGACTTAAATTTAAATTTTTATCTTCATCAATTAGAGTAGATGTAGGTGGCTCCAGGACTGGTTAAATCACTGGCTCAGTGACACCATCAACTCTGTAGGTTAGCTCCATTTTCACACTTTGTTACTTTTTTGTTTTTTTCCTCTTTGGCTGTGCTGGATCTTCACTGCTACACTCGGGCTTTCTCTAGTTGCCAGTGCAAGGGATGCAGGTTCGATCCAGGGTCAGGGAACTAGATTCCCTATGCCGCAACTAAGAGTTCACATGCTGTAGCTAAGATCTCACATGTCACAACTAAGACCTGGCTAAATACATAAATATTAAAAAACAGCACATGTTAATTTTCTTATAGTTATGGAGCTCAGAAGTCTAAAATCAATGTGCTGGTATGGCTACATTCCTTCTTTGAGGCTTCAGAGGAGAATTCATTTCCTTGCATTTTGCAGCATCTAGAGGCTGCTTGCATTCCTTGGCTTGTGGTTCCTCTTGTATCTCTTCAACTTCTTGCTTCTCTTGTCACATCTCCCACTAAGCACTCTGCTCTCCTGCCTCTCTCAAGAAAAGGACTATTATGATCATGTCAGGCCCACTCAGGGAATCCAAGATAATCTCCCCAACTCAAGATCCTTAACTTATTCACATCATGAAAGTCCCTTTACCTATGTAGGTTTCCAGGATTAGGCTGTGGGCATCTTTGGGCATACATTGTTCAGCCTACCACATGATATGAAAGCTTAACTGGCTGGGCATCTGCTCTTCAAGGGACCTTGTAACTCCTGGGAAGTGGGGAGAGGAGCCTGATGGAGGAATTTGGTGTGGCCTGATGCCTGGTTGCAGAGGTGAGACCTGGGATGCAAGAGTGGAGCCATGGGAAGGTGACTTCTGATGAGCCCTCTACTAGGATCGGGCAGTTGCAGAACTTCTTGAATGTGTCATTTTGGCCGGGAAGTGCTCAAGGCTGCAGGCAGAGAAATTGAGAGTGGCCTTAAAGGTTCTATCTACCCTGGCTGAAGATAGGACCTTGTGGTCAAGACCGGGGACAGCATCTGGGGCCATTGGGGTGGTGCATGGTGGTACTAGAACTTGGGGCTCCAAGGCAAGAGGATGAGCTGTGAGCCAGTGTTTGGGTGGTGACTTCTTGGGGAGACAGTGTCAGAAGTCACCTACTAGTAATTGAAGGGTGGGAGGAAGGTGTAATTCCATTTGGACAAGGGTATGGAGTGAGTGCTCTTCTCGGCCGTCGCCAGGGGCAGCGGCTGAGAGGAGCTACACCACTCCTGAGGTCAGGGGCAGTGGCTGAGAGGAGCTACTCCACGTTCAAGGTCAGGATGGGTGGCCGTGAGGAGATACCCCTCATTCAAGGTAAGGAGCAGCGGCTGCACTTTGCTGGAGCAGCCGTGAAGAGATACCCCATGTCCAAGGCAAGAGAAACCCAAGTAAGATGGTAGGTGTTGCGAGAGGGCATCAGAAGGCAGACACACTGAAACCATAATCACAGAAAACTAGCCAATCTGATCACACAGACCACAGCCTTGTCTAACTCAATGAAACTAAGCCATGCCATTTGTGGCCACCCAAGATGGGCGGGTCATGGTGCAGAGGTCTGACAGAATGTGGTCCACTGGAGAAGGGAATGGCAAACCACTTCAGTATTCTTGCCTTGAGAACCCCATGAGCCTATAAACAGGCAAAATGATAGGATACTGAAAGGGGAACTCCGCAGGTTGGTAGGTGCCCAATATGCTACTGGAGATCAGTGGAGAGAAAACTCCAGATAGAATGAAGGGATGGAGCCAAAGCAAAAACAATACCCAGTTGTGGATGTGACTGGTGATAGAAGCAAGGTCCGATGCTGTAAAGAGCAATATTGCATAGGAACCTGGAATAAATCAAGGCAAATTAGAAGTAGTCAAACAGGAGATGGCAAGAGTGAATGTTGACATTCTAGGAATCAGTGAACTAAAATGGACTGGAATGGGTGAATTTAACTCAGATAACCATTATATCTACTACTGTGGGCAGGAATCCCTTAGGAGAAATGGAGTAGCCATTATGGTCAACAAAAGAGTCCAAAATGCAGTACTTGGATGCAATCTCAAGAACGACAGAATGATCTCTGTTTGTTTCCAAGGCAAACCATTTAATATCACGGTAATCCAAGCCTATGCCCCAACCAGTTAATGCTGAAGAAGCTGAAGTTGAACGGTTCTATGAAGACCTACAAGAACTTTTAGAACTAACACCCAAAAAAGATGTCCTTTTCATTATAGGGGACTGCAATGCAAAAGTAGGAAGTCAAGAAACAACTGGGGTAACAGTCAAATTTGGCCTTGGGATATGGAATGAAGCAGGGCAAAGGCTAACAGAATTTTGCCAAGAGAACGCACTGGTCATAGCAAACACCCTCTTCCAACAACACATGAGAAGAGTCTACACATGGACATCACCAGATGGTCAACACCGAAATCAGATTGATTATATTCTTTGCAGCCAAAGATGGAGAAGCTCTATACAGTTAGCAAAAATAAGACCAGCAGCTGACTGTGGCTCAGATCATGAACTCCTTATTGCCAAATTCAGACTTAAATTGAAGAAAGTAGGGAAAACCACTAGACCATTCAGGTATGATCCAAATCAAATTCCTTATGATTATACAGTGGAAGTGAGAAATAGAGTCAAGGGACTAGATCTGATAGACAGAGTGCCTGATGAACTATGGATGGAGGTTCATGACATTGTACAGGAGACAGCGATCAAGACCATCCCCAAGAAAAGGAAATGCAAAAAAGCCAAATGGCTGTCTGAAGAGGCCTTACAAATAGCTGTGAAAAGAAGAGAAATGAAAAGAAAAGGAGAAAAGGAAAGATATAAGCATCTGAATGCAGAGTTCCAAAGAATAGCAAGGAGAGATAAGAAAGCCTTCCTCAGTGATCAGTGCAAAGAAATAGAGGAAAGCAACAGAATGGGAAAGACTAGAGATCTCTTCAAGAAATTAGAGATACCAAGGGAACATTTCATGCAAAGATGGGATCGATAAAGGACAGAAATGGTATGGACTTAACAAAAGCAGAAGATATTAAGAAGAGGTGGCAAGAATACACAGAAGAACTGTACAAAAAAGATCTTCACAACCCAGATAATCACAATGGTGTGATCACTCACCTACAGCCAGACATGCTGGAATGTGAAGTCAAGTGGGCCTTAGAAACCATCACTATGAACAAAGCTAGTGGAGGTGATGGAATTCCAGTTGAGCTATTTCAAATCCTGAAAGATGATGCTGTGAAAGTGCTGCACTCAATATGCCAGCAAATTTGGAAAACTCAGCAGTGGCCACAGGACTGGAGAAGGTCAGTTTTCATTCCAATCCCAAAGAAAGGCAATGCCAAAGAATGCTCAAACTACCACACAATTGCACTCATCTCACATGCTAGTAAAGTAATGCTCAAAATTCTCCAAGCCAGGCTTCAGCAATACATGAACCGTGAACTTTCAGATGTTCAAGCTGGTTTTAGAAAAGGCAGAGGAACCAGAGATCAAATTGCCAACATCTGCTGGATCATGGAAAAAGCAAGAGAGTTCCAGAAAAACATCTATTTCTGCTTTATTGACTATGCCAAAGCCTTTGACTGTGTGGATCACAATAAACTGTGGAAAATTCTGAAAGAGATGGGAATACCAGACCACCTGATCTGCCTCTTGAGAAACCTTATATGCAGATCAGGAAGCAACAGTTAGAGCTGGACATGGAACAACAGACTGGTTCCAAATGGGAAAAGGAGTTCGTCAAGGCTGTATATTGTCACCCTGCTTATTTAATTTATATGTAGAGTGCATCATGAGAAATACTGGGCTGGAAGAAGCACAAGCTGGCATCAAGATTGCCAGGAGAAATATCAATAACCTCAGATATGCAGATGACACCACCCTTATGGCAGAAGGTGAAGAGGAACTAAAAAGCCTCTTGATGAAAGTGAAAGTGGAGAGTGAAAAAGTTGGCTTAAAGCTCAACATTCAGAAAATGAAGATCATGGTATCTGGTCCCATCACTTCATGGGAAATAGATGGGGAAACAGTGGAAACAGGGTCAGACTTTATTTTTCTGGGCTCCAAAATTACTGCAGATGTTGATTGCAGCCATGAAATTAAAAGATGCTTACTCCTTGGAAGGAAAGTTATGACTAACCTAGATAGCATATTGAAAAGCAGAGACATTACTTTGCCAACAAAGGTCCATCTAGTCAAGGCTATGGTTTTTCCAGTGATCATGTATGGATGTGAGAGTTGGACTGTGAAGAAAGCTGAGTGCAGAAGAATTGATGCTTTTGAACTGTGGTGTTGGAGAAGACTCTTGAGAGTCCCTTGGACTGCAAGGAGATCCAACCAGTCCATTCTAAAGGAGATCAGTCCTGGGTGTTCATTGGAAGGAATGATGCTAAAGCTGAAACTCCAGTACTTTGGCCACCTCATGTGAAGAGTTGACTCATTGGAAAAGACCCTGACGCTGGGAGGGATTGGGGGCAGGAGGAGAAGGGGACGACAGAGGATGAGATGGCTGGATGTCATTACCGACTCGATGGACATGAGTCTGAGTGAACTCTGGGAGTTGGTGATGGACAGGGAGGCCTGGCGTGCTGCGATTCATGGGGTCGCAAAGAGTTGGGCACAACTGAGCAACTGAACTGAACCGAACTGAATGGGGTGAGTGCAGGAAGTCTCAGGCTAGAAGCTGGGGATAAGGAGTCTGTGCAGATGGTGTAAGCTGTCTAAATCAGCACCAGGACTTTCCCAGTTGGGGATGTATGCGGCTGGGGTGGGCCAGGGACTGCCTCTCATTGAGGCAGACGTAGATATCAAATGACCTAAGAAGAGAGCTGACAGACCCACGGGAGTCAGAGCTTGTCAGACTTGCTAGTAGGGTGTTGAGGCAAGGGTAGGGAAAGTCATTGGTCCCAAGACCCCTAGATATGCAGAGGCAGAGTATGCCATCCTAGGTGCCCCTCATCCCTCAAGAGGGCAACACTGCCTGAGAAATAGCAGCAGGGGTGGGGCTGCTGACACTGGCATCTACTGGATCCTGTGATGGTCAAGAAATTCTTGAGGAGCATGGAGAATGGTAACCCACTCTAGTAGTATTCTTGCCTGGGAAGCCCCATGGACAGAGGAGCCTGGCGGGCTACAGTCCATGGGGTTGCAAAAGAGTCGGACATGACTTAGTAACTAAACAACAACCATGGGGAATATCCACACCACTGGGGAACATCAAGGCTGCAGGTGTTCCAGGATGGGGGGGTGGGTTATGGTGATTTCAGCTGTGCTCGGGCTCTGCCCATGCTGTCATCTGGCTGGCTGAGCTGCCATGAGCTCTCCCAGGGCTTTGTGGCTTTTTCAGGAGAACTCCAAGCCAAGTGCCCTGTCCAGGTTGCCCTGACACAGCAAGAACTCTCTGACCCCACCTGGAAGGCAATGCCTATGACTTGAGAGTGTGGACCTTCCCCAGGGGACAAGGGTCTAGGGGGCTGGGTCGGCTGCAGGGGAAAGTGTCAGGGGCAGTGTGCCAGCAAGCAAGCATGACTAAGCAAGTACATGTACCAGAGGGCACTGCTGGTCCCTCCTTCCTGCCACCTTTGGGCATTAACAGGTGTATCTTTTCCCATGGCCTCCCCACGCCAGCGCTCACCTCTGCCCCAACTCCCAGCTTCCCTGAAGGGAGCTCCCTGGCTGAGGCAGGTGATTGGATATCCCTCTTTTTCTGACTGTGATCCCTAAATTCCCTTTATCCCTCACAGGTAGGTAGGTGGTTCCTACCCTGTGACCTCATCACTCCTCTTTTACCTTTCTCTGTGTTTTTCCAGCCCAGGAGGGAAAAGGAGAAGCACAGCCTCAAGGGGTGGAAGAGGCCAAAGTCTCAGTACCTCACAGCCCAGGCAGTTGGGGGGGGAAGGGGTGGGTAGGGGAGAGGGGGTGGGTCCAAGCACACACTTTCCGGATGGGCTGCTTCTAACCCTGACTCTGCAGTTTAAAAGCTGTGTGAATCTGGGCAAGTTGCTTAACCACTCCAGTGCCTTGACTTCCTTATCTGTAAAATTTTTTTGTTGTTCAGTCGCTAAGTCGTGTCTGACTCTTGGTGACCCTAGGGACTGCAGCACGCAGGGCTTCCCGGTCCTTCACTATCTCCTGGAGTTTGCTCAAACTCCTGTCCATTGAGTTGTGATACCATCCAACCATTTCATCCTCTGTCACCCCCTTCTCTTCTTGCCCTCAGTCTTTCCCAGCATCAGGGTCTCTTCCAATGAAGTCGCATTAGGTAAAATGCAGGACGATAATTGCGCGTCTCTCTAGAAAGTTATTGGGAGAACTGACTGCGTTAATACATGCAAAGTACTTAGAACAGTGCTTGACACCAAATTAGCACTCAGCTCTGGCTCTCTGGCTGGGTTTCACCCTCCCCTTCCTCTCCTCCCTCCTCTCCACCAGCCCAGGGCCAGCAGGCGGGAGAGCGGCCAAGAAAGCCCAGGAAATGCCGTGCCGGAGGATTAGGGTAGCCAGCGGGCTGAATGTCCAGCTGCAGAGCTGGAAGTGGCAAACTGGTTTTGAGTCCGGACCCTGCTGGAATCCAGAGGGGCAGGGACCAGCGTCCTGAGTTCACCGCTGTTCGGTGTTTTTCTCCTCCTTTTGTTGCCAGAGGTTCCCAGGAGCTTTCACAGAGGGGGCGGAGCCTGAAATAAAGCCTCTGATTGGCTGCTTTCATTTTCGAGGCTTGTCAATTTCCAGCCAGACAGGGCAGGGGTGTAAAGGATTTAAAACTCAGAAAATACTTAGGTTAGAAAAGGAAGGAGGGAAGACGCGGCAAAGGAGGGACAGGGGAGGGAGCAGAGGTAAAAGATCCTTCGCCAGTTGTCTGGAATGGTTTGTCAAATCCTGGGGGCTGAGGGCGGGGACTGGACGGTGCCCGCTGAAGTGGAGTGGCTGTTTCGTTTGAGAGAAGAGAGACAAAGGGAGATGCTGCGAAGAAACCTTTTAATATGTGGTCTTCGTATTAAGGGAGCGGGGGAGAGCTGAGAGGCTGCTTCCCTGAACCACAGCCCCAACTCTTGGGCCACGAATCCCCCTCCCCCTTCTCATGTGAGCTGCCTGTAGGACCCTCTCTTCCTTTAGGGCCCTGTAAGGCTCCCTTTCAGTGCCCAGAGTCAGTTCTTCACTTGTGCCGAAGCCTGGAGCGGGACCATCTGCTTCTGCAGCTCCTCTTGCTGCTTCCTCGTTTTCCCTCTCCTCCTGTGGTGGTGGGGACAGGAGAGTGGTGTCCTGGGTAGAAGCCTCCAGACCAGCTGGGGTCTTCCACGGGGCTCTCCAGGCAGCTGTGCCCAGCTACCAGCTCTCTGCCCCAAACAGCTACCACTCTCCAGAGCCAGGAGGGACCCCAGGAGACTTTCAGCTGATTGGGGAGGGGCGAGGGGACACAGGGACAAGGACCCCCACCCCTCCACTGGGAAGAGGAGGCCTAGGTTTGAGTCTCAGTGCTACGCCAGCCTGGATGTGTGACTCGGGGCGAGTTCCTGCTTTTCACTGGATGGGGGCCCACCTGTTTTCCACGTCTTGCACTGTGTCTGGCAGTGGCTGGCCCAGGGTCTCCGGCAGGAGGGCAATGGCAGCGCTGGCAGCCACTGGGACAGCACCGTAGATAAAGAGAGGCACGGAGGGGTAGAGCTCGGCGGTCATGCTCACCAGCGGGCTCACAATGCTGCCCACTCGCGCTAGGGTGCTGCCCATTCCCAAGCCCGTCTGCCTGTGGGATCCAGGGGGTTGGGTGTTGGTTAGTGTTCTGGCACAAATGCTGAGGTCCCAGCTGAATTTGGGGTCAGGGCAGCTCAGGCCCAGCCCCAGGAGACTCCCTGGTACCTGCTCTGTTCCCCATTTTATCAGCTAACCAATTTGGCATTTATTTTGGAGATAATAATAAAAAGAATAAGTTGGGAAGAGTTCTGGCCAGAGAATCAGGACATTGATTTTTGCCTTTGCCCTTAACATGCTATGTGACCTTGGACAAGTTTCTTTTCCTCCCTGAACCTCGGTGTCAAATTAGCTGAGCTTGGTCAGTTGTTCTCAGATCAGCTGGGGGACTTGATTTTCAGTTGCCCTAACCCCAGTCAGAGGAGGTGGGCTTCCCCAGTGGCTCAGTGGGGTTTTGCAGTTTCCTGCAATTCAGGAAACATGAGTTCAGTCCCTGGATCAGGAAGAGCCCCTGGAGAAAGGAATGGTAACCCACTGCAGTATTCTTGCCTGGGAAATCCCATGGACAGAAGAGCCTGTTTGGCTACAGTCCATGGGGTTGCAAGAGTTGGACGTGACTTAGTGACTAAACAACATCAGCCCCACACAGACCTGTTGGATTAGAATTCCTAGGGTGAAGGGACCTGGAATCTTCATATTAATATGTTAAGAACATTCTCTATGAGAGCAGAGGTTAAAAACGTTGATAATAGGGAGATAAACTGCTTGGATTTGAATCCAAGCTTCCTGACTTAGAAGCTGTGTGACCTGGGACAAGTCACTTAACCTCTCCGTGGCTCAGTTTTCTTATGTGGAAAATGAGAATTATCATAGTACCCACCTCATAAGATTGTTATGAGGGCCAAAAGAGTTGATATTTGTAAAAAGTTTGACAGTGCCTTTATACTATTGTTCTTTCATCTGAAATCCCTTGAGGGTATAGGACAATAACCATGACCTCTCAGGGTTCTCATTCCAAGTTGCCTAGGGAAGCTTGGCATTTCTTTGATATCTCATGTGAATTTTGCATCCCATTCTGTATTTGTTGTTGTTTTGCATCCCACTCTTCAAACAGACATGTTTCTTGTGTCTTAATGCAAAACTATCCCCTCCTCCCAACCTTGGCACTCAAAAAAGTAGTGCTGTATTTATCTGTACAACTACCAGAACAACCGCTATTAAGTGTGGCTCTTGTGCTAGAAAACTCCTTTTCATGGTTGTGGTCTTCCGTTTCAGACATACCATTTGGTTTAAAGATGGCATTTCGATTTGGTGGCAGATTAGATCTTTTAATGGCATTTAGATCTTCTAACTTGTGCCTTGGAGATCTGGGGGGACTTCAGTTAATTGCCTCTGAGATGTGTCTTCTTGGCTCCCCACCCTGTCCCAGTTGGTGGCCCCCTTTGACATGTGCCCTAGGGTCTGACCTGTATGCAGGGGGAATGTTTTGCCCCAAAGTTCCTCCCATTAAGCTCCCACTCACCGGATCATTGTGGGGTACACCTCCCCAGTGTACAAGAAGATGCAGTTGAAGGAGGAAGCCAGACAGCCCTTCCCCAGCACAGCAAGAGAGGTTCGGACAATGGACTTATCTAGAGAAAAAGGAGGAGGTCAGTGGGATCTTGGGAGAGGGGGTTGAGAAGTTGGGTCACTTCTGGGGATGTGGCCAAGGACGAGGGACCAAGGTGCTCATGGGTGCTCACCCTTGGGTACCACCCCATTGATGAGGATGCAGATGCCTGCCAGCAGCAGTGAGGCCATCTGGGCAGGCCGGCGGCCCACATTGTTGATGACAAGGAAGCTCACAAGCTTGGCAGGCAGGTCCACAGCACCAAAGATCACCTGGATTAGGTAGATGCTGACCCCAAAACCCTGAAGGTCCATGACCAGCCCGTAGTAGGCAAAGCTAGTGGCAAACCTAGTGGGGAGGGATGAGGGGTATGGAGTTTGTTAGGAAGCTTAAGGAGGGGGTGCTCATCCCAAATGGGTGAGCTGCACAGGGTACCTTGCTTAAGAATCTACAGTCTACCTTGGCTAATATTTCTTCTGACATTTAACATGCACTTTAGATATTGGGGTAGTCCTCTAATACTTTGTCCACCTGATGCGAAGAGCTGACTCATTGGAAAAGACCCTGATGCTGGGAAAGACTGAGGGCAGGAGGAGGAGGGGACAACAGAGGATGAGATGGTTGGATGGCATTACTGACTCGGTGGGCATGAGTTTGAGCAAACTCTGGGAGATAATGAAGGACAGGGAAGCCTGGCATGCTGATGTTCATGGGGTTGCAAAGAGTCAGACACGACCGAGAGACTGAACAACAACAAAGTCCTCTAATCCCCCAGATTTCTTAATCTGTGTCTCTAGTGTATTAGGGAATTTTCACTTAGTTGCCAGGTAGGATTTATATAGTTTTAGTCTTTATTTCATCTTGGATATCAAAGCAATATCTTTAGGGGAAAGGTGTTGGGAGAGGCCAGAGTTTTCCACGACCTGTCTGTAGTCTTGGGATGGGTATTGTGTTTCTTAAGATGCCAAGAGCCCAGAAAATAAAGCTCAGGTTATTGGACAGAACCCCAACCTGGAGCAAACTCCAAATTGGAAACAAAGAATTCAGTGGCAGGCTTGTTCCTTCTGACCATGTTTCTCTTAATTGTCATGGGATTGCTAGACGATGGGGTTAGGATGGTGGCATGTAAGAAGGGTAACAGGGAATGTTGCAATGTGAAAGGAAGATTTTTCATTGGTATCAACCTTGGCCAGAATCTGCTTTCAGAGATGAGCTTTGGGCATCTTATTGTTGTGCCAGTGTTTCTGGCAGACACCACAAGGCTGGTAAATGCTCCAGAAGTTTTGCAAGCCAGCCTTCGTGATATAATTCTGCAGACTCTGGGGGCCATCAATCTTGATGAGGTGTCTCCATATTGGAACAGAGCTGATAAAAGGAGAAGAATATGGAGAGATTGATGCCCAGTTGGGGACCAGAGGCAAATTGAGGCTGGAGGTTGTTTGATTCCTTAAGACTCTTTATGCCTTTCACAGCTGGTCTGTTGACTTCCTCCCTCTTGTCTGCCTTCTTCTACCCACTGTGGTCCACTCCTTCCCCAACCAGCCTCTTGTCTCTTGGTCTGTCTGTCTGTCCATCAGTCTGTCTGTCTGGGCCTACCACAGCATGGAGAGGCAGAGGAAGAGGCGGCGAAGGGCAGGGCAGCGTATCAGCTCCAGGGCTGAGGCCTGGCTCTTGCCTGTGGTCAGCTCCTTCTTCAGACTGGCCTGGAGCGCCTGCCGGGATGGATGGGGCTCAGGGCTTGGACTCCCCCAGGAGCTCCTCCCAGCCTAGCCCCTTACTCAAAGAAGCCCTCTGAGTCCTGGGTTTACTGATGGGTGGGATGTTGCAGGAGATCTCGGGGGTCTTACCTCCATACTTAGATTGGCTCCCTCTTCCTGCTTCCCATTGATCCAGGCCACTCTCTGCAGGTTTCTCAGGGTGAGGTCCAGCCTCCCAGAGGAAGCGTACCAGCGGGCCGACTCGATGAAGAACCTGGGGGCAGGAGTGAGCGTAGGTGTTGGCGTGGCTGCAGTTCCAAGTCATGTGGGCTGGAGGTAGGGCGGGCTTTCCAGAGGGCTGCAGTGGGATTTCCTCCAAGGCTGGGAGCCCAGGACTATACCAGAGCCCTCTCTCTAGGACCACAAAACGGTGTTCAGCTTGGTAATGACTTATTCCTCAACATGGGGTCTTGGTTCTTGGGTGCTGGGTAAAGGGAGCAGGGCAGACAAGCTGGAGAGCTGAGGAGGCTGGAGAATTGGATACCTTTGGGCAAGTCCTTCCACCCACAGCCTCAGTTTCCCCATCAGTTACACTGAATCCCTGGCCTGGGTTTGACCTTCTTGGACTCTGCAGGTGGAGTGTACAGCAAGATCTGGGGAAGTCTCATCCCCTCACATCTGTCTGGGCCCTACGTACCAGGAGTAGATGAAGAAGGCAAAAAAGGGCGCAGAGACCAATAGCTGTAGGTAACGCCAGTGGGGCACAGCATAGGCCATACCAGCCAGGAGAAACTGGCCCAGGCTGTAGACATAGCCGGTCAGGGTGCCCACGTAGGCCCGTGTGTGGATGGGCATCCACTCTACATCTGGAAAGAGGGTTAGAACAGAGTGGTGCAACTTACTGGGTGCCACGTGGTGGAGACCCCTGGGGCCCGCTGAGACTCCCACTATCTGTCCAAACCTTGGTTTGTCCCAGAGCTCAGTGGGAGATACATCAGATGAGGTTGGGGGCCATGGAAGGGGGACTGGGGGGGGGCTTGTGGTGGAGGTAGGGATGGGGAGGTAAGTTTGGAATCCTCAGGAGTTGCCCCTCCACTTCCTTGCTGTGTGTTTTTGCTCCTCTCCAACCTACTGTCCTGGCCAGGGTCCTATTTCCCTTCGGAGCACCTCTGACTACTCAGTCCATCCTCAACAGCAGTCACTCCTCTGGTCCTTCTTAGCCTGGGCTGGATTTCAGCCTCAGTGACCAGAGCAGCTCAGAGGAGACAGAGACTTTCTGCCATCCCGGAGAGTTGAGGTGGGAATGGGAGCACCTTTCTGCTGAGGTCTGAAGAGGTCCAGCTTCATTCCTTGTGGGCTTCAGTTGTGTCCGACTATATGTGACCCTATGGACTGCAGCCCACCAGGCTCCCCTGACCATGGGATTCTCCAGGCAAGAATACTGGAGTGGGTTGTTGTGCCCTCCTCCAGGGAATCTTCCCAACCCAGGGATCAAACCTGTGTCTCTTACATCTACCTGCACTGGCAGGTGGGTTCTTTACCACTAGCACCACCTGGGAAGGGGCTTCCCTGATATCTCAGTTGGTAAAGAATCTACCTGCAATGCAGGAGACCCTGGTTCGATTCCTGGATTGGAGAGATCCACTGGAGAAGGGATGGGCTACCCACTTCAGTATTCTTGGGCTTCCCTTGTGGCTTAGCTGGTAAAGAATCCGCCTACAATGCAGGAGACCTGGGTTCAATCCATGGGTTAGGAAGATACCCTGGAGAAGGGAAAGGCTACCCACTCCAGTATTCTGGCCTGAAGAATTCCATGAACTGTATAGTCAATGGGGTCACAAAGAGTTGGACACGACCGAGCGGCTTTCACTGACACTGGCCTGGCCGCCTGGGAAGCCCTACTTTAGTCCAGAGAATCTCAAATCCTTAGATTCTCTTTTGGGCTTGAGGAATGACCTTGGGGGAATCCTGTCCCTTCCCCCTAGCCTCAGGTTCTCCATCTGAGAAACAGAGCCAGGGGGGTGACCCATCTGAGGATGCATGTTGATGAGTCATGGACAGGCCATGCTCCGTCCATAAATGTGTTTGGTCTACATAATGCTGGCTTGGCTTATATTAAAATATGAGAATTAATTGCAAATGTTAAACAGTTGGGATATTTGACAGTAATAAAAGAGGGGCAGGGGCAGATCTGATAGCCCCGATGCTTCTTGTCTGGAGCAGCTGAGTGGCAGCAACCCCTCTGGATGGGTGTGTCTCTCTTTTGGAGACAGTCTTCACGCTCTCTAATGCCTCTCAGCTCCTCAGTCATTTATGGGAACTGCCTGGCCCTAACAATGGAGTTTGTAGTTGCATGTCTAAAGAAGAGGTCAGGATAGTGTGAGCTCCAGGACGAAGGCTGTATGCTGGCTGCAAGGGCAGAACAGCTGAGTGCCAGAAGGGTGGGCTGGGAGAGGAGGCTGGAAGGGGGCTGTGGGGCTGGGTGGTTGGAGGGCGAGGGTGGGGGCCTGCCCTGCCCTCCCAGGCCCCTCACTCAGTGTCATGCAGTTGAGGACAACGCCAGCTGTTGACATGCCCGAGAGGAACCGGAAGGCGCAGTAGGCGGGGAAGTTGGGAGCGAAGGCAGCACAGGTTCCCGACACAGCTGTCTGCAGGTAGTTGAAGATCAGCACCTTCTGGCGGCCCAGCCTGTCAGGGGAGGGGAGGCCTGCAGCAGGGGTTTTGAGGACCAGCAAGGGCCAGGCCAAACTGGGAGAGGCGCTGGCCTGGGACCGTGATGTATCATGAGGCTGATGCTGTATATCCTCAGTCCAGCCCCAGTTAGGCGTGCCAACCACCCACCGTGGCCCTCCCGAATTCAGCCAAGGAGTCCCCAGTCCCAGCCTGGCTCCTTGGCCCTGCCCAGGACTGACCTGTCTGCTAGGCACCCGAATGTCATGGCTCCAAGAAGCACTCCCATCATGTATAAGGACTGAGCCAGCTGGCGTAAGGCCCTGTGAGAGCACACGAGGTCCCACTGTGGGGAGAGGGAGCAAAGGTCAGGCCAAGGTGAGCCTGGGCTTCAGGGAAGCCCCCTACCCTCCTTCCAGCTGGCTCTCTGAGGCCGGAACACCCCCTTCCTCAACACTTCTGTTTGGTCCCGGAAGCCGAGACTCTTTTCTTGACCCTGCAACTCCACGTTCCCTTTTCTACAAAGGCCCCCATCTGGAACCCTTTCTCCGTTGAGACTGTGTGTGTGAGTGTGTGTGTGTGGTGGAGGGGATGGTAAGATGGGGACACAGGGGTTGGGAGAAGAAGCTAGGGGCCCAGGGCTCCTCACCTCAGTGACGATGGTGGAAGGGAAGGTGCTGTTGTCGTAGATCCAGCCGTGGGGACAGGGCTCTGTGGCCCCTGTGCCGTTGGTCTCTGTGCCATTGGGAAAGGGCGGTCCCCGCTGGGGGGAGGTGAAGAGGAGGCAGGACTCGGGCCGCCCCTGCCCATCCCGGGGCAGCCAGGCCTCCAGGTCCCCGTCCTCGCTGAGGTTGGTGTCGGCAGGTGGGCGGCAGTGGTGGGTGGGGATGGCGGCGGTGAAGTTCTGCAGGGTGTTGTGGGAGGCCAACAGGATCAAAGGGAGGATCACCAGGGTGACCTGGATCTTCTGGAAGCGGCCGACGCCCCCCAACTGCAGCAGGAGGTCATTGAAGGCCATGGGGCCAGGCCTGGCCAAGTTGGCTGGGGGCTAAGGACGTCCGGTCCCAGGCCCTCCGTCTCTGTGGCCCTCCGCCTGCTGCCCTGCACTGGAGGAGACGGAACGCTGTTGCTTCTGCAGCCAAGTCGCTCCTGGAACTGAATCTGAGCTGGCTCTGTGGGGGGACAGCAGCCCGGCCAGGCGGCCCCTCCTTCCTTCTCTCTCCTAGTTTTGTCCCTCCCTTTCTTTTGCGGCCTCTCCTCACTTGGTGGGGGAGGTGTCGCTCCACTTTCAGGGTCTGCTGTAGCCCTGACCCCTACACGGGCAGTATTTAATCCTTGGCCTGGAGGGAATGAGTTAAAGTGTGACTTGGTATCAGAAGGATTAACCCTCTGGGTATCCTGGTATCAGTGGAATTTCTCCAAGTGGGTATAAAGGGCAGGAGAGGGTGGACTGAAGTGGCAGTGGTGGGAGTGGATGTCCTGGGAGGACCCACCTGAGCATCTGGGGGCAAGAGGGGATACGGTGGGACCTTTTTGTCTTCCTTTTAGTAGGAAGACTGGATTCTGGGAAATGTGTTGGCCTCTTGTGGGGCTTCTGTCCTTTTTAGTGGGAAGGATCCAAATGGACCATTTTTGGGAGAAGTTGCCAGAGAAAATACAGGATGCCCAGTTAATTTGGATTTTAGATCAGCAAATATTTTTTTTTCTTTTGTATAAGTATGTCCCTAACATTACACGGGCTGTACTTATACTAGAAAGGTATTCCTTGATCTGAAATTCAAATTTAACCGGACATCTTGTATTCTTACTTGCTAAAATTGGCAACCCTGGCCTTTGGTCTTCTGGGGACAGCTTACATAATTTTTTTTAGTAACTTAAAAAATTATTGATTTATTTGGGTGTGTCGAGTCTTAGTTGTGGCACATAGACTCTCTAGTTGTGATGCATGGGCTCAATAGTTGTGGCATATGGGCTTAGTTGCCCCACAGCATGTGGGATCTTAGTTCTCTGACCAGGAATCAAACCCATGTCCCCTGTATTGCAAAGTGAATTCTTAACCGCTGGACCACCAGGGAAGTCCTGACTGCTTACATCATACAGGACCATAGCTTTGTTCAATTGGAAGACACAAAAGAGGCCAAAGACTACTTTTGAAGCAGTGGGATCTCAGACTAACATCATACATGTAGATTGAGTCTTTCAGTATCTCAGTTTCTATTTTCTTGTTCATCCTGATTCAAAATTTTCCTTTGTCTTGTCTCCTATCTATAGCTTCTTCTTTTCCTTCTCTTCTTTTTTTTTTCTCCTTCGTCTTCTCCTCCTCCTTCACAATAAGCATGAACTTATTTTACTTTTAGCTACAACTCTAAGACATTCACTTGATTTCCTCCAATAGTTTGGCTTCCCAGTCCAGTTCTCTCATGCTCAGGGCACTGCCGAGCTCTGATTGGGTGGGTTTCTATGGGATCCTACTGGTTGGATCTTAACTTGGGGTTGTCAAGAGAGCATCCAGTATGGTAGCTGCTAGCTACTACTGAGTGTTTGACTTGAGCTGATCCAAATTGAGATCAGCTTTATTTTTTTGGGCTCCAAAATCACTGCAGATGGTGACTGCAGCCATGAAATTAAAAGACGCTTGCTTCTTGGAAGAAAAGCTATGACCAACCTAGATAGCATATTAAAAAGCAGAGACATTACTTTTTCAACAAAGGTCCGTCTAGTCAAAGCTACGGTTTTTCCAGTAGTCATGTATGGATGTGAGAGTTGGACTATAAAGAAAGCTGAGTGCCAAAGAATTGATGCTTTTGAATTGTGGTGTTGGAGAAGACTCTTAGGAGTCCCTTGGACTGCAAGGAGATCAAACCAGTCCATCCTAAAGGCAATCAGTCCTGAATATTCATTGGAAGAACTGATGTTGAAGCTGAAACTCCAATATTTTGGCCACCTGATGCAAAGAACTGACTCACTGGAAAAGACCCTGATGCTGGGAAAGACTGAAGGCAGGAGGAGAAGGAGACAACAGAGGATGAGATGGTTGGATGGCATCACCGACTTGATAGACATGAGTTTGAGCAAGCTCTGAGAGTTGGTGATGAACAGGGAAGCCTGGTGTGCTGCAGTCTATGGGGTTGCAAAGAGTTGGACGTGACTGAGTGACTGAACTGAAATTGAGATACTCTGTTAGGGTAAAACACATATGTGAAAGTCGCTCAGTTGTGTCTGACTCTTTGTGATCCCATGGACTATACAGTCCATGGAATTCTCCAGGCCAGAATACTGGGGTGGGTAACCTTTCCCTTCTCCAGGGGATCTTCCCAACTCAGGGATAGAACCCAGGTCTCCCGCATTGCAGGCGGATTCTTTACCAGCTGAGCCACAGGGAAGCCCAAAATACATATAGATTTTGGGTTTACAGCTTCTTGCCTTTACTTTGCACAGTGTATATTATATAAAACATGGACTCCAGAGTCAGATTACTTGGATCCAAGTCCTCACTTCATACTTACTGGCTGTGGGCAAGTTGCTAAACTCCTCTGTATCTCAGTGTCCTTGTTTGCAAGGTGGGGATACTAGTTGTGCCTGCCTCACTGGAGGGTTAAATGAGCAAATACAGGTAAAGATCCCTGCCCTGTGGCTCAATGGTCATAAGCTGTTCTTATTATTTGTTTCTGGCCCAAAGTTGAGACTATCACACTGAATTTAGAGAGAAAATGTGCCTGGGACACCTTACCCCCAGAACAGTGAATTCTCCACTGGGGGAGATTTTTGTCCCCCAGGGAGGCTTCTTTAGTGGCTCAGACTGTAAAGAATCTGCCTGCAATGCAGGAGACGCAGGTTTGATCCCTGGGTCAGGAAGATCTCCGGGTCGGGAAGATCCCCAGGAGAAGGGAGTGGCAACTCACTCCAGTATTCTTGTCTGGAGAATCCCATGGACAGAGGAGCCTGGTGGGCTATAGTCCCTGGGGTTGCAAAGTCAGACATGAGTGAGTGACTAACACACACACTTGCTTCCCAGGGACATTTGGCCCTGTCTGGAGACATTGTCACTAGTGGGGGTGATGGTGCTACTGGCACCTGGTGGGGAGAGTCTGGGGATGGTACTGAACATCCTGCAGTACACAAGCCAGCTCCCCGTAACCAGTAATTTTTGGAGCTAAAATGTCAATAACGATCAGAAACCCTACCTTAGAAGATGCTCTCAGACTTCTTTCGTATAGTGATCAATCCCATACCTGCTTGGCAAAGGACAGTGCAGTCAAATGCGTGATTCCTATCAACATATTTCTAAGAATCCCCGCGGGCTTATTTGAATGGGGAAATTTTTGCGAGCTGAAAATGAGACCTCTTCTTCCTCCCCTGAGTAGCTCGGGCCCCAAAGTGCTGCAGGTCTTCCCCTAGTTTTGCCTACACAGCCAGTTTCGCCACTGGAGTGGCTGAATCAGGACTCCGGTCCTCCTGTGTCCAGGCCAACAACCTTTCCCACCGTGTTTTAGCTTGATTACTGGGCTCAGGTTACCACGAAAGACTTTTTTTGCCCTTCGTAATGTGTTTCCATTTGGGGTCTCTGACTGTCCTTCTCTGTAATCTGCTGCCTATTGATTGCTCCATTTCCCACTTCAGAGATTTTGGCGTGTGTCTGAACACATGGATTACTAGGGTCCCATAGTTTTTTGGGAGATACACCAGGCCCTGTACCCATTAGCCAATGCGAAGGGTTGAGAAGGGAAGGGGCATTTTTCAATTCCTCTGGGCACAGATCTCTGAGTCTTGTTGAGTTTGATTTCTGACTTCTCTTGTAAGAAGTCAAGATGCTCCGTCATCAGCTCACAGTTTCCACAAACTACACTTCTGTGTGTGAAGTTGGAAGAGTATTTATTGTCTATTGATGTCCTGGGGTACATGAAATCGTAAACTGGCTCAAACCTATTCTAGCTTCAAAGCCAAGTTCTTAAATGCTACTCTAGAGGAGTGGACTGCCCAGCTAAAGAGCTCTTGGAGACCATCTGGCCTCCTATGTACGCAATAGAATAGGGGAGGCCCAGAGAGAGACAGGACTCTCCCAGCTTCCCTCCTCCCCATCCAGTGTTGGTTCTGGGCTGGGACCCAGTGGGTATCCAGATGCCTGACAACATTTTCCAGGCCAAGGTATATAAGAGCCCTGTGACCTGGGGATGTGAAGACAGCTGGACAAACAGCTTGGGGGTTCTGGGGCCAGTCTCCTGCCAGGACTTGGTGCCCTCATGGGGGAGAGGGTGGAGTGCCAAGGGCAGTGGGTGGGGGGGATATGAGCCCCTATGAGCACCCTCCTTCTCTGAGCCTGTGTCCAATCCTGCCTAGGGAGAAGAGCTCCCTCCTTAGTGCCTGGCCAGCCTTAAGCCAGGCTAAGTCTGGAAGAGGCTCAGATGGAAACTCCAGAGACTGAACTGTGGTTGGCTCCTGGGATCATAAGGTTAGTGAGGAGATTTCCCATCAGCCTCCCATTTCACAATGAGCTTCTGGGTGGAATTGCTCCCATGGCAAATGATTTGTAGTGCCAGGAACTATCCTTTAGGGACATTCTGGGTCATTAAACACCCAGAGTTGGACTCCTCTGTGCTGACTGGAATGTGGACTTAAGTTCTGGCCATGCTCACCAAGTAGGGGTCAAATCTGTGGACTTCTGATTGGCCAAGAGCCACAGAACCACATGCCATTAACAATGAATGCCAGCACCCAGGTGACAACTTCCTACCAAGGCTCAGAGTAGTCAAGGGATTTATGATCACACAGCAAGCAAATCTCAAACTCAGACCTCCTGATTCCATTGCTCTTTCTACCACATTAGCAGCCATCACATATCCCAGATTTCCTGAGACATCCATATTTTGTACAACTTTATTCTATTAAACAAGTGGAATTTAAGGTGTGTGTGTGTGCAAAGTTGCTTCAGTAGTGTCCGACTCTTTGTGACCCTTTGGACGTAGCCTGTCAGGCTCCTCTGTCCATGGGGCTTCTTTAGGCAAGAATACTGGAGTGGGTCGCCATGCCCTCTCCTCCAGGGGATCTTCCCAACCCAGGGATCTAACCTGTGTCTTTTATGTCTCCTGCATTGGCAGGCGGGTTCTTTACCACTAGCTCCACCTGGAAAGCCCTTAAGGTGTGACTACCAGTGATTAAATTTTTTAAAATTTATTTGGCTGTGCTGTGTCTCAGTTGCATCACATGGGATCTTCAATCTTCAATGAGGCACGTGGGATCTAGTTCCCTGACCAGGGACTGAACCTGGGTCTCCTGCATTGGGAGCACAGAGCCTTAGCCACTGGACCTCCAGGGAAGTCATTCTACCCGTGACTTTGATTTTGATTATTTTGTGAGACTTTTCAAATAAATGATTTATAGATTACAAAAGCATTTTTGCTCAGATCACATGCCCTAAGTGTGAGTTTGAAATGACTGACCTGGAGAGAAGCCTGGCAGACTCCAAGTGCTTGCTAGGCTCACAGCAGCATTCTGAATAAGGAGCCAAATTGTGAGCTTTGTGCTTTGTGGCCTGGCTACCCTAGCCAGTGGGTGGTACAGAAATTAGGAATTCATCCAAAAGTCTGGATGTGAGTGTAGTAATCAATGAGGTTCTGAGTAACTAGCTCAGAATGATGCTGCCCAAGTGAGCTGCTCCATATTGGATAGCAATTCACTGAGCCAGTTGGAGGCTTGGTTCAGGGACAGAGAGAAGGGAGTAGGGAAAGTGGGTAGAGCTGGAGTATCTTCCCTTAAGTTCCTGTGTGTCTTTTCAATAAACATCTAGATACAGCACAAGAATGGTCATGGCTAGGATGTCCTGGGAGCCACCCTGAATTCTGGACAAGTGAAAGATGGGAGTGGGGTGAGAGGGTCATTGTTCTTTTCTCTGAGCCCAATTCTTTTCTCTCTAGATTGAGACCCACTCAAACCAAGAGGAGACATTGATGATCTCATTGTCAACTGATCCTAAGTCAAATGTGGTGGGGGTTGGATAGGGAGAAGTCAAGTGCTAGGCAGTATGAAGGGCAGGCGAAAGAGAAGTTGGTGCAGTCTAGGAACTGAAAGAAGTGAGATGAGGCTAGATTTCAGGGTGCAAAGTGGAAAGTGTTAAAAACTGAAGCCTTTGTTGGCTTGATCAGGTTGGGGCCTGATCATGACTGGCCTTATAACAGAGTTTAGACTTTATCCCAATGGGATGTCACCAAAAAACTGAGGTAGGGGTGTAATATGATCTAGTTTATGTTTATTAAGGTTTCCAGATTTGAGAGTATATCTAAATACAGACTTGAGAGTAATTAGCTCTGTGGCTGACAGCTTGAAGCCCTGCAGTGTGTCTTGAGAGTCCCTTGGACAGCAAGGAGATCAAACCAGTCAATCCCAAAGGAAATCAACCCTGGATATTCATTGGAAGGACTGATACTGAAGCTGAAGCTCCAATGCTTTGGCCATCTGTTGTGAAGAGCCGTCTCATTGGAAAAGACCCCAATGCTGGGAAAGATTGATGGCAGGAGGAGAAGGGGACAACAGAGGATGAGATGGTTGGGTGACATCATCGATGCAATAGACACGAGTCTGAACAAAATACGCTGGGAGATAGTGAAGGACAGGGAAGCCTGGAGTGCTGCAGTCCATGGGTTGCAAAGAGTCAGACACAACTGAGCAACTGAACATGTGTGTCTGAGCTGTCTAGAATGGTGTACTAATATGTACTAGCAAGGACTCTGGGTGCTAGTATTGAGCTGATCTGAATTGGGATATGCTATTAGGGTAAAATGGATATAGATTCTGAGGACTAGTGTGAATTAAAGGTATGAAATATCTCACTGTTAACTTTTATATTTAACATGATAAAATGGTGATGTATAGATATATTTGCATTAAACAAAAATATTACAGTATTAAGATTAATTTCATCTTTTTAACTTAAAAAATAGTTACTAGGAATTTTAAAATTACACAGGTGGCTTGTATTATATTTTCATTGGACATGGCTGACAAAGAATCCTAGAGGAAGAGGTCCATTTAAAGGGTTTTGGAAAATGTAGCACTAAGAGATGATAAAGAAATTGCTTTTGGAATTGTTTGGTTATAAGGAACAGAAACCCTTGAGTTGAGCTTAAAAAGAAAGGAATTTATTCAGAGAATTCAAAATATTTGAGAGAAACCAGGGGCTGAAAGTGCATCTGAGGTTGAGAGGAATTGGGACCCGGAATCCATTAAAGATCAATGCAAATGGTCTCACCGTTTGCTTATCTGTTTATCTGGGCTCATGTTGTCTTTTTCTCTCTGTGCAGCTGCTTTATTCCTTCTCTGCAACTGATTTTTTCTGTTCTGCTTTTATCTGAGGCAGCCCACCCTCATGTTAACTTGCTTTCTTAGGACAAGACACAGAGATGAACCAGAACCTCCATGACCCAAATTCTAGCCCAGGAGGGAACATGTGATTAATGAGATTTGGATCCAGAGTGCTTTCTGGTCCAACCAATCATGATCAGAGGTGCAAGGTCATGTTAACCATTAAGTTAACAGGTTCTGCGGAATGTAGACCCTTGAGGAAGGGGTGGATGAAGGACAGACAAAGTGATTGCTGTAGACTTTACAGGAAAAAACCCAAAAGAGACTTAGAAGGAGCAGCCAGAGTGTGGGAGGGATTTGCAAGGACATGGCATCTCAGAATCCAAAGAGGAAGGCATGACCAATAGAATGAAATCTTTTGTGAGATCAAGTAAGATGAGGGATAACCAATGACCTATGGATTTGGCACAGGGGGTGATGACTGTCCTGGGTGAAAACATTTTCAGAGAAGGGTGGGAGCCAGAGCACAGTCTGGATGAGGTTAGAAAGTGGAGGCAGGGGAGGCAGATGGGAACTTTGAGAAGATTGGCTTTGAAGGGGAGAAAGAGACAGTGTGGCTGTGGAGGGAGAAATGGCATCCAAGGAAGATTGGTGGGTTGGCTTGTTTTCAGATAGGAGAGGCTTGGGTTTATTTAACTGGTGATGGGAAGGAGCCAGGAGAGAGAGAAAGGGCAGAGGCCCAAGGGAAAGCAGATGGCTGCTGGTGGGAGAGGCTGGACACAGAGCCCCAATGAGAAGATGATTTTCTTCTGTGATTGGGACAAACTTGGGAAACATGGTGGCAGATATCAACTGTATTGTTATGGCTGCAGTTTTCTTGGTTAAATAGGAGACAAAGATACCTGGTGTGTGCAGGGCTGGGACTTGGATCAGAGACTTGGAGTGATCGGGCTAAAGGAGGTCATGGTTTTAGGAGCCCTGGCTTCTGTCTGCAGGCACTCTGGGCTTGTTCAATCAAGTGATCACATGCCTAATGGGACATGTAGATACACACGTGGTATTTCCAAGGACAAGATTTGCCATAGACTGTTTTGTGACCCCTAAGGTGGTGGTGGTGACAAAGGTCCATATAGTCAAAGCTATGGTTTTTCCAGTAGTCATGTATGGATGTGAGTGTTGGCCATGAAGAAGGCTGAACCCCAATAACTGATGCTTTTGAACTGTGGTGCTGGAGAAGACTCTTGAGAGTCCCTTGGACAGCAAGGAGATCAAACCAGTCAATCCTAAAGGAAATCAACACTGAATAATCATTGGAAGGACTGATGCTGAAGCTGAAGCTCCAATCCTTTGGCAACCTGATGGGAAGAGCTGACTCATTGGGAAAGACACTGATGCTGGGAAAGATTGAGGGCAGGAAGAGTAAGGAGTGACAGAAAATGAGATGGTTGGATGGCATCATTGACTCCGTGGCATGAGTTTGTGCAGACTCTGGGAGATAGTGAAGGACAGGGAAGCCTTGTGTGCTGCAGTCCATGGCTTTGCAAATAATCAGACACAACTTAGTGACTGAACAACAATGTGGCTGTAGTAGGAGGTGGGATCTTTGAGAGGTAATTAGATTTAGATGAGGTCATGGGGCTGGGACCCGCATGATGGGATTAGTGCCCTTAGTAGGAGAGAAACCAGAAAGCTTGCTTTATCTCTCCTTGTTCTGCCATGCAAGGATACAGTGAGAAGGTATCTGATTATCTGCAAGTGAGGCCCCCACCAGGAGGCATGTGCCTCTGTCCATCACACGGGCGTGGACACCAGGAATTGAGCCTGCCAGCACCTTGATCTTGGACTTTCCAGCCTCCAGGACTGTGAGGAAGAAATTGTTTCAAGGATCTGGTCTGTGGCATGTTGTTACAGCAATCAGAGTAGACTAATACAGGCTTGGTGTATACACACCTCGGTATGCTCAAACTACACACACATGTTCACATCAGCCCAGCTCACACGCACATATATACCTGCACCTGCATGTATCTGGCATGTGCATGCCAGTGCGGATGAACAGAATTGCACACTCGCGTGTCCACACCGGGGCCTTCCCCCTTTTCCACCCCCGTTCCTGAGCAGCAGGGCTTGAATTCTTCATTGCCGTTTATTGAAACCTCTTGTTGAAGAAAGGGGTGGGCACAAGAAGGGGAAGAGGGTGGAAACAATGAGGGGAGTGGCCAGTGGGGAAGGGCTGGACAGAATGGCAGGGTCTGGGCTGCGGGGGGAGGGTGAGGGCAAGGTGGGGTGTGCAAAGGCCTGTGGCCAAACCTTTGAACTGGCCCGGGCTGGGCTGAGGGGGCTCCGGAGGTGGTGGAGATGACTCCTGCAAGGTCTCAAAAGACTATGTCCTAGGAGCACGGATGTGCCCAGGCCCTCCCCAAGGTGTCCTCAGAGCCCAGAGACAGCCAAGGACCTGGCTGGGATTTGTTTGTGGAGGGCAGGGAACGAGGGTCTGTTGCCTTCAGCTGGGGTCCAGGCCTGGCTCATGAGGCTGCAGAGGGATCCTCTGGGATGCCTTTTCTGCTTCTGGCTCCTGCTTTGACTGCTTAGTCCGCAGGGACCTAGGGAAAGAGAGCTCAGGAAAAGCCCTGGGCTTCCCCGTGGAGGAGGACTGCTGGGGCCAGAGGCAGGGGACTGACCAGTTTTCTACATCCTCAATAGTCTCTGGCAAGGGCCGATTGAGTGTCTCAGGCAGGAAGAGGGCTGCACTGCCTCCCAGGAGGGCGATGCTCCCAAAGATGACATTGGGGATGAAGGGTTTCAGCTCCGCCGTGATTTTCACCAGGGGGGCTGTCATGCTTCCCACGCGGGCCCACATATTACTTATGCCCATACCTGTTTGCCTGGGATAGTTCAGAGCAGAGGTTGGCAGCCTGTGCATGCATTCTCAGAGAATGGCTCTGGGGCTCCTGGATCAGGTCCACAATTCCACCTGCCCCTGTATCCTTTGGCTGGGCCAGCCCCATGCCCAGCACCTACCGAGTGACTGTGGGGTATAGCTCGCTTGTGAAGAGGAAGAGGCAGCTGAAGGAGCCGGATAAGCATCCCTTCCCAAACACAGCCAGTACCGTCCTCAGGGTCATCAAATCTGCAGAGGAAAGAAAACAAGGTGAGCCTTGGGGCTCAGGAGTCCCCGAGTGTTCTCACTCCTCGGAGACCTCCTCTCCCTTTTAGTTTTGGTTGCTGGGAAGCTCAGATTCAAACTTAAAGCCAACTAATAGCCCCTCTGCTATTCCCAGGGCTGTGTGGGCTTCTGTCCTGCTGCCTTTGGGTCTTTCCCTGACTCTGATTCCTTATTCTCATAGTTTATTGTATCTTTTTAGTCCAGTTCCTTTGGGAAGATGTTGGTGTATTAACCCATGTGTGCATCTGTGCTAAGTAGCTTCAGTCATGTTTGACTCTTTGTAACCCCATAGACTGTAGCCCACCAGGCTACTCTGTCCCTGGGATTCTCCAAGCAAGAATACCAGAGTGAGTTACCATGCTCTCCTCCAGGGGATCTTCCCAACCCAGGGATCAAACTCGTGTCTCTTCCGTCTCCTGCATTGGCAGACAGGTTCTTTACCACAAGTGCTGCCTGGGAACCTCCCCCCACTTTACTTTATTTTTTCAATATAAAGTAAAATTGGCTTTTCCAAGGTCACGGTGAAGTAGGCAGCAGAGTGTTTCTTGGTCACTAGGCTCTGATGTTTCCCCATCCAAGCTCGTTTTCTGCAACCAAGTCACTCAGACCACGCAATTCCTCACACGGTGCAGACACCACCATACTCTGCCTGGTCTGAGTCAGGTCTGGAAAGGATCTTCGATAGCATCTAGCCCAACTGAGTTATTTTCTAGATGAGAAACCTGGGCCCCAGAGAGCACAGGGCACTACTGAAGGGAAGAGAGAGGAAGATCCTGCAGAACTGGAGTCCCTGGAACCTTACTCCCAGCCTGCGAGGCCCACAGATGTAGGTCAGCCTCTCTCAGAGGGTTCTGGGAGTAGTGCCAGCTTCTCACCTGCAGGCACAAAGATGAGCGACAGGATGCACCCTCCTGCCAGGAGCAGAAGAGCAGCCTCAGTGGTGTGCCGGCCCAGATAGCTTATGGCCAGCGTAGTGATGAACTTGGCTGGGACGTCGACCCCGCCAAAGATGAGCTGGAGGATGTAGAGGTTAACTCCAAATTCCTCCACGCCCATAGCCAAACTGTAGTAGGCAAAACCGGTGGAAAACCTGAGGGGCAGAGAGTGATCAGTTATGACCCACAGCCAGCTGCCGGCCTCTCCCCATGCCGCTCATTGGGTCAACAGGATGATGAAGAGTTTCATTTCTTGTCCCAGCTGCAATGGATTGGTATGGTCTGCTTCAGTGCCATTTTGAGGCTTCTGATCCGTCTGGGCTCAGTGAGAGCATGCTGGGATTGATTGGTTATGTCTGACACAGGCATGGGTTAAAGTAGGGTGACAAGAGCCATATAATTGACTCCAGAGGATACTGATACTGGGGGGACTCTTGGAGACCAACTGCTGCTGCTGCTGCTGCTAAGTCGCTTCAGTCGTGTCTGACTGTGCGACCCCGTAGATGGCAGCCCACCAGGCTCTGCCGTCCCTGAGATTCTCCAGGCAAGAACACTGGAGTGGGTTGCCATTTCCTTCTCCAACGCAGACCAAAGGAGGCAGCAAAAGATCTGTTTTGGTTGAGTAATGGTCTAGCACTCAGAATAGGGGAGGAGAACATCCCCAGGGCTGTGCTTGTGAATGAGATGCCTCCTCTCTCCCTCTCAGAGTTGTGGGAGTCCTCTTTGAGGGGAAGCATTCCTGGACACAGTGAATCCTTTCCACGTGGCGATGGCCGGGATGGAGAAGGGACTCAGAACCAGGTTGCGGAAAGGGCTTTGAAGGAGTGGTGGGATGGCGGGCAAAAGAGAAGATTCAGGAGAAACATGATTTCTGTTGTTAAATCTTGCAGCCCTGAGCACTAGCCTTGTTCTGTGGGGTCCCAGAGAGCAGAACTGGACCAGTTGGGGGTGGGGGGCAAGAACAGAGAGGCACAGCTCACATTGTGAGATATGAGCTGGTGAAGGGGTTTGGAGCATCTGCCTCATGGGTAAGGTAGGTGTGACTCCAGGGGAAAGCAGACCCTGATGGCTGGACCTGTCTGTGGGGCAGGGATGCGAGGGATTTCTGGGGTTTGAGGCTGGGCAGGGGCAGCTCCGAGGAGGGGATACCTCTACTCTTCTTGCAGGTACTCAGGCCTTGTCTGTAGGTGAGCCTGTCAGAGACCTTGTTCATGACACCTGCTCGGCAGGGGTGCTGGGGTGTGGGCAGGGAGGGGCGGTGGGTTACCAGGCCAGGGAAAGACAGAAAGTCATTCGGCGCAGGACGGGTGTCCGGAACAGGTCAGCTACGCTGCGCTTGGCCTTGGCCAAGGCCACTTCTTTCTGCGTGTTGAGCTTGATCTCCTTGGGGCAGAGGAAGGGGAGGGGTGCATTAGTGACCAGCTGGTGGGCAGCAGGAAGAAGAGAGGGCAGTGCAGGCCTGGCGGCTTTAAAGAAGCTTGCTTAGCTCATCAGAGGTAGGCTTGTGGGCAGAGGAAATGGAGGCAATAGGAAGGGGATAGCGCAATAGCAGAGTCTGGGTTCCTGCCCCAGACCATAATCCCCCTCAGCCTCTACCTCCAGGCTGAGTTTCTTTCCTTCCTCCTTCTTCCCGTTGAAGGCTGCCACCTGCCGGAGTGTCTTCAGGGCCTTGGAGGATCTTCCAGATAGGACCATCCAGCGGATGGACTCTGGCAGCCACCTGAGGGCCAGAAGCAAGTCACAGTGTCTCCCTGCCCCCAACCTCCCAACGCCAGAAGCTCTCTTGAGAGGCTGGAACGAGATCATGTGCCAGAAAGAAGGAGGCCCAGAAACCTGAGTTGCCTTACTACAGATTTCATGGAATTTAAACTTGGCCAGGCTTTGCACCTGGGCTGCCTGCAACCAACACAAATTCCAGAGATCTCTTCTTCCCTTTCCAGAAGAGCCTTTCCCCTACACCCCCTCTCCCCACTGCCACCCACCTTGCAACTTGGGTTGTGTGTTGTCCTTGGGTGTCTTTTTGAGCTATGACCCTTGAGTCCTAGACCAAGGCAGGTGGGGCCTGGGGAAGGGACGGCACTTTCGAGACTGGACTGCAGGAGGGTCTTGTGCGTTCATGCACCCAGCCTTCCTTGGGCCAAATTCCAGGTCCTGGGAGAAGGTTGGGGCAGGGCTACAGCCCCAGGGCATCTTAGGAAGGGGGTTAAGTGCTAAGCTCAGGGTTGTGGTCTAGGGAGTGGGTCCAAGCACTCTTTGATTCTCCCTGCAAAAGGCCAACTCTGCTGGGTGCGGGGGGTTTGCAAGAGCAGCAGGGGAGCTTGGGGTTGCCAAGTGTGTGGCTAACCTCACTCTCCCCCACCCCTGGGCTGTCCTTTTGGGGTGGGTTCACTCTGAGCAATCCCCGAGGGTCACTAAGATGAAGAGAAATGCAGGAGACAGAGGTGTGGGGAGACAGGAGGGATGCTTGGAAAAGTCTGATCCCAGGGGTCTGCTCTGGCTGCGGCCCCCACAGGCATCCAGGACCTGGCTCCAGTGAGACCCTCTGGGGAGTGGACACTGGTCTCCTGGCCTAGACCTTTGGTCCAGCTGGTAGTGGCAGCCTACTGGGCCCATTGCTACCTGCTCTTGTGGTCTTGTTTCTGCCCGGATAGTTTTCTCAGCCTGCACCTACCAGAATGATTCATGACTTCCTCCCAAACCCCATAGCCAGGGTCTAGGTTCCATCCTGCTCTTCCGGAAAATAATGACAATTAGTGAACCTTTCTATGGACCAGGCTCTGGGTGAGAGGCATTAGTATCTCCACTTTGCCTAGGAAAATCTTGAGGCTTAGAATGGGTGAAGCTTGTCTCAAGTCACACAATGAAGGGGCCTGCTGACCCTTATTTTGCCTCCTAACTCTCAGCTCCCATCCTAGGCTGTGGACATGCCCAGTTTCACCCCAGACCCTCCGACCGTCTCTCTCACTGCAAGATTGTCCATCTGCCTGGGAGCTTATTTTCATTTTCAAATGGAGGCCCCATTCCAGTCCTGTGTCTTTTTGCACAACCTTCAGAGATTGCTTCACCTCATCGAACCTCTGTTTACTCATCTGTAAAATGGGAATACTAATGCACCCTTCACACACAGATGCTGTAAGCGTCAGGATGATGTGGACTGATGCCCAGAACAGGGCCTCACATATAGTAAGTGCTGGATAAAGGGTTCTCCAAGACTTCATTTCTGCTCCTGAGTTTGTTCAATATTTCCTATTCTTTGGGTCCTGCTATCAACTACCACCCACAATTTGGTTTCCCATCTTCATCATTGAATCAGACTCCTCGATTCTCCCAGGTTCTCCAAAGAAAGTTGGAGCTTTCTTTTCCTTTTTTTGGCCACACTATTCAGCACGTGGAACTTCCCCAACCAGGGATGGAAGCCGTGCCCCCTGCAGTGGAAGCACAGAATCTTAACCACTGAACCACCTGGGAAGTTCCAGCTTTCCTTTCTTTATACCTCAAATCCAGGAGTCCCCAGACTCTAAGGACTTTTCCTTCAAAAATGCCCCAAGCCCCACCTTCCCACACAGTCACCTCCCCCGTCTCTCATCCCCCGCCCACCCCCCCGGCTTGGGTCTGCCTTTCTGTGTAACTCTGTCACAAACAGAAGCTTGGTCAGGCCTTTCAGCACCCCAGGCATCTTCAGAGACATTCTCTGTTCCTCCATGTGAAGCTGAGGCCTCTCTGCTTTCTGGTCTGCCCCTCACCCAACCACGTCAACTTACCCTCATTTTCTACTGCCCTGGGTCCCCCCTGGGTGCTCCCTCCAGAGCCACACCTCTATGTGCAGTTCCTCCTCCCAGGAACCCCCTTCCTGACCATCTCAGGGTGTCTCAGGACAGACAGAATCAGCTAGCCTGGTCAGGCATGAGCTCCTCTTATTTGATCCCAGCAGGCCCAAGGAGGCGCACTGAAGAAGAGGGGCCACATACCAGGACAACAGAAAGAAGGCAAAGAAGGGAATGGACACGGTTAGCTGGAGCCAGCGCCACTGTGGAATGACATAGGCCAGGCCGGGCAGAACGAACTGTCCAAAGGTGTAGAAGTAACCGACTGCAATCGACTTGATGGCCCGCATCCGGGTGGACACCCACTCGACATCTGCAGGAGGAGCCCAAGGACCCAGTTAAGACCCTTGTGGGTCCTGGGCACCTCCAGAGAAGGGGTATCAGTTCCTGTCCCCTACTGGCCGCTTGATCTGACCCTGACCCTAAAGTTTCATCACCCCCATTTTAGAGATGCTATGACTGAGGTTCAAGAGGCAGGACTCAAATGTAGGTTTGTCTGATTTCCAAGCCCACATTTTTTTTTTTTTTAATTTGACTGAGTTAGGTCTTGGTGGCAGCACATGGGATCTTCTTTGAGGTGCTCAGGCTCTCTAGTGTGGCTCCTGGGCTCCAGAGCACTGGGTTCAGTAGTTCCAAGGCATGCAGGATCTTAGTTTCCTGACCAGGGATGGAACCCATGTCCTCTGCATGGCAAGGTGGCTTCCTAACCACTGGACCACCAGGGAAGTCCCCCTAGCCCACATTCTTGACTGCCTTTCCAGTGGCAGATGAGTTCCCTTGTTTTTAATCTACTTGTGTGTGTGGACTGAACGAGATCATGTACCTGGCAGGTGCCAGGCCAGGGTAAGTCCTCAGTATTGAAGCTGCTGCTATTATGCTTCTTTTGTTCAGAGTGGGCCTCTGGGGTCCTGAGAGGGGTAGTGCCTGGCTTGACCAAGGCCACCCGGTGCTCAGCTGGGCCCAGACCCCACTCTCAGCTTCAGGCTGGCTGCTTCCCAAATTCTTGGTCCCTGCCCCTTCCCCCTGTGGCTCACTCAAGATGACGGTGCTCAGGGTAATGCCTGAGATGCCGAAGCCACACAGGAAGCGGAAGACTGTGTAGGTGGGGAAGGTGGGGCTGAAGGCTGCGCCTGAGCCGCTGGCCGCCAGCAGCAGGTAGCTGCAGGTCAGGATGGGCTTGCGGCCAAACCTGCAGCTCGAAGAAGAAGAGGGATGTTAGCGGCTGTGAGCCAGCCAAGGAGAGTGACTCTGCAGGCCTCAGGGCAAAGGGCTGGACCCCACCCCTCCACCTCCCAAAGGGCCAGGCAGGGCATGTAACTCCCTCCCGCGACAGAGCCTTGCTGGTAATTGCTATTTTTGTTGACAAGTTTGCAGTTAGATGTTTGAGTTAATGAGTGATCTCCTCTGCCCCCAGCTTAGTTGCCTGAACAGGGTTCAAAGGACCACTCCTCTCCAAGCCATTCATCCGTCCACCTCCACGGCCACACCTTGAGGCTGGGGCCCAGCTCTGGGCAGACTGGAAGACTCAAGTTGTAGAGGTTTGAGGGCAGAGGGTAGGCAGTGGCCCTGGAAGGGGCTGGCCACACAGCAGGGACCCTCTTGCCCACCTCCCCCAGCTCTTTGCCTCTTTGAGAGTGCATGGGTGGTACAGAGATGGGGGAGGGGGTCTCCATGGGTTGGGCCCCCACTTTGGGGCCCCTGCATCTCACCTGTCAGACAGGGCTCCCAGCACGAGCCCGCCAATCAGTATGCCTGCCATGAAGATAGACTGGGCCAGCTCCTTCAGTTTTTTGGAGTTGCATACCAAGTCCCACTGCATGTGAGAGAGAGGGGGCCAGGCAGCTCAGTCCAGCCCACTCAGCCTGGGCCCCGCGTGTGCACTCCCTCTCCCAGTGCCCTCGCTTGGGTTCCCCTAGCTTATCCCCTTCGGCCTGGTCCGGGGCTCCTTGGGTCCCTGCCCCGTGGCTGTGAAAGGAGAACGGCCCTTCAGCGTGTGTGGCCTGCCATACGGCTTCTGGTCACTTTAGCTGTCACACACCCAGGTCTGTTCTCAAGCTCCGCAGGCTCACCCGAGTCCAGTGGCTCCCTGTGTGTCTGCTCCCCAGCCTCTCACACTCAAGGCGGGTCCCTCTGCCTGCACCCTCTCTCCTCCAGGGGACGTTCCTCCAGCCCACACCTGCGTCTCTCTCTCTCTCTCTGCCTCTCCAGACTCCTCCCCATCTGCATTTGCATGTGCTCCAGTCTCTCCACCTTAGAGCCCTCTTCCCTTCCACATTCACTCCATTTCTCTCTTCCCTTCAAAGCCAAATCTCGGGAACAAGGAACCATCCTTGCTGTTACCCGTCCTTATGTCCCACTCATTTCCCAAGTCTGTCCCCACTACACCACTGAAACTCTGCTTCTCAAACCCAGTGGAACCTTCTGGGTCCCGACCTGACTTCCCTTTGGCAGCCCCTGACCCTGCTGACCTCTCCCTCCCCCTGGTCTTCCTTCTTTATCTCCCTCTGTGGTCTTCTTTCTCTCTATCCCTTGAGGGTTCCCCAGGGCTCCTCTTGGATCTTCCTCTTTTTATTCACTTTTCCAGGAAATATCATCTGCTTCTGTGACTTCAATTACTATTTTATGGTGAAGACTCCAAATCCCTGTGTTTAGCCCAACCTTTCTTCTGCCCTTGAGACCCAACGATTTAGCTGTCTACTTGAAATCTCTATCTGGAAGGTAGAGTCAATGACACTCATTACCCTCTCCCTGTAAGGTCGGAATCACAGTGATCGGCAACCTTTTTTGACTCCTTCCTAAATGGCAACCCATTCCAGTACTCTTGCCTGGAAAATCCCATGGACAGAGGAGCCTGGTAGGCTACAGTCCATGGGGTCGCTAAGAGTTGAGCACAACTGAGCGACTTCACTTTCTCCCATGTTACAATTGCTTGATCCTCCAGTTTCTAACTTTTTAATATTTATTTCTTCTTTTCTGTCTGCCCCAGCAGCATGTGGGATCTTAGTTCCCTGAAAGGAATCAAACCTGTGCCCCTGCAGTGGAAGCACAGTCTTATCCACTGGATCACTAGGGAAATCCCTTAGTAGTTCTTGAATCTGGATTCTTCTATTTCCACTACTGCTATTTCAGTGCAGACATCATCCTTGTATGCTTGGATTAAGAACAACAGCCAATATTCAATAGAAATAAAAGTAATGGGACCTAATGAAATTTACAAGCTTTTGTACAGCAAAGGAAACCATAAACAAAATGCAAAGATAGCTTATGGACTGGAAGAAAATATTTGCAAACGATGAGACTGACAAGGACTTCATTTCCAAAATACGTGAACAGCTCATACAACTCAATAACAAAACACAAACAACCCAATCGAAAAATGGGCACAAGATCCAAAGAAGACATACAGTTGGCCAACAGGCATATGAAAAGATGCTCCAACATTGCTGCTTATTAGAGAAATGCAAACCAAAACTGCAAAGAGGTATCACCTCACATCAGTTACAATGGCCATCATTAAAAGATCTACAAATAACAAATGCTGGAAAGGGTGTGGAGAAAAGGGAAACTTCCTACATCATTGATGGGAAATTAAATTGGTGCAGTCACTATGGAACACAGTATGAGTATTCCTCAAAAAGTTAAAAATAAAGTTGTCACATGATCCAACAATCCCACTCCTGGGCATTTATCTGGACAAAACTATAATTTGATAGATACATGTACCCCTTCATATCAGCACTATTCACAATAGCCAAAACATGCTGCTAAGTCGCTTCAGTCGTGTCTGACTCTGTGCGACCCCATAGACGGCAGCCCACCAGGCTCCCCGTCCCTGGGATTCTCCAGGCAAGAACACTGGAGTGGGTTGCCATTTCCTTCTCCAACTCATGAAAGTGAAAAATGAAAGTGAAGTTGCTCAGTCATATCCGATTCTTAGCGACCCCATGGACTGCAGCCTTCCAGGCTCCTCCATCCATGGGATTTTCCAAGCAAGAGTACTGGAGTGGGGTGCCATTGCCTTCTCTAGCCAAAACATGGAAGCAACCTAAATGCCCACTGACGGATGGATAAAGAAGATACAGTGTATATATACAAGGAATACTACTCAGCCACAAAAAAGAACAAAACAATGCCATTTGCAGCAACACAGATGGACCTAGAGATGATTACACTAAGTAAAGAAGTCAGAAAGAGAAAGACAAATACCACATGACATCACTTATATGTGGAATCTAAAATCTGATACAAATGAGTTGTCTACGAAACAGAAGCAGACTCATAGACACAGAGAACAGACTTGTGGTTGTGGAGGGAGGTGGGGAAGAGATGGGGAGATGGGGAGCTTACGATTAGCAGATGCAAATTATTATATAAAGAATGGATAAACAGCAAGGTCCTACTGTATAGCACTGTATATTCAATATCCTGGGATAAACCACATGGAAAAATATGAAAAAGGATGTATATATGGAGAACTGAGTCATTTTGCTGCACAGCAGAAATTAACGTGCGTGCTGTGTGTGCTAAGTTGCTTCAGTCGTGTGGGACTCTTTGCGACTTTATGACTGAAGCCCACAAGGCTCCTCTGTCCATGGGTAACACAACATTGTAAATCAACTATACTTCAATAAAATAGATTAAAAAAAGAATAGGATTTATTGAGGGCTTGCTCCACACCAGGCACTGTCTTTTCATGCCTTAGTGTTTTCAGTCATCACAACAACCTTATGATGTAGAGTTGCTGTCATCTTCATCTGACGGTTGAGGAACCTGAGCTCGGAGAGGATTATCAGGACAATCCTCTGATGGCCTTCGGCCTCAGTCCTTCCTATTCGTTCTTTCCCCAATAAAACCAGAGTTGCTGCCTTGTCTGGAGCACTCACTGGCTTTCTCCTGCTCTCTGGTTAAACAGAAAGCTCTATTAACACAGATTTATGAAGCCCTCCAGCTCTGACTCCTGCCCACCTGTCTGGCCTAATCTTCTGCTAATCCCCGACACGCACCCTTGGTCCAGCCATCCCGAATTACTTGTGTGATGAAGCGAAGAAATCTCATTTGCTGGAAATGCTGCATGAAAATGTTTTGGATGTAAAACAGTGTGGGGAAAGAACCACGCACCCCAGGGAGCTCTTTTCACTTTCTTCGCGGCAAGCGTGGGAGTTTGGGGAAGGGCAAAGCCTCCAGGTCCTCCGGCTGACTCTGAGTGGCTGGCACTGGCCCGCAAACCCAGTGGGCTCATTCTGGCTGGAAAGAGAGCCTTCAGGGTATGTGTATGGGAGTCGAAGAGGGAAAAGAGTAAAGGAGGAAGTGAGGGGGTGTGCAAGGAGTAGGCCAGTGGGTGTCTAGAGAGAGTTCTGGTACCGTGTGGGGTCTGCGGGTTTAATCGGGTTACATTAGTGATTCTGCGGTAGCTTCAGGCTCTGCTGTTCCTCTTTGCTTTTGTGCTTATCTTCCCTTATTCTAGCAAGGTTGTCAGCCCTTTGAAACATGTCAAGATCATCTAACTCCGAGTGCTGGGAACACGTGTTTCTGGGTGCCTGACACAAGCAGGGAGTCGGCAAATATTTGTGAAACAGATAAATGTCTGAGAAGCACATCCAGACTCGCAGTGTCCTCATTCCTTCTTCCATGCGTCTGTCCTCTCCTCTAAGAGGACACAGGTCATGCAGTGTGATGCCTGCCTATTTACTGCCATAACTTTGCCGAGGGCAGAGATGTCTCGTTGGAGGACTCTTTATCCCTAGCAGCTAGCAGAGTAGTGGTGCACAGAAAATGTCAATATTTGTCCAAGGAATAGTCAATGGGGACTTCCCTGGTGGCTCAACGGTTAAAGCATCTGCCTGCAATGTAGGAGATGTGGGTTCGATCTCTGGGTTGGGAAGACCTCCTAGAGAAGGCAACCCACTCCAGAATTCCTGCCTGGGAAATCCCATGGAGGGGCTCCAGTCCACGGGGTCACAAAAGAGTCGGGTGTGACTAAGTGACTAAACAACATACGTATTTACTGATGAGATACAGAGCACAAACAGTAACCACAATTGGAGGGGGCTGACACCCAGCTTCTATCTCGCCCTTGGCATGGCCTGGGCTGGCCTCTTGCCTATCAGCTTTTGGCAGCTCCACATAGAGATTTTGCTCCCAATATCATATCCTCTGTTCTTGGCCTTCTTTTTCCTTTCTTGGAATGATTACTTCTTAGGGAGCTGGGTTTAGGAAGGGAAGAACAGGAAGCTCACTGCCATGTCTTCCTGAGTGATGTGTAACCAGAAAGGTGGTGGGAGGAAAACAGAGGGCCTACTATGCTCAGAAGCAAGCTTTGCAAATGATGCCATACTAATCCAATGAATTATCATTATCTCCAGTTTATCGACAAAGAACCTGAAGCTCAGAGGGTAAGCAACTTGCCCAAGTACAGCTCGGTTCATTTCAAGGCAGAGACTCAAACTCAGGTCTGTGGACCCCTAGCTAGTGCCCTTGACCACTGCTCCCTGATGTGCGCTTTGCTCTGAGTCCCGAGCTGCCAGAGGAAGGCTCAGTGCAGGGAGCTGTGGCCGTGCGCTGCTGTAAGACACTAGCATGGGGTGGGTCGGAGTCATTGCTGGGGAGGTGGCTGAGGCCAGAGCCAAGTGTGCTGGCCTGACTTCAGGCTCAAAGGGTGAGGGACAGGCTCAGGAGCTGGAGGGGCAGCAAAATCACGGGCCAGGAGGCTCCTTGGAGGACAGAGTAGAAGGCATATCATAAAAGATCAGGGCAAACAAGCATGGTCAGGGAGACCTCAGAAGAGGACAAACTCAGGAAGAAATGCAGCCTAACTGATGTCTTGACTGCAGTCTGTGAGACCCATGCAGAGCATCCGGTTAAGCTAGACCCAGATTTTGACCCTTGGAAACTGTGAGATAATAACTGTGTGTTGGTTTTGAGAAAAAAAAAAAAAAGTCAGGGCAAGCCATGGGCGATCAAGGAAGGATGGGGCTCCTGCTGGGTCTGTATGGACTGACTCTGCCAGGGGACTGCACACATGGTCCATACTTACCCCAGAGAAAAGACAGGGGGAACACACTTCCCTAGACTGGGGGCCCTTTAGACCCAGTTCAGACCTGGGGAGAATTGCCATGGCTCTATCTACTCTTGGGCCTCTAATAGAACCAACCCTGGAACACAGGGGCCAGAGGGCCAGGTACCTGGTAAGACTCTGAAGGATTTGCGTCTTCAGCTCTGTTCTGTAGTAGCTGTGTGTTCCTGGGCCAGTTACTTAACCTCTCTGTGACTCAGTCTCCTTATCTGTGTGTGTGTGTGTGTGTGCCTGCGTGCGTGCTAAGTTACTTCAGTCGTGTCCGACTCTTTGTGACCCCGTGGACTGTACCCTGCCAGGGTCCTCTGTCCATGGGATTTTCCAGGCAAGAATACTAGAGTGGGTTGCCATTCCCTTCTCCAGGGGAACTTCTTGACCCAGGGATCGAACCTGAGTCTCCCTCATTGCAGGCAGATTCTTTACCATCTGAGCCAATGGGGGTAATACTAATACTTACTTCTCAGACTTGTAAAGAAAATAAAGAAGGAAGAACCCGGCACTACACTGGGGCAAACAGTCGGCCCTCTGTGGAATAGCTGTTTTATTATTTTTGTCACAGGTCATTGTAAAGCCTGTGCTCACAGGGACATGTAATGCAACAGAAAGGGTATGGATTCTGGAGTCAGGACCCCCGACCCTCTTGCTGTAAAAGCTTGACTTCACCCTCATGGCTATGAGAATCACCTTTTTGATCTGAGCCCAGTGTATTCTTCTGTAAAAAGGGGTGACGTTCATAGTGCTCAGTTGTTCAGTTGTGTCCGACTCTTTGCGAGCCCATGGACTGTAGCCCACCAGGTTCCTCTGTCCATGGAATTCTCCAGGCAATACTGGAGTGGGATGCCATTTGCTCCTCTAGGGGAACTTCCTGACCCAGGGATCCCACATCTCTTGTGCCTCCTGCATTGGTGGACAGATTCTTTACCACTGCGCCACCTGGGACTCCTGACATTCACATTGGCCACAAAAGAAGATTGGAAGGGTTTCAAAATAAGGAATGCAAAGTACCAGCCCAGGGCCCTGCACAAAGTAGGTGCTTGTGGAGCACTCAGTGACCCTGGAGAGCCCATGAGATGGCTCCGGAACTCCTCCTGCCTAGGATCACAGTTTCCTAGGTGAGGCCTGCCATGGAGGGGAGGTCAGACTGGCCCAGAAGTGTGGCTGGGGTGGGGCCCCCTGATCTTTACCCGGGAGTCAGATTGGAGGCTAGGATAGGGGATATCTATCCTAGGATAGGAGGGGTACCAAGGGCAGGGTCTGGGGTGAGCAAGTAGGGGTGAAGCAGGAGCTCAGCTGGAGACAAGAGATGGACAGGTGGCCTGGGAGGTGGGCAGCCTGGGGATTCGGAGGTTGAGATGGAGGAAGACCAGAGACTCAGCAGGGCAACCTCACAGAGTGGAGACCCACTTCTGGGGGACCACTGAGCAGCTTCTCTGCTTCTCCAGCTGCTGACTTGGGGCCTCCAGGGACCTGTCTGGGCAACAGAATTTCTGTGGCTCTGGAGAGAGGACAGGAAGACTCCAGGCCCAGAGAGGAATCACAGGTACCTCAGAGGGAGGGCCTGCCCATCCAAGGCCAGACCCAGGCCTTAAGGAGCCGCCAGGCTGAGCTGGGCACCCACAGGTCTGGGTTCTGTGGTGTGAAAGCTGTGGCCTATGGCTCCTGTCCAGGGAACCCAGAAACCACAACCCACATGCCCCACACTCTCCAGACTTCAAAGAAAGGCCTTTGTTTCCTCTTAATGTGCTAGTAAAGCTCCTTCTGAAAAATTCCAACCTGGTCTCTGCTGAACCCAGAGAAAGGAATGTGTGGGCACCTCTGCCAGGGGAGCTTATGGGATCAGAGAGGGGGAGGGAAAGTCCCCATGCTCCTGACTGGACCCAGCGCGGTCCTCCCACCCTCATCCCCTCCACAGGGAAGTTCCTTATGATCCCATTCTAAAGATGAGGGGACTGAGATGGGGAGGGAGATGACTCATCAGGGCCCCAGCTGTGGCGGTGGAGAGGGGCCCTGTGTGGAGGTTTGTGCTAGGTGGGGGCCTGGGTGAGCCTGGAAGAGTTGTGACAGCTAATTCCCATTTACTCTCCCAAGGGCACTAACCCTCTCCTTCTAAGGACCTCTCTATTAACGACTGTAACAGCAACAGCGTCAGTGAACATTAGTCGAACGCCTGGCAGGCTCCAGGCCCTGTGCTAATGCTGAGCTTGCATTATCTCTTTTAAAGTTCAGTTGCTCTCTTACCCCATTTTACGGATGAGGAAACCAAGACTTCTGGGGTTGTAACATCCCCAGTGAATGGCAGAGTCAGGATGTGAACTCTGTTGCTTGGCGCTGGCTCTCAGTCAAGCGCTGTCCACCTGGGAGATGGCCCCGTGCCTTCTAAACAGGGTCACTTGGACCGAGCTGGCTGCAGACACTGCTCATGACAACCCTTCCCCCTGGGCCGGCACCTCCAGGCCTGGCCTCCACCCCAGAGACCTACCCCTGGGTGAACCCTAGGTGCCTCTGCACAGTGGGGGCTCAGAAACCCATCCCACCGCAAGTAGATGGAGCATGGATTTGCCATGGGCTTGAGCCACAGACAGAAAAGTCAGAGGGGTCTGACCATGCTGGGCTGCTACCAGCACTTGGGTGGATCTGGCCACTGACTGGGCAGGGATCCCAATTGTGGGGTCTCCTGGCTGAGCGTCCTCAGGGAGCCTGGGCCTGACCAGGAGAAGAGGGGCAGATCCGCGAGATCTGGTGAAACCCTGCGCTGGGTTGGGATGTAGATTCACACAGCTCTGACTGCCAGAAGGGTGGCTGGGAACTCAACTGGCATGGATGAGAGCTGATGCTTGACCGAATACAAGACCTGCAAGGTCTGCTCTTGGCTGGGCTCCCTGAAGCTCGAGGTGTGCCCCCTGGAGGGGAAGCAGCTTCCCAACAGTCAGCACTGTCTAAGTCCCTCCTGCCGATATGGCCTTCACCCAGCACTCACTGAGCGCTGCCTAGCACCTAGCCCAGGGTGCAGTGGTTGGGGGATGCGGTCCCCAGGAGCAGGGGGTTGGGGAGGGGGAGAGGGGACTCGGAGTCCTGCTGCCTGTGTTTGACTCTCGGCCCCAGCATTTATCAGACGTGGTGTCTTGGGCCAGTAACCTGTGCCTTGCTTTCCTCCTCTGCAAAAACGGCATAGTGAAGTGAAATTCGCTCAGTCGTGTCCAACTCTGTGACCCCATGGACTATATAGACCATGGAATTCTCCAGGTCAGAATATTGGAGTGGGTAGCCTTTCCCTTCTCCAGGGGATCGTCTCCACCCAGGGATCAAACCCAGGTCTCGCGCATTGCAGGCAGATTCTATACCAGCTGAGCCACAAGGGAAGCCCCCAAAATGACATAACCTCAGAAGGCTGTGGTGAGAACTGAATGAGTCCATATGACCAAAGTGCTTAGCGCGTTCTGGCATGGGGTGAGCACAGAGTAAGGGGTATTATTTCACGGCTATTATTTCATTGCTCCCTGGAGGATTTTTTTGTTTCCTTAGTAGGCTCTGTTCTGGCTTGAGGTACAGCAAGTTGCCCATACACCCGGAAACTTAACTTACAGGTATCGGAACATCTGTGACTCCCGTGCACTGCCCACGCTTGTCCCCCACCCTCATAGCCACTCAGGTTCCAAGTCCCAGAGATTCTGACTCCCTACCCTTCCTGGTGTTTCTTCCACCTATCCCTGATGTCTGTCGTCATGGTCCTGGGTCCCAAAGGCAACCGGCTCATGGGTCTCCCAGCCGCTGGACTAAAACGCTCCCTAAGCTGCTGTCCACCCTGTGGTCAGAATGACTGCCCTTAGCAGGTGATCTGAGCAGGTCACGCTCCTGCTTAACACCATTCAGTGGTTCCCGTTATCTTCGGGCCAGAGGCAGCACCTTCGCCTCAGCATCCAAGCCGGGGCCCTCCTCCTTCCTGCATCCATGGCCTCCACCCCCCACTGCCTGCCTCTCCAGCCTTCTTCGTCTCTTGCAGTCCTGACTATCTTGCTCTCTTTATGCTTCTATAATTGTGTGTTTGACACCACGCACACTGCTCCTTTTGCCTGGGATGCACTTGCCTGCTTCAGCCTGCCCCCTAATCCCTACCCCTCCTTTACACTCAGGGCAGGTGCTGCAGACTCCAGCAAGCCCTCCTGGGTTCCCCCTCCAGGCAGATTCCATGCCCTCCTCCGGGCTCCCGGAGTACCCTGAGTTTATAAAAGCTTGTATCCATTCATTACACAAATATTTGTTTCACAGAGGACCTCTCTGTGCCAGGCACTGTTCCAGCTCCTGGGGATACAGCAAAGCAGCTGAAAACCTCTGCCCTGGGAAGCTTGCCTAACCCTACCTGGCTTCTGGTCACCCTGGAAGGATGGGTCTGCCTCCCCACTGGAGGTGAGCTAAAGGAGGGCGGGCCGGGCTGATGAGTTCTTTGACTTTGTGTCCTCAGTCTGATGCGTGTAGCTGTCCATACATGTTGGTTGGATGTATTTCAGGCACTGTACTTGGTGCCGGGGAGAAAAAGTGCGTGTGACAGGGAGGAAGTATCTGGCACTATGAGAGTCAGCAGAAGTGATGGCTGGGAGCACAGCCCTGGGGTCAGGGGCCCAGCTTCAGACCCTGCAGCTGCCTCTTACTAGTGGTACGACCTTGAACAAGCTACTTGAACTCTGTGCTTCGGTTTCCCCATCACAGCAATGGGCTTATCATTAACATCTTATAATATCAGGAAGGTTAGAAGGGTTAATATTTATGACGCACTTAGGACAATGCCTTGCACGCAGTCAGTGCCTTATATAGAAATAAACATTCACTAAACAAATGAATAGCAATCATAGATTCTGAACAAAGATGGCCCTGGGTTCAAATCTCTTCTCTGCTAGGTCCCATATGTGATCCTGGGAAAGTCATTGAACCCGGCTGAGCCTCAGATCCTTGGTCTATGAACTGAAGGTACCAACAATACTTCCTTCACTAAGATGTCATCTCCTGGGATTCCAGGAGCCTGTGCTCATAATGTGCCCAGCACAGGATGAACACCGGGTAAATACTTTGAAATACATCTCTTCTAATGGCGCAAAAGAAAGCTCTTGCCCTCAGGGGTCTCATGGTCCCCAAGGGAAGAATGAAAACATTGGCCTCTGCTCACTCTTCAGATGCCACTTCCTCCAGGAAGCCTCCCTAGAATCCTGCGGTTCCTCTATCTTTTGTACTGCCACAATGCTTGGCTCCCTGTGCCTACTATGCATTTTTCATTTTAAAGTTCCAGTTCTGAAGCTGACCACCTCTATGGCACTGAACTTTCCCTTCCTGTCTCTGAGCTTTGTTTTTTTTTTTTTTTTTTTAATCTGAAAAAGGAGATAGAATCACCTTCAGCAGAATATTATTGCAGGGATCAAATTGTGGGAGACAGTGTCGGGCAAACACTAAGATATGCCAGATTAGTTGTAGATCCTCAATAAATGCCAGTTTCCATTCCCCTCTCTTCATCTGACCATAGTCTCCAGTTCATTGAAGAGCCTGATTTAACTCTGTAATTCCCAGAGATGGCAGGTAAAAGAGTCTGTGGATAAATGAGCTGTGAATGAATGGAGTGCACACACGAGTGACTGCCAGAGTGGAGGGCATGTTTTCTGGGTCTGCTCAGGTACGTTCCAACCCTCCCTTCTGTCCATCCCCTGCTCCACACACTGTTCCACCTTGAGGCCTTGGCACAAGATGGAATTTTCCTCCTTTCCCCCATTGCCTGGCTAACTCTTGCTGGATTCTCTTAGCCTGGGGTCCCTTCTGTAGGGGGGGTCCCCCCTGCTCCGCCAACCCCGGGTCCCTGACCCCAGCTTAGGGCTAGGCTGTAGTCTCAGGTCACAACCTTAAGTACTTTAAAGTTGTAATCTGACATTTCCTGTGTGGTACTCTCGTTAATTGATGTTAACCGTGCTAGACTGTGGACCCCGTGGGAACAGGGATGGTGCATTTTTGATTCCCCAGAGCTTGGCGCCATGCCTGGCATAGAATGGGCTGTTTATACTCTAAATGTGAAGAGACAGGACCTTTTGGTCCTCCGCACCCAGGTCCTTCCTCCCGGCCTGCCCAGAGCTCTGTCCCCGGGTCCTAGGGAGACTGGGGCCCCCACCTGCCCCCCTGTCCACGAGTGTGCGGTGCTGACTCTCAGCGGAGGGAGAGGCTGGGCCTCCAGTCATACCTCAGCCACGATGGAGTCCCTGGAGTTGACGTCATAGGTCCAGCCATCCAGGCAGGGCTCGGTGGCCCCCTGGGTGTCATTGGGCAGGCTGGCGTTGGATGGATATGCGAAACGGAGGCACGTCTCAGGCTTCCCATTCTGGCCCATGGGGAGCGCCCAGGGCCCCGCGGAGGCGTTGGGTGGAGGGCGGCAGTGGTGGGTGGGCGTGGCAGCTGTGAAGATCTGTAGCAGGTTGTGGTTGGCCATGCCGATGATGGGGAGGCCCAGCAGGACCGTGTGCAGGAACTGGAATGGCCCGTTGCTGGCCACGCGGTCCACAAGCTCGGCAAAAGTCATGGTGCGGGGCAGGATGAGCCAGGGCTGCAGGCGGGGGCACCAGGCCGGAGAAAGGGATGTGTGCATGTGAGGTGATGGGGGGTGGGGGGCAGGCGGATGGGTGTGGAAGCACAGGTGGGAAGGTGAGCCCAGGTGCGTGAGTGAGCCCGCGTATGTGGACGTCTGTAAGGACGTGGGGCTCAGCTGTGTGCACCCACGGAGTTAGGTGTGGGTGAAGATGTCCCCGACTGCGTGTACAGACGTGGGGTCGCAGGGGTGGGGTGTGCCCCGAGTGGTGTCTGCAGAGATGGGCACAGGGAGGCTGGAGTGTCAGGGCACGACTGTGTGAGTTCAGATGTGCGTGTGGGGACTTGTGGGTGGGAGTGTGTGTCCAGCCAGCCTGGTCACATCTGCTGCAGGCATGGGGCAGTGTAGGCCACACCATGGGGACCAAGGGGTTTGGTCTTGGATGTGGGCCACCCAGGATGGAGGTCAGGAGTAAGTGGAAGGATTCTTGGTGGCCCTGAGCAGACACACAGGGTTGGCAGAACCCAGGTTGCCTGTTGAGAAGGTCTCCCCAAGCCCAGTGCTTCCTGCTTTTGCCTGTCTCCTGGGGCTGGCACACTACAGCCGAGCAGCTGAAAGGGCCCGAGCAGGTCCCAGAGGGCTGAAGGGACTTGGCCAGATGCACCGAGGAAGCAGGGCCTGGTCTTGGGGCCTTCCCGGGGTCCCTGGGGGCTGGGGGAAGGTGGGCCTCTGTCCCTCCTCACCTGGTAGCTGAGCCTGGCTGCTCCCTCTGGTGGGGCTGGTGGTCGCTGTGGCTGGAGCCCTGCTCTGTCCCAGATCTGGCAGCTGTTGTGGTTTTGCAGTTGAGTTCCAACAAGCTGAGTTTGCGCCTTCCCCCGGTGGGGGGGGATTATATAAGGCGTAAGCGGTTTGCCCGGGCTAATGTTTGACTTTCTTTGGGGATTAATGACACCGGCAGGGGGGTGCTGTGGACCCACTAAGCCCAGCTTTCCTCAGAGGACTGTCCCCATAGAGGCTAGGGTGGTGGCGTGGCTGAGCTGAGTGGGACTGCTGGCAGGACAGAGGGCTGGGTGGTCTGGGCGGGAGGGGTTGGGGGCTGGGATTGGGGGGCCGGCTTGAGTCCTGAGGGTCCCGGGGCTTCTCTGAGCTGATGGTCTGAAGAATCAGAGCTGAGAAGAGCCAATGAGAGAAGCGTTACTGCCCGTGAGTGGACAGTACGCCACAGGGCACCGGCTCCCCTTCCCTGGTGCCTCTTGGCAGGGTACATCCAGGCAGGAAATGTTACCTGTGTCTGCCCCTGAGGGCTCAGGGCTGTCACCCCCAGGGCTTCTGGGGCAGTCAGGGCTCCCCTATCTGCGTCTCAGACCCTGGGGAACACTCACCGCCCTTCCATCCCCATGCTCATTGGATGGGCTTTTCTTCAGATCAACTGTTTCCCTTTAAAGACAAATTGCAGTCCCTAGGGTTCTGTTTTTTTTCTTTTTTCCTCTGCATATGATTTTAATTGGGCTTCCCTGGTGGCTCAGACAGTAAAAAATCTGCCCATAATGCGGGAGGCGTGGGTTCGATACCTGGGTTGGGACGATCCCCTGGAGGGGGGCATGCTAATTCACTCCAGTCTTCTTGCCTGGAGACCCCCATGGACAGAGGAGCCCGGTGGGCTACAGTCCATGGGGTTGCAAAGAGTCGGACACAATTGACTGACTAAAATAATTATATAGAAAATCATCTGTTTCTTGCAAAAACTATAGAAAATAAAACAAGCCAAAATGCCCAGTATCACCGAGAGCCAGCCCTGTGGGTGATCTGATGTATCTTCTTCCAGCTCTTTCCTCATCAGAGACCCTGATCCAAGCTCCCATTTTCTAGTATTCAACATGAAGTTCATTTAACCCTCCTGGCAGCCCTGTTGCTGCTACTAGTCTAGCTTTATCCTAGGAAACGGAGGCACAGAGAGGTTAAGTAACTCGTTCCGGGTTCCCCAGCCAGGAAGTGGCAGGGCAGGGGCACTAAGCCCACTTGTGTCTCTTGGAGCCAACATTTCTGCAAAGTCTGCATCTCCTCAGCATGGCCGCCTAGCCTGGCCTTCAGCTTCACTCCTGCCTGCCTTTCGCTCTTGGGTTCTTCTTCCAGGGACCCTGGGAGCTATCCCTCCCATCTGCTCTGGGGGCTAAGGAGGGGCCCACCTAGGACTCTCTTTCTTGGTTGGGGAGGGGGCTTCTCATTCTCTTTCTTGGCCCCCTCGTCCACCAAGGCGGCATCCGACTCCTAGGGCTCAGGCTGGGCTCCGTCCCCTGAAGTTTCCTCCCCAACCAGCCTCCCGAAGGGCAAGGTCAGTGGGTAACCCGGGTCCAGCCCCTCCTCTCTGCTCTCCACCTGGACCCAGCAGTAATTGATGTTCTTAGAGTGGCCGGAGGCAGGGCAAGATCCGGAGTCATCAAAGGAAGATTAAATTATGCTCCGAGGCAGCCAAGGGGTTGTTTTAGGAAGGTTTTTCGACTGTGAAGCTTGCAGAGAACTGGGCCTCCAACCTGAGCCCCCACCCTGAGCCCCCCTGTTCCGGGCATTCTGCCTCCGTGAGATTTTCCAGTTCCTAATTGGGCCTGGGTTATCCGTTTGTTCCTCTCTTCGCGGAATGTTGTTTAAAGGGGCCCAGTGATGTCCCACTGTGACTGTTGGAGCTGACCCAGAGCATGGCCCAGTCAGGGGCAATGCCCCCGGCCCCCTAGGATGTGCTTGGATTCTTGAAGCTGAACTGAGAGGTTGTGTTCATGCACTTGCTGTACAACCTTGGGCAAAGCACCTCCCTCTGGGCCTCTTGTTTCTCTTCATTAATTGAGTGGCTTAAAACACACACACACCCACGGGTACACCAGAAACCTTTTACTCAAACAATATATCGGGTTCATAAGATCAACATATAAAGCAGATCCTAAAGGGGGTGGTCGGGCTAAAGTGGTGAAAGGGGTGGAGAGAAGCCCCCTCTACAGTTCAGCCCCCCAGCCCATCCTTCCTTTTGGCCTTCTCTGTCCCAGACCATCCCTGCCTGACGCAGCTTCATTATATCAGAGGATCCATCACTTCTTACATGCTGTGATCCTAAATTCAATATGCTGAAATTAACTTTTTTTTAAAAAGAAATGATGCATTTGGGAAATCTTACATATTAGCTGCATTTTTAAAAAAAATGCATTTTTAATTTGGGGCATGGGAATCGATTTTCTTCTTTCCTTCCTCCCTTTCTTCCTTCCCCCTTCTTTCTTTTTTTCCTCTTTCTTCCATTCATCTTTGTCTAAACTTTTTCAGAGCCTCTAAGCTGAACTAGGCTCAGTAGGTTTTCCTCTTCTTTTCAGGGAAAGCAGCTGACATGCTTTGCCCTGGAAGGGCACAAGGAATCATCTAGCTCCACGTCCTCATCTTATATAAGGGAGACTGAAGTTCAGTGCGGGAAGGAAGACAGATCTCACTCCCAGGGTCCTTTGCAGCTCCATACAGCACAGTCTTTAAATCTTCAATTCGTGGAGGCAAAGGAGGGGCTATGATAAGTGAAACAGGGAAAGCTTACTTCCTTGGAAGGGGCGTCTGGTTGTTCTGGCCAATTACAGAGGCCACACTGAACTTTCTGTGGACGGTCCAAACTCCTACCCACACATTTGTTCATTTCTCTGTCCATCCTTTCTTTCTTCCAGCCGTCGATCTTTCCTTCCATCCATCCAATGTGTCTCTTGCTTTGTGTGTATGAGATCCTGTACTTGGAGCTATGGTGCCCGATGAAACTTCCCGTCAGCTTGTCAGAGAAGACAGCATTCCAGAAACAATTACAGCACAAAGGAGGCTGACCTCAGTGCCACCGAGAGGTCCACACTGTTCCAGTGGTCTTAGGAGATGGAGAAGATGACCGAGGGATCGGGTGGGGGTGTGCTGTCCATAGACGGTGGTGTTTACACAGGCAGAAGTGGGGAGGGGGTTACACACCCAGCAGTGTGAATTCAGGGCATGGTGGGAAAATGGGAGGTACACTGGATGAAGCAGCATGGAAGGACGCTCTCTTCCTACCCAAGATGGTGGTTGTGGTCACATCGCTGTCTCCGGGGTGCTTGTGATCCCTGGATATCCCTTCTCTTTCTGTAGGTGGGAGAGGAAGCTCCCGAGGCTGGGGCTTGCTGACTGAGTCATGCTCAGTGGTGCCTAAGCTCACCTTGTACAGAATCTGGGTCTCTCGCCCCCTATCAAGGTTCCATCAAAGCTGGGCTGGTCATTCGTACCTTCCTGGTGTCTCTGTGCCTGGCTGCTGCCTGTTCACCACCTCCTCATGGGTTCAAGGCAGAAGGTATAGCATGTGTGGGGCCCGGTCCCATGGTTCAGTCTACAGCCCCAGGTAGGGGATTGGGAGGGGTTCAGTAAACTCCCAAGGGCCAGGAGCTGTTCCTTCGTGGTGGCCATGTTGGAGCCCTGAGCCTTCATCCCTGTTTGGGACTCCAGGTTCTGCCCCTGATCTTGGGTGGCTCCAAAAGAACGTGGCCTGAATGGAGTGGTTTCAGGCTGGGCCTGGGCAAGGGCTCGTCCTCTGCCCTCAAACCTTAACCAACCACTACCCCCGCCTCCACAGGCTGATTCTAAAATTTCCTTCACAGGAAGAAAGCATTCAGGGAAGAGGAGTCCCAAAGGCCTGAATCTGAATCTTGACTCCACCACTTGCTAGTTGGTTGGCCTTGGGCCAGTGATATTTCCCGTTTAAGCCTCAGTTTCCCCACCTGTAAAATGGGGATTAATATCTACATTATGAGATGAGATGGTTGGATAACATCACCGATTCCATGGACATGAACTTGGGCAAACTCCGGGAGATAGTGAGGGATCGGAGGCCTGGCATGCTGCATTTCACGGGGTCACAAAGAGTTGGACGTGACTCAGTGGCTGAACAACAATGACGGCTCCACGACCTATGTTATACGATTGTTGGGTTTGTTTTTAATTGGAGGGAGACTGTTGGGATTTTAAATAACGTTTATAAGACCCTGAACACAGTACCAAGCACATAGTACTTAATTTGAGGGCCACCCCTGAGGGACCAGCAAGACTGAGGAATCCCAGGAGGACGAGAAGGTTGCTGGGAGAAGGGAGGACAGAGGCGTGCCCTTTGGCCGGTGGTCACAGGCTGGAAGGGTTTCAGCCGGGTGGGTGGACCTCTTGAGGCTGTCCTTGGGCACCTGGAGTCTAATGGAGCCCAGCCAGTCACGCTGAGCCCACGATGCCAGGCAGGCTGGGCCTCAGCTGTCACCCCAAGTGAGAAAGGGAGAGGACACAGGATCATTCCGGGACCCAGGAGGACTGAGGAGTTTTTCCCAGCAGCTGGAGTCCTGGTAGCCCCGGCGAGATCCGGAGTGACTCCCTCGCCCTCTCTGCCCTCGACCCCGCAGCGCTAAAGGCACAGCAAGGAGAGTCGCCCCCTGCTGGTGGACCTCGGGAACTGCTTCTCTCGCCTTGACCGAACTGCGGAGTTTTGGAACCTTTCCGCCACTTGAACCCAGAACCCGGCACAGAGAACCGATTTGTGTGGACCCGAGAAGCCCCACAGACCGGACAACCGCCGTAAGGAGGCTTGAGGGAGGGGACCTCGGTCTGACTCGCTGTAACTGCAGGCTGATGAGACAGATGCTACGGTCCCCATGTCCCCTGAACGATTTTCTGCTCATCAAGTCTCTTAAACCAGGGTTGGCCGACTCAGATGCCCACGAGGGCAGTGATGTGAACGAGTGGGGTGGGCTAGATGTCGGCAGCCCTGAGCTCCGGTCCTCAGCGAAGTGCAGAGCGCATGTCCAGTCACCAGGGCCGCTCAGCACCAGCTGGCGTTGCCATGGGGATATGCAGGCTCGGGGTTGCCAGATCCTCAGATATTTTAAAAATAGCTTGAAATCTGGACTTCTGTGCGAAAATTTCCAATTGTGTAGGCGACCCCTCCTCCCACCTTCTGGAATCCCTTTGTCTTTTCTGCTTCTACCACCCATATCAGCCGCAAACTCCATCAAGTGATGCCTTGGAGAAGAAGGTAGGATTTCCTTGGGTTTGTTCTCACACCTCCTCCTTGCTGGCCCTCGGGATTGGGTGAGCAGGGCCTTCTGGAGTTTGTTCATTTGACAAACGTTTACCTAGAGCCAGCTTTGGGCTGGGTCTTGTGCAGAAAGGTGTTGAAGATGAGAAGAAATGAAGATGACACAGAGCATCACAGATCCACATTCCGGGGGCAGGGCTCACAGACCCCTGGAGGGAGAGTGGAGGCATCCATGGAGCCCATGCCAGGGTTCTGGCACCCTGAGGACAACAGCCCACAGGCTTGCCAGCTGAGCCTCACATCAGAGCCACGTGGTTCCCTCTTTGTAATTACCCATTGTGGGTGGGCTGGGTACCATACTGCACTCATTCTCTTTCAGCGTCTCTTGTTTTTGGCTGTACCATGCAGGAACATTTTTCCTGACCAGGGATTATAATCCGTGGCTCCAGCAGGGGAAACGCAAGAGTCCTAACCACTGGGCTGCCAGGAAAGGCCTTCTTTCAGCAAGTTTATACTCGCTGTCCCCAAGGCTAGCTCCTCCCTAGCTCCTCAAGTGTCACCTCCTTGAGGCCTTCCAGGACCATGTTGCCTGAAGTAGCATCCTTAACTCTACTGACACCTGCTCTGCCTGGCTTTATGCTCTTTGTAGCATTTATCACTGCCTGAGTCATGGGCTGGCTTATTATTTATCTCTCCTGACCCCAAACGTGAGGCCAGGAGGGCAGGGCCTGACTCAGACATATTTTCTGCTGACTGGGCTTACGGTAGGAGCTCACTGAGTTCTGGTTCAGAAGATGCATTCTGTCCACGAGTCCCCAATCTCTTTTCAGGAAGCAGTCTTAGCAGAGGTCATGTGCAGGTCTGGATCCCTCTTGCTGGGCCTCAGTCTCCTCGTCTACAAAATGGGCACAATGATAATGTTTCCTACCATCCGGGCTACTGAGGAGGGTGGGTGCCTGCATTGCTGTGATGTGGTAAGCCCAAACGAACCTTGTCACAGGGCATGGTGCCCCCTGGTCCTGCTGGGAGCTTGGAGCCCATCTCAAACCTCCCCTCCCCCATGGTGCAGTACTTTACTGTGCCCGCCTTCTTTCCTGCCCACAAACCTCACACAGGCCTGCTCTGCAGTTGGTCTCCCTCAATTTGGCAGAAGAGCTGAGCAAAAAAAAAAAAAAAAAAAATGGTCTGAGCCTCCTGGAGCAGACGGTGAGGGAGAAGAGAAACCACAGAGGCAAGAGGGGGTGCTCAGAGCCTGAGAAACCCCAGCTCAACTGCCCTCTCCTGGTCTTGGGCTTCAGGTCTCCCTCTTGGGGATGGACATGGTAAAACAGAGCTTTACCAGGATGCAGACAAGGGCTAGATACAGCGGGGCTCCTGCATGTAGGTGACTTGGCAACGAGGACTGGTTTGATGGCAAAGACGCCAACAGCCAGATACACAGCTGCTTGGACAGGGGAGTGAACCTAGGGCTGGGGGTGGAGGGAGGAGAAGGGTCAGGGGGCTTCCAGCTGAGTGCATTTATATCTGCTGAGCCCACAGGGTGCAGAATCATGGATAGCTGTCCCTCTGGAGTAGAGGGACATTGGTGGCTCACCCCAGGGCTCTGACCTCATCTTAGTTTCATCACTGTTGTGGATGAAATTTAGAGAGGTTTATCAGGTTTGTAGAGAACCTAAAGCTGGGAGAGAGGGTATCTACAAAGGAGGACAGAACCAGAATCTAAAGTGACTGGAGGAATGAATGCTGAGCCTGCTGCTTTCCAGATATGCCACTTCAGACAAGTCACAAAAACCTTTTTGAACTCAGTTTCCCCATCTGCAAAATGGGACAATGCCACCTGCATTGCTGTGAGGGTCAATGAGACCAGCTACGTGCACCCCCAAGCCCAGGCACTGGCACGCAGCAGGCCCCTGATAGCTGGTGGCAGCTGCTGTGATTAATGATAGTGTGAGCTCCTCAAGGACAGGGGATCTGTCTTTCTGTGCTGTATCCTCAGTGCCTGGTATGGCGTGGGCACCGAACAAATGTTTGTCAGATGAATGAGCAAGATGAAATCTGACGGGGATAAATGTCAGTTCTTGGACTCAGATCCAAAGACCCAGCTGCACATGGACGCAGTGAAGGGTGGAGGGGGGGTGGTGGCGGAGAAAAGGCTTAGCAACCAACAGCACATGGGAGAAAAGTTGAGGGGTTTAAGCCGATGGAAATTTTGGTTAACATGAGCTGGCTGCCTAGATCAGCCCGGGGAAACTTGGGTGGTATTATTAGAGGCCTAACGCCCAGAAAGAGGGAGGCCATGGTGGTCAGCCAACCTCAACAAGATCAAGTGGGAATGAGGCCTCCAACCACACTGAGAGGTAGTTGAAGGAGCCAGGGCACTGAGCTTGGAGAGAGAAGTCCACCAGGCCCACGTGGCAGCAGGTGTTCAGACCTCTCCACCTCCACTGGCTCTGGACAAGCAGTGACTCTTAGGCTCAGTTTTCTCATCTGTAAACGGTGCAAGCCACAGGCTGGTGCCCACTGGGCCCCTGGAGAACAGCTGGACTGGGAACCCGAGCCTCTCCGGACTCAGAGCCTCGCCTGCCTCACTGGGCTCCTCTGTCGGTGGTTCCTGCTGGAGGGCGGCTGGCTGGGAAGCTGCACGTGGCCTGCGTCTGTCTCCTTTTGCAGGTTGGACGAAGAATGGCAGGGGCGACACCTCCCACCCCGACCTCCTCTCTTTCCTCCATCTGAGGCCGATCCTATAGTTGAATCGCTTTCTCCGCAGCCAGCTTCCCTCTCCTCCGCATTTTTCTGGGTGTGGGATGTGCCTGCAAGAAGCGGAGCTCCATCCAACCTGCTTTTCCCGCAACAAACAGCCAAGTGCCCGCGCAGCGGCGCCGCCTGGGAGGTTTTGTGTGCGCCCTCTGGTGTCCGCTGGTGGCATTGCGCTGAACTCAGCGCCAAGCACAATGGGGTTGGAATCAGACACCTTGATAGAAATCCTGGCCCTCCACCCACAGATGAATGGTTAAACACAGTGTGATGTACACACCAGATAGAATATTACTCAACCTTAAAAAGGAGGAAATTCTGATACATGTTACAATGTTTGAAAACATTGTACTGGGAATATTTCCTGGGACTCCTGCTTTCTCTGCTGAAAGTGCAAGTTCCATTCTTGATGGGGGAACTAAGATCCCACGAGCCCAGTGGTATGGTCAAATAGAAAAAAAGTTGTACTAAGTGAGAGGAAAGGGCAAAAGGTGGGTTGATACTCAGCATTCAAAAAGCTAAGATCATGGCATCCAGTTCCATCACTTCATGGCAAATAGAAGGAGAAAAAGTGGAAGCAGTGACAGATTTTATTTTCTTGGGCTCCAAAATCACTGAAGACGGTGACTGCAGCCATGAAATTAAAAGATGCTTGCTCCTTGGAAGGAAAGCTATGACAAACCTAGACAGCGTATTAGAAAGCAGAGACATCTCTTTGCAGACAAAGGTCTGTATAGTCAAAGCTATGGTTTTTCCAGTAGTCATGTACAGACGTGACAGTTGGACCATAAAGAAGGCTGGGCACCAAAGAATTGATGCTTTCGAATTGTGGTGCTGGAGAAGACTCTTGAGAGTCGCTTGGACTGCAAGGAGATCCAACCAGTCAATCCTAAAGGAAATAAGTCCTGAATATTCATTGGAAGGACTGTTGCTGAAGGTGAAGCTCAAAAACTTTGGCCACCTGATGCGAAGAGCTGACTCATTGGAAAAAACTCAGATGCTGGGAAAGGTTGAAGGCAAAAGGAGAAGGGGGTGGCAGAGGATGGGATGGTTAGATAGCATCACTGACTCAAAGGACACGAATTTGAGCAAACTCTAAGAGATAGTGGGGAAAAAAAAAAAAAGAGATAGTGGAGGACAGAGGAGCATGGTGTACTGCAGTCCATGGGGTCACAAAGAGTTGGACACAACTTAGGAACTGAACAACAACAAAACAAGTGAAATAAGCCAGACAAAAAAGAACACAAAAGATTCCACTTACAGGAAGTACTTAGAGGAGAAAATTCATAGAGCCAGAAAGAAGACCTCTATTATGGGCTACCAGGGGCTGGGGTAGGGGGACAGGGGAGCTATTGTTGAATGGACACAGAGCTTCTGTTTGAGATAAAACGTTCTTGAAATGAATAGTGATGGTCATATAACATTGTGAATGTACTTAATGCCACTGAATTGCACATTTAAAAATGGTTAAAATGGTAAGTTTTATGTTATGTATATTTTATCACAGTTAAAAAAGTACCCTCCATCCCCTCCTCCTCCCCTGCCAAAAAAAAAAAAAAAAAAAAATTCTGGACCTGCCACTTAAAGAAAGCTTGACCTTGGTCAAGTCACTTAAACTTCTCCGAGCCTCAGTTTCCCCATTTTAGAATGGGGGCAATAATGCCTGCCTCTGGGTACCATCTGGTCCAAGCCACCATTCTCCCTTGGCTGGAGGATTGCAAACAGCTTCCTCGATGGCTTCTGGGCTTCACCCTTAGCTCTCCCCTTAAGTATTTTTCACCTGAACAGCCAGAGTATCTAAAACTGTAAGTCCAATCAAGTCATTCTCCTGCTTACGATTGTCTCCAAATTGCTCCCCTTGGCTAAGAGACCGGCCCTGACCACTTCTCTCTCCATACTTTCCATACCTTCTTCTCCCCACACTGTCACTCCCTGCTCCTTTGCGCTCCCAGGCCCTTGGCCTTGCTCTTTACTCTGCCTTGAACCTCATTTTCCCGACTGTCTGGTGTTGCTACTTAGGCTCTCAGCTCAAAAGTCACTTTTTCTTCCTGAGAGCCTGACTTCTTACCACCCTGATGTTGCCTTGCCTCCTGGTCTTACCCTCATCACCTCTATCCTGTTTTATTTTTCTCTTCATAGCACCTGCCACTGTCTGAAATGGTCTTATCTTCTTCATGTAACTGTTTTTTTTTTTTTTTTCATGTAACTCTACAATACAAGCAGGAACCAGCTTAATTTTTCTTCCACCACCATCCTAGCACTAGCTCTGTTTCATCTCTCTTCCCCCTCCTTGAAAGCATTTCAACTAAATAGAGCTTTACCAGTTTCTTTCAGGTAATAGACCCATTTCAATTTCAGGCTTTAAAAAGTCAGATTGTTTAGGAGATGTACATTGAATGATCTTGGAGTGACGTGTCGTGATGTCTGAGGCTTGCTTTCAAAGGGTTCAGTCAAACCATGTCATACAACACACAGCATAATGTCAGCGATTTTTGAATCCAAGTGGTGAATGCATGGGTTTATTGCTCTATTCTTCTGGCTTTTCTGTGAGTTTGAGAATTCCTACCAAAAATTGGTTTAAAAAGAAACTGGTTTTGCCAAGTTAAAAAACAAGCCAACGGTGACCAGGGTTCAGCAGGGCAGGGGACTGGATTCACAAATCAGTTCATGGCAGGGACTTCCTTGGCGGTCTAGGGGGTTAAGTAAGACTCGCCCTTCCAATACAGGGGCCTCGGGTTTGATCCCTGGTCAGAGAACTAAGATACCATGCTTTGTGTGGCAAAAAAAAAAAAAAAAATCATGGCAAAGATAGAGAACAGACTTGTGGTCAAGGGAGAGGGATGGACTGGGAGTTTGGGGTTGGTTGATGCAAGCCGTTACATTTAGAATGGATAAACAACACGGTCTTAATGTGTGACACAGGGAACTATACTCAACATCCCGTGACAGACCATAATGGAAAAGAATATAAAAACAATGTAAATGCATGTATGACTGAGTCAGATTGCCATAGACCAGAAATTGGCACAGCACTGTAAATCAACTATGAACGTGAAAGTTTTAGTTGCTCAGGTGTGTCCAACTTCTTGCTACCCCAGGGACTACAGACCACCAGGCTCCTCTGTCCATGGAATTCTCCAGGCAAGAATACTGGAGTGGGTTGCCATTTCCTTCTCCAGGGGATCTTCCCAACCCAGGGATTGAACCCAGGTCTCCCGCATTGCAGGCAGATTCTTTGCCATCTGAGCCACCAAGGAAGAACTATCAGATCAGATCAGTCGCTCAGTGGTGCCCGACTCTTTGCGACCCCATGAATCGCAGCACACCAGGCCTCCCTGTCCATCACCAACTCCCGGAGTTCACTCAGACTCACATCCATCGAGTCAGTGATGCCATGGGGATGACAGAGGAAGAACTATACTTAAGTAAAAAAAAAAAAAAAAAAAAAAATTAAAGTTCATGGCAAAGAAGCCAGATCGGCTCAGGTCCCTGGTCCTGCCTGGACTCAGCCTCACCCCCTGCTCCTCCCACCCCATCAGAACCGGCCAGACCTGGTCTTAATTTTTGCTGAGTTGAGTCAGCTCAACCTGGAAGGTTAACCTGGAAAGGAAGATGGTCCAGAAAGCAAAGGCTAAGCAGAGAGTGGGTGAGAGCACATGTGCATACCCGTTTGTGCACACGTGTAATGTGTGCAGGCATGTGTGTGTGCCTGGTGCTCGTGCAGACGTGTGCCCATGTGTGCATATGTCCTGCCGTTGTGTCTGTGGTGGCTAGTTTGCAGGGACTGAGGCAGGGCTGGGCAGAGGAGGTGGTTTGAGGGGTAGTGAATGTTTGCTGTGGCTGTGTAAGGGCAAACACGAATTAAAAATACGAAAGAGCTTAATTCTTCCTGAAGGGAAAAAAGGGAAAAGACTTCCCCTCCCTTTTCTTAGAACATTCAGTTTAGAAACCTTATAATTGTAAGCTCTGCCTCTTTGAAATGTATGTAAATCTTTTCAAAAGCTAAATAAGCCCCTTGCCAGTTTACCATCCCAGGAATGTTTCTTCAGGGAAGTGGAAAGTGAAAGTGTTAGTCACTACTCTTTGAGACCCCATGGACTGTAGCCCATGGCCAGGCTCCTCTGTCCATGGAGTTCCCCAGGCAAGGCAAGGAGCCTGGAGTGGGTTGCCATTTCCTTCTCCAGGGGATCTTCCTGACCCAGGGATGGAACCCAAGGGTGGAACTCCTTTCAGAGTCTTTACCATCTGAGCCATCAGGGAAGCCAAAGAATACTGGAGTGGGTAGACCATCCCTTCTCCAGGGGATCCTCCCAACACAGGAATCAAACCAGGGTCTCCTGCATTACAGGCAGTTTCTTTAGCAGCTGAGACACCAGGGAAGCCCTCAGGGAAGTGGATGCCCTCTTTTGGAAATGGAGTTGTCCCGGGACTCAGCACAGCCACCTTCCACTTTCTGTGGGAGAGCAGAGAGTCTAACTTGACCTAGTGCCTGGCTCCAGGTTGCAAGCCTACCTCCTGTCCTCAAGACAGGAGCAAGCAGTTTTCCTCTGCATAAAAGCAATTATTAATAGCAAACACAGGTAGCCACTGTAATTGCCAGGAGAATGTAGCCGGAGCATGACAATTGTGCTGTCCAGACCTCCTGCTGGAGGGTTAGCTGTGGTTGATCTTGAGAAGATGTGAGTGAGGGTGGTTATCTGCCTGGCTATGTGAGAGGATGGTTGGATGGCATCACCGACTCGATGGACATGAGTTTGAGCAAGCTCTGGGAGTTGGTGATGGACAGGGAAGCCTGGCTGCTGCCTTTCATGGGGTCGCAAAGATTCGGACACGACTGAGCGACTTCTCTGAACCGGTATGAAAGGGCGAGGGTTCTTTGTAACCTCTTAGTGAGTCGCCTGTGATGTGTAGCACGTTCTGGTCCAACGCTCATTCCATATAAAACTTCTTGCCCTCCCACTTTTTCGGAGGGGTTTTTCTGGGTTGGCAGATCTTGTCTTTAAGTTTGTACTTCCCCAGCAGGTGTCTGGGCGCCCTCCAGGTTTTGGTCAATGCGTGTGCATCTTTTCCAGACAGAGGTGGCAGGAAGTCTCCCAGTCGGCCTGGGCCCCCTGGACCACTGGGGCCTCCTGGGGTCAGCCGTCCTGGAGGCAGGCACCTCTCTTGGAGGGGATGGGGGCACCTCGCCCAAGGAAAGGGGGCGGAGTCTGAGGATTCACAGCGACCGCAGCTGACCCTCGGCCGGCCTTGGGGCCCCGGAGAGCACCTGCCTGTGGAATCGCAGAGACTGAGCGGTGAGAACGGCAACCTTGCAGCCTACGTTGGGGCGCTCGCTGGGGAGGGCGCTTTGCTCCAGCCTGAGCTCCGAGCCCGCAGCCCCGCCCTCATCCGGAGCCGTCCCGGGCTGGCTCCACAGCGACGCCGTGTGGCCGAGAGAGGGAATCGAGGCGGGAATGCTGCTTCGCCGGCTCCGGAAAGCCAGACTGACCGCCGCCCTCTGTCCGCACAGCGTCAGCCTTTGGGACAAAAGGATGATAAGGCAACCGGGGGCTTGGTCAATCGACTGGGGGAAAATAGAAGTTATCGTCTAACAGTTCCCCAACACCGACGAGTTATAATGCAGCAGGCATCCCTGAGCCCTTCTTCATCCCCAGTCCCCACCTGTATGGGTCTGGGGTAGGGAAGGCATCAGGGTGTTTGTTTCCCATGGGATGGGAGGGAGGTGCGAGGCGGATTCAGGATGGGGAGCACATGTACACCCATGGCTGATTCTTGTCAATGTGTGGCAAAAATACTGCAGTATTGTAGTGACAATACTGTAAAGTAATTAACCTCCATTAAAATAAATTTTAAAAAAGGCTTTGATTTAAAAAATATTTATTATTATTATTATTTTTTTTATTTAACTGTGCTGGGACTTAGTTGTGGCATGCAGGATCTTTAGTTGCAGCCTGTGAAATCTAGTTCCCTGACCAGGGATCTAACCTAAGCCCCTTGCACTGGGAGTGCAGAGTCTTAGCCACTGGACCTCCAGAGAAGTCCCCACATTACTTGCTAGTAAAGACATAGACTGTTTAGTGGCTTGTCTCTTAGGCTGTGTTAGAATGTCCCTGAGACAAACGTGGCAGCATCTCACAGCTGATGGCTGCATCACGAGTCCAGGAGCTTCCCAGGCAGCTCACCCACTTCCCCACTCTCCCTCCATTATAACTGGTTCTTTCTCGTCATTTTTTCAGGAAGTACCTTGCACACAGAGAGTCAGGGAAGTGGGGCCCCTGACTGGGTAATGTGGTGGACCCTAGGGACACAGGCAAGTGAGGGTTGGACCCTCCCAAGGGAGAGGGTTCTTCTGCTGTGTCTAAAGGTTCTGGGTCCAGAGAGCAGATGTTCATGGCACAGGGATGACACATGGGTAATACCTTGGGTACCGGTTCCTGTTGATTAGTGCATGTTGGGAAGGATTCCCTCATGATGCTTGGGTTATAAGGGCAAGAGTGGCTGATAGATTGCTGTGTGTTTCCTATTGTGCTGCAACAAACGACTCAAACTTAGAGGCTTAAAGCAACACGAATTTATTATCTGGAGGTCAGAAGTCCACAGTGGGTCTCACTGGGCTTAAATCAAGGTGTCAGCAGGGCTGCACGCTTTTTGGAGGTTCTAGAGGAGAATCTGCTTCCTTGCCTCTTCCATCTTCTCGAAGCTGCCACATTCCCTGGCTTGTGGCCCCTCTCCATCACTTGCATTGCTCTGACCCCTGTTTCCATGACAACATCTTCTCTGACTCAAATGCCACCTTCTTATAAGGCCCCTTGTGATTACATTGAGCCCACACAGTTCATCAGGGATAATCTCCCCGTCTCCAGACTGGTGAAATTCTCTTTTGCCATGAAATGGAGCAGGACCCTGTGGCCCTCCCCCACAACCCCTCCATGTCCTTTACCTGCCTTTTGTCTGTGGAAAAACTTTAGCCAAAGAATAAATTTAAGCAGAGAAGTGAGAAAATGAAGAAACAAAGGAAAATCATCCAAAACTAAAACTAGTTTAATCAATGACTTTTAGTTCCTTCTCAAGGGCTATAGATAATATTCTGAGCCATATCCTGTGAGCTGTCTTGTAGATACTGAAACTTCCATCAGATGGAAGAAGTTAATCATGACCAGATTGTAGCCCTGACAGAAACTGCCTCAAATTCTGAGAACTGGCCTCAAAGAAATGGAAACAAACTGACCCCAGAACTGAAGATTAACTGTACTTGAAACAATCAAGATGACTCTGGTCATAGCACCGATAACCAGTTTCAAGACGACTGGCAGAGCTGACTGTGCTGTTTCTACATTTAGCCCCCTCCCTCTGCCTGTAAGAGCTGATGTCCACTGGTTGTGGGGAGGAGGGGAGTTGGCCTTTGGGCAGAAGTCTGCCCCCCTCCCACCCCTGGTTGCCTGTATCCAAAGTAAAGCAAACTTTCCTTTCTACCAGGTTTGCCTCTTTATTGGCTTCTGAGTGACAAGCGGCTGAACCCCACTTCCAGTTATGTTATCGAGTCCAAACTTGCCCTGCTGGCCGCACAATAAATGAGTGAGTCTGAGATGAGGTGTTGGACTGGGAAGGGACTTTATTCGGGAGCCGGCTGACAGAGAAGGTGGCAGGCTAGTGCTTCAGAATAACCATCTTGTCAGGGCCTGGATGTCAGATTATTTTATGGATAAGAGATGGGGGGAGGTGAGGAAACAAAGTAAAAATTCCATTTAATTCCCGCAAATGTCTCCTAGAATGGCAAGCCTCAGGTAGGGGGATGTGTCCGTTTCATTTCCTTACAGTCATTTCATGGGTGTGGAATGGAATATCTCTTGTCATATCAACAAACAAAGATGTCACATCTATCTGTGATTCAGGCCTCCCCAAATGCGAATTTCTGGGCTGCTCAGGTAAACAGAAGACCAGGGGCACAGAGTTCAAGAATGTCACAGTCTTTCACAAGTGGGCGGGGTCAGGTTATCTCCCTGAGGCAGGCCATCACTTGTTGTTCAGTTGCTCAGTCTCATTGGACTCTTTGTGACCCCTTGGACTGCAGCACGCCAGGCTTCCCTGTCCTTCACCATTTCCTGGAGCTTGCTCAAACTCATGTCCATCAATTCGGTGATGCCATCCAACCATTTCATCCCCTGTCGTCCCCTTCTCTTCCTGCCTTCAATCTTTCCCAGCATCAGGGTCTTTTCTAATGAGTCAGCTCTTTGCATCAAGTAGCCAAAGTATTGGAGCTTCAGCTTCAGCATCAGTCCTTCCTAAGAATATTCAGGATTGATTTCCTTTAGGATTGACTGGTTTGATCTCCTTGCAGTCCAAGGGACTCTCAAGAGTCTTCTGCAACATCAGTTCTAAAGCATCAAAGGCAGGCCATTATGTATGCCTACAAAAGCGGCAAGATAAGGGTTAAAGTCACAGAAGCAGATCCAGTGTAAGTTCAAAATTAACCCTTCCTGGTTACAGTTACAGCAACATATTCACAGGTTCTGGGGATTGGGATGTAGCATGCATGCACACACCTAACTAAGCATGTTGATCCTAAGACAAAGGTTTGAGTGCAAGTGGTTTATTCAGGAAGTGATCCTAAGACACCCAGCACGGCAGTGGGGAAGTGGCATAGGGAAGGGAAGGGAAAGGGGAATGATAAAGGATGCATCATCAAGCCAGATGCCCCTGTGGACAACTGGAGCTGGACCTCACTGGGGAGCTGAGTGAGACAGGATGGAGCACACCCCTCATCCTGGCTGGGGGAGCTGGAGTATTTTTACTTGAACTCTGGGCAGCCATGGATTGAGGGCTGTTGTACAGTGGTTAATTCTCCTGCACTTCCAGCCTGTCATACTTGGGCAGAGCAGAATCTAGTGACCAGGAAAGACCACTGGCAAAGAGATGCAGGTGCTTTTAGGACGTCGACTTAAAAAATATTCACAATCTAAAAGTTTTTTATTCAGTGGGAATTTTTCAAGCCAGGAGGCAGCATCCCAAGTAACCTTGAGAGAACTGCTCCGAGGAGGTGACGGGAGGAGCCAGGTTGTAGAGGAGTTTTGCAACAAAAGGCAGGTAGTCTGAAAACCAAAAGATTATTGTTAATTAAAGAAAACCAGATATCCCAAGTAAAAGGCATTTAGTGCTTTTCTATGTATGGGAAGCTGCAAGAGTTTGGGCTCACTGAAATAATTTCTTTCATATGCACCTCAGTTCTCTGGGGCCAGCATCCTGTTTTCACATTCTGAGCTTCCTTTCCTTCGGGCTGACTATGAGGAGTGGCTGTAGTCTGATGGCTGCTAGATAGCAGGTATTCTTCTCTTTCCTGTGTTACCTTGGGGCTCACAGGCTCACACTGGAGGGCTGTAACTCTGATGACTATGGCATCCATGTTTACTGATATGGCAGGAAATATTCCACTTCTCAAGGAAGTCTGGTTGTCAGTCACTGAAATGATAAAGGCCGACGGGATGTGGTCTGGAAGTTGACAGCCTCTGCTGCTCCATCACAGGTATGGGGGGAGGGGGTAGTGACAGCATAGCAAGTCCTTGTCCTTCTCTATGAGGGGCATGTGGCCAGGGCCATTGGGCAATCAATCCACTTGCTTTGCTCAATAGGTGGGTGGCTAGCCAAGGGCACACCACCTTCCCCTCCTTCAGCCTGTTCACAGCCACATTCTCCTTGGACCTCCTAGGAAACTGAGAGCCCTGATATTGTTACATGGAAGAGCCAATTATGACTCCAGTTTGGATCTGTTACTTTAACCTTTGCTTCCCCAAAGGATACTGTTTATACATAGTAGCCTGCCTGGGGAACCCTGACCCTCTGTCTGAATGTTAAACCAAAGTGCCTTTGTTTAGAACTCTGTCACCTGTGTGTGGCTACAGAAAGAAAGACATTAACAATTCCCTGCCTGAGGCTTGCCATTCTAGGAGATATTTGCTAGATTGATGGCCTTTTTGCTTTATTTCTTCACCTCCCCCACCTCTGTTCTGTAAAAGAACCTGGGATCCAGACATCATAAGATGGTTATTTTGAGACATTAGTCTGCCATCTTCTTGGTCATGCAGCTTTCTGAATAAAGTTGTACTACTTGAGTCAACACCTCCTTGTATTTAAGCTTGGACTTGGTATCAATATGACTTTTGCTCACTCAGAAGTCAGGGTGAAAAAGCTTCCCTTCTAGGACCCAGGGGAGGAGGGAGGGAGTCTGGTGGTGGTGGTGGGGATGTTGTGGAGAGATGTGTGAAGAGGTTGTATTGCTGGTTATGAACAGCATTTCTGAGAGCAGGGAAGCTCTCTCTGTCTGTGCTCTGCTGTGCTTGGTTGCTCAGTCATGTCCAACTCTTTGTAACCGCATGGACTGTAGCTTGCCAGGCTCCTCTATCCATGAGGATTCTCCAGGCAAGAATACTTGAGTGGGTTGCCATGCCTTCCTTCAGGGGATCTTCCCAACCCAGGGATGGAACCCAGGTCTCCAGCATTGCAGGTGAATTCTTTACTGTCTGAGCTACCAGGGAAGCTCAAGAATACTGGAGCAGGTAGCCTAACCCTTTTCCAGGGGATCTTCCAGGTTCAGGAACTGGACCAGGGTCTCCTACATTGCAGGAGGATTCTTTACCAGCTGAGCTACCAGGGAAGCCCTCTCTCTATCTGCTTGTATCTAATTTCCACAATTCTTCTCCTCCCCTTCCTCCTTCCTATTTTATGTTTAGAATTGCATTTCCATCCAGTTTAGAGTTAAAACACACTCATGGATGTACATACAAACATCATTATAACTTACCTTCACCATAGTTTACTAACATGTTTTTGATGGAAATATTCAAGCATATACAAAGATCACCCAACTTCAACAGCTATCAACATTTTTCAAATCTCAGTTCACTTATATCCTTCCCCCACCCAATACCTTATTATTTCTTAAAGATGTGTGTGATCAGTTGTGTCTGACTCTTTGAAACCCCATGGACTGTGGTCTGCCAAACTCCTCTGTCCATGGAATTTTCCAGGCAAGAATACTGGAGTATGTTGCCATTTCCTCTTCCAGGGGATCTTCCCGACTCAGGGATCGAAGCTGCATCTCCTGCATTGCAGGCAGATTTCTTACCACTGTGTCACCTGGGAAGTCCATCATTTCTTAAATGACAATTTAAAAACAACAATCAGAAAGAGGATATGATCTGAAAATGAAGAGCAGTCTTTTAAATGGAAGAATTCTAGATTAAATAGGAACTTTAAAATGTCTCATTCTTTTCTCATTTTACTGCATCCGAATATGAACTTTGTCTTGAATCCATGTTTGAGAACCACTTGTTAAGTTGCTTCAGTCGTGTCTGACTCTGCGTGATGCTATGGACTGCAGCCTGCCAGGCTTCTCTGTCCATGGGCTCCTCCAGGCAAGAATACTGGAGTGGGTTGCAATGCTCTCCTCCAGGGGATCTTCCCAAACCAGGGATTGAACCCGTGTCTAACCTGCATTGGCAGGCAGGTCCTTTACCACTAGCACCACCTGGGAAGCCTCTTGTTAAATCCATTTTCCTAGCTGTGAGGTGAGGGAACCAAGACCAGGAGAGAGGGGGTGTGGCCAAGGTCATCCAGAGAGGGATGGCAGAGCAGACCAAAGGTCTTCTTGGCAATAGGTCCATCTGAAGCAAGACTATGAAGATCTACTATTCCCCCTGGAAAGGAGGAAAAAATCAGGAAGTGGTCCATGATAATATCCTCTCCCTGAACTCAAAGCTTGACCCGCAGTGAATTCCACATTTATTATAGAATGGAGGTGACCTTAGGACTGTATCAGTTACTATTACTGGATGAGATCTCCAAATTGTAGTGGTTTAAAACATAGTCATTTATTTGACTCATGAGTTTGTGGGTCCTTCTAATCTGATCTCTGCCTGGCTTGCTCATATGTATATGGTCAACTGGTGGGTCAGTTGGCAGGCCTGTTGGTCTAATGGGAGGTTCCTCAGCTGGTTTGGTTCACTTCTGCTCCTATGGCCTCTCACTCTTAAAGGAAGCAAGCTAGCTGGGCTGCCAAATATCAGCAAGAGAGGAAAGTCCTATGAATGAGTACCTTTCAAACTTTTGCTTGTGTCATGATTGGTAATATCTTCTTCACAAAGCAAGTCACAGCCAAGGGGTGGATTCAAGCCAATTCTTTTTTTTTTTTTAATTTTATTTTAGTTGGAGGCTAATTACTTTACAATATTATAGTGGTTTTTGATATGAATCAGCCATGGGTGTACATGTGTTCCCCATCATGAACCCCCCTCCCACCTCCCTCCCCATCCCATCCCTCTGGGTCATCCCAGTGCACCAGCCCTGAGCACCTGTCTCATGCATCGAACCTGGACTGGTAATCTGTTTTACATATGATAATATACATGTTTCAATGCCATTCTCTCAGATCATTCCACCCTCGCCTTCTCCCAGAGTCCAAAAGACTGTTCTATGCATCTGTGTTTCTTTTTCTGTCTTGCATATAGGGTTATCATTACATCTTTCTAAATTCCATATATATGCATTAGTATACTGTATTGGTGTTTTTCTTTCTGGTTTACTTCACTCTGTGTAATGGAAATACAAAAAACCTTGAATAGCCAAAGCAATCTTGAGAAAGAAGAATGGAACTGGAGGAATCAAGCTGCCTGACTTCAGGCTCTACTACAAAGCCACAGTCATCAAGACAGTATGGTACTGGCACAAAGACAGAAATATAGATCAATGGAACAAAATAGAAAGCCCAGAGATAAATTCACGCACCTATGGACACCAGAGACCAAATTGCCAACATCCGCTGGATCATCGAAAAAGCAAGAGCGTTCCAGAAAAACATCTATTTCTGCTTTATTGACTATGCCAAAGCCTTTGACTGTGTGGATCACATTAAACTGTGGAAAATTCTGAAAGAGATGGGAATACCAGACCACCTGACCTGCCTCTTGAGAAATTTGTATGCAGGTCAGGAAGCAACAGTTAGAACTGGACATGGAACAACAGACTGGTTCCAGATAGGAAAAGGAGTACATCAAGGCTGTATATTATCACCCTGCTTATTTAACTTCTATGCAGAGTACATCATGAGAAACGCTGGACTGGAAGAAGCACAAGCTGGAATCAAGATTGCCGGGAGAAATATCAATAACCTCAGATATGCAGATGACACCACCCTTATGGCAGAAAGTGAAGAGGAACTAAAAAACCTCTTGATGAAGGTGAAAGAGGAGAGTGAAAAAGTTGGCTTAAAACTCAACATTCAGAAAACAAAGATCATGGTATCTGGTCCCATCACTGCATGGGAAATAGATGGGGAAACAGTGGAAACAGGGTCAGACTTTATTTTTTTGGGCTCCAAGATCACTGCAGATGGTGACTGCAGCCATGAAATTAAAAGATGCTTACTCCTTGGAAGAAAAGTTATAATCACCCTAGATAGCATATTGAAAAGCAGAGACATTACTTTGCCAACAGAGGTCCATCTAGTCAAGGCTATGGTTTTTCCAGTGGTCATGTATGGATGTGAGAGTTGGACTGTGAAGAAAGCTGAGTGCCGAAGAATTGATGCTTTTGAACTGTGGTGTTGGAGAAGACTCTTGAGAGTCCCTTGGACTGCAAGGAGATCCAACCAGTCCATTCTGAAGGAGATCACCCCTGGGATTTCTTTGGAAGGAATGATGCTGAAGCTGAAACTCCAGTACTTTGGCCCCCTCATGCGAAGAGTTGACTCATTGGAAAAGACTCTGATGTTGGGAGGGATTAGGGGCAGGAGGAGAAGGGGACGACAGAGGATGAGATGGCTGGATGGCATCACTGACTCGATGGACGTCAGTATGAGTGAACTCCAGGAGTTGGTGATGGACAGGGAGGCCTGGCGTGCTGCGATTCATGGGGTCGCAAAGAATCAGACACGACTGAGCGACTGAACTGAACTGAACTGATGGGCACCTTATCTTCAACAAAGGAGGCAAGAATATACAATGGAGAAAAGACAATCTCTTTAACAAGTGGTTCTGGGAAAACTGGTCAACCACTTGTAAAAGAATGAAACTAGAACACGTTCTAACACCATACACAAAAATACACTCAACATGGATTAAAGATCTAAATGTAAGACCAGAAACTATAAAATTCCTAGAGGGAAACATAGGCAAAACACTCTCCGACATAAACTACAGCAGGATCCTCTATGACCCACCTCCCAGAATATTGGAAATAAAAGCAAAAATAAACAAATGGGACCTAATTAAAATTAAAAGCTTCTGCACAACAAAGGAAACTATAAGCAAGGTGAAAAGACAGCCTTCAGAATGGGAGAAAATAATAGCAAATGAAGCAACTGACAAAGGATTAATCTCAAAAATATACAAGCAACTCCTGCAGCTCAATTCCAGAAAAATAAATGACCCAATCAAAAAATGGGCCAAAGAACTAAACAGACATTTCTCCAAAGAAGATATAGAGATGGCTAACAAACACATGAAAAGATGCTCAACATCACTCATTATCAGAGAAATGCAAATCAAAACCACAATGAGGTACCATTTCACACCAGTCAGAATGGCTGCTATCCAAAAGTCTACAAGCAATAAATGCTGGAGAGGGTGTGGAGAAAAGGGAACCCTCTTACACTGTTGGTGGGAATGCAAACTAGTACAGCCACTATGGAGAACAGAGTGGAGATTCCTTAAAAAACTGGAAATAGAACTGTCATACGACCCAGCAATCCCACTGCTGGGCATACACACTGAGGAAATCAGAATCGAAAGAGACATGTGTACCCCAATGTTCATCACAGCACTGTTTACAATAGCCAGGACATGGAAGCAACCTAGATGTCCATCAGCAAATGAATGGATAAGAAAGCTGTGGTCCATATACACAATGGAATATTATTCAGCCATCAAGCCAATTCTTAATGGGAGGGCCATGTCACATTACAAGACCATAGATGCAAAGGGGGGGTAGTGTAAGAGTTTATGGCCATTCTTAGTGTCTTACCACAGTGTCTTAGCTTGTGTGGACTGCGTAACAAAACACCATAGGCTGCATCATTTAAATTTTATTTCTTTTTTCCTTTTTTGGCTTGTGGGATCTTAGTTATCTGACCTGAGATTGAACCTGGGCCCCTTGCTATGGAGGCACAGAGTCCTAACTACTGGACTACCAGGGAATTCCCTGGATGGGGTCATTTAAACAAGAGAAATTTATTTCTCCAAGTTCTGGGGGCTGGGAAGTCCAAGGACAAGGGCTAAGAGATTTGGTGTCTGACAAGAGTTTGTTCTTGTCTTGTTGACAGCTGTGTCCTCCTTGTGGGCTCACATGGCCTTTCCTCTGTGTGTGCACATAGAGAGGCAGATTCTTGCCTGGGAAATCCCATGGAACATGGCGGGCTACAGTCTGTTTGTGTGTGTTAGTCGCTTAGTCGTGTCTGACTCTTTGCGACCCCATAGACTATAGTCCTCCAAGGTCCTCTGTCCGTGGAATTCTTCAGGCAAGAAAAGAAAACTGGAGTGGGTTGCTATTTCCTTCTCCAGGGGATCTTCCCAACCCAGGGATTGAACCTGGGTCTCCCATGTTACAGGCAGATTCTTTACCATCTGAGCCACTAGGGAAGCCAAAGAATACTAGAGTGGGTAGCCTATCACTTCTCCAGGGAATCTTCCCAACACAGGAATTTAACTGGGGTCTCCTGCATTGCAGGTGGATTCTTTACCAGCTGAGCTATCAGGGAAGTGTGTGTGTGTGTGTGTGTGTGTGTGTGTGTGTGTATGTGTTTAGTTGTGTCCATCTGTTTGCTATCTCATGGACTATTGCCCCCAAGGCTCCTCTGTCCAGGGGATTTGCAAGTCCACGGGGTTTCAAAAGAATCAGACATGACTTAGCAACTAAACAACAACTATATATATATATTATATATATTTATAAGTATATTCCTTTTCATATTCTTTTCCATTATGGTTTATCCCATTATATTGAATATAGCTCCCTGTGCTATACCGTAAGACTTATTTATCCCTCTATATACAATAGTTTGTACCTGCTGATCCCAAACTCCCAGTCCAACCCTCTTTCCCCTGGCAACCACAAGTCTGCTCTCTGTCTGTGAGTCTATTTCTGTTTCATAGATAAGTTCATTTGTATCATATTTTAGATTCCACAAATAAGTGATATCATATGGTATTTGTCTTTTCCTTTCTGACTTCCTTCACTTAGTGTAATAATCTCCGTATGATAATCATCTGTAGAAGTTTATTCTCCGACAGTTTTGGAGGCCAGAAGTATGAAATCGAAGTGTTGGCAGGACCACACGGCCTCCAGAGGCTGTGCGGGAAAACGAATGCTTTGCCTCTTCCAGCTTTCGGAGCCTCCTGGCGTTCTTTCACTTGTGGGTGCCTCAGTCCGACTTCTGCTTCCTCCTTGTCTGCCAGTGGAATTTCCCTCCCTCTCACTCTTTTAAGGACACTTGTCAATGAATTTAGGACCCACCTGGATAATCCAGATGAGCCCTTCCTCTCAAAATCCTTAACTTAATCACATCTTTAGTCATATAAAGTAATATTTACTCTTTAAAAAAATATGTTTTCTCGTCTTTTTAAAAATTTATTTGTTTTATTTCTGGCTGAGCTGGGTCTCTGTTGCTGCATGTGGGCTTTCTCTATTTGTGGAGAGTGTGGGCGACTCTCTGGTTGCAGTGCATGGGCTCCGCATTGCGGTGGTTTCTCTTGTTGCAGCTTGCGGGCTGTAGGGCATGCTGGCTTCAGTAGTTTTGCGGGACAGGGAAGCCTGGCATGCTTCAGTCCATGGGGTCACAAAGAGCTGGAGGTGACTGAGTGACTAAGGATACATGTATATGTATAAATGATTCGTTTTGCTGTACACCCAAAGCTAACACAACATTGTAAATCAACTATACTCTAATAAAAACCTTAAATAAACAAATGTGTGTTTTAAGTCATGACACTGGGGGTAAATTTGTTGCAAATAGCTTGTCAGACTCCTCTGTCCATGGGATTCTCCAGGCAAGAGTAATGGAATGGGTAGCCATTCCCTTCTCTGGGTGGTCTTCCCAACTTGGATCGAACCTGGATCTTTCATCTGAGGTTCTGGCTCATACATACACATATATCCATTCTTTTTAAGACTCAAATAAGCCATTACAGAGTACGACATGGAGTTCCCTGTGCTATATAGCAGGTCCTTATTAGTTATCTATTTAATATATAGCAGTGTGTATCAACCCACTCCAGTACTCTTGCCTGGAAAAATCCCATGGACGGAGGAGCCTGGTGGGCTGCAGTCCATGGGGTCTCTGAGTTGGACACGACTGAATGACTTCACTTTCTCTTTTCACTTTCATGCATTGGAGAAGGAAATGGCAACCCACTCCAGTGTTCTTGCCTGGAGAATCCCAGGGACGGGGGACCCTGGTGGGCTGCCGTCTATGGGGTCGCACAGAGTCGGACCTGACTGAAGCGACTTAACAGAAGCAGCAGCAGCAGTGTGCATATGTCTACCCCGACATCCCACTTTATCCCTTCCCCACTTACCCTCTGGGAACCTCTTCAAGCTTATATAACTCTATTTCTGCTTTTTAGATAAATTCACTTTTACCCTCCTTATTTTTAAGATTCCACATGTAAGTCATATCATATGATATTTGTCTTTCTCTATCTGACTTCTTTCACTCAGTATGACAACCTCTAGGTCCATCCATGTCGCTACAGATGGCATTATTTCATCATTTTTTATGGCTGAGTAATATTCTGTTCCATACGTGTACCACATCTTCTTTACCCATTCCTCTGTTGATGGACACTTAGGTTGCCTCTGTGTCCTGGCTGTTATAAATAGTGCTGCAATGAATATTGGGGTGCATGTACCTTTTTGAATTATGATTAAAACACATATTTATTAGCTCACAGTTTCTCTGGGTCAGGATTCTGGCTTAACTGGATGCCTCTGGCTTGAGGTGTCTTATGCTAAGGCTAGAGTCTCATCTGAAGGCGCTGCTGGCAGAAGGGAATCAGATTCTATGTGGTTGTTGTCAAGCCTCTGTCCCATGATAGACCCTGCGCATAGTGCTTTCATGGCATGGCAACTGACTTCCTCCACAGTGAGTGATGAGAGACTGAGAGACAGAGAAAAAGAGACTCAGATGAAAGCCACAGTCCTTTATCACCTAATCTTGGAAGAGGTAGCTTATCACTTTTACTGTTTTACTTTTTTATTTATAATTTATTAAAATTAATAAATAATTTTATTTACTTATTTATTTATTCTTGGCTTCACTGGGTCTTTGTTGCTGCATGGGCTTTCCTTTAATTGTGGCAAGTGGGGGCTGCTCTCTAGCTGTGGGGTGTGGGCTTCTCACTGTGGTGGCTTCTCTTTTTTCAGAGCACAGGCTCTAGAGCGTTCAGGCTTCAGTAGCTGTGGCACATAGGCTGAGTAATTGTAGCTCCTTGGCTCTTGGCTCTGAGCTCCAAGGCTCAATCGTTGCGGCATGTGGACTTAGCTGATCTGAGGCATGTGGGATATTCCCAGACCAGGGATCGAACCCATGTCTCCTGCACTGGCAGGTGAATTCTTTACCACTGAGTCATCAGGGAAGCCCCTGCTGTTTTTTTATTTGTCAGAAGCAAGTCAATAAGTGCAGCCCACACTTAAGGGGGAGGATTATAGTAATAGAAATGAAAAATCATTGAAGGCATCTTAGAGGCTGTCTACCATAGTCTCCAAGTTGAATATATAAGACACAGAAAAAATCGAATTACCTTTACAATTAAAAGTGGATTTGTTTGCTAATTTATGATAATAAACCCAAATATCTTAAAACTAATGTTTATGTTCCCAAATCACCAATTAGACCGACATCAAGTGCCTCAGCAGGGTTTTCAGTTAGATGGCATTATCCCCTCCTCCTTTTGTTTTTCTAGATGAAATAGGGCTTGGAGAAGTTAAAATGTTTCTTAAGTAAATACAGACAGTAAGCTAGTATTAAAACCAAGTCTACACAGTTCCACACCTTCAGTTCAGTTCAGTTTAGTTGCTCAGTTGTGTCTGACTCTTTGCAACCCTATGGACTGCAACACACCAGGCTTCCCTGTCCATCACCAGCTCCTGGAGCTTGCTCAAACCCATGTCCCTTGAGTTGGTGATGCCATCCAACCATCTCATCCTCTGTCTTCCCCTTCTCCTGCCTTTAATCTTTCCCAGCATCAGGGTCTTTTCCTATGAGTCAGTTCTTCTCATCAGGTGGCGAAAGTATTGAAGGGAAGCCCCCCAAAAAGTGAAAGTTGCTCAGTCATTTCCGACTCTTTGCGACCTCATGGACTATACAGTCCATGGAATTCTCCAGGCCAGAATACTGGAGTGGGTAGCCTTTCCCTTCTCCAGAGAATCCTCCTGACCCAGGAATCAAGCCAGGTCTCCTGCATTGCAGGCGGATTCTTTTTTTTTTTTTCCTCCAGATTGCTACTTCTTCTAAATGAAAATTTATTATTTCATTATTCCTGAGCTTTTATTTACTACAATCCTTGGGATTTGAGATAATTGAAGATAACAATAATAATCCTTTTGTGTGTTACGTACTGTGGAGTCGAAGGATTCCCAAGTGTGCTGCAGACTGCAGGCGGATTCTTTACCAACTGAGCTATCAGGAAAATCAACTTCCCATGGGCATGGCCAAAACATAAAAATAAATAAAATAACAACAAGAAGAATAAATAACAACGTTTTTCAAAAAAAGAACACAAATCTCTGAGAGCAAAGATCTTGCTTGCCTTGGTCACAAGAGACAGACTCTGCCTGGCACTCTGTGGGTGCTCCATCAATCTGTGTACAATGCAGGTGATGTAATCAGAAATTTAGGTGAGGAATTATGGTTATTCTGCACTCCAATGACATAGACTTTCAGTCTTTTTCACTAAAGGTGTGGTTAGAGTCCGGAGCCAGGTGGTAGAGGGAATAATCAGGATTTCTCCTATCCTAGGTTCTGAGAAGACTCCTATTTGTATATTGTTCTTGTTCCACACTGACCCGTGGAGCTCAAGTGGCCCTTTCCACACCCTGCCTCCAGCCGTCAGTAAAGTGACTCAGTGATTACGTCAAATACAGCTAGAGGGCAGTGGAGTACAGTGTTAAGAGTTTTGGATGAGAAGTGAAGGAAGTGAATTGAAGCCATTCAGTCATGTCCAACTCTTTGTGACCCCATGGACTGTAGCCTACAAGGCTCCTCTGTCCATGGAATTTTCCAGGCAAGAGTACTGGAGTGGGTTGCCATTTCTTTCTCCATTGGATGAGAATGCAGCTTTTAAAATTGTGGCTCTTCCCTTCCAGGCGGGTAGAATGCAGACAGGAGAGGGAATCATTTCAGATCATGATGATGAAGACAACATCCTAGATGGCGGAGGAGCAAGCAGGGACCACTAGCAGTATAACACATATAATAACGATGATTAAGAGGTTTTTAGACTCACAGACATACAGAACAGACTTGTGGTTGCCAGCAGGGGTGGGAGGTGGGTGAGGGATGGACTGGGAGTTTGGGATTAGCAGATGCAAACCATTGGATGCGTGTGTGCTGTGTCTGACTCTTTGCCACCCTATGGACTGTAGCCTGCCAGCCTCGTCTGTCCATGGGATTATGCTGGTAGGAATACTGGAATGGATTGCCATTTCCTCCTCCATGGGATCTTCCTGACCCAGGGATCAAACTTGCACCTCCTGGGTCTCCTGCATTGGCAGGTGGATGCTTTACCACTGAGCCACTTTGGAAGCCCAAACTATTGTATATATAGAATGATAAACAACAAAGTCCTGCTGTGTAGCCCAGGAAACTGTATTCAGTGTCCTGTTATAAGCCATAATGGAAAGGAACACGGAAAAAGATGCACATGTATGTATAACTGAATCACTGCTGTACAGCAGAAACTAACACAACACTGTAAATCAACTATACATCAATAAAATAAATAAAAAACAACTTAGGTTTTTGTTTGCTCTTTTTGGAAGGTAGGCTTGTTGTTGTTCAGTCACTCAGTTGTGTCTGACTCGTTGTGACCCTATGGACTGCAGCATGCCAGGCTTCCCTGTCCTTCACTATCTCCCGGAGTTTGCTCAGACTCATGTCCATTGAGTTGGTGATGCCATTCAACCATCTCATCTTTTGTTGTCCCCTTCTCCTCATGTCCTCAATCTTTCTCTGAACATAGGCTTCCTGGGTTCAAAAGTGAAGGGAAAGGGCTGCTGCTGCTGCTGCTGCTAAGTCACTTCAGTCGTGTCCGACTCTGTGCAACTCCATAGACGGCAGCCCACCCGGCTCCCCTGTCCCTGGGATTCTCCAGGCAAGAACACTGGAGTGGGTTGCCATTTCCTTCTCCAATGCATGAAAGTGAAAAGTGAAAGTGAAGTTGCTCAGTTGTGTCCAACTCTTAGCGACCCCATGGACTGCAGCCTACCAGGTTCCTCCATCCATGGGATTTTCCAGGCAAGAGTACTGGAGTGGGGTGCCATTGCCTTCTCCTAGGGAAAGGGCACATCTCTTTAAAGATAACCTAGAGGTGGTGCACATTACTTCCTTATTTTAATTTTAATTTTTTATAAAAATAAAATACATGGCCAGGATTGCGACTGCTAGATCATGTGACAATTCTATATTTAATTTTCTGAGGAACCTCAATATTATTTTCCACAGCGGCTGCCCCAATGTAGACATTCCCACCCACAGTGTAAGAAGGTTCCTTTTTCTCTACACCCTCTCCTGAATTTATCTGTAGAATTTTTAATGATGGCCATTCTGACCAGCATGAGGTGGTACGTCACTGTCGTTTCAATTTGCTTTTCTCTAATAATTAGCGATGTTGAGCATCTATTCATGTGTGCACATTACTCCTCACATCCCATTGTATAGAAAACACTGCTGCTAAGGATTTCATATGGCTACACTTCTCTGCCAGAGAGAAATGTGAAATGCAGCCTTTCTTCTGGGAGTCCAAGATTCTGTATTATGGACAAAATGAATATTGGGGGATAACTGGCAGTTTTGATCACAAATCCTCAAACCAGCTGAGGTTAAATAATTTGGATAATAGATGGACTGATTTTTTGGTTGGAGAGAGGGACTTCCAACGTGATTTGGCTCTAAGCCACTGGTCATTAGGCTTAGCATCTTTTCTTGTTTGTAGTTTCACTTTATTTGTTACATTGAAAAGATTTTCAGATCTTATAGCCTGGATCTGACCCTAGTGATGTTCTTTTAGAATGCTCTTTGGCTGGTGTCCTGTACTTATGATTATGCAGAACTAGTTTGTTAACATTATTAAAGATACTGATTTGCCCTCTGCTGTGCTGTGCTTAGTCTCTCAGTCATGTCTGACTCTTTGTGACCCCATGGACTGTAGTCTGCCAGGCTCCTCTGTCTTTGGGGATTCTCCAGGTAAGAATACGGGAGTGGGTTGCCTTGCCCTCCTCCAGGGGATCTTCCCAACCCAGGGATTGAACCCAGGTCTCCCACATTGTAGGTGGATTCTTTACCATCTGAGCCACCAGGGAAACCCGTGGTTTGCCCTATTAGCATCTTATTTTATTTAGGAGACCATACAGAGGTTTCCCCTCCTAGGAGTCTAAATAGTCAGATGCTCCTTTCTTTCTTGTTTTTCAGTCACTCAATCATGTCTTTCTTTCTACGTTTGACTGATTCAGTACTTTGGAACATGCTGTTGATCTCCACCCCTTGTGTTGGCCATTTCATGTGATCACTGTATGATTTTTTGATTGGGGAATTAATCCATTTACATACAGAGCAATTATTCATAGTTGAAGACTTACTAAAGCCACCCTAGTCTCACTTTTTGTAGTCTCTTGTTCCTTTCCTCCTCTCTGTTTTCTTTTGTGAATTGGTGATTTTCCATAGTGGCAAGCTTTGATATCCTTCTCCTTATCTTTCGTGAATCTACTGTAGTATTTGCTTTATGTTACCCCAGGAGTTAGGGCTTCCCTGGTTGCTCAGCAGTAGAGAACCGCCTGCAATGCAGGAGCTGCAGGTTCATTCCCTGGGTCGGGAAGAGACTCTGGAGGAGGAAATGGCAACCCACTCCAGCATTCTTGCCTGGAGAATCCCATGGACAGAGGAGCTTGGTGGGCTACAGTTCACAGGGCTGCAAAGAGATAGACATGACTGAAGCAACTTAGCATGCAGCACACACTGTGGGGCTTCTATTAAACTACTTACAGATACACACGGAGAAGGCGATGGCACCCCACTCCAGTACTCCTGCCTGGAAAATCCCATGGATGGAGGAGCCTGGTAGGCTGCAGTCCATGGGGTTGCTGAGGGCCAGACACGACTGAGCAACTTCACTTTCACTTTCATGCATTGGAGAAGGAAATGGCAACCCACTCCAGTGTTCTTGCCTGGAGAATCCCAAGGATGGCGGAGCCTGGAGGGCTGCCGTCTATGAGGTCACACAGAGTCAGACACAACTGAAGTGACTTAGCAGCATAGATACACAGTCTGCTTCATGCTGATAGAAACTTAACTTTGATTGCATACAAAAAACTATCCTTTTACTTCCTGTATTATGTGCTTGATATCACAATTTACTCTTTTGTCATCATTAATGTATCATTGTAAGTATTATTATTTTTAATACTTCTGTCTTTTGCCTTTAAATCTGAATTAAGTGGTTAACACACCATCATATTACAGCATTAGAGTATTCGGAATTGGACTATATACTTACCCACACCAGCCTGTTGAATATTTTCATATTTTTTTGGTGGTCGTGTCACCAGTTAGTCCTTTCACTTCAGCTGGAAGAACTTCATTCAGCATTTCTTGTAAGACAGGCTTGTGGTGATGAACTCTTTCAGCTTTATTTCTCTGGGCTAGTCTTCAGTCCCTTTAAAAGACTCTTGCTCCGTGGAAGGAAAGCTATGACAAACTTCAGGAGATTGGAGGGCAGAGTGGAGGACAGAGGATCCTGGTGTGCTTCAGTCCACAGGGTCGCAAGGAGTTGGATACGACTTAGCGACTGAACAACAACAACAAACATATAATACAACACAGAGAATATAGCCAGTGTTTTATAAAAACTACAAAGGGAATATGATCTTTAAAAATCGTGAGTCACTATGTGTACATCTGAAACTTATATAATGTTGTATATAACTATATCTCAGTTTTTGAATTTTTATTTGTTTTTGCTTTTGGCTGTGCTGTTTGCGATGCTGCACAAGGACTTTCTCTAGTTGGGGTGAGTGGGGCGTGGGGGTTGCTTTCCAGTTGCAGTGCACGGGTTTCTCATTGAATGGGGTGTGGGCATGGCTCTTCAGTTGTGATATGTGGCCTTCTCATTGTGGTGCCTTCTCTTGTGGAGTGGGGGCTGTAGAGCTCAGGCTCAGTAGTCGTGGCTTGTGGGCTTAGTTTCTCTGAGGTACGTGGGATCTTAGTTCCCAGACCAGGAACTGAACTTGTGTCCCCTACATTGGCAGACAAATTCTTAACCACTGGACCACCAAGGAAGTCCCATGTACCTCAACTTGTAAAATAAATAAATGATAAATAAAAATAAAGTTTAAAAAAGGGGATGCAGATCCTACTAATTGTATTTCAGACTTCATCGGGAAATGTACCCACAAGCTGCAGGGAATGAGTCACCTATAGATTCTCCTAACTGGTCCACAGGAACCCTCATGCACTTTGCTCCCTAACTACACACTCCTCATCCTGTGACTGATTCCCTGTGTGTGCTCCTGACAGCAGAGGCAAGAGCAAGCTTTGGCAGACATTTAGTGGGCATGCCCAGAAAGCCAGCCCAAAATTTCAGACCAGAGAGAGATCACAAACTTGAGCTTTAGTGTCACCTATGGGAAAGCAAGATGGAGGCTGTCAGCAGGATGTATTGCAGGATAAAGAGAAGGCGTAGCAGCTTAAGAATTCTTCTCTTATGAGAGAACAAGAAGCGTGGATCAGGTGTATGAAAAGATCTGAGAAAGCCTCAGAATCACTAGCAGGGCTGACAGAAGGTATTTCTCTCCCAAAGGTAGACAGTAAACACTGAAGGATGTGACTTCAAATGCAAATACAGAACTACAAGAGTTCAAGAAACATTAAAAGTCAAAGAAACATGACACCATCATCAAAATACCACTATAATTTTACAGTCACCAACCCCAAAGACGTAAAGATCTGCAATTTAGCAAAAAAGAATTCTAAATAGCTTTTTATTAAGAAGTAAATCAGCTATAAGAAGACACATAAGGACAATTCATTAAAATCCAGAAAATAACCCACAAACAAAATGAGAAGCTTAAAAATGAGACAGAAATCACACACACACACACACAGAACCATACAGATTCTGAGGCTGAGAAATACAATGAGTGAAATTTAAAATGCTGTAAAGAGTACCGACAGAAGAATGGATCAGGCAGAAGGAAGGGTCTATGGGCTAGAAGACAGGAACTTTGAAATTACCCAGTCAGAGGAGAACAAAGGAAAAAGAGTGAAAAAGAGTGAAGAAAACTTACATGATATATGGCATACTTTCACAAGAAACAACTTGACAATTACTGGTGTTCCAGGAGAATAGAGGAGAACAGGGAAAGATAGCTTACTTAATCAGATAATGGCTGATAACTTCCCCAATTTGAGGAAGGATTTGGATATCCAAGTTCATGAACTCAAAAGTTACTAAGCAAACTCAATGTAAAGAGATCCTCTATAAGACGCCTTGCAATAAAACTGCCAAAAATAAAAAACAAAGAGTGACTCTCAAAAGCAGCAACAGAAAAGAAGCCTGCAAATTACAACGGAAACCCAATGATCTGATGAGTGAATATCTCAGCAGAAACCCTATACGCCAGGAAACAGAGTCATAATACATTCCGAGCCCTGAAAGAAAAATACTGCCAACCAAGAATAGTCTATCTGGCACAGTTACCCGATAGGACTGAAGACTTGTTCAGTCACTAAATTGTGTCTGACTTTTTGCAACCCCATGGACAGCAGCAAGTTAGGCTTCTCTGTTCTCCACTATCTCCCAGAGTTTGCTCAAACTTATGTCCATTGAGTCAGTGATGTTGTCTAACCATCTCATCCTCTGTCACCCCCTTCTCTTTTTGCTTTCAATCTTTCCTAGCATCCGGTCTTTTCCAGTGAGTCAGCTCTTTACATCAGGTGGCCAAAGTAGTGGAGCTTAAGCTTCATCAACAGTCCTTCCAATGAATATTCAGGGTTGATTACCTTTAGAATTGACTGGTTTGATTCCTTGTAGTCTAAGGGACTCTCAAGAGTCTTCTCCAGCACCACAATTCAAAAGCATCAGCTCTTCAGCACTCAGTCTTCTTTATAGGCAGTACTAAATACATACACACACACACACACACACACACACACACACACACACATACATTACAATGAATTTACTGAGGAATTCTGAATAAGTTCTGTAGATTATATCAGTATCAATATCTTAGTTGTGACATTATATTATAGTTTTTCAAATATAACTATTTGAAGAAATTGGATGAAACCTAGGCAGTTTCTCCTTATATTATATCTAGATACTGCATTTGAGTTTCCATCCCAATTCCAAAGAAGTGTAGTGCTAAAGGACGCCAGTTCAGGTTCGATGCATGATACAGGATGCTCAGAGCTGGTGCACTGGGTTGACCCAGAGGGATGGTAATGGGGAGGGAAGAGGGAGGAGGGTTCAGGATGGGGAACATGTGTATACCTGTGGCAGATTCATGTTGATATATGGCAAAACCAATACAATATTGTAAAGTAATTAGCCTCCAATTAAAATAAATAAATTTATATATAAAAAAAGAATGTTCAAACTATCAGATAACTGTGTTAACTTCCCATTCTAGTAAGGTTATGCTCAAATCCTTCATGCTAGACTTCATGCTAGACTTGAATCGAGAACTTTCAGATTTACAAGCTGGGTTTAGAAAAGGCATAGGAACCAGAGATCAAATTGCCAACATCTGTTGGATCATAGAGAAAGCAAGGGATTTCCAGAAAAACATCTACTTCTGTTTCATTGACTATGCAAAAGGCTTTGACTGTGTGGGTCACAACAAACTGTGTAAAATTCTTCAAGAGATAGGAATACCACACCACCTTACCTGCCTCCTGAGAAACCTGTATGTGGGTCAAAAAGCAACAGTTCGAACCTTACATGGAACGACTGACTGGTTCAAAATTGGGAAAGGAGTACGATAAGGCTGTATATTGTCACCCTGTTTATTTAAGTTTATGCAGAGTACATCATGTGAAATGCTGGGCTGGATGAGTTAAAAGCTGCAATCAAGATTGGTGGGAGAAATATCTACAACCTCAGATATGCAAATGATACCACTCTTCTGGCAGAAAGTGAAGAGGAACTAAAGAACCTCTTGATGAGGGTGAAAGAGAAGAGTTAAAAAGTTGGCTTAAAACTCAACATTAAAAAAACCAAGATTATGGCATCCAGTCCCATCATTACCTCATGGCAAATAGAAGGGAAAAAAGTGGAAGCAGTGACAGATTCTTGTGCTCCAAAATCACTGTGGATGGTGACTGCAGCCATGAAATTAGAAGACACTTGCTTCTTAGAAGAAAGGCTATGACAAACTTCAACAGCATATTAAAAAACAAAGACATCACTTTGTTGACAAAGATCCATATAGTGAAAGCTATTGTCTTTCCAGTAGTCATGTACGGATGGGAGAGTTGCACCATAAAGAAGGCTGAACACCAAAGAACTGATGCTTTCGAACTGTGGTGCTGGAGAAGACTCTTGAGAGTCCCTTGGACAGCAAGGAGATCAAATAAGTCAATCTTAAGGGAAGTCAACCCTGAGTACTCATTGGAAGGACTGATGCTGAAGCTGAAGCTCCAATACCTTGGCCACCTGATATGACGAGCTGACTCACTGAAAAAGACTCTGATGCTGGGAAAGATTGAAAACAAAAGGGCAAGAGGATGGCAGAAGATGTGATGGTTGGATGACATCACCGATTCAATGGACATGAACTTGGGCAAACTCTGGGAGATGGTGAGGGACTGGGGGACCTGGCGGGCTGCAGTCCATGGGGTCGCAAAGATTGGACATGACTTGGTCACTAAACAAAACAACAACAACTGCATATGAATCTGCAATAATCTCACTGAGCATTTCAGTTAAAAGTATAAAGGCTTAGAAAGTTATGGCATGCAAGCTGCAAGTATAAGAAACCTGGAGTATGTGAGTATGAAGTATGAATATTGAGGAGTTTTACCAGGCTTCCCTGGTAGCTCAGATGGCAAAGAATCTGTTTGCAATGGGGGAGACCCAGGTTTGATCCCTGGGTCAGGAAGATCCCCTGGAGAATGGAATGGGTACCCACTCCAGTATTCTTGCCTAGAGAATTCAATGGACAGAGGAGCCTGGCAAGCTACAGTCCATGGGGTTGCAAAGAAGCAGACATGACTGAATGACTACCACAAACATACACACCAGGTATAAAGAGGCCAAATTCATAATTATATAATAAATAATGAAGATTCTAATTGCTAGCACATAAAAGGTTTTCTAATATATTCTGTAAATGAATAAAGAAATCTGAGAAAATGGATCCTGATAGAGCTTACAGTTGCCTTTCTCTTGTATATATATTTCAAGGAATCTAATATTATTATGAATTCTTGGTGTGATTTAAACTGAAGCACAATATTGGTTACCAAAAGGTAGCAATTGCACACATTCTTCTTTGCTTTAATTAAAAACAAAGGATTACATTTTAAAAAATGATTTTAACCTAAATTCAGTACTATACAAGAAGTACTTGTTTTCTGTTCTTCCCAGAAGAAAAAACATCATAGAACAGTTCACTTTTTTTTTTCTTTATAACATCTTTAATTTCCTCCATTAATGTTTTATAGTTTTTATTTATTATTATTTTATTTTTTAACTTTACAATATTGTATTGGTTTTGCCATATATCAACATGAATCCACCACAGGTATACACGTGTTCCCCATCCTAAACCCTTCCCCCTCCCCGTACCATCCCTCTGGGTCGTCCCAGTGCTCTAGCCCCAAGCATCCAGTATCGTGCATCGAACCTGGACTGGCGACTCTTTTCATATATGATATTATACATGTTTCAATGCCATTCTCCCAAATCATCCCACCCTCGCCCTCTTCCACAGAGTCCAAAAAACTGTTCTATACATCAGTGTCTCTTTTGCTGTCTCGTATACAGGGTTATTGTTACCATCTTTCTAAATTCCATATACATGCGTTAGTATACTGCATTGGTGTTTTTCTTTCTGGCTTACTTCACTCTGTATAATAGGCTCCAGTTTCATCCACCTCATTAGAACTGATTCAAATGTATTCTTTTTAATGGCTGAGTAATACTCCATTGTGTATATGTACCACAGCTTTCTTATCCATTCATCTAGGTTGCTTCCATGTCCTGGCTATTATAAACAGTGCTGCGATGAACATTGGGGTACACGTGTCTCTTTCCGTTCTGGTTTCCTCGGTGTGTATGCCCAGCAGTGGGATTGCTGGGTCATAAGGCAGTTCTATTTCCAGTTTTTAAAGGAATCTCCACTGTGTTCTCCATAGTGGCCGTACTAGTTTGCATTCCCACCAACAGTGTAAGAGGGTTCCCTTTTCTCCACACCCTCTCCAGCATTTATTGCTTGTAGACTTTTGGATCACAGCTCTTCTGACTGGCGTGAAATGATACCTCATTGTGGTTTTGATTTGCATTTCTCTGATAATGAGTGATGTTGAGCATCTTTTCATGTGTTTGTTAGCCATCTCTATATCTTCTTTGGAGAAATATCTATTTAGTTCTTTGGCCCATTTTTTGATTGGGTCATTTATTTTTCTGGAATTGAGCTGTAGGAGTTGCTTGTGTATTTTTGAGATTAGTTGTTTGTCAGTTGCTTCATTTGCTATTGTTTTCTCCCATTCTGAAGGCTGTCTTTTCACCTTGCTTATAGTTTCCTTTGTTGTGCAGAAGCTTTTAATTTTAATTAGGTCCCATTTGTTTATTTTTGCTTTTATTTCCAATATTCTGGGAGGTGGGTCATAGAGGATCCTGCTGTGATGTATGTCGGAGAGTGTTTTGCCTATGTTTCCCTCTAGGAGTTTTATAGTTTCTGGTCTTACATTTAGATCTTTAATCCATTTTGAGTTTATTTTTGTGTATGGTGTTAGAAAGTGTTCTAGTTTCATTCTTTTACAAGTGGTTGATCAGTTTTCCCATCACCACTTGTTAAAGAGATTGTCTTTTCTCCATTGTATATTCTTGCCTCCTTTGCTAAAGATAAGGTGTCCATAGGTGTGTGGATTTATCTCTGGGCTTTCTATTTTGTTCCATTGATCTATATTTCTGTCTTTGTGCCAGTACCATATTGTCTTGATGACTATGGCTTTGTAGTAGAGCCTGAAGTCAGGCAGGTTGATTCCTCCAGTTCCGTTCTTCTTTCTCAAGGTTGCTTTGGCTATTTGAGGTTTTTTGTATTTCCATACAAATTGTGAAATTATTTGTTCTAGCTCTGTGAAGAATACCGTTGGTAGCTTGATAGGGATTGCATTGAATCTATAAATTGCTTTGGGTAGTATACTCATTTTCACTATATTGATTCTTCCAATCCATGAACATGGTATATTTCTCCATCTATTAGTGTCCTCTTTGATTTCTTTCACTAGTGCTTTATAGTTTTCTATATATAGGTCTTTAGTTTCTTTAGGTAGATACATTCTTAAGTATTTTATTCTTTTCATTGCAATGGTGAATGAAATTGTTTCCTTAATTTCTCTTTCTGTTTTCTCATTATTAGTGTATAGGAATGCAAGGGATTTCTGTGTGTTGATTTTATATCCTGCAACTTTACTATATTCATTGATTAGTTCTAGTAATTTTCTGGTGGAGTCTTTAAGGTTTTCTATGTAGAGGATTATGTAATCTGCAAACAGTGAGAATTTTACTTCTTCTTTTCCAATTTGGATTCCTTTTATTTCTTTTTCTGCTCTGATTGCTGTGGCCAAAACTTCCAAAACTATGTTGAATAGTAGTGGTGAAAGTGGGCACCCTTGTCTTGTTCCTGACTTTAGGGGGAATGCTTTCAATTTTCCACCATTGAGGATAATGTTTGCTGTGGGTTTGTCATATATAGCTTTTATTATGTTGAGGTATGTTTCTTCTATTCCTGCTTTCTGGAGAGTTTTTATCATAAATGGATGTTGAATTTTGTCAAAGGCTTTCTTTGCATCTATTGAGATAATCATATGGTTTTTATTTTCCAATTTGTTAATGTGGTATATTACATTGATTGATTTGCAGATATTGAAGAATCCTTGCATCCCTGGGATAAAGCCCACTTGGTCATGGTGTATGATCTTTTTAATGTATTGTTGGATTCTGATTGCTAGAATTTTGTTAAGGATTTTTGCATCTATGTTCATAAGTGATATTGGCCTTTAGTTTTCTTTTTTTGTGGCATTTTGGTCTTGTTTTGGTATTAGGGTGATCGTGGCCTCATAGAATGAGTTTGGAAGTTTACCTTCCTCTACAATTTTCTGGAAGAGTTTGAGTAGGATAGGTGTTAGCTCTTCTCTAAATTTTTGGTAGAATTCAGCTGTGAAGCCGTCTGGACCTGGGCTTTTGTTTGCTGGAAGATTTCTGATTACAGTTTGAATTTCCATGCTTGTGATGGGTCTGTTAAGATTTTCTATTTCTTCCTGGTTCAGTTTTGGAAAGTTGTACTTTTCTAAGAATTTGTCCATTTCTTCCACGTTGTCCATTTTATTGGCATATAATTGCTGATAGTAGTCTCTTATGATCCTTTGTATTTCTGTGTTGTCTGTTGTGATCTCTCCATTTTCATTTCTAATTTTATTGATTTGGTTTTTCTCCCTTTGTTTCTTGATGAGTCTGGCTAATGGTTTGTTAATTTTATTTATCCTTTCAAAGAACCAGCTTTTGGTTTGTTGATTTTTGCTACGGTCTCTTTTGTTTCTTTTGCATTTATTTCTGCCCTAATTTTTAAGATTTCTTTCCTTCTACTCACCCTGGGGTTCTTCATTTCTTCCTTTTCTAGTTGCTTTAGGTGTAGAGTTAGGTTATTTATTTGACTTTTTCTTGTTTCTTGAGGTATACCTGTATTGTTATGAACTTTCCCTTTAGGACTGCTTTTACAGTGTCCCACAGGTTTTGGGTTGTTGTGTTTTCATTTTCATTCATTTCTATGCAAATTTTGATTTTTTTTTTATTTCTTCTGTGATTTGTTGGTTATTCAGCAGCGTGTTGTTGAGCCTCCATATGTTGGAATTTTTAATAGTTTTTCTCCTGTAATTGAGATCTAATGTTACTGCATTGTGGTCAGAAAAGATGCTTGGAATAATTTCAACTTTTTTGAATTTACCAAGGCTAGATTTATGGCCCAGGATGTGATCTATCCTGGAGAAGGTTCCGTGTGCACTTGGGAAAAAGGTGAAATTCATTGTTTTGGGGTGAAATGTCCTATAGATATCAGTTAGGTCTAACTGGTCTATTGTATCATTTAAAGTTCGTATTTCCTTGTTAATTTTCTGTTTAGTTGATCTATCCATAGGTGTGAGTGGGGTATTAAAGTCTCCCACTATTATTGTGCTATTGTTAATTTCCCCTTTCATACTTGTTAGCATTTGTCTTACATATTGTGGTGCTCCTATGTTGGGTGCATATGTATTTATAATTGTTATATCTTCTTGGATTGATCCTTTGATCATTATGTAGTGTCCTTCTTTGTCTCTTTTCACAGCCTTTGTTTTAAAGTCTATTTTATCTGATATGAGGATTGCTACTTCTGCTTTCTTTTGGTCTCTATTTGCCTGGAAAATCTTTTTCCAGCCCTTCACTCTCAGTCTGTATGTGTCCCCTGTTTTGAGGTGGGTCTCTTGTAGACAACATATGTAGGGGTCTTGTTTTTGTATCCATTCAGCCAGTCTTTGTCTTTTGGTTGGGGCATTCAACCCATTTACATTTAAGGTAATTATTGATAAGTATGATCCCGTTGCCATTTACTTTATTGTTTTGGGTTCGAGTTTATACACCCTTTTTGTGTTTCTTGTCTAGAGAAGATCCTTTAGTATTTGTTGGAGAGCTGGTTTGGTGGTGCTGAACTCTCTCAGCTTTTGCTTGTCTGTAAAGCTTTTGATTTCTCCTTCATATTTGAATGAGATCCTTGCTGGGTACAGTAATCTGGGCTGTAGGTTATTTTCTTTTTTTTTTTTTCTTCAATTCCTCCACCCGAGCTCCCGACCTGAAATCCAGCTCCGGGAACGCAGGCTTGTTGTTACAGCCCAGGGAGGCTGCCTTGCTGGCGGTGGGAGCCGCCATGTTCATACAAAACGCGCCGAGTAGCAGCTCCGCGGAGGCGGCAGCACCCACCCCCGCCCCCACACCCAGCCCCCCTGGGCCTCCTCCCCTCGTTGGCTCCTTGGCTGTGACCCCGGCCCGTGGGCGGGCTGGCGGGCCGGGGTCTAGGCGGGCGGTCCCGGCTGGGTGTGCTCCGGGCGTACGGGCTTCAGGAGGATCTGGACTGCAGCGAGAGTGCGTGTGTGGCCCCGACACCCTTTCCTGCGGCCCCAAGCCGGCCCAGATGCAGTAGGTCCCTGCCCTCCCCTGGCCCTCGCTGGCCCCGACTATAGCGGTTGTAGAGCCAACCTAAGCCTCCCCCGGGCGAGGAAAGTGAAGTGGAAACAATCGGTTATTTTCTTTCATCGTATTAAGTATGTCTTGCCATTCCCTCCTGGCTTGAAGAATTTCTATTGAAAGATCAGCTGTTATCCTTATGGGAATTCCCTTGTGTGATATTTGTTGTTTTTCCCTTGCTGCTTTTAATATGTGTTCTTTGTGTTTGATCTTTGTTAATTTGATTAATATGTGTCTTGGGGTGTTTCACCTTGGGTTTATCCTGTTTGGGACTCTCTGGGTTTCTTGGACTTGGGTGATTATTTCCTTCCCCATTTTAGGGAAGTTTTCAACTATTATCTCCTCAAGTATTTTCTCATGATCTTTCTTTTTGTCTTCTTCTTCTGGGACTCCTATGATTCGAATGTTGTAGCGTTTACTATTGTCCTGGAGGTCTCTGAGATTGTCCTCATTTCTTTTAATTCGTTTTTCTTTTTTCCTCTCTGATTCATTTATTTCTACCGTTCTATCTTCTAATTCACTAATCCTATCTTCTGCCTCTGTTATTCTACTATTTGTTGCCTCCAGAGTGTTTTTGATCTCATTTATTGCATTATTCATTATATATTGACTCTTTTTTATTTCTTCTAGGTCCTTGTTAAACCTTTCTTGCATCTTCTCAATCCTTGTCTCCAGGCTATTTATCTGTGATTTCATCTTGATTTCAAGATTTTGGATCATTTTCACTATCATTATTCGGAATTCTTTATCAGGTAGATTCCCTATCTCTTCCTCTTTTGGTTTGGTGGGCATTTATCCTGTTCCTTTACCTGCTGGGTATTCTTTTGTCTCTTCATCTTGTTTATATTGCTGAGTTTGGGGTGTCCTTTCTGTATTCTGGCAGTTTGTGGAGTTCTTTTTATTGTGGAGTTTCATCACTGTGGGTGGGGTTGTACAGGTGGCTTGTCAAGGTTTCTTGGTTAGGGAAGCTTGTGTCAGTGTTCTGGTGGGTGGAGCTGAATTTCTTCTCTCTGGAGTGCAAAGAAGTGTCTAGTAACGAGTTATGAGATGTCTATGGTTTTGTAGTAACTTGGGCAGCCTGTATATTGGAGCTCAGGGCTGTGTTCCTGTGTTGCTGGAGAATTTGCATGGTATGTCTTAGAGCAGTTCACTTCTGTGTCTCTCAAATTCCATCTTCTGGAAATGATTGAAAGCTGTGTAGCAGGGCTTTTTTTACATTATTTAGATACCATGTACATGCCAAAGTCCAATGCTGGCTTTACAGAGTGAGGATAAGCACGTTCAAAGAGTAAACCTTTAAACAGAGTTCACTGGCAACAGTTGGAAGTATTTTTGGTAAATTATTTTCTCTATGACTTTACTAAAAGAAAAATAATGCCTCGTGATTTGAGAAGGACTGGGGAAACTGTCTCTACTTCTCTATTGCAGTAGTGAGGGGATGGTAGCCATTTATGAGAAACTGTTGTGATATTATACAGGCTCAGTGTGAATTTATGAAAGAAAATTTTTTCTTCCATTGAACTTATATTCTTAAAGTCATTGTGCATTGTCTTGAGGATTACCTGTCCAGAATGGCCCTTGAGGAGCTTCTGGATAAAGTTGGTGGCCTGGGGAAATTCCAGATACTTCAGATGGCTTTAACTTTTCCTTTTTACATGATAGTAGTCTGTCACTCATTGCTGGAGAACTTCACTGCAGCCGTTCCTGGTCATCACTGCTGGGTCCACAATCTTGATAATGCCACTGTCTCTGATAATGATACTGGGATCCTCAGCCCTGATGTCCTGCTGAGAATCTCCATCCCACTGGATTCAAACTTCAAGCCAGAGAAATGTCGTCGCTTCCTCCATCCCCAGTGGCAGCTCCTTCACCTGAATGGGACCTTCCCCAACATGACTGACCTGGACACGGAGCCCTGTGTGGACGGCTGGGTGTTTGACCACAGTTTGTTCTCCTTCACCATCGTGACTGAGGTAAAGGCCCCATTTGCCTCTTGTCAGCATATGTTCTGGGTGTTTCAGTCAGTTCAGTTCAGTTACTCAGTCGTGTCCGACTCTTTGCGACCCCATGAACTGCAGCATGCCAGGCCTCCCTGTCCATCACCAACTCCCGCAGTCTACCCTGGGTGTTTTAGAAAAAAAGTCTAGGTGTTTAGAAAAACATAAAATAAGTGAGAGGTTGTTGCTGAGCCATGAAAGACCCCGGAGTTCTTGGCCTCCAGAGAAGAATTCAATCCAGGGCCAGAGACGAGGCTTGATCGCTCAGAGCTTTTGTGTAATAGAGTTTTATTAAAGTATAAAAGGGATAGAGAAAGCTTCTGACATAGACATCAGAAGGGGGCAGAAAGAGTACCCCCCTGCTAGTCTTTAGCTGGATGTTATATAGTTACTAGCAGTCTGTTAATGAAAGAAAGAAAATGTCTCAAAACTCAGAGAATGGCACTAGGCCCCTCACCCACAAGATGCATTTTGAGATAATCTTGGCACCAGGTGAGTCATCCTGGGCCATAAAATAATTGACTTGAATCTTGAAGAAAGGCAGATTAGATTATACAAAAAGTTTCGTTTACATAGACTAGGAGAACAATGTCTGAATATAACATGGGTTTGAGTATAACATACTGGTTTGTCAAGTTGATTCTGAGCCTAAATCTGAGCTTTTAGGCGGAACCAACTGGAAGATAGAGTCCAGGGTAAATGCATAGTACATTAACATAGCTTAAGACAACATTTCCATAAGAAAAATGCATTGGTTAGCTCAAGATTTGAGAAAAGTTAAGTTCAGGTGGAACCAGGTGTCATTATGGCAACACAGTATTTTAAGAGAAACCTCTTTTTAAATTTGTATGGAGAAGGGGAAAAAATATATCACTAGTTTGTTTCCTCCTGCCCCTTAAGAGAGAGATAAAAAAAAAAAAAAAAAATGTCTGACACTTGAAGCCTATTTCCTCTGTTTGGAGACCCCTGGCCTTCCTGCCTGTTACCCTCTCATAAGCATGGCTCAAATCTTCAGTTACTGAGTAGATAGTAACTTTCCTTCAATCTTTCAGCAAATGGTGATTATCTTTTTAACTGCCAAGCACTTACATTTCAATGGACACCAGTGAAATCAACCAACTAGGCATGAATTTTAGTACTGAAGAACTTTAAACCAAGTGTGAAGATAGATGATCAGACAAGGAAGTACCTGATACAATGTGTGAAAAATTATTCTTAGTCACTTGTTCTCAGCCTAGTTGCAAATTGGAAATATTTGCATTAGTTAAAAAAATACTTGGGCTACTTGTCAGGGAAACAAATCAGAGTGTATTTCACTCTAAGTGCAAAATTCAGGCATCAGTATGAATTTTGGCTGCTGCTGCTACTGCTGAGTCGCTTCAGTCGTGTCCGACTCTGTGCGACCCCATAGACGGCAGCCCATTAGGCTCCTCTGTCCCCGGGATTCTCCAGGCAAGAATACTGGAGTAGGTTGCCATTTCCTTCTCCAATGCATGAAAGTGAAAGTGAAGTCACTCAGTCGTGCCCGACTCTTAGCGACCCCATGGACTGGAGCCTACCAGGCTCCTCCGTCCATGGGATTTTCCAGGCAAGAGTACTGGAGTGGGGCGCCATTGCCTTCTCCATGAATTTTGGCACCAGGTGCCAAAACCCTGGTGGCAAACCGCCCCCCCAACCCCAGTGTTTACAATGTGTGGCAAGGTTTGAGAACCACTGAGGTATGCTGTGCTAAGTGAATAGAAAGATTGATCTTGATGTAATCTAGAAGATTTAGTTGACGATTTCCAGAGAAAACCGTGCTTAAGTGACTTGAATGATACAGATGAGTAAATGTGGTAAAGGAAACCAGAGAGTGTGTTCACTGAGGGCTATCAGAGTGTTGATTACTGAGGGATTATAAGATTCTGTGGGACACCTCAGGGCTTCCCAGATGGTGCAGTGGTAAAGAATCTGCCTACCAATGCAGAAGATACAAGAGATGCAAGTTCAATCCCTGGGTCAGGGAGATCCCCTTGAGTAGGAAATGGCTAACCCACTCCAGTATTCTTGCCTGGAAAATTCCTCCAGATGAGCCTGGCTGGCTACAGTCCATGGGGTTGCTCAGTCCATGACTGAGCATGCAAGCATGTGAAGCTCCTCTGGGCTGATTTGCTTCTCTTCCAGTGGGACCTAGTATGTGATCATCAGTCACAGAAATCAATGGTTCAATCCCTATTCATGGCTGGAATGCTGGTGGGAAGCTTCATATATGGCCATCTCTCAGACAGGTGAGTTTCTCCAGATCACTGCTGCCCACAGTTTATGACTGCTTCATAAAGAAATCTTTATGAACTCCTCGCATATCCAATTTACACTGTGCTGGGTAGCCTTGGTTCCCAGGGAGCTGTAGATGGAAATTTAGGATAAGCTCATTGTGATGATGTCATTTTGTTGCCACAGATCTCTGTGTATTGGACACAGAAATGTCATCTCCACAAGATCTGGGGGATATTTCAGAACAGTGTTTAGAGGGGAGGTATCATAATACTTCATCTAGAAATATGAGGAAGAGTTACTTATCGGAAGCAAGAGGAAGTTGCTTCAAGACAGGAGTTTCAGCCTATTTCAAGACACAGATATAAAGAACAGCATTTCCGCCTTTGCCGTGGCTTCTGTGTTAAGTTCCCACTGGAATCAGTGAGCCAAAATCTTGTGGGTTCCCACCTTGATTGTTGTGCCTCACATGCACATGTGTGTGCTAAGTTGCTTCAGTCGTGTCTGACTGTGTGTGACCCTGTGGACTGTAGCCCACCAGGCTCCTCTGCCCACGGGATTCTCCAGGCAAGAATACTGAAGTGGGTTTGCCATTTTCTCCTCTAGGGGATTTTCCCAACCCAGGGATCGAAGTGGTGTCTCTTAAGTCTCCTGCATTGGCAGGCAGGTTCCCAGGTGCCACCTGGGAAGTTGTGCCTTGCATGCCTCATGTTTCTCACTGTAATTAGAAGGCATTTCTAGAAAACTTGGGTGCTTAGTGAAGTGGCCCTGAATTGCATTAAGAAATAATTGTGGTTATAATTTGGCCATTTGATCTCATGAAAAGGCTCTTTAGAGGTAATATTTGAAATCATATAAGGAAATTAATCTACAGACCTCAAGTGTCATAATTTCTGGTATGAGTGTTTTGGCTAATCCTGTGCCTGGCACTGTCCATCCTGAAGTAAGAGACAACCACGGCAGCTAGATACTCAAGTCTTTCATAGGTGGAATGGGAGACTCTAAGTAACCTTTATCCCCTACCTATAAGCCTAACATATTTAACCTTCCAGTGAAAATTGTGAATGCTGAATGTATCACCCTGAATGTAATTTGTAAACTATATCAGAGTGTTCATGTTGACCAGTCTTATGACTGAACACTTTACAATGATTCGTGATAAAATGCTAATTGATCAGTTTTAGACACACATAGGGTAATAGGTTTTTTTCAGTTTCTCTGAATAAATGGGATTATGACAGATGTCGAGAATAGAAAATTTGGTGAAGAAAAGGGAGATTTATAACTAACCTAAAGATTTTGAACTAAACATAGGCAAAAAGCTTCTTATAGCTAAGAAGAAGCATTATAGATTGACATAATCCCCAATTCTTTATTTTACTTTCATTGACTGTGCTTTTGTGGCCAAGGTCAATGTCCAGAATACTTCTTCATAGCAAAGCAAATGGTCAACAAAAAGAAATGGAAACCTACAGAATGGGAAAAATATTTGCTAGCCTCATATCTGATAGATTTAATATCCAAAACATACAGGGGACTGCTGCAACTGATAGAAAAAACTCACAAATAACCTACTCAAAAATGGCAAAGGAATTCAATAGGTATTCCTCCATAGAAGACATGGAAATTGTTAACAGGAATATGAAAATGTGCTTAATTGCACTAATTATCAAGGAACTACAAGTCAAAACCACAATTATATACACCTTCATGCCTGTTTGGGTAGCTATTATATAAAAAAGTCATTATTAAGACTGATGTCAGGGAGTTTTTCCTAGGATTTTTAGTGTTTCAGGGCTAATGTTTAAGTCTTTAACCCATTTTGAGTGAATTTTTTTTTGAATATTGTCAGTAGAGTGCAAATTCATACTCCTGCATGTTATCATTTCATTTTCCCAACATTATTATTGAAAACTTTTATTGTCCCCTCTTTAATATTATTGGTTTTTTTTTTTTATCAAATAATATGTATCAAGGGTTAATTTCTTGAATCTTGGTTCTTTCTGTTGGTTTATGCATCTTTCTTAATGTCAGTACCATACCATTTTGATACCTATTGTTTTGTAGTATAGTTTGAAATCAGAAAGCAGGATGTTTCTACATTGGTTCTTTGTCAGGATTGACTTTGCTTTTGGGGGTCATTTGTGATTTCATATAGATTTTAGGATAGTTTTTTTCTATTTCTGTGAAAAATGTCATTGGAATTTTAATAAGGATGGCATAATTGTAGATGGGGCTTCCTTTGTAGCTCAGTTGGTAAAGAATCTACCTGCAGTGCAGGAGACCCAGTTTTGACTCCTGAATTGGAATCCTAGAGAAGGAAATGGCAATCCACTCCAGTATTCTTGCCTGGAGAATCCCATGGACAGAGGAGCTTGGAGGGCTACGGTTGGTGGGGTTGCAAGAATCAGACACAACTTAGCGACTAAACAACTACCAACCAATCTATAGATGGCTTTGCAGAGTATGTGCATTTTGACAATACTAATTTTCCAGTCCATGAGTATGGGCTATTTTTCCATTTATTTGTATCTTCTTCAAGTTCTTTCATCAAAGTCTTGTTTTGAGTGTCCAGATCTATATCATCTCCTTGGTTAAATTTATTGTTGTTGTTCAGTCGCTCAGTCATGTCTGACTCTTTGCAACCCCATGGACTGCAGCACACCAGTCTTCCCTGTCCATCACCAACTCCCAGAGCTTGCTCAAACTCATGTCCATTGAGTCAGTGATGCCATCCAACCATCTCATCCTCTGTCATCCCCTTGTCCTCCTGTCTTCAATCTTTCCCAGCATCAGGGTCTTTTCCAATAAGTCAGCTCTTTGCATCAGGTGGCCAAATTAATATATGACTTTATCTACTTGTTTTAAGGGCCTCCAAGATGGCTCAGCAGTAAAGAATCCGCCTGCCAATGCAGGAGGTGCAGGAGAGGTGGGTTCAGTCCCTGAGTTGAGAAGATCCCCTGGAGCAGGAAATGGCAACCCACTCCTGGGAAAAATTTTTACCTGGGAAATTCCATGGACAGAGGAGCCTGGTGGGCTACAGTCCATGGTGTTGCAAAGAGTTGGACACGACTGTGGAAACAGTGTCAGACTTTATTTTTTGGGGCTCCAAAATCACTGCAGATGGTGATTGCAGCCATGAAATTAAAGGACACTTACTCCTTGGAAGGAAAGTTATGACCAACCCAGATAGCATATTAAAAAGCAGAGACATTACTTTGCCAACAAAGGTCTGTCTAGTCAAGGCTATGGTTTTTCCAGGGGTCATGTATGGTTGTGAGAGTTGGACTGTGAAGAAAGCTGAGTGCTGAAGAATTGATGCTTTTGAACTGTGGTGTTGGAGAAGACTCTTGAGAGTCTCTTGGACTGCAAGGAGATCCAACAAGTCCATCCTAAATTAGGAGATCAGTCCTGGGTGTTCATTGGAAGGACTGATGCTGAAGCTGAAACTCCAATACTTTGGCCACCTGATGCGAAGAGTTGACTCATTGGAAAAGACTCTGATGCTGGGAGGGATTGGGGGCAGGAGGAGAAGGGGATGGCAGAGGATGAGATGGCTGGATGACATTACCAACTCAATGGGCATGAGTTTGAGCAAACTCTGGGAGATAGCAACGGAGAGGGAAACCTGACAAGCTGCAGTCCACGGGGTCACAAAGAGTAGGACATGATTGAGAGACTGAACAACAAGTCCTCCTACCAGCCACGGGGGACTGTTTCCTTCACATATGCCCCAGGACCGGGACTCCCAATCTGTGGCCTGACCTGCTCAGTCCCCAGGGTAGGTGTCCTCCTATGTAATCTCACTTTTCCTCTGAGTCCTCTCCCAGGAGTGCAAGTCCGGACCTGATTGTGTTTCTTTCCTTCCTATCTGATTACATGTGTATCTTACATCCTTGGTTTACGTAAGTCATTCTGCCAGTTTCCAGTTAGTTTCAGTGAGAATTTTTCCATATATAGATTTTTTTTTAATTAAAAAAATTTTTTTGGCTGTGTTGTGTCTTCGTTGCTGCATGCGGGCTTTCTCTAGTTGCGGTGAGTGGGGGCTACTCTTTATTGTGGTGCTCAGGCTTCTCATCACAGTGACTTCCCTTGTTGCAGAGCACAGGCTCTAGGCCCATGGGCTTCAGTAGCTGTGGCGCATGAGCTTAGTTGCTCCATGGCATGTGGAATCTTCCCAGACTAGGTAGGGATCGAACCCTTGTCCTCCTGCACCGGCAGGTGGATTCTTATCCACTGCACCACCAAGGAAGTCTGTAGATGTATTTATGTGTTAATGGGGGAAGGTAAACTCCATATCCTTTTACTGCATCATCCAGACCTTTTCCCAGGGTTATGGTGGTCTTATATTCTGCTTTCCCCTGGAGAAGGGAATGGCTACCCACTTCAGTATTCCTGCCTGGAGAATTCCATGACCAGAGAGCCTCATGGGCTTCAGTCTATGGGGTCGCAAAGAGTCTAACACAACTGAGTGACTAACACTTTCACTTCATATTCTGTTCTAGATAAAGCACATTGCTTGAGGCTTATAAATTCAGATTCAACAAAGACTGACCCTTAAATAAACCTTCAACAACTTTGAGTATTGATCCACTGATCTTCTGCATCAGTTTAACCTTGCCTGTCTGGTCCTAGAGACCCAAGTACACTTTTAGCTCTCTTGTGTTCTGGACGCTGTACAGACTCTCTACCATGCTAAATACATATGTTAGTACAATGGGAGCTTGTAGTATATTACAGTTTCCAACACTGTAATTTATTTTATATGAAATATCACTTGGTGTCAAAGTCCAAGTGATTAGAGGATAAAGTTTTGGTATTCTTAGTGTATATTGCAGACAAGGAGTACTACTTTGAGGAGATCTCCACTGTTGATTTAGCTTCTGAGTTTTCAAGCTTTCAGGTACAGAGAATCACTTGGAATCTAGAAAGATAGTACTGATGAACCTATTTGCAGGATAGCAATGGAGACACAGACAGAGAATGGACTGTGGACACAGTGAAGGAAGGAACAGGTGGGACGAATTGAGAGAGTAGCCTGAAAACATATATATTACCATATGTAAAATAGAGAACCAGTGGGAATTTGCTGTGTGACACAGAGAGCTCAACCCAGTGCTCTGTGACAACCTAGAGGGGTGGGATGGGGTGGGAGATGGGAGGGAGGTTCAAGAGGGAGGGGACATATGTATGACTGTGGCTGATTCATGCTGATGTATGGCAGAAACCAGCACAGTATTGTAAAGCAATGATCTCCCAATAAACAATGTAAAAAATTAGTAAAATAAAAAACCAAATCATAAAAAAGGACAAAACCATTATGAACATTAAAAAAAATTCTCTAAATTTCAGAGTAGGCTTTATTTTTACCGCAGGTTGCTATTGCTCTCACAATCTAATCTGCCTCTCTGTTTCTTAGGTTTGGGCGCAAATTGATTCTTAGGTGCTGTTTGCTCCAGCTCGCCATCTCTGGGATCTGTGCAGCCTTTGCTCCCACCTTCCTCATTTACTGCTTGCTACGCTTCTGGTCAGGCTGTTCTGCTGTGGCCATTGTGTCAAATAACAGTATGCTCAGTAAGTCGACAGTTTTAGTCTTTTCCATTTTCCAAGTCTGGAAATTGGCCTTGAAATTTCACACTTACCTGACAATAATATCCCAATTGGATTTTCTTTCAGTTGTAGCGTGGGTAAGGGCCCAGTCAAAAGCCACGGTAATAACACTGATAGCTTGTGCCCTTAGTATTGGACAGATGATGCTGGGAGGACTGGCTTTTGTCTTTCGAGAGTGGCGCACCCTGCAGCTGGTGGTGTCTGTACCTTTCTTTGTCTTCTTTCTCTCCTCAAGAGAGAGAGCCTTCTCTCTCACTCTCTTATGGGAACCTGGGATGAAAATGCATATTGTATCTAAATATATTCATTTTTTAATTCCTTAGACCCTTTTTTATTGTTTGAACTTAAAAACCCTTGTCTATCATCTGTTACTCTGTGCAATTTGTGAAATAGAACATTGACTAACCGTGACCCTTCTCCTGGGAGTTCTTGGTATTTTCTGCCGTCTTTCTTCATAGTCTTACTTAGTATAGTGGTTGGAGGGTTATTCTGACATGATTTTTGTTAATATAAAATATAGACTCAGATATTTTGAAAAGAAGTAACTTTAGTTCTTTTTTTTTGATTTTGGAATGAACCTGGTTATGGTAAGACTTTCCATGATTTTCATTTTTGTAGGTGAATTGAATAAAGGGAAGATGCAACAACTTTATTCATAGAATAATCTGACAAAATAGCCATGTTCTTTCTCCAGTACTAATAATTGGCATGCAGGTTGGGTGACTTACATCCTGTGTTCACCAGTTCCTTAAATAATTTTAGCAAACATTTATTTATGGATAACTTGGTCCCCACACTTAAAATCAGTCTAGGGAGAATTAAATTTAGGAGATCACAGAGAGATGACTATAGATTTTATATAGAGATATGAGTTCAGGGAGAAAGGGAATGTGATCCATGTCAGACTCATTTTTTTTTTAATGATGCAATTTTATTTATTTACTATTTTTAAACTTTTTAGTTTGTATTGAGGAATAGCAAATTAACAAACAATGTTGTGATAGTTTCAGGTGAACAGTGAAGGAACTCAGCCATACATATCAATTTTCTCCCAAACTCCCCTCCCATCCAGGCTGTCACATAACATTGAGCAGAGTTCTTTGTGCTATACAGACTCATTTGTTGTGTTATTCCATATTCAAAACAACCCTACAAGGAAGCTGACAGTGCTGTTCCATTTTATTGATGAGAAAACTGAGGCAGATATAAAGAAGTAGTTAGTTATTAATTGGTATTAGTAATTGGGTTATTAGTTATCAACATAACTGGTAGTGTCAGGAGTACCTGCAATCACTGTTAGGCTTTACGCTGACATATTTGGGGCTTCTTTTCAAAAAGAATGTATACTGTAAATATATATAACATGCACAAAGTTGCTAGATCCCATGCCAGGGTTTGGAAGGAAATTATGCATATCAGGGATAAACTTAAACTTCATAAGTTTTCTGTAAATTCTCCTGATGAGTGAGCAGAGGCAATTTAACTCCAAGTCTGTGTCCCTTACTAGTACTACAAGTTTCAAGTGCACTGCAGTCACTCTCATTTCCTCCTAGTATTTGTGAAATAGATCTGGAATTTCTATTCCTAAACCAACAAGTGAAGCGGTGGATTTTGGACAGAAGGCAAAATGCATCTGTTGTCAATAATCGCATGACATATAACAAGAGAGAGCTGACTGCACTTGTGACTGCACCTTTCATCAGGTGGCTGGTGGAATCTGCTCGGTGGCTGATTATCACCAATAAACCAGATGAGGGCTTAAAGGGACTTCGAATAGTTGCACACAGAAATGGAATGAAGAATGCTGAAGCAACCCTGAACATGGAGGTGAGCAGGGAAGAGGAGGTGGTTATTGGGTTGGAGGGAAGGAATAAACTGATACTTGCCTTCTCCTTATTGAGATACACAAACCCTTTTCTAACAAGGGCGGCTAGTTGAGAATGCAAGCTCAGTTCCCTGGCCTTTCATGGCCATCTCATGAAAAGAAGCTTTGCCCACTGCACAACTAATTCCTTTAGTTCACTTCCTGTAGGCTGTGTACTATAGTGGATGCCCTGCCCTCCTCCATGGCCTCATTTTCAAATTTTCATTGTTCAAATTCAAAATTTCAATGTTCATTAATTTCCTGGAGTCTCCCTTAACTCCCTACATCCTCCTTCGTATCACATTCACACCCATGATTACATATGCAATACGCTACACTACGAAGAAAGGGAGCATATCTCTTCTATCCTATTGGTTGCCAATGCTCATCACAATACCTGGCACTATATTGGCAAGTGATTCGTGTTTGTTGTTGCTAAAGGGTTTGAGAGCAACCATGCAGGAGCAGCTGGAGGCAGCACAGACCAAAACAACTGTGTTTGACTTGTTCCGTACACCCAACCTGTGTAAAAGGATCTGTCTCCTGTCATTTGCGAGGTGGGCTTCACACAGCACATGATGGTGTTCAAAGTGAGGGGACATAAATCTGTTTATTTCAAAGGTTATAGCACTGTTGTGAGAAGGAGGCAGTGATTTGGGGATAAAAGGTGAAGAAAACACACCAAGTAATTGCTATTTTTGGAGGTAGTTGAAGGATTATGAAAGACTCACACGAAACTCATAATAAAATGAAGAGTTAGAAAAATAGACAAATGGGATGTGATTAAACTTACAAGTTTTGCATTGCAAAGGAACCTATAAATAAAATGAAAAGACAGCCTACAGAATAGAAGAAAATATTTGCAAATGATATAACAACAGGGGATTAATTTTCAAAATAGACAAATAACTTTTACATCTTAATATAAAAAAACAAGCAATCCAATTGAAAAATGAGCAAAAGATTTAAATATATTGTTTTCCAAAGAAGACACATAGATAGCCAACAGCCACATTAAAAGATGCTCAACTTTGCTAATTATTATAGAAATGCAAACCAAAGCTACAATGAGGTATTGCCTCACACAAGCCATAATGTTCATCATCAAAAAGTCTACAAATAATAAATGCTGGAGAGGGTGTGGAGAAAAGGGAAACCTTCTACACTGTTGATGGGATTATAAATTGGTGCAGACACTATAGAGAACAGTATGGAGGCTACTTAAAAAATTGAAGGTAGAGTTATCATAGGATCTAGCAATCTTACTCCTGGGCATGTATCCAAACAAAGCTCTAAAGATACATGCATCCCAAAGTTCATGGCGGCACTACTTATAATAATTAAGACATGGAAGCAACCTAAGTGTCCATCGACAAATGGATAGAGATGATGTGGTATGTGTGTGTACGTATTTCTAGCAACGTGGATGGACCTAGAGATTACCACACTAAGTAAAGTAAGTCAAAGACAAGCATCATGATGTCACTTATTTGACAAATCTAAAAAACTGATACATATGAACTCATTTACAAAACAAAAAATAGACTCACAAGCATAGAAAACAAATATATGGTTATCAAAGGGGAAAGGTATGGGGAGGGGTAAATTAGGAGTTTGAGATTAACACATACACACTGCTACATATAACATAGATAATCAACAATGACCTACTGTATAGCACAAGGAACTCTACTCAATAATCTGTATTTAACCTATAATGGAATATCAGACTCGTTTGAGACCCCATGAACTGTAGCCCACCAGGCTCCTCTGTCCATGGGATTTCACAGGCAAGAGTACTGGAATGGGTTGCCATTTCCTCCTCTAGGGGATCTTTCCAACCCAGGGCTTGAACCCATGTATCTTGTGTCTTCTGCATTGCCTAGCGGATTCTTTTACCACTTATATATTGTCATGTAATTATTTATGTTAACTTTAAAATTATGACCTTAAAAGGAGGAATTATACAAATCAGACTGTCTTTTTTTTCAACCTTGACCATTGGCTGCCTGGGTCAACATAATCAACTGCAGCACTGGGCTCTAATCTCATGGCTTGTGTTTCTCCTCTTTTGTTCATTACAGATTTGCAAACACAGTACCCTATTTTGGCATCTTTATGAATCTACAGCACTTTGGGAGCAATATATTCCTGTTCCAGGTCATCTTTGGAGCTCTCACTATCTCAGCTCGATGTCTTGCACTCCTAGTACTGAATCACATGGGCTGTCGACTAACCCAGATGCTTCTCATGTTCCTTGTGGGACTTTCCATTTTGGCCAACATGTTTGTGCCCCAAGGTGAGAGAATACTGGAATTTGGGGAAAGGGAAGTGTCTTTTTCATGTCCTTTAAGGATTGCATTAGCCCTACTTATCCAAAGCTAGGAATAAAGAGAAGCCTCAATATTGGCTTACTAAGTATTCCAACAAACATTAGAAGTCCTGCTACTAGGTTGTTGGGAAAAAGAGCCAAAGGTCCATAAGGGTAGCTTTGGCATATCTTCACCTTCCTCACATTTTGGAAGTATCTGGAAACCGGCACCATTTATTCTGAACAGTTCCTCTAGGAGAGCATTTGTTCACCTGCGCTTCACCCATTTGGGACTTCCCAGGTGGCGCTAGTGGTAAACAAAACAAAACAAAACAAAAAACACCCCAAAAAACCCGCCTGTCAGTGTGGGAGACAAAGGAGATGCAGGTTCGATCCCTCGTTTGGGAAGATCCCCTGGAGGAGAGCATGCCAACCCACTCCAGTATTCTTGCCTGGAGAATCTTCCTGGAATGAGGAGCCTGGTGGGCTACAGTCCACAGGGTTGCAAAAAGTGGAACGTGACTGAAGTGACATAGGACATTGCCCACTCTCACTTTTAAAAACAAGCATGGAGGGGTGAGGCCTTGCAATTATATCCCAGGTGAGGACATAGAATGGTCACTCCCCTGTCAGGGCTCTTCATTACCAACTTTGATGACTGGTCTAGTTCCTCACCTCTATGTTCCGCGTGTGAGTGTGATGTTAAGTCATCATGACTACAGCTCTTGCTTATAAGAGTCTCCCAGGTAATGAAAAGAATTCCTCTTAAAAAAAAAAAAAAGTGAATGTCTGTACAGTTGGAACTAGGATTTAAGATTAAAATTCTTGTCCATTTCCTGTTAGATTAACTTTATAAGTTAACAAAATGATGCTATGTAACGATTTGTGGTTGTTTAGTTGCTAAGTCATGTCTGACAGTTTGCAAACCCTTGGACTGTAGCCCTCCAGGCCCCTCTGTCGGTGGGATTTCCCAAGCAAGAATACTGGAGGGGGTTGCCATTTCCTTCTCTAGGGGATCATCCTGACTCAGGGATTGAACTCAAGTCTCCCTCATCACAGGTGGATTCCTTACCGCTGAGCCACTAGGGAAGCCTATGTAACAATTAGGAGAACCTTAGTGGGCACAATGATTCACATTGCACAATGCAGGAATGTGCTTCACAGCCTTAGAGATGAGTGGACTTTGCTCCTCAGAATATCATTAGTAATGCCTGATTACTCTCTTACAAGAGAGTTCTGTCCAATATACAATGCTATAATTAGATTTCCTTTCATAGTGTGTAGAATACAGATTCCCTGAACATTTTTTCATTTGTTCCCAAATTCTGAAATTTTTTTCCCCACCAAATAGAAGTTTCCATTCTTGGTTCCTCGTGTCTAACATTGATGTAGATCTGGCTTCTCTTCAGACTGTCCACTAACAGCAGTCCTGTTTTATTACTCCCTGGTGTCATACTTACCCCATGTCAATGCTGCATCTGCTCTAGGTTGACTGAGTCTTTTAGGTTTACCTGGAACTCCCCCCCGCCTTTTTTTAATGAAAATCCCACACTGCTAAGACCTCCTAATTCCAGGAAAACCAGGAAATCCTGCACTTGAATTGGAAGGTCTTCCAGGTTAGAGCTGAGTCTTAGACTCAGCAATCATCCACATGAGAGTTCTACCTTCTACAATAAGGATATAGTGAGCACTGGACAGAATAAGTAAAAGCAAATTTCCACCAGACTCACCTTTTCTTCTGATTCGTTGGCAAATCTCAGCTATGCACAGAGAGTTGCTATAATTAATTCAGATAGTTTCATGTACTTTTAACCACCTATGTTGATAATGTTATATTTCTCACGTTGTTAGCTGTTCTATGCTCCCTGCCATTGTACAGTTTTCTATAATATATTTCAAAAATGCAATTAACCTATAAGGCTGTTTTTTTTTTCCTGACTAAATTTGGTGGATGCTGATTCCTTCAATGCAGATTTCTTAGTCTCCCTGCTCTTTGTTTCTCCAGAAATGCAGACCCTACGTTTGACTTTGGCAAGTGTGGGAATGGGCTGTGTTGCTGCTGCTGTCGCCAGTAATTCTGTCCATAACTCTGAACTCATGCCCACTCTCCTCAGGCAAAATACTTTGTGGATGCTCTGCCAGGGCCCCAAATAGGACTTTCCCAGGTAATTGATCAGGAGTAATCAAGATAAGGGAGAAAGCGATGGCACCCCACCCCAGTACTCTTGCCTGGAAAATCCCATGGACGGAGGAGCCTGCTAGGCTGCGGTCCATGGGGCTGCTGAGAGTCGGACATGACTGAGCGACTTCACTTTCACTTTTCACTTTCATGCATTGGAGAAGGAAATGGCAACTCACTCCAGTGTTCTTGCCTGGAGAATCCCAGGGACAGGGGAGCCTGGTGGGCTGCTGTCTATGGGGTCGCACAGAGTCGGACACAACTGAAGTGACTTAGCATAGCATACTTAGCATAGCAATCAAGATAAGATCTGTTAACTAGAAAGCATTTATTTGTAATCATAATAGTAACAACATACTAACAACAGTTACCCAAAGTTTATTGAAGAAATGGACGGCATGCCGTGTACTGTGTTAAGCAGTACTTCAGTGTCTGTCTCGTTAATCTTTTGGAACACTTGTCATGGTAGTTGCAATGCATTAACATACTGTTTAAAATGATGAAAATGGGTTTTAACACACTTTGATCTTGACAAAGCTAGAATCACAGAACAGATCTCAAAAACAAATATCTTTCATCAAACTCATGTATGTAATAACTGTGTTTTATGTCTTCCATTACAATGTCAAAGTGGGCTTCTCTGGTGGCTCAGCTGTAAAGAATCTGCCCACAGTGCAAGAAGTGCAGAAGATTCGAGTTTGATCCCTGAGTCAGGAAGATCCCCTGGAGGAGGACATGGCAACCCACTCCAACATTCTTGCCTGGAGAATCTCATGAACAGAGAAGCCTGGCAGGCTACAGACCCTAGGGTTGCAAAGAGTCGGACACAACTGAAGCAACTTAACATGCATAATGTCAAAGTAGTAGATTATAAATTACATGTATGGGATTTTTTTTACTGAATTATTATGCATTTTCCTCTTTTACCCTTCAGAGCAAAAGCTTCAGGATTAAATATGATGGCTAGTAGGTGTGGGGCAGCACTGGCTCCCCTGCTGATGACTGTAGTGGTGTATCTACCCACTCTGCCCTGGATCATCTATGGAGTGTGTCTTATCCTTGCTGGTCTTCTCATTCTTCTTCTACCCGAAACGAGAAATATGCCTCTGCTTGACACCATCCAGGATGTGGAAAATAAGTAAGTAACCTTCTACCACCCCCTGGGAGGGACTGTGTGTTTTGGATCTGTGGGTGAGAAAGGCAACATACCGAGTAGGTCCCTCAGATCACTGGGGAGGCTGAGCCTTGCCTGGGATCCTCCCATCTTGAGCCATTGCCTTCATGAATGGCAATATCATTTCTATCCACTGTGAGGTCCAGTCTAGACTGCAGAGATCCTCTCTGCCCTGTTCTCAATGGTAGCTTTAGTGCTGAAGAGACAATAATGAGCTCTATTGTGAGGGAACATCCTACCTGCCCTCACGAGAGACACACATTTCTGATGGTGTTTCATGGTCCTCAGATCCATAAGTGTTAACGTCTCTCTTTGAAAATATATTAGAGAGATAAATCTTGTGTTGGTGCCTGTAAGATTAGGCAATTTTGCTGCCATAAATAATGAAAATATTGAGGATAGGGAAAATAAGAAACTGGTAAAAGATACTTTTAATTTAATTTTATTTTTTAACTTTACTTTTTAAAAAATAAAAATGGTATATTAGTCACCTAGAGCTTTCATAATAAAATTCCACAAACTGAGTTATTTAACAGACATTTATTATCGCATGGCTCTGGAGCCTGGAATTCTGAGCTCAAGTTGTTGGCAGGGCCATGCTTCCTCTGAAACCTCTAGGGATGATCTGTTCCAGGTCTCTCCTGGCTTCTGGTATTAATAGTCCTTTGGCTTGTGGCAGCATATTTCAATCTACACATGGATCTCCCTGGCACACCTGCCTGTCTTAATGTTCCTTTTACATAAGGACACTATCCTATTGGATAAGTAACCAATCTTACTCCAATATGACCTCATCTTAATCATATTGACAACAGTCCTGTTTCACATTTGGAAATCTTCCTAAGATTCTGAGTGTTAAATACTGAGATACTTCAATATATGAAATTTTAGGATGGATGCAATTAAATACATAACATATGGGAAATCCCTTAAGATTTTCAATCCACTTCTTGATTTTGCAAAGGTGTCATTGGCCAAAGATTTAAAGAGACCAAGTGAGAGCAACAACTTTTAAAACTGTTTTCTTGGGTCTGCAGAGTCCACACAGCCTTTTCCAGCATGAGTGTCAATCCCGTATATTTTACTGAATCTAAAAAAGATGATGTGAGAGGATCAGTTTGTGCATGGAGAGCACACAGACTTATTTTTTTTCTTGTTTTTATTTGCTGATTGGTTGGTTGATTGGTTGTTTCTGTTTTGCTTTTCCAGCAAAAAACTCTCAAGGGAAGTAAATGAAAAAGATTGCTACATAAAAGTGACAAAATTTTAAGGTGCTTTCATAAGCTGACTGGTAAGGAAAAGAAAAATATGAAGAAAAAAAAATGGGGGTTTTCCTTTATATATAGAAACTAGCAAGAAAATATACTAGAAAAATGAATCTCATTTACAATTATGGCATTACTTTGCACATAAACACATAACTTGAGGGAACATGTAACCCTTGCACAATCTAATATTTTGAGGCAGTAGTTTGAAAAAGTTTTGAACTTACCAATAAATTATTAACAGGGAAAACGATTTAGAAATAGAGGAATGTCATGTAATTAGGACGTGGCTGGTTGATGTATACAAGTAGAATAATTGAAAACATTGCCTGAATAATCACGCAAAAAATCCTATTATTTTATGTCTGTTGTGCTCTTATGTACCCTCTTTACCTGAGAAAATATTTTCAGAGTAATTAATGAACTCTTCAAAATTAGTACCCCTCTTTCCCAATAAAAATTAAAACGTACAAAACTCCTGAACAAGTGAAAATATATCAAACTATGTAGCAGAAGAAGGCAGAGTTGGTAACCAGGACTAACTTTGGTTGAGACCACTTTCCATGGCGAGTCCAGTAATGTGACCTAGTGTTCTGCAGTTAAAGTACCAAGCAACTTACAAGGATGAGTGAAGACGACAGTGCTCACGTCCGAACCCCTACTCCTCCAAGCAAGGAGAAAACTTGTTCAGATGGAATTAGTATGAAATGGGATAATATGGGACTTCCCAGAAATGGCAACCCACTCCAGTGTTCTTGCCTGGAGAATCCCAGGGATGGGGGAGCCTGGTGGGCTTCCGTCTATGAGGTCGCATAGAGTCGTACACGACTGAAGCGACTTAGCAGCAGCAGCAGGTGGCGCTAGTGGTAAAGAAACTGCCTGCCACTTCAAGAGACGTAAGAACCACGGTTCGATCCCTGTGTTGGGAAGATCCCCTGGAGGAGGGTGTGGCAACCCGCTCCAGTATTCTTGCCTGGGAAATAATATGGACAGAGGAACCTGGTGGGCTATAGTCCATAGGGTCGCGAAGAGTCGGACATGACTGAAGTGACTTGGCACACACAGCATGGGACTTCATATTACCATTTAAACAAATTCCTTCATGTAAAGACGTTATAGATACCACTTTTCCTCCCACTTGCCCCACTTTCTTTTTCTTCAGAACACTCATCACAACTCAACATTTGGACATAAGATATATGTCAAAATAGGAGCTAAAATATTTACTCAAAGAATCAACTAAGAACATAAGCAATTACAGATTTGATTATACTTGAGGCTGTGAATAGATTGATCATGTTTTCTAAACTGATTAGGTTTCTTTCCTTCTTTCATTAATATTTCAAATTATCAATCAGAAAACAAAGTAAGCAAAGCAATATTTAATTTTGACATCTTCATGCATTGAACTCAAACAGATTGTTATGTATGGAGTGGCATATGGTGAATTATAAATAGATTTACAAAAATCAGTGTAGCAGATGTAAGCCCAAGTTAAAACAAATTTATATACATGTATATATATATATTTCTTTATATATGATACTTTGACATCATAAATCATTGGCAAATTGAAAGAGTATATGCTCTTTGGAAATATATTCACTGAAATGATAACAATGGTGACTTTTTTGGAACTTTTTGTTTTGTATTGGGGTATAGCCAATTAACAGTGTTGTGATCATTTTAGGTGAACAGCCAAGGGACTCAGTCATACAAATACATGTATCCATTCTCCCCCAAACCCCCTCCCATCCAGGTGGCCACATAACATTGAGCAGAATTCCATGTGCTATACAGTAGGTCCTTGTTGGTTATCCATTTTAAATACAGCATTGTGTACATGTAATGGTGGCCTTTTAATGGTGGATTTTTAAGTGATTATTTCTTTGCAATTTTCTCTTTTTATATTTTTAACAACTAGCATGTATAATTTAAAATATTATAGAGATATAAAAATTTAAAGTTTTTAATTTTAAAATTTTATTGGAGTATAGTTGATTGACAACAAAGAGGTTTTTAAAATGGAAGATGAACATGAGTAGAAATCCTACATAAAAACAGGAAAGGACAATTTACAAAATGATTATAAAAATGGCCCTTAAAATAGGAAAAGATATTAAACTTGACCCATTATAAGTGAAGTACAAATTTGAACCATAATAGATTCTATTTTCTCACCATCATATTGGCAAAATGTGAAAAGCTGGATAATAAACTCTGTTGGTAAAATTAAAAAAAAAAAAAAACAGGAAAACTGGAAGCCACCTCAATTTTCTGAGAGTAAATTAGGAATATATCCATCCAGCAAGCCTGCTTCCACATCTGCCATTAGAAAGGATGAACATAGCAGTATGCATCAAAGAGGAAAAAAGCCCAACATAAGTTAGGAAAGCAGGATGAAACAAAGTGTGGAATAGGACACTATTCTTATGGGGAAAAGTAAAGGTTGGGTGTATTTAGCCAAAATATTAGCTTTAGTATCCATGTGTATTACTACTGTCTAGAGCTTTTATGAAGCAAATTTTTGTATTTCTAACATATTATGTAAAAAACTTTAAATTCTATAGTGAAAGGAAATAAAAACATTTTCTCTAGAGGGGAACATTATTTGTATATATTTGCAAATTTCCTTGTCCCGCCAGGAAGGAAGAAGTAGTTTTCCATGGCAGGGGCTTTGGGGCTGTGGGATTTACAGGAGCCCAGTCTCACTATCCCTTCTCACCTCCATGAAGCTAAAGCTGGAACCCCCTAGGCCCCAGTTGACAGTAAGACCTGACTAAGCTGGCCGTGGGTCCACCCTTTCCAAAGCTCTTCACTTCAGCTTGTGGAGGCCCAGCAGCGCCTCCTAACCCTAGCCCCTCTTTCTTAGGCACTCATCAGAACCCTCCTTGAATCATGCTCCCACATCTTATCCTGCCATGGAGACCCTCTGGGGTCATCAACTCTAAGGCCAAGGATCACCTGCAGGCTCCCTGAATAGACTTCCTTCCTGAGAAAATATTCTGAATAGACTGGCCTTTCCCTACACAAGGTCCTTCTCTGTGAGACTGGGAAGTGCTTGCAAGTGGGCAGGCAGGGGAGGAGGGTGCTGAACAAGAGCCAATCCCATCTCACCCGTGCTCCTGGAAACTTCCATGTGTCATCTATGCAACTCTGTGCACTTAGATATGTGGTTGGAAGTAACTTTTTTCCATTTTGCACTTTGGACTCAAGTCACTGAATGTGATTGCTCACTTTTGTCAGTAAATGTGAGACTAACTGAAGGAAAGTTACACGGCTCAAAATAGCTTGGAGTTAAAACTCCCCTCAGGTCCTCCCCACCATTCTATGCAAAACAAAGAACTCTCTCACCCAGAGGGAAAAAAAAATGGACATTAAGGTTGATTATGCCCAGGTCCCAGCCCGTCCAGCTTCTGGCTGATCTCTAGAGTTCCTTGCCCCAGCTGTTTAAGAGATAACTACTCTAAACAATCTTGGAGAAGAACAGGCCCCCTTAAGACAGTAGCTGCTGCTGCTGCTGCTAAGTTGCTTCAGTCGTGTCCGACTCTGTGTGACCCCATAGACGGCAGGCCACCAGGCTCCCCTATCCCTGGGATTCTCCAGACAAGAACACTGGAGTGGGTTGCCATTTCCTTCTCCAATGCATAAAAGTGGAAAGTGAAAGTGAAGTCGCTCAATCGTGTCTGACTCTTTGCAACCCCATGGACTGCAGCCTACCAGGCTCCTCCATCCATGGGATTTTCCAGGTAACACTACTGGAGTGGGGTGCCATAGCCTTCTCCAGTAGAGTTCCACATATATGCCTATATATACTTACTCTTTTCTTGGGTTAGTGCAGCAGCTCACTAATCTGACTGCTGCCCCTTCTTGCCTCATTAAAGGTGATCTGTTCCTATAAAGTGCTGGTCTCGTTCTTTTTCCAAACCTCACCTTCTCTAACTCCCTTGCCCTACATTTTTCGGTGCTGAAACCCGGGAGGTTGAGGTTCCTTCTCGTTCTCCATGGCCAACTCTTTGGAGCGTGGAAGACTGCTGAGCTCACTTTCCTGTCCAGGCTTTCAAGACCTCCTCCAGAGGACGCCCTGTGCCTTCGTGAGTGGTACAAGTCCTGTGTAAGGGCTTTATTGGTTTTCCATGTAACCCGAGGAATATTGGTCTCTCTCTCTTCCTCTTTCCTCTACACTTTCTTTTCTGCGAGACTGACCAACTCCAGGACAGAGACCTTTTGCCATTCGACCTCCCTCCACCCACCATGAATTCTCACCTGACCCAGTAGCCCAGGTAAGCTCGGACGGTACTCTAGGGCACCATAGACTATCATCCTTTCCGGGTGCCCTGGGAACCCTCTGGCTAAAAGGCTCTCTGGGGAGGTACTTGGGGGACGCCCCCTCCCTCCTCCAGAGTCTATTTCTGTCTTTGCCCGGTCAAAAGATTAGGTGATGACCTTTTCTCTTGACAGTACAGTCGCTAGTCATTTGCTATAGGGGCAAGCCAATCTGTCCCACGGGACTCTCCCATGGCCTTCGTAAAACGAAACCTCAAATCTCTACTCTTGACTGATCTCAAGGTTCATAAACTCGAGTCATTTTGCACTCAAATTTGGCTTCAATACAAACTGGATAACCAAAACCGCTGGCCTGAGTTCAGGACTTTTGATTTCAATATTTTATCAGATCTCACAAATTCCTCAAATGGAATGGCAAATGGTCGGAGGTCCCCTATATTCAAGCCTTCTGGGACCTTAGAAGCCGTCCTTCTCTCTGCAAGGACTGTTCCACCTATCAATCCTCCTCTGCTCTCTCTCCCCCTCCATTACAAAAGAATCCAAATCTAAAGCCCCTAAAAGGCCCCCTAAACCCTCAGCCCCCGATTTTGACCTGGCAGATGAGCCTCCTCCCTACTGCCCTGGAGAGAAAACTTCCGGAGGCGAGACCCTATCCTCTAGCCCTTCCTCCTCCAAAACAGGAAGGGATGACTCCGAAACCCCAAAAGAGATTTCCACCCCGCCTCTGTCAGCCAGGACCCGAAGCAAACGCTTGTTTCCTCTCAGAGAGGTATACACCCTGACCACAGACTCCTAACAAGGACTTAAACCAGTCATCTCCCAACTGCTTAAAGCCGGCTTTTTGCGGTCTATCTGTTCTCCTCATAATACTCCTATCCTGCTGCTAAGTCGCTTCAGTCACGTCGGACTCTGTGCGACCCCATAGACGGCAGCCCACCAGGCTCCCCCGTCCCTGGGATTCTCCAGGCGAGAACACTGGAGTGAGTTGCCATTTCCTTCTCCAATGCATGAAAGTGAAAAGTGAAAGTGAAGTCGCTCAGTCGTGTCCGATTCTTCCCTACCCCATGGACTGCAGCCCACCAGGCTCCTCCATCCATGGGATTTTCCAGGCAAGAGTACTGGAGTGGAGTGCCATCGCCTTCTCCGTACTGGCAGTCAAAAAGGGACTGCATTCCTAGGCGTCGAGTCCAAGATCTTCACAAGATCAATGAGGCCATTATATCCGTACACCCCATGGTCACTAATCCCTACACCCTTCTCTCTCATATTTCCCTGACACACTCTATTTCACAATATTAGGCCTCAAAGATGCTTTCTTTACTATACCTCTACACCACTCCTCACAGCCCCTATTTGCCTTCACCTGGACGGATCCAGACACATATCAATCTCAACAATTAACCTGGACTGTTTTACCACAAGGGTTTAGAGATAACCCTCATTTTTTTGGTCAAGCCCTCCAAAGAGACCTACAAACTTTAGACCTAGGCTCTACTACCTTACTCCAATATGTAGAATATTTATTGTTATGTAGTTCCTCTCGCCACAACTACCTAGCCCACACTGTGATGGTATTAAATGCCCTAGGCAACTGGGGCTACAGAGCCTCAGTCTCCAAAGCATAAATTGCTTCCACCACTGTCAGTTACATGGGATTACTTCTCACTCCCACATCCAAAATAATCCCAGCTCAGAGACTTCGAGCCTTGACACAGACCCCCAGGCCCCAAACCAAGAGGGAACTTCTTTCTCTATTTAGGTCTATTAAACTGCTTTTGAATATGGGTCCCAAATTTTGCCCTCTACGCAAAATCTCTCTACCAAGCTACTTGAGGAAACTTAGATGAACCCTTATTGGCCCCCGTCTCTCTCCACACCCCAGTACAGACTATTATCAAACATTTACTACAGGCCCCTTCTCTTTACTTACCTGATTACACCAAGCCTTTTTTCCTTTTTGTACATTCTAGACAAGGACATGCCTTAGGGATTCTGTGCCAAAAAAGGGGGGACATATGGGGCCCTCTGGCTTACTTTTCTAAACAACTTGATCTCGTCATGCTCGGATACCCACCTTATCTGCAGGCCTTAGCTGCAGCCACCCTCTTAATACCTGAAGCCCAAAAACTAACCCAGAATGCTCCTCTAGATGTATGCTCACCTCATTCCTTCAAAGGCTTACTCTCTCATTGGGCTTTCCTTTCTCTGCCCCCTGCTCAATTACAAATCCTCCACGCACACCTCCTCCACCCATCCCTTTCTTTTATGCCTTGTAAACATTTTAATCCTGCTAGCTTACTCCCTACACCAGATCCAGAAGCAGAACACCTATCTCATGACTGTGTTCAGACCTTAGATATGACACTTAATCTCTTTGAACATATAACTGATCAGCCCCTTACTGACTCCAAAGTCCCATATATATAATGTTTCTGGGCCTACAGGACACTCTTTATTTATTTATTTATTTTTCTACAGGACACTCTTTAAACTTTACAGGACGGTTTCCCTCAGCATATTCCTCCACTTCTCCCATCGTGGGGCCACCTTAGCAGGGTCTCTGAGTGCCCTTGAACAAATGATCAACCCCCACCCCCCGCCTCCACCTTGATTCCTCTTTGCCATCAACTTCAGTGGTTATATTACGACACCTAGCCTATTTTTCCTGTGTGGGATGTCTACATACCTCTGTCTACCTACTAGTTGGACCGGAACCTGCACCCTAGTATACTCCAGTCCAAACATTTTAATAGCCCCCAATGATCAACCCTTACCTATTCCTCTCATCCACAAGAGAATAAAATGAGCCATTCATTTCATTCCCCTCTTAGTAGTACTAGGAATAGCGGCTGGAATTGGAACAGGAACCCCTGGCTTAACCACCTCCATCCCAAACTACCAGACACTTTCTACAGACTTATCAGACAGCCTCCATGAAATAGCTCAAGGCCTAATAACTATCCAAAATCAACTTGATTCCTTGGTGGCTGTAGTATTACAAAATAGAAGGGGATTAGATCTACTTACTGCAGAGAAGGGAGGTCTGTGCCTTTTTCTAGACGAATCCTGCTGTTTCTATGCCAACCAGTCAGGTATTGTCCAAGCAGCTGCAAAAAACCTTACAGATCGAGCCTTATGAATCCCTCAGAGATTAAGCAATTCCTGGAAGTCATGGTTAACCGATTGGAACTGGATGCCTTGGGTTTTACCCCTTCTTGGACCATTCATTTTTATCGTCTTCCTACTCACCTTTGGGCCTTGTTTGTTTAATCTTTTCCAGGGATTCTTCAAAGACTGAATCTGAGCCATTTCCTGAGATCAAGTCACGACTGTTATTTTGCTTGAGACCCTGATGGCTAAAATAGAAAATCAATAACACAGGCCTTAGACTTCCTTCCTCCCAGACCACAAACCCCTGACCCTCATTTATCAGCATGAAGAAGCCCTGAACATTAACAGCACTCACCTCTCTTTCTCTTTTTGTATATATTCCTTAGGGTCTGGAATGAAGGAAAGTTACATGGCTCAATATAGCCGGGAGTTAAAACTCCCCTAGGGTCCTCCCCACCATTCTATGCAAAACAAAGAACTCTTTCACCCAAAGGGAAAAAAAAAAAAAGGACATTAAGGTTCATTGTGCTCAACTCCCAGCTGGTCCAGCCTCTGGCCGATCTCCAGAATTCCTTACCCCAGCCATTTAAGAGATAACTACTCCAAACAATCTTGAAGAACAGGCCCCCTTAAGACAGTAGAGTTCCACAAACATGCCTATATATACTTACTCTTTTCTTGGGTTAGTGCTGCTGCTCACTAATCTGACTGCTGCCCCTTCTCATCTCATTAAAGGTGATCTGCTCCTGTAAAGTGCCGGTCTCATTCTTTTTCTGAACCTTGCCTTCTCTAACTCCCTTACCCTACAGTAACTACCAAGTGAATTCTTGGAATTCCCTGGCAGTTGTACTATATTTTCAGGTTGATATATGCTGTGTCTTTGGCGGGGGGGGGGGGTGGGGGGGGTGGGAACCAGTCATCCAATTTTTGTACCCAGTCCTCTCTCCTCAAACTTACAACACTGCCTCTCATATGTGTCCTCCTTCTGGGAACCCTGTTACTTACATCAGTTAAGGGACAAAGAACAGTAGAGATCTCATTTTTTATTCCCCTATATCTTTATCCCCAAACTCTGCATTTTTCCTTCTGCATAGCATGGCCTTCTCCTGCCTCAAAGCCAAACCTTTCATTTTTACAAGGAATCTCATTTCCTCATATCTCCTGAAAGACTTGGCTTCTATGAATATCTTTAATTTTTTCCTCTTCATTATATTTCTCTCTCCTGCTACCAAACTTTATAAGCTACTCTGCTTTCTCTTTGTCTTCATGTGTTCCATTCTTTGTTTTGTTTTGTTTTTTAAATTTTATTTTATTTTTAAACCTTACAATATTGTATTAGTTTTGTTAAATATCAAAATGAATCCGCCACAGGTATACCCGTGTTCCCCATCCTGAACCCTCCTCCCTCCTCCCTCCCCATACCCTCCCTCTGGGTCGTCCCAGTGCACCAGCCCCAAGCATCCAGTATCGTGCATCGAACCTGGACTGGCGACTCATTTCATACATGATATTATACATGTTTCAATGCCATTCTCCCAAATCTCCCCACCCTTTCCCTCTCCCACAGAGTCCATAAGACTGATCTATACATCAGTGTCTCTTTTGCTGTCTCGTACACAGGGTTATTGTTACCATCTTGGGATTTATTTACAGAAACAATTTTCAAAAGACACTCATGTATACACCATGTATACAAATATTAAACATTAACACTAGTTTGAAAGAATAAAATTGAGATCAGAAAAGTAAACCTTAAAGTTATGGTCAGTTGATTTTTAACCAAGGAGACAAGAAAAATTTAGTGAGGGAAAGGAATCCTTTAAGAGATGATGCTTGAACAAATAAATGAACCCAAAAGGTTTTCTGGACCTCCACCCTACACCATGAACAAAAAGACAAACAAACAAAGCTCAAAAGTGATCATAGATGTTTTTCATATATGCTCTTTTCTAGCTTTATTGATACACAAAACTGTACACATTTAGTGTATATGTTTTGTTGAGATTGTATACATGCATATACATATGATACTAACAGTACCTTAAGGCACTGATCCAATAGGCCATCTCCAAAAATTTCCATATGCTCTTTTGTAGTTTTTTTCAATGAATATTTCATACAAAATCCATCCCTTCAACGTATATACAGATATATAGGTTGCGATAGGTATTCATTGCTGCATGTGGGCTTTCTCTAGTTGCAGCACGTGGGGGCTACTCTTCATTGTGGTGCATAGGCTTCTCATTGTGGTGGCTTTTCTTGTAGAGCACAGACTCTAGGTTCATGGGCTTCAGCAGTTGCAGCACATGGGCTTAGTAGTTGCAGCTCTTGGGCCCTAGAGTGCATGGGCTTCTGTAGTTGTGGCACACAGGCTTAGTTGCTCCAAGGCATGTGAGTCTTCCCAGACCACAGATTGAACCCGTGTCCCATGCACTGGCAAGTGGATTCTTATTCACCATACCTCCTGGAAATTCCCCCTTCAACATATTTTAAAATGTATAATACCATAGTGTTAACTATAGCCTTATTTATCTTGAAAAAATAAACCTATACCTACTGAAGAACAATTCCCCCCTCCCACAGCCTCTGACAACTACCATTCATTCTCCTCTCTGCTTCTATGGTTTTGACTATTTTAGGACCTCAGATAATTGGAATCATGCAGTATTTGTCCTTCTGTAGCTGGATTATTCCACTTGTTTAGTATCTTAATGTCTGTATGCTTATCCATATTGTCCCAAATGACAGGATTTGCTTTCATTTAAAGGCCAAATAATATTCTATTTGTTAGCAAGACAAATAGAATTGTGTCATAAAACATCTCAAAGAAATCAGGGGAAAACTTTTTAGACATTGGTCTTGGCCATGATTTCATAGAAGACACCAAAATCACAGGTGATAAAACCAAGATAGAAAGCTGGGACTACATCACACTCAAAGGCTTCTACACAGCAAAGGGAACAATTAAAAAAATGAAGAGGTATATGTACTCTTTATTAGGGTGAAGTCCCCTTCTACTGTGCATTTATTGAACATTTTTACCATGCAGGGGTTTTTCATGTTAAGAAATAATTTTTTTCTATTGATACAATTAAGTAGTTTTGAGTCATCTATCTATTGATATAGTATTAGTTAATTATGTTAGCTAAATCAATTTTGTATTTCTGGGATTAATAACACTTGGTTGTGTTTATATAATAATAATTTTATAGTTGGTACATTTAATTCACTAGTATTTTATTGGGGATTTTTGCATCCACATCCCAAAGGAAATTGGCCTGAAACTATCAACAAAATGAAAAGGCAACTATGGAATGAGAGAAAACATTTGCAAACAGCACATCAGAGAAGGAGTTAAAATACACAAAACACCTCAGACAATTCAATAGTAACAATAACGAAACACCTGAAGTAGAAGAACAAAGCAGAATTTCTTCCAAAAAGTCATGCAGATGGCCAAAAAATATATGAAACAATGCTCAACATCACTAATCACTGAGGAAATAAAAATCAAAACCACAATGAGCTATCACCTCACACCAAATGCAAAGACTATCATCAAGAAGAGAGGACATGACAAGTGCCACTGCAGATGGTGGAGGAAAGGGAGCCGATGCACACTGTTGGTGGGAATGTTAATCGGTGCTGCCTTTGTGAAAACCAGTAGGGGTTCCTCAATCCAAAATAGAATTATCATATGATTCACAATCCCACTTCTGGTAATATAGCTGAGGGAAATTAAAATAGTATATTGAGGAGATAAAGTGTACCCTCATGTTTATTCTGCATTATCAAAATAGCTAAGATATGGGAACGAAGTGCTGTCAATGTATGAATGGATTTTGTAAAAAGTGGTACACACATACCACTCCAGTATTCTTGCCTGGGAAATCCCATGGACAAAGAGCCTGACAGGCTGGACTCCATGAGATCGCAAAACAGCTGGACATGACTTCATGACTAAACAACACACACACACACACACACACACAGTGGAATACTATATGGCCACGGAAGAGAAGAAAATCCTGCCATTTGTGATAACACAGTTGGACCTTGAGGACGTTAAACTGAGAAAAGTCAGTCAAAAATAGATAAACACTGCATGATGTCATGTTAATGTGGAATCTTAAAAACCCAAATTTGTGAAAATAGAAATTAGAATGGTTTGTTGCCAACAGTTTGGGAAAGGGAGAATTAGAGTTATGTTGTTCAAGGGCACAAACTTGCAGGTATAGGTAAATACTATAGAAAGTAAGTTCTGGAGAACTAATATATAGCACAGTGATTATAGTAAAAAATACTGTTTTATAAACTTCAAATTGTTTACAAGATGAGTTTTTTATGGACTCAAATTTTATTTTATTTTTTTTAACTTTTATTTTGTAACAATGTTGTGATAGTTTCAGGTAACAGCGAAGGGACTCAGCTGTACATATACATGTATCCATCCTCCAAACCCCCTCCCATCCAGGCTGCCACATAACACTGAGCAGAGTTCCATGTGTTATACAGAAAGTCCTTGTTGGTTATCCATTTTTAAATAGAACTTTAACTCTATTCATAGTTTTACAACTATTGCCATGTGAAGAACTACCAGATCTTTTGCAGTTCAGTTCATCTATTTAAAAAAGAAGCCATTTCCAACGCTTTTTCTTTTCACTTCATGTGAAATTTCTACCGTAAATTTTAACTGATGTATAGTAATTCAAGAAAGATTTTTTTGCTATTTTATTTTCATTAAAATGGTTTTCCCTCTTCTTTTAAAATAACTTTTTATTTTGTATTGGGGTAAAGCTGATTGACAAGGTTGTGATAGACTCAGGTGGACAAGGAAGGGACACAACCATCCAAATACATGTATCCATTCTCTCCCATCCAGGCTGCCACATAACATTGAGCAGAGTCCCATGTGCTATACAGTAGGTCATTGTTGGTTGTCCATTTAAAATAAAGCAGTGTGTACACATCCATCCCAAACTCTCTAACTATCCCTTCCTCCCATCCTTCCCCACAGGAACCAGGAGATGAGATTTTAATTGTTTTCACCACAGAAGAAGAGAAATTGTGAATTTTTGACATAGTAGAGATGTTAGCTGATGTTATGCTGGTAATCATACTGCAATATATAAGTGTATCAAATCAACATATAGTATACCTCAAACTTATGTGATACCATAGTGACTTATATCTCAATTTTAAAAAATAAAAGGAAACTGGTTTCTGTCTTAGTTTGTTCAGAGTGCTATGTCAAAATGCTATGGACTGGTATCACTTCCCCAAATCACATCCCAGTTGTTTCTTTCTGTCTCATGACTATTTTCTTCCTCTGGTCCTCTTTTAATACCACCTTTTGTTTCAAGTAAATATTTTCTAGTGTATCATTTAATTCATTTAAGAAATTTAAGCTATTTTTCCCTCAGAGGTTGCTCTAAAGTTTACAAAACACAGCATCACCTATCAGAAACTATTTCATATTTACACTCATTAAATTTTAAGAATACATAGAAACTTTACTCGTATATACTTCTATTTTCTCTCCCATCTACTTTAAATATTTTTTATTTTTTTAATTTTATTTCTGCCTCTTCATACTGTAAAAAATAAAATGCTTGCTCCTTGGAAGAAAAGCTATGACCAACCTAGACAGCATATTAAAAAGCAGAGACATTACTTTCCCAACAAAGGTCCATCTAGTCAAAGCTATGGTTTTTCCAGTGGTCATGTATGGATGTGAGTTGGACTATAAAGAAAACTGAGCACTGAAGAATTGATGTTTTTGAACTGTGGTGTTGGAGAAGACTCTTGAGAGTCCCTTGGACTGCAAGGAGATCAAACCAGTCAATCCTAAAGGAAATCAATCCTGAATATTCAATGGAAGGACTGATGCTGAAGCTGAAACTCCAGTACTTTGGTCATCTGATGTGAAGAGCTGACTCATTTGAAAAGACCCTGATACTGGAAAAGATTGAAAGTGGGAGGAGAAGGGGACAACAGAGAATGAGATGGTTGGATGGCACCACCGACTTGATGGACATGAGTTTGAGCAAGTTCTGGGAGTTGGTGATGGACAGGGAAGCCTGGCGTGCTTCAGTCCATGGGGTCACAAAGAGTCAGACATGACTGAGCGACTGAACTGACTGACTGACATATTTTGTTTTATTTTTGGCTTGCTGGGTCTTCATTGTTTCATGTAAGCTTTCCCTAGTTGTGAAGAGTAGGGGGCTACTCTCTTGTTGCAGTGCATGGGCTTCTCACTGGCGTGGTTTCTCTTGTTTCAGAGTGCAAGTCGCTCAGCTGTGTCTGACTCTGCGACCCCATGGACTATACAGTCCATTGAATTCTCCAGGCCAGAATACTGGTGTGGGTAGCCTTTTCCTTCTCCACCGGATCTTCCCAACCCAGGGATCAAACCCAGGTCTCCCACATTGCAGGCAGATTCCTCACCAGCTGAGCCACCAGGGAAGCCCAAGAATACTGGTGTTGGTAGCCTATCTCTTCTCCAGCAGATTTTCCCGATCCGGGAATTGAATCAGGTTCTTCTGCATTGCAGGTGGATTCTTTACCAATTGAACTACCAGGGAAGCCCATGTTGTGGAGGACAGGCTCTAAACCCTAGGGCTTCAGTAGTTGCGGCCTGTGGGCTCCAGAGCACAGGTTCAGCAGTTGTGGGGCACAGGCTGAGTTGCCCATCAACATGTGGGATCTTCCAGGACTAGGAGTTGCACCAGTGTCCCCTGCATTGCAAGGCAGATTCTTAACCACTGGACCACCAGGGAAGCCCTCTCATCTACTCTCTGCTATTGATTTTAGACGTGTAAATATATTACTGTAATATACTTTCACAGTCTAAAATAGTTGTTTCATACATTTTCCCCCCAGTTCTCAATGTGCATTTAGTGAAAGAGCCCAGATGTAGTAGGCTTACTCTATCTTTCCTAGCATCAGAGCCATCCTCCTCTCCTAAGGAAAGCTCTGTACCACAGCAAACTAGTAATATATATTTCATTTTAGTATATAAGGTGTATACATGGGTGCCTTTTAAAAGCTGTTTTCCGTAGATAGTTAAGTTTTTAAAAAGATAAAATAAGGAATAGGACAAAAAGAAAGTGGACAGGAAGCAGGGAACACATAAAGTTTGGTACTAGAAAGAAAAAGCAGATGAAGAGGGAGAAATTATGAAACCAACGGAAGATGGCACTTAACAGAACTCATTGAGTGTGTCTTATAGAACAGCAGATAAGGGAACAATGGCTCACAAACCCCTCTGCTTGTAATCTGCCCTTACTGATTAAACCTACTTAAGCCTGGTGGGCTGCAGTCCATGGGGTCGCGACTGAGCGACTTCACTTTCACTTTTCACTTTCATGCATTGAAGAAGGAAATGGCAACCCACTCCAGTGTTCTTGCCTGGAGAATCCCAGGGACGGGGGAGCCTGGTGGGCTGCCGTCTATGGGGTCGCGCAGAGTCGGACACGACTGAAGCATCTTAGCAGCAGCAGCAGCAGCAGCAGCATGAAGTTTGGAGAATATGAATTAGAGAAAGGGGGAAAAAATCAGCAGCCAGTGCTGCTGCTGCTAAGTTGCTTCAGTTGTGTCCGACTCCTAGCGACCTCATGGACTGCAGCCAGCAGACTCCTCCATCCATGGGATTTTCCAGGTATGAGTACTGGAGTGGGGTGCCATTGCCTTCTCCAAACTACATGAACCCTAGGTAATTTATCATCAGATTTCTAACCACCCCTATAGACCATGCTTCTGATGCATGAGTCACTGTAGTAATGGGGGCTTAAGTTGTTTTCCAAAAGTTTGGAGTCAACTCTTGCCCAATACACCTGGCTAAAACTGAGTCCACTAACCCTAAACCTGGGCCTGCAGAGAAATGAATGACTTCACCTCACCTCCAATCTCCTCTCCAAATGCCTGTGACCACTCTGCTTCTTTATATCATAAATATCTCAAGCCTTTGGCCTTTGGGGATGCAGTTCTGAGATCTGTTCTGTGTTCTCAGTTGACTGCCTCATGAAAAAAATCTTTCTCTGTTGCAAACCTCAGTGTTTGTCTTGCTGTGATAACAAGCAAACAAGCCTGGTTTGTTTACAGACTTGGTCAACAAGCTAGGAGATAAGTCCAGATTTGCCTGTGGTTCCTTAACCCCTTGCCAGTATTGACAGCCTGTTAGTGAGTCCAAACGGCTGCCTGATATGCAGTCTCCTGGACTTTCTGAGACCCCAAAAAATCAGTGTTTCCAAGTATCTTAGGTGTATCTCAAAGAAATTTTCAGGAGTAGAAAAATATTTAGCACCTAAGAAATTGAAAGTCACAATGCTTGGCTTCTGTCAAAAATTACCAAGTAAAGAAAATGGAATCTATGATGAGGAGAGAAACTATTCATAAAGACATAAACTAAATAGTCTATATCTATTCCCAGTGGCTCAGTGCTAAAGAATTCTGCCTGCCAATGCAGGAGTCACAACAGACACAGTTTCGATCCCTGGATCTGAAAGATCCCTTAGAGAAGGAAACGGCAACTGGCTCCAGTATTCTTGCCTGGAAAATTCTGTGGACAGAGGAGCCTGGCAGGCTACAGTTCATAGGGTCTCAAAGAGTTGGACTTGACTGAGTGACTAAGCACACACACATGGCAAAAATTTGTTTAAATTTATAGTTAAACGTTCTCCCACAAGGGAAACTACAAGCATCTTCACTGAAAATTTCCACCAAATACTTGAGGAAGACAATTCTAATTTCGCATACTCCTTCAGGAACAGAGGAGGAGAAAATGTTTCTTAACTTTCTATGTGGGTAACGTTACTGGGATAAAGATAAACTGAGAAGTAATCTAGAGAACAGTAACTCTCATTAACATAGATTCAAAGCTTAGCAAATCAAATCAAATAATGTGTTAAAAAAGGTTACTATATCTTGAACGTGTAGGCTTACCATAGTGGCAAATCAGTTTAACCCTGTAAAATATATTAATGTAATTCACCATTTCAACAGAGTAAACAAGAAAAACTATCCATTAATCTCAATATATTAGACAAAATCTATTGGGAGAAGCAAAGAATTGTAGAGCTGCAAAGTGGATAGGAACGAAGGATGCTCTTCAGGAGACCTAGTAATCTTTTTGAGCAGAAAAATGAAAGCCCCTTCTTTTATATCTCACCTCTAACTCTGGCTTTGTATAAAGAATTTTGATACCTCAGATGGAGAGATTTTGAGATATATGCACTCAAAATAATTCTGGAATCCTGCCAACTTAGAGAGACTTGAGCTTCTATGTTAAAATCACAGACTTGAAGAAAATCATAACGTGACACCTTAACTGCATTTGTGAACTCTCTGATAGTCTGATTTTATGCTTTTTGTCTCATCAAACCTATCCACAGGAACAAGCCAAGTTCTTTGTATGTTATATATGTGCAACAAGGGCTTGCTGAACAAAAAGTGAAATAAAACTCTTAATATAATGTCAGCTGTTTTAGGCAGCTTCACAGCATGTTTGATTTTTTAAATTATACCATGTTTTCATGTATATGAATGCCCATTGCAGTGTACCCTCACCCACAATGAGAATTATTAGTACTTTTGAACCTGTTGTTTTTAAAATGAAAACTTAACGTTTCAAACTGGGTTTGTCTTAAATTATTATTATTATTTATTTATTTATTAAAATTTAAATTTATTTATTTTAATTGGAGGCTAATTACTTTACAATATTGTATTGGTTTTGCCACTTATTCTGTTTGAATTAGCTATGACACTTGGAATATAGTTTTTTCCCCCACTGAATCATAGTTTATTATTAAAATTTTTTTATTGGAGTATGGTTGATTTACAACGTTGTGTTACTTTCTGCTGCACAGCAAAGTGAATCAGATATATGGAAAAATATATTCACTCTTTTTTTGAATCTTTTCCTATCTAGTTCATTACAGAGTAATGAGTAGATTTCGCTGTGCTGCTATACAATAGGTCTTTGTTAGTTATCTATTTATACATAGTGTATATATATGAACTTATTTACAAAACAGAAATTGAGTCAAAGATGTAGAAAATAATTTTATGGTTACTAGGCAGGAAAAGGGAGAAGGAATAAATTGGGAGCTTGGGAGTACAGTTTTTGATTTGTAGTGATTTTACAAAATGTACACACATTTTGAAGTTGTGTATCTTTTAATTTTGACATCTTAAAAATGTTAAAGTTAAACAATATGGTAATTGTTGAAAATATGAAAAGAGAAAATTGCAAAGTAACAATCACTTAAAAACACACCATTAAAAGGCCACCATTGCTATCATTTCAATGAATGTGTTTCCAAAGATTATATAATCTTTGTATTTGCATATGATGTATGATGTCAAGAACTTCCCAGTTGGCTTGGTGGGAAAGAATCCGCCTGACAAAGCAGAAGCTACAGGAGATGTGGATTCTATCCCTGGGTCGAAGGGTCCCCTGGAGTAGGAAATGGTAGCCCACTGCAGTGTTCTTGCTTGAAAAATTCCATAGGCAGAGGAACCTGATGGGCTACAGTCCATGGGGTCACAAAGAGTCAGATAGGACTGACTGCGCCCATGCACGGGGGTATGGTGTCAAAAGTATCATGTTCAGTTCAGTTCAGTCTCTCAGTCATGTTGGACTTTTTGCGACCCCATGCACTGCAGCACGCCAGGTTTCTCTGTCCATCATCAACTCCCAAAGCGTGCTCAAACTCATGTCCATTGAGTTGGTGATGCCATCCAACCATCTCATCCTCTGTCCTCCGTCTCCTCCTGCCTTCAATCTTTCCCAGCATCAGGGTCTTTTTGAAGGAGTCAGTTTTTACATTAGGTGGCCAAAGTATTAAAGTTTCAGCTTCAACATCAGTCCTTGTATCTAAGCATATACATATTGGGCTTTTGCTTCCGGATTTCTTTCAACGTCCAGTTGCATATGCTATGCTGTTAAACTTCTTTTCATGTGTTTGTTAGCCATCTGTATGTCTTCTTACATACAGAGAAATATATGTTTAGGTCTATTGCCCACTTTTTGATTGGGTTGTTAATTTTTCTGGAATTGAGCTGCATGAACTGCTTGTATATTTTGGAGATTAATTCTTTGTCAATTGTCTCATGTACTATTGTTTTCTCCCATTCTGAGGGCTGTCGTTTCATCTGGCTTATAGTTTCCTGTGTTGTACAAAAGCTTTTAAGTTTACTTAGGTCCCATTTGTTTATTTGTGTTTTTATTTCCATTACTCTGGGAGGTGGGTCCTAGAAGATCTTGCTGTTATTTATGTTAGAGATGCGATTAACTTTCTGTTACTGCAGTTTTCATTTCCCAGGCAGTGGGACTGTATTTTTTCTTGCTTCTTCTGTCTGCCCTCTGGTGGATGAGGCTAAGAGGCTTCCTTTTTACTCTGTTGATTATTTTATTTGCTGTGCAGAAGACTTTTGGTTTTACATAGTCCCCTTTGCCTATTTTTGCTTTTGATGTCAATTCTCATAAGCTTTTGGCCTATTTTTAGTTTAAAATACTTAGCTTAGCTTCAAGGTTCTCTCTTCATCGAATTTTCCACTCTCATCTCCTATCCTAACTCACATGGACACACAGACACACACATCTGTTACCCTATGCTCATCTAAACTCATCAATTAGCATTTTATTGTGAATCATCATAAAGGGCTCAGATTGGTCAATACGAGCACTCTGAGCGTGAAATCTTTTATGAATTACATTCAGGTGATATATTCAGAGTTCATAATTTTCAACTTAATGTTAAATGATATTAGACTTATAGATGACAAGGAATATTTTTAAGCTTCTCATTTCCCCTGTGAGAGACTTGAGTGTGTGGCTATCTTGTTTGTTCTCTTACTTTGAGGCTTACCACTGCCAGGCACAGGACAACCCAAACTTCTCACAACACAAATTAAAACCCATGAGGCCTATAGATTAATTACCGTATATGGTTGCAAGTATTACCCCTAATTAGGTTTTTTTTTTTTTTTAAGACAAAACCAGAGACCAGATTATAGGTGCAATTATTTCTTAAACTGAACTTCAGTACCATCTTACAAATCACACAGGTTTCATAGAAATGAATACTGCAGTGAGGTTAACCATGACGTGAGGACCAAGGTGGGAACCTGAAACTATTTAGCTAGCTGAATCTGTGAGGGACTTAACATAGAATTTATGACAAAGGGCTATAGTGCTGTTTCTTCAAACAGGCTGAATCGCCTATCTTGAGGCACTTTTTTCTTATTCAGATCAGATCAGATCAGTCGCTCAGTCATGTCCGACTCTTTGCGACCCCATGAATCGCAGCACGCCAGACCTCCCTGTCCATCACCAACTCCTGGAGTTCACTCAGACTCACGTCCATCGAGTCAGTGATGCCATCCAGCCATCTCATCCTCTGTCGTCCCCTTCTCCTCCTGCCCCCAGTCCCTCCCAGCATCAGAGTCTTTTCCAATGAGTCAACTCTTCACATGAGGTGGCCAAAGTACTGGAGTTTCAGCTTTAGCATCATTCCTTCCAAAGAAATCCCAGGGCTGATCTCCTTCAGAATGGACTGGTTGGATCTCCTTGCAGTCCAAGGGACTCTCAAGAGTCTTCTCCAACACCACAGTTCAAAAGCATCAATTCTTCAGCACTCAGCCTTCTTCAAGTCCAACTCTCACATCCATACATGACCACTGGAAAAACCATAGCCTTGACTAGATGGACCTTTGTTGGCAAAGTAATGTCTCTGCTTTTGAACATGCTATCTAGGTTGGTCATAACTTTCCTTCCAAGGAGTAAGTGTCTTTTAATTTCATGGCTGCAGTCACCATCTGCAGTGATTTTGGAGCCCAGAAAAATAAAGTCTGACACTGTTTCCACTGTTTCCCCATCTATTTCCCATGAAGTGGTGGGACTGGATGCCATGATCTTCGTTTTCTGAATGTTGAGCTTTAAGCCAACTTTTTCACTCTCCACTTTCACTTTCATCAAGAGGCTTTTGAGTTTCTCTTCACTTTCTGCCATAAGGGTGGTGTCATCTGCATATCTGAGGTTATTGATATTTCTCCCAGCAATCTTGATTCCGGTTTGTGTTTCTTGCAGTCCAGCGTTTCTCATGATGTACTCTGCATATAAGTTAAATAAGCAGGGTGACAATATACAGCTTTGATGAACTCCTTTTCCTATTTGGAACCAGTCTGTTGTTCCATGTCCAATTACCCAATGGCAACTCCTCAACTTTATAAATTATTTTTTCTGGTAACTTGCCTCTAAAAACTTCTCTGCAATACCCCCAGATCTAAGGTAGATGTCATTTCTGTAACCAGTACAGAGAACTCTGTGGAAACAAAATCACATTCATCAAAATGAGTCTAATTCTGCATTTCCATCTATAGCTCCCTGGGAATCAAGGCAACCCCCAACAGTATAAATTACATACTGGAACTCAGTAAAGACTTCTTCATGAAATAATTAAGTACAAACTGTGAAAATACTACAGAAGAAGAGTAACAGTGATGTGGAGACACTCACCTGTCTGAGAGATGGCTATATATGAGGCCTCCCACCAGCATTCCAGCTATGAATAGGGACTGAAACACTGATTTCTGTAATTGGCAATGACATACAAGGTCCCACTGGAAGAGAAGGAAGTCAGAACAGAGCAGCTTCACAGCATCTGATAGCCCTCAGTGTTCACTCACTTCAATAGTCCTCAGTGAACACACTCTCTGGTTTTCTTTACCACATTTACTCATCTATATCATTCAAGTCTCAGCTTAAATAGCTTTCTCTAGAAGCCCTCAGCTAACTCCTTTAGGTTATATCAGGGCCAATCTTCATATTCACTTAGCACTGCATTCCTTGGTGGTTCTAAATCTTTGCCACACATTAAAAACATTAAGGACTTTTTTCATCAATGAGGTCTGGATTTTACACTTAGAGTGAAATGCACTCTGATATGTTTCTCTGAGAAGTAGCCAGGACATGGAAATTTTAAAAAATTAATACCACTATTTCCAAGTAGGAACTATTTCCTAATTTGCAAGTAGGCTAAGAACATTTGACCAAGGATAATTTTTCACTCATTATATCTTGTCTAACTGTATACCTTAAAACAATTTAAAGTTTTGTGATACTAAGATTCGTTTCCAGTTTGTTTTTCTACTATGCTGCTGCTGCTGCTAAGTCACTTCAGTCGTGTCTGACTCTGTGCGACCCCATAGACGGCAGCCCACCAGGCTCCCCTGTCCCTGGGATTCTCCAGGCAAGAACACTGGAGTGGGTTGCAATTTCCTTCTCCAAATTTCTACTAGACTCAATTGTAATAAAAAACAAAGTCCTTGGTAATTAAAAAGATAACCAGTACTTACTAAAAGAATAAAAGGCAGCTGGCTATACTATCTACTCAGTAATTGAAAACCTGAACCCTGTTTATGTTATTCTAAACATAGAGATCATATAGTTACAAGAGGTAAATGAGGCCTTTACCTCAGTCACAATGGTGGAAGAGAACAAGCTGAGGTCATACACCCAGCCGTCCACACAGGGTTCCGTGTTCTGCTCACTCATGTTGGGGAAGGTCCCATTCAGGTGAAGGAGCTGCCACTGGGGGTGGAGGAAACGGTGAAGTTTCTCTGGCTTCAAGTTAGACTCCAAGGGGATGGGTATTCTCAGGAGGACATCAGGGCTGAGGATCCCAGTGTCATTATCTGAGATAGTGGCGTTATCAAGAATATGGACCCAGCAGTGATGACCAGGAATAGCTGCAGTGAAATTCTCCAACAGCGTATGACACACTACTATCATGAGAGAAGGGAGAATTAAAACCATTTGAAAAAGTGAAAGTGAAAGTTGCTCAGTCGTTTCTGACTCTTTGGGAGTCTATACAATCCATAGACTTCTCCAGGCCAGGATACTGGAGTGCATAGCTTTTCCCTTCTCCAGCAGATCTTCCCAATCTAGGAACTGAACCAGAGTCTCCTGCATTGCAGGTGGATTCTTTACCAACTGAGCTATCAGGGAAACCATTTAAAGTATCTGGAATTTCCTTCCCTAGGCCACCAATTTCATCCAGGAATTCCTCAAAGGCTATTGGGAACAGGTGGTATTCAAGAGGAGTCAAAATGACTTTATGGAGAGAAGCTTAAAGGAAGGAAAATATTTTCTTTCATTAACCCACAGTACATCTATGTGACCTCATAACAGTTTCTCATCCATGGGTCTAACCCGCTTCACTACTGCAATAGATCAAAGAATCAGTTTCCCTAGTTCCTTTGGGAGCATTGGGTGTTTGATTTTTTGTAAAGTCAGAGAGAAAATTATTTACCAAAAATACTTGTATCCGATGAACATTAAATCTGTTTAAAGATTTACTGTCTGAATATGTTTGTCCTCAGTGATTTTATGAAACCAGCATAGGACTTTGCCAGGTACTTGACCTTTGAGTAATCTATAATAAGTCTGCTACACAGTCTTCAGTCATTTACAGAAAATGGAATTTGAGAGGCGAAAGAGTAGATGCCCTGTGATTTTTCTGAGAAAAGAACAGAAAGCAAGTGTTTCATTGTTGGTACTGTAACAACAAATAATTAACAAAATACAATCCTTTGCTTTTAATTAAAGCAAAGTGGAATGTGGTACAATTTCTGTTTCCAAACTGGGAAAGGAGACAAGGCTGTATATCAAACCTTATTTAACTTATATGCGGAGTATATCAGGTGAAATGCTAGGCGGGGTGAATCACAAGCTGGAATCAATTGCCGGGAGAAATATCAACAACTTCAATATGCAAATAATACGACTCTAATGGCAGAAAGTGGAGAGAAACTAAAGAGCCTCTTGAAGATGAAAGAGGTGAGTGGAAAAGCTGGCTTGAAACTCAACATTCAAAAAACTAAGATCATGGCATCTGGTCCCATCACTTCGTGGCAAATAGATGGGGAAACAATGGAAACAGTGACAGATTTTATTTTCTTGGGCTCCAAAATCACTGCAGATGGTGACTGCAGCCATGAAATTAAAAGATGTTTGCTTCTTGGAAGGTAAGCTATGACAAACCTACACAAGGTATTAAAAAACAGAGACATTACTTTGCCAACGAAGGTCTATATAGTCAAATCTATGGTTTTTCCAGTAGTTGTGTATGGATGTGATAGGTGGACCATAAAGAAGGCTGAGCACCAAAGAACTGATGCTTTGGAATTGTGCTGGAGAAGACTCTTGAGAATCTCTTGGATGGCAAGGAGATCAAACCAGTCAATCCTAGAGGAAATCAACACTGAATATTCATTGGAAGGACTGATGTTGAAGTTGAAGTTCCAATAGAGTGGCCACTTGATGTGGAGAGCTGAATCACTAGAAAAAATTCTGATGCTGGGAAAGATTGAAGGCAAAGGAGGAGGAGGCAGCAGACCATGTGATGGTTAGATAGCATCACCGACTCAGGGGAGATGAATTTGAGCAAACTCCTGGAGATAGTGGAAGACAGAAGAGCCTGGCATGCTGTAGTCCGTGGAGTCAGATATGACTTAGTGACTGGCCAGCAACAAGAACAACAACCCAAGGATGTATTACATAACATGAGAGAATATAGCCAATATTTGGATTATAATTCTTGGAATGTAAATTTTATGTTATTTGTATCTTCAGTTCAGTTTAGTTGCTCAGTCATGTCTGACTCTTTGTGACCCAGTCGACTACAGCACTCCAGGCTTCCCTGTCCATCACCAACTCCTGGAGTTTGCTTAAATTCATGTCCATCAAGTCGGTGATGCCATCCAACCATCTCATCCTCTGTTGTCCCCTTCTCCTCCTGCCTTCAATCTTTCCCAGCATCAGGGTCTTTTCCAATGAGTCAGTTCTTCCCATCAGGTGGCCAAAGTATTGGAGTTTCAGCTTCAGCACCAGTCCTTCCAATGAATATTCAGGACTGATTTCCTTCAGGATGGACTGGTTTGATCTCCTTGCAGTCCAAGGGACTCTCAAGAGTCTTCTCCAACATCACAGTTCAAAAGCATCAATTCTTTGGCGCTCAGCTTTCTTTATAGTCCAACTCTCACGTCCATACATGACTACTGGAAAAACCATAGCCTTGACTAGATGGACCTTTGTCAGCAAAGTATTGTCTCTGCTTTTTAATATGCTGTCTAGGTTGGTCACAGCTCTTCCTCAAAGAAGCAAGTGTCTTTTAATTCCATGGCTGCAGTCACCATCTGCAGTGATTTTGGAGCCCAAGAAAATAAAGTCTGTCACTGTTTCCATTGTTTCCCCATCTATTTGCCACGAAGTGATGGGACCAGATGCCATGATCTTAGTTTTTTGAATGTTGAGTTTTAAGCCAGCCTTTTCACTCTTCTCTTTCACCTTCATCAAGAGGCTCTTTAGTTCCTCTTCACTTTCTGCCATAAGGGTGGTATCATCTGCATATCTGAGGTTATTGATATTGAATCTTATCACTGTAAAATGGAATCAGAAAAATGGGCAAAGGAACTGAATAAGCATTTCTCCAAGGAAGAGATACAAATGGCTAACAGGTATATGAAAAATTGCTCAACATCATCAATCATCAGAGAAATGTAAACCAAAACTACACTGGGGTAGGTCACACCTGATGGAATGGCTATGATGGAATAAAAAAGAATTTTTTTAAGACTGGACTTGAAAATTGAAGCATAGCGTATTCCTGGCCCTTAATTGGTCCCTCCTTAATGTGCATCTATGTTAGACATTAACCAGACCTTCTCTGTGGTTTGCATGCTCAACCGAATCGGAGATGCAAGCTCAACGGAAATGAGTCATGGTGACCTATTCTCACTTGTTACATTCAGAACTGGACAAATGTCAGTGTGACATTTTGATGTATGATTCTCTGTCTTAAAACATTTATTTCTTTGGCTTCAACTTCTAACAAACGGAACAGACTTCAGAATTTTCTGGAAGTCTGTCTTCTGGATTATAACGCCCAGGTTGGCTTGAAAAGATGCTCTGTTTCTTTTGATTGGCTGTTGGTTTTCATCCATACCTATCATCAAGAAGATAATAGATAATAAGTACTGGTGATAATGTTGAGAGAAGGGAACACTTGTACACTTTCAGTGCTGATGTAGATTGATGCAGCCATTATGAAAACCAGCACGTGGGGGCTTTCTCTAGTGGTAGCGTGTGAGGGTACTCCTGGTTGTCATGTGTGGGCTCCTCAATGCAGTGGCTTTTCTTGTTGTGGAGCACAGGCTCTATGTACCCTCACTTTAGTAGTTTCAGTGCAGGGGCTTTAGTTGCTGCTCATGGGCTCCTGAGAAGGGATAGGCTACCCATTCCAGTATTTTTGGGCTTCCCATTGTGGCTCAGCTGATAAGAATCCACCTGCAATGTGGGAGACCTGGGTTCGATCCCTGGGTGGAGAAGATCGCCTGGAGAAGGGAATGGCTACCCACGCCAGTATTCTGGCCTAGAGAATTCCATGGACTGTATAGTCCATGGGGTTGCAAAGAGTCAGACACGGCAGAGTGACTTTCACTTTGACTCTGACATGGACTCTGGAACACAGACTCAGTAGTTGTGGTCACAGGTTTAGTTGCTCCACGGCATACGGGATTTCCCTGACCAGGGATCAAACCGGTATCCCCTGCATTGCAAGGCAAATTCTTAACCACTGGACCACCAGGGAAGCACCCCAGCCTTGAGTTTTTATATAGCAATCTATGTATGTACAAGGTTCTTTTTTTTCTTTTTTTTACTTTACAATATTGTATTGGTTTTGCCATACATCAACATGAATCTGCCACGGGTGTACACGTGTTCCCCATTCTGAACCCCCCTCCCACTTCCCTCCCCATACCATCCCTCTGAGTCATCCCAGTGCACCAGCCCTGAGCATCCTGTATCATGCATCAAACCTGGACTGGCAATTCGTTTCACATATGATATTATACATGTTTCAATGCCATTCTCCCAAATCATCCCATCCTCGCCCTCTCCCACAGAGTCCAAAAGACTGTTCTACACATCTGTGTCTCTTTTGCTGTCTCCCTTACACGGTTATTGTTACCATCTTTCTAAATTCCATATATATGCGTTAGTATACTGTATTGGTGTTTTTTTGTTTTTTTCTGTCTTACTTCACTGTATATAATAGGTTCCAGTTTCATCCACCTCATTAGAACTGATTCAAATGTATTCTTTCTAATGGCTGAATAATACTCCATTGTGTATATGTACCACAGCTTTCTTATCCATTCATCTGCTGATGGAAATCTAGGTTGCTTCCATGTCCTGGCTATTGTAAACAGTGCTGTGATGAACATTGGGGTATACGTGTCTCTTTCAATTCTGGTTTCCTCAGTGTGTATGCCCAGCAGTGGGATTGCTGGATCATAAGGCAGTTCTATTTCCAGTTTTTAAAGGAATCTGCACACTGTTCTCCATAGTGGCTGTACTAGTTTGCATTCTCACCAACAGTGTAAGAGGGTTCCCTTTTCTCCACGCCCTCTCCAGCACTTATTGCTTGTAGACTTTTGGATCACAGCTATTCTGACTGGCGTGAAATGGTACCTCATTGTGGTTTTGATTTGCATTTCTCTGATAATGAGTGATGTTGAGCATCTTTTCATGTGTTTGTTAGCCATCTGTATGTGTTCTTTGGAGAAATGTCTATTTAGTTCTTTGGCCCATTTTTTGATTGGGTCATTTATTTTTCTGGAATTGAGCTGTGGGAGTTGCTTGTATATTTTTTAGATTAGTTGTTTATCAGTTGCTTCATTTGCTATTATTTTCTCCCATTCTGAAGGCTGTCTTTTCACCTTGCTTATAGTTTCCTTTGGGTCATTTATTTTCCTGGAATTGAGCTGCAGGAGTTGCTTGTATATTTTTGAGATTAATTCTGTCAGTTGCTTTATTTGCTATTATTTTCTCCCATTCTTGCCGGGAGCCGGTGAGGCATTCCGCTCGTGACAAAGGTCATGAGGAAGGAGGCTCGAGGAAGGAGGCTTGGCATACGCAAAAGCGGGATCGAGCCTCAGGAGTCCGCCCGGATATTCTCGAGCATTTTCCCCTCAAAAAACCAGAGTCTGCCTACTTTATTGCTTTGTGCTCTCACCTCTGACTTTACTGGGGGCTGTCCCCTACCACCATCTCGCTCTCTCTGTCAGAGAGTTAACTTACAGCTCCAATTAATAAAGTTCCTGGGCAATTAGGAGTGTTTAAATCCAAACCCCTCAGATGGCTCTCTAACTCGCCTGACAAGTTTACCCGGACTCCTGCAGCTATGCATACGATTGTTTACAGTCTCCCAGCCTCGAGAGGCACAGGAAGCTTAAGATATTCAAATAGCTTTAGAGCCTCTCAGAGAGTTAGAAACTGTCAGAATAAACTAGTAAAGGATTTCATTGATGAGCCAATGCTTGTTGCCAAGTTTTCACATCCCCTGAATTGTATCCTTGAATGTGTATTAATTAATATAGTTGGTATGTAGAAAAAATAAGTAGTGGCCTTGGTGTTAGTAACTTTAGACCCTTAAGGTAATAAATTCTTTCCTTTGTTGTATACCCATTACACATCCGCCCTATAGGAATGCAATTTTATCTTCGGAAGATGGCGCCAAACCTTAAAATAATTACTCTTAGGGAAAATAAGTCTTTGTTGATAAGTCCTTGTCAAGAGTCATAAAATGTTAGTAGGCCTTCTGGCCAGAAGATGATGTAAATCACCTAAACCATTTGTATACGATAAATTTGCAGGAAAGAAACCCTGGTTTTTGATAAGAATCAAAGACTGCTGACTTTGCATCCCCTATTATCCTCTATGTGTAACTTAGGGTATAAAAGCCCCTGTTAAAAATAAAGCTATGGGCCTTGCTCACCAATGCTTGGTCTCCCCATGTCATTCTTTCCTTTAACTTCGGCTGAAGTCTCCATCTGGAGCGTGGATATCCTCTGCGACCACTTATTTGCCTGGGCTTCTAAGACCCACTCGAGAAGGTGTCTAAGGTGGGGCACCTTCCGCTATTCGAGAGGGCGCCTGCAGCCTCCGTGGTCAGAGCTAACCTAGTGTCACGGGTTATATTGATTTTCCGCATAAACCAAGCTACTCAGCCTCTTTTCTCCACTGAATTTTCCTACTGAGCTATCCTCATTCTATTACTCTTTATATCTCTAATTACCATTTGAATAGGTCGCCGACGCCGTCTCTCCTTTGAATACCCTGGATCAGCCGGGGCTGGTCCTCGGCACATTCTGAAGGCTGTCTTTTCACCTTGATTATAGTTTTCTTTGTTGTGCAGAAGTTTTTCATTTTAATTAGGTCCCATTTGTTTATTTTTGCTTTTATTTCCAATATTCTGGGAGGTGGGTCATAGAGGATCCTGCTGTGATTTATGTCAGAGAGTGTTTTGCCTATGTTTCCCTCTAGGAGTTTTATAGTTTCTGGTCTTATGCTTAGATCTTTAATCCATTTTGAGTTTATTTTTGTGTATGGTGTTAGAAAGTGTTCTAGTTTCATTCTTTTACAAGTGGTTGACCAGTTTTCTCTGCACCACTTGTTAAAGAGATTGTCTTTTCTCCACTGTATATTCTTGCCTCCTTTGTTGAAGATAAGGTGTCCATAGGTGCGTGGATTTATCTCTGGGCTTTCTATTTTGTTTCATTGATTTATATTTCTGTCTCTTTGTGCCAGTACCATACTGTCTTGATGACTGTGGCTTTGTAGTAGAGCCTGAAGTCAGGCAGGTTGATTCCTCCAGTTCCGTTCTTCTTTCTCAAGGTTGCTTTGGCTATTCGAGTTTTTTTGTATTTCCATACAAATTGTGAAATTATTTGTTCTAGCTCCATGAAAAATACCTTTGGGAGCTTGATAGGGATTCCATTGAATCTATAGATTGCTTTGGGTAGCATACTCATTTTCACTATATTGATTCTTCCAATCCGTGAACTAGTATATTTCTCCATTAGTGTCCTCTTTGATTTCTTTCACCAGTGTCTTATAGTTTTCTATATATAGGTCTTTTGTTTCTTTAGGTAGATATATTCCTAAGTATTTTATTCTTTTCATTGCAATGGTGAATGGAATAGTTTCCTTAATTTCTCTATTTTCTCATTATTAGTGTATAGGAATGCAAGGGATTTTTGTGTGTTGATTTTATATCCTGAACCTTTACTATATTCATTGATTAGCTCTAGTAATTTTCTGGTGGAGTCTTTAGGGTTTTCTATGTAGAGGATCATGTCATCTGAAAACAGTGAGAGTTTTACTTCTTCTTTTCCAATTTGGATTCCTTTTATTTCTTTTTCTTCTCTGATTGCTGTGGCCAATACTTCAAAAATTATGTTGAATAGTAGTGGTGAAAGTGGGCACCCTTTTCTTGTTCCTGACTTTAGGGAAAATGCTTTCCATTTTCCACCATTGAGGATAATGTTTGCTGTGGGTTTGTCATATATAGCTTTTATTATGTTGAGGTATGTTTCTTCTATTCCTGCTTTCTGGAGAGTTTTTATCATAAATGGCTGTTGGATTTTGTCAAAGGCTTTCTCTGCATCTATTGAGATGATCATACAGCTTTTATTTTCAATTTGTTAGTGTGTATTACATTGATTGATTTGCGGATATTGAAGAATCCTTGCATCCCTGGAATAAAGCCCACTTGGTCATGGTGTATGATCTTTTTAATGTGTTGTTGGATTCTGATTGCTAGAATTTTGTTAAGGATTTTTGCATCCATCTATATTCATCAGTGATATTGGCCTGTCGTTTCCTTTTTTTGTGGGATCTTTGCCAGGTTTTGGTATTAGGGTGATGGTGGCCTCATAGAATGAGTTTAGAAGTTTACCTTCCTCTGCAATTTTCTGGAAGAGTTTGAGTAGGATAGGTGTTAGCTCTTCTCTAAATTTTTGGTAGAATTCAGCTGTGAAGCCGTCTGGACCTGGGCTTTTGTTTGCTGGAAGATTTCTGATTACAGTTTGAATTTCCGTGCTTGTGATGGGTCTGTTAAGATTTTCTATTTCTTCCTGGTTCAGTTTTGGAAAGTTGTGCTTTTCTAAGAATTTGTCCATTTCTTCCACGTTGTCCATTTTATTGGCATATAATTGCTGATAGTAGTCTCTTATGATCCTCTGTATTTCTGTGTTGTCTGTTGTGATCTCTCCATTTTCATTTCTAATTCTATTGATTTGGTTTTTCTCCCTTTGTTTCTTGATGAGTCTGGCTAATGGTTTGTCAATTTTATTTATGCTCTCAAAGAACCAGCTTTTGGCTTTGTTGATTTTTGTTATGGTCTCTTTTGTTTTTTTGCATTTATTTCTGCCCTATTTTTTAAGATTTCTTTCCTTCTACTAACCCTGGGGTTCATAATTTCTTCCTTTTCTAGTTGCTTTAGGTGTAGAGTTAGGTTATTTATTTGACTCTTTTCTTGTTTCTTGAGGTATTCCTGTATTGCTATGAACCTTCCCCTTAGCACTGCTTTTACAGTGTCCCACAGGTTTTGGGTTGTTGTGTTTTCATTTTCATTCATTTCTATGCATATTTTGATTTCTTTTTTGAATTCTTCTGTGATTTGTTCATTATTCAGCAGCATGTTGTTCAGCCTCCATATGTTGGAATTTTTATTAGTTTTATATATATGTACAAGGTTATTTTAAGTTGCTGGTTTCTTAATTTCAAATTTAGTTCCCATTTCCTGCAGCTGTGTTCTTCCCTTCTAATAATTATTACCGGTTTTGATATCATCTTTGTGTGTGGATGATATCTTACAATGACTTTATGGTTGCCTTTACCTGTGTGGTTTCCCATTAAGATTTTCTTATATACAGTTGTGGCCTCTTTTCTGCGTCCCTTACCTACAGAAGTTCCATTATCATTTTTGTATGACTGATTTGATGGTTTTGAATTCTCTAAGTTTTTGCTTGCTATGAAGCTTTTTATTTCTCTGTCCAATCTGAATGAGAGTGATGCTGGGTAGAGTATCTTGGTTGTAGATTTTCCCCTTTAATCAATATTGTGCCACTCTTTCTTATTTAATTTTTAAAATGTGGACCATTTAAAACAAGACTTTATTGAATTTGTTGCAGTATTGTTTCTGTTTGTTTTGTTTTTTTGGCTGCCAGGCATGTGGGACCTTAGTTCCCCAACCAGAGGTTGATCCACACTTGCTGTGTTTGGAGGAAAAGCCTTAACCACTGGACTGCCAGGAAAGTTCCTTTCCTTACTTTATTGATGAGAGAACTGAGTGAGATATATTGGGTTAGCCAAAAAAATTGGTTTTTCTGTAAGATGTTACTGAAAACTCTGAACAAACTTTTTGACTAACCCAGTAAATAAGTGACTCATTTGTGTAGTCAGTTACCAATAACGCTGGTAGTGGAGTAGTAAGTAGCAGGTGTACTTACAATACTTGTTGGTGTTGGAGCTTACATAATTTAAGGGCTTCTTCTTTTAAGAATATGTGTTATGAAAATACACTATGTGCACAAAATTGCTAGATTACATGCCAAACTTCGGGAGGAAATTATGCTTGTGAGTGACTTTAAGTTTAAACTTTAAAGTTTCTTTAAAAATCCCCTGGTAAATAAACAGAGGGACAGTTTGACTCCAAAGTCTGTGATCCTTTGTATGTAGTACAAAGAAACTCATATTTGAGTTAATATTTATTTATAATATATATTACTATATATTTATAATATTTAGGAGCTCATATTTTCCTAGAATTTGTTTAACAGAACATGAATTTCTATGTGAAGTGATGGATTTTAGATGGAAGGCAAAAAGCATCTGTTATCAATAATAATGTGACAAATAATGGAGAGACAACTGGCTGAACTTGTGTGCCCATCATTCAGCAGGTGGCTGGTAGAATCTGCTCGGCAGCTGATTATCATCAATAAACCTCACGAGTACTTTGTTGCTGATGTTGAGTTGCTAAGTTGTGTCTGACTCTTTGAAATCCCATGAACTATAGTATGGCAGACTTCTCTGTGCTTCACTATTCTTGGAGTTTGCTCAAACTCATGTTCATTGAATTGGTGATGCCATACAATCATCTCATCCTCTGCCGCCCCTTTCTCTTTTTGCCTTCAATCTTATTTAGCATCACGGTTTTTTCCAATGAGGCAACATTTGCATCAGGAGGCCAAAGAATGGAGCTTCAGCATCAGTCCCTTCCAGTGAATATTCAAATTTGATTTCCTTTAGGATTGACTAGTTTGTTCTCCTTGCAGCCCCAGGGACTCTCAAGAGTCTTCCACAGCGCCACACTTTGAAAGCATCAATTCTTCGGGGCTCATGGAGAAGAAAACGGCAACCCACTCCAGTATTCTTGCCTGGAGGATCCCATGGATGGAGGACTCTTGTAGGCTGCAGTCCATGGGGTCGCAAAGAGTCAGACACGACTGAGGGACTTCACTTTTTTTTTTTTTTTTCAGGCTTCTTTATCGTCAAGCTCTCACAACTGTACATGACTACTGGAAAAATCATAGCTTTGACAATACAGATATTTTTTTGGCAAAATGATGTCTTTGCCTTTTAAAACACTGTCTAGGTTTGTCAATGCTTTTCTTCCTAGAAGCAATCATCTTTTAATTTCATGGCTGCAATGATCATTTGTAGTGCTTTTGGAGCCCAAGAAAGTTAAATCTGTCACTGTTTCCACTTTCTCCCCATCTCTTTGCATGAAGTGATGGGACTGGATGCCATGATCTTAGTTTTTGAATGTTGAGTTTTAAGCCAGCTTTTTCACTCTCTTCTTTCATCCTCATCAAGAGATTCTTTATTTCTTTAGACTTTTAGTTCCTCACTTTCTGTTACTAGAGTGGTACCTTCTGCATGTATGAGGTTGTTGATATTTCTTCCGGCAATCTTGCTTTCAGCTTGTGATTCATCCAGCCTGACATTTTGCCTGCTGCACTCCTGATGTAAGTGAAATAAACAGGGTGACAGTATACAGCCATGACATACTCCTTTCCCAACTTCAAACCAGTCTGTTGTTTCATTTCCATTTCTAACTGTTGCTTCTTGACCTGCATACAGGTTTCTTAGAAGGCAGGTAAGGTGGTCTGGTATTTCCATCTTGTTAAGAATTTTCCACAGTTTGTTGTGACCCACACAGTCAAAGGCTTTAGCATGGTCAATGAAGCAGAAGTAGATGTTTTTATGGAATTCCCTGTTTTTTCCTATGATAAAATGGATGTTGGTAATTTGATCTCTGATTCCTCTGCCTTTTCTAAATCCCATTTGTACATCTGGAAGTCCTTCATGCAGGTACTGTTGAAGCCCAGCTTGAAGGATTTTGAGCATTACCTTGCTAACAATGAACTTTAAAAGCTGCATACAGACATGGAATAATTAACAGTGAAGCAACCCTGACCACAGAAGAGAGGAGGAAAGGGAAGGTGGTTAATGGATTGGAAGGTAGACAAAATGAAACCTGCCTTCTCCTTACTGAGACAGAAAAACTGCTTTTCTATTAATAACAAGAGAAATTAGTTGAGAATATAAGCTCAGTTCCCTTCTCTGTCATGTCTAGCTCATAGAAGAGAAGTCTTGCCCTTTGTGCAACTATTGCTTCATTTAGCTCACTTCCTGATGTGAATCTCAAGTACACATGCTCTCTGGGATGCCCTGGACTCCTCTTTGTTCTCATTTTCAAAATATCAGTGTGGCTATATAAATTCCTGGTGTCTCCCTTAGCTCCCTACACCATCCTTCATATCACCTCCACACTTGTGATTGCATGTATACTATGTTATAGAGAAAGAAAGGGAACACATCTCTCTTGTGTATTGTGTGCCAGTGCTCATCACAAGACCTGGCACTATGTTGGCAAACGATATGTGTTTTTTGTTGAAGGGTTTGAGAAGAGGAACTGGAAGCAGCACAGATGAAAACTACCCTATTTGACTTGTTCTGCACACCCAACCTAGGTAAGAGGATTTGCTCCTGTTCTTTGTGAGGTGAGCGTCATACGGTACATGACAATATTCAAAGAGTGGGGACATGTATCTAATCTATGTATTTCAAAGTTCATAACAGTGTTGTGAGAAGACATTGATTTGGAGATAAAGGTGAGGAAAACACATCATATAAGACTCACATGGAACTGATTACATTGTGTAGAATTCCTTATTCATATTACACTGTCAGTCTCGTCACTGGAGACTGATGTAGAGAACTTCCCTCACAGTACAGATTTTGTCATTTAATATTCTTCATTTTTCTTTGAATTTTAGTTGAAGCAAATCTCGTGCATGAAGTCATGAATAGAGAATATGTACATGTCAATGACTATTTCAATAATTAAAATGTAACCAAAGTCCTGATCAAGATAGAAAAATTTGAAACCCTCAGAAGATCCTCTCATTTATATCCTGTATCACACTAATAGCCACCACCACCACAGCCTCACTCTCATTTCCTTCTCAGTGTCATGTTCTGTGTACTGTCCTGATCTCCATCACTGTATCACAGTTTAGTCTGATCTTAACCTTCACATAATGTAAATGGTAAGAAGATTCTGTGAAAACCTCTTTTCCTCATGCTCATTCATGAAGATCCATCCATTCTGTTGATGTAGCAGTAGGATGTTCTCCTTGCTAGTGATTTAGTTTTCATAAGATGAATACTTATGGGAACATAAGATGAATAAGATGAATACTAATGGAAACTTAAGGAGTTCAGACCATGGACTCCTTATTGCAAAATTCAGACTTAAATTGAAGAAAGTAGGGAAAATCACTAGACCATTCAGGTATGACCTAAATCAAATCCTTTATGATTATACAGTGGAAGTGAGAAATAGATTACAGGGATTAGATCTGATAGACAGAGCACCTGAAGAACTATGGACAGAAGTTCATGACATTGTACAGGAGGCAGTGATCAAGACCATCCTGCACCCCTCCACCCGCCCCCCCCCCCAAAAAAAAATAGAAATGCAAAAAGGCAAAATGGCTGTCTGAGGAGGCCTTACAAATAGCTGAGAAAAGAAGAGAAGTGAAAGGCAAAGGAGAAAAGGAAAGATAAACCCATTTGAATGCAGAGTTCCAAAGAATAGCAAGGAGAGATAAGAAAGCCTTCCTCAGTGATCAATGTAAAGAAATAGAGGAAAACAATAGGATGAGAAAGACTAGAGATCTCTTCAAGAAAATTAGAGATAACAAGGGAGCATTTCAGGCAAAGATGGGCACAATAAAGGACAGAAATGGTATGGACCTAACAGAAGCAGAAGATATTAAGAAGAGGTGGCAAGAATACACAGAAGAACTATACAAAAAAGATCTTCATGACCAAGATAATCATGATGGTGTGATCACTCACCTAGAGCCAGACATCTTGGAATGTGAAGTCAGATGGGCCTTAGGAAGCATCACTACAAACAAAACTAGGGGAGGTATTGGAATTCCAGTTGAGCTATTTCAAATGCTAAAAGATGATGCTGTGAAATTGCTGCAGTCAATATGGCAGCAAATTTGGAAAACTCAGCAGTGGCCACAGGACTGGAAAAGATCAGTTTTCATTCCAATCCCAAAGAAAGGCAATGCTAGAGAATGCTCAAACTACCACACAATTGTACTCATCTCACATGCTAGCAAAATAATGCTCAAAATTCTCCAAGCCAGGCTTCAGCAATACCTGAACCTCGAACTTCCAGGTGTTCAAGCTGGATTTAGCAGAGGAAGAGGAACCAGAGATTAAATTGCCAGTATCCGTTGGATCATTGAAAAAGCAAGAGAGTTCCAGAAAAACATGTACTTCTGCTTTATTGACTATGCCAAAGCCTTTCTGTGGATCACAAAAACTGTGGAAAATTCTTCAAGAAATGGGAATACCAGGCTACCTGATCTGCTTCCTGAGAAATCTGTATGCAGGTCAGGAAGCAACAGTTAGAACTGGACATGGAACAACAGACTGGTTCCAAATTGGGAAAGGAGTACATCAAGGTTGTATATTATCACCCTGCTTATTTAACTTTCACGCAGAGTACATCATGCAAAATGCCAGACTGGATGAAGCAAAAGTTGGAATCAAGATTGCTGGGAGAAATATCAATAACCTTAGATATGTAGATGACACCACCCTTCTGGCAGAAAGGGAAGAAGAACTAAAGAACCTCTTGATGAAAGTGAAATAGGAGAGTAAAAAACTTGGCTTAAAACTCAACATTCAAAAAACTAAGATCATGGCATCCAGTCCCATCACTTCATGACAAATAGATGGGGAAACAATGGAAACAATGACAGACTTTATTTCTGGGGGCTCCAAAATCACTGCAGATGGTGACTGCAGCCATGAAATTAAAAGACACTTGCTTCTTGGAAGAAAAACTATGACGAAACTAGACAGCATATTAAAAAGCAGACATTCCTTTGCTGACAAAGATCCATCTTGTCAAAGCTGTGTTTTTTCCAGTACTCATGTATGGATGTGAGAGTTGGACTATAACGAAAGCTGAGTCCCAAAGAATTGATGCTTTTGAACTGTGGTGTTAGAGAAGACTCTTGAGAGTCCTTTGGACTGCAAGAAGCTCCAACCAGTCCATCCTAAAGGAAATCAGTCCTGAATATTCATTGGAAGGACTGGTGCTGAAGCTGAAACTCCAATACTTTGGTCACCTGATGCAAAGAACTGACTCATTGGAAAAGACCCTGATACTGGGAAAGATTGAAGGCAGGAGGAGAAGGGGACAACAGAGCATAAGATGGTTGGATGACATCACTGACTCAATGGACATGAGTTTGAGTAAACTCTGGGAGTTGGTGATGGACAGGGAGGCCTGGCCTGCTGCAGTCCATGGGGTCGCAAATAGTCGGACTTGACTGATTGACTGAACTGAGGGCATATCCTAGTGGACCCCGTTTGCATTTAATTGTATTGTGCTTTTTCACCTTTTCAGTATTCACTCAGAGACTTATGTTTCTGAATCATAGACAAAGTACAAGGAAAAAGCTGAGATAATGTTCAAGAGTGGCCTTGCTTGCAATTGCTCTGATCTGTGGTGTTTCGTCTGTTGCAATATCTAAGTGTAGCTCTCTCTGGGTGTAGTAGATCATTAAAGTGGACCTCTTCCCTTAGATGCTTTCTGGGTAAAATGTAGACCACCCATTGGAAAGCTTTGATTCCATTTCTGATGGTGCAAGTTTGCTTTCCCGTATCCTTACACTTTCTCTTAGTCCTAAGAAATCAGAAATGAAGTTTAAGTTTCCCAGAATTGTGTTAGATTCTAGGAAACTGTGCTCCTAGATCAAGGTGACACAGATGTCTCTTTCCAGCTTCAATCACTATTTGAGAAAAGAGAAATTCTTCTCTCTGTTGTGATTGAGATGCAAGAAGTCAACAGAATAATGAAACCCACCCTTTCATCTGAAACTCATAATTTTGGCTTTGTATAAAGATACCACAGTGGAGAGATTTTGAGAATATACATGCAACATAATTCTGGAATCCTTCCAAATTGGAGAGACTTGAGCCTCCAAGTTATAATCACAGACTTATAGAAAATCAAAATATGACACCCAAGTTTCACTGTGGCCTACATGAGAGTTCTGATATTATGTTTTTTGTCTCATCAAATCTCTGTATCCACAGGAACAAGTTAAGTCCTTTGTATGTTACATACACATGACAAGGGGCTCCCCTGATAGCTCAGTTGGTAAAGAGTCCACCTGCAATGCAGGAGACCCCAGTTCGATTCCTGGGTCAGGAAGCTCCATTGGAGAAGGGATAGGCTACCCATTCCAGTATGCTTGGGCTTCCTTTGTGGCTCAGCTGGTAAAGAATCCGCCTGCAATGTGGGAGACCTGGGTTCAATCCCTGGGTTATGAAGATCCCCTGGAGAAGGGAACGGCTACCCATTCCAGTATTCTGGCTTGGAGAATTCCATTGACTGTATAGTCCAGGGGTCGTGAAGAGTTGGACATGACTGAGTGATTTTCACTTTCACTTTTCATACACAAGTGTTTGAGGAACTACAAATTGAGTAGAACTCTTGACATAATGTCAACTGTTTTTGGCAGCATTAGAGCATATTGGCTTTTTAAAACTATACCACGTTGTCTTGTATATGAATGTCTATTGCAGTGTACCCCCAACCACAATGAGAATTGTTATTACTTTTGAGTCTGTTCTTTTTAAAATGAAATATTATTTTTTCAGATTTGTTGTGTCTTAAATTGCTATTAACTTTTCCTATATGGATTAGCCATCACACTTGAAATACAGTTTTTTCCCATTGAATCATATATTTTGTTATTTAAAAATTTTTATATTGGAGTATTGTTGATACAGCCTTCCCTTTTGGCTCAGACGGTAAAGCGTCTGCCTACAATGTGGGAGACATGGGTTCGATCCCTGGGTCGGAAAGTTCCCTTGGAGAAGGAAATGGCAACCTACTCCAGTATTCTTGCTTGGAAAATCCCTTGGATGAGGAGCCCAGTAGGCTACAGTCCATGGGGTCGCAAAGAGTCAGACACGACTGAGCGACTTCACTTCACTTCATAGTTGATTTATAGTGTTGTATTATTTTCTGCTTCACAGCACAGCGAATTAGTTATACATACAGATATATCCAATCTTTTTAAGATTCTTTACCCTTCTAGATCATTACAGATTATTGAGTAGAGTTCCCTGTGGTATAGAGTAAGTCCTTATTAGTTACCTGTTTTATATTTTGTAGTATGTATATGGGGCTTCCCTGGTAGTTCAGCTGGTAAAGAATTCTCCTGCAATGCAAGAGACCCCGGTTCAATTCCTGGATTGGGAAGATCCCTTGGAGAAGGGATAGACCACCCACTCCAGCATTCCTACATGCAGAATCTCCATGGACAGAGGAGCCTGGGTGGCTACAGTCCATGGGGTCATCTAGCTGGACACAACTGAGCAACTAAGTACAGCACAACACAGTGTGTATATGAACCTATTTACAAAACAGAAATTGAGTCGCAGACGTAGAAACCAGTCTTATGGTTACTGGGGTAAAGAAGGGGAGGGGTAAATTGAGAGATTGGGAGTATAGTTTTTAACTTGTAGTGATTTTATTAAATGCATACACATTTGAAGTTGCTTATACTTCAATTTTGATGTCTTAAAATACTAAAATTATATATGCTAATTGTTGAAAATATGAAGAGAGAAAATCCAAAGAGAAAGTAATAGTCATTTAAATCCCGCCATTAAAAAAAGTCACTATTATCATTTCAATGATTGTATTTTCAAAGATTGCTTCCCAGGTGGCGCTAGTGGTAAAGAACCAACCTGCGAATACAGGAGATGTAAGAGATGTGGGTTCGATCCCTGGGTCAGGAAGGTCCCTGGAGAAAGAAATGGCAACCTGCTCCAGTATTCTCGCCTGGAAAAGTCCATGGACAGAGGAGCCTGGTGGGCTACAGTCCATGGGATCGCAAAGAGTCAGGCACGACTGAGCTCACACACACAAGATATTCAAGGATTACATAAGCTTTCTTTTGAAGGAGATTTATGATGTCAAATGTATTATGTTAAGCATATACATATTGGATATCTGTTTCCGGATTTCTTTCAATGGCCATTTACATATGACATAGTGCTCTGATTTTTGCAAATTTTTTTGAAGTTCACCATATGCTGTTCCATGTATCAACCAGTCAGATCCTAATTCCATGGTGTTTCTTTGTTTCTGAATCTGAATCATCCTGTCTATTAATAGTTTATTGATAAATTCAAAACTTTTAAACTACTTCCCCCCAAATCGAACTGTTCATGAAATTACATGTTCCAACAAAGTATATGATAAAGTGCAAATTAATATAATGATTGTAAATGAGATACATTTTCCAGTATATTTTCTTGCTAGTTTGTGAATAAAAAGGAAAATTCATATTTGTTCTTTGTATTTTTCTTTTCTTCACCAATAACTCCTTAAAACTTTGTCACTTTTATGTAGAAATCTTTTTCATTTACTTTCCTTGAAAATTTTTTCCTGGGAAAACAAGAAACAACCAGTCAACCAACCAATAAGTAAATGAAAAACAACCTTTAAAAAAGAAAATGTGAAAATAGGTTTGTGTGCCCTCCATACATAAGTACAAATTGATCCTCTCCATCATCTTTTTTAATTCAATAAAATCTATGGGATTGACACTTATGCTGGAATAGGCTCTGCTGACTGTGGAGATCCTAGAAAGTTGCTACTATCATTTGGTCTCTTTAGAGGTCTGGCCAGTGATGGAAGAAAGGCTGAAAGAGGTGAACTGAAAATCCTAAGGGAGTTCCCCGTTTGTTACGGGTTGAATCATGTCTCTCCTAAAATTCATGTGTTCAAGTTATAACTCTTAGTACCTCAAATGTAAGATTGCCATATTCGGAAACAGGGAAGTTGCAGATAAAATGAATTAAGATGAGGTCATATTGGGCTAGGATGGGCCCCTAATCCAATTAGACTGGTGTCTTTACACAAAGGGAACATCGGGACACAGAAGTGTGCAGGGAGATGCCATGTGAAAATTGGAGTTATGCTGCCACAAGCAAAGAAACTATAGAAATGTAAGAGAGACCTGGAACAGACCCTTCCCTAGAGCCTATAGTGGGGACTTGGCCCTGCCAACAACTACAGCTCAGACTTCCAGCCTATATAATTGTGAGACAATAAATTTCTGTTATTTAAGGAGCTCAGTTTGAGTCACTTCATTATGGAAGCTGTAGGTCAGTAATGGTCTTCCTAGGTGGGGCAGTGGTAAAGAATCTACCTGCCAATGCAGAAGACACAAGAATTTGGAGTTCATTCCCTGGGTCAGAAAGATCTCCTGGAGTAGGAAATGGCAACCTATCACAGTATTCCTGTGTGAAAAATTCCATTGACAGAGGAGTCTGGTGGGCTACAGTCCATGGGGTTGCAAAGAGTTGGACATGACTGAGTGACCGAACATTTTTCTTATTTACAAATATTTTTTACCAGTTTCTTATTTTCCTTATCCTCAATATTTCCATTATTTATGGCAGCAAAATTGCCTAGTCTTATAGGCACCAATATAATATTTATCTCTCTAGTATCTTTTTAAAGAGAAACTTTAATTTTTATGGATCTGAAGACCATGAAATATGATCAGAAATGTATGTCTCTCATGAGGGCAGGTAAGATGTGCCCTAAGATATTAGTAGAGCTAATATCTTCTCTTCAGCGCTAAAACTACCAAAGAGAACAGGGCAGAAGGGATCTCTGCAGTCTAGATTGAAACTCACAGTGAATAGAAATGACCTCACCACTCATGAAGGCAATGGCCCAAGATGGGAGTATCCCTGGCAAGGTTCAGCCTCCCCAGTGATCTGAGGGACCCACGTGGTGTGTTGCCTTTCTCACCCACAGATCCAAAGCACACAGTCCCTCCCAGGGGATGGTTAGAAGGTTTACTCACTTATTTTCCACATCCTGGATGGTGTCAGGCAGAGGCAGATTTCTAGTTTCAGGTAGGAGAAGGAGAACAGGAACAGCAATGATGGGACACACTCCATAGATGATCCAGGGCAGAGTGGGTAGATACACCACTAGGGTCATCAGCAGGGGAGCCAGTGCTGCCCCACACCTGTTGGCCAACAAATCTAATCCTGCAGCTTTTGCTCTGAGGGGAAATGACAATATATAATAATCCAGTTAAATTCTGGACTTTAATTCATGATCTATTATTTTGACTTTATTTTGAACCAGAAAACCCCTCAAGTATTAAATCATGAGCTTGATGAAAACGTCTTGCTTTTGTCATTTGCTCTGTGATTTGCTAGATGTCTTTGTCAAGGTCAATATGAATTACTCTTTAAACAGAGTGTTACATACTGTGACTAGTCTGACAAATCTTCTAAAAAGTTAAGAGAGGATGCATTGAAGTACTGCTTAGCATGGTACATGGCACAAAGTCAGCATTTGCAGTAATTTTGGTTATAATTATTTTTAAAGCACTATTACAAATACTGACAATTGCTTTATAATAACAGATCTTATTATGTTTATTCTCTTGAATAAGCACCAATTAGCTGGGAAAGTTCTCTTCTGGGCCCTGGCAGAGTATTCATAAACTCATACCTGACAATCGTGGGGAGGAGTTCACTTTGGTGAACAGAAAAACAGGTGTGAGAGGCAGCAGCACAGCCGATTCCCACACTTGCCAAAATCACACGCAGGATCTGCATATCTGGAGACGAGAAGATCAGTGAGATTAAAAAATCTGGGCTGAAGGAATCAACACCCACAAAATTTAGTCAGTAAAAAAACTCTATAGGCTGTTTGTATTTCTTAAATATATTGTAGATTTACCTCTGGGCTTTCTATCCTGTTCCAGTGATTTATATTTCTGTTTTGTGCCTGTACCATACTGTGTTGTTTACCATAGCTTTGTAGTGTAGTCTTAATTCAGGGATCCTGATTCCTTGAGCTCCATTTTTCTTACTCCAGGTTGCTTTGGCTATTGGGAGTTCTTTGTGGTTCCATACAGATTTTTTTGTTCTAGTTCTTTGAAAATGCCATTGGCAATTTAATGGGAATTGTATTGAATCTGTAGATTGCTTTGGGTAGGATAGAAAGTACAGACATAAACTCATGAACTATGGTTACCTAAACTTTGACAAAGGAGGAAGGAAAATATAATGGAGAAAAGACAACCTCTTCAATATTTGGTGCTGGGAAACCTGGACAGCTACACGAAAAAGAATGGAATGTAAACATTTCTTAACCCTATTAAAAAAATAAACTCAAAATGGATAAAAGTCCTAACTGTAAGGCCAGACAGTATAAAACTCTTAGAGGAAAACACAGGCAGAACACTCTTTGACATAAATGGCAGCAAGATCCCCTAGCTGCACCTTATAGAGTAATGAAAATAAAAATGAAAACAAATAAATGGGACCTAATTAAACTTAAAAGTTTTGCACAGCAAAGGAAACCACAGACAAGATGAAAAGACAACTTTCAGAATCTGAGAAAATAATTGCAAATGAAGCAACTGACAAGGGATTAATCTCCAAAATATACAAACAGCTCATGCAGCTCAATATAAAAGAAACCCAAACAACACAATAAAAAACGAGTGGAAGACCTAAATAGATATTTCTCCAAAGAAGACATAAACATAGAGATGGCCAAAACAAACACATGAAAAGACGCTCAACATTGCTCATTATTAGAGAAATGCAAATCAAAACTATGATGGAATATCACCTCACACCAGTCATACTGGCCATCAACAAAAAAATCTATAAGCAATAAATGCTGGAGGATGTGTGGAGAAAAGGAAATCCTCTTGCACTGTTGATGGGAATATAAATTGATACAACCACTATAGAGAACTGTATGGAGGTTCTGTGAAGAACTAAAAATAGAACTACCAAGTGCATGCACGCGCAGTTCCTTCAGTTGTGTCCGACTCTTTGCAACCCTATGGACTGTAGTCCACTGGGCTCCTCTGTCCCTGGGATTTTCCTGGCAAGAATACTGGAGTGGATTGCCATGTCCTCCTCTGGGGGATCTTCCTGACCCAGGAGTTAAACCAGAGTTTCCTGCATTGCAGGTGGGTTCTTTACCAGCTGAACTACCAGGGTAGCCCCATCATATCTGGTACTGAGCCAAAACAGAGGGAGTGACCATACTCTGTTTTCATCTGGGATATAATTGCAAGATCTCACCCCTCCATCCTTGTTATTAAAAGTGTGAATGGCGACTGAATAAGTCCTGTCCTAGAGGAACTGTCAGGACTAATGGTACCAGTTTATAGACAACTTTCATTATGTAAGATGATAAATAGATGTCTGAACTGCCACTTGCTGATCTCTGGTTCTTTTTCTAAAATCTTATTAGAATTTCTCATAAACTCTTTGATTGGTTTGGGTAGGGCTTAGCCTTTAATTGGGCTTCCCTGGTGCCTCACTTGGTGAAGAATCCACCTACAATGCAGGAGAGCCTTGTTCTATCCCTGGGTCGGGAAAATCCCCTGGAGAAGGAAATGGTAACCCACTCCAGTATTCTTGCTGGAAAGTTCCATGGACAGAGGACAGGGGAGCCTTATGGACCACAACATGGGGTTGCAAGAGTCAGACATGATTTAACAACTAAACGACCACCTGCTCCATAGACAGAGTGTGGGCTGTCTCTGAAGGCAAGAGTTTCAGTCTCAGGGTTTGGGGTCATGGTCTCTGATAGGGCACTGCACTGGGAGAAATACGTTCCATAGACAGAATGCTGTCTGATCTACCTTAAAAGGCCCTGAGGTGTGGGGGTGGTTCATTTCTTTTTTTTCTTTCTTTTTAATTGAGACCATTCTTCACTGCTGGCTCCAGACAGTATGACCCAACACAATCCATGGTGGTTTGAAAAAGACACTTCCTTTCCCCAAATTCCAATCTTCTCTCACCTTGAGGCACAAACATGTTGATCAAAATGGAAAGTCCCACCAGGAACATGAAAAACATCTGGGTTGGTCGACGGCCCACATTGTTCAGTGGGTAAAGTGCAAGACATCGGACTGAGATAGTGAGAGCTCCAAAGATTACCTGGAACAGGAAAATATTGCTTCCAAAGTGCTGTAGATTGACGATAATGCCAAAAAAGGGTATTGTGCCTGCAAATCTGTAGTGAACAAAAGAAGACCCAAGCCATAGATTAGAGCCCATTGCTGTCATTGATGATTATGTTGACCCAGGCAGCCAATGGTCAAGGTTAAAGAATAAAGGCCCAGTCTGATTTCTGTAATACTTCATTTTAAGGTGATAAAGATACAATAAAAGATTATGTGTCTGTATATGAAAGTGACACTCCCTCTTGTCATTTTTTTTCTGAGTCCCTAAGCATAGAGTTGACAATGACAGGAATACATAATCTGGCCCAGTCCACCAAAGTGAATGGTTTAGAGAAATTGAATACAGAATGATTAAAACTTATAAATTGGAGAAGGATTTCTTTTTGTGTGTTGTCTGCATAAATGTACGTATGTGTGTATGAATTCTGTGAGTCCTCCCTCTCGTCCCCCAACACCAGTACTGAGAAGAATTCCCTTTTTCTCAACTATGATTGAAGTTGCAAAGAGACTACCAGCATCTCCTTGACCTGGGAGCAGTGTCCTGGGGTCTAACAGAATTCTGGGGAATTTAAACTTTGTATCTGATTTCTTAGCACCAAGGGAAAATGGAAGAATTCAGAAAGCAAATGTGCACCAACTGTACCATCAGAAATGTAGTGAAATGTTGCCACAGGGGATCTACATCTTACACAGAAAGCATCTAGACATGAGCCCACTTTAAAGATCTACTACAACCAGAGAGAGCTACACTTAGAACTTACAACAAGAAATACCACAGATCACAGCAATTTTAAGCAAGGTCTTTCTTGATCATTATCTATACTTTTTTCTTCCATTCTGATTGTGTAGGATTCCAGAACATAAATCTGTGTTTCCTAGTGAGTAAAGAAATGTTGAAACAGCACAATGCATTTAAATGCAGGCATCTACTAAGATATGTCTGGAAAGAAGTAAATTGTTCAGCTTAGTAGTTACTTCTTAAGATTGGCAGTGGGTATGTATTTTCCAGTGGCTGATATGTGTGTAAGTCTTCAAAAATTAAAGTTTCTCCTCCTGACTCTATCAAAGTTAGTAGTTACATCTCGTCAAGAAATAATGAACAAGATTTGCTACAGAAGCAAATCTTGTTCTAGCACACAAACTGTATCCAAAAAGGAAACAAATAAAGCCCACCAAGTTTGAAGTACATACAGACATTGCAGTGTATTCATGTAATAGAAACTAGAACACTGGGGAGAACAGTTTACCAGGTTTACAGGTACAAGCAACAGAGTGGGTGAATCTTCATGAATGAGCCTGAAGAAAGGAGACCTGTCACAGAATGCTTCTGTCATTTATTATGTGAAGGTTAAGATCAGGCACCACTCATCTGTAGTGATGGAGATCGGAACAGTGCACAGTTCAGGGCAGTGAGGAGGAGATGAGAGTGGGGTCGTGGTGGAGGTGGTGGTGGTTATATGGGTTACATGAGCAGAACTCCTGGGAAATTAGGACTGTTCTATCTTGATTTGTATGTTGGGTACATTATTAGACATTGAAATATTCATTGATCTGTATTTATTTGTGATCTCTTCACATTACAGTGTGCCAGATTTGCTTCAATTAAAATTCAAAGAATAAATGAAGAAAATTAAGTGCCAAAATCTGTACTGTGAGGGAAGTTCTCAACCTCAATCTCCAATGAAGAGACTGACAGTGTGAGATGACTGAACTGTCATTGTAAAATCAGTTCCACATGAGTCTTACTTGGCCTATTTCCTTCATCTTTTAAATGCAAATATGTATATTGCCATATGTGAAATAGGTCACCAGTCCAGGTTCAATGCATGAGACAGTGCGCTTAGGGCCGGTGCACTGCGTGACCCTGAGGGATGGGTTGGGGAGGGATGTGGGAGGGGGGTTCAGGATGGGGGACACATGTACACCCATGGCTGATTCATGTCAATGTATGGCAAAAACCACTACAATATTGTAAAGTAATTAGCCTCCAATTAAAATAAATAAATTAATTTAAAAAATGCAAGTATGCCCTTTCTCTCACGATACTGTTATAACATTTAAAATAAACAAATTCATGTTTCTTCTCACATGCACTATGTGTAGCCTACCTCACAAGGGACAGGAGATAGATCCTTTTTCGCAGGTTGGGTGTGCGGAACAAGTCAAACATAGTTGTTTTAGTCTGTGCTGTCTCCAGCTCCTCCTGCATGGTCGCTCTCAAACCCTTCAACAACAACAAACATGTAGCATTTGCTAACATAGTGCCAGGAATTGTGATGTGCGCTGGCACACAAGAGGACAAGACATATGTGTTCTCTTTCTTTCTAGTATATCGTATTGTATACACAATCACATGTGAACATGAAATGAAGGAAGTTGTAGGGAGTTAAGGGAGACTTCAGGAAATTAAATGCTAAAGTGCTATTTTGAAGAAGAGGCCATAGATGGAGGTAGGGTGACTCAAGAGTAGAAAAGTTTTAGATTCAGAGGAAGTGAGCTAAAGGATACTCCTATATGTATCCCTGAATCCCCATCAGTGTTCACCTAATCTGTCACAACATTGTTAATCAGCAATAGTCCAAGACAAAATAAAGTTTAAAAAAGAAAGAAGTAGCTGCACAGTGCTCAAAGCTTCTTTTATATTAGATTCCCATGAAAGATTAGGGAATTTTCATTCTCAACTAGCTGTCCTTGTTAGAAAAGCAGCTTGTCTATCTCAAGAAGGAGAAGGCAGGTCAGTTTATGATTTCCCTTCAACCAAGTAACCATATTCCCTTCCCTTTCCCACTGACCTCCAAGTTCAGGATTTCTTCAGCGTTCTTCATTCCATTTCTGTGTGCAACTATTTTAAGTTCCTTTAAGCCCTTATCTGGTTTACTGGTGATAATCAGCCATCGAGAAGATTCCACCAGCCACCTGATGAAAAATGAGCACACAAGTGCAGTCAATTGTGCTCAGCCGCTCAGTCCTGTCTGACTCCTTGAGACCCCAAAGACTGTAGCCTGCCAGGCTCCTCTGTTTATGGGATTTTCCTGAAAAGAAAACTGGAGTGGATTGCCATTTCCTTCTCTAGGGGATCTTCCTATCCCAGGGATCGAACCCACATCTCTTGCGTTGTCTTCTGCATTGGCAGGCAGAATCTTTACCACTAGCACCACCTGGGAGGCCATTGATTATTTGTCACATGTCAATTGATAAGAGCTGTGTTTTGCTATCCATCTAAAATATAACACTTCACTTGTTGGATGAGTTAGTTAGTGTTAGCTGCTCCGTCGTGTACCACTCTTTGTGACCCCACTGACTGTAGCTCACCAGGATCCACGGAATTCTCCAGGCAAGAATACTGGAGTGGGTTGCTATTCCCTTCTCCAGGTGATCTTCCTGATCCAGGGACTGAACCCAGTCTGCATTGTAGGCAGATTCTTTACTGTCTGAGCCACCAGGGAATATGAGAAAATCCAGATCTATTATACAAATACTAGGAGACTATGAGACTAACCACTCCATGACAGTGCACTTGGAAGTTGTACTACTAGTAAGGAACACAGACTTTGGAGTCAAATTGCCTCTCTGCTTACTCACTAGGAGAATTTACAAGAAGCTTGACAAACTTAATCTTGAGAGTCCCTCACATGATAATTTCCTTTCACCGTGGCATGGGACAAACAACTTTTTGCACATGATATATATTTACAGTATCTATTTCTTTAAAAAAGAAGCCTCCATAATGTCAGCTTAAAGCCTAACAATGACTACAATTACTCCTGCTACTACTAGTTATGTTGATAACTAATTATCCAGTTACTAATACCAATTAATAACAAATTTCTTCTTTACATCTGCCTCAGTTTTCTCACTAATAACATGGGTACAGTAGTGCTAGCTTCCTTGTAGTGTTGTTACAAATATAGAATGACTTAACAGATGAGTCTGACATGGATTATACTGTCCTCTCTCTCTGAACTCATCTCGTTCTATAAAACCTGCAGTCATCTCCTTGTCTTCTCCTAAATCTGATTTTTCCTAGATTGGTTTTAGTGTGGGAATGAAGTTATCCATTAATAATTATTTATTAAAGTTATTTAAGGGAAGAAGGAGTGCTGAATTCATAATGTAAATCATCTAATTTGCATGCAAATTTAACTAGTGGAAAATCTTGTTGCTAGTTTGTGAAACAGCTCTTTGAATAAATTTTCTGCATCTTTTTCATCCAATTCCATCTGCAACAGAGCAAATCACTGAAAGCTTTTCTGTGACCTGATTCATTCCAAAGCCAAATAGAATTAAAAGTATATCTTTTTTTATAGAAAAAATTGAGTCTGTATTTTATATTAAGGAAAATAATATTGGAATAGCTCTATGACCTTTATATTGGGAAAGACTTAGGAACCAGATGGCAGAAAATACCCAGAACTCACAGGCAGAAAGATTATTGTTACTCCATGTTATGTTTCTCAAAACTCAAATTGCCCAGAATGAACAGGTGAGAGACATGGATTTCAGGTCCAAACAATAAGAATGTGCCGGGGAATAAGAAAATCAATATATCCAAATTCAATGTGCATTTTATCCCAGATTTCCTTAAGAGAGAGAGAGAACACTTCATACCTTGAGGAGAGAAAGAAGACAAAGAAAGGTACAGACAACACCAGCTGCAGGGTGCGCCATTCTCGAAAGACAAAAGCCAGTCCTCCCAGCATCATCTGTCCAATACTAAGGGCACAGTATATCAATGTTAATACCATGCCTTTCGACTGGGATCTTGTCCACTCTATAACTGAAAGATATTAAAACAGTGTTATCATGTCAAATAAGTGTGAAATTTCAAGCTCAAATTCAAGGCTAAGAAGATGGATTAGATCAGAATTGTTGACTTACTTAGAAAACAGTTGTTTGTTATTATGACTGCAATGGAACAGCCCGACAAGAAGCGTAGTAAGCAGTAAATGAAGATGTTGGGAGCGAAGGATGTACAGGTCCCAGAGATGGGAAGTTGGAGTAAACACCACTTGAGAATCAGCTTTCGCCCAAACCTACAACACAGTCAGCTTAGGTGATGTGAGTAATGATAATTTATGGTAACAAATTAAGAAAGCAAAAACATACTCTATAACTTTAACAAGAGAATCATGTACCTGAAAGCTTGAGTAAACAAGAGCTAAATCAACAATGCAAATCTCCAAAAAGCAACAATCTTTGACTATATGCTAATAATACAAAAACTTCATCATATAACCACCAGATGCCTCTGACACCATATAAAAGAAACTGTGCATCTGTGTCTTTATTTCTTCTTTGCAAATAGGTTCATCTCTACCATTTTTCTAGATTCCATATATGTGTTAATTTATGATATTTGTTTTTCTCTTTTTGACTTTCTTCCCTGGTGTTCCAGTGGTTAGGACTCCATGCTTTCACTGCTGAAGGCATGAGTTCTGTTCCTGATCCAGGAGCTAAAATCCTGCAAGCCATGTGGCATGGCCAAAAATAAAAATAACCTCACAGAAGAAACCATGGTGTTGGAAATTGTAACACTTTTGTAAGCAGTCATGTATTAGCCTGTGTTTAACCTGGTGTATAGTCTCTTAAGTGTCTGAAACATAAGAGAGCTAAAAGTGTACTTGGGTCTCAAGGACCACACAGGCAAGGCTAAACGGATGCAAAAGATCAGTGGAATAATGCATGAAAGTTGTTGAAGGGTTAGGTAACAGTCACTCTTTGTTGAATCTGATTTTATTGGCCTAAAGCAATATACTTTTCTAGAACAGAATGTAAGAGGACCATAATTCAGCCAGAGGCTGTTATATAAATATCTCAGATGAAAGAATTACCTAAGATGGAGAATGAAGGAAAAAGAAGGTGAAAAACAAATAAGGAAAAGTGAATTCTCTGTTTTATTGGGCATCAAGAAAAGAAGGCCTTAAAATACATGCATCCCAATGTTCATTGCAACTCTATTTACAATAGCCAGAGCATGAAAGCAATCGAATTGTTCATTGATGAATGAATGGATAAAGAAGATGGGGTACATATCTACAATGGAATATAATTCAGCCATAAAACAGAATGAAATACTGAATAAAATGTCAGAGGAGGAAAGATGTCATATGGCATTCCTTATATGCAGAATCTAAAAAGAAATGATAGAAATGAACTTATTTACAAATCAGAAACAGACTCACAGACTTAAAGAACAAACTTATAGTTGTCAGGAAGGAAGGGATAGTTTGGGCATACCAAATGAGGATCTCAAAACATTGAAAAGCCTTTTGACATAATACAATACCCTTTCATGATAAAAAATACTCAATTCGGTGGTATAGAAGGAATATAACTCAACACAATAAATGTGATATAGACAATCCTTCAGAGAACATCATACTCAGCAGAGACAGTTTGAAAGATTTTCCTTTAAGTTCAGGGAAGAAAAAGTGCCCACTCACACCAGTTCTATCAATACAATTCTGGAAGTGCTAGTTAGGGATATCAGGCAAGATAAAGAAGAAAAATGAAACCATACTGGAAAGGAAGAATTTTATTTTCCTTGATACAGATAATATGAACTTATATATATTAATAGAAAATCCTAAAGATTCAACCAAACAACTTGCTAGAACCAATCTACAAATTCAGTAAACTGCAAGATACAAAAATCAACATATGAAGTTAAATGCATTTATATACACCAAGAATGCAATGTCTGAGAAATTTAAAAGGTAGCAATTCCATTTACTATAGCATCAAAATTATAAAATAAGTATCAGTTTCATGAAGGAGATGAAATACATAGACACTACAGCAAGACTTTGATGAAAGAACTTGGAGAAGACACAAATAAATGGAAAGATAACCCATGTACATGGATTGGAAGAATTAGTATTGTTTAAATGGCTATATTATCCAAAGCCATCTATAGATTCAATGCGATCTCTATCAAAATTCCAATGGTAATCTTCCCCACTATCAGCATCAAGGGTATATGAGAAATCTCTGTACTTTCTGTTCAATTTTGCTATGAACATAAAACTACTCTAAGAAATAAAGTTTACTAAATAAAAAGTCTTGGGGTTTGAGTTCGGACTCTGCAGCTTACTAATTTAAATGTCCCGGGCTAATTAACTTATTAGACATTGTAAACTGCTGATACAAGTGGTATTTACTTCCCATGCTTGCCAAAAGATTGCAATGAAAAAAATTCCAATGGCATTTTTCACAGAAATAGCAAAAGCTATTCTAAAATTTATGTGAAATCATACATGTTCCCAAATAGCCAAAGCAATTATGACAACGAAGATACAAGCTTAGAAGCATTACACTTTTGATTTCAAAGTATACCATAAAGCTACAGTAATAAAAAGATTATGGTACTGGCATAAAGATGGACAGATATAATAATGCTCTTATCATGATTCCAGAAATTAATTCTTCAGATATCACATTTGACAAAGGAGCCAGTAATATTCTTTTCAATAATGATGCTGAGAAACTGGGTAATCACATGCAGAAGGATGAACTTTGATCCCTATTCATACCATTCAAAAATTCATTTAAGATGGATTAATGGCTTAAACTCCAGTACTTTGGCCACCTCATGAGAAGAGTTGACTCATTGGAAAAGATTCTGATGCTGGGAGGGATTGGGGGCAGGAGGAGAAGGGGATGACAGAGGATGAGATGGCTGGATGGCATCACTGACTCGATGGACGTGAGTCTGAGTGAACTCTGAGAGTTGGTGATGGACAGGAAGGCCTGGAGTGCTGCAATTCATGGGGTCACAAAGAGTCGGACACAACTGAGCGACTGAACTGAACTGAACTGAATGACTTAAACATTACCCGGAAACAGTAAACTCCTGGGAGAAAGCATGAGGAAAAAGCTCTTTGACTCCGGGATTGACAGCAGTGTTTTGGATACAATGTCCATCCAAATGGTGTGAGGCTCTATCTCATTGTTGTTTTGGTTTTTCTAGCAAAGTAATGCTCAAAATTCTCCAAGCTAGGTTTCAACAGTACATGAACCGTGAACTTCCAGATGTTCAAGCTGGATTTAGCAGAGGAAGAAGAACAGAGATCAAATTGCCAACATCCATTGGATCATAGAAAAAGCAAGAGAGTTCCAGAAAAACATTTATTTCTGCTTTATTGATTATGTCAAACCCTTTGACATGTGTGGATCACTAGAAACTGTGGAAAATTCTTAAAGAGATGGGCATACCAGACCACCTTACCTGCCTCTTGAGAAATCTGTATGCAGGTCAAGAAGCAACAGTTAGAACCAAACATGGAACAACGGACTGATTCCAAATTGGGAAAAGAGTACGTCAAGGCTGTATATTGTCACCCTGGTTATTTAACTTATATGCAGAGTACATCATGCGAAATGCCAGGCTGGAAGAAGCACAAGCCGGAATCAAGATTGCCAGGAGAAATATCAATAACCTCAGATACGCAGGTGACACCACCCTTACGGTAGAAAGCAAAGATGAACTAAAGAGCTTCTTGATTAAAGTGAAAGTGGAGAGTGAAAAAGCTGGCTTAAAACTCAACATTTAAAAAACTAAGACCATGGCATCCAGTCCCATTGCTTCATGGCAAGTAGATGGGGAAAAAATAAAAACAGTGACAGACTTTATTTTTGGGGGCTCCAAAATCACTGCAGATGGTGACTGTAGCCATGAAATTAAAAGACACTTGCCCCTTGGAAGAAAAGCTATGACCAACCTAGACAGCATATTAAAAAGCAGAGACATTACTTTGCCAACAAATTCCCATTTAGTGAAAGCTATGGTTCTTCCAGTAGTCGTGTATGGACGTGAGAGTTGGACTATAAAGAAAGCTGAGTGCTGAAGAATTGATGCTTTTAAACTGTGGTGTTGGAGGAGACTCTTGAGAGTCCCTTGGACTGCAAGGAGATCAAACCAGTCGATCCTAAAGGCAATCAGTCTTGAATATTCATTGGAAGGCCACCTGCTGTGAAGAACTGATTCATTGTAAAAGACTGATGCTGGGAAAGATTGAAGGCAGGAGAAGGGGACGACAGAGGATGAGATGGTTGGATGACATCACTGACTCGATGGACATCAGTTTGAGCAAGCTTCGGGAGTTGGTGATGGACAGGGAAGCCTGGTGTGCTGCAGTCCACCAGGTCACAAAAAGTTGGACACGACTGAGTGACTGAACTGAACTGATGATCAGTGATGTTAAGTATCTCTTCATATACCTGTTGACTATTTCTTTGTCTTTTTTTGAAGAACTATCTACTGAGCTCCTTTGCCCAATTTTAGCAACAGATTATTTATGTTTTTTTCAAATGGTTGTAGTAATTCCCTGTACATTTTGGGTATAACTCTTTATCTGATACATGGCTTTCAAATATTTTTCTCTCATTCTACATATTTCCTTTTTATTTTGTCAATCATTTCTTTTGCTATGCAGCAGACTTGTTTTGACATAGTCTCCCTTTCCTATTTGTGCTTTTGATGCCAGTGCTCATAAACTTTTTACCTATGTCAGTTTAAAATCCTTAGCTTAGCTACAATGTTATCTCTTCACCTAATTTTCCACTCTCAGCTCCTATCATAACTCACACAGACACACAAACCTAGACACCTATGACTCTATGTCCATCTAAACTCTCAATCAGCATTTTATTATGAATAGTCATAAAAGGCTCAGTCAGTAGGCTGGTCCAAATGAGCACTCTGATGCAGAAATCTTTTGACTAATTACACTGAGGTGATACAGTCAGAGTCCTCAATTTTCAGCTATAAGATTAAATAATATTAGGTTTACGAATGACAAGGGATACTTATTCTAAGCCTCCCATTTCCCCTTTAGGACACTTAAATGTGTAGCTGTCATGTTTGTCCTATTGCTTTAAGAATGTACTTTAAGAATGACCACTGTCAGGTACAGGATAACCCAAACTTCTCACACCACATATTGTGACACATGAGGTCTATGGATTAGTTAATTGCCTTGTATGGTGGCAAATATTACCTGTAAGTAGGCTTTTTCTTTCTTTTTTTTTTTTTTTAACATAATCACACAACCAGATTATAGACACAATAATTTCTACTCCAACTTCAGTACCATCCCAGAAACACAGAAGTTTCATAGAGCACTAATTACCTTAGGGTAACCATGATATGGGCTTCCTAGGTGGCTCCATGGTAAAGAATCTGCCTGCCAATGCAGGAATGCAGGAGACATGGTTGATCACTGGGTTGGGAAGATCTCCTGGAGGAGCAAATGGCAACCAAGTCCAGTATTCTTGCCTGGAAAATCCTGTGGATAGAGGAGCCTGGAGGGATACAGTCCATAGGGCTGTAATAAGTCGGACACCCTGAGTGACTGAACACCCCCCTCCCCCTCCCCCCCCCCCCCCCCCCCACACACACACAAGACCATGACATGAGGACCAAGGTAGGAACCTGCAAACATTTAGCTCAGTGATCTGTGAGGGACACAGAGACTTCATGGCAAAGGGCTACAACTCTGTTTCTTCAAACAGGCTGAACCACCCATCTTGAAAACACCTTCTCTTTTCTCAATGGTAACTCCTTCTCATCTTTATGAGGTCTCTCTAATTTTATGGTAACTTGCCTCTAAAAATTGTTCCGAAATGCCCCCTGCCCTTAATCTTATGGAAAGGTTATTTCTGTGTTAAAACAGAGAGACCTGTGGCAACAAATCGCATTCATCACAATGAGTCTAATTCTGAATTTCCATCCATAGCTCCCTGGAAACCAAGGCAACTCACAACAGCATAAATTATATCCTTGAACTAAAGAAACATTTCCTTATGAAACAAGTAATCATAAACTGTGAACACACCACAGAGGAGGGGCAGCAGTGATGTGGAGATACTCACCTGTCTGAGAGATGGCCATAGATGAGGCCCCCCACTAGTGTTCCAACCATGACTAGGGATTGAATCAACGGTTTCTGTGACTGTTGATCACATACGAGGTCCCACTGGAAGAGAAAGAAATCAGCACAGAGGAGCTTCACAGTATGTTACATCCTTAAATATTTGCTCAATCTAGTAGTCCTTTAATGAACTACTCTCTGGTTTCCTTTACAACCTTTACTTCTCCATGTCATTCTAGTCACAGTTTCAGTTCAGTTCATTTCAGTCGATCAGTCATGTCCGACTCTTTGCGACCCCATGAATTGCAGCACGCCAGGCCTCCCTGTCCATCACCAACTCCCAGAGTTCACCCAAACTCGTGTCCATCGAGTTAGTGATGCCATCCAGCTGTCTCATCTTCTGTCATCCCCTTCTCCTCCTGCCCCCAATCCCTCCCAGCATCAGAGTCTTTTCCAATGAGTCAACTCTTCCCATGAGGTGGCCAAAGAATTGGAGTTTCAGCTTTAGCATCAGTCCTTCCAATGAACACCCAGGACTGATCTCCTTTAGAATGGACTGGTTGGATCTCCTTGAAGTCCAAGGGACTCTCAAGAGTCTTCTCCAACACCACAGTTCAAAAGCATCAATTCTTCAGTGCTCAGCTTTTTTCACAGTCCAACTCTCACATCCATACATGACCACTGGAAAAACCATTGCCTTGACTAGACGGACCTTTGGTGGCAAAGTAATGTCTCTGCTTTTGAATAGGCTATCTAGGTTGGTCATAACTTTTCTTTCAAGGAGTAAGCATCTTTAAATTTCATGGCTGCAGTCACCACCTGCAGTGATTTGGAGCCCCCAAAAATAAAGTCTGAAACTGTTTCCACTGTTTCCTCATCTATTTCCCATGAAGTGGTGGGACCGGATGCCATGATCTTTGTTTTCTGAATGTTGAGCCTTAAGCCAACTTTTTCACTCTCCTCTTTCACTTTCATCAAGAGGCTTTTTAGTTCCTCTTCACTTTCTGCCATAAGGGTGGTGTCATCTGCTATCTGAGGTTATTGATATTTCTCCCGGCAATCTTGATTCCAGCTTGTGCTTCTTCTAGTCCAGCATTTCTCATGATGTACTCTGCATATAAGTTAAAAAAGCAGGGTGATAATATACAGCCCTGATGTACTCCTTTTCCTATTTGGAACCAGTCTGTTGTTCCATGTTCAGTTCTAACTATGTCAGGTGGTCTGGTATTCCCATCTCCTTCAGAATTTTCCACAGTTTATTGTGATCCAGATAGACAAAGGCTTTGGCATAGTCAGTAAAACAGAAATAGATGTTTTTCTGGAACTCTCTTGCTTTTTCGATGATCTAGCGGATGTTGCCAATTTGATCTCTGGTTCCTCTGCCTTTTCTAAAACCAGCTTGAACATCTGGAAGTTCACGGTTCACGTATTGCTGAAGCCTGGCTTGGAGAATTTTGAGCATTACTTTACTAGCGTGTGAGATGAGTTTAATTGTGCAGTAGTTTGAGCATTCTTTGGTATTGCCTTTCTTTAGGATTAGGCATGACTTTTTCAGATCCTCAGCTAAATCCTGTAGGTTATGTCAGGGCCAATCTTCATATTCACTTGGCACTGCATATATCAATGTTTCTGTCTTTTGTTTTGTTGTTCAGTTGCTAAGTCAAGTGTGACTCTTTGTGATCCCATGGACTGCAGAACACCAGGATCCTCTGTCTTACACTATCTCCGGGAGTTTGCTCAAATTCTTGTCCATTGAGTCAGTGATGCTATCTAACTATTTCATCCTCTGCCACTGCCTTCTGCTTTTGAGTTCAATCTTTCCCAGCATCAAGGTCTTTCCTAATGAATCAGATCTTCCCTCTGGTGGCCAAAGTACTGGAGCTTCAGGTTCAGCATCAGTCCTTCCAATGAGTATTCAGGGTTGATTTCCATTAGGATTGACTGGTTTGATTTCCTTGCAGTCCAAAGAACTCTCCAGAGTCCTATTTAGCACCAAAATTTGAAAGCATCAATTCTTGGGCATGGACTACTTGATGATCCAATGCCCACATCCATACATGACTACTGAAAAAATCATAGCTTTGACTATATAGACCTTTGTCGGCAAGTGATGGATCTGCTCTTTAACATGTTGTCATGATTTGTCATAGCTTTCCTTCCAAGGAGCAAGTGTCTTTTAATTTCATGGCTGCAGTCACTGTCTGCAGTGATTTTGGACACACTAAATACATTTAAAAAAAATTTATGATGCCTGGATTTTACATTTAGGGTGAAATGCACTCTGATTTCATTTTTTGACAAGTAGCCAGGATATGGAAATTAAAAAAATTGATACACGTATTTCCAATTTGCAAGTAAGGCAAGAATATTCTACCAAGGGTAGTTTTCACATATTATGTCTTTTCTAACTGTACACCTTCACACAATTTAAAGCTTTGTGATACTAAAATTCACTTCTAGTTTGTTTTGTCACTACACTTAATATTGAAAAATAAAGTGCCTTTTTCAATTCTGGTTTCCTCAGAGTATATGACAAGCAGTGGGATTGCTGAGTCTTATGGTAGTTTTATTCTTAGTTTTTTTTTTTTTAATGTTTTCCATAATGGTTGTATCAGTTTGCATTCCCACCAACAATATAAAAGGGTTCCCTTTTCTTCACACCCTGGCCAGCATTTATTGTTTGCAGACTTTTTGATGATGGCTATTCTGACTGGATTGGGAAGATCCCCTGGAGAAGGGAAAGGCTACCCACTCCAGTATTCTGGCCTAGAGATTTCCATGGACTGTTTAGTCCATGGGGTTGCAAAGGGTCAGACACAACTGAATGCCTTTCACTTTCATATTCTGACTGGTAAGAGAATACCTTGTTGGGATTTTGATTTGCATTTCTCTAATAATGAGCAATGTGGAGTATCTTTTCATGTATTAGCCATCTCTATGTCTTTGGAAAGTATCTGTTTAGGTCTTCTGCCCACTTAAAAAATTATTATCTTTTATTGGAGGATAATTGCTTTACAGAATTTTGCTGTTTTCTGTCAAACCTCAACATGAATCAGCCATAGGTATACATATATACCCTTCCCTTTGAAACTCCTTCCCATCTCCCTCCCCATCCCACCCCTCTAGGCTGATACAGAGCCCCTATTTGAATTTCCTGAGTCATACAGCAAATTCCTGCTGGCTATCTATTTTTCATTTGGTAATGTAAGAAGATATTAAGAAGAGGTGGCAAGAATACACAGAAGAACTGTGCAAAAAAGAGCATCATGATCAAGATAATCATGATGGTGTGATCACTCACCTAGAGCCAGACATCCTGGAATGTGAAGTCAAGTGGGCCTTAGAAAGCATCACTACGAACAAAGCTAGTGGAGGTGATGGAATTCCAGTTGAGCTATTCCAAATCCTGAAAGATGATGCTGTGAAAGTGCTGCACTCAATATGGCAGCAAATTTGGAAAACTCAGCAGAGGCCACAGGACTGGAGAAGGTCAGTTTTCATTCCAATCCCAAAGAAAGGCAATGCCAAAGAATGCTCAAACTACTGCACAATTGCACGCATCTCACATGCTAGTAAAATAATGCTCAAAATTCTCCAAGCCAGGCTTCAGCAATACGTGAACCGTGAACTTCCAGATGTTCAAGCTGGCTTTAGAAAAGGCAGAGGAACCAGGGATCTAATTGTCAACATCTGCTGGATCATGGAAAAAGCAAGAGAGTTCCAGAAAAACATCTATTTCTGCTTTATTGACTATGCCAAAGCCTTTGACTGTGTGGATCACAATAAACTGTGGAAAATTCTGAAAGAGATGGGAATACCAGACCACCTGACCTGCCTCTTGAGAAACCTATATGCAGGTCAGGAAGCAACAGTTAGAACTGGACATGGAACAACAGACTGGTTTCAAATAGGAAAAGGAGTACATCAAGGCTGTATATTGTCACCCTGCTTATTTAACTTATATGTAGAGTGCATCATGAGAAATGCTGGACTGGAAGAAACACAAGCTGGAATCAAGATTGCCAGGAGAAATATCAGTCACCTCAGATATGCAGATGACACCACCCTTATGGCAGAAAGTGAAGAGGAACTAAAAAGCCTGTTGATGAAAGTGAAAGAGGATAGTGAAAAAGTTGGCTTAAGGCTCAACATTCAGAAACCTAAGATCATGGCATCTTATCCCATCACTTCATGGAAAATAGATGGGGAAACAGTGGAAACAGTGGATGACTTTATTTTTTTGGGCTCCCAAATCACTGCAGATGGTGATTGCAGCCATGAAATTAAAAGGCGCTTACTCCTTGGAAGGAAAGTTATGACCAACCTAGATAGCATATTCAAAAGCAGAGATATTACTTTGCCAAAAAAGGTCCATCTAGTCAAGGCTATGGTTTTTCCAGTGGTCATGTATGGATGTGAGAGTTGGACTGTGAAGAAAGCTGAGCACCGAAGAATTGATACTTTTCAACTGTGATGTTGGAGAAGTCCCTTGGACTGCAAGGAGATCCAACCAGTCCATTCTAAAGGAGATCAGTCCTGGGTGTTCATTGGAAGGACTGATGCTGAAGGTGAAAGTCCAGTACTTTGGCCACCTGATTCGAAGAGTTGACTCATTGGAAAAGACTCTGATGCTGGGAGGGATTGGGGGCAGGAGGAGAAGGGGACGACAGAGGATGAGATGGCTGGATGTCATCACCGACTCGATGGACATGAGGTTGAAGGAACTCCGAGAGTTGGCGATCGACCGGGAGGCCTGGCGTTCTGTGATTCATGACACGACTAAGCGACTAAACTGAACTGAACTGAATGTAAGTTTCCAAGTTATTCTTTCCATACATTTTACCCTCTCCTCCCTTCTCCCTATGGCCATAAGTCTATTCTCTATGTCTGTTTCTCCATTGTTGTCCTGTAAATAAACTCTTCAGTACCATTTTTATAGATTCGTATATATGAGTTAGAATATGGTATTTGTTTATCTTTCTCTTTCTGACTCACTTCATTCTGTATAATAGGTTCTAGGTTCATCCGCCTCATTAGAACTGACTCAGATGGGTTCCCTTTTATGGCTGAGTAATATTCTATTGTGTATATGTACCACAACTTTTTTATCCATTCATCTGTTGATGGACGTCTAGGTTGCTTCCATGTTCTGAAAGTGAAAGTGAAGTCACTCAGTCGTGTGCAATTCTTTGCAGCCCCATGGACTACAGCCTATCAGATTCCTCTGTCCATGGGATTTTCCAGGCAAGAGTGCTGGAGTGGATTGCCATTTCCTTCTCCAGGGGATCTTCCCGACCCTAAAATCGAACCTGGGTCTCCCACATTGCAGGCAGATGCTTTACCGTCTGAGCCACCAGGGAAGCCCTTCAGTTCAGTTCAGTTCAGTCACTCAGTTGTGTCTGACTCTTTGTGACCCCATGAATCGCAGCATGCCAGGCCTCCCTGTCCATCACCAACTCCTGGAGTTCACTCAGACTCATGTCCATCGAGTCAGTTTTGCCATCCAGCCATCTCATCCTCTGTCATCCCCTTCTCCTCCTGCTCCCAATGCCTCCCAGCATCAGAGTCTTTTCCAATGAGTCAACTCTTCCCATGAGGTGGCCAAAGTACTGGAGTTTCAGCTTTAGCATCATTCCTTCCAAAGAAATCCCAGGGCTGATCTCCTTCAGAATGGACTGGTTGGATCTCCTTGAAGTCCAAGGGACTCTCAAGAGTCTTCTACAACATCACAGTTCAAAAACATCAATTCTTGGTGCTCAGCCTTCTTCACAGTCCAACTCTCACATCCATACATGACCACTGGAAAAACCATAGCCTTGACTAGATGGACCTTTGCTGGCAAAGTAATGTCTCTGCTTTTGAATATATTATCGAGGTTGGTCATAACTTTCCTTTCAAGGAGTAAGCGTCTTTTAATTTCATGGCTGCAATCACCATCTGCAGTGATTTTGGAGCCCCCCAAAATGAAGTCTGACACGATTTCCACTGTTTCCCCATCTATTTCCCATGAAGTGATGGGACCAGATGCCATGATCTTCGTTTTCTGAATGTCGAGTTTTAAGCCAACTTTTTCACTCTCCTCTTTCACTTTCATCAACAGGCTTTTTAGTTCCTCTTCACTTTTTGCCATAAGGGTGGTGTCATCTGCATATCTGAGGTTATTGATATTTCTCCTGGCAATCTTGATTCCAGCTTGTGTTTCTTCCAGTCCAGTGTTTCTCATGGTGTACTCTGCATATAAATTAAATAAGCAGGGTGACAATATACAGCCTTGATGTACTCCTTTTCCTATTTGGAACCAGTCTGTTGTTCCATATCCAGTTCTAACTGTTGCCTCCTGACCTGCATATAGGTTTCTCAAGAGGCAGGTCAGGTGGTCTGGTATTCCCATCTCTTTCAGAATTTTCCACAGTTTATTGTGATCCACACAGACAAAGGCTTTGGCATAGTCAATAAAGCAGAAATAGATGTTTTTCTGGAACTCTCTTGCTTTTTCCATGATCCAGCGGATGTTGGCAATTTGATCTCTGGTTCCTCTGCCTTTTCTAAAACCAGCTTGAACATCTGGAAGTTCACGGTTCACATACTGCTTGGAGAATTTTGAGCATTACTTTACTAGCATGTGAGATGAGTGCAATTGTGCAGTAGTTTGAGCATTCTTTGGCATTGCCTTTCTTTGGGATTGGAATGAAAACTGATATTTTCCAGTCTTGTGGCCACTGCTGAGTTTTCCAAATTTGCGGCCATATTGAGTGCAGCACTTTCACAGCACCATCTTTCAGGATTTGAAATAGCTCAACTGGAATTCCATCACCTCCACTAGCTTTGTTCGTAGTGATGCTTTCTAAGGCCCACTTGACTTCACATTCCAGTATGTCTGGCTCCGGATGAGTAATCACACCATCGTGATTATCTGGGTTGTGAAGACCTTTTTTGTACAGTTCTTCTGTGTATTCTTGCCATCTCTTCTTAATATCTTCTGCTTCTGTTAGGTCCACACATTTCTGTCCTTTATCGAGCCCATCTTTGCATGAAATGTTCCCTTGGTATCTCTGATTTTCTTGAAGATATCTCTAGTCTTTCCCATTCTGTTGTTTTCCTCTATTTCTTTGCATTGATCGCTGAGGAAGGCTTTCTTATCTCTTTTTGCTCTTCTTTGGAACTCTGCATTCAGATGCTTATATTTTTCCTTTTCTCCTTTGCTTTTTGCTTCTCTTTTCACAGCTATTTGTAAGGCCTCCCCAGACAGCCATTTTGCCTTTTTGCATTTCTTTTCCATGGGGATGGTCTTGATCCCTGTCTCTTGTACAATGTCACGAACTTCATTCCATAGTTCATCAGGCACTCTATCTATCAGATCTAGGCCCTTAAATCTATTTCTCACTTTCACTGTATAATCATAAGGGATTTCACCTAGGTACTGTAAATAGTGCTGCAGTGAACAATGGGATACATGTGTCTCTTTCAATTTTGGTTTCCTCAGGGTGTATGTGTAGGAGTGGGATTTCTGGGTCATATGGTGGTTTCATTCCTAGTTTTTTAAGGGATCTCCATACCATCTTCCTGGAGAAGGCAATGGCAACCCACTCCAGTACTCTTGCCCGGAAAATCCCATGGATGGAGGTGCCTGGTAGGCTGCAGTCCATGGGGTCCCTAAGAGTCGGACACGACTGAGCAACTTCACTTTCTCTTTTCACTTTCATGCATTGGAGAAGGAAATGGCAACCCACTCCAGTTCTTGCCTGGAGAATCCCAGGGATGGGGAAGCCTGGTGGGCTGCCATCTCTGGGATCGCACAGAGTTGGACACGACTGAGACAACTTAGCAGCAGCAGCAGCAGCAGCAGAAGCATACCGTCTTCCACAGTGGCTGTATCAATTTACATTTCCACCAACAGTGCAAGGGCATTCCCTTTTCTCCACACCATCTCCAGCATTTATTACTTGTAATATTTTTGATTTTGGCCATTCTGACTGGTGTGAGGTGATATCTCATTGTCGTTTTGATTTACATTTCTCTAATAATGAGTGATACTGAGCATCTTGTCATGTGTTTGTTTGCCATCTGTATGTGTTCTTTGGAGAAATGTCTGCTTAGGTCTTTCTCCCACTCTTTGATTGGGTTGTCTGTTTTTCTTGTATTGAGTTGTATGAGCTGCTTTTTTTTTTTTTAATGAGGAAAATGTTTTTATTTTTTTATTTTTTTAATTTTATTTTTAAACTTTACATAATTGTATTAGTTTTGCCAAACATCAAAATGAATCCATCACAGGTATACATGCTCCCTGCTTTTATATTTTGGAAATTAATCCTTTGCCACTTATTTCATTTGCTATTATTTCCCCCCATTCTAAGGGTTGTTTTCCACCTTGCTTATAGTTTCCTTTGCTGTGCAAAAGCTTTTAAGTTTAATCAGGTCCCACTTGTTTACTTTTGTTTGTTTTTTATTTTTAAATTTTATTTTATTTTTAAACTTTACATAATTGTATTAGTTTTGCCAAATATCAAAATGAATCCGCCACAGGTATACATGTGTTCCCCATCCTGAACCCTCCTCCCTCCTCCCTCCCCATACCATCCCTTGGGTCGTCCCAGTGCACTAGCCCCAAGCATCCAGTATCATGCATCGAACCTGGACTGGCAACTCGTTTCATACATGATATTTTACATGTTTCAATGCCATTCTCCCAAATCTTCCCACCCTCTCCCTCTCCCACAGAGTCCATAAGACTGTTCTATACATCAGTGTCTCTTTTGCTGTCTCGTACACAGGGTTATTGTTACCATCTTTCTAAATTCCATATATATGTGTTAGTATACTGTATTGGTGTTTTTCTTTCTGGCTTACTTCACTGTGTATAATAGGCTCCAGTTTCATCCACCTCATTAGAACTGATTCAAATGTATTCTTTTTAATGGCTGAGTAATACTCCATTGTGTATATGTACCATAACTTTCTTATCCATTCATCTGCTGATGGACATCTAGGTTGCTTCCATGTCCTGGCTATTACAAACAGTGCTGCGATGAGCATTGGGGTACATGTGTCATTTGTTTTTATTTCCATTACTCTAGGAGGTGGTTCATAGGGGATCTTGTTTTGATTTATGTCATCGAGTGTTCTGCCTATGTTTTCCTCCATGAGTTTTATAATTTCTGGTCTTACATTTAGGTCTTTAATCCATTTTGAGTTTATCTTTGTGTAGGGTGTTAGGAAGTGTTCTAATTTCATTCTTTTACATGTAGCTGTTCAGTTTTCCCAGCACCATTTATTCAAGAGGCTGTCTTTGTCCCATTTTATCTTCTTGCCTTCTTTTTAAAAAATAAGTTACCAAAAGGTGCATGGGTTTATTTCTGGGCTTTCTGTCCTGTTCCATTGGTGTATATTTCTGTTTCTATGCCAGTACCATACTGTCTTGATGACTGTAGCTTTGTAGTATAATCTGAAGTCAGGAAGATTGGTTCCTCCCGCTTCATTCTTCTTTCTCAAGACTGCTTTGGCTATTCAGGGTCTTTATGTTTCCATATGAATTGTGAAATTTTTTGTTCTGGTTCTGTGAAAAATGCCATTGGTAATTTGACAGGGATTGCATTGAATCTGTAAACTGCATTTGGTAGTAAGTCATTTTCACAATATTGATTCTTCCTACCCAGAACATGGAATATCTCTCCATCTGTTTATGTCATCTTTGATTCTTTCATTAGTGTCTTATAATTTCTGTGTGCAGTTCTTTTGTCTCCTTAGGTAAGTTTATTCTTAGATATTTAATTCTTTTTGTTATAATGGTGACTGGAATGGATTCCTTAATTTCTCTTTCTGATTTTTCATTGTTAGTATATAGAAATGCAAGTGATTTCTGTGCATTGATTTTGTATCCTGCAACTTTGCTAAATTCACTGATTAACTCTAGTAATTTTCTGATACCATCTTTAGGGTTTTCTATGTACAGTATCATGTCATCTGTCTATGTACAGTATCATGTCATAGGGTTTTCTATGTACAGTGAGAGCTTTACTTCTTTTCTGACCTGGATTCATTTTATTTCTTTTTCTTCTCTGATTGCTGTAGGTAGGTGGTCCAGAACTATGTTGAATAACAGTGGCAAAAGTGGACACCCTTCTCTTTTTCCTGATCTTAGGTGGAATGGTTTCAGTTTTTCATCATTGAGAATAATGTTTGCTGTAGGTTTATCATCTATGGCCTTTACTATGTTGAGGTAGCTTTCTTCTATGCCCACTTTTTGAAGAGTTTTAATCACAAATTGGTGCTGAATTCTGTCAAAGGCCTTTTCTGCATCTGTTGAGATTGTCGTATGGCTTTTGTCTTTCAGTTTGTTAATATGGTGTATCACATTGATTTGTGTATATTGAAGAATCCTTGCATTTCTGGAATATACCCAACTTGATCATGGTGTATGAGCTTTTTGATGTGTTGCTGAATTCTGTTTGCTAAAATTTTGTTGAGGACTTTTGCATCTATGTTCATCAGTGATATTGGCCTGTAGTTTTCTTTTTTTGTGTTGTCTTTGTCTGGTTTTGGTATCAGGGTGATGGTGGGCTTGTAGAATGACTTTGACAGTGTTCCTTCATATGCAATTTTTGGAAAGAGTTTTAGAAGGGTGGGTATTAGCTCTTCTCTAAATGCTTGATAGAATTCTTCTGTGAAACCATCTGGTCTTGGGCTTTTGTTTTTTGGGAGATTTTTGATCACAGCTTCAATTTCAGTGCTTGTAATTATTCATAATTTGTTTCTTCCTGGTTCAGTCTTGGAAGATTGAACTTTTCTAAGAATCTGTCCATTTCTTCCAGGTTATCCATTTTATTGCCGTATAGTTGTTCATAATAGTCTCTTATAATCCTTTGTATTTCTGCATTGTCTGTTGCAACCTCTCCTTTTTCATTTCTAATTTTGTTGATTTGATTCTTCTGTTTTTTTCTTGATGAGTCAGCTAAAGGCTTGCAATTTTGTTTATCTTCTCAAAGAACCAGCTTTTAGTTTTAGAATTCTTTATTATTGTTTCCATCATTTATTTTTCATTTATTTATGCTCATATCTTTATGATTTCTTTCCTTCTACTAATTTTGGGGCTTTTTGTTCTTTTCCCAGTTGTTTTAGGTGTAAAGTTAGGTTGTCTATTCGATGTTTTTCTTGTTTTTTGAGGTAAGATTGTACTGCTATACATTTCTCTCTTAGAAGTGCTTTTGCTGCATCCCATAGGTTTTGAGTTGTCGTGTTTTCATTGTCATTTGTTTCCAGATATTTTTTGATTTCCCTTTTGATTCTTCAGTCACCTGCTGGTTATTTAGAAACGTGTTGTTTAATCTCCATGTTTTTGTGTTTCTTACTGTTTTTTTTTTTCTTGTAATTGATATCTAGTCTCATAGCGTTGTCAATGGAGAAGACGCTTGATACGATTTCAATTTTCTTAAATTTACTGAGATTTGATTTGTGACCCAAGATATTGTCTATCCTGGAGAATGTTCCATGTGCACTTGAGAAGAAGATGTATTTTTCTGCATTCAGATGGAATGTCCTGAAGATATCAATGAGATCCATCTCATCTAATGCATTGTTTAAGATTTGTGTTTACTTATTAATTTTCTGTTTTGATGATCTGTCCATTGATGTGAGTGGGGTGTTAAAGTCTCCTACCATTATTGTGTTACTGTCAATTTCTCCTTTTATGTCTGTTAGTGTTTGTCTTATGTATTGAGTTGCTCCTATGTTGGGTGCATAGATATGTACAATTGTTATCTCTTCCTTTTGGATTGATCCCTTGATCATTATGAAGTGTCCTTCCTTATCTCTTGGAAGCCTCTTTATTTTAAGGTCTATTTTGTCTGATATGAGGATTGCTACTCCAGCTTTCTTTCGCTTCCCATTTGCATGGAATATGTTTTCCATCCTCTGAATTTCAGTCTATATGTGTCTTGAGGTCTGAAGTGGGTTTCTTGTAGACAGCATATATATGGGTCTTGTTTTGTATCCATTCAGCGAGTCTGTTTTTTGGTTGGAGCATTTAATCCATTTACGTTTAAAGTAATTATTGATATACATGTTCCTATTGCCTTTTTGAACAAAGCTAGTGGAGGTGATGGAATTCCAGTTGAGCTATTTCAAATCCTGAAAGATGATACTGTGAAAGTGCTGCACTCAATATGGCAGCAAATTTGGAAAACTCAACAGTGGCCACAGGACTGGAGAAGGTCAGTTTTCATTCCAATCCCAAAGAAAGGCAATGCCAAAGAATGCTCAAACTACCACACAATTGCACTCATCTCACATGGTAGTAAAGTAATGCTCAAAATTCTCCAAGCCAGACTTCAGCAATACGTGAACCGTGAACTTCCAGATGTTCAAGCTGGTTTTAGAAAAGGCAGAGGAACCAGAGATCAAATTGCCAACATCCACTGGATCATGGAAAAAGCAAGAGAGTTCCAGAAAAACATCTATTTCTGCTTTATTGACTATGCCAAAGCCTTTGACTGTGTGTATCACAATAAACTGTGGAAAATTCTGAAAGAGATGGGAATACCAGACCACCTGACCTGCCTCTTGAGAAACCTATATGCAGGTCGGGAGGCAACAGTTAGAACTGGACATGGAACAACAGACTGGTTCCAAATAGAAAAAGGAGTATGTCAAGGCTGTATATTGTCACCCTGCTTATTTAATTTATATGCAGAGTACACCATGAGAAACACTGGGCTGGAAGAAGAACACGCTGGAATCAAGATTGCCAGGAGAAATATCAATAACCTCAGAAATGCAGATGACACTACCCTCATGGCAGAGAGTGAAGAGGAACTAAAAAGCCTCTTGATGAAAGTGAAAGAGGAGAGTGAAAAAGTTGGCTTGAAACTCAACTTTCAGAAAACGAAGATCATGGCATCTGGTCCCATCACTTCATGGGAAATAGATGGGGGAACAGTGGAAATAGTGTTAGACTTTATTTTTTTGGGCTCCCAAATCACTGCAGATGGTGACTGCAGCCATGAAATTAAAAGACGCTTACTCCTTGGAAGGAAAGTTATGACCAACCTGAATAGCATATTCAAAAGCAGAGACATTACTTTGCCAACAAAGGTCCATCTAGTCAAGGCTATGGTTTTTCCAGTGGTCATGTAGGGATGTGAGAATTGGACTGTGAAGAAATCTGAGCGCCGAAGAATTGATGCTTTTGAACTGTGGTGTTGGAGAAGACTCTTGAGAGTCCCTTGGACTTCAAGGAGATCCAACCAGTCCATTCTGAAGGAGATCAGCCCTGGGATTTCTTTGGAAGGAATGATGCTATAGCTGAAACTCCAGTACTTTGGCCACCTGATTCGAAGAGTTGACTCATTGGAAAAGACTCTGATGCTGGGAGGGATTGGGGGCAGGAGGAGAAGGGGATAACAGAGGATGAGAGGGCTGGATGGCATCACCGACTCGATGGACGTGAGTTTGAGTTAATTCTGGGAGATGGTGATGGACAGGGAGGCCTGGCATGCTGCGATTCATGGGGTCACAAAATGTTGGACATGACTGAGGGACGGAAGTGAACTGATTGCCCTTTTCTTAATTGTTTGAGGTTGATTTTGTAGATCTTTTTTCTTCTCCTGTATTGCCTGATTATATAAGTCCCTTTAACATTTGTTGTAAAGCTGCTTTGGTGGTACTGAATTCTCTTAACTTTTACTTATCTGAAAAGCTTTTTATTTCTCCATCAATTTTGAATGAGATCCTTACTGGGTATGTAATCCTGGCTGTAGATTTTTCCCATTCAGTACTGTAAATATATCCTGCTATTCCCTTCTGGCCTGTGGAGTTTTTGCTGAAAGATCAACTGTTAAGCATATGGGGTTTCCCTTGTATGTTACTTGTTGCTTCTCCCTTACTTCTTTTAATATTCTTTGTGTTTAGTCTTTGTTAGCTTGATTAGTATGTGTCTTGGCATGTTTCTCCTTGGGTTTATCCTGTATGGGACTCTTTGTGCCTCTTGGACTTGATTGACTATTTCCTTTTCCATGTTGGGGAATTTTCAACTATAATCTCTTCAAAAAATTTCTCATATCCTTTCTTTTCCTCTTCTTCTAGGACCCCTATAATTGGAATGCTGGTGCATTTGATGTGGTCCTAGAGGTCTCTGAGATTGTTCTCAGCTCTTTTCATTCTTTTAACTTTATTCTGCTCTTCAGAACTTATTTCCACTATTTTATCTTCCAGCTCACTAATTCATTCTTTTGCTTCACATATTCTGCTATTGATTGCTTTAGAGTATTTTTGACTTCAGTAATTGTGTTGCTTGTCTCTGTATGTTTATTCTTAATTCTTCTAGGTCTTTGTTAATTGATTCCTGCATTTTCTCCATTTTATTTTCAAGGTATTTGATCATCTTTACTATCATTATTCTGAATTATTTTTCAGGTATTTTTCCCATTTCCTCTTCATTTATTTGGACTTCTGTTTTTCTAGTTTGTTCCTTCATTTGTGCAGTATTTCTCTTCCTTTTCATTATTATTTTTTTAAAGTTATTGTGTTTGAGGTATCCTTTTCCAAGGCCTCAAGGAAAGTTGAATTCTTTCCTTGAAGAAGGTTGAATTCTGTTTTCCTTTTTGTTTCTGCCCTCCTAAGATTGGTCCAGTGGTTTGTGTGAGCTTCGTATAGGGTGAGATTTGTGCTGAGTTTTTGTTTGTTTGTCTTCCCTCTAATGGCAAGGCTGAGTGAGGTGATAATCCTGTCTGATGATGATTAGGTTTGTATTTTTGTCTTGTTTGTTGTTTAGATGAGGCATCTTTCACAGGGTTCTATTGGTGATTGGGTGATGCTGGTTCTTGTATTCAAGTAGTTTACTTTGAGTGAGTTCTCACTATTTGATACTCCCTAGGATTAGTTCTCTGGTAGTCTAAGGCCTTGGAGTCAGTGCTCCCATTCCAAAAGCTCAGGGCTTGATCTCTGGTCAGGAACAAAGATTCCACAAGTGGCTTGTTATGGCATTAAGTTAGATTAAAACAAATATCAAAAACCAAGAAACCAAAGATGAACCACAGACAAATGGAAATTACAAAATCAGGAAAATAATAATTAAAATAATGGAATATACACATATACATATATACCCATGAGCAAAGTGAAAACAGTCTAACAAAAATAAAGTATAGTAGATTGACCCAGTGAACAAAAGAAATAAAAAATTACATTTACCAGTTAAGAACAAAACTAACTTAAGCACAAACTGGAAAACAAAATTAAAGCAAGGTGCCAGCCAAGTGGGGAATAAAGCAATGATAACAAAACTAACAAATATATTGAGGGGAAAGGAAAGAAAGAAAAGAAAGAATAGATATGCAAAGTTAAATAGAGGTAGATGAGGAAGTTTTACATACATTAAAGATTAACTGCAAGGGGAAAAGAACAGTAGGAAAGGCAAACAAAGGAATAAATGTACAAAAAATATAATAGGCTTAAAAAATTAAAATTATAAAAAAGAGAAAACGAAAAAATGGAAGAAGAAAGAAAAAAGGAAAAGAAAGGATAACTTCACAGAGTTGCAAAAGCCCAACATAGAGGCAGAGGTTTATAACAATGATAGAAAATGTGACTGAATACACATATACATATACTCCCACAAGCAAAATCAAAACAGTCCAATAAAAATAAAGTACAGTAGATTGACCTGGTAAACTAAGGAAACAGAAAATTATATCTACTAGAACAAAAGTAATTAAAGCACAAACTGGAAAACAAAACTAAAGCAAGTTGCCAATTGGGAAATAAAGCAATGAAAATAAATCTAACAAATATGTTGAGAGGAAAGGAGAGAAAGAAAAGAAAAAATAGCTGTGCAAAGTTAAATAGAGGTAGACAAAGAAAATTTGTATACATTAAAGATTGATACAAGGGTAAAAGAACAGTAGGAATAGCAAATAGAGGAATCAATGCAGAAACATAATAATAGGTTTAAAAAATTAAAAAAGAGAAAAGAAAAAAGAAAAGAGGAAAACTCCACAGAACTTCAAAAGCCCAATGTAGAGGCAGAGGTTTATGACAACAATAAAAAATGTTACTGAGAAAAAAAAAAAGCTCAAAAACTTAATTGGATTTCTTAGTGCCGAAAAAATCAACAACTACAACAAAGGGGAAGAAAAGAAAAAAAAATCCAAAAGAATGTACAGAACAAGTAAAAAAATAAGAATGGTAAATGTTTTTCTTGAGTCACTGCTGTCAGTTTCTCTCCCTGGGAATCACAGTTCACCTTATCTCCCTAGGATGCCCTCCAACATGTGCTAATCTCTGGACCTGCTGTGGGGGCAGCTCAAATTCTAATCTGGTCCTACTCCTGTATGTTCTTGCCTTCAATGTCCACAGCTATCAGAACTAGTGTGTTTTCTTTTGTGGGAACTCTCAATGACCTTTGATATATTCCATAGACACAGAGTCTGCTTAGTTGATCATGTGGATTTACTTTGGAGCTTGTACAGCTGGTGAGAAAGTTTTGGGTCTTTTGCCCTAGCTACACTGTCCCTGGGTTTCAATTGTGGTTTTGAAATCCACAATCCACCTCTACATGTGGATTGTCCACTGGGGTTTAGCTCTGAGGCTGTCCTGGAGGGTTTGGGTTTGCTCCTGTGAGGGCCAGGTGTGGAGGTACTGCAGTTGCAGGGATTCTGGCAGCACCAAGTATTCAGGTGGGTTGGCGGCTAGGGCAGCAGGAAATATAGTGCTCTAGAAGGGTATGGCAACCAGTTTTGGCCAATACACTCCAATATTCTTGCCTGAAGAACATCCTCTCTGATAGAGAACCCTGGCAAGCCACAGTCTACAAGGTTGCAGAGTTGGACACAACAGAAGTGATCTTGCGTGCATAGACACAAGACTTTTTTTGCCTGTGGCAGCTCTGCCCCAGTGAGAGCTGAGCGTGAAGGCAGCACAGCTTCTTGGCTTGTGGGGACCCTGCTGGTGCCACGTGTGCAGGGACACTGACTGCCTCTGTCACAGGAGTTATGGCCCTATCAGAGTCTTTCTTCAAGCTTCTTGTAGCTGGCGATCAGGTCTCTTTGGCCAGTCTTTCTCCATTGCTCTGCCTATGCAGGCACTTAGAGGGCTCCCTTGCCTGGGGTCCCTCTCTGTTGTTCAGTCAATCAGACACATAGAAGGGTCCCCCTGGCTGGGGTCCTACTCTGTAGTTTGGCATATCAGTCACCAAAAGGAGCACCCTGGATGGGGTCCTACTCTAGTTCAGTGAGTCAGGCATTTGATAGACCAGGCTGTCTATTGTTCAGCTGCCAATGCTGGTGTGTGGGGAGAGAGAGGCTATGGTAATGGCTTCACCCCCTACATGTGACTCAGCAGTATCACCTTGCTTCCATGGCTGCCGGGCTTTCCTCCACCGGCATTTCCCACCACAATCTCCTCCCTCACATCCCCTCAGTCTCTCCACAGTCAACAGCAGCCCTCGCCCTGGGAGGAGCCCTCGCACCACAATCCCTAAACTCCAGCTCCCAGCTGCTGTGCCTTCCAGAAGACCAGTGTTACTGTCTGAGGTATGTATGGCTGCAGCAAGGACTGTCTGATTCTCATTCCATTTAGGCTGCCACAGATCAGCTGTTTCACTCTCAGCCTTAAATGTTTCTCCTCTGACTCGGACAACTGTCCCACTGTGGGGACTGGACCCCTGCTTCAGTTCCCCCTCCCACCAAGGGCAGGTCCAGTCCTACTAACACTCCTATTTTCCCCCCTAGTTCCTTCATCCTACCGAGTTTTGCATGGTTCTACATATTCTTTTCTGCTGGTCAGGTACTCCTGTCTGCTCTCAGCTGGTGTTCTGCATGCACTTCTGTGTTTGAAGGTGTATTCCTGATATATCCGTGGAGAGAGATGTATTTCACCTACTCCTCTCCCATCTTGTCCTCAGCCTCTGCCCACTTTTTGATTGGGTTGTTTGTTTTTCTGGTATTGAGTGGCATGAACTGCTTGTGTATTTTGGAGATTAATTCTTTGTCAGTTGTTTCATTTGCTATTATTTTCTCCCATTCTGAGGGCTGTCTTTTCACCTTGCTTATAGTTTCCTTCTTTGTGCAAAAGCTTTTAAGTTTATTTAAGTCCCATTTGATTATTTCTGGGTTTTTAAAATTACCATATGTAAAATAGATAACCAGTGTGAGTTTGATGTATGACACAGGGCATGAAAAGCCAGTGCACTGTGACAACCTGGTGGGATAGGGTGGGGAGGGAGATGGGAGGGGGCTTCAGAATGGAGGGGACACATGTATACCTATGGCCAATTCATACCGATATATGGCAAAAACCATCACAATATTGTAAAGTAATTATCCTCCAATTAAAGTAAATAAATAAATTAAAAAGAATAAAGTGCTTGGCAATTAAAAGGATAATCAATCACTCCTTACTAAAAGTATGAAAGGAAGCTGGCTACATTATCTACTCAGTGACTGAAGACTTGAACCCTGTTTCAGATCAGATCAGTCGCTCAGTCGTGTCCGACTCTTTGTGACCCCATGAATCGCAGCACGCCAGGCCTCCCTGTCCATCACCAACTCCCGGAGCTCACTCAGACTCACGTCCATCAAGTCAGTGATGCCATCCAGCCATCTCTTCCTCTGTCGTCCCCTTCTCCTTTTGCCCCCAATCCCTCCCAGCATCAGAGTCTTTTCCAATGAGTCAACTCTTCGCATGAGGTGGCCAAAGTACTGGAGTTTCAGCTTTAGCATCATTCCTTCCAAAGAAGTCCCAGGGCTGATCTCCTTCAGAATTCATTTATGTTATTCTAAACAGGATAGGAGCACTCCCTGGTGGCTCAGTTGGTAAAGGGTCTGCCTGCAATGAGGAAGAACTGAGTTCGATCCCTGGGTCAGGAAGATCGCTTGGAGAAGGTAATGGCAACCCACTCCAGTATTCTTGCCTGGAGAATTCCATGGACAGAGGAGCCTGGTGGGCTACAGTCTATGGGGTCACAAAGTTGGACACGACTGAGTGACTAACTTTTACTTTCAAACAGGATATGACTCAGGACACGACTGTATGTTCAGGACATGACTGAGTATACACCTACACTTATAAGAAGTAAATTGGGCCTTTACCTCAGTCACGATGGTGGAGGAGACCAAGCTGTGGTCATACACCCAGCCGTCCACACAGGGCTCTGTGTCCAGGTCAGTCATGTTGGGGAAAGTCCCATTCAGGTGAAGGAGCTGCCACTGGGGGTGGAGGAAACGACGACACTTCTCTGGTTTCAAGTTTGAATCCAGTGGGATGGAGATTCTCAGGAGGACATCAGGGCTGAGGATCCCAGTGTCATTATCAGAGACAGTGGCATTATCGAGGATGTGGACCCAGCAGCGATGACCAGGAACGGCTGCAGTGAAGTTCTCCAACAGTGAGTGACAGACTACTATCATGAAAGAAGGGAAAATTAAAGCCATCTGAAGTATCTGGAATTTCCCCAGGCCACCAACTTTATCCAGGAGCTCCTCAAAGGCCATTGCAAACAGGTGATATTCAAGAGGAGTCAAAATGACTTTACAGAGAGAAGTTCAAGGGGAGAAAATGTTTTCTTTAATTCACACTAAGTCTATGCGACCTCATGCCAGTTTCTCATGCCTGGGTCTAACCCACCTCACTACTGTAACAGAGCAATGGAATCAGTTTCCCTAGTCCTTTTGAAAGCATGGGATGGTTGCTTTTTAGCAAAGTTATAGAGAAAATTATTTACCAAAGATATCTGTATCTCATGAATATTAAATCTGTTTAAATATTTACTCTCTGAATGTGTTTGTCCTTTGTGATTTTGTGAAACTGGCATAGGACTTTGTCATGTACGTGACCTTTGAATAACCTTAAAGTAAGCTACACAGTCTTCAGTCATTTCTAAAAAACGGAACTGGAGAGACACAAAGACTATTCTAGGAAAGAGAAGAAAACAAATGGTTTTTTTCTTGTTTGTTCTGTAACAACACACTACTCAAGAAAATACAATCCTTTGCTTTTAATTAAAGTGGAGTATGATGCAATTTCTAACTGGTTCAAAGTTGGGAAAGGGGAACAACTAGGGTGTATGTTGTCACTCTGCTTATTTAACTGATATGCAAAGTACATAATGTGAAATGCCAATTTGGATTAATCATGAACTGGAATCATGACTTCTGGGAGAAATATCAATAACCTCAGATTCGCAGATGCCACTCTAATGGCAGATAGTGGAGAAGAACTAAAGAGCCTCTTGATGAGGGTAAAAGTTCAGTTCAGTTCAGTCCCTCAGTGGTGTCCGACTCTTTGCGACCCCATGGACTGCAGCATGCCAGGCCTCCCTGTCCATCACCAACTCCCAGAGTTTACTCAAACTCATGCCCATTGAGTCGGTGATGCCATCCAATGATCTTATCCTCTGTTGTCCCCTTCTCCTCCCACCTTCAATCTTTCCCAGCATCAGGGTCTTTTCCAATGAGTCAGTTCTTTGCATCAGGTGACCAAAGTATTGGAGTTTCAGCTTCAGCATCAGTCCTTCCAATGAATATTCAGGGCTGATTTCCTTCAGGATGGACTGGTTGAATCTCTTTGCAGTCCAAGGGACTCTCAAGAGTTTTCTTCAACACCACAGTTCAAAAGCATCGATTCTTTGGCACTCAGCTTACTTTAAAGTCCAACTCTTACATCCATACATGACTACTGGAAAAACCATAGCCTTGACTAGATGCACTTTTGTTGGCAAAGTAATGTCTCTGCTTTTTAATATGCTATTTAGGTGGATCATAGCTTTTCTTCCAAGGAGTAAGCGTCTTTTAATTCCATGGTTGCAGTCATCATCTGCAGTGATTTTGGAGCCACCAAAAATAAAGTCAGCCACTATTTCTCCATCTTTTTGCCATGAAGTGATGGGACTGGATTCCATGATCTTAGTTTTCTGAATGCTGAGCTTTAAGCCAACTTTTTCACTCTCCTCTTTCACTTTCATCAAGAGGCTCTTTAGTTCTTCTCCACTTTCTGCCATAATGGTGGTGTCACCTGCATATCTGAGGTTATTGATATTTCTCCCAGCAATCTTGATTCCAGGTTGTGCTTCCTCCAGCCCAGCGTTTCTCATGATGTTCTCTGCATGTAAGTTAAATAAGCAGGGTGACAATATAGTCTTGACTTACTCATTTTCCTATTTGTCTAACTCAATGAAACTAGGAGCCATGTCGTGTAGGGCCACCCAAGATGGACAGGTCATCGTGGAGAATTCTGACAAAATGTGGTCTACTGGAGAAGGGAATGGCAAACCACTTCTGTATTCTTGCCCTGAGAACCCCATGAACAATATTAGGGTAAAAGAGGAGAGTGTAAAAGCTGGATTGAAACTCAACTTTAAAAAAACTAAGATCATGGCATCTGGTCCAATCACTTCATGCAAAGTGAAGGGGAAAAAAATGGAAGCAGTGACAGATTTTCTGATTTTGGTCTCCAAAATCATTGTGGACAGTGACTGCAGCCATGACACTAAAAGATGCTTGCTTCTTAGACAGAAAGTTATGAAAAACCTTTTGTTGTTTTTCAGTCGCTAAGTTATGTCCACTCTTTGTGACTCCATAGACTGAAGCCTTCCAGGCTCCTCTATCCATGGAGTTCTCCAGGAAAGAACCCTGGAGTGGGTAGCCATTTAATTTTCCAGGGGGTCTTCCTGACCAATGGATCAAACCCGTGTCTCCTGCCTTATAGGAGGATTCTTCACCAACTGAGCCACCAAGAAAGCCCATTATGTTGAAGTAGTTTCCCTCTATGCCCATCTTCTGAAGTGTCTTTAGTCATAAACCTGTGTTGAATTTTATGAAAAGCTTTTTCTGCATTGTTTGAGATTTAATCACTGCATATCAATCATTGCATATCACAGTGATTGATATGTGGATATTGAAAAATTCTGCATACCTTGTATAAATCCCACTTGATCATAGTGTATGATCCTTTTATATGTTGTTGGATTCAGTTTGCTACTATTTTGTTGTGGATTTTTGTATCTATGTTCATCAGTGATATTGGCCTGTAATTTTTTCTTTTGTGTGTGTGTGATGTTTGTCTGGTTTTGGTATCAGAGGGATGGTGGTATCGTAGTATGAGCTTAGGAGTGTTCCTTCCTCTATAATTTTTTTATTACTTTTTTTTTTGGTCTACATTGTGTGGCATGTGGGATCTTAGTTCCCTGACCAGAGGTGAAACCCGATCCCTCTGCAGTGGAAGCACAGAGTCTTAACCACTAGACCACCAGGTAAGTTCCTTCCTCTACAATTTTTTGGAAGAGTTTCTAAAGGGTAAGTGTTAACTCTTCTCTAAATATTTGATAGAATTCATCTGTGAAGTTATCTCTCCTAGACTTTTGTTCGTTGGGGGATTGTTAATCACAGTTTCAATTTCAGTACTTGTAATTGTTCTGTTCATATATTCTGTTTCTCCTTGGTTTGTCTTGAAAAGCTGTACCTTTGTAAGAATTTGTCAGTTTCTTCTAGTTTGTCCATTTCATTGCCATACATTGTATTTCTGTGGTGTCCCTTGTAACTTCTATTTTATTGGTTTGAGTCCTCCCTCCCACCCCCATTTTTTTTTTCTTGAGGAGTCTTGCTAAAGATTTATCAATTTTGTTTATTTTCTCAAAGAACCAACTTTTAGTTTCATGGATCTTTGCTTTTATTTTCTTTGTCTCTATTTCATTTAATTCTTTTGTGATCTTTATGATTTCTTTCTTTCTACTAACGTTGGGGTTTGTTTGTTCTTCTTTCTCTAGTTGGTTTAGGTGTGAGTTTAGGTTGTTTATTTGATATTTTTCCTGTTTCTTGAGGTTAGAGTGCATTGCTATAAACTTCCCTCTTAGAACTGCATTTGCTATGTTTCACATCTTTTGGATCGTCATGTTTTCATTGTCAATTGTCTAGGTGTTTTTTGATTTTCTTTTTGATTTTTTTTTTTCACTGATCCTCTGGTTGCTTAATAACATTTTGTTTTACCTTTTAGTGTTTATGTTTTTTTTTTTTTTCAGTTTTTTTCTAATCTCACAGCATTGTAGTTGGAAAAGATTCTTGATATGATTTCAATTTTGTTAAATTTATCAAGGCTTGATTTGTGGCCAAAACTGATCATTCCTGGAGAATATTCCATGTGGTCATTGGAAGAAAGTGTGTTCTGTTTCCTTTGGATGTTCAGTTCAGTTCATTTCAGTCGCTCAGTCGTGTCCGACTCTTTGCCACCCCATGAACCACAGTACCAGGCCTCCCTGTCCATCACCAACTCCCGGAGTGTACCCAAACCCATGTCCATTGTGTCGGTGATGCCATCCAACAATCTCATCCTCTGTCGTCCCCTTCTCCTCCTGCCCTCAATCTTTCCCAGCATCAGGGTCTTTTCAAATGAGTCAGCTCTTTGTATCAGGTGACCAAAGTATTGGAGTTTCAGCTTCAACATCTGTCCCTCCAATGAACACCTAGGACTGATCTCCTTTAGGATGGACTTGTTGGATCTCCTTGAAGTCCAAGGGACTCTCAAGAGTCTTCTCCAACACCACAGTTCAAAAGCATCAATTCTTCTGTGCTCAGCTTTCTTTATAGTCCAACTCTCACATCCATACATGACCACTGGAAAAACCATAGCCTTGACTAGATGGTCTTTTGTTGGCAAAGTAATGTCTCTGCTTTTTAATATGCTGTCTAGGTTGGTCATAACTTTCCTTTCAAGGAGTAAGCATCTTTTAATTTCATGGCTGCAGTCACCACCTGCAGTGCGTTTGGAGCCCAGAAAAATAAAGTCAGACACTGTTTCCACTGTTTCCCCATCTATTTCCCATGAAGTGATGGGACCAGATACCATGATCTTTGTTTTCTGAATGTTGAGCGTTAAGCCAACTTTTTCACTCTCTTCTTTCACTTTCATCAAGAGGCTTTTTAGTTCCTCTTCACTTTCTGCCATAAGGGTGGTGTCATCTGCATATCTGAGGTTATTGATATTTCTCCCAGCAATCTTGATTCCAGCTTGTGCTTCTTCCAGCCCAGTGTTTCTCATGATGTACTCTGCATATAAGTTAAATAAGCAGGGTGGCAATATACAGCCTTGACGTACTCCTTTTCCTATTTGGAACCAGTCTGTTGTTCCATGTCCAGTTCTAACTGTTGCTTCCTGACCTGCATATAGGTTTCTCAAGAGGCAGGTCAGGTGGCCTGGTATTCCCATCTCTTGAAGAATTTTCCAGTTTATTGTGATACACACAGTCAAAGGCTTTGGCATAGTCAATAAAGCAGAAATAGATGTTTTTCTGGAACTCTCTTGCTTTTTCCATGATCCAGCGGATGTTGGCAATTTGATCTCTGGCTCCTCTGTCTTTTCTAAAACCAGCTTGAACACCTGGAAGTTCACGGTTCATGTACTGCTGAAGCCTGGCTTAGAGAATTTTGAGCATTACTTTACCAGCATGTGAGATGAGTGCAATTGTGTGGTAGTTTGAGCATTCTTTGGCATTGCCTTTCTTTGGGATTGGAATGAAAACTGACCTTTTCTAGTCCTGTGGCCACTGCTGAGTTTTCCAAATTTGCTGCCATATTGAGTGCAGCACTTTCACAGCATCATCTTTTATCCTTTGGATGAGTGCTTTATAAATATTACTGAAGTCTATTTGATCTAATGTATCATTTAAGGTCTATGATTCTTTATTAATTTTCTGTATGTATGATTATCTCCATTGGTGTAAGTGGGTGTTAAAATCTTCCATTTTTATTGTGTTACTGTTGATTTCTCTTCTTATGACTGTTAGCATCTGCCTATATGCTGAGGGGCTCCTATGTTGGGTGCATATATATTTACAATTGTTCTGTATTCTTCTTGGATGATCCCTTAATCATTATGTACTATCCATCCTTGTCTCTTAATATTTATTATTTATTTATTTATTTGGTGGCCAGGTCTTATTTGCAGTATGCAGGGTCCTCAGTTGTGGCATGCAAACAGTTGTGGCATGCAGGATCTAGTTTCCTGAATCAAACCCAGGCCCCCTGCATTGGGAGCACAATCTTAGCTACTGGACCACCAAGTAATTATTTTTCCTTGTCTCTAGTAATAGTCTTTATTTTAATGTCTATAATGTCTGATATGAGTATTAGTATTCCAGCTTTTACTTGATTTCAATTTTCATGGAATATCATTTTTCATCTCCTCACTTTTAATCTGTATGTGTCCCTAGGTCTGAGATGGGTCTCTTGTAGACTATACAAACATATATATATATATATATATATATATATATACACATACATATATATATATATATATATATATATATATATATATATCTTACTTTTATTTCCATTTATCCAGTCTACATCTTTTGGCTGGAGAGTTTTATCCCTTTACATTTAAGATAATCATCGATATGTATGTTCCTATTGCCATTATCTTAATTGCTTTGGAATAATTTTTGTCAGTATTTCTTCTATTCTTCTTTTGATCTGTCTTATGGTTTGATTAATGTTGTGTTTGGTTGCTTTTTATTTTTTCCATGTATCTATTTTTTGCTTTTGGTTTGCAATTCCCATGAGGTTTTTTAAATTTGTATTTATTTTATTTCTTTGGCTGTGGTGGATCTTCATTGCTGCATGTTGGCTTTCATTAGTTGTGATGACTGAGGGCTGCTCTTTATTGCTATATGCAGGCTTCTACTTGTGGTGGCTTTTTTTGTTGTAGAGCACAGGCTGTATGTGCCCGAGCTTCGGTAGTTTCAGCATGTAGGCTCAGTAGTTGTGGCTCATGGGCTCTGGAACACAAGTTCAGTAGTTGTGTGTGTGAACATCGCTCAGTCGTGTGTGACTCTTTGTGACCCATGGACTGTACAGTCCATGGGATTCTCCAGGCCAGAATACTGGAGTGGGTTGCCATTTCCTTCTCCAGAGGATCTTCCCAACCCTGGGATCAAACCCATATTCCTTGCATTGTAGGCAGATTCTTTATCAGTTGAGCCACCAGGGAAGCCCTCAGTAGTTGTGGTCATGGGCTTTGTTGCTCCATGGCATCTGGGATCTTCCTTGACCAGGGATGGAACTGATGTCCTCTGCATTGCAAGGTGGATTCTTCTGGACCATTGGACCATCAGGGAAGTCCCACTGCCATGAGGTTTTTATATAGCAATCTATATATGTACAAGGTTATTTTAAATGGCTGGTTTCTTAATTTCAAATGCATATCCATTTCCTGTATTGTGTTCTCCTCTTCTCATAATTATTGCTGGTTTTGATATTATATTTGTATGATGATTTCTTGTAGTTACTTTATGTTTGCCTTTACTTGTGAGCTTTTCCATTTGTGATTTTCTTATATCTAGTTGCCTCTTCAAAACATCTCTTACCTAGAGAAGTTCCTTTAGAATTTTTGTATGGTAGTTTGACAGTGCTGAATTCACTTAGTTTTTGCTTGTCTGCCAATTTTTATTTCTCTGCCTAATCTGAGTGAGAGTCTTGCTGGGTAGAGTATTCTTGGTTGTAGGTTTTCCCCTTTAATCATCTAAAAATTATTGTCCACTCTTATTTATTTATTTTTTTCACTGTGGACCATTTTTTAAAAGTCTTTATTTAATTTGTTACAATATTGCTCCTGTGTTAGTTTTGGTTTTCTGGCTGCCAAGCGTCTGGGATCTTAGCTCCCTGACCAGGGATGGAATCTGCCTCCCCTTACTTTGGGAGTTGATATCTTAACCACTGGACTGCCAAAGAAGTCCCTTTCTGTACTTTACTAATGAGAAAATGAGGCAGTGTATTGTGTTGGACAAAAAGTTTGTTTTGTCTGTTAAATGTTACTGAAAATCCTGAACTAACTTTTTGACCAACACAATCAGTGACTTATTCCTGTATTCAGCTACCAAGAACCCTGGAAGTAGCAGAAGTACTTACAATACTTGTTGGTGTTTGAACTTATAATATTTAAGGACTTCTTTCTATTTTTTTTAGAATATGTGCTATAAATATACACTATGTGCCCCAAATTGCCAGAGCACATGCCAAGCTTTGGGAGGAAATCATGCTTGTGAGTGACTCTCAGGTTTAAACTTTGATGTTTCTTGGAAATTTTCCTGGTGAATAAATAAAGAGCAGTTTGACTCCAAAGTCTGTGTTCCCTTGTTTTAGTACATGTTTTAAGTATTCATATTTTCCTAGAATTTGTATAATAGAACATGAGTTTGTATTTTTTAACCCAACAAGTGAAGTTGTGGATTATAGATAAAAGGCAAAAAAAAAAAAAAAATTGTTGTCAAGAATCATGTGACAAATAAGCAAGAGACAGTTGACTGCACTTATGTGTAATTCTTTCATCAGGTAATTAGTAGAATCTGCTTGGTCAGTACTGATAATTATTGATTATCAGCAACAAACCACTCAATGGCTTAAAGGAACATAAAAGTTTGCACAGAGACATGGAGTAAAGAATGCTTAAATAACCCAGAATATGGGGGTGAACAGGAAAAGGAAGTGGTTATTGGGTTGAAGGGAAGATAAACGGCAACCTGCTTTCTCCTTATTGAAACAGACAAACTGCTTTGCTATTAAAAACAGGGACATTCAGTTGAGAATATAAACTCAGTTTCTTCTCTGTCATGGCTGTCTCATAGAATGAGGTGGATGAAACTGGAGCCTATTATACAGAGTGAAGTAAGCCAGAAAGAAAAACACCAATACAGTATACTAACACATATATATGGAATTTAGAAAGATGGTAACAATAACCCTGTATATGAGACAGCAAAAGAGACACTGATGTATAGAACTGTCTTTTGGACTCTGTGGGAGAGGGAGAGGGTGGGATGATTTGGGAGAATGGCATTGAAATATGTATAATATCATATATGAAACGAGTCGCCAGTCCAGGTTCAATGCATGATACTGGATGCTTGGGGCTGGTGCACTGGGACGACCCAGAGGGATGGTATGGGGAGGGAGGAGGGAGGAGGGTTCAGGATGGGGAACACGTGTATACCTGTGGCAGATTCATTTTGATATATGGCAAAACCAATACAATATTGTAAAGTTAAATAAAATAAAATTAAAAAAAAAAAGAAAAGAAGTTTTGCATATTGTGAAAATACTGCTTCATTTAGCTCAGTTCCTGATGTGAATCTCCAGTAAATGTGCTCTCCTGGATTCCCTGTACCCTGCTTTGGCTTCATTTTCAAAGTATTAGTGTTGCTATATAATTTCCTTGTGTCTCCCTAATTCCCTACACCATCTTTCATATCATACTCACACCTGTTCTTGCATGTATAATATGTTATACTAGAAAGAAAAGTAATGTATCTCTCTTGTCCTGTTGGGTGCCAGCGCTCATCACAATACCTGGCACTATGTTGGCAAATGATACATATTTCTTGTTGTTAAAGGGTTTGACAGTGACCATGCAGGAGTAACTAGAGATAGCCCAGACCAAAACTACTGTTTGACTTGTTCCGCACACCCAACCTTTGTAAAAGGATCTGTCTCCTGTCCTTTGTGAGGTGAGCTTCACAGAGTACATGACAGCTTTCAAAGAGTGGGGACATGAATCTATTTATTTCAAAGGTTATAACAGTGTTGTGAGAGACAGGCACTGATTTTGAGATAAAAGATGAATAAATAAGACTCATATGGGACTGATTACATTGTGTAGAGTTGGTTTTGTCATATCACATTGTCAGTCTCTTCACTGGAGATTGATGTTGAGAATTTCCCTCAAAGTACAGATTTTGGGGCGGTCCTAAGATGGCAGAGGAATAGGATGGGGAGATCACTTTCTCCCCCACAAATTCATCAAAAGATCATTTGAATGCTGAGCAAATTCCACAAAACAACTTCTGAATGCTGGTGGAGGACACCAGGCACCCAGAAAGGCAACCCATTCTCATCGAAAGGAGGTAGGACAAAATATAAAAGACAAAAAGAGAGACAAAAGAGTTAGGGATGGAGACCCATCCCAGGGAGGGAGTTGTGAAGGAGGAGAAGTTTCCAAACACCAGGAAACCCTCGCGCCAGCGGGTCTGTGGGGAGTTTTGGAATTTCAGAGGGCAGCATAACCAGGAGGTGGGGGGGAAACCCACAGATTATGCACCTAACTGCAACTCCCAGTGGAGAAGTAGCCTGGATGCTTGCTCCCGCTAGCAGTGGGGGCTGAACAGGGAGGCACGGGTTGCATTCTTAGGGTAAGGACCGGGCCTGAATGCCCTGAATACAATCTGAGGGAGCTAATGTGAGAAAGCAACCCATACTGTAAGATAGCCAGAGAGAGAAAAAAAGAGAGAGAGAGAACTTTCCCATGAAAAGCTCTAACCTAAGGCATAGCTTGGCCTGCTCACAGAACAAAGGATTGAGCGAGTACCAGAGGACAGCTAGCCAGAACAAAGGATTGAGTGAATACCAGAGGAGAGCTAGCCAACTGCAGACTGATCCTCCCCACGCTGGAGGCAGAGAGGCAGGCGGGAGACAGCCAGAACCGAATGGTGAGGGGCAATCTTGGCCCCAGAGATGGCATCCTCCACTGAACTGTGAGCAGGCTCCCAGTTGCTAACCAAGTGTTCCTGGGATCCTGGATGGTTGACATCTACCAGGAGGGTCGCAGCCAGAGATCAGCCACCCAGAGGAGATACACAGCACACCTGAGATGGCGCTCTTGCTGCACACCCAGGAAACCAAGTGGCTGGGACCAGGGAGGTGATTTAAGATGCACAGACCACCTGGGACAGTGCACCTGCCCAACACCTGGTCACCTGAGCTGCTCTGACCTGGGATGGGCACAAAACGCACATCCAACCAAGTCTGTACCTTTGTGGAGTGCCTGAGAACCTGAACCTGAGCAGCTTAGACCTGGGAAGTGCACGCAACCCAGGGCCCACTTTGGACAGTTCCCCTGCAGAGCAACCTGGAGCTTGAGCAGTGTAGACCAGGAAAGAACACACACCATGAGTGGGGGCAAACCCAATGTGGCCCAGACACTGTGAGCACTCCCTACACACACCAGTGATATTTGTTCACAGTGTTCTTCCCTCCCACAACACAACTGAACAAGTGAGCCTAAATAAGTAACCACCTTCGCCCCCTTGTGTCAGGGTGGAAATTAGACACTGAAGAGACTTGCAAACAGAAGAAGCCAAAATAAACCAAGAATAGGGAACTGCTTTGGAAGTGACAGGTACAACAGATTAAAACCCTGTAGTTAGCATTGACTACATTGGAAGGAGCCTATAGACCTTCAGAAGAAGTATAAACTGGAACAAGGAACTATCTAAAACTGAACTGACCCCACATTGCCCTCAACAGCTCCAGAGAAATTCCTAGATATATTTTACTATTATCATCTTTTAATTAAAAAAATTTTTTTATTTTAAGTTCTTTATCACTCCTTTAATTTACATTTTTATAACCTACTATTACCTTGCAAAAAAAAAACCCCATTTAAAAGCAAATTTCATATATATATTTTAATAATTTTTGTGATTTTGTTTTGTTTTTTAATATTGTATTTTTGAGAGTCTAACCTCTACTCTAGATTTTTAATCTTTGCTTTTTGGTATTTGTTGTCAATTTTGTACCTTTAAGAATCTAATCTTCAGTACCCATTTTTACTTAGAGGTGTGATCACTGGCTTGATTGCTCTCTCCCCCTTTTGACTCTCCTTTTTCTCCCCCAGGTCACCTCTATCTCCTCCCTCCTTCTTCTCTTCTCTACCTAACTCTGTGAATCTCTTTGGGTGTTCCAGGCTGTGGAGAACACTTAGGGAACTGATTACTGGCTAGATTTGTCTCTCTCCTTTTGATTCCCCCTCTTCTCCTCCTGGTCACCTCTATCTCCCTCCTCCCTCTTTTCTTCTCCATGTAACTCTGTGAACCTCTTTGGGTGTCCCTCACTGTGGAGAATCTTTTCACCATTAACCTAGATGTTTTATCATCAGTGCTGTATAGATGGAGAAGTCTTGAGGCTACTGTAAGAATAAGACTGAAAGCCAGAGGCAGGAGGCTTAAATCCAAAAGTTGAGAACACCAGAAAATGCCTGACTCCAGGGGACATTAATCTACAAGAGCTCATCCCAAAGCCTCCATATCTACACTGAAACCAAGCTCCACCCAAGAACCAACAAGTTTCAGAGCAAGACATACCAAGCTAATTCTCCAACAATGCAGGAACATAACCTTGAGCATTAAAATACAGGTGGCCAAAAGTCACACCAAACCCATAGACACCTCAAAACTCGCTACTGGACACTTCATTGCACTTCAGAGAGAAGAGATCCAGCTCCACTCACCAGAACACAGATGCAAGCTTCCCTAACCAGGAAACCTTGACAAGCCACTTGTCCAACCCCACCCACAGGGAGGAACCTCCACAATAAAGAGGAACCACAAGCTTCCAGCATACAGAAGACCACCCCAAACACAGAAATTTAAACAAAATGAAAAAACCAGAGAAATATTCAGCAGGTAAAGGAACATGATAAATGCCCACCAAATCAAACAAAACAGAAGGAGATAGGGAGTCTACCTGAAAAAGAATTCAAAATAATGATAGTAAAAATGATCCAAAATCTTGAAAACAAAATGGAGTTACAGATAAATAGACTGGAGACAAGGATTGAGAAGATGCAAGAAATGTTTAACAAGGACATAGAAGAAATAAAAAAGAGTCAATCCGAAATGAATAATGGAATATTTGAGGTCAAAAGCACTCTGGAGGGAACCAACAGTAGAATAACTGAGGCAGAAGATAGGATAAGTGAGGTGGAAGATAGAATGGTGGAAATAAATGAAACAGAGAGGAAAAAAGAATTAAAAGAAATGAGGACAACCTCAGAGACCTCTGGGACATTGTTAAATGCCCCAACATTCGAATCATAGGGGTCCCAGCAGAAGAAGACATAAAGAAAGGCCATGAGAAAATACTTGAGGAGATAATAGTTGAAAACTTCCCTAAAATGGGGAAGGAAATAGTCACCCAAGTCCAAGAAACCCAGAGAGTCCCAAACAGGATAAACCCAAGGCAAAACACCCCAAGACACATATTTTAATCAATTAACGAAGATCAAACACAAAGAACAAATATTAAAAGCATCAAGGGAAAAGCAACAAATAACACAGAAGGGGATTCCTATAAGGATAACAGCTAATCTTTCAATAGAAACTCTTCAGGCCAGAAGGGAATGGCAGGACATACCTAAAGTGATGAAAGAGAAAAACTTACAACCCAGACTACTATACCCAGCAAGGATCTCATTCAAATATGAAGAAATCAAAAGCTTTACAGACAAGCAAAAGCTCAGAGAATTCAGCACCACCAAACAAGGTGCTAAATGATCTTCACCAAATGCTAAAGGATCTTCTCTAGACAGGAAACAGGAAAAGATGTGTAAACTTGAACCCAAAACAACAAAGTAAATGGCAATGGGATCATACTTATCAATAATTACCTTAAATGTAAAGGGGTTGAATGCCCCAACCAAAGACAAAGACTGGCTGAATGGATACAAAAAGAAGACCCCTATATATGCTGTCTACAAGAGACCCACCTCAAAACAAGGGACACTACAGACTGAAAGTGAAGGGCTGGAAACAGATTCATGCAAATGGAAACCAAAAGAAAGCAGGAGTAGCAATACTCATATCCCATAAAATAGACTTTGAAATAAAGGCTGTGAAAAGAGACAAAGAAGGGCACTACATAATGATCAAAGGAACAATCCAAGAAGAAGATATAACATTTATAAATATATATTCACCCAACATAGGAGCACTGCAATATGTAAGGCAAATGCTAACAAGTATGAAAGGGGAAATTAACAGTAAGACAATAATAGTGGGAGACTTTTAATACCCCACTCACACCTATGGATAGATCAACTAAACAGAAAATTAGCAAGGAAACACAAATTTTAAATGATACAATGGACCAGTTAGACCTAACTGATATCTATAGGACATTTCACCCCAAAACAATGAATTTTACCTTTTTCTCAAGTGCACATGGAAGCTTTTCCAGTATAGATCACATCCTGGGCCATAAATATAGCCTTGGTAAATTCAAAAAAACTTGAAATAATTCCAAGCATCTTTTCTGATCACAAGGTGGTAAGATTAGATGTCAACTATAGAGTGAAAAGGCAATGGCACCCCACTCCAGCACTCTTGCCTGGAAAATCACGTGGACGGAGGAGCCTGGTAGGCTGCAGTCCATGGGGTCGCTAAGAGTTGGACATGGCTGAGGGACTTCACTTTCACTTTTCACTTTCATACACTGGAGAAGGAAATGACAACCCACTCCAGTGTTCTTGCCTGGAGAATCCCAGGGATGGGGGAGCCTGGTGAGCTGCCATCTGTGGGGTTGCACACAGTCGGAAACGACTGAAGCGAGTTAGCAGCAGCAGCATAGGGGGAAAAACTATTAAAAATACAAACATATGGAGGCTAAACAACATGCTTCTGAATAACCAACAAATCATAGAAAAAATCAAAATCTGCATAGAACCGAATGAAAATGAAAACACAACAACCCCAAACCTACGGGATTCAGTAAAAGCCGTGCTAAGGGGACAATGCATAGCAATACAAGCTTACCTCAAGAGACAAGAGAAAGATCAAAGAAATAACCTAACTCTACACCTAAAGCAACTAGAAAAGAAGAAATGAAGAACCCCAGGGTTAGTAGAAGGAAAGAAACCATAAAAATTAGGGCAGAAATTGGAAGAAATGGACAAATTCTTAGAAAAGTACAACTTTTCAAAACTCGACCAGGAAGAAATAGAAAATCTTAACAGACTCATCACAAGCACGGAAATTGAAACTGTAATCAAAAATCTTCCAGCAAACAAAAGCCCCGGTCCAGACGGCTTCACAGCTGAATTCTACCAAAAATTTAGAGAAGAGCTAACACCTATCCTGCTCAAACTCTTCCAGAAAATTGCAGAGGAAGGTAAACTTCCAAACTCATTCTATGAGGCCACCATCACCCTAATACCAAAACCTGACAAAGATCCCACAAAAAAAGAAAACTACAGGCCAATATCACTGATGAACATAGATGCAAAAATTCTTAGCAAAATTCTAGCAATCAGAATCCAACAACACATTAAAAAGATCATACACCATGACCAAGTGGGCTTTATCCCAGGGATGCAAGGATTCTTCAATATCCGCAAATCTATCAATGTAATACACCACATTAACAAATTGAAAAATAAAAGCCATATGATTATCTCAATAGATGCAGAGAAAGCCTTTGACAAAATTCAACATCCATTTATGATAAAAACTCTCCAGAAAGCAGGAATAGAAGGAACATACCTCAACATAATAAAAGCTATATATGACAAACCCACAGCAAACATTATCCTCAATGGTGAAAAATTGAAAGCATTTCCTCTAAAGTCAGGAACAAGACAAGGGTGCCACTTTCACCATTACTATTCAACATAGTTTTGGAAGTTTTGGCCACAGCAATCAGAGCAGAAAAAGAAGTCAAAGGAATCCAAACTGGAAAAGAAGAAGTAAAACTCTCACTATTTGCAGATGACATGATCCTCTACATAGAAAACCCTAAAGACTCCACCAGAAAATTACTAGAAATAATCAATGACTATAGTAAAGTTGCAGGATATAAAATCAACACACAGAAATCCCTTGCATTCCTATACACTAATAATGAGAAAACTGAAAGAGAAATTAAGGAAACAATTCCATTCACCATTGCAACGAAAAGAATAAAATACTTAGGAATATATCTACCTAAAGAAACTAAAGACCTATATATAGAAAACTATAAAACACTGGCGAAAGAAATCAAAGAGGACACTAATAGATGGAGAAATATACCATGTTCATGGATTGGAAGAATCAATATAGTGAAAATGAGTATGCTACCCAAAGAAATTTATAGATTCAATGCAATCCCTATCAAGCTACCAACAGTATTCTTCACAGAGCTAGAACAAATAATTTCACAATTTGTATGGAAATACAAAAAACCTCGAATAGCCAAAGTGATCTTGAGAAAGAAGAATGGAACTGGAGGAATCAATCTACCTGACTTCAGGCTCTACTACAAAGCCACAGTTATCAAGACAATATGGTACTGGCACAAAGACAGAAATATAGATCAATGGAACAAAATAGAAAGCCCAGAGATAAATCCACGCATATATGGACACCTTATCTTTGACAAAGGAGGTAAGAATATACAATGGATTAAAGACAATCTCTTTAACAAGTGGTGCTGGGAAATCTGGTCAACCACTTGTAAAAGTGCCAGGGTCCAGCCCCGGCTGATCCAGGGTATTCGAAGGAGAGACGGCATAGGTGACCTATTTATTTAAATATTTATCAAAAATATAAAGAGTAATAGAATAAGGATAGCTCAGTGAGGAAATTCAGTGCAGAAAAGAGGCTGAAATAAGGATAGCTCATTGAGGAAATTCCATGGAGAAAAGAGGCTGAATAATTCAGCCAGAAGGTAAGAGAAAGAACGACATGGTGAGACCAAATTTCGGTGAACAAGGCCCGCACTTTATTTTCCAGAGTAGTTTTTATACCTTAAGTTATGCATAGAGGATAATGGGGGAAGGGGTAGAGTCATGCAGCAAGCCAGGCTTTCTTCCTGCAAACTTATCATATGCAAAAGCTTAGGTGATTTGCATCATCTTCTGGCCCGGAGGCCTGTTAACATTTTAAGACCCTTTCTTCAGAAAACTTATTTTTCTCTAAAGGTGATTGGTCAGGAGCCACCCTCCAAAAGCATTAGATAAAGTTGCATTCCTACAGAGCAAAGGTGTGGTGGGCTATAACAAGAAAAAGAATTAACTCAAGGATCCCAGGTTACAAACATTAAAGCTACTATTTACACTAATTATATTAATTAATACACTGCCAGGGACACAGCAGGTAAGGGATATGGAAACTTAGCAGCAAACATTGGCCCAACAAGTGAAAATCCCTTCACCAATACAATTTCTAATTAATCTTTTAACTACTCAAAGGAATCTGTGTTTAGACAGTTTAGAACATCTCCTGCCTCTCACAGTTGGGAGGCTCTGAACAATCACATGCAGCTGGAAAAACCTATTCAGGCAGGCTAGAGGATTTCCAAAGGAGTTTGTAGGTTAAACACTGTCACACCCAGGAATTATTAACTGGAGCTGTAAGCTAACTCTTTTTTCAGAGAGAGGTAGTGGGGGACAGCCCCCCGTAAAGTCAGAGGTGTAGGTGAAAGCACAAAGCAGAAAGTAGGCAGACTCTGGTTTGGGGGGTAGATGGGGGACTCCTGAGGCTCGATCCCGCCTTTGCGTATGCCAAGCCTCCTTCCTCATGACCTTTGTCATGGGTGGAGTTCCTCACGCTGGCTCCTGGCAGTGATAGAATTCCAGTTGAGCTATTCCAGATCCTGAAAGGTGATGCTGTGTAAAGTGCTGCACTCAATATGCAATATGCAATATGCACTCAATATGCAATATGCCAGCTCCCGGCATCAAAGAATGAAACCAGAATACTTTCTAACACCATACACAAAAATAAACTCAAAATGGATTAAAGATCTAAACGTAAGACCAGAAACTATAAAACTCCTAGAGGAGAACATAGGCAAAACACTCTCCGACATACATCACAGCAGGATCCTCTATGACCCACCTCCCAGAATATTGGAAATAAAAGCAAAAATAAACAAATGGGACCTAATTAACCTTAAAAGCTTCTGCACATCAAAGGAAACTATTAGCAAGGTGAAAAGACAGCCTTCAGAGTGGGAGAAAATAATAGCAAATGAAGCAACTGATAAACAACTAATCTCAAAAATATACAAGCAACTCCTACAGCTCAACTCCAGAAAAATAAATGACCCAATCAAAAAATGGGCCAAAGAACTAAATAGACATTTCTCTAAAGAAGACATACAGAGGGCCAACAAACACATGAAAAGATGCTCAACATCACTCATTATCAGAGAAATGCAAATCAAAACCACTATGAGGTACCATTTCACACCAGTCAGAATGGCTGCGATCCAAAAGTCTACAAGCAATAAATGCTGGAGAGGGCGTGGAGAAAAGGGAACCCTCTTACACTGTTGGTGGGAATGCAAACTAGTACAGCCACTATGGAGAACAGTGTGGAGATTCCTTAAAAAACTGGAAATAGAACTGCCTTATGATCCAGCAATCCCACTGCTGGACATATACACTGAGGAAACCAGAAGGGAAAGAGACACGTGTACCCCAATGTTCATCGCAGCACTGTTTATAATAGCCAGGACATGGAAGCAACCTAGATGTCCATCAGCAGATGAATGGATAAGAAAGCTGTGGTACATATACACAATGGAGTATTACTCAGCCATTAAAAAGAAAACATTTGAATCAGTTCTAATGAGGTGGATGAAACTGGAGCCTATTATACAGAGTGAAGTAAGCCAGAAGGAAAAACACCAATACAGTATAATAACGCATATATATGGAATTTAGAAAGATGGTAACAATAACCCTGTGTATGAGACAGCACAAGAGACACTGATGTATAGAACAGTCTTATGGACTCTATGGGAGAGGGAGAGGGTGGGAAGATTTGGGAGAATGGCATTGAAACATGTAAAATAGGATGTATGAAATGAGATGCCAGTCCAGGTTCGATGCACGATACTGGATGCTTGGGGCTAGTGCACTGGGACGACCCAGAGGGATGGTATGGGGAGGGAGGAGGGAGGAGGGTTCAGGAGGGGGAACACATGTATACCTGTGGCGGATTCATTTTGATATTTGGCAACACTAATACAATTATGTAAAGTTTAAAAATAAAATAAAATTGGAAGAATAAAAAAAAAAAAATAAAATAAAAATAAATAAAATAAAATTAAAAAAAATAAAAAAATATTCAATTACAGGATAATTGCTTTACATTGTTCTGTTGATTTCTGCCATACAACAGCACAAATCACGTGTGTTGATATATATATAGACTTCCCTGGTGGCTCAGTGGTAAAGAATCTGCCTGTAATGCAGGAGACATAAGAGATGCAGGTTCAATCTCCAGGTCGGGAAGATCCCCTGGAGAAGGGCATGGCAACCCACTCCAGTGTTGTTGCCTGGAGAATCCCATGGAGAGGGGAGACTGCTGGTCCATAGGGTCTCAAAGAATCAGAAACGACTGAAGCAACTATATATATATATATATATATAATATATATCAGCAGCAGCAGCGTACATATGTCAATGCTACTTTCTCAATCTGTCCTACCCTCTTCTTCCCCCACTGTGTCCATAGATGAATGGATAAAGAAAATGTTATACATATATATATATATAATGGACTATTACTACTACTACTAAGTCACTTCAGTCGTGTCCGACTCTGTGCAACCCCATAGACGGCAGCCCACCAGGCTCCCCCATCCCTGGGATTGTCCAGGCAAGAACACTGGAGTGGGTTGCCATTTCCTTCTCCAATGCATGAAAGTGAAAAGTGAAAGTGAAGTTGCTCAGTTGTATCCGACTCCTAGCGACCCCATGGACTGCAGCCTACCAGGCTCCACCATCCATGGGATTTTCCAGGCAAGACTACTGGAGTGGGGTGCCATTGCCTTCTCCGAATGGACTATTAGTCAGCCATAAAAAGGAATGAATTTGAGTCAGTTTTAGTGAGGTGGATGAACCTAGTGCCTGTTATACAGAGTGAAGTAAGTCAGAAAGAGAAAAGCAAATATTATATGTTAATGCATACATATGGAATCCCTTAGATTTTTAATTTACCTCTTGCCTTCCTAAAGGTGTCATTGGTCAGAGGTCTGAAAATCTCAAGTGAGAGCAGCAAGTTTCAAAACTGCTTTCTTGGGTCTGTATGGTTAGCAAAGCCTTTCTCCAGCATGAGTTTTAATCCCATGGATTTTGCTGGATTACAAAAAGGTAATGGTTAGAAGGCCAGTTTGTATTTATGCAGCGAGTGCATCCCAAATTATTTTTATTTTTGTTTTATAATGTTTATTTTTGCTAATTGGTTGATTGGCTGTGTCTGTTTTTTTTTTTTTTTTCAGCAGAAAATTCTCGAGAAACAAATGAAAAAGATTCCTACCTGACAAACTTTTAAGACTTCATATCACTGATGAGAAAGAGAAAAATATAAGGAAAAAACCCTTTCTATCTACAAAGTAGCAAGAAAATACACTAATACACTAAGGAAATACTAATTTCATTTACAACTCAATGTATAATATATGGGAACAGGCAATTCTACTAACAATTCAATATTTTGGGGGAGGTAGCTGAAAAGCTAACTTATCAATAAATTATTAATATTAATGGACAAGATAATTCAGAAACAGAAATACTGTGTAATTAGGATGTGGCTGGTTTATATATGGATCAGCACATAATGAACTCTAAATTTACCAAAATCAGAACAGAGTAGCATAGGTAACCAGTACCAACAGAAATACAGAAGTAGATACCAATACATCTGTAAACTTAGTACATGCTAGTTTCGACAACAAAAGTCATTGGCAAAGAGAAAGATTAAGTGCTCCTTGGAAATTCATTCATTGAAATTATAATGATGGGGACCTTTAAAGAGCAGATTTTTAAGTGCTTACTACTTTTTCTTTGCAATTTTCTCATTTTTTTAAACAATAAACATATGTAAAATATTATGAAGTTATCAAAATCGTGGGGAAAATAACAGGATAAACAGAATTCAAAATGTATATACATTTAATAAAATCACTACAAATTAAATTTATATTTCAAATGCTCTGGTTAATTAGTATATGAAAGTTGTTCAAATTTAATAGTAGTTTAAGTCAAATCCAGTGTGAAATATTTGCTTGCATTTTTAAAACAGCAGGTTCAGGCCGGGGCGATCAGCCCTCAGGAAAGTGGATGGGTCCGAGACTGCCCCGTGTGATCCCGTGGGCCCGCGTGTCCCCGCGCTGAGCTGTCATCACCGCCGCGCACCTGAGCCCGCGCCCTCACCCCTCCAGCCCTTGCCGCGAGAAGACGCGCTGGGGCTGGCGACCCGGGGGGAACCGTACCCGCGTCCCTCTGCTGCCGCTATGCAGAGGCGGCCCCCCAGGGACTCCGGCGGATGCGGCGCCCTCAGAGCCTTTTGTGTGTCCAGCTGGTGGCGCGTTGGTTTGGAAGATGACACCCAACGGAGACAGACTTCTTCTCATTGTTCATTTGCTCAGTCGTGTCCGTCTCTCTGCCATCTTATTGACTGCAGCATGCCAGGCTTCCCTGTTTTCCCGGAGCTTGCTCAAACTCATGTCCATTGTGTTCATGATGCCATCTGACCGTCTCATCCTGTGTCAACCACTTCTCCTCCTGCTAGTGGCTGGAAAAGTATGGCATAAGTCGGATGTCTGTGTCTGCTTCCCCTAGGTCAAGAAATTATCTCCTTAAAAGGCAACATACTATGCATGCTATGAATTGTATCTGCTTGGTCAGTGATAAAGGAAGTAGGAATAGCAACACAGCAGCTGGATGCATGGTTGGGCAAGCACCACCACCAACTCCTCTCCACCCACCGACCAGGTTCAAACTCCTTAGAAGGGTTTCCTCTTTCTCCTTCCCCTCCCCCTCCGTTGACTGGAGGGCCTCTGGTCCCTCTCCCCACCCCAGAACTACCCTCAACCTCTCACCTGAACAGCTACAGCCACCTTGGTAAGAAAAAGTGAATGAGAAGCTTCTTTTTTTAAATTGGAAAACCATTCCAGAGGACCAGGTTCATAGCAAAACCAACATCTGGACCTTGGCACCAGGCAACAGCATCAGTACCAAATCGACACAGGGACCACCCAGAAGCTGTTTGGGCAGCAAGAAAATACCACCAAGTCTTCCTCTTCTAGGAGAGGAAGGCTTTAAAATTGTCCTTCAGGAAGGCCAGAGAAGAGATTACTATCTTGGATGCAAAACAGAGCATGAACATTGGGATATTTCTTAAGTTATTTAAGAATTCTCCTTGGTCCATTGAAGAAGACATTCACCAAGGAAAGAGTGAGCATGATGGACCAGAGGCATTGTGAGAATTTCTTAAGCTTTTGCCAGAGTCAGAAGATATGAAGAAATTAAAAGCATTAAGTGGAGACATGGCCAAGCTGTCCTGGGAAGATCCCTTAATTCAGATGCCAAACTACTCACTGCGGATTGAAGTCATGGTGCTAAATTAGAATTTTTGCCTTCTTCTTGTCTATACACAGACATGATGCTTCTCAAAACTGCTACAAAAGAGCTGATGTGTGTGAGGAACTACATTCGATATTATTAATATACTTGGTGCTGCAAGAAGGGAATATCATGATTGCAGAGGGGGCATGCTAGCAATGCAGTGTGATTTAAACTGTCTTCTTTGCTCAACTTGGCAGACAATGCAAATAAACCTATGGTGAATCTCCTGCGTTGTTGCACGGGAAGCCCAAAAGGAAGATGCCGTGCTTCTGAACTTTTCTGAAAAGTTTCATCGTGTTCTCAAGGATGCTAGATTATCTCTGGAAAATACGAAGGCAGGGTGCACTCTATCTTTTTTAAAAATACAATTTTATTTATTTATGGCTGTGCTGGGTCTTCCTTGCTGCACGCAGGGTTTCTCTACTTGCAGGAAGAGGGGGCTACTCTCTAGCTTTTCAATCCCGTGGCTTCTCTTGCTGCGGATCTCTGGGGTCTAGGGCGCTGGGGCTTCGGGAATTGCAGCAAGTGGGCTCAGTAGTTGTGACCCACGGGCTTAGCTGCTTCCTGGCTTTTGGGATCAAGACGAGATCTCTAAAGAACATCCAGCAGGGTGGTGGGTGGGTGTCAGTGGACGAAGATTTTCTTCTTTCAATGTGCCCTGGAAAAGCTGGGGCGCTGGAAGCAAGGGCTCGAAGACAAGCCGCAATGCCTTCACGGACTTCTTTTGTGAAGACAAAGACACCGCGCAACTGGACAAATGCCTCCAGATAGTCAGTGACTTTGTGTCAGATTCAACGAAGCGGTGAAGGACAACCGAGACCACGAGGCGCAGGAGCTGAAGTAGCGGCTGGGGAGCTGGGGATCCGGCTGGAGCAGCAGAGAATGACTCTGGGCTGTTGACGGAGAGAAGCGCGAAGGACCCGCCCGCTTTCCTCCACCCCACCACCCCGCGCCCATTAGCCCTTCCTACCAGACCCTCAACGCCCGCCGCTCCAGCCTCTCCCTGGGCGCCTCGGACCCTGAGCTTCTAATTTTCGCGGAGAGAGCTCCCCTGGCAGCCCCGAGGAGGAGCTCAAGTTCAACAGCTCGGCCGGGAGCTACCCCCAGCGGGACCCGCCCAGCGGAGCCTGGAGAGCCTAGGGACCAGGACCCCAGCCCAGCGTTCAGACCTCTGGCCTCGGAGAGCCAGGAGGAAGCCCCCGAACCTGCCTTGGCTTAGCCGAGCCAGTCCCAGCTCTCCCCCCACCCCCGGCCAGAGGACCCTCCTCCGTCTTACCCGGGGTTCAGCGCAGTGGGCTCGAGTAGCGAGCCGGGGTCTGGGTCCCGAGCGGTACCCCCTACTCTCGCCGTCTGCTCTAAGGATTAGGGGGCATGAGCTGGTGACCGGACTGGCTCACTTCTACCGCCAGGCCCCCACGGCCCCGGAAGAGCCGGGCCCCTGACGGTGAATGACTTCAGCCCTGTAGAGCTGGCGTCTGTAGGGGGATGAGAGACTTAGTCTCCGAGCGCCTGAAAAGACAGCCTGACGCCCGTGCGGGCAGAGGTGCCCAGGGCGGGGGCGGGGGAATGGCGGGCCGGCCCCGAGGAGCCCAGGAGCGAGGGTCTGATATTTGAGGGCAGCAGTGACCCTGAGAACCAAGATCCTGGCTCTCGGTTCTAAGTCTCAGACACCACTGACTGCTCGCTGCCCCTGGACTGAGAGGAGGGAACCGACTCCAGACCCGAAGCGGGGGATCCGCAGGATCAGGGCGAAGGGGGAGGGCTCCGTGTCCTCCGGAGCCAGGGAGACCGGAGGCAGCCAGGTCTCCTCTAACCACACCTGCATCCCACCTGGGGAGGCTCCCACTGCAGCCGAGAGCCCGGCTGGCTGCCACGGGGACCTGCCCAAGGACAGGCCGGCCAGAGGGAAGGAGGTGATGGCCCCCCGAAGAGGAACTCCCTCAAAGAGGCGTCGGCGTCTGCTGCGGCTTCCGCGGTCACTGTTGCCCAGAGGGTCGCGGGGCCCGGGCTGGCGCTGATGTGCTGGGAGAGCGAGAGCGGGTGCGCTCCCCTCCACAACCTCCTCCCCCTGCTCTTCCCGCTGCAGAGGGCTCCCTTCGCAAGGGCTGGCGGCTGGGACCCGCCCGCGCCCCTGTTGAGCCGCAGCTGGTGAGGGGGCCTCCGACAAACTTCCGAGGAGGCCCTGGACAGCGGCCTGGCGGGGAGGGAGCCCCGCGCGCCACCCAGGACACCTTCAGGAAGCTCGGCTCCAAACTCCGCGCCCCCTGCCCCCTTCCCCTGCCGGCAACGTCAGGCGGCAGAAGTGCGGGGTGAGGGGTGAGGAGTCGGGGGGCAGGGTGAGGGGGGCGTTCTCGGGCCGGCCGTGTCCTCAGGTTCGCTCGCAACACCAGAGGACCAACTCTCACCACTGTGGGCAGAGCCCCCGGCCTCAGCCAGACCGTGTCTCAGCGGCAGCTGAGGGTGAAGGGTGGCCCAGAGACTCCACTCCCCAAGGAAAGTGGCGTCTTCGTTCCCCAGTAGGGGCTGGAGTCGGCCTGGGGCCCCGGTGCTGCACAGAGATCCCGGGAAAGGACCGATAGACCGATAGAGATAGACCGAGGAAAAGGCCTCCCTTCCGTTGAAGGACGCCAGTCCAGCGGACCTGGGGAAGGGGCTCCATCCCTTACGGAAGCAAAGAGCATCCGCCCTCCGCTCTGGCCTCCAGGACAGACTTCTGAGAATGGCCGACCCGCCCCTCCTTCCCGCTCATGGCTGTTCCACTTAAAGTCATCCTCTGGGGTCACCCGCAGATGCTCCTGTCACAGAAGGTGACAGTCTCTGGAAGAATGCTGGAGCTTCTGGAATTTACACGTGCTGCATTTTGATGGAAGGTCATCAGAGAGGTTTCAGTGAGCACATCTTTCCCCTTCTGTGTTTTCTCATTTGTTGTTGCTGTTCAGTTGCTAAGTTGTGTTCAGCTCTTTTCTACCCCATGGACTACATGCAGTACACCAGGCTTCCCTGTCCTTCACTATCTCCCGCAGTTTGCTCAGACTTATGTCCATTGAGTCGGTGATGTCATCCAGCCATCTCATCCCCTGTCTCCCCCTCTTCTTCCTGCCCTCAATATTTCCCAGGATCAAGGTCTTTTCCAATGAGCTGACTCTTTACATCAGGTGGCCAAAGTATTGAAGCCTTTTCTCCTTTGAGTATCTTATAAAACTAAGTGAACGCTGCTATGACTTGTGTTCGCTCTAGTTACAGGAAAGAATTAACTCTTCAGTCTCCCAGTCTTTCTCCTGGAGCCTGGAGAAAGTCCTTCTTTTGTCTGTTTGTCTGTCTCTCAATACTTTTTAATGTTGATATCTCTTTTCCAGGTGGCTCAGTGGCAAAAAAATCTGCCTGTCAATGCAGGAGACGGGATTGATCTCTGGGTCGGGAAGAACTCTTGAAGAAAGAAATGGCAATCCACTGCAGTATTCTTGCCTGGAAAATTCCATGGACAGAGGAGCCTGGTGGGCTACATGGGGTTGCAAAATGTTGGACATGACGGAGCGCGCACACACACACACACACACACACCCCTGTTCTTTGGTACTGTAGTTTTAAATCCTGAATAAAACCAGATCAACTTTTTAAGGGCCATTGGGCCACTGGGTTTTTAAAAACAGACCTCCCAAAATGAAATTGCTTTCGGTTCAGTTCAGTTCAGTCACTCAGTCATGTCCGATTTTTGCAACCCCATGAATCGCAGCATGCCAGGCCTCCCTGTCCATCACCAACTCCTGGAGTTTACTCAAACTCATGTCCATCGAGTCAGTGACGCCATCCAGCCGTCTCATCCTCTGTCATCCCCTTTTCCTCCTGCCCCCAATCCCTCCCACATGAGGTGGCCAAAGTACTGGAGTTTCAGCTTCAGCATCAGTCCTTGCAATGAACACCCAGGACTGATCTCCTTTAGAATGGACTGGTTGGATCTCCTTGCAGTCCAAGGGACTCTCAAGAGTCTTCTCCAACACCACAGTTCAAAAACATCAATTCTTTGGTGCTCAACCTTCTTCACAGTCCAACTCTCACATCCATACATGACCCTTGGAAAAACCATAGCCTTGACTATATGGACCTTTGTTGGCAAAGTAATGTCTCTGCTTTTGAATATGCTATCTAGGTTGGTGATAACTTTCCTTCCAAGGAGTAAGCGTCTTTTAATTTCATGGCTGCAGTCACCATCTTCAGTGATTTTGGAGCCCCAAAAAATAAAGTCTGACACTGTTTCCACTGTCTCCCCATCTATTTCCCATGAAGTGATGGGACCAGATGCCATGATCTTAGTTTTCTGAATGTTGAGCTTTAAGCCAACTTTTTAAAAATATAAATTTATTTATTTTAATTGGAGGTTAATTACTTTATAGTATTGTATTGTTTTTGCCATACATCAACATGAATCCTCCACAGGTATACCCATGTTCCCCATCCTGAACCCCTCTCCTTCCTCCCTCCCCATACCATCCCTCTGGGTCGTCTCAGTGCACCAGCCCCAAGCATCCAGTATCATGAATCGAACCTGGACTGGTGATTCTTTTCTTATATGATATTATACATGTTTCAATGCCATTCTCCCAAATCATCCCACCCTCGCCCTCTCCCACAGAGTCCAAAAGACTGTTCTATACATCTGTGTCTCTTTTGCTGTCTCCCATACAGGGTTATTGTTACCATCTTTCTAAATTCCATATATATGCATTAGTATACTGTATTGGTGTTTTTCTTTCTGGCTTACTTCACTCTGTATAATAGGCTCCAGTTTCATCCACCTCATTAGAACTGATTCAAATGGATTCTTATAATGGCTGAGTAATACTCCATTGTGTATATGTACCACAGCTTTCTTATCCTTCATCTGCTGATGGACATCTAGGTTGCTTCCATGTCCTGGCTATTATAAACAGTGCTGTGATGAACATTTGGGTATGAACATGTGTCTCTTTCAATTCTGGCTTCCTTGGTGTGTATGCTCAGCAGTAGGATTGCTGGGTGATAAGGCAGTTCTATTGCCAGTTTTTTAAGGAATCTCCACACTATTCTCCACAGTGGCTGTACTAGTTTGCATTCCCACCAACAGTGTAAGAGAGTTCCCTTTTCTCCACACCCTCTCCAGAATTTATTGCTTGTATACTTTTAAGCCAACTTTTCCACTCTCCTCTTTCACTTTCATCAAGAGGCTTTTTAGTTCCTCTTCACTTTCTGCCATAAGGGTGGTGTCATATGTGTATCTGAGGTTATTGATATTTCTCCCAGCAATCTTGGTTCCAGCTTGTGCTTCTTCCAGCCCAGTGTTTCTCATGATGTACTCTGCATACAAGTTAAATAAGCAGGGTGACAATATACAGCCTTGACATACTCCTTCTCCTATTTGGAACCAGTCTGTTGTTCCATGTCCAGTTCTAACTGTTGCTTCCTGACCTGCATATAGGTTTTTCAAGGTATTTTTTCAATACCAGATGGTCTGGTATTCCCATCTTTTGAAGAATTTTCCACAGTTTATTGTGATCCACACAGTCAAAGGCTTTGGCATAGTCAATAGAGCAGAAATAGATGTTTTTCTGGAACTCTCTTGCTTTTTCCATGATCCAGTGGATGTTGGCAATGTGATCTCTGGTTCCTCTGCCTTTTCTAAAAGCAGCTTGAACATCTGGAAGTTCACAGTTCATGTATTTCTGAAGCCTGGCTTGGAGAATTTTGAGCATTACTTTACTAGCATGTGAGATGAATGCAATTGTGCGGCTGTTTGAGGAGGTATTACAAATAGCTGTGAAAAGAAGGGAAGTGAAAAGCAAAGGAGAAAAGGAAAGATATGAGCATCTGAATGCAGAATTCCAAAGAATAGCAAGAAGAGATAAGAAAGCCTTCCTCAGTGATCAGTGCAAAGAAATAGAGGAAAACAACAGAATGGGAAAGACTAGAGATCACTTCAAGAAAATTAGAGATACCAAGGGAATATTTCATGCAATGATGGGCTTGATAAAGGACATAAATGGTATTTACCTAACAGAAGCAGAAAATATTAAGAAGAAGTGGCAAGAATACACAGGAGAACTGTACAAAAAAGAGCTTCACAACCAAGATAATCACAATGGTGTGATCACTCACCTAGAGCCAGACATCCTGGAATGTGAAGTCAAGTAGGCCTTAGAAAGCATCACTACAAACAAAGCTAGTGGAGGTGACAGAATACCAGTTGAGCTATTTCGAATCCTCAAAGATGATGCTGTGAAAGTGCTGCACTCAATATGCCAGCAAATTTGGAAAAGTCAGCAGTGGCCACAGGACTGGAAAAGGTCAGTTTTCATTCCAATCCCAAAGAAAGGCAATGCCAAAGAATGCTCAAACAAATACTTAGGAAAATAAAATAAATCAGAGAGTCAAAAAAAAAAAAAAAGGAAGAAGAAGAATAAGTTAGCTAGGATACATAAAACATAAAATATTCTATAGTGAGGAGAACTATTTCTCTATAGGAGAAAATATTTGTATACATTTGCAAATTTCCTTGTCCTGCCAGGAAGGTAGAAGTAGTTTTCCATGGCAATGGCTTTAGGGAAGTGGGACTTACAGGAACCTCATCTCACTACCCCTTCCTATCTCCATGAAGCTAAAGCTGGGACCTTCTAGGTCCCAGTTTACAGTAAGACCTAGCCAAGTTGGCAAGGTCCATTCCTCCCAAGGGCTCCTCACTTCAGCTTGTGGAGGCCCAGCAGCCCCTCCTAACCCCAGACCTTCTTCCTTAGGGGCTCATCAGAGCCCTCCTTGAATCAAGCTCCCACACCTTATCCTGCCATGGAGACCCTCTGGGCACACCAACTCTAAGGCCAAGGATCACCCAAAGACTTCTTAAATAGCCTTCCTCCATGAAAAAGTATTCTGAATAGACTGGCCTTTCCCTATACAAGGTCCTTCTCTGTGAGACTGGGAAGTGCATGGAGTTGGATAGGCAGGAGACGAAGATGCTGAACAAGAGCCAATCCCATCCCATCCGTGCTCCTTGAAACTGCCATGCGTCACCCACACAACTCTGTGCACTTAGATGTGTGGTTGGGAGTAACTTCTCTCTGTTTTGCACTTTGGACTCAAGTCACTGAATGTGGTTAGTCACTTTTCCAGGAAATGTGAGACTGTAACTACCAAGCGAATCCTTGGAATTTCCTGGCCGTCCAAGTTCATTTAACTCTGACTTCAAAGGGGGATCAGTCTCCCAGTTTATGCACCCTGTACTCTGTTCTCCAACTTACAATGCTGCCTCTTCTCTTCCCCCTCCATACCCTCCACTGCATGTTAGAAGGTGTCCCATGTGTTACTGGGGAAGAGTGGAGGGCAGTTATAAATAGCTGCAGAAAGAATGAAGTGGCTGGGCCAAAGCAGAAACAATGCTCAGTTGTGGGTGTGTCTGGTGGTGAAAGTAAATCCAATGCTGTAAAAAACAATGTTGTGTAGGAACCTGGAACATTAGGTCCATGAATCAAGATAAGTTGGATGTAGGCAAGCAGGAAATGGCAAGAGTGAACATCAAAATTTTAGAAATCAGTGAACTAAAATGGATGGGAGTGGGTGATTTTAATTTAGATGACCACTGTATCTACTACTGTGAACGAGAATGCCTTAGAAGAAATGGAGTAGCCCTCATAGTCAACAAAACAGTCTGAAATGCAGTACCTGGGTGCAATCTCAAAAAACACAGAATGATCTCAGTTCATTTTCAAAGCAAACCACCTCAACATCATAGTAATCCAAGTCTATGTCCCAACCACTGATGCCAAAAAAGCTGACATTGACTGGTTCTACAACACCTTCTAAAACTAACACCAAAAAAAAAAAAAGAAAAGAAAAGAAAAAGATATCATTTTCATCATATAGGATTGGAATGTGAAAGTAGAAAATCAAGAGATACCTGGAATAACAGGAAAGTTTGGCCTTGGAGTACAAAATGAAGCAGGTCAAAGGCTAACAGAGTTTGGTCAAGAGAACATGCTAGTCATAGCAAACACATTTTCCCAACAACCCAAGAGGTGACTCTACACATGGACATCACCAGATGCTCAATACCAAAATCAGACTGATTATGTTCTTTGCAGCCAAATATGGAGAAGCTCTATACAGTCAGCAAAAATAAGACTGTGGCTCAGATCATGAACTTCTTATTACAAAATTCAGGCTTAAATTGAAGAAAGTAGGGAAAATCACTGGACTACTCAGGTATTACTTAAATAGCTTATGATTATACAGTAGAAGTGATGAATAGATTCAAGGGATTAGATCTGGTAGACAGAGTGCCTGTAGAATTATGGACAGAGATTTGTAACACTATGCAGGAGGCAGCTATCCCTAAGGAAAAGCAATACAAGTAGGCAAAGTGGTTGTCTCAGATAGCCTCAGTGGTTATCTGAGGACAGAAGAGACGTGAAAGGCAAAGGAGAAACAAAAAGATATACTCAACTGAATGTAGCATTCCAGAGAATAGCAAGAAGCAGTAATAGTACAAGTGCTTAGCTGCTGAGTGGTGTCTGACTCTTTGGGGCACTTTGGACTGTAGCCTCCCAGGTTCCTCTGTCCATGGAATTTTTCAGGCAAGAATATTGGAGTGGTTTTCTATTTTCCTCCTCTAAGGGATCTTTGCTATTTTCCTCCTCTAAGCGATCTTCCTGAACCAGGGATTGAAGCCACATCTCACAATGCAAAGAAATTGAGGAAAACAATAGAATGGGAAAGACGAGATCTCTCCAAGAAAATTGTAGATATCAAGGGAACATTTCATGCAAGGATGGGCACGAAAAAGGATAGAAATGGTGAGGACCTAACAGAAGCAGAAGATATTGAAAAGAGGTGGCAAGAATACACAGAAGAACTATACAAGAAAGGTCTTAATGACCTGGATAACCATGATGGTGCCACCACTTAACTAGAGCTGGACATCCTGGAGTTTGAAGTCAAGTGTGTCTTAGGAAGCATTACTACAAACAAAGCTAGTGGAGGTGATGGAATTCCAGCTGAGCTATTTCAAATCCTAAAAGATGATGCTGTTAATGCTGCACTCAATATGTCAGTAAATTTGGAAAACTCAGCAATGGCCACAGGGAAAAGGTCAGTTTTCATTCTGGTCCCATAGAAAGGCAATGTCAAAGAATGCTCAGTTCAGTTCAGTTCAGTTGCTCAGTCGTGTCCGACTCTTTGCGACCCCATGAATTGCAGCACGTCAGGCCTCCCTGTCCATCACCAACTCCTGGAGTTGACCCAAACTCAAGTCCATTGAGTCAGTGATGCCATCCAGCCATCTCATCCTCTGTCGTTCCCTTTTCCTCCTGCCCCCAATCCCTCCCAGCATCAGAGTCTTTTCCAATGAGTCAACTCTTTGCATGAGGTGGCCAAAGTACTGGAGTTTCAGCTTTAGCATCATTCCTTCCAAAGAACACCCAGGACTGATCTCCTTTAGAATGGACTGGTTGGATCTCCTTGCAGTCCAAGGGACTCTCAAGAGTCTTCTTCAACACCACAGTTCAAAAGCATCAATTCTTCAGCTCTCAGCTTTCTTCACAGTCCAACTCTCACATCCATACATGACTACTGGAAAAACCATAGTCTTGACTAGACGGACCTTTGTTGGCAAAGTAAGAATGCTCAAACACCACACAACTGTACTCATTTCACATGCTAGCAGGCTCAAAATCCTTCAAGTTAGACTTCAACGGTGTATGAATTGAGAACTTAGAGATGTACAAGCTGGATTTAGAAAAGGCAGAGGAACCAGAGATCAAATTGCCAAGATTTGTTTTATCTTGGAGAAAGCAAGGGAGTTCCAAAGAAACATCTATTTCTGCTTCACTGACTAAGCTAAAGCCTTTAACTGTGTGGACCACAACAAACTGTGGAAAATTCCTAAAGAGATGGGAGTATCAGACCACCTTACCTGTCTCCTGAGAAACTTGTTTGCAGGTCAAGAAGCAACAGTTAGAACCTTACATGGAAAAACTGACTAGTTCAAAATTGAGAGAAGAGTACGACAAGGCTGCACATTGTCACCCTGCTTATTTAACCTCTGTGCAGAATACATCATGTGAACTGCTGGGCTGGATGAATTACAAGCTGAAATCAAGATTGTCAGGAAAAATATCAACATCAGATATGCAGATGATAACATTCTAATGGCAGAAAGTAAAGAGAACTAAAGAGTGTCTTGATGGCAGTGAAAGAGTGAAAAAGCTGGCTTGAAACTCAGCATTCAAAAACTAAGATCATGGCATCTTGTCCCATCACTTCATAGCAAATGGAGGCAAAAAGTGGAAGCAGTGAGAGATTTTATTTTCTTAGGCTTCAAAATCACTGCAGACAAGAAAGGCAGGCATGAAATTAAAAGACATTTGCTTCTTGGAAGGAAAGCCATGACAAATTTAGACAGTGTATTAAAAAGCAGAGACATCACTTTGCTGACAAAGGTCCATTTAGTAAAAGCTATGCTTTTTCCAGTAGTCATGTATGGATGTGATAGTTGAACTATAAAGGAGGCTGAGCACCAAAGAATTTATGCTTTTGAATCATGGTGCTGGAGAAGAGTGATGATAGTCCCTTGGACAGTAATAAGATCAAACCAGTAAATCCTAATGGAAATCAACCCTGAATATTCATTAGAAGGACTGATGCTGAAGCTGAAGCTCCACTACTATGAACACCTGATGGCAAAAGCTGACTCATTGGAAAAGACCCTGATGCTGGGAAAGATTGAAGGCAAAAGGAGAAGAGGGTGGCAGAGGATGAGAGGTTAGATAGCACCACTGACTGAGTGGACATGAGTTTCAGCAAACTCTGGGAATTAGTGGAGGATAGAGCCTGGTGTGCTGCAGTCCATGTGGTCACAAAGAGTTGGACATGGCTTGGCAAGTGAACAGCAGCAGCAAAGTCCATATAAACAAGTAAAACCCTTCCTTTTTTGTTCTTTCCACAGAAAAACCATGAAGCAGTTCAATTCTGTCCATTCCATCTTCTGAAAATGACTGAATACTTACAGCAGGTTTATTTTAACTTGTTTGGAGACCATGTACATGCCAAAGTTCAGTGTTGATGATACAGAATCACTGAGGACAAGCACATCAGAGAGTAAATCTTTAAACAGATTTAATGTTCATCAGACACAAGTATCTTTGGTAAATAATTTTCCCTATGACTATTAAAAAGCGAACATCCTATGCTTCCAAAAGGACTAGGGAAACTGTTTTCATTTCTCTATTGTAGTAGTGAGGTGAGTTGGATCCACTCGGTAGTGAGGAGAACCTGACATGAGGTCACATAGATTTAATGTGAATTAATGAAAGGATGCTGTTTTCTCCCTTTGAAGTTGCAGCTTTGATGTCATTGTAACTCTTCTTGAGGATCACCTGTTCACAATGGCCTTTGAGGAGCTCCTGGATAAAGTTGGTGGCCTGGGGAAATTCCAGATTGTCCAGGTGGTTTTTGTTCTCCCCACTTACATGATAGTAGTCTGTCACTCACTGTTGGAGAACTTCACAGCAGCCATTCCTGGTCATCGCTGCTGGGTCCACATTCTTGATAATGCCACTGTCTCTGGCAATGACACAGGGATCCTCAGCCCTGATGTCCTCCTAAGAATTTCCATCCCACTGGATTCGAACTTGAAGCCAGAGAAGTGTCATCGTTTCCTCCACGCTCAGTGGCAACTCCTTCACCTGAATGGGACCTTCCCCAACATGACTGACCTGGACACGGAGCCCTGTGTGGATGGCTGGGTATATGACCACAGCTTGTTCTCCTCCACCATCGTGACTGAGGTAAAGGCCTCATTTACCTCTTGTGAGTACTTGTTCTCTGTGTTTAGAATAATGTAAAATAAACACAGGTTCATTATTCAGGTAGCCAGCTTTTATTCATTCTTTTAGCAAATAGTGATTGCTGATTTTTTTAAATTGTCAATTACTTACAATTTGAGGACACTGAAATTAACAAACTGATTATGGATTTTACTATCACAAAACTTAAGTTTTGTGTGAATTTTTATATTTAGCCAAGTTAGTACTTGATATAAATTGTGGAAAATTATTCTTGGTCACGTGTTCTTAGCCTCTGTGCAAGTCGGAAATACTTATATTTATTAAAAAAATTCCATGTCCTGGATTCTTATGAAAGAAACAAACCAAATACATTTTATTCCATGTGTAAAATCTAGGCATCAGTAATGAAACAAAAATCCCCTCAATATTTTCAGTGTGTGGCAAAGTTTGAGAACCAGTGAGGCACACAGTGCTACGTGAGTATGATTTGCCATGATAGAACTTAGAGGATTTAGTTGAGGATTTAGAGAATTCCGTGCTTAAGCTGAGACTTGAGTAATATATGTGAGTAAATGTTCAAAGGAAATCAGAAGCTGTGTTCTCTGAGGGTTGTTAGAGTGAGTGAATGTTCGTTGAGGGATATAAGAAGCTGTGAAGCTCCTCTGTGCTGGTTTCCTTCTCTTCCAGTGGGACCTCATTTGTGACCATCTGTCACAGAAATCAGTGGGTCAATCCCTATACATGGCTGGAATGCTGGTGGGAGGCCTCATATACGGCCTTCTCTCAGACAGGTGAGTGTCTCCACATCACTGCTGCCCTTCCTCTGGGTAGTTTCACAGTTTTCTATTAACTCTTTCATAAAGAAGTCTTTATTGAGTTCCAATAGGCAGTTTATACTGTTGGTTTCTAGGGACTATAGACAGAAATGGAGAATTAGACTCATTGTTACAAATGCAATTTTGGGGGGTCACAGAGCTCATTGTACTGGACACAGAAATAACATCTTTCTTAGGTCGGGGGGCATTTCAGAACAGTAGAGGAGGGTTACGTAAACTTCATTTGTAAAGATGAGCAGAAATTACCAATGAGAAGTGAGAGTAAGGTGCTTCAAGACAGGAGGTTCAATCTTTTTAGAGAAACAATATTGTGGGTTTATATGTTATGACTCTATGTTAATTCACTCCTTGACTCTGTGAGCTAAACGCCTGTGGGTTCTCATATTGGTCCTGCTGTCATAGTACCCCCCATATTCATTTCTAGAAAACTTTGGTGTTTAGTGAGACGGTTCTGAAGCTGAATTAAGAAATAATTGTGACTATAACCTGGATGTTTGGTTTTGCTTAAAAACCTCATTAGAGGTAATACTTCCAGATGAGTTAACTAATCTGTAAACCTCAGGTGATATAATTTGTGTTGTGAGACGTTTGGGTTATCTTGTACCTGGCAGTGGTCATCCAAAAGTAAGAGAACAACTGTGGCAGCCACACATCAAGTCCTCTGTAGGAGAAGTGGGAAGCTTAAAATATCCCTTGTCTGTAAGCCTAATATCATTTCTTCTTACATCTGAAAATTGTGAACTCTGAATGTATCACCTCTGTGTAATTCATAAAAGAATACATTTGAATCAGTTCTAATGAGATGGATGAAACTGGAACCTACTATAGAGAGTGAAGTAAGCCAGAAAGAAAAACACCAATACAGTATACTAACGCATATATATGGAATTTAGAAAGATGGTAACAATAACCCTGTGTACGAGACAGCAAAAGAGACACCGATGTATAGATCAGTCTTATGGACTCTGTGGGAGAGGGAGAGGGTGGGGAGATTTGGGAGAATAGCATTGAAACATGTATAATATCATGTATGAAACGAGTCACCAGTCCAGGTTCAATGCACGGTACTGGATGCTTGGGGCTGGTGCACTGGGACGACCCAGAGGGAGGGTAGGGGAGGGAGGAGGGTGGAGGGTTCAGGATGGGGAACGCGGGTATACCTGTGGCGGATTCATTTCGATATTTGGCAAAACTAATACAATATTGTAAAGTTTAAAAAAAAAAAAAAAAAAAGATTTCAGAGCTGAAGTGCTCATATTGGCCAGTCTTCTGACTGAGCCTTTTATGATGATTCAAAACCAATGCTGATTGATCAATTTATTTTATTATTATTATTATTTTTTTTTACTTTACAATATTGTATTGGTTTTGCCATACATCAACATGCATCCACCACGGGTGCACATGTGTTAGATAATACTGATGTGTGGTGATGCTTATAGATATGTGTTTGTTAGTATGTTATGACAGAAAATGAGAGAAGAAAATTCAGTGAAGAAGCAGGAAACTTATAGCTCAGTCAAAGATTTTGAACTAAAAATAGATAAAAAGCTCTGGACATTGGTGTCAAAAGCAAAAATAGACAAGTGGGGTTATGTCAAACCAGAAACTTCTCCATTGCAAAGAAAATGACCAGCAAAATGAAATGGAAACCTACAGAATAAGAGAAAATATTTGAAAGACATATGTCTGATAAAGAATTAATATCCAAAGAAACTATTACAACAAATAAGAAAAGCTCTCAAATATCCTGATATTTAAAATGGCATAGGACCTCAGTCGATATTTCTCCAAAGAACATATAGAAATAGTCAATCAGTATATGAGAAGACTCTTAACATCACTAATAACCAGAGAAAGAGAAATCAAAAGAACAGTGAGATATATCCTCATGCTGGTTCTGATGGCTATTATATCTAAGATACTATTGCCAAGGAGATTTTCCTTTTCTTTCTTCCAGGAGTTTTACTGTTTTGGGGTAATGTTTAAGTCTTTAGTCCACTTTTAGTGAGTTGAAAAATTTTTTGTAAGTTTTCAGAATTTTATATATATAATTTCATATCATATGCAAAGTCAATATAATTCCTCCTTTCCAGTGGATGCTTTTTGCTTTTTTCTTGCCTTATAGGTCTGACTAGGGCTTCCAGGATTATGTTGATAGGAGGGGTGTGAGCTGGCACCTCCTTTCCCCTCCTAAACTGAGAGGAAAATCTTTCAACCTGTCCATACGAAGTATGCTATTATCTGAAGACTCATCATAATGTTGATGTGCATTGCTTCTATCCCCAATTGATTGAGTATTTTTATCACGAAAAGATATTGTATTATGTCAAATGGCTTTTCCTGCATCTTTTGAGATGATCATATTATTTTTATTTTTCGTTCTATTAATGTATATCACATACATTGAATTGTGTATGTTGAACTCCAGGCATCCTAGGGCTAAATCCCACTTGATCCTAGTGTATAATCCTTTTAGTGTGCTGTTGAATTCGGTTTCTAATATCTTGTTAAGAAATTTTTGCATCTATATTCAGCAGAGATGTTGGTCTTTCATTTTCTTGTAATGTCCTTATCTAGCATGAAAATGGTGGTCTTTTCCTGTGAGTTTGAGAGTGTACTCGCCTCTTTAATTTTTTGGAAATGTTTGAGAAGAATTGGTGTTAATTGTCATTTGAATGTGTGGGAATATTCACCTGTGAAACCATCTGGCCCTATCTTTTAAAATTTAAATATAGTTGATTTGTAGCATTATATTAGCTTCAGGTACACTAAATTATATTTCAATATTTTATAGATTATGCTCCATTTAAAGTTATTATGAACTAATGGTTACATTTTTCTGTGCTGTACAGTAGATCCTGTGGTTTATTTATTTTATACATAAAGGCACATTTATACATAAGAGATACATTTGTATCTTTTAATCCCATCCTAGTTTGTCTTCTGTATCTGTGAGGCTGTTTCTTTATTGTTACATCCATTCTTTTCTATTAGTTTTTGATTTCACATATAAGTAATAGAGTACTTGTTTTTCTCTGTCTCCCTCATTTCACTAAGCACATAGGTTCATCCACATTGTTGCAAATGACAGAATTTCCTTCTTCTCTAAAGCTGAATGATATTCCATTGTATATATGCACTGTATCTTGTTTGTTCATTCATCTGTTAATGGCCACTTAGGTTGCTTCCATGTCTTGGCTATTATAAATAATGTTTCAGTGAACACTGGGATGCATGTATCTTTTTGAATTATTATTATTATTATTTATTCTGGTATGTACCCAGGAGTGGTATTGCTGGATCATATGGTAGTTCTATTTTAATTTTTTGAGGTGCCTCCATATTGTTTTATACAGTTTTTGCATCAATTTACATTCCCACCAATATTTCATGAAAGTTCCCTTTTCTCCATACTTCTGCCAACAGATGTTATTTTTGTCTTTTCCTTGATAGTAATCCTGATATGTATAAGGTGGTATCTCAGGGTGCTTTTGATTTTCATTTTTCTAGCAACTAATGAAGGAGAAGGCAATGGCACCCCACTCCAGTACTCTTGCCTGGAAAATCCCATGGACAGAGGAGCCTGGTAGGCAGCAGTCCATGGGGTCACTAAGAGTCAGACACGACTGAACAGCTTCACTTTCACTTTTCACTTTCATGCATTGGAGAAGGAAATGGCAACCCACTCCAGTGTTCTTGCCTGGAGAATCCCGGGGACGGGGGAGCGTGGTGGGCTGCCGTCTATGGGGTCGCACAGAGTCGGACACGACTGAAGTGACTTAGCAGCAGCAGCAGCAACTAATGATGTTGAGCATTTTTCATCTTCCCATGGGCCATCGGTATGTCCTCACTGGAAAAATGTCTATTTAGATCTTCTGATCTTTTTAAAAATTGAGTTATTTACTTTTTGATACTGAATTACATGATCTGTTTAAATATTTTTGATAGTAACTACATTTTGTATGGGGTAAGGTATTAGTAACTGTTGGTAGTTCAGATTTTTTTTTTATGACAGATAAATAGGAATTTATGTTTATTCTAGCTTATCAACTTTATTCTTTATAAATGTCAGTAGCAGTCTCTTACAATCCTCTGTATTTCTGTGGTATTAGCTGAAATGTCTCCTTTTTAAAAAATTTTGAGTCTTCTTTCATTTTTTTAGTTTAGATAAAGTTTGTCAATTTTGTTCACTTTCTTAAAAAATAATCTCTTGGGTTTTTTGATATTGTTATTGATTTTCTGGTTTCCATTTATTTCATTTCTGATCTTCCCTTTGTTATTTAATTCTTTCTGCTAACTGTGGGATTGTTTCTCTCTCTTTTTTCTGTTCCTTGAGGTTAAAGTAATGTAATTTGAGAGGTTTCTTTTTCATAACTGCCTTATCTATTGCTATAAAGTTCATTCTTAGAGCTGGTTTTGTAGCATTTCACAAGTCTTGATGTGTTGCATTATCATTTTTGTTTGTTTCAAGATGTTGAGGATTTCTCTTTTGAATTATTTTATGTCCCATTGGTTTTTTAGTTAATTTTTATATATTTTAAAATTTCAAACTTTCCATCCATTATTTATCTCTAGCTTCATTTTATTGTAGTTAGTTACAAAGATACTAAACAAAATTTCAAACCTTCTTAACTAAGACTTTTTTTGTGACATGGTATATAATCTATTTCAGAAAATGTTCGCTGTGCACTTAAGCATGTGTATTCTGCTGCTGTTGGATGAAATGTGCTTTGTATCTGTTAGGGCTGTTTGCTCTAAAGTATAATACAAGTTTATTGTGTTTTTATTGACTTGCAGTCTGGATCATCTCTTTCCATTGTCAAAAACGTGGTATAGAATTTCCCTCTTGTCATTGTATTGTCTATTTCTCCCTTCATATATGTTGTTGTATGTTGTTCAGTCACTAAGTCATATCTGACTGTGACCCCATGGATTGCAGCATGCCAGGCTTCCATGTCCTTCACTATTTTCTGGGGTTGCACAAACCTGTGTCCATTACGTCAATGATGCCATCCAACAATCTCATATTCTGTCGCCCTCTTCTCCTATCCTCAATCTTTCCCAGCATTGGGGTCTTTCCCAATGAGTTGGCTCTTCGTGTCAGGTGGTCAAAGTACTGGATCTTCAGTTTTAGCACCAGTCCTTCCAATGAATATTCAGGACTGATTTCCTTTAGGATTGACTGGTTTGATCTTGCTATCCAAGGGACTCTCAAGAGTCTTCTCTAGCACCGCATTTAGAAAGCACCCATTCTTTGGCTCTCAGTCTTCTTAATGGCTCAACTGTCACATCCATACATGACTACCGCAAAAACCATAGCTTTGACTATATGGACCTTTGTCAGCAAAGTGAAATTTCTGCCTTTTAATATGCTCTGTAAGTTTGTCATAACTTTCTTTAAAAGGTGCAACCTTCTTTTAATTTCATGGCTTCAGGGACCATCTGCTGTGATTTGGGAGCCCAAGATCATAAAATCGGTCACTGTTTCTACTTCTTACCCGTCTATTTGCTATGAAGTGATAGGACCAGATGCCATGATCTTGGTTTTGTGAATGCTGAGTTTTAAGCCACCTTTTTCACTCTCCTCTTTCACTCTCATCAAGAAGCTCCTTAGTTCCTCTTCACTTTCTGCCATTAGAGTGCTATCATCTGCATATCTGAGGTTGTTGATATTTCTCCTGGCAGTCTTGATTCCAGGTTGTGATTCATCCAACCTGGGCTTTCACATGATATACTCTGCATAAACTTAAATAGACAGGGTGACAATATACAGCCTTGATGGAATCCTTTCTCAATTTTGAACCAGTTCATTGTTCCATGTCTTGTTCTAACTGTTGCTTCTTAACCTGCACATAGATTTCTCAGGAGACAGGTAGAGTGGTCTGGTGTTCCCATCTCTTTAACATTTTCCCACAGTTTGTTGTGATCCATATAGTCAGAGGCTTTAGAATAGTCAGTGGAGCAGAAGTATATGTTTTTCTGGAACTCCCTTGCTTTCTCTATGATCCAATGGATGTTGGCAATTTGATCTCTGATTCTTCTGCCTTTTCTAAACTCAGCTTGTACATCTGGAAGTTCTCGGTTACATATTGCTGAAGCCTAACTTGAAGGATTTTGAGCATAGTCTTACTAGCATGAGAAAAGAACACAATTGTCCAGTAGTCTGAATATTATTGGGCTTCCCTGGTAGCTCAGTGGTAAAGAATTCACCTGCAAATCAGGAGCCACAGGATATGCTGGTTCGATTTCTGTGTTGGAAAGATTGAGGGCATGGCAACTCACTCTAGTATTCTTGCCTTGAGAATCACAGGCCTGGAGAGAGGATCATGGTGGGCTACAGTCCACAGGGTTGCAAAGAGCTGGACATGACTGAAGTGATTTAGCATGCACATTGAACATTCTTTGGCATTCCTCTTCTTTGGGATTGAAATGAAAACTGATCTTTTCCTGTCCTGTGGTCCTACCAAACATTTAAAGTAGAATCAATACCAACCCATCTTAAATTTATCCATACAAATAGAAGGTGGGATAATATTTTAAAATTCATTTACTAGGCCAGCATCCTACTGATACTATAATGAAAAAAACAGGGAAGTAAAGCTATAGGACAATATCAATGGTAAACATAGATGCAAAAATCCTCATTAAAATACTGATAAACCAAATTCAATGACACAGTAAAAGCATTTTATACCGTGAACAAGTGGTTTTTACCCCAAAGATGCAAGAATGGTTCAAAACATGCAAATCATTCAACATGATATAGCATATTAACAGAATACAGGGTCATATTAATGGATGGTTAAAAAATTGAAAATATTCAGCATCTTGCATGATGAGATATTTGCTATGACCAGTGTATTCTCTTGACAAAACTCTGTTAGCCTTTTACTTGCTTCGTTTTGTACTCCAAGACCAAACTTGCCTGTTACTCCAGGTATCTCTTGACTTCCTTGCATTCCGATCCCCTATGATGGAAAGGACATCTTTTTCTGTGTTTGTTCTAGAAGATGCTGTAAGTTTTCATAGAACCAGTCACCTTCAGTTTCTTCAGCATCAGCAGTTGGGGCATAGACTTGGATTACTGTGATGTTGAATGGTTTGCCTTGGCAACAACTGAGGTCATTTCATCGCTTTTGAAATTGCACACATGTACTGCATTTTGGACTATTTAACTATGAGGGCTCCTCTGTACCTTCTAAGGGATTCTTGTCCACAGTAGTAGATATAATTGCCATCTGAATTCAATTCTCCCACTTCCATCCATTTTAGTTCACTGATGCCATCTCCTGTTTTACCATGTCCAATTTACCTTGATTCATGGACCTAAAATTCCAGGTTCTTATATTTTGTTGTTCTTTAGAGCATCAGACTTTGTTTTTAGCACCAGACACATCCACAACTGAGTTTCGTTTGAGCTTTGGCCCAGTTGTTTAATTCTTTCTGGAGTTCTTTGTTATTACCCTTCGTTCTTTCCTAGTAGCATATTGGACATCTTCTGACCTGGGGGCTCATCTTCTGGTGTCATATCTTTTTATGTTTTCATAATGCTCATGGGGTTCTTGTGGCAAGAATACTGGAGTGGTTTGCCATTTCCTCCTCCAGTGGACCATGTTTTGCCAGAACTCTTTACTATGACTCATCAGCCTTTGGTGGCCCTGCATGACATGGCTCCTAGTTTCAATGAGTTACACAAACACCTTCACCATAACAAGGCTGTGATTCATCAGAAATCTTATCAATTGCAGTAATACGAATAAATAATTATACTATGAATGTATTATCACACTACATGAATAAACATGACACAAGACACATACTGCATGACTAACTTATATGTCGATTATGAAATACTTGAATCAGAGGAAGATAATGTAGAGAAGTGATTGTCAAGATTTTGGAGGTGAGAGAAATGGGGAGATGTTGGTCAAAGGGTATAAAGTTTCAGTCTTGCAAGATGAATATATCCTGGTCATGTATGGCACAGTTGTTTTCCAGTCGCTAAGTTGTGTCCAACTCTTTGTGACCTCATGGACTACACCATGCCTGGCTCCCATGTCCTTCCCTGTCTCCCGGAGTTTGCTCAGATTCATGTCTACTGAGTAGATGATGCTATCTAACCATCTCATCCTTTGCCTCTCTCTTTCCTTTTGCCTTCAATCTTTCTCAGCATCAGGGTCTTTTTCTTTTTAAATGTAAATTTATTTATTTTAATTGGAGGTTAATTACTTTACAATATTGTATTGGTTTTGCCATACATCAACATGAATCCGCCACAGGTATTTTTCATGAGTAGGTATAGTTAATAATTTACTGTATACTCAAAACTTGCAAGAGACTAGGTCATAAGTGCTCTCTCACACACAAAAATTGTATCTGACATGATGGGTGTGTTAATAAGCTTGGCTGAAGTGATTGCTTCACAATATACATATATCAAATCATCACACTGAACATCTTCAGTTCAGTTCAGTTCAGTTCAGTCACTCAGTCATGTCCGACTCTTTGTGACCCCATGAATTGCAGCACGCCAGGCCTCCCTGTCCATCACCAACTCCCGGAGTTCACCCAACCTCATGTCCATCGAGTTGGTGATGCCATCCAGCCATCTCATCCTCTGTTGTCCCCTTCTCCTCCTGCCCCCAATCCCTCCCAGCATCAGAGTCTTTTCCAATGAGTTAACTCTTCGCATGAGGTACATATATGCAATTTTATTTGCTTTTGTCAATTATACCTCAATTAAGTGGACAAATTACCAATGGATTTGAATAGATACATTTCTTTACAAAGAAGATATACAACTTGTAAGAAGCACATGAAAAGAAGCACAACAGCATCACTTATTAAGCCATACCAATAAAAACTATTGAAACCCCAACATATAATATAGGTAACTAATAAAAACCTACTCATAAAAAAAGCAAGAGAGTTCCAGAAAAACATCTATTTCTTCTTTATTGACTATGCCAAAGCCTTTGACTGTGTGGATCACAATAAACTGTGGAAAGTTCTGAAAGAGATGGGAATACTAGACTACTTGACCTGCCTCTTGAGAAATCTGTATGGAACAGTCTTATGGACTCTGTGGGAGAGGGAGAGGGTGGGAAGATTTGGGAGAATGGCATTGAAACATGTAAAATATCATGTATGAAACGAGATGCCAGTCCAGGTTTGATACACGATACTTGATGCATGGGGCTAGTGCACTGGGATGACCCAGAGGGATGGTATGGGGAGGGAGGAGGGAGGAGGGTTCAGGATGGGGAGCACATGTATACCTGTGATGGATTCATTTTGATATTTGGCAAAACTAATACAATTATGTAAAGTTTAAAAATAAATTAAAAAAAAAAAAAAAGAAATCTGTATGCAGGTCAGGAAGCAACAGTTAGAACTTGACATGGAACAACAAATTGGCTCCAAATAAGAAAAGGAGTTCGTCAAGGCTGTATATTGTCACCCTGCTTATTTAGCTTATATACAGAGTACATTGTGAGAAATGCTGGGCTGGGTGAAGCACAAGATGGAATCAAGATTTCCGGGAGAAATATCAGTAACCTCAGATATGCAGGTGACACTACCGTTATGGCAGAAAGTGAAGAAGAATTAAAAAGCCTCTTGATGAAAGTGAAAAAGGAGAGTGAAAAAGTTGGCTTAAAGCTCAACATTCAGAAAACTGACATCATGGCATCCGGTCCCACCACTTCATGGCAAATAGATGGGGAAACAGTGGCTGACTTTATTTTTCTGGGCTCCAAAATCACTGCAGATGGTGACTGCAGCCATGAAATTAAAAGATGCTTACTCCTTGGAAGGTAAGCTGTGACCAACCTAGACAGCATATTAAAAAGCAGAGACATTACCTTGTCAACAAAGGTCTGTCTCGTCAAGGCTATCGCTTTTCCAGTAGTCATGTATGGATGTGAGAGTTGGACTATAAAGAAAGCTGAGCGCCAAAGAATTGATGCTTTGGAACTGTGGTGTTGGAGAAGACTCTTGAGGATCCCTTGGTCTGCAAAGAGATCCAACCAGTCCATCCTAAAGGAGATCAGTCCTGAGGGTTCATTGGAAGGACTGATGTTGAAGCTGAAACTCCAATACTTTGGCCATGTGATGCGAAGAGTTGACTCATTTGAAAAGACCCTGATGCTGGAAAAGATTGAAGGTAGGAGGAGAAGGGGACGACAGAGGATGAGATGGTTGGATGGCATCACTGACTCAATGGACATGAGTTTGAGTAAACTCTGGGAGTTGGTGATGGACAGGGAAGCCTGGCGTGCTCTGGGCCAGGGGAGTCGGACACGACTGAGTAACTGAACTGAACTGAGCTGAAAGACCTACTGTATAGCAGAGGGAGTTGGAGAAGGGAATGGCAACCCACTCCAGGATTTTTGCCTGGAGAATCCGATGGACAGAGGAGCTTGGTGGGCTACAATCCATTGGGTTGCAAAGAGTTGGACACAACTGAGTGACTAACACACATGTACACACACAGCAGAGGGAACTCTACTCCGCCCTCTGTAATAACCTATATGGGAAAAGAATCTAGAAAAGAGTAGAGTACCTTGGACAGCAAGGAGATCAAACCAGTCAACCCTAAAGGAAATCAACCCTGAATATTCATTGGAAGGACTGATGCTGAGGCTGAAGCTCCAACACTGGCCACCTGATGCAAAGAGCTGATTCTTTGGAAAAGACCTTCATACTGGAAAAGATTGAAGGCAGGAGAAGGGAGTAACAGAGGATGAGATGGTTGGATGGCATCAGTGACTCAATGGACATGAGTCTGAGCAAATTCTGGGGGATAACAAAGGACAGGAAAGCCTGTTTTGTTGCAGTCCTTGGGGTCACAAAGAGTTGAATTCGACTTAGTAACTGAACAACAACATGTTTATGTATAACTGACTCACATTGCTGTACAGCAGAAACTAGCACAACATTGTAAGTCAACTATACTCCAACTTAAAAAATCTAAATTGTATGGCAAAACCAATACAATGTTGTAAAATAATTAGCCTCCAATTAAAATAAATAAATTTATATTTAAAAAATCTAAATTGAAACCAGTTCAAACACACTAGGATGACTAGAATAACAAACAGTAAAAATCAGAAATAAGAGTGAGATGGTAGTTCAAGAGGATATGTAATTCACCCTCCCACCTGAACACATAAAAAACCACATCCATGTATGGAACGATCCTCAGCAAGCGCTATTGGGAAAGTAGCATAAGGACTTCCCTGGCAGCCCAGTGGTTAAGACTTTACCTTCCAGTGCAAGGACTGTCAGTTTGATCCCTGGTCAGGAAATTAAGATCCCATATGCTTTGAGGACTAAAAACCAAAACATAAAACAGAAGCAATATTTAATAAAAGACTTTAAAAGATGGTCCATATCAAAGAAAATATGGGGAGGAAGGTGGGAGGGGGGTTCAGGATTGGGAACACATGTACACCCGTGGCGGATTCATGTTGATGTATGGCAAAATCAACACAATATTGTAAAGTAATTAGCCTCTAATTAAAATAAATAGATTTAAATTAAAAAAAGAGATACATTTGACATCTTTAGCATTATTATTTCTGGAAATGTATTTTGCTTTGAAATTTATTTGATGTTAGTATAAATATTCCAGCTTATTATTATTACTATTTGTGTTGTATATATTTTTTGTCAATTTAGTTTTAATCTATAATAATTTAAGTACTATTGTGGGAAGCATGGACTTCCCTGGTGGCTCAGATGGTAAAGAATATGCCTATGATGCAGGAAAAGCAAAAAATTAAGTTTTCAAAGAATCCATTCTGGTAATTTCTATCAGTTGAAATTAGTTTGATATGATTGCTACAATTTTTGTCTATCAAGTCATTTTGTGTTTTCTAAATTATTTTCTTTATGATAATGATTACGTATATGATTATTTGATGTGTTTGTTCCTATGTTGTACATTTTCTGTTTTTGGAGGAACTGTTTGAATAACTTAAGAATTCCATTTAAATATTGCAGAGGAATTCCTGATCCCAAATGTGTTTATCTGTTTTTATTACTGGATATATAGATTTGCATATCCTATTTAGTCCTAGATGTCTCCACTAGGACTCTGTTTTCATGACTCTCAATGAAACAGAAAATTTATTTTCCCTTCTTTGTTCTTTATCTTTTCCTGTTCATTCTCCATCTTACATAGTTCTTTTCTCTGAGAGATTTATATAATATCCTCTATCTGTGTTGTAGTGCTTTTACATTCTGTTCTAGAAAAAAAAATATTGCTTGAGACTAATAAATCCAAATTCAACAAAGAGTGGTCCTTACATAAACCTCTTACAACTTTGTTGCATTTCCCACCAGTCTTTTGTATCAGTTAGCCTTAATCTGCCTGATCCTAGAGACCCAAGTACACTTTTAGCTCTCTTGTGGTCTACACACTGGATAGTCTATCTAGTTTGTTAAATATGTAAGTTAGTACAATATGTGCTTACAGTATGTTACAATTTCCAACATTGTAGTTCTCTTTATATGCTAGATGACAGAGTCCATTGGTGATTGGAGGATGAAATTTTGGTATTGCTAGTGTACATTTGTAGCAAGGAATGTTATTTGAGGAGATTTCCATTGCTGATTTAGTTCTTGATTTTTCAAGCATTCAGGTACAAAGAATCATTTGTTAAAGCATTCTTTACATTTCAGTGTATGCTTTCGCTTTCTTAATGTTTTGCCCCAAATTATCATTGCTTTCATATTCTAACTGCCTTCTGTTTCTTAGGTTTGGGCGGAAGTTGATTCTCAGGTGCTGTTTGCTCCAGCTGGCCATCTCTGGGACCTGTGCAGCCTTTGCTCCCACCTTCCTCATTTACTGCTCCCTACGCTTCTGGTCAGGTTGTTCTGCTGTGGTCATCTTATCAAATAGCGGTATGCTCGGTAAGTTGACAATTTTGATCTCCTCCATTTTCCAAACCTTGAAATTTCTTCATCTAACATTACTACCTCAATTTTGTTTCTTTCAGTTACAGAGTGGACCAGATCCCAGTCAAAAGCCATGGTAATAACACTGTTATCCTGTGCCCTTAGTATTGGACAGATGATGCTGGGAGGACTGGCTTTTGTCTTTCGAGAGTGGCGCACCCTACAGCTGGTGGTGTCTGTACCTTTCTTTGCCTTCTTTCTCTTCTCAAGGTAAAAGTCTTCTCTCTCACTCTGACTTAAGGGAACTGGGGTGAAAATACATATTGAATTGGAATATATTGACTGCCTTATTCCCTGGGCCCTTTCTTATTGTTAGGATATAAAACTCATATTTCTCATCTGTTCATTCTATACAATTTGAGATTCCAGGAGCAGATTTGTTGTTGTCATTCATTTGCTAAGTCATCTCTGACTCTTTGCAACCTCAAAGACTGCAGCATGCTAGGCTCCTTTGCCTTCCACTGTCTTCTGGGGTTTCCTCCAATTCATGTCTATTGAGTCAGTGGTGCTATCTAACCATCTTATCCTCTGCCTCCTCCTTCTCCTTTTGCCTTCAATCTTTCCGAGTACCAAGTCTTTTCCAATGAATCATTTCTCCACATCAGGTAACCAAAGTATTGGAGCTTCAGCTTCAGCATCAGTCCTTTCAGTGAATATTTTGGGTTGATTTCCTTTAGGATTGACTGGTTTGATCTTGCTGTCCAAGGGACTCTCAAGAGTCTTCGCCAGCACCACAGTTCAAAAGCATCAATTCCTTTGGTGCTCAGCCTTCTTTATGGTCCAATTCTCACATGCGCCCGTGATTACTGGAAAACCTATAACTTTGACTATATGGACCTCTATCAGCAAAGTGATGTTTCTGCTTTTTAATAAGCTGTCTAGGCTTGTCATAGCTTTCCTTTCAAGTAGCTAGTATCTTTTAATTTCATGGTTGCAGTCAAAGGTCCACAGTGATTTTGGACCCCAAGAAAATAAAATCTGTCACTGCTTCCACTTTTTCCCTTTCTATTTGTGATGAAGTGATGGGACAAGATGCCATGATTTTAGTATAGTTTAAAGACCTAGATAAGATTTATTGATTGGATTGTTTTAGAAAACCAACGTCAAAACACTGACAAGATATGTCAATACAGATTGGACATTTTAGGGTAAATTCACTGTATTTCCTACCTGCTTATAGGTAACGAGATAGGATGGAAAAACTATCCTGATCATAAGACATGCACATCAGACTGCAAAAGGACTTCCACACTATTTAACCGAACTGTGGTAAATAGCTTTAAAGTAAGGCAGGCATCATGTGAGGCCTAAGCAAAACATTTTTTAATTTAATTAACTACCTGACCTATTTACAATATTTTTTTTTTCTATTCCCTTAGAATGGGACTGGTGATGGGACCAGCTGCTATGATCTTCGTTTTTTAAATGTTGAGTTTTAAGCCAGCTTTTTCACTCTCTTCTTTCACCTTCATCAAGAGGCTCTTTAGTTCCTCTTCACTTTTTGCCATTAGGGTGGTGTCATCTGCATATCTGAGGTATTGATATTTCTCCTGGCAATCTTGATTCCAGCTTGTGATTCATCTAGCCAGGCTTTTCACATGATGTCCTTGCTGTGGCTAGGACTTCCAAAACTATGTTGAACAGTGTCTAGAGTGAACGTCCTTATTTTGTTCCTGGTCTTAGAGGAAAGGCTTTCAGTTTTTCACCATTGAAAATAAAGTGTGCTGTGTATTTTTCCTATATGGCTTTTATTATGTTGAGGTAGGTTCCTTCTATGCTCACTTTCTGGGAAGTTAATCATAAACGAGTGTTGAATTTTGTCAAAAACTTTTCTGCTTCTATGGAAATTGTCTTATGGCTTTTATCTTTTAATTTGTGACTATGGTGTATCACATTGATTGATTTTTGTGTAAGCATTCTTATATCCCTGGGATAAACCCCACTTGATCATAGTGTATGATCCTTTTAATGTGCTGTTAGATTCATTTTGCCAGTATTCTGTTGAGGATTTTTGCATCTATGTTCACCAATGATATTGCCCTGTAATTTTCTTTTTTTGTGTGATGTCTTTGTCTGGTTTTGGTATCTGGGTGATGATGGCCTTGTAGAATGAGTTTGGGAGTGTTCCTCTCTCTGCAATTTTTTTGAAAGTGTTTGAGAAGGACAGACATTAGCTTTTCTCTAGACATATGATATAATAGAAATCACTAGTGAAACCATCTGGCTCTGGACTTTGGTTTGTTGGAAGGTTTTTGATCACAGTTTCAATTTCAGTGCTTGTGATTTGTCTGTTCATATTTTCTATTTCTTCGTGGTTCAGTCTTGGAAAGTTGTACTTTTCTAAGAGTTTTTCCATGTCTTCCACATTGTCCGTTTTATTGGCATATAGTTGCTCATAGTAGTCTCTTTTGATCCTTTGTATATTTGTGGTATCTCTTGTAACTTCTCCTTTTTCATTTCTAGTTTTATTGATTTTAGTCTTCTTCCTGTTTTCTTGATGAGTCTGGATAATGGTTTATCCATTTTTCTCAAAAAGCAGCTTTTTTAAAAAAATATAAATTTATTTATTTTAATTGGAGGTTAATTACTGTACAATATTGTATTGGTTTTGCCATACATCAACATGAAACGAGCCTATTATACAGAGTGAAGTGAACCAGAAAGAAAAACACCAATACAGTATACTAATGCAGCTTTTAGTTTTATTGATCATCACTATTATTTTCTTCATTTATTTATGCTCTGATTTTTATGATTTCTTTCCTTCTACTAACTTTGGCCCCCTTTTATTCTTCTTTTTCTAATTGCTTTAGGTGTAAGTTTAGGTTCTTTATTTGAGATTTTTCTTGTTTCTTGAAGTAGAATTGTACTGCTATAAACTTTACTCTCACAACTGCTTTTGCTGCATTCTATTGGTTTTGAATGCAAGACCCAGATTTCCCCACAGTCAGTCCCTCCCATCAGGAAGCTTCCACAAGCCTCTTATCCTCATCCATCAGAGCGCAGACAGAATGAAAACCACAGTGTCAGAAAACTAACCAAAACTGATCACATGGATCACAGCCTTGTCTAACTCAATGAAACTATGAGTCATGCCACGTAGGGTCACGTAAGATGGGCAAGTCATGGTGGAGAGTTCTGACAAAATGTGGTCCACTGAGAAGGGAATGGCAAAGTACTTCAGCATTCTTGCCTTGAGAACCCCATGAACAGTATGAAAAGGCAAAAAGATATGACATTGAAAGTTGAACTCCACAACTCAGTAGGTGAACAATATGCTGCTGGAGAAGAGTGGAGAAATAGCTCCAGAAAGAATGAAGAGATTGAGCCAAAGTGGAAACAACGCCTAGCTGTGGATGTGTCTGGTGGTGAAAGTAAAGTCCAATGCTATAAAGTACAATATTGCATAGGAACCTGGAATGTTAGGTCCATGAATCAAGGTAAATTGGAAGTGGTCAAACAAGAGATGGCAAGGGTGAACATCAAAATTATAGGAATCAGTGAACCAAAATGGACCAGAATGAGGGCAAGAATCTCTTAGAAAAAATGGAGTAACCCTCATAGTCAACAAGAGTCCAAAATGCAGTACTTGGGTGCAATTTCAAAAATGACAGAATGATCTCTGTTCATTTCCAAGGCAAACCGTTTAATATCACAGTAATCCAAGTCTATGTCTCAACCACTAAGGCTGAAGAAGTTGAGACTGAATAATTCTATGAAGATCTACAAGACCTTCTAGAACTAATACCAAAAAAGATGCCCTTTTCATCATATGGGACTAGAATGCAAAAATAGGAAGTCAAGATATACCTGGAATAACATGCAAGTTTGGCCTTGGAGTACATAATGAAGCAGAGCAAAGGCTAACAGAGTTTGGCCAAGAGAATGAACTGGTCACAGCAAACACCCTCTTCCAACAACACAAGAGATGACTCTACACATGGACATCACAATGGTTAATACCAAAATCAGATTGATTATATTCTTTGTAGGCAAAGATGGAGAAGCTCTATAACGTCAGCAAAAACAAGACTGGGAGCTGACTGTGGCTCAGATCATGAACTCCTTATTGCAAAATTCAGATTTAAATAGAAGAAAGTAGGGAAAACTCCTAGGCCATTTAGGTATGACCTAAATCAAATCGCTTACAATTATACAGTGGAAGTGACAAATAGATTACAGGGATTAGATCTGATAGACAGAGTTCCAGAAGATCTATGGACAGAGGTTTGTAACATTGTAGGGAGGCACCGATCAAAACCATCCCCAAGAAAAAGAAATGCAATAGTGCAAAATGGTTATCTGAGGAGGCCTTACAAATAGCTGAGAAAAGAAGAGATGCAAAAGCAAAGGAGAAAAGGAAAGATATATCCATCTGAATGCAGAGTACCAAAGAATAGCAAGGAGAGGTAAGAAAGCCTTTCTAAATGATCAGTGCAAAGAAATAGAGGAAAATAATAGAATGGGAAAAACTAGAGACACTTCAAGAAAATTAGAGACATCAGGGGACCATTTCATGCAAAGATGAGCACAGAAAAGGACAGAAAGAGTATGGACCTAAAAAAAGAAGAAGATATTAAAAAGAGATGACAAGAATACATAGAAGAACTGTACAAAAAAGATCTTATTGACCCAGATAACCATGATGTGATTGCTCACATCCTGGAATGAGTGTCTCTCCAGCCAGACATCCTGGAGTCCAAAGTCAAGCAGGCCTTACAACACATGACTATAAACAAAGTTAGTGGAGGTGATGGAATTCCAGTTGAGCTGTTTCAAATCCTAAAAGATGATGCTGTGAAAGTGCTGCACTCAGCATGCCAGCAAATTTTGAAAACTCTGCAGTGGCCACAGGACTGGAAAAGGTCAGTTTTCATTCCAATCCCAAAGAAAGGCAATGCTAAAGAATGTTCAAACTACTGCACAATTACACTCATCTCACATGGTAGCAAAGTAATGCTCAAAATTCTCCAAGTTAGGCTGCAGCAGTACGTGAACCAAGAACTTCCAGATGTCCAAGTTGGATTTAGAAAAGGCAGAGGAACCAGAGATTAAATTGCCAACATCCATTGGATCATAGAAAAAGCAATATAATTCCAGAAAAGCGTCTACTTCCGCTTCATTGACTTCAAAGGCTAAACCCTTTGTGTGGATCATAATGTACTGTGGAAAATACTTAAAGAAATGGGAATACCAGACCACCTTATCTACCACCTGAGAAACCTGTTTGCAGGTCAAGAAGCAACAGTTAGAACCAGACCAGACTGGTTCCAAATTGTGAAGTACATCAAGACTATGTATTGTCACCCTGCTTATTTTACTTCTATGCAGAGGACATCATCCAAAGTGCTGGGTTGGATGAAGCTCAAGCTAGAATCAAGATTGCCAGGAGAAATATCAAGTACCTCAGATATTCAGAAGACACCACTCTAATGGCAGAAAGTGAAGAGGTACTAAAGAACCTCTTGAAAGAGGAGAGATAAAAGCTGGTTTAAAACTCAACATTCTTAGGGCCTACACTATAGCTGACAAGTTAGATTAAGAGTGATGAGCCTAGAAATCTGCGTTTTTAACAAGCTTGCCTTATGAAATGTCTGCTTACTATAATTTGAGAATTACTAGACAGAGACGAGTGAAAAAGTTGGCTTAAAGCTCAACATTCAGAAAACTAAGATCATGGCATGCGGTCCCATAACTTCATGGGAAATAGATGGGGAAACAGTGGAAACAGTGTCAGACTTCATTTTTGGGGGCTCCAAAATCACTGCAGATGGTGACTGCAGACATGAAATTAAAAGATGCTTACTCCTTGGAAGAAAAGTTATGACCAACCTAGACAGCATATTGAAAAGCAGAGACATTACTTTGCCAATAAAGGTCCATCTAGTCAAGGCTATGGTTTTTCCAGTGGTCATGTATGGATGTGAGAGTTGGACTGTCAAGGAAGCTGAGTGCCGAAGGATTGATGCTTTTGAAGTGTGGTGTTGGAGAAGACTCTTGAGAGTGCCTTGGACTGCAAGGAGATCCCACCAGTCCATTCTGAAGGAGATCAGTCCTGGGTGTTCTTTGGAAGGAATGATGCTAAAGCTGAAGCTCCAATACTTTGGCCACCTCATGCGAAGAGTTGACTCACTGGAAAAGACTCTGATGCTTGGAGGGATTGGGGGCAGGAGGAAAAGGGGACGACAGAGGATGAGGTGGCTGGACGGCATCACCGACTCAATGGATGTGAGTTTGAGTGAACTCCGGGAGATGGTGATGGACAGGTGATGGAGAGTGTATTAAAAAGCAGAGACAGCACTTTGCCAACAAAGGTCCATCTAGTCAAAGCTATGGTTTTTCCAGCAGTAACTTATGGGTGTGAGAGTTGGACCATAAAAGGCTGAGCACCAAGGAATTGATGCCTTTACATTGTGGTGCTGGAGAAGACTCTTGAGGGTCCCTTGGACTGCAAGGAGATCAAGTCAGTCAATCCTAAAGGAAATCAGTCCTGAATATTCATTGAAGGACTGATGCTGAAGCTGAAGCTCTAATACTTTGGCAACTTGATGCAAAGGGCTGACTCATTAGAAAAGGCCCTGATGCTGGGAAAGATTGAAAGCAGAGGACAGAGGATGAGATGGTTGGATGGCATCACTGACTCAATGGACATGAGTTTGAGCAAGATCCGGGAGACAGTGAAGGACAGGGAAGCCTGGCAAGCTACAGTCCATGGGGTCGCAGAGAGTCAGACATGACTGAGCAACTGAACAAAACCACCCAATTGGTTTTGGGTCAGTGTGTTTTTGTTGTCATTTGTTTCTAGGTATTTTTTATTTTCTCTTTGGTTCCTTTAGTGATCTTTTCATTGGTTAGAAGTGTATTGCTTAGTCTCCGTGTGTTTGTGTTTTTTACAGTTTTTCCCTGTAATTGATATCTAATCTCAGCATTGCGGTCAGAAAAGGTGCTCAATATGATTTTAATATTCTTAAGTTTATGGAGGTTTGATTTGTGACCCAAGATCTGATCTATCCTGGAGAGTCATGTGCAGTTGAGAAGAAAGTGTATTCTGCTGATTTGGGATGGAATGTCATGTAAATATCAATTAAGTCCATCTGTTCTCATGTGTCACCTAAGGCTTGCATTTCCTTATAAATTTTCTTTCTGTATAATTTGTTCATTGGTGTAAGCAGGGTGTCAAAATCCCCACTGTTATTGTGTTACTGTTGATTTCCCCTTTTATGGCTGTTAGCATTTACTTTATATATTGAGGTGCTCCTTCGTAGGATGCATAAATATTCACAATTCTTGTATCTTCTTGGATTTATCCCTTGGTCATTACGTACTGTCCTTCCTTGCCTCGTATAACAGTTCTTATTCTAAAGTCTATTTTGATCCCCTTACTTTCAGTCTATACATGTCCCTAGGTCTAAAGTGGGTCTCTTGTAGACAGCTTATATATGGGTCTTATTTTTTTATTCATTCAGTCAATCTGTATTTTTTGGTTGGAGCTTTTAATCTATGTACATTTAAGGTAATTATTAATATTTATGTTCTTATTACCATTTTCTTAATTGTTTTGGGTATGTTTTTGTAGGTCTTTTCCTTCTCTTATATTTCCTGCCTAGAGGATTTCCTTTATCATATGTTGTAAAGCTGGTTTGATGTTGCTGAATTCTCTTAACCTTCGCTTGTCTGTAAAATTTTTTATTTCTCCATTGAATTTGAATGAGATCTTTGCTGGGTAGAGTATTTTTGGTTGTAGTTTTCTTCCTTTCATTACTTTAATTATATTCTGCCACTATCTTCTGGCCTGCAGAGTTTCTGCAGAAAGATCAGATTTAAACTTATGGGGATTCCTTTGTATAGTATTTGTTGCTTTACCCTTGCTGCTTTTAATATTTTTCTTTGTGTTTAATTTTTAAAAAAATTTGATTAATATGTGTCTGTCATGTTTCTCCACTGAGTGTATGCTGTATCAAACTCTCTGTGCTTCTTGGACTTGATTGGCTATTTCCTTTCTCCTGTTAGAGTAGTTTTCAACTATAATCTCTTCAAATATTTTCTTACCCCTTTCTCTCTCTCGCATGCGCTCTCTTTTCTCCCCTGGGATCCCTATAATTTGAATGTGTGCATTTAATATTGTCTCAGAGGTGTCTGAGACTGTCCTCAATTATTTTAGCTCTCTTTTTTATTCTAGTGTGCTTCAGTTATTTCCAGCAATCTATCTTCCATCTCATTTATTCATTCTTCTGATTCAGTTATTCTGCTGTTGATTCCTTCTAGAGTATTTTAAATTCAGTTTTTGTGTTGTTCATCATTTTTTATATTATTATTCTTTATTTCTTCTAGGTTCTTACTAAGTGTTTCTTGCATTTGCTCCATTCCATTTCTGAGATTTTGTATCATCTTTACTATCATTGGGCTTCCCTGGTAGCTTAGCTGGTAAAGAATCTGCCTGCAATGCAGGAGACCCTGGTTCAATTCCTGGGTTGGGAAGTTCCCCTGGAGAAGGGACAGGCTACCCACTCCAGTATCCTTAGGCTTACTCTGAATTCTTTTTCTTGTAAATTTTCTATTTTCTGTTTATTTATTTGGTCTTGTGGGTTTTTACCTTCTCCTTCATCTGCACAATATTTCTCTGTCTTTTTTATTTTGTCTAACTTTATGTGTTTAAGTTTTCCTTTCCCCAAGCTGCAGGGTTATAATTTTTGCTTTTGGTCTTTCCCCCAAGTGGGTGAGGCTGGTCTAGTGGCTTGTGTAGAGAGGGCAAGTGTCTGCATTCTGATGGGTGGAGCTGAATCTTTTCACTCTGATGGGAGGGTTGTGTAAAGTGATGTGTTTTGGGGTGTCTGTGGGCTTAGTATGACTTTAGGTAGCTTGTCTGCTGATGATTTGGTTTGTGTTCCTATCTTGCTTATTGTTTGGCATGAGGTATGCAGTGCTAGGTGCTACAGGCAGTTGGGTGGAACTAGGTCTTGGATTTGGATGGAGGCCTTTATGGGAGCGCTCACTTATTAATAGTCCCTGGGGCCAGGAATCCTCTGTTCAGTATCCTGGACTCAGTGCTTCCACCCTAGAGGCTCAGGCCAAACTTCCAGTCAGGGAATCAATACCCCACAAGCCATTCATCATGGTAATAAAAGGGATAAAAAAGAAACCCAGACAAATGTTAAAGCAAAATCTAAAAAAACAGAAGAGCAAAGGAAATATAAGCATGTGTATGCATGTGTGTGCGCACACACACACACACACATACACACACACACACACACACACACACAAGAAACCAAAACAAAACCAAGAGAGCAAAGTAAAAGACAGCAACCAGACAAGCAAAGGAAACCCAAAATGAAATCAACCAACTAAAAACAAAACTAACAAAAATACAAAACAGAAAATAAAACCAAAGCAGAGTGCCAACTGAGGAATAAAGCAAAGAAAACAAAACAAATGGAAAAATGATAAAAAAAAAAAGAACAACAGAAAAGCAAAGTTAATACAGAAGTATATAAAAGATATATATATATATATTTTTTTAATAAAAGAAATCCCCACAAAACAAAAAGGAACCAACCCCTCCCCCCAAAAACAAAACAGAAAACCAAAGTAAAAGTAGAGATAGATTTAAAAAATTAAAAGTATGGTTAAAAAAGAATCCAGCAAAACTAAATAGAAATAATAATAATAATAGGATTCATGTTGATGTATGACAAAACCAATACGATATTATAAAATAATTAGCCTCCAATTAAAATCAATAAATTTAAATTAAAAAAAAAACAGCAATCACAACAGCAGAGAATAAAGAAATTTCAAAAATAGCCAAAGTGAAAGTGAAATCACTCAGTCGTGTCCAACTCTTTGTGACCCCATGGACTGTAGCCTACCAGGCTCCTCTGTCCATGGGATTTTCCAGGCAAGAATACTGGAGTGGGTTGCCATTTCCTTCTCCAGGGGATCTTCCCAACCCAGTGATAATGGCACAAATCAAAACACAAAAACAATAATAAAAGTTTTCCTAGGATCTCAGCCATTGGTGTCCTTTGCCCCACCTTGAATCATTTCCCTCCACTGCTTTCCCAAGAGACCCACAAATGCTGGGGAGGGCTAATCTCTAGACCTGCTGTGGACCCTGTGAGGACAGCTGAGACTCTAATTTGGCTTTTCTCCCATGTGTGCTTGCCATCAATATCCACAGCTGCCAGAGCTAGAGCATTTTCTTTTGTGGGAGCACTCATTATACTCTCATATATTCCATAGATGCAGAGTCTTTAGTTGATGTTGAGTATTTAATCTGCAGCTTGAACAGCTGATGAAAAGGTTTTTGATCCTCTTACTTAATTGCCAGGCCCCTGTTGTTCACTTGTGGTTTTATCACCAACTCCGCATGTGGGCCACTCACAGGAGTCTGCTCCTAAGGCTGCCCTGGAGGACTTGGGTCTGCTGCAGTGGGGACCAGGCATGGAGGTAGCATAGCTGCTTGAGTTGAGGAAGGCTGGTGGTGCCCAGCGTACAGGGAAGCCAGTGGCCATGGATGCAAGAGATAAGGCTCTATTGATTGCTTTTCCTAACCTCCAGAGGCAGGCAGGCAAGGGGCAGCCATGGCTGGTTCTTCTCTATTGCTAGGTAGCCCAGGCTGGTGTGTGGGGAGAGAGAAGCTACAGTGGTGACTCTACTCCCTGCATGTGACTCAGCAGTAGTGCCCTGCTTCCACGGCAGTCCAATTTTCCTCCAAAGGCATTCCCTGTTGTGGATTTTCTCCTCCTATTCCCTTAAGACGTCTCCCCCCAGCCAACGGCAGTCCTCGCCTGGGTTTGCTCTCCAATCCCCAGGCTCCAGCTCCCAGACCCCCTGCATACCCGTGGATGTGGCTTCCAGTCTAGGGTATGTAGGACTGTGGCACAGATTGTCCATATGGTTCTAACTCTATCCAGACTGTCACAGACCAGCTGGTTCATAACTGACAGCCCCAAATTCTTCCCTTCTGTCTCAATTGATTTCCCTGGATGTGGGAATCTCTCCTTTCCTTCAGCTACCCCACCCTGTGGTGTAGGTCTGGTCCTACTTGCTCTCGTCCTTCTTCTCCCTTCTTTCTTTCATCTTAGCCAGTTAAGTGTGGCTCCATATGGTCCTTTCTGGTGATTGAGTTCTCCTGCTAGTAGTGTTCAGCCAGTGTTCTGTGAGAACTTTTGCATCTGCAGAGGTATTCCTGATGCATCCTTGGACAGAGATGCACTCCATGTCCACCCACTTCCCTACCATCTTGGAAAGCCCCAACAAACAGTTTTTAAATAAATAAATTCATTCCTACAATTAAAACCATTCTAGGAAGAATCAGATTTAATAGACCACAGAAAGATGACTATATATTTAACAGTGAGATGAGTTCAGAGAGAGGGAACAGTGTAATCCATGTCCGAATCACATGCTCAGTCATTCTATCCTCTTAAAAACCATAAAAGGAAGCTAGGCCTCTTGTTCCCATTTTACTGATGAGAAAATTGAGGCACATGTAATATGTGACTCACATGTGTAGTTAGATATCAACATTGTTGGTAGTGGCAGGAGTATTTATTTATTTTTTTGGGGGGGTTAGTTATTTTATTTATTTATTTTAATTGGAGGCTAATTACTTTATAATATTGTCATGGTTTTTGCCATACATTCACATGAATCAGCCATGGGTGTACATGTGTTTAAAATATTTGTTGACCTCTACCAGACCACCTGATCTGCCTCTTGAGAAATTTGTATGCAGGTCAGGAAGCAACAGTTAGAACTGGACATGGGACAACAGACTGGTTCCAAATAGGAAAAGGAGTACATCAAGGCTGTATATTGTCACCCTGCTTATTTAACTTATATGCAGAGTACATCATGAGAAATGCTGGACTGGAAGAAGCACAAGCTGGAATCAAGATTGCCGGGAGAAATATCAATAACCTCAGATATGCAGATGACACCACCCTTATGGCAGAAAGTGAAGAGGAACTAAAAAGCCTCTTGATGAAAGTGAAAGTGGAGAGTGAAAAAGTTGGCTTAAAGCTCAACATTCAGAAAACGAAGATCATGGCATCCGGTCCCATCACCTCATGGGAAATAGATGGGGAAACAGTTTCAGACTTTATTTTTTGGGGCTCCAAAATCACTGCAGATGGTGACTGCAGCCATGAAATTAAAAGACGCTTACTCCTTGGAAGGAAAGTTATGACCAACCTAGATAGCATATTGAAAAGCAGAGACATTACTTTGCCAACAAAGGTCCATCTAGTCAAGGCTATGGTTTTTCCAGTGGTCATGTATGGATGTGAGAGTTGGACTGTGAAGAAGGCTAAGTGCCGAAGAATAGATTCTTGGACTGCAAGGAGATCCAATCAGCCCATTCTGAAGGAGATCAGCCCTGGGATTTCTTTGGAAGGAATGATGCTAAGGCTGAAAGTCCAGTACTTTTGCCACCTGATTCGAAGAGTTGACTCATTGGAAAAGACTCTGATGCTGGGAGGGATTGGGGGCAGGAGAAGAAGGGGACAACAGAGGATGAGATGGCTGGATGGCATCACTGACTCGATGGACGTCAGTCTGGGTGAACTCTGGGAGTTGGTGATGGACAGGGAGGCCTGGCGTGTTGTGATTCACAGGGTCTCAAAGAGTCGGACACGACTGAGCGACTGAACTGAACTGAACCATACATAACTGGGGCTTCTTTTTTTTTTTTTAAGTTTTTATTCATTTGTTTATTTTTGCTATGCTGGGTCTTCGTTGCTACATGGGCTTTTCTCTAGTTTCAGCCAGCAGTGGCTACTCTTCATTGTAGGGCATGGGTTCTCACTGGGGTGGTTTCTCTTGTTGTGGAGCAGGAGACCTGAAGCACACAGACTTCAGTATTGTGGCGCATGGGCTTAATAGCTGTGGTTTCTGGGGTCTAGAGCACAGGCTCAACAGTTTTGGTGCATGGGCTTAGTTGCTCCCCGGCATATAGGATCTTCCCAGAACAGGGATTAAACCTAGGTCTCCTGCGTTGGCAGGTGGATTGTTTACCACTGAGATACCAGGGAAGCCTGGGGCACTTTTTGAAAAGAATATATATTATGTGCACAAAATTGCTAGATTTCATATCAAGCTTCGAGAGGGAATTATGTATGTGAGGCACTCTCCAGTTTAACCTTCATAAACTTCTGGGAAAAACTCCTGCTGAATAAGCATAAAGGCAATTTGTCTCCAAGTCTGTCATCCCAGTATGGAGTTATCACTCTCATATTTTCCTAGAATTAGTCTAGCACAACATGAATGTCTAGTTGATGTAGTGGATAGTAGGTGGAAGACATAAAACATGTTGTCAATAATCAAATAGCAAATAAGCAAAGAAGGGTTGACTATACCCGTCTGCTCTTCTTTCATCAGGTGGCAGGTGGAATCTTCACGGTGGCTGATTGTCACCAATAAACCAGATGAGGGCTTAAAGGAACTTAAAAAAGTTGCACACAGAAATGGAATAAAGAATGCTGAAGAAATCTTGAGTATGGAGGTAAGCCGGAAAGGGAAGGTGGTTATTGGGTTGGAGGGAAGTCATGAACTAGTACCTGCCTCCTCCTTATTGAGAGAGACAAACTGCTTTTCTAACAAGGCCATCTAGTTGAGAATGCAAGCTCAGTTTCCTGGTCTTTCATGCCCATTTCTTATAAAAGGAGCTTTGAACACTATACAAGGACTTCTTCCTTTAGTTCATCTGCTGATTTGAACCTGCAGCCTATGTGCTCTCATGGATGCCCTGCCCACTTCCCTCCGCCATGGCCTCATTAAAAAAAAAAAAAAATCATTGTTGCTGTGTAATTTCCTGGAGTCTCCCTTAACTCCCTATATCCTCCTTCATATCATGTTCACACATGTGATTGCATGTGTAATCTGTTGTACTACAAAGAAAGGGAAGGTATCTCTCCTATCCTATTGGGTGCCAGTGTTCATCACAATACCTGGCACTGTGTCAGCAAGTGATATGTGTTTGTTGTTGTTGAAGGGATTGAAAGCGACCATGCAGGAGGAGCTGGAGGCAGCACAGACCAAACCTACTGTGTTTGACTTGTTCCACACACCCAATCTGCGTAAAAGCATCTGTCTTCTCTCCTTTTTGAGGTGGGCTTTACAGAATGCATGTAGTTGTTGCTGTTGTTCAGTTGCTAAGTCATGTCCAACTCTTTGTGACCCCAGGGACTATAGCATGCCAGGTTCTTCTGTCCTCCACTATCTCCTGGAGTTTGCTTAAACTCATGTTCACTGAGTTGGTGATGTTATCTAACCATCTCATCCTCTGAAGCCCCTTGTCCTTTTGCTTTCAATCTTTTCCAACATTGGAGTCTTTTCAAACAAGCTGGCTCTTCACATCAGCTGGCCAAAATATTGGAGCTTCAGCTTCAGCTTCAGCAGTAATCCTTCCAATGAATATTTGGGACTGATTTCCTTTATTATAGACTGATTTGATCTCCTTGCTGTACAAGGAACTCTCAAAAGTCTTCTCCAGCACCACAGTTTGAAAGCGTCAATTCTTTGGCACTCAGTCTTCTTTATGATCCATCTCTCACATCCATACAGGACTACTGGAGAAAACAGAAACTATAAGCAAGGTTAAAAGACAGCCTTCAGAATGGGAGAAAATAATAGCAAATGAAGCAACTGACAAACAACTAATCTCAAAAATATACAAGCAACTCCTGCAGCTCAATTCCAGAAAAATAAACGACCCAATCAAAAAATGGGCCAAAGAACTAAATAGACATTTCTCAAAAAAGACATACAGATGGCTAACAAACACATGAAAAGATGCTCAACATCACTCATTATCAGAGAAATGCAAATCAAAACCACAATGAGGTACCATTTCACGCCAGTCAGAATGGCTGCGATCCAGAAGTCTACAAGCAATAAATGCTGGAGAGGATGTGGAGAAAAGGGAACCCTCTTACACTCTTGGTGGGAATGCAAACTAGTATAGCCACTATGGACAACAGTGTGGAGACTCCTTAAAAAAAAACTGGAAATAGAACTGCCATACGACCCAGCAATCCCACTGCTGGGCATACACACTGAGGAAACCAGAATTGAAAGAGACACGTGTATCCCAATGTTTATTGCAGCACTGTTTATAATAGCCAGGACATGGAAGCAACCTAGATGTCCATCAGCAGATGAATGGATAAGAAAGCTGTGGTACATATACACAATGGAGTATTACTCAGACATTAAAAAGAATACATTTGAATAGTTCTAATGAGGTGGATGAAACTGGAACCTATTATACAGAGTGAAGCAAGACAGAAAGAAAAACACCAATACAGTATACTAACACATATATATGGAATTTAGAAAAATGGTAACGACAACCCTGTATGCGAGACAGCAAAAGAGACAAAGATGTATAGAACAGTCTTTTGGACTCTGTGTGTGGGGGGGGATGATTTGGAATAATGGCATTAAAACATGTATAATATCATATAAGAAACGAATCGCCAGTCCAGGTTCGATGCAGGGTACAGGAAGCTTGGGGCTGGTGCACTGGGATGACCCGGAGGGATGGTATGGGGAGGGAGGTGGGAGGGGGGTTCAGGATGGGGAACACGTGTACACCCATGGCGGATGCATGTTGATGTATGGCAAAACCAATACAATATTGTAAAGTAAAAAAAATAATAATTAAAAAATAAATAAATAAAATAAAATAAAAATAAAAGAGTGGACATGAAACTATTTCATTAATTACAACAGTGTTGTGAGAGGGAGGCACTGATTTGAAGATAAAAGATGAGGGAAACACACCAAATAATACTGCCACAGAAATTAGTATATGAAGTAGAGTTGATTATATCACTGTGTCAGTCTCTTCAGTGAAGGTTTATGTTGAGAATTTCTGTCACAGTGTGGATTTGGGGGTTTATTTTTTCTTTAAATTTTAATGGAAGCAATTTTTGCCAATTGATACATGAAGATATTATGAATATATACAGATTAATGAATATTTCAACATGTAAAAATGTAGCAACCTCCAGATCAAAGCAGGAAAATCCTGATACCCCAGGATTCCCCTCACATATCCTGTACAATAATAAATAATAATAATAAATAATAATACCTCCACCACTGCCTAATTCTTGTTCTCTCCTCACTGCCCTCGCCTGTCCAGCTGCTCTCATCTCTTACACTGCAGAAGAGTCTTGCCTGATCCTGACCTTCACCTAATGTAAATGATAAGAGGATTCTGTGACAGGCCCCCTTTTCTCATGCTCGTTCCTGAAGATTCACCCATTCTGCTGCGCATAACATTAGGTGGTTTTCCTCCCTAGTGCTTCAGTTTTCATTAGATGAATACACTACAATTTCTTTTTTTTTTTTTTCAAATTATACCTTTTTATTATTTTTTAATATAAATTTATTTATTTTGATTGGAGGTTAATTACTTTACACTATTGTATTGGTTTTGCCATTCATCAACATGAATCTGCTACAGGTATACACGTGTTCCCCATCCTGAACCCCCCTCCCTCCTCCCTCCCCATTATGTACTTCAATGTTGGTGGACTTTTATTGGTTTCCAATTTGGATACATTTTATTTGTGTGTTAGCACAAGGGCTTCTGTAAGGAAATCTTGGTCATTGTCTCTTGAGGGGATATAAGTACTCACTTTGGTAGAGTCAAGAGGAGAAATTTTAAATATAATTCTTAATTTTTGAATACTGAATGCTCATGCACGAGAAACATACAGGACAACATAGACCCACTGACAAGCTTAAGTAAGTGACTATTGCATTGCATAATTGATCTCTTCCCAGGCATAGCCTAGTAGACCATTTATGCATTTAACTTTATTATGCTTTTTCATAATGAAGAATGAGGGGGAGGCACTGATTGGGAGATAGAAGATGAGGAAAAGACACCTAATAATACTTACATGGAAATTAGTGCCTCCTTCTTTTGAGGGGCTTCCCTGGTGGCTCAGACAGTAAAGAATCCATCTGCAGTGTGGGAGACCTGGGTTGGGAAGATCCCCTGGAGGAGGGCATGGCAACCCTCTCCAGTGTTCTTGCCTGGAGAATCCCCAGGACAGAGGAGCCTGGTGGGCTACAGTCCATTGGGTTGCACAGAATCTGACACGACTAAGTGACTAAGTTCACAGCACATGCATTTTCAACTTTTCCATATTCACTAGGACATAGACTTGTGTTTCTGAATCCTAGACAATCAGAGTGGAAGGAAAAAGTAAAGATGACAGTCATCAGACACCTTTTTTGGAATACTGTGATCTGTGATGTTTCTTCTATTTTAATGTCTAAGTCTAGTTGTACTAAGTCTAGCTCTCTATAGGTATAGTAGATCATTAAAGTGGGCTTCTTTAAATGTTTTCTGGGTAAAATCTGAAGTGAGATCCTTTGATTCCATTTCTGATGTTACTGTTGGTATATGTTTGCTTTCCTGTATTCTTACACTGTTTCTTAGCCTTAAAAAATCAGGAATGAACTTTAAATTTCCTAGAACTGTGTTAATCCCCAGGGCACTATGCTGTCAAGTCAAGGGGACACAGACAGTATTTTCCAGCTTCAACCACTAGTTGAGAAAATAGAAATTCTTTGCAGTATTGGGATTGGGCGAGGAGGGGGAGGACTCACAGCATATAGACAACCCTCAAAAAGAAATTATTTCCCTAATTTCTAAGTTTTACTATTAATGCTTCTGTTGTCAAGTATTATATACTATCCTGTTTGGAGACTGAGTCACGTTATGTTTCCTCTTACTGTCATATTTGTGTTTAATAAATCAGACAAAAGAATGTCAGAAAAAGTGTTGTTTTCGTATACAGCCATGTAATTTTTACGACAACTTTTCACTTTAAAATGAAGAATTACACAAGTCAGATAGGGCCTTTATTGTTTAATATTGATCTCTGGCTGCCTGGGTGAATATAATCATCAATTATAGTACCTTTGCTCTAAGTCTTATGGCTTATGTCTTTTTTCTTCTTTTTTTTCCCCCACTACAGATTTGCAACCACAATACCCTATTTTGGCATCTTTATGAATCTACAGCACTTTGGGAGCAATATTTTCCTGTTCCAGGTAATCTTTGGAGCTCTCACTGTCTCAGTCCGAAGTCTTGCAGTTTTACCACTGAATCACATGGGCCGTCGACCAACCCAGATGTTTCTCATGTTCCTGGTGGGAATATCCATTTTGGTCAACACATTTGTGCCCCAAGGTGAGAGAAGACTGGACTTTGGGGAAACGAAGGGTCTTTTTCTCATTCTTCAAGGTTTGTTTGGTCATACTTGTCTGAAGCCAGGAGTAAAAAGAGGTCCTAATGAAAGGTTAAGTATTCCCCCAAACCAAACTGATGAGAAATTCTGCTAATAAGTTTTTGAGGAAAGAACTAAAGGTCAGTAAGGGGCAGCGCAAACATATATTTATCTTTCATCACATAGTGGAAACGTCTGGAAAATGGTCCCATTTATTCCAGGTAGTCTCTCTAGGACAGCAATCATTCACTTGTGGTTTTCCCATTCACACATTAAATAGCCAGTAAAGAGGGATGAGGCCTTGCAATTATATCCCATGTGAGAGCATACTATGGCCACTCCTTCTATTTGGGCTCTTCATTACCAGCTTTGATGACTGGTCTACTTCCCCATTTCTATGTATCTACATATGACTGTGAGCTTAAGTCACTATGACTATAGTTCTTGCTTAAGAAAGTCTCCCAGGAAATGAAAAAAAAAATCCTCTTTTTCAAGTGGGGAAGGAGGGTGTAGTAGAAACAAGAACTGAAGCTGAGAAAAATCCTTGTCCATTCCCTATCAGATTACTTTATAAGTTAATAGAATGATGATATGTAATAATTAGGAGAAACTTGGTGGGCAATTTGCATCTCCAGTGCAGGAATGTGACACAGCATTACAGATAGGTATTTTTATTGCTTCTCAGAATATCATCAATAATGCATTAATAATACTTCTTTACCATGGAGTTCTTTCCAATATTATCCAGTTATAATTACATTTCTTTTTATACTGTGTAGAAAACTGATTCCCCTCAATTTTCTCAATTGTTCCTTAATTTTGACAATTTTTCCCAACTAGAGGCTTCAATTTTAGGTTCTTCATGTCTAACATTGATGTAGATCTAGCTTCTCCACAGCCTGTTCACTAATAGAGCAGTACTGTCCTGTTACTCTCTGGTGTCATACTTACCCCATGGCAATGCTGTATCTACGCTAGGTTGGTTGACTTATTTGGGTTTACCTGGGACTTTTCTGATTTTATCAATGAAAATCTCACATTATCAAAACCTTCAAATTCCCAGGATGACTGGTCACTTTAAAACCTGCACTTTAATTACAAACGTCTCAAGATTGGAGCTGAACATTAGACTCAGTAATTGTCCATGTCTTAACTTCAGCAATAAGGATATTGCAAATACCAGACAAAATTAGTGAAAGCAAATTTCTGCCACACTGTTTCCTTTTTCTTTTCTTGCAAATCTCAGATATGCAGATGGATTTGTTGCAATTATTCCAGATAGTTTTATGTAATTTTACCACATATATTGACGATTTTACATTTCTCAGTTTATCAACATATATATATATATTCTATGGTATATTTCAAATCTATCAATAAACCATAGTTTTCTTTTTTTCCTGAGTAAATTTGGTGGATGCCACTTCCTCCAGCCCAGATTTCTTAGTGTTGCTGGTCTTCCTGTCTCCAGAAATGCAGACCCTGCGTGTGGCTTTGGCAAGTGTGGGAATTGGCTGTGTTGCTGCCTCTGTGTCTGCTCTTTCTGTCCACTCTAATGAACTCATCCCCACTCTCCTCAGGTAAGAGTTTATGGATGCTCTGCCAGGATCTAAAGTATGACTTTCCCATCTAACTGATGCTTATTTCAGGAGTGAACACAATAAGATCTTTAAGTTATAAATTAATCATTTGTAATGGTAATACTATATCAATAGCAACTATAGCCAAAGTTAATTGAAAAACCCAACTTTGTTCTGTGTATTGTTCTGAGCAGTAATTCAATTATCTTCTCATTAATCTTTTGAATCTCTTATTACTATAGGTCCAATGTGTAACATTCCATATAAAATAATGAAAATATATCAATACACTTGACAAAGACAGCTAGAAAACCAGGGAGCAAATCTCAATAACAAGGGTTTATCATCAAGCTCATGCATATAGTAATTGTGTTTCATTGCAGAATAATATCTCATGAATTTTGTGTGCAGATATTTACTGAATTACTATATCATGTCATTTATTCCTTCAGGGCAAACTTTTTAGGATTAGATATGCTAGCTAGTAGATGTGGGGCAACCCTGGCTCCCCTCTTGATGACCCTAGTAGTGTATCTACCCATCCTGCCCTGGATCATCTATGGAGTCTTTCCAATCATTGCTGGTCTTCTCATTCTTCTCCTACCTGAAACCAAAAATCTGCCCATTCCTGACACCATCCAGGATGTGGAAAATAAGTGAGTAAACCTACCATCCCCTGGGAGGGACTGTGTGCTTTGGATCTGTGGGTGAGAAAGGCAACACACCTCATGAGTCCCTCAGATCACTGGGGAGGCTGAGCCTTGCCTCGGATACTCCCATCTTGGGCCATTATCTTCATGAGAGGCAAGGTCATTTCCATCCATTGTGAATTCTAGTCTAGACTGCAGAGATCCCCTCTGCCCTGTTCTCATTGGTAGTTTTAGTGCTGAAGTGATGGTAATTAGCTCTGTTATGATTTTACATCCTACCTGTCCTCATGAGAAACACACATTCATATTGGGATCATGATCCTCAGATCCATAAGAGCTTGGGATAGAGAGGAAAGAAATGGGATGACTGGTGAAGGAGCATTGTTAGAAAAATCACATTTTAAGGACTTTCCCACAATTTAAGGACTTTCTGTGGAAAGGCAGTAAAAAAGTTATTTATTTGCATGTGGCTGTAAGATTCAGTTTTGCTGCCACAAGTTATGCAAAGATTGAGGATAATAAGAAACTGGAAAAGGCATTTTAAAACTATAACATTGTATCTTAGTTTCATAGGGCTTCTACAGTAGAATCTGATAAACTGAGTGACTTAAACAAAATAAATTTACTGTGTCAAGTTTCAGGAGGCTGAAAGTCTGAGCTCAAGTTGTTGGCAGGACTCTACATTTTCTGAAGGCTCTAGAGAAGGGTCTGTTCCAGGTCTCTCCTGGATTCTGGTAGTTCCTTGGCTAGTGGAAAATAGCTCCAGTCTTCACATCGCATCCCCCTGGCATCACTTTATGTCTCAAGTTCCCCTCTTTTAATAAGAACATCATCATATTGGATCAGGGGCTCTTTCTACTCCAGTTTGATCTCATCTTAATTAATCAGCAACAATCCCGTTTTCAAATATGATAATTGCATATTCTGAGGTAGATGGTTAAGACTTCAATATATATACTTTGGAAGGTACACAACTGAACCTATAACAAGTTGGGAACTCCTTTAGATTTTTAACCCACCTCCTGACTTATCAAAGGTGTCATTGGCCAGAGATCCAAATGACAAAGTGAGAATCCAAAAAGACCAAGTGCGAGTAGCACTTTTAAGTGCATTCATGTGCCTGCACAGTTGGTGTCATTTAGTCGCTAAGTCACATCTGATTCTTTTGGGACCCCATGGACTGTAGCCCATGAGGCTCCTTTGTCCATGGAATTTACCAGGCAAGAATATTGGAGTGGACTGCCATGCCCTTCTCCAGGGGATCTTTCTGACCCAGGGATCAAATCTGTGTCTCTTACATTGGCAGGAGAGTTCTTTACCATTGAGTCATCCTGATTCAGTGGTAAGGAATCTGTGACTTAGTGACTCAATAGCAACAATGAAAAAAGCTGATTGTTAGGGATCAGTTTGTACTTGTACAAGGAGGGCATCCAAACTTACTTTTATTTTTTCTCTTTCATAATGTCTATTCTTATTTTCTGATTGGTTGGTTAATTTGTTGTTTCTCCTTTGGTTTTTCAGCCAAAAATTCTCAAGAAAAATAAATGAAAAAGATTCTTACATAAAAGTGACAAAATTTTAAGGCTCTTCATGGTCTTGCTGGTGAGGAAGAAAAAATTATGAAGAAAAAATATCTCCAGGAGTAGATATCTCCTTTATATCTACAAAATGGCAAGAAAATACACTTGAAAAATACATCTCATCTATAATTATTGCATTAATTGGCAATTAAACATGTAATAAATGAGAATATGTAATTCCATGAACAGTCCCATTTTGGGGGGAAGGAGTCAAAAAAGTTTCAAATTTGTCAATAAATTATTAATAGACAATGTGATTCAGAAACAGAGGAATACCATGGCAGGTTCATGTAAGGAGGACCATATGATGAACTCTAAATAAATTTGCAAAAGTCAAATCAATCAATGTAATACACCACATTAACAAACTGAAAAATAAAAAGCCATATGATTATCTCAATAGATGCAGAGAAAGCCTTTGACAAAATTCAACATCCATTTATGATAAAAACTCTCCAGAAAGCAGGAATAGAAGGAACATTCCTCAACATAATAAAAGCTATATATGACAAACCCACAGCAAATATTATCCTCAATGGTGAAAAATTCAAAGCATTTCCCCTAAAGTCAGGAACAAGGCAAGGGTGCCCACTATCACCACTACTATTCAACATAGTTTTGGAAGTTTTGGCTACAGCAATCAGAGCAGAAAAAGAAATAAAAGGAATCCAAATTGGAAAAGAAGAAGTAAAACTCTGTTTGCAGATGACATGATCCTTTACATAGAAAACTCTAAAGACGCCACTAGAAAATTACTAGAGCTAATCAATGAATATAATAAAGTTGCAGGATATAAAATCAACACACAGAAATCCCTTGCATTCCTATACACTAATAGTGAGAAAATAGAGAAATTAAGGAAACAATTCCATTCACCATTGCAATGAAAAGAATAAAATACTTAGGAATATATCTACCTAAAGAAACTAAAGACCTATATATAAAAAACTATAAAACATTGGTGAAAGAAATCAAAGAGGACACTAATAGATGGAGAAATATACCATGTTCATGGATCAGAAGAATCAATATAGTGAAAATGAGTATGCTACCCAAAGCAATCTATAGATTCAATGCAATCCCTATCAAGCTCCCAACGGTATTTTTCACAGAGCTAGAACAAATAATTTCACAATTTGTATGGAAATACAAAAAACCTCGAATAGCCAAAGCAATCTTGAGAAAGAAGAATGGAACTGGAGGAATCAACCTGCCTGACTTTAGGCTCTACTACAAAGCCACAGTCATCAAGACAGTATGGTACTGGCACAAAGACAGAAATATAGATCAATGGAACAAAATAGAAAGCCCAGAGATAAATCCACACACCTATGGACACCTTATCTTTGACAAAGGAAGCAAGAATATACAATGGAGAAAAGACAATCTCTTTAACAAGTGGTGCTGGGAAAACTGGTCAACCACTTGTAAAAGAATGAAACTAGAACACTTTCTAACACCATGTACTGCTACTGCTAAGTCACTTCAGTCATGTCCGACTCTGTGTGACCCCATAGACGGCAGCCCACCAGGCTCCCCCGTCCCCGGGATTCTCCAGGCAATAACACTGGAGTGGGTTGCCATTTCCTTCTCCAATGCATGAAAGTGAAAAGTGAAAGTGAAGTCGCTCAGTCATGTCTGACCCTCATCGACCCTATGGACTGCAGCCTTCCAGGCTCCTCCATCCATGGGATTTTCCAGGCAAGAGTACTGGAGTGGGGTGCCATCGCCTTCTCTGTACACAAAAATAAACTCAAAATGGATTAAAGATCTAAGCATAAGACCAGAAACTATAAAACTCCTAGAGGAGAACATAGGCAAAACACTCTCCAGCATAAATCACAGCAGGATCGTCTATGACCCACCTCCCAGAATATTGGAAATAAAAGCAAAAATAAACAAATGGGACCTAATTAAACTTAAAGGCTTTTGCACAACGAAGGAAACTATAAGGATGGTGAAGAGAGAGCCTTCAGAATGGGAGAAAATAATAGCAAATGAAGTAACTGACAAAGAATGAATCTCAAAAATATACAAGCAGCTCCTGCACCTCATTCCAGAAAAATAAATGACCCAATCAAAAAATTGGCCAAAGAACTAAACAGACATTTCTCCAAAGAAGACATATAGATGGCTAACAAACACATGAAAAGATCCTCAACATCACTCATTATCAGGAAAATGCAAATCAAAACCACCATGAGGTACCATCACACGCCAGTCAGAATGGCTGCTATCCAAAGTCTACAAACAATAAATGCTGGAAACAGTGTGGAGAAAAGGGAACTCTCTTACATTGTTCGTGGGAATGCAAACTAGTACAGTCACTATGGAGAACAGTGTGGAGATTCCTTAAAAAACTGGAATAGAACTGCCAAATGACCCAGCAATCCCACTGCTGGGCATACACACTGAGGAAACCAGAATTGAAAGAGACACGTGTACCCCAGTGTTCATCACAGCACTGTTCATAATAGCCAGGACATGGAAGCAACCTAGATGTCCATCAGCAGATGAATGGATAAGAAAGCAGTGGTACATATACACAATGGAGTATTACTCAGCCATTAAAAAGAATACATTTGAATCAGTTCTAATGAGATGGATGAAACTGGAGCCTATTATACAGAGTGAAGTAAGCCAGAAAGAAAAACACCAATACAGTATACTAACTCATATATACGGAATTTAGAAAGATGGTAACGATAACCCTGTATGTGAAACAGCAAAAGAGACACAGATGTATAGAACAGTCTTTTGGACTCTGTGGGAGAGGGCGAGGGTGAGATGATTTGGGAGAATGGCATTGAAACATGTATAATATCATATGTGAAACGAGTCACCAGACCAGGGTCGATGCATGATACAGGATGCTCAGGGCTGGTGCACTGGGATGACCCAGAGGGATGGTACAGGGAGGGAGGTGGGAGGGGGGTTCAGGATGGGGAACATGTGTACACCCGTGGTGGATTCATGTTGATGTATGGCAAAACCAATACAATATTGTAAAGTAATTAGCCTCCAATTAAAATAAATAAATTTATATTCTAAAATAAATAAACAAACAAATAAATTTGCAAAAGTCAGAACTGTATAGTATATGCAACTGGACATCGAAAGAAATCCAGAAGCAAATATCAATATATCTGTAAACTTAGTGCATGATACTTTTGATGTCATAAATCACTGGCAATTAGAAAATTATGTTTTTTTTTTGGAAATACATTCATTGAAATGGTAACAGTGGTGAACTTTAAGTGGTCAAATTTTAAGTGATTACTGTTTCTTTGCAATTTTTTATGTTCATGTTTTTAAAAAGTAAGCATACAAAATTAAAATATTATAAGGGGATGACCAAGTAACTGCTTAATAAGGAAATTGTTATGGATCAGCCATCTCAACAGAAGCAAAGCTATTGTTCAAGGTCATGGAAGAATGACCGTGAAGGCAATTCAGAGAGCTGCCACTCCATTCAAAAGCCCAGAGGGCAAGGGGCTGAGAGGGCCTTGTTGTTATTGTTATTTGGTCGCTAAGTCATGTCTGACTGCCACCCCATGTGAGCTCTGCCTGGTGCTGTCTCATCTTGTTGTTGTCTATGGTTCCCTTATTTTTGGTATAATTTACACATGGTAAAAAGTACAAATCCCAAGGTCAAAATTCAGTGTATTTGCATAAATTCATATACCAGGGGCAAATGCAACCCAATCAACAGGGAGATTAATTTCCATTCCAGAAATTACTTTTGTGCTCATTCCTCAGTCAGAATTGTCCCTTAGCCTTCAATCCTCTTCCACTGTGTATTTCACTAGGTGTTAACTTTGTTTCTCCTAGAACATCACATAAGTTTGTTACAGATTTATACTTTTTTTGTATTGACATTTGCTTGGTATATTGTACTTGAAATTCATGCCTGTTGTTGTTTGTATCAGTATTTTATTCCTTTTTATTGCCATGAAGTATTACATAGTATGGATTTGAAAATACTGCCAAGTTAGATATCTGAAAAAGGGTTAATATCCAAAATTCATAAGTAACTCCTACAATTCAATAACAAAATACCAAGTAACCCAATTTAAAAATAGACAAAGAACCCTAATAGACATTTTCCTAAAGAAGATATACAAATGGCCATCAGTTTTTGGACAGTTGCTCAACATTACTGATCATCATGGAAAGGAAAATCAAAACTACAATGGAGAAAATCCTCACACCTCTTAGAATGGCTGTGATGGAATAAAATTTATACTTTAAAGCAGGACAAGAAACTTTAAGCATGACATACTCCCTGCCCATACTGATCCCTCCTTCATATGCAATGTGTATCTGCGTTATACATTAATCAGAGCTCCTAAAGGATGAGACTGCTCAACTGTAACAGGTAATGGTGACCTGCTGCTTGCTTGGTGTGTGCAGAACTGGACTATGTATCTTTGGTGAACTTGATGCAAAATGTCAGTGTGTCATTTGTGACATAAATTTCTTTGTCTCAAAATATATATATATGACTGTGCCTTCAACTTCTAACGAATAGAACAGTCCTCAGAGTTTTCTGAAAGGCTGTCTCCTGGATTACAATCCTCAGCCTGGTTCAAATAAAATTCTCTGTTTCTCCTTTGGATTGACTATTGGTTAATTTTTGATTCACAGCTAGCATCAAGAAGACAAGAGATAATAAGTGTTGGTGAGTATGTGGTTATGGTTGTTATTTAGTTGCTGAGTCTTGTCCAACACTTCTGCGATGCCATGGGCTATATCTTGCCAGGATCCTCTGTCCTTGGAATTTTCCAGGCAAGAATACTGGAGTGGGTTGCCATTTCCTTCTCCATGGGATCTTCTTGACCTAAGGATCAAGCCTCCCTCTCCTGCATTGCAGGCGGATTCTTTACCACTGAGCCACCAGGGACGTTAATATGTGGAGTAGAGGCAATACTTGGTGCTAATATGAATCAGTGCAGTCATTATGGAAAACAGCATAAAGATTTCACAAAAAAAATTTTTTTTAAATAGCATATAATCCAGCAATCCTGTTTCTTGTTTTACGTGCAAAAGGAATGAAAACAGGACAATGAAAAGATATTTGCATTCCCATGATTATTTTTTACAATAACAAAGAAGCAACATAAGTGCTCATCTGAAAGTGAGTGGTTAAAAACATAGTGTAAGTTTAAATAATAGGATATTAGTCATGAGAAAAATAGAAGTGTTATTTGTGAAAACATGAATATGCCTTGACAGCACTGTGCTAAGTAAGATAAATCAGACAGAGAATAACAGATACTGTATATAATTTAGACGTCAAATGTAAAAAAAGTCAAACTTGTGCAAAATGGTATAAGTAGGATGGTGGTTATCAGGATCTGAGAGATCGGGGAATTGGGGAAAAGTTTAATGGTACAAACTTGCAACTAGTAGATAAGGTGTAATGCATAATTTGTGATTATAGTCAACAATGTAGATGTGTGTACGTGTGTGTGTGTGTGTTTGTGTATGTATGTGTGTGTTAGTTGCTCAGTCGTATCTGGCACTTTGCAATCCCATGGACTATAGCTTGCCAGGCTCCTCTGTCCATGAAAGTCTCTTGGCAAGAATGCTGGAGTGGGTTGCCATTTCCTTCTCCAGGCGATCTTTCCAAACCAGGGGTCAATCTTGGGTCTCCTGCATTGCAGGCAAATTCTTTCCCATCTGAGCTACCAGGAAAGCCCATAGTCAACAATACTACATTGCAAATTTCAAATGTTGTTAGTCTGGATCTTAATTATTCTCCACACGAAAAAGAAATGATAATTTTGTGGCATGATTAGAGTGTTAGCTTGTAGCTAACACTATGATAATAATCATATTGAAATATATAAATGTATCAAATCAGCACTGCTGTATATCTTGTTGTTTAGTTGCTAAGTCATGTCCAACTCTTTGCAACCCCATGGACTATAGCCCACCAGGCCACTCTGTCATGGATTTCCCAGGCAAGAATACTGGAGTTGGTTGCCATTTTCTTCTCCAGAGGATCTTCCCTACCCAGGGATCATACCCACCAGTTTCTTGCATTGGCAGCAGATTCTTGACCACTAAGCCACCAGGGAAGCCCCCACTGTATATCTTTTGCATGTGAGCTAAGTCACTTCAGTCATGTCTGATTTTTTGCGACCCCATGGAATATAGCCCACCAGGCTTCTCTGTCCATGGGATTTCCTAACCAAGAATACTGGAGTGGGTTGCCTTGCCCTTCTCTAGGGGAGCTTTCCATCCTAGGGACCGAACCTGCATATTCTCCATTTCCTGCAGTGGCAGGGGGGTTCTTTACCACTAGCACCACCTGGGAAGCCCCTTATCTTAACCTTGTACAATTTTTTATGTCCATTATATCTCAATAAAGAACAAATGGACAAATAAAAACTTGAAAAATCCTGTTGGGCTTTGCCAGTTAAATTAACAATGTATATACATTTCATGTATTCAACAGTGAAAAGAAATAAGCTATAGAAACACATAGAATGGGGCTTCCCTGGTAGCTCAGCAGGTAGAGAATCCACCTGCAATGAGGAAACCTGGGTTCAGTCCCTGGGCTGGGAAGATCCCCTATAGAAGGGAATGGCTACCCACTCCAATATTCTGGCCTGGAGAATTCCATAGACTATTCCATGGGACGGCAAAGAGTTGGACAGGATTGACTGACTTTTACAATAGGATAGGCTGTCCAGGTGACTCACTGGGTAAAGAATCCGCCTGCCATGTGTGAGACCTGGATTCGATCCCTGGTTTGGGAGGATCCCCTGGAGGAGGGCATGGCAACCCACTCCAGTATTCTTGCTTCGAGAATCCCATGGACAGAGGAGCCTGGCAGGCTACAGTCCATGGAGTGGCAAAGGATCGGATGTGACTGAGTGACTAACACTTTCACTTTTCATTTTATTTGCATCTTGATACAATTTTCAACACGATGTTTTTTTTTTTTTAATCTTTTCTTTCAGATATTCCATTATAAGTGCATAGAAATGCAATAGGTCTCTGTATTAATCTTGTGTCCTATAGCCTTGCTAACTGCATTCATTACCTCTAACAGTTTGTTGGCCGTTACTTTAGGGTTTTCTGTAGAGAGTATCATGACATCTACAAATAGTGATAGCCTTACCATTTGGATACATTTTAGTTCTTTTCCTTGTCTGATTGCTGTGCACAGGACTTTCAGTACTTTGTTAAATAGAAGTGGTGAAAGTAGGCATCCTTATTTTGTTCCTGAATTTACCAGAAGTCTTTCAACATTTTGCCTTTGAGTATTACATTGGCCATAGGTGGTTTTGTTAAGAGGCCTTTATTATGTTGAGTTATGTTCCTGCTATAACCACTTTGATGAAAGTTTTTATAATGAATGGATGTTGAATTTTGTCAAATGTGTCTTCTTTGTCCATTGAGGTAATTATGTGATTTTTTGGTCTTTCTTGTGACCCTGGAATAAATCCAATTTGATCATGGTAAATGATCCTTTTTATATACTGTTGGATTTAGCTCGGTAATATTTTTTGTTGAGGATTTTTGCATCTATATTCATCAAAGATACGGGCATGTGATTTTCTTTTATTTCTTGTGTTGTCTGATTTTGGTATCAGGGTAATAAGTGCAGCATTGTAGAATGAAGTTGGGAGTGTTACCTCATCTTCATTTTCTGGTAAATTTTTGAGAAGAACAGGTTTCATTTCTTCTTTATATGTTTGGTAGAATTCCTCAGTGAAGCTGTCCAGTCCTGGACTTTTTTTTTGGCACGGATTTAAAAAAAATACAGACTCTACTTCACACATAGTGATTGGTCTGTTCAAACTGTCTGTTTCATCTTAACTTATTTTTGGCAGGCAGTATGTTTCTAGAAATTTGTTTATTTCTTCTAAGTTGTCCAATTTGTTGGTGTATATTTGTTCATAGTATTCAATTCTAGTTTTTTTTTTCTGTATTTCTATGGCATCAGTTGTTATTATTTCTCTTCTTTCCTTTCTAATTTTGTTTATTTGAGTCCTCTATCATTTACTTTTGGTGAGTCTGGAAGTTTGTCAAACCTCTGAGTCTAGAGGTTTATCAATTTTGTTTATCTTTTCAAAATATTAGCTCTTGGTTCCTTTGATCTTTACCTCTGATTTTTAAAAGCTCTCGTTTATTGATCTCCTCACTGATCTTTATTATTTCCTTCTTCTGCTGACTTTGGGCTTCTTTTTTCTGATTATTTTAGATAGTACGTTAGGTCTTTTATCTAAGATTTTTCTTGTTCCTTGGTGAAGGTGTGTACAGCTCTAAATTTCCATCTTAGAATTGGCTTTTTTGAGTCATTAGCTCATTGGGTTTCCTCTTTGATTTGATCATTAACTTATTGGGTTTTTAGTAGTATGTTGATGGACGTGAGTCTGAGTGAACTCTGGGGGTTGGTGATGGACAGGGAGGCTTGGTGTGCTGCGATTCATGGGGTCACAAAGAGTTGGACACGACTGAGCAACTGAACTGAACTGTATAGTCCTCATATATTTATTCTTTTCTGATTTTTTTTCCTGAAATTGATTTCTAGCTTCATAACATTGTGGTCAGAAAATATGCTTGATATAATTTTCTATCTTCTTAAATTTGTTGAGACTCGTTTGGTTACCTAGTATGTAGTCTGTTCTGGAGAACATTCTATGCACAATTTAAAGAATGTGTATTTTGCTGTCTCGTAAAATACACATTCTTTAAATTGTGCATAGAATGTTCTCCAGTCCAGGTTCGATGCACGATACTGGATGCTTGGGGCTAGTGCACTGGGACGACCCAGAGGGATGGTATGGGGAGGGAGGAGGGAGGAGGGTTCAGGATGGGGAACACATGTATACCTGTGGCAGATTCATTTTGATATTTGACAAAACTAATACAATTATGTAAAGTTTAAAAATAAAATAAAATTAAAAAAAATAAAGAAAAAAGAAAAAAAAAAGAATGTGTATTTTGTTTTATTTGTTTGTTTTTGGTTTGAATGTAGCATCCATTAGATATCAATTAAGTCCAACATTGTTTCATTTAGGACCTCTTTTGCTTTATTGTTTTTCTTTCTGGATATTCTCTCCACTGATGTCAGAGGGGTTTACAGTATCTACAATTTCTGTATTATTGTCATTTTCTCCCTTTATGTCTATTAGTATTTATATATATAAGTGCTCCTATATTGGGTGTGTGTATTTTAATGAATGTAATGGCCTCTTCTTGTATTGATCTCTTTATCATTATTTATGCCCTTCTTTGTCTTTCTTTATGTCTTTGTTTTAAAGTCTGTTTTGTCTGACATGATTGCTACTCCTGATCTCTTATTTCCATTTGAATAAAATATCTTTTCCCACACATTCAGCCTGTGTCTTTTGCCTTGATGTGAATCTCTGGTGGACAGCATACTACAGGTTCTTATTTTTTTAATCCAATTAACCACTCTGACTTTTTTTTAAAAGATTAATTTATTTATTTTAATTGGAGGCTAATTACTTTACAATATTGTGGAGGTTTTTGCCATACATTGATATGAATCAGCCACGAGTGTGCATGTGTCCCCCCATTCAGAACCCCCCTCACACCTCCCTCCCCATCCCATCCCTCTGGGTTGTCCCAGTGCACCAGCTTTGCCACTCTGACTTTTGATCTGGCTATTTAGTATGTTGACATTTAAAGTAATTATTGATAGCATGTACTTATGACCATCTTAATTTTTGTTTTCTGATTGTTTTTGTAGTTCTTCCTTTTCATTTCTTCTTCTTTTTGTTTTTCCTTTTATAGTTTGATGATTTTCCTTTTTAGTATGCTTTCTTTCTTTTTAGTTTTTGTGAATCTGTTGTTTATTTTTGATTTGTGGTTACCATGAAGTTCATGAAGTTCACCACTATGTTTTCTTTCTGTAACCTATATTCATTTAAGTTCAAAAACATTCTAAAAGATCTACATTTTTGTACTTCCCCCTACATTTTTTGATGTCTTATTTATATCTTCACGCTTATCCTTTTTACTGTGTATTGTATTTATAATTGTCTTTATAAGTTTATATCTCTTTTAATCTACATACTGGCTTATTTTACTAATCTTCAATCATTTCTTTTTTTAAATTTTATTTTATTTTTAAACTTTACATAATTGTATTATTTTTGCCAAATATCAAAATGAATCCACCACAGGTATACATGTGTTCCCCATCCTGAACCCTATATATTTGCCTTTCCTACTGTGATTCTCTCTTTTCTTTATATTCTTGCTTATTCTCTATTTAGAGAAGACCCTTCAGCATTTCATTTAGTTTAGGCTTAGTATTGTTGAATTTGATATTATTATGAAGGTAGGTAAGCTTCATGTCCTCTTACACCATCATCTTGATCCCTCCCCTCTAAAACAGCTGTAAGTGACAGAGTTTAAAAAATGGAAAACTCACTAATAGTTGCCAAAATTGGAAAGGGAATAATAGGAGCAAGGCCAGATGGTATATTTATATCAGTACAACAAGAAGAATATTTTAGTTAGGAATTCTTTAGTATCTTGACTGTGGAGATGGGCACAGGAAGCTACACAGATGATTAACCTATATGGTACTAAGTATCACACACACACACACAAATACAGGTAAAACTGATTGAGAAATCTGGATAAGATCAGTATATTGTATCACTCTCAAAAAACTAATAGTAACATTATACTATAATTTTACAAATATTATAATTGGGGGAAGCTGGGTGAAGTGCATGCAGTTTATCATATTATTTCCTACAGTTGCATGTGAATCTATAATAATCTCCTATAACACACCAATTAAAAATGTTTATGAGTGTTATAGCATGTAAATTATAAGAAATCTGGAATGGTTATATTAATATAAGAAAATAAACAGTTGAAATTGAGGAGGATTACTAGAGATAAAGAGGCCAAGTTCATAATGAGAAAATGATCAATTCATCAGGATTCTTAGCATCACCACATAAAAGATCCTTAATATATTCTGTTAAATAAATAAATAGACCTGAGAAAATAAACCCTTATGTGAGCTTACCTATCACTACTTTTCTCCTGTATCTTTATTTGGAAGAATTTAAACTTATTGTGAGGTCTTGGTGCGATTTAAATTGATGCAGAATGTCAGTTACCAAAATGTAGTAATTGTGCCACTACCATACTGTCTTGATGACTGTAGCTTTGTAGTATAATCTGAAGTCAAGAAGGTTGAGTCTTCCAGCTCCATCCTTCTTTCTCAAGACTGCTTTGGTGGTTTGGTGTCTTCTCCATTTCCATATGAATTGTGACATTTTTTGTTCTAGTTCTGTGAAAAATGACATTGGTAATTTGATAGGGATCACATTGAACCTGTAGATTGCATTTGGTAGTACAGTCATTTTCACAATATTGATTCTTCCTTCCCGGGAACATGGAATATCTCTCCATCTGTTTATGTCATCTTTGATTTCTTTCATCAGTGTCTTATAATTTTCTGTATACAGTTCTTTTGTCTCAGATTATTATTATTCCTAGATATTTTATTCTTTTTGTTGCAATGGTGAATGGGATTGATTCTTTAATTTCTCTTTTTGATTTTTCATTGTTAGTATATAGGAATGCAAGTGATTTCTGGGTATTGATTTTGTATCCTGCGACTTTGCTAAACTCACTGATTAGCTCTAGTAATTTTCTGATAGTATCTGTAGGGTTTTCTATGTAAAGTATCATGTCATCTTCAAGTAGTGAGAGCTTTACTTCTTCTTTTCCAATCTGAATTCCTTTTCTTTCTCTTTTTTTCTCTGATTGCTATAGCTAGGACTTTCAAAACTATGTTGAATAATAGTGGTGAGAGCAGACATGCTTGTCTTGTCCCTGGCACAAATACAGAAATCTACACCAATGGAACAAGATAGAAAGCCCAGAAATAAACCCATGCACCTTTGGGTACCTTATTTTTTTAAAAGAAGGCAAGAATATACAATGGGGAAGAGACAGCCTCTTCAATAAATGGTGCTGGGAAAACTGGACAGCTAGCCACATGTGAAATAATGAAATTAGAACACTTCCCAATATCATACACAAAGATAAACTCAAATTGATTAAAGACCTAAATGTAAGACCAGAAACTATAAAACTCTTAGAGGAAAACATAGGCAGAACACTCCATGACATAAATCAAAGCAAGATCTTCTATGACCCACCTCCTAGAGTAATGGAAATAAAAACAAAAGTAAACAAGTGGGACCTGATTAAACGTAAAAGCTCTTGCACAGCAAAGGAAACTATAAGCAAGGTGAAAAGACAACCCTCAGAATGGGAGGAAATAATAGCCAATGAATCAACTGACAAAGGAATAATTTTCAAAATATGCAAGCAGCTCATACAACTCAATGCCAGAAAAGCAAACAACCCAATCAAAAAGTGGGAAAAAGACCTAAACAGACATTTCTCCAAAGAAGACATACAGGTGGCTAACAAACTCATGACAAAATACTCAATATTGCTCATTATTAGAGAAATGCAAATCAAAACTACAATGAGACATCGCCTCACACCAGTCAGAATGGTCATCATCAAAAAGTCTACAAACAGCAAATGCTGTAGAGGGTGTGGAGAAAGGGAACCCTCTTGCTCTGTTGGTGGAAATGTAAATTGATACAGCCACAATGGAAGATGGTATGGAGATTCCTTAAAAAACTAGGAACAAAACCACCGTATGACCTAGCAATCCTACTCCTAGGCATACACCCTGAGGAAACCAAATTTGAAGCAGACACATGTATCCCAGTGCTCATTGCAGCACTATTTACAATAGCTAGAACATGGAAGCAACCTAGATGTCCATAGACAGATGAATGGATAAAGAAGTTGTGGTATGTACACACAAAGGAATATTACTCAGCCATAAAAAGGAACACATTTGAGTCAGTTGCAAAAGGGTGGACGAACATAGAGCCTATTATACAGAGTGAAGTGAGTCAGAAAGAGAAAGATAAATACCATATTCTAACGCATATGTATGGAATAAGATGGCACTGAAGAATTTATTTGCAGGGAAGCAATGGAGAAACAGACATAGAGAATAGATTTATGGACATGGGGAGAGGGGAGGAGAGGGTGAGATGTATGGAGAGAGTAACATGGAAACTTATGTTACCATATGTAAAGTAGATAGCCAATGGGAATTTGCTGTATGTCTCAGAGAATTCAAACAGCAGCTCTGTATCAACCTAGAGGGGTGGCATGGGGAAGGAGATGGGAAGGAGGTTCAAGAGGGAGGGGACATAAGTATACCTATGACTAATTAATGTTGAGGTTTGACAGAAAACAACAAAATTCTGTAAAGCAACTATTCTTCAATTAAAAAAAAATAAAAATTTAAAAATGTAGTTATTGCACCACATTCCACTTTGCTTTAATTAAAAACAAAGGATTATATTTTGTTAATTATTTTAATCTAAATTCAATGAAAAACAGAAAAACACTTGTTTTATCTTCTTTCCACAGGAAAATCATAAAGCAGTTCACTTCTATGTGTCTCAAATTCTGTTTTCTGGAAATGACTGAAGACTGTGTGGCAGTCTCATTTTAACACATTTAGAGAATATGTACATGCTGAAGTCCAATATTGATTTTACAGAATAACTGAGGGGAAGTGTTTTCAGAGAGTAAATCTTTAAACAGATTTAACGGTTTACATCACATAGAAGTGTCTTTGGTAAATAACTTTGTTTATAACTTTACTAAAACAGTGATACCTCCTGATTCCAGAAAGACTAAGAAAACTGCTCCCACTGCTCTGTTGCAGTAGAGAGGGGATGGGACACATTGACGACATACTGGTGTGAGTCACACAGATCTAACATGAATTAATGAAAGGAAAGCTTTTTTCCTTTGAAGCTAGAATTGAGGTCATTCTGACTCTTCTTGAAGATTGCCTTTGCCCAATGGCCTTTGAGGAGCTCCTGGATGAAGTTGGTGGCCTGGGAAAATTCCAGATCCTTCAGATGGCTTTAATTCTTCCTTCCCTCATGATAATAGTTTGTCAAATACTTTTGGAGAACTTCACTGCGGCCATTCCTCGTCATCGTTGCTGGGTCCACATTCTTGATAATGACACTGTCTCTGATAATGACACTGGATTCCTCAGTCCTGATGTTCTCCTGAGAATCTCTATCCCACTGGATTCAAACTTGAAGCCAGAGAAATGTCATCGTTTCCTCCACCCTCAGTGGCAACTCCTTCACCTGAATGGGACCTTCCCAAACATGACTGACCTGGACACGGAGCCCTGTGTGGACGGCTGGGTGTATGACCACAGCTTGTTCTCCTCCACCATCGTGACAGAGGTAAAGGCCCCATTTACCTCTTCTAAGTATATGGTCTGGGTATTCAGAATAACACAAAGTCATGTCTGAAGATTCATGTCTTCATTCACTGAATAGATAGTGTAGCCAGCTGTCTTTCATTCTTTTAAGAAAACTGATTACTTATTTATTTAATTGCCAAGCACAATTGATGACAGTGAAATCAATAACTAGATATGAATTTTAGTATTACAAAGGTTTAAGTTTACTTTCCTAACCATCAGTTCTCACATAATGTGAGAAGTACTTGATATAAACTGTGGAAAATTATTCTTGGTCATTTGCTCTCAGTCTAGTTGCAAATTATAAAAATTTGTATAATTTTTTTTTAAAGTCCTTTCCTGGATACTTGTCATACAAGCAAATCAGAGTGCATTTCACTCTAGATGTGAAATCTAGAGCTGTTGAAAAATCTAGGTTGTTGAAAAGGCAACCTCAAAGTTTTCAGTGTGTGGAAATGATTGAGAACCACTGAGGTATGCAGTGCTAAGTGAATATGAAGATTGCCCCTAATATAACCTAGAAGATTTAGTTGATGATTATTAGAAGAAAACAATGCATAAGCTGAGACATTAATGGTATAGATCAGTAAATGTGGTAAAGAGAAGCCAGCGGACATGAATTTCACTGATGGCTTTTTGACTGAGTGAGCGTTGAGGGCTATAAGACTATAAGATTCTGTGAAGCTCCTCTGTGCTGGTTTCCTTCTCTTCCAGTGGGACCTCATTTGTGACCATCAGTCACAGAAACCAGTAGCTCAATCCCTATTCATGGCTGGAATGCTGGTGGGAGGCTTCATATATGGTCATCTCTCAGATAGGTATGGCTCCAGATCATTGCTGCCCTACTCTGTGTTGTTTTCAGAGTTTATGATTAATTGTTTCATAAATAAGTCTTTATTGAGTTCTGATAGACAGTTTATAGTGTTGGGGGTTTCCTTAGTTCCCAAGCAGCTACAGATGGAAATGTAGGATTGGACTCATTGTGAAGAATGCAATTTTGTTGCCATGGAGATCTCTGTACTGGGCACAGAAATGATATCACCATAAGATCTGGGGGCATTTCAGAATAGCTTTTTATTATTATTATGAAACTGCTTTATTGGAACTGGAAGAGTTGCTAGAGAAAGAACATTCAATTTGAAATTATTTTTTAAATTAATATTTATTGGAGTATAGTTACTTTACAGTATTAGTTTCTGTTGTACAACAAAGTGAATAGCTGTTTGTATACATATATCCCTTCTTTTTTGGATTTTCTTCCCATGTAGGTCACCACAGAGGGCTGAGTAGAGTTCCCTGTGCTACACAGTAGATTCTCCTTAGTTATCCATAGTAGTGTTACACAGTGGTTATAGTAGTTATACATAGTAGTTATAACTATGTAGTGTTATGTAATAGTTATGCATATTAGTGTGTCTATGTCAATCCCAGTCCCCCAGTTCATCCCACTCCTCCTCCCCCGACTAGTATCTATATGCCCATTTTTCTGTGTGTGTCTTTACTTCTGCTTTGCAAATAAGTTCACCTACATTATTTTCTATATTCCACATATAAAAGTTATTATATGACTTTTTTTTCTCTTTTTGACTTTCTTCACTCTGTATGACAGTCTCTAGGTCCAACTGCATCTCTGCAGATTGCACAGTTTTGCTCCTTTTTATGGCTGAGTAAAATGGCAACCCACTCCAGTATTCTTGCCTGGAGAATCCCATGGTTGGAGGAGCCTGGTGGGATACAGTCCACAGGGTTGCAGAGTCGGACATGACTGAGTGACTTAACTAAACTAACGTTAATTGCATATATGTACCACCTCTTCTTTATCCATTCCTCTGTTGATGGACATTTAGTCTGCTTCCATGTCCTGGTTATTGTAAATAGTGCTGTAAGAACATTGAAAGTATCTTTCTGAATTATGGTTTTCTCTGGGTATATGCCCAGAAATGGGATTGCTGAGTCATATGGTAGTTCCATTTTTAGTTTTCTAAGGAATCTCCATACTGTTCTTTGTAGTGGCTATATCAATTTACATTCATTGTGGAATTTCCTTGTTTTTTTTTTCTATGATCCAATGGATGTTGGCAATTTGGTCTCTGATTCCTCTGCCTTTTCTAAATCTAGCTTGCACATCTGGGAGTTCTTGGTTCCTATACTTGTGAAGCCAACTTGAAGGATTTTAAGCATTATCTTACTAGCATGTGAAATGAGCTCAATTGTATGGTAGTTTGAACATTCTTTGGCATTGCCCTTCTTTGGGACTAGAATTAAAACTGACTTTTTGCAGTCCTATAACCATTGCTGAGTGACCTAGGTGAGTGATCATACCATGGTGGTTATCTTGATCATTAGGACCTTTTAAAAAAATGGTTCTTCTGTGTATTCTTGCCACCTCTTCTTAATCTCTTCTGCTTCTGTTAGGTTCTTGCTGTTTCTGTCCTTTATTGTGCCCATCTTTGAGCAACATGAGAGAACCTCAAAAAATTATGCTAAGTGAAATAAGCCAGGCACAAAAGGAAATTGTAGGCAACCACTTATATGAAATATCCAGAATAAGCAAACGAATGGAGAGAGAGTTTAAAATTTTCAAAAGGATAAAGGGCAGGGATGGAGAGTTATTGCTTAATTGTGAGAATTTGTCTTGGGTTGATGAAAACGTTTTCAAAAAAGACAATGTTGATGGTTCCATGATATGATGAGTATAATTAATTACTGACTTGTACTTCTAAAAAGATTAAAATGAAAAGTCTATATAGTGTTAGTTGTATCAAAATTAAAGGTATCAGTGTATCAAATATATCTCTATCATAAATTCTGTTATCTAATTCTGTCAGTTTTGCTTCATGTAGTTCACCGTTGCTGAGTAAAGATACACTTGTTGTTTTCAGCATTATTGTGTCTGTAAATAAATTTTGTTTTGAAATTTTTTTCTTTAATGATGATATAAAGACTCTAGTCATCTTATTATTACTACCTGAATTGTATATATATATTTTCTGTCAATTGACTTTCAATCTATAATATTTAAAGTACTATAGTGGGCAGCATAAAAGTCCATCTCTTTTTAAACCCATATGGTAATTTCTATCATTTGATAGAGATAGCAATTAGTTCATGTGGTTGTTGTTCTTGTTCTTTTAACTTATTTTTTTATTGAAGGATAATTGCTTTACAGAATTCTGCTGTTTTCTGTCAAGCCTCAACATGAATCAGACATAGGTGTACATATATCCCCTCCTTCTTGAACTTCCGTCCTATCTCCCTCCCTACCCCACCCCTCTAGGTTGATACAGAGCCCCTGTTTGAGTTTCCTGAGCCATACAGCAAATTCCCATTGGCTGTCTATTTTACATATGGTAATGTAAATTTCCATGTTACTTTCTCCATACATCTCACCCTCTCCTCCCCTCTCCCCATGTCCATAAATCTATTCTCTATGTTTCTCCATTGCTGCCCTGTAAATAAGTTCTTCAGTACCATTCTTCTAGATTCTGTATATGTGTGTTAGAATACGATATTTATCTTTCTCTTTCTGACTCACTTCACTCTGTATAATAGGTTCTAGGTTCATCCACCTCATCAAAACTGACTCAAATGGATTCCTTTTTATGGCTGAGTGTGACTGCAGCCATGAAATTAAAAGACGTTTACTCCTTGGAAGGAAAGTTATGACCAACCTAGATAGCATATTAAAAAGCAGAGACATTACTTTGCCAACAAAGGTCCGTCTAGTCAAGGCTATGGTTTTTCCAGTTGTCGTGTATGGATGTGAGAGTTGGACTGTGAAGAAAGCTGAGCACCAAAGAATTGATGCTTTTGAACTGTGGCATTGGAGAAGACTCTTGAGAGTCCCTTGGACTGCAAGGAGATCCAACCAGTCCATCCTAAAGGAGATCAGTCCTGCGCATTCAATGGAAGGACTGATGTTGAAGCTGAAACTCCAGTACTTTGGCCACCTCATGCAAAGAGTTGATTCATTGGAAAAGACCCTGATGCTGGGAGGGGTTGGGGGCAGGAGGAGAAGGGGATGACAGAGGATGAGACGGCTGGATGGCATCACTGATTGGATGGATATGAGTTTGGGTGATGGACAGGGAGGCCTGGTGTGCTGCAATTCATGGGGTTGCAAAGAGTTGGACACGACTGAGCGACTGAACTGAATATTCCATTGTGTATATGTACCACAACTTCTTTATCCATTCATCTATTGATGGACATCTAGGTTGCTTCCATGTTCTAGCTATCGTAAATAGTGCTACAATGAGCACTGGGGTACATGTGTCTGTTTCAATTTTGGTTTCCTCACGGTATTTGCCTAGGAGTGGGATTGCTAGGTTGTATGGTGGTTTTGTTCCTAGTTTTTTTTATTTTTTATTTTATTTTTTAATTTATTTTTATTTTTTAACTTTACAATGTGGTATTGGTTTTGCCATAGTTTTTAAAGGAATCTCCATACCATCTTCCATTGTGGCTGTATCAATTTACATTCCCACCAACAGAGCAAGAGGGTTCCCTTTCTCCACACCCTCTACAGCATTTACAGTTTTTAGACTTAAAAAAAAAATTTTTTTTTTACTTTACAATATTGTATTGGTTTTGCCATACATCTGCATGCATCTGCCACGGGTGTACACGTGTTCCCAATCCTGAACCCCCCTCCCACCTTCCTCCCCATACCATCCCTCTGGGTCATCCCAGTGCACCAACCCCAAGCTTCCTGTATTGTTTGTATACTTTTTGATGATGGCCATTCTGGCTGGTGTGAGATGATATCTCATTGTTATTTGATTTGCATTTCTCTAATAATGAGCGATGTTGAGCATCTTGTCATGTGTTTGTTAGCCATCTGTACGTCTTCTTTGGAGAAATGTCTGCTTAGGTCTTTTCCCCACTTTTTGATTGGGTTGTTTGCTTTTCTGGTATTGAATTGTGTGAGCTACTTGTATACTTTGGAAATTAATCCTTTGTCAATTGATTCATATGCTATCATTTTCTCCCATTCTGAGAATTGTCTTTTCGCCTTGCTTATAGTTTCCTTTGCTGTGCAACAGCTTTTACGTTTAATCAGGTCCAACTTGTTTACTTTTGTTTTTATTTCTATTACTCTAGGAGGTGGGTCATAGAGGATCTTGCTTTGATTTATGTCATGGAGTGTTCTGCCTATGTTTTCCTCTAAGAGTTTTATAGTTTCTGGTCTTACATTTAGGTCTTTAATCAATTTTGAGTTTATCTTTGTGTATGATATTAAGAAGTGTTCTAATTTCATTCTTTTACCTGTAGCTGTCCAGTTTTCCCAGCACCATTTATTGAAGAGGCTGTCTTTGCCTCTCATTGTATATTCTTGCCTTCTTTTAAAAAAATAAGGTACCCAAAGGTGCATGGGTTTATTTCTGGGCTTTCTATCTTGTTCCATTGGTCTAGATATCTGTCTCTGTGCCAGTACCATACTGTCTCGATGACTAGTTTTGTAGTATAATCTGAATTCAGGAAGGTTGATTTGCTCCAGCTCCATTCTTCTTTCTCAAGACTGCTTTGGCTATTCGGGGTCTTTTGTGTTTACATACGAATTGTGAAATTTTCTGTTCTAGTTCTTTTAAAATGCCATTGGTAATTTGATAGGGATCACATTGAATCTATAGATTGTGTTTGGTAGTAAGTCATTTTCACAATATTGATTCTTTCTACCCAGGAACATGGAATATCTCTCCATCTGTTTATGTCATCTTTGATTTCTTTCATCAGTGTCTTATAACTTTCTGTATACAGTTCTTTTGTCCCCTTAGGTAAACTTATTCCTAGATATTTAATTCTTTGTGTTGCAATGGTGAATGGGATTGCTTCCTTAATTTCTCTTTCTGATTTTTCATTGTTAGTATATAAAAATGCAAGTGATTTCTATGTTTTAATGTTATATCCTAAAACTTTAAATTCACTGATTAGCTCTAGCAGTTTTCTGATAGTATCTTTAGGGTTTTCTTTTACAGTATCATGTTATTTGCAAACAGTGAGAGATTTATTTCTTCTTTTCCAATCTGGATTCCTTTTTTTTCTTTCTTCTCTGATTGCTGTGGCTAGGACTTCCAGAACTATGTTGAATAATAGTGGTGAAAGTGGACATCCTTGTCTTGTTCCTGATCTTAGGGGAAATGTTTTCAGTTTTTCACCATTGAGCATAGTGTTTGCTGTAGGCCTATCATATATGGCCTTTACTATGTTGAGATAGGTTCCTCAACATAAGTAGGTTGGGTTGGAACATCGGAACCTTGGCTAGGTTCCAATACCCATGTTTTGAATAGTTTTAATCATAAATGGATGCTGAATTTTGTCAAAGCCTTTTTCTTCATCTATTGAGATTATCTTTCAATTTGTTATCTTTCAATTTGTTAATATAGTGTATCACACTGATTGATTTGAATATATTGAAGAATCCTTGCATTCTTGGAATAAACCCAACGTGATCATGGTATATGAGCTTTTTGATGTGTTGCTGAATTCTGTTTGCTAAAATTTTGTTGAGGATTTTTTCTTCTATGTTCATCAGTGATATCGGCCTCTAATTTTCTTTTTTTTGTGTTGTCTTTGTCTGGTTTTGGTATCAGGGTGATTGTGGCCTTGTTGAATGAGTTTGGAAGTGTTCCTTCCTCTGCAATTTTTGGAAAGAATTTTAGAAGGATAGGCATTAGCTCTTCTCTGCATGTTTGATAGTTTTCTCCTGTGACACCATCTGGTCCTGGACTTTTTTGGGGGGGGGAGATTTTTGATCACAGCTTCAATTTCAGTGCTTATAATTGGGCTGTTCATAATTTCTTTTACTTCCTGGTTAGTCTTGGAAGAGTCAACTTTTCTAAGAATCTGTCCATTTCTTCCAGGTTATCCATTTTATTGCCATATAGTTGTTCATAATAATCTCTTATAATCCTTTGTATTTCTGCACTGTCTGTTGCAACCTCTCCTTTTTCATTTCTAATTTTGTTAATTTGATTCTTCTCTATTTTCTTCCTTATGAGTCTGGCTTAAAGCTTGTCAATTTTGTTTATCTTCTCAAAGAACCAGCTTTTAGTTTTATTAATCTTTAGTATTGCTTCTTTCATTTATTTCTGCTGGGATTTTTTTTTTTTATAAAAACTGAAATTTTATTTCCCACAATCCATACCCTGTGTACAAGGTCTTGCAGCATCTTAGATGACATTGTGTGATTGAACCAATAAAGATAATAGAACTATTAATATCAACAAATACACACCAGGAATCTGAGGATTTCCAGAATCATGGTGAGATTTGTGAGTAGTCAAGTACTCCAAGTAACAACAGTTTAGATGCATGCTAATCATGATGATTACTTATAAAAGGACACAGTCAGAATTAGGAAAGGGAAATGCTATTCAATATCACTAGAATCAATTTTCAGTCACCTGTGAGTTGAACTTCACATTCGGAAAAAAAAGGTCAGATCATTTGCTCTTCCAAGAAGCCTAAAATGGGTATCACCTTTTTACAATAAAAAGCCTAGTAAAACAGTCCATGGAGTCAGACCCAACTGAGCAATTGAGCATACACACACAAACCAATAACACACTTGTTTCCGATTAAAAGTATGCATTCATTAATATTAAATTTTTTTAAACTTTTATTTTATTTTTAAACTTTACATAATTGTATTAGTTTTGCCAAATATCAAAATGAATCTGCCACAGGTATACATGTGTTCCCCATCCTGAACCCTCCTCCCTCCTCCCTCCCCATACCATCCCTCTGGGTCGTCCCTCTGCTGGGATCTTTATGATTTTTTTTCTTCTACTAATTTTGGGGCTTTTTGTTCTTTTCCCAGTTGTTTTAGGTGTAAATTTAGGTTTTCTATTCAATGTTTTTCTTGTTTCTTGAGGTAAGATTGTACTGCTATAAATTTCCCTCTTAGAACTGCTTTTGCTGCATCCCATGGGTTTTGAGTTGTCGTGTTTTCATTGTCATTTGTTTCTAGAAATTTTTTTATTTCCCTTTTGATTTCTTCAGTCACCTGTTGGTTATTTAGAAATGTGTTATTTGTTTCCATGTGTTTGTGTTTCTTACCATTTTTTTTTTCTGGTAACTGATATCTAGTCTCACAGCATTGTCATCAGAGAAGATGCTTGATATGATTTCAATTTTCTTAAATTTACTGAGATTTGATTTGTGACCCAAGATGCAGTCTATCCTGGAGAATGTTCCATGTGCACTTGAGAAGAAGGTGTATTCTTCTCCATTTGGATGGAATGTCCTGAAGATATAAATGAGATCCATCTCACCTAATGCATCATTTAAGACTTGTGTTTCCTCATTAAATTTCTCTTTTGATGATCTGTCCATTGGTGTGAGTGGGGTGTTAAAGTCTCCTATTATTCTTGTGTTACTGTCAATTTCTCCTTTTATGTCTGTTAGTGTTTGTCTTATGTATTGAGGCGCTCCTATGTTGGGTGCATAGATATTTACAATTGTTATGTCTTCCTCTTGGATTGAGCCCTTGATCATTATGTAGTGTCCTTCCTTATATCTTGTAATCCTATTTATTTTAAGGTCTATTTTGTCTGATATGAGGATTGCTACTCCAGCTTTCTTTTGCTTCCCATTTGCAGGAATGTATTTTTCCATCCCCTGACTTTCAGTCTGTATGTGTCTTGAGGTCTGAAGTGGGTTTCTTGTAGACAGCATGTATATGGCCCTTGGTTTTGTATCCATTCAGCCAGTCTGTGTCTTTCAGTTGGAGTGTTTAACCCATTTACATTTAAAGTAATTATTGACATATATGTTCCTATTGCCCTTTTCTTAATTGTTTGGGGTTGATTATGTAGATCTTTTTACTTCTCTTGTATTTCTTGACTATATAAGTCCTTTTAACTTTTGTTGTAAAGCTGGTTTGGTGGTACTTAATTCTCTAAACTTTTGCTTGTCTGAAAGGCTTTTTATTTCTCCATCAATTTTGAATGAGATCATTGCCAGGTACTGTAATCTTCATTGTAGATTTTTCCCTTTCAGTACTTTAAGTATATCCTGCCATTCCCTTCTGGCCTGCAGAGTTTCTACTGAAAGATCAACTGTTAAGCATATGGGATTTCCCTTGTATGTTACTTGTTTCTTCCTTGTTGCTTTTAATATTCTTTCTTTGTGTTTAGTCTTTGTTAGTTTGTTTAGTGTCTTGGTGTGTTTCTCCTTGAGTTTGTCCTGTATGGGACTCTTTGTGCCTCTTGACTTGATTGACTATTTCCTTTTCCATGTTGGAGAAATTTTCAACTATAATCTCTTCAAAAATTTTCTCATAAACTGTTTTTCTCTTCTTCTTCTGGGACTTCTATAATTCAAATGCTGGTGCATTTGATATTGTCCCAGAGGTCTCTGAGACTATCCTCAGTTCTTTTCATTCCTTTATTTTATTCTGCTCTTCAGAAGTTATTTCTATCATTTTATCTTCCAGCTCACTGATTCATTCTTCTGCTTCAGATATTCTGCTATTGATTCCTTCTAGAGTATTTTTAATTTTGGTAAATGTATTGTTTGTCTCTGTATGTTTATTCTTTAATTCTTCTAGGTCTTTGTCAATTGATTCTTGTATTTTCTCCATTTTTTCCCCAAGGTTTTTGATCATCTTTACTATCTTTATTCTGAATTCTTTTTCAGGTAGTTTGCCTATTTCCTCTTCATTTATTTGGACTTCTGTGTTTCTAGTTTGTTCCTTCATTTGTGTAGTATTTCTCTGCCTTTACACTATTTTTTTTTAATTCATTGTGTTTGAGGTCTCCCTTTCCCAGACTTAAAGGTTGAATTCTTTCTTCATTTTGGTTTCTTCCCTCCTATGGTTGGTCCAGCGCTTTGTGTAAACTTCGTATAGAGTGAAATTTGTGCTGAGTTTTTGTTTGTTTGCTTGATTTTCCTCTGATGGGCAAGGCAGAGTGAGGTGGTAATCCTGTCTGCTGATGATTGGGTTTGTATTTTTGTTTTATTTGTTGTTTGGGTGAGGCATTTTGCACAAGGTGCTGCTGCTGTTTGGATGATGCTGGGTCTTGTATTCAAGTGGTTTCCTTTGTGTGAGTTCTCACTATTTGTTACTCCCTAGGGTTAGTACTCTGGTAGTGTAGGGTCTTGGAGTCAGTGTTCCCACTCCAAAGGTGTGGGGCTTGATCTGCTGGGAAGAGGATACTTGGGAGGGATGGAGCTGGGAGGCTGTGGCTGAGGAGCGAATTTTTACTCAGGTTCTAAGGGCAGCACTATGTGTGGCCCTGTGATGAGCAAAAGCCTCATAGAACTGAGGACTGGGCAACTGTCCGTGGGAAGATTACAATCCAAAATCAATCATCTATTGCTCTTGACAGCATCCCAGAAGTCTCTCTTCACTGGTTTCCCAGCTTGAACCTGGTGTCACCAGGATTTGAACTGCTGTCTCTTCTAACCCCAGCTCTTAGGCTCTGACAATGCCCAGAAGAGCATGTGGTGGGGATTACCAAGGCTTCTGCTGTGGTTCTCTCTATCGCCTTGAGAGCTTGGACCAGTGTCAACATCTCCAGCCTCTTGTTTCTTTGGATATTCCCCCCCCCCCTTTTCCTTTGTGCTTTGTCTAATTTCACTTGCTCATAGGGTGCTGCATGCAGCGACCTCCACCCTGTACTCAGACCAGAGTTATAAGTATGAAGGGCCAAGGCTGGCCCATGCAGTTAGGGCATGTGCTGAAGCAATGTGCATGGCACTGCAACTCAAGATGTGGTTGTTGTTTTGATTTTTCTCATTCGAACATTTCTCTCTTTTTGTTTGTTTGTTTTCTGCATTATTTTCTTGATGGTGATAATAATTACGATTTTTTTGGTGATGCTGGTTCCTATGGTTCACATTTTCTATTTTTAGGGTAAATTATTTGAGCATTTTAAGAATTATGTTTTAAGGATTGCAGAGGAATTTTCAATTCCAGATTGTCTATCTGTTTTTATTACTGGCATATAGATTAGCAGATCCTGTTTAATCCAGGTTGCCTCCACTAAGGCCCTATTTTCTTGATGCTCATGGAACACAGAATTCATTTTTTCTTATTTGTCCTTCACCTTACTTTTCACTTCATTCTTCATCTTTCATAATTCTTTCCTCTGAGAAATTTATATAATGTCTGCTGTCTGGGTTATGATACTTATATATTCTTTTCTAGAAAAGCACACTTCTTGAAGACTATAAATCCAGATTCATCAAAGAGTGGCTCTTTTTTTTAAAATATGAATTTATTTTAATTGGAGGCTAATTACTTTACACTATTGTATTGGTTTTGCCATACATCAACATGAATCCGCCACAGGTGTACACGTGTTCCCCATCCTGAACCCTCCTCCCACCTCCCTCCCTATACCATCCCTCTGGGTCATCCCAGTGCACCAGCCCTGAGCATCCTGTACCATGCATCAAACCTGGACTGGCGATTCGTTTCACATATGATATTATACATGTTTCAATGCCATTCTTCCAAATCATCCCATCCTTGCCCTATCCCACAGAGTCCAAAAGTCTGTTCTATACCTCTGTGTCTCTTTTGCTGTCTCGCATATAGGGTTATTGTTACCATCTTCTAAATTTCATATATATGAGTTAGTATACTGTATTGGTGTTTTTCTTTCTGGCTTACTTCACTCTGTATAATAGGCTCCAGTTTCATCCACCTCATTAGAACTGACTCAAATGTATTCTTTTTAATGGCTGAGTAATACTCCGTTGTGTATATGTACCACAGCTTTCTTATCCATTCGTCTGCTGATGGACATCTAAGTTGCTTCCGTGTCCTGGCTATTATAAGCAGTGTTGCGATGAACATTGGGGTACATGTGTCTCTTTCAATTCTGATTTTCTCAGTGTGTATGCCCAGCAGTGGGATTGCTGGGTTATATGGCAGTTATAAACCTTCAACAACTCTGTCCACTGATCTTTTGCATCAGTTTAACCTTAACCTGTCTGGTCCTAGAGACCCAAGTACACTTTTAGCTCCCTTGTGTTCTGAACACTGTACAGACTCTCTACTTTGCTAAATACCTATGTTAGTACGGTGGGTTCTTATGGTATTTTCCAAGTTCCAACATTATAGTTTATTTTATATGGTGCCACTTGGTGTCAGAGGCCATTTGGTGATTGGAGGATGAGGTTTTGGTCTTGTTAGTCTATAGAAAAAGAGTGTTAGTCATGTATGAAACGAGATGCCAGTCCAGGTTCAATGCACGATGCTGGATGCTTGGGGCTGGTGCACTGGGACGACCCAGAGGGATGGTATGGGGAGGGAGGAGGGAGGAGGGTTCAGGATGGGGAACACATGAGAAATAAAGGAATAAATTAAAAAAAAAAGATGAATAAGGTCTGAGGACATAAAGTATAACATAAAGACTATAGTTGATAACATTGTATTCTATAATTGAAATTTTAAGAGTGTCAAACTTAAATGTTCTCACCCAAAAAAGTAAAAAAGGGTAAATATGTAAGGTGATGGCCTTGTTAATTAACAAGATAGCAGGACTCTTTTTACAATGTATATCAGGCATCCCAATGTCACTTTAAATATTTTAAAAAAATAAAATAAAATCAAAAGGTTGTAAAAAAAATTATGTCAAAATAAAAGTATTACAGTAAAAAAAAAAAAAAGAAAAAAAAATAAGGAGATTCCTATTGTTGATTTAGCCCTTCTTTTTTAAACGTTTTCAATTACAAAGAATCACTTGTTAAAACATTCTCTAAATTTCAGAGTATTCTTTTGGTTTCTTATGTTTTTACCACAAGTTATTATTATTCCCTTCATCTAAGCAGATTCTGTTTCTTAGGTTTGGGCGGAAGTTGATTCTCAGGTGCTGTTTGCTCCAGCTGGCCATCTCTGGGACCTGTGCAGCCTTTGCTCCCACCTTCCTCATTTACTGCTCGATACGCTTCTGGTCAGGCTGTTCTGCTGTGGTCATCGTGGCAAACAACATTATGCTGAGTAAGTCAACAATTTTGGTCTCCTCCCATTTTCCATGCCTTAAAAATCACTTTGAAATTTCATCTTTATGTGACATTAATATCCCATTTGGATTTTCTTCCAGTTATAGAGTGGACAAGATCCCAGTCAAAAGCCATGATATTAACACTGGTAGCCTGTACCTTTAGTATGGGACAGATGATGCTGGGAGGACTGGCTTTTGTCTTTCGAGAGTGGCGCACCCTGCAGCTGGTGGTATCTGTACCTTTCTTTGTCTTCTTTCTCTCCTCAAGGTATGAGCTTTCTCTCTTACTCTGTCTTATGGGAACCTGGGATGAAAATGCATATTGAATTAAGATATATTGATTTTCTTATTCCATGGACCATTTTGTATTGTTTGGACCTAAAACCCATGTCTCTCATCTGTTCACTCTGTGGGATTTGAGGTTTGAGAAGCAGAACACAGAGTAATAATGACTTTTCTGTCTGGGGTTTCTAGATATTTTCTGCCATCTTTATAAGTTTTACCCAGTATAGTGGTCAGAGTTAGGCTAATATTATTTTCCTTAGTATAAAATCAGACATATTTTAAAAATACTGTTTTTTGAGCTTTGGAATGAATCCAATATGGTAAAGATTCAGCAATTTTCTATGTTGTTGCTGATTTTGGATAAAGGAAGAGGCAGCAAATTTGTTCATATAGCCAGTTGACAAAATAGTGGCATAATTTCTACATTACTAAAAATGGCATGTAGATAGGGTGATTTCTGTTATGTGTTCAGCACTTCCTTTTCCCTTAAATAGTTTAAACAAACATTTACTTATGGTAGGGAGAATCAGCTTAAGTGATCACAGAAGGATGACTATAGATTTAATACATTGAGATGAGTTCAAAGAAGGAGCAGAGTGTAGTCCTTGTCAGAATCATCTCCTAAGTCATTTTATCCTCTTTCCAGTTCTACAAAGAAGATGGCACTACAGTCCCCATTTTATTGATGAGAAATCTGAGGCAGATGTAAACAAGTGACTCACTTGTGTAGTTAGGTACCAACAGTGTTGGTAGCAGCAAGAGTATTTGCAATATTTGTTGGGCTATAACCTTACATCATTTGGGGGCTTCTTTTTTAAAAGAATGTATATTATAAATATATACTATATTCACAAAGTTGTTAGATCCCATGCAAAGCTTTCAAAGAGAATATGCATATGAAGGACTCTCCACCTTAAACTTCATAAGCTTCTTGGAAATTCTCTTCCTGAGTAAGCAGAGAGGAAATTTGACTCCAAGGTCTGTGGATCCAACAAGTGAAATGGTGGATATAGATGGAAGGCAAAAAGCATCTGCTGTCAAGAAGCATACAATACATTAAAAAAGAGAGCTGACTGCACTTATGTGCCTTTCTTCAGGTGGCTGGTGGAATCTGCTCGGTGGCTGATTATCACCAATAAACCAGATGAGGGCTTAAAGGAACTTAAGAAAGTTGCACACAGAAATGGAATGAAGAATGCTGAAGCAACCCTGAACATGGAGGTGAGAAGGGAAGGGAAGGTGGTTAAGGGTTGTAGAGAAGAAATAAACTGACACCTGCCTTCTTCTTCTTGAGATAGACAAGCTGATTTTCTAACAGGGCAGTTAGTTGAGAAGACAAGCTCAGTTCTCTCATCTTTCAGGTCTATTTCAGAGAAAAGAAGCTTTGCTTGCTGTGCAACTACTTCCTTTAGTTCATTTCCTGAATTGAATCTATAGGCTCTGTACTCCCTTGGATACCATGCCCTCATTTTCAAAATTTTGTTGTTGCCATTTAATTTCCTGGAGTTTCCCTTAACTCCTTACATACTCCTTCATATCACATTCACACTTGTGGTTTCATGTATAATATGTTACCCTAGAAAGAAGGAGGGGCTTTCCAGGTGGTGCTAGTGGTAAAGAACCTGCCTGCCAATGGAGGTAGACATAAGAGATGCAGGTTTGATCCCTGGGTTGGGAAGATCCCCTGGAGGAGGGCATGGCAACCCACTCCAGTATTCTTGTCTGGAGAATCCCATGAACAGAGGAGCCTGGTGGGGAATTGTCCATAGGGTAGCAAAGAATCAGACACAACTGAAGTGACTTAGGACACACACGCAGAAAGAAAGGGAATACATCATTTCTGTCCTTTTGGGATCCAATGCTAACCACTATACCTCGAACTATGTTGGCAAATGATATGTGTTTGCTGTTGTTGAAGGGTTTGAGAGTGACCATGCAGGAGGAGCTGAAGACAGCACAGATGAAAACTACTGTGTTTGACTTATTCCGCACACCCAAGCTGCGAAAAAGAATCTGTCTTCTGTTCTTTGTGAGGTGGGCTTGCTCACAGTGCATGGCAACATTCAAAGAGTTGGGGCATAAAACTATTTATTTCAAAGGTTACAAAAGTGTTGTGAGAGGGAGATGGTGATTTGAAAATAAAAGATGTGGGGAACACCAACTAAGACTCACAAGAAACTGATTGTATGATGAAGAGTTAGTTAGATTTTATCACTCTATCTGTGTCTTAACTGGAGACTATTGTTAAGAACTTCCATTAAGAACAGATCTTAGCACTTGTTTTTCTATATTTACCTTTCAATTTAATTGAAGCAAAATTTTAAAACAGAAACATGAAGAGATCATGAATATATATGAATCAATGAATATGTCAATATGTAAAAATGTAACCAACCTCCAGGTCAAGACAGAAAATTCTAATCTGCTAATAGAAAACTAATGAATAATTTGTAGCATATTTGTACAATGTAATTTGTACAAATTTGTACATTTGTATAATGTAATATCTTACAGCTGTTAAAATGATTGAACTAGGGCCAACTGCACCAACATAGATGCACCCGTAAAAACATAATGAAAAAGAAAAATTCAGAATGATTTGTGATTTATCAGCATGACGCCAATTGTTTTACATTGAAAAAAGGTAAAACAATCTTATATACAATACTATACCAGTGTGCATAGGATATACACATGTGTAAGAAGAGCAAGCATGTCAATGGTAAGTATCAGCCCCTTTGCGAGGATTGAAGGAGAAGAGATCAAGAAGGAACATATAGGGAGCTTCAATTGTATCTATAAAACTTTAATGCTATTAAGTGAGTAAATAAGTAAAGCAATTAGACAATGTGCTGAAATGGTGGATACATATTATTCTCTTTTTCTGTGTGCAAGAAATACTTTTATAATAAAATATTTTAATTAAAAAATAATACATAAACCTGAAGAGATTAGGAATATATACAAATCAATGAATACGCCAATATGTAAAAATGTAACCAACCTCCAGATCAAGACAGAAAATTCAAATTTCCCAAGATTTCCTATGTCAACTATCCAGTTGCACAATAACCACCACCAGCACCACTTCCTGACTCTATTCTCTCCTCACTACCCTCTCCTGTGAAAAATAAAAATTAACAACTGTTCTTATCTTCTTCACTACAGATGAATGTTGCCTGATTCTTTTACATAATGTAAATGACAGATGGGTTCAGAGACAGCCCCCTTTCTTTATGCTCATTCATGAAGACTCATCCATTCTGTTGTGTATAAAAGTAGGCTGTTCTCCTCCCTAGGAATTTAGTTTCCACAATGGCACCCCACTCCAGTACTCTTGCCTGGAAAATCCCATGGACCGAGGAGCCTGGTGGGCTGCAGTCCATGGGGTCGCTAAGAGTTGGACACGACTGAGCGACTTCACTTTCACTTTTCACTTTCATGAATTGGAGAAGGAAATGGCAACCCACTCCAGAGTTCTTGCCTGGAGAATCCCAGGGACGGCAGATCCTGGTGGGTTGCCATCTATGGGGTCGCACAGAGTTGGACACACTGGAGCGACTTAGCAGCAGCAGCAGCAGATGATTAAGCTACAATGTCTACATGTACTCCAGTGTTGGTGAACTGTTACTTGTTTTCAATTTGGATTCAGCTTATTTGAGTGTTGGGGCTTCCAGGGTAACTCAGATGGTAAAGTATCTGTCTGCAATGCAGGAGACCTGGGTTGGATCCCCAGGTCAGGAAGATCCCCTGGAAGAGGGCATGTCAAACCACCCCAGTATTCTTGCCTGGAGAATCCCATGGATAGAGGAGCCTGGTGGGCTACAGTCCGTGGGATAGCAAAGAGTCAGACACGACTGAGTGACTAACACTTTATTTGAGTGTTAGCACAATGGTTCCTGTGAAAATCCCGTTCATTATGTCATGAGAGTATATAAGTACTTGTATTTTGGTAGAGTTAAGAGGAGAAATTTTAAATATAATTCTAAATTTTTGAAGATTTAACAATCAAGAATGAAAAGCATACATAACAATATAGACCTTCCCCAAGCTTAAGAAAGTAGCTATTGTATTGTACAATTTACATCTTCCTAGGAATACCCTAGTAGGCTGCTTCTGTGTTTAACTGCATTGTGTTTTTTCACCTTTCCCATATCCACTAGGACACAGACTTTTGTTCCTGAATCCTAGACAATCAGAAGGGAAGGAAAAAGCAGAGATAATGGTCAAGAGAGGACTTGCTTGCAATTGCTGTGATCTGTGGTGTTTCTTCTGTTGTAATGTCTAAGTCTAGCTCTCTCAGGGTGTAGTAGTTCATTAAAGTGGACTCTTTTCCTTTAGATGTTTTCTGGGTAAAAGGTTGATCCCAAGTTGGAACATTTGATTCCATTTCTGACAGTGCAGTAGATGTATGTTTGCTCTTTTGAATTCTCACATATTCTCTTAGCCCTAAGAAATCATATATGAACTTTGAATTCCCCAGATTTGTGTTAAAACCCAGGATACTATGCTCCCAGGTCAAGAAGACATGCATGGTCCCTTCACAGTTTTAATCACTAGTTTCTGGTGATGGACAAGGAGGCCTGGCATGCTGCGATTCATGGGGTCACAAAAAGTCAGACACAACTGAGCGACTGAACTGAACTGAACTGAGAAAAGAGAAATGGTTTACAATATTGGGTTTGAGGTAGGAGATGTCAGACTCACAGCATACAGACAAACTTCAAAAAGTAATTTTTCTAAATTCCTGGTTTTGGTCTTCTCCATTCAATTTCTATGTAGCATCCAATTTGCTGATCACAGCAGGTACACTTTCCTGTCACTGCCAACTCTATGCTCAGGGACTCAGACAAAAGAAAGACAGAAGGAGTATCATTTTCATATATTTGTTATTCATTTACTCAGTTGTGCCCTACTCTGAGACCCCATGGACAGCAGCAAGCCAGGTTTCCCTGCCCTTCACCATCTCCCAGAGTTTGTTCAAAGTCATGTCCATTGAGTTGATGATGCCAAACAACCATCTCGTCCTCGGTTTTCCCCTTATCCTCCTGCCCTCAATCTTTCCCAGCATTAGCATCTTTTCCAGTGAATTGGCTCTTCACATCAGGTGGCCAAAGTACTGGAGCTTCAGCTTCATTATCAGTCCTTCCAATGAATATTCAGAGTGATTTCCTTTAGAATTCACTGGTTTGATCTCTTTTCAGTCCAAGTGACTCCATGTAATTATTTATGATAATTTTACTTCTAAAATTGGAGAAATCAGTGCTGCGATGAACATTGGGGTACACGTGTCTCTTTCCCTTCTGGTTTCCTCAGTGTGTATGCCCAGCAGTGGGATTGCTGGATCATAAGGCAGTTCTATTTCCAGTTTTTTAAGGAATCTCCACACTGTTCTCCATAGTGGCTGTACTAGTTTGCATTCCCACCAACAGTGTAAGAGGGTTCCCTTTTCTCCACACCCTCTCCAGCATTTATTATTTGTAGACTTTTGGATCACAGCCATTCTGACTGGTGTGAAATGGTACCTCATAGTGGTTTTGATTTGCATTTCTCTGATAATGAGTGATGTTGAGCATCTTTTCATGTGTTTGTTAGCCCTCTGTATGTCTTCTTTGGAGAAATGTCTATTTAGTTCTTTGGCCCATTTTTTGATTGGGTCATTTATTTTCTGGAGTTGAGCTGTAGGAGTTGCTTGTATATTTTTGAGATTAGTTGTTTGTCAGTTGCTTCATTTGCTATTATTTTCTCCCATTCTGAAGGCTGTCTTTTCACCTTGCTAATAGTTTCCTTTGATGTGCAGAAGCTTTTAAGGTTAATTAGGTCCCATTTGTTTATTTTTGCTTTTATTTCCAATATTCTTGGAGGTGGGTCATAGAGGATCCTGCTGTGATGTATGTCGGAGAGTGTTTTGCCTATGTTCTCCTCTAGGAGTTTTATAGTTTCTGGTCTTACATTTAGATCTTTAATCCATTTTGAGTTTATTTTTGTGTATGGTGTTAGAAAGTGGTCTAGTTTCATTCTTTTACAAGTGGTTGACCAGATTTCCCAGCACCACTTGTTAAAGAGATTGTCTTTAATCCATTGTATATTCTTGCCTCCTTTGTCAAAGATAAGGTGTCCATATGTGCGTGGATTTATCTCTGGGCTTTCTATTTTATTCCACTGATCAATATTTCTGTCTTTGTGCCAGTACCATACTGTCTTGATAACTGTGGCTTTGTAGTAGAGCCTGAAGTCAGGTAGGTTGATTCCTCCAGTTCCTAGATGTCCATCAGCAGATGAATGGATAAGAAAGCTGTGGTACATATACACAATGGAGTATTACTCAGCCATTAGAAAGAATACATTTGAATCAGTTCTAATGAGGTGGATGAAACTGGAGCCTATTATACAGAGTGAAGTAAGCCAGAAGGAAAAACATAAATACAGTATACTAACGCATATATATGGAATTTAGGAAGATGGTAACAATAACCCGGTGTACGAGACAGCAAAAGAGACACTGATGTATAGAACAGTCTTATGGACTCTGTGGGAGAGGGAGAGGGTGGGAAGATTTGGGAGAATAGCATTGAAACATGTAAAATATCATGTATGAAACGAGTTGCCAGTCCAGGTTCGATGCACGATACTGGATGCTTGGGGCTAGTGCACTGGGACGACCCAGAGGGATGGTATGGGGAGGGAGGAGGGAGGAGGGTTCAGGATGGGGAACACATGTATACCTGTGGCGGATTCATTTTGATATTTGGCAAAACTAATACAATTATGTAAAGTTTAAAAATAAAATAAAATTAGAAAAAAAATAAAAATAAATTATACATTAAAATAAATAAATAAAATTGGAGAAATCAGATTGGGACTTTATTCTTTAACCTTGCCTATTAGTTGCCTGGGTGAATATAATCATCAACTGTAGCATCTGGGCTCTAAATTTTATGGCTTCTGTCTTTCCTTTTTCGTTTACTACAGATTTGGAACCACAATACCCTTTTTTGGCATCTTCATCAATCTACAACACTTTGGGAGCAACATATTCCTGTTCCAGGTCATCTTTGGAGCTCTCACGGGCTTAACCCGATGTCTTATACCTCCAGTATTGAATCACATGGGCCGTCGACCAACCCAGACGCTTTTCATGTTCCTGGTGGGACTTTCCATTTTGGTCAACACGTTTGTGCCCCAAGGTGAGAGAAGACTGGGCTCTGGGGAAATGAAGGGTCTTTTTCTACTCCTTCAGGGACTGCAATTGATCACACTTGTTGGAAGCCAGGATTAAAGAGAGATCCTAATTAAGGGCTAAGTATTCCCTCAAACCAATATGATTGTTAATGAGAAATTCTGCTAATAAGTTGTTGAGAAATGAGTCACATGTTGAGGGATAAATCAGGCATCTGTTTATATTCACTCCATTATGGAAATGTTGGAAACTAGTGCCATTTATTTCAGACAGTTTCTCCAGAACAGCAATTGTTCACTTTCTCTTCACTCATTCACTCTTTTTGGCTTCCCTGATGGCTCAATGGTAAAGAATCTGTCTGACAAAGCAGGAGCCACAGGAGATGCAGGTTCAATCCCTGGGCCAGGAAGATCCCCTGGAGGATGAAATGGCCACCCATTCCAATATTCTTGCCTGGGAAATCCCATGTACAGAGGAGCCTGGCAGTCTACAGATCTGTGGGGTCGCAAGGAGTCAGACATGACTGAACACACATACACTCATTCACTCTTTTAATAACAAACATGGAAGGGCAAGGTCTTGCAATTATATTCCAGGCGAGGACACGATATGGTCGCCCACTCTGGGCTCCTCATTGCCAGCTTTGATGACTGGTCTACTTCCCCATATCTATGTATCCACATGTGACTGTGGGGTTAAGTCACCATAACTATATCTCTTGCTTATGGAAGTCTTCCAGGAAATGGAAAAAAAAAAATTCCTCTTTACGTAGTGAAAGAGTGTAGAGCAGGAAGAGGAAACCCTTGTCAATTCCCTGTTAGATTACTTCATATGTTAATAGAATGATGTTATGTAATGACTAGGAGAAACTTAGTGAGCACAATGTTTTGCCATCTCCCAATGCAGAAATGTGCTTTACATCCTCATAGACTGGTGAACTCTGCTCCTCAGAATATCATTAATGATGCAGGCTTACTGCCTTACAGTAAAGTTTGTTTCCAATATTATATAGCTATAATTATATTTCTTTTTATATTGCTCAGAAAACTGATTCTTTGAACATTTGAACGTAGGGAACAAGTGTTTCCCTAATTTTGAATTGGGACTTCTCAGATGGCTCTATGGTAAAGAACTTGCTTGTGAATGCAGAAGATGTGGGTTCTATCCCTGGGTCAGGAACATCCCCTGAAGAAGCAGATGGCAGATGGCAATACTCCAGTATTCTTGCCTGGAAAATCCCATGGATGGAGGAGCCTGGAGGGGCTATAGTCCTTGGGATTACAAAAGAGTCAGACATGACTTTGCAACTAAACAACAGCAACAAATTTTGACTTATTTTTATTTCCTAGTAGGTTTCCATTCTTCCATTTTCTCCTAGTAGGTTTCCTTCCATTCAAAACTAAAATTGATCTAGATCTAGATCTTCTGCCTGTTCTTTCAGAGATTAATCCTGTCCTTCTAGTACTCTCTGGTGTCATGCTTACCCCATGGCGATGCTGTATCTGCTCTAGGTTGACTGACTCATTTGGGTTTACCTGGGACTTTGGTTTACCTGGGACTTTTCTGATTTTATCAATGAAAGTCTCACCTTATTAAAATCTGCTAATTCCCAGGTACACCAGGATGACTGATAACTTTAAATTCTGCATTTTAATCATAAAGTCCTCAAAGTTAGAGATGAGCCTTAGATTTAGGAATTGACTGCATGATGGTTCTACCTTCTACCATTAGGATATAACAAGTACTGGACTGAATAAGTAAAAGAAAATTTCTGCCAGATTCATTTTTTCTTCTGCTTCTCCAGTAAATCTCACCTACGTGAAGAGATTTACTGCAATCAATCCAGATACTTTTATGTACTTTTTACCACCTATATTTATAATTTTACATTTTTCATTTGTTCAGCCACCCCATGATCACTGCCACGTACAATTTTCTACAACTTATTTCAAACATACAGGTAAAGCAGTAGGGTTTTTCCCCCTTGACTAAATTTGGTGGATGCTGATTCCTTCCACATAGTTATTTAATCTCTCTGATTTTCTTGTCTCCAGAAATGCAGACCGTGCGTGTGACTTTGGCAAGTGTGGGAATGGGCTGTGTTGCTGCCTCTAACACCAGTATTTCTGTCCACTTTGTTGAACTCCTCCCCACTCTTGTCAGGTATATGAGTTTATGAATGTTCTGCCACCACCCAAAAAAGTACTTTTCCAGCTAACTGATGGTTGTTGTGGGAATAAGCATAATAGGAAATGTTAACTATAAAGCAATTGTTTTTAACTGTACTAGTGATACGCTAACAGCAATTATAGTCACAGTTTATTGAAAAAGCAGATTTGGGGCCATGCACTGTCCTAAGCAATACTTCAGTGCTTCATTTCATTAACCTTTTGGGCCATTTGTTAGAATAGGTCTAGTGTGTAATGTTCTGTTTAATGATGACAATGGGTCTTTCACACTTTGACCCTGACAAAGACAGCTGGAAAATTACAGAGCAAATTGCAAAAATAAGTGTTTGTCATCAAACCCAAGTATTTAATATTTGTCTTTTATTGTCTTCCATAATCATGTCAAAATAATAGATCATAAATTACAAGTGAAGATTTTTACTGAATTATTACAAAAATTATTACTTATCATTTAGAGCAAGAGCTGCAGGCATAGATATGATGGCTAGTAGGTGTGGGGCAGCACTGGCTCCCCTGCTGATGACCCTAGTGGTGTATCTACCCACTCTGCCCTGGATCATCTATGGAGTGTGCCCCATCATTGCTAGTCTTCTCGTCCTTCTCCAACCTGAAACCAGACATCTGCCTCTGCCTGACACCATCCAGGATGTGGAAAATAAGTGAGTAACCTGCTCCCACCCCCTGGAAGAGACTATGTGCTTTGAATCTGTAGGTGAGAAAGGCAACACAATGTGTGGGTCCTTCAGATCACTGAGCCTTGCCAGGGATACTTCCATGTCAGATCATTGCCTTCACAAGAGACAGGGTCATTTCTACCCACTGTGTGTTCCAGTCTAGACTGCAGAGATTCCCTCTTCCCTGTTCTTATTGATAGTTTTAGTGCTGAAGTGATGGTAATTATCTCTGTTGTGAGGGCACATTCTACTTGCCCTCATGAGAGACACACATTCCTGATGGTGCTTCATGGTCCTCAGATCCATAAAAGCCTAGTATATGAAAGGGAAACAAACATGAAGGAATAATTTAGGAAAATCACATAGAGTTAATGATTCTCTTTGAAAAGATAATTAATATTATGTATGTGCCCGTAAGAGTGAGACAATTTGCTGCCACAAGTAATGGAAAGATTGGTACAGGGAAAATAGAAACTTACAAAATATATTTAAAAATAAGAAAAATGGTATATTAGTGACCTAGCACCCATAATCATGGTTCACAAAGTCAGTTACTTAACAGAAATGATTGCCTCACAGTTATCTAGCTTTTAAATCTGAGCTCAAGTTGTTGGCAGGTTCATGCCCCATCTGTAGCCTTTAGGGAAGGGTCTGTTCCAGGTCTCTCCTGGTTTCTCGTAGCTCCTTTGCTTGTGGCAGCATAACTCCAATCTATACATGACACCTCCCTGGCACACCACTATGCCCAAATATTCCTTTTGAATAAAGACACTAATCATGTTGGATTAAGGGCCCATTCTAGTCCAATATAACCTCATCTTAATTAATTTTATATGTGACATTCTTGTTTCCAAATATGGCAATCTCACATTCTGAGATGCTGAGAGTTATGATCTCAGCGTATGAATTTTGTGAAAGACATAATTCAACCCACAACAGATGAGGAGTGCCCTTAGATTTTCAGTTCGCCTCTTGGCTTTCCAAAGGTGTTGTTGGTCAGAGGTCTAAACAGACCCAAGTGAGAGTAGCAATTTTCAAACTGCTTTCTTGGGTCTGCACAGTCTGCAGAGCCTTTTCCAGAATGAGTGTCAACCCTATGGATTTTATTGGATTATAAGAAGTTGATGGGGCTGGTGCACTGGGATGACCCAGAGGGATGGTGTGGGGAAGGAGGTGGGAGGTGGGGTTCAGGACTGGGAACACGTGTACATCCGTGATGGATGCATGTGGATGTATGGCAAAACCAACACAATATTGTAAAGTTAAAAAAAAAAAAAAAGAAGTTGATGGTTAGAAGTTCAGTTTGTACTTGTGCAGGGAGGGCACCTGAACTTATTTTCATGTTTTTCTCTTTTTTAATGTTTATCTTTATTTGCTAATTGGCTGGTTGATTTGTTGTTTCTATTTTGTTTCTCCAGGAAACAATTCTCAAGAAAAGTAAATGAGGAAGATTTCTGCATAAAAGTGACAAAATTTTAAGGAGATTTTATGACTGACCAGGGGGGAAAGGAAAGATATGAACAACAAAACTTGGAGTTTTCCTTTATATCTACACAGTAGCAAGTAAATATACTGGAAAATTGAATCTAATTTATAATTATTGCCTTAGTATTCACTTAAACATATAATTTCTTGGTACATGTTCCATGAGCAGTTCAATATTTAGGGAAAGTAGTTGAAAAAGTTTAAGATCTATCAATAAATTATTAATAGACAAAATAATTCAGAAGCAGGGGAATGTCATGGAATTAGTATGTGACTATTTGATGTGTGGAATTCAGAAGCAAAAGAATATCGTGGAATTAGTATATGACTGCTTTATGTGTGGGACAGCATATGGTGAACTGTCCATAAGTGTGCAGAACAATATATGATATGAAACCAAACATCAAAAGAAATCCAGAAACAGATACTAATATATATATGTGTGTGTATATATATATATACACTTAAGACATGATACATTAAACATCATAAATCTCTCCAAATAGAAGGATTATGTGATATGTAGAAATACATTCATTGAAATAAGAATGTTGACCTTCTAATGGTAAAATTTTAAATGATTATTACTTTCTCTTTGCAATTTTTTCCCTTCATATTTTCAATAATTAATATATGTAATTTAAAATTCTTTTAAGTTATCAACATTGAATGGCAAATATAGAATACGAAATTTTTAAAATGTGTATGTATTAAATATAATCACTGCAAATTAAAAGTTACATTCTTAGTGTCATGGCTAATTAATAAGAAAAGCTTTTCTAATTAATAGTAATTATTAAAAGACAAATAGTAATTAATAAAAGACAAATCCAGTTTGAAATATACGTTTTCATTTTAAAAACAGCAGATGTAACAAATTATTGTCTCATTTTGGGTGAGGGCATACAGTGATGGGCATTCATAAATGTGAAAACATGCTATAATTTAAGAAATCAAACATGTTATAGGCTGTTGAAAACAATTGGCATTTTATTCAGAGTTTTATTCCAAAACTGAACCAGGAATAAATAGACAATCTTAAAAGACCTGTCACAAGCACAGAAATCAAACCTGTATTAAAAAATCTTCCAACAAACAAAAGCCCAGGACCAGATGGCTTCACAGGTGAATTCTACCAAAAATTTAGAGAACTAACACCTATCCTATTCAAACTCTTCCAGAAAATTTCAGAGGAAGGTAAACTGCCAAACACATTCTATGAGGCCACCATCACCCTAATACCAAAACCAGACAAAGATGCTACAAAAAAAAGAAAACTACAGGCCAATATCACTGATGAACATAGATGCAGACATGATCCTCTACATAGAAAACCCTAAAAACTCCACTAGAAAATTGCTAGAACTAATCAATGACTATAGTAAAGTTGCAGGATATAAAATCAACACACAGAAATCCCTTGCAGTCCTATACACTAACAATGAGAAAACAGAAAGAGAAATTAAGGAAACAATTCCATTCACCACTGCAATGGAAAGAATAAAATACTTAGGTATATATCTACCTAAAGAAACTAAAGACCTATATATAGAAAACTATAAAACACTGGTGAAAGAAATCAAAGAGGACACTAATAGATGGAGATATATACCATGTTCATGGATTGGAAGGATCAATATAGTGAAAATGAGTATACTACCCAAAGCAATCTATAGATTCAATGCAATCCCTATCAAGCTACCAACAATATTCTTCACAGAGCTAGAACAAATAATTTCGCAATTTGTATGGAAATACAAAAAACCTCGAATAGCCAAAGCGATCATGAGAAAGAAGAATGGAACTGGAGGAATCAACCTACCTGACTTCAGGCTCTACTACAAAGCCACAGTTATCAAGACAGTATGGTACTGGCACAAAGACAGAAATATAGATCAGTGGAACAAAATAGAAAGCCCAGAGATAAATCCATGCACATATGGACACCTTATCTTTGACAAAGGAGGCAAGACTATACAATGGATTAAAGACAATCTCTTTAACAAGTGGTGTGGGAAATCTGGTCAACCACTTGTAAAAGAATGAAACTAGATCACTTTCTAACACCATACACAAAAATAAACTCAAAATGGATTAAAGATCTAAACGTAAGACCAGAAACTATAAAACTCCTAGAGGAGAACATAGGCAAAACACTCTCTGACATACATCACAGCAGGATCCTCTATGACCCACCTCCCAGAATATTGGAAATAAAAGCAAAAATAAACAAATGGGACCTAATTAAAATTAAAAGCTTCTGCACATCAAAGGAAACTATTAGCAAGGTGAAGAGACAGCCTTCAGAATGGGAGAAAATAATAGCAAATGAAGCAACTGACAAACAACTAATCTCAAAAATATACAAGCAACTCCTACAGCTCAACTCCAGAAAAATAAATGATCCAATCAAAAAATGGGCCAAAGAACTAAATAGACATTTCTCTAAAGAAGACATACAGATGGCTAACAAACACATGAAAAGATGCTCAACATCACTCATTATCAGAGAAATGCAAATCAAAACCACTATGAGGTACCATTTCACACCAGTCAGAATGGCTGTGATCCAAAAGTCTACAAATAATAAATGCTGGAGAGGGTGTGGAGAAAAGGGAACCCTCTTACACTGTTGGTGGGAATGCAAACTAGTACAGCCACTATGGAGAACAGTGTGGAGATTCCTTAAAAAACTGGAAATAGAACTGCCTTATGATCCAGCAATCCCACTGCTGGGCATACACACTGAGGAAACCAGAAGGGAAAGAGACACGTGTACCCCAATGTTCATTGCAGCACTGTTTATAATAGCCAGGACATGGAAGCAACCTAGATGTCCATCAGCAGATGAATGGATAAGAAAACTGTGGTACATATACACAATGGAGTATTACTCAGCCATTAAAAAGAAAACATTTGAATCAGTTCTAATGAGGTGGATGAAACTGGAGCCTATTATACAGAGTGAAGTAAGCCAGAAGGAAAAACACCAATACAGTATAATAACGCATATATATGGAATTTAGAAAGATGGTAACAATAACCCTGTGTACAAGACAGCAAAAGAGACACTGATGTATAGAACAGTCTTATGGACTCTGTGGGAGAGGGAGAGGGTGGGAAGATTTGGGAGAATGGCATTGAAACATGTAAAATAGGATGTATGAAATGAGATGCCAGTCCAGGTTCGATGCACGATACTGGATGCTTGGGGCTAGTGCACTGGGACGACCCAGAGGGATGGTATGGGGAGGGAGGAGGGAGGAGGGTTCAGGATGGGGAACACATGTATACCTGTGGTGGATTCATTTTGATATTTGGCGAACTAATACAATTATGTAAAGTTTAAAAAAGAAAAAAAAAAGGAATGATAATATCTACTTTATACTGTTACTTTGAGGATAATATGAATTAAATATTTAGTGTTAATTTGCTAAAAACAAAAAAAATTCTAGCAGACAGAATCCAACAACACATTAAAAAGATCATACATCATGACCAAGTGGGCTTTATCCCAGGGGTACAAGGATTCTTTAATATTCACAAATCAATCAATGTGATACACCACATTAACAAATTGAAAGATAAAAACCATATGATTATCTCAATAGATGCAGAGAAAGCCTTTGACAAATTCAGTATCCATTTATGATAAAAACCCTCCAGAAAGCAGGCATAGAAAGAACATGCTGCTGCTGCTGCTAAGTTGCTTCAGTCGTGTCCGACTCTGTGTGACCCCAGAGATGGCAGCCCACCAGGCTCCCCCATCCCTGGGATTCTCCAGGAAAGAACACTGGAGTGGGTTGCCATTTCCTTCTCCAGTGTATGAAAGTGAAAAGTGATAGTGAAGTCACTCAGTCATGTCCAATTCTTAGCGACCCCATGGACTGCAGCCTACCAGGCTCCTCCGTCCATGGTATTTTCCAGGCAAGAGTACTGGAGTGGGGTGCCATTGCCTTCTCTGTAGAAGGAACATACCTCAACACAATAAGAGCCATATATGATAAACCCACAGCAAACATTAACCTCAATGGTGAAAAATTGAAAGCATTTCCCCTAAAGTCAGGAAAAAGACAAGGGTGCCCACTCTCACCATTACTATTTTTTTTTTTAAGATCTTGTTTATTATTTTTTTAATTTAAATTTATTTTAATTGCAGGCTAATTAATTTACAATATTATATTGGTTTTGCCATACTGGAAGTTTTAGCCACAGCAATCAGAGTAGAAAAAGAAATAAAAGGAATCCAGATTGGAAAAGAAGTAGTAAAACTCTCATTGTTTGCAGATGACATGATCCTCTACATAGAAAACCCTAAAGACACCACCAGAAAATTGCTAGAGCTAATCAATGAATATAGTAAAGTTGCAGGATATAAATTAATACACAGAAATCCCTCATTCCTATACATTAACAATGAGAAAAAAGAAAGAGATATTAAGGAAACAATTCCATTCCCCATTGCAATGAAAAGAATAAAATATTTAGGAGTAAATTTACCTAAAGAAACAAAAGATCTATTTATAGAAACCTATAAAACACTGATGAAAGAAATCAAAGAGTACACAAATAGATGGAGAAATATACCATGTTCATGGATCAGAAGAATCAATATAGTGAAAATGTGTATACTGCCCAAAGCAATCTATAGATTTAATGCAATCCCTATCAAGCTACCAATGGTATTTTTCAGAGAACCAGAACAAATAATTTCACAATTTGCATGGAAATACAAAAAACCTCAAATAGCCAAAGCAATCTTGAGAAAGAAGAATGGAACTGGAGGAATAAACCTGCCTGACTTACAGACTCTACTACAAAGCTACAGTCATCAAGACAGTATGGTACTGGCACAAAGAGACAGAAATATAGATCAATGGAACAAAATAGAAAGCTCAGAGAGAAATCTACGCATCTATGGACACCTTATCTTTGACAAAAGAGGCAAGAATATACAATGGATTAAAGACAATCTTTTTAACAAGTGGTGCTGGGAAAACTGGTCAACCACTTGTAAAAGAATGAAATTAGAACACTTTCTAACACCATACACAAAAATAAACTCAACATGGATTAAATATCTAAATGTAAGACCAGAAACTATAAAACTCTTAGAGGAGAACATAGGCAAAACACTCTCTGACATACATCACAGCAGGATCCTCTATGACCCACCTCCCAGAATATTGGAAATAAAAGCAAAAATAAACAAATGGGACCTAATTAACCTTAAAAGCTTCTGCACAACAAAAGAAACTATAAGCAAAGTGAAAAGACAGCCTTCAGAATGGGAGAAAATAATAGCAAATGAAGCAACTGACAAACAACTAATCTCAAAAATATACAAGCAACTCCTGCAGCTCAATTCCAGAAAAATAAACAACACAATCAAAAAATGGGCCAAAGAACTAAACAGACATTTCTCCAAAGAAGACATACAAATGGATAACAAACACATGAAAAGATGCCCAACATCACTCATTATCAGAGAAATGCAAATCAAAGCCACCATGAGGTACCATTTCACACCAGTTAGAATGGCTGCGATCCAAAAGTCTACAAGCAATAAATGCTGGAGAGGATGTGGAGAAAAGGAAACCCTCTTACACTGTTGGTGGGAATGCAAACTAGTACAACCACTATGGAGAACAGAGTGGAGATTCCTTAAAAAACTGGAAATAGAACTGCCATACGACCCAGCAATCCCACTGCTGGGCATACACCTCAAGGAAACCAGAACTGAAAGAGACACGTGTACCCCAGTGTTCATCTCAGCACTGTTTATAACAGCCAGGACATGGAAGCAACTAGATGTCCATCAGCAGATGAATGGATAAGAAAGCTGTGGTACATATACACAATGGAGTATTACTCAGCCATTAAAAAGAATACATTTGAATCAGTTCTAATGAGGTGGATGAAACTGGAGCCTATTATACAGAGTGAAGTAAGCCAGAAAGAAAAACACCAATACAGTATAATAACGCATATATATGGAATTTAGAAAGATGGTAACAATGACCTTATATATGAGACAGCAAAAGAGATGCAGGTGGCAGAACCAATACAATATTGTAAAGTAATTAGCCTCCAATTAAAATAAATAAATTTAAATTTAAAAAAATAAAAAAAATAAAAGTACTAGTTGGAAAAAAGAAAGAGACACAGGTGTAAAGAATAGACTTTGGGAGTCTATGGGAGAAGATGAGGTTGGAATGATTTGAGAGAATAGCATTGAAATATGTATATTACCATATGTGAAATAGGTCACCAGTTCAGGTTCAATGCATGAGACAGGATGCTCAGGGCCAGTGCACTGGGATGACCCTGAGGGATGGGTTGGGGAGGGAGGTGGGAGCGGGGGTTCAGGATAGGGGACACATGTACACCCATGGCTGATTCTTGTCAATGTATGGCAAAACCACTACAATATTGTAAAATAATTAGCCTCCAACGAAAATAAATTAATTTTTTCATAAAGAGTTTTATTCAATTGTTGGTTCTGAAAATACTTGTTGGGCACATATAACTTACAAAGGACTTGACTTATTACAATGGACAGAGATTTAATGAGAAAAAAGTATGAAACCAGATAAAACAGATAGTCCACAAATGCAGTTTCATTGTCACATTGTGATTCTCTACTAGTCCATTTTATTTTTACCTTGGAGGCTCAAGTTTCTATCATGCAGGATTCCAGAATTATTTTGGGTCCATGTACCTCAAAATCTCCCCATTTGAGGGATCAAGATACTAGCATTTTCATACAAAACCAAGATTATGAGTTGGAGATCAAAGAAGGAGTTTTCGCTTATCTATTTAAAAGTGATTTCTAGATCTCCAGCAGTGCACCCTTTGTCCATGTCCACTTCACATTCTATAGTTCCTTACCTTTTGCAATAGACTTTGTCAAATATATTGACATGAACATATAGTTATTTTCTTGTTTAGTCTCTGTAAGTGGTGAATTACACTGGTTCTTTTTTTAAAATTTATTCTTAATTGGAGCATAATTGCTTTACAGTGTGATTCAGCCACACTCGTACCCATGTCCCCTCCCTCGTGAACTTCCTCCTACTCCCTAACCATCTCATCTCTCTGGGTTGTCACAGCAACGGGTTGAGCGCCTTGTGTTATACCGAAACTTCCCATTAGCTATCTATTGTATATGGTCATGTATATGCTTCAGTGCTACTCTCAATTTGCCCCACCCTCTCTCTCCTTTGCCCGCTGTGTCCACAAGTCTGTTCTCTATGTCTGTGTCTCTATTCCTGCCCTGCAAGTATGTTCATCAGTACCATTTTCCCTAGATTCCATATATGTCATTAATCTACAATATTTGTTTTTCTCTTTTTGACTTACTTCACTCTGTATGGGACTCCCTGGTGGCTCAGATAGTAAAGTGTCTGCCCACAATTCAGGAGACCCAGGTTCAATCCCAGGGTTGGGAAGACACACTGGAGAAGGAAATGGCAACCTACTCCAGTACTCTTGCCTAGAAAATTCCATGGATGGAGGAGCCTGGTGGGCTACAGTCCATGGGGTCGCAAAGAGTCAGACACGAATGAGCGACTTCACTTCTTTCTTTCACTCTGTATAACAAACTCTAGGTTCATCCACCTTGTGAGAACTGACTCAAATCCATCCCTTTTATGGCTAAGTAATATTCCATTGCATATAAGTACCACAGCTTCTTTATCCATTCATCTGTCACTATCATGTCCTGAATGTTGTAAATCATGCTGCAATGAACATTGGGGTACATGTGTCTTTTTCAATTACGTTTTTCTCAAGGTTTTTCTCCAATAGTGGGATTAATGGTCACTGCAGGCGTGAAATTAAAAGACGTTTGCTCCTTGGAAGAAAAGTTATGACCAACCTAGACAGCATATTTGGAGAAGTCAATGGCACCCCACTCCAGTACTCTTGGCTGGAAAATCCACGAACGGAGGAGCCTGGTAGGCTGCAGTCCATGGGGTCGCTAAGAGTCGGACATGACTGAGCGACTTCACTTTCACTTTTTACTTTCATGCATTGGAGAAGGAAATGGCAACCCACTCCAGTATTCTTGCCTGGAGAATCCCAGGGACAGAGGAGCTGGCTGCTGTCTATGGGGTTGCACAGAGTCGGACACGACTGAAGTGACTTAGCAGCAGCAGCAGCAGCAGCAGACAGCATATTAAAAAGCAGAGACATTACTTTGCCAACAAAAGTCCACATAGTCAAAGCTATGGTTTTTCCAGTAGTCATGTATGGATGTGAGAACTGGACCATAAAAAAGGCTAAGCACCTACAAATTGATGCTTTTGGACTGTGGTGTTGGAGAAGACTCTTGAGAGTCCCTTGGACTGCTAGGAGATCCAACCAGTCAATCCTAAAGGAAATCAGTCCTAAATATTCATTGGAAGAACTGATGCTGAAGCTGAAGCTCTAATACTTTTTTTCTTTTTTTTTTAAATTTAAATTTATTTATTTTAATTGGAGGCTAATTACTTTACAATATTGTAATACTTTGACCACCTGATGCAAAGAACTGACTCATTGGAAAAGACCCTGATGCAGGGAAAGATTGAAGGCAGGAGGACAAGAGGACGACAGAGGGTGTGATGGGTGGATGGCATCACTGATTTGATGGACATGAGTTTGAGCAAGCTCTGGGAGTTGGTGATGGACAGAGAATCCTGGCATGCTGCAGTCCATGGGGTCACAAAGAGTTGGAAACAACTGAGCGACTGAACTGACTGATGGCAGTTTTATTTCTAGTTTTTAAAGGAATGTCCATACTGTTCTCCATAGTGGCTATACTGATTTGCGGTCCTACCAACAGTGCAAGAGGGTTCCCTTTTCTCCACAATAGCCATTCTGACCAGTGTCAAAACGGATATATTTTAAAGTGTTAAACTAACCTTCCACTAGAATAAGCCGGCTTGTTCAGGGTATGATGACCTTTTAAAAAGAATACATTTGAATCAGTTCTAATGAGGTGGATGAAACTGGAGCCTATTATACAGAGTGAAGTAAGCCAGAAAGAAAAACACCAATACAGTATACTAACGCATATATATGGAATTTAGAAAGACAGTAACGATAACCCTGTATGTGAGACAGCAAAAGAGATACAGATGTATAGAACAGTCTTTTGTAATTTTTTTTTATTTTTTAAAATAGAAATTTATTTATTTTAATTGGAGGTTAATTACTTTATTTTCTTTTGAACTCTGGGAGAGGGAGAGGGTGGGATGATTTGGGAGAATGGCATTGAAACATGTATAATATCATATATGAAACAAGTCGCCAGTCCAGGTTCGATGCACGATACTGGATGCTTGGGGCTGGTGCACTGGGACGACCCAGAGGGATGGTATGGGGAGGGAGGAGGGAGGAAGGTTCAGGATGGGGAACACGTGTATACCTGTGGTGGATTCATGTTGATTTATGGCAAAACCAATACAATATTGTAAAGTTAAAAAATAAAATAAAATTAAAAAAAAAAGAACTGTGCTACAACACAGGGAATATAGCCAATATTTATAATAACTATAAATGAAATATAACCTTAAAATGCTGTAAATAACTACATTGTATACCTGAAACGTATATAATAGTATGCATTAACTGCACCTCAATTTTTAGAAATGTGCCACATGTACCCAGTAAGGCACATTTATTCCACATCACCATGACCAGTGTGTCGCAAGAAAACAAAGGTGGGAGGGACTGGAGGAGACAGCAAATGACACAAACTAATGGGCCTCACGACATAGTGAGCCTGCTTCACAAGGAGCCTTTGTGGGAGCGGCCCAACGGCCCCCCAGGGGAATCAGAGCCTCCTCCCGTCCCCAGCACTCTGGAGGTCAAGGGCAGACACGCAGCTGGGCCCGAATGTATGGGGACCCCTGTCCCCTGCATTTTACTGTTCTAGTAAAGCCAATCTGCCAGAAAAGAGGAAGCCCAGTATTACCCATCTTTCAGTGAAAGAATACAGAAATGAGGGGTAAACAAAACCCAGGAAAGAAGGCTAGTCTGCTCTTATTTAAACTGCTAAATAAACCAAAATAATAATTTTCCTTTGCTTTCACCCTAGTTCATCACTGACACTTGAAATAATTTTAATTTCCTACATTTGTTTTGCCTTTTCATTTCACAGACACTTCATTTTTCTCCTTTACCATACAAGTTCCACTTTTCTTTTAAATAACGTAAGAACAATCAAGTGTGGCCACTTTGAATATTTAAACATTTGTTATACACAAACTTTGGAAGAAATCTTTTTTTCCTACAAAGTGCAAAGAAAAATAGGAAATAGCCTAACAATGTAAATCACATAGGCAGTTGTAATTTATTACTTATGTCAATCACTTGAAATATTAGAAGGAGAAATCCATGACTCATATAAAATTCAAATATTGTAACAACTGTGGCAATGAACCTAATTAAAAATCACACCTAAAAAAAAAAAGTTCTAATTCAAAGATATGTGCCCAATGTTCGTAACAGCTCTATTTACAAAGTTGTCCTTGTTGTTTAGTCGCAAAGTTGTGTATGACTCTTTTGCAACTCTATAGACTCTAGCCCACCAGGCTCCTCTGTCCATGGGATTTCACAGGCAAGAACACTGGAGTGGGTTACCATTTCCCTCTCCAGAGGGGATCTTCTTAACCAAGGATCAAAGCTGTGTCTCCTGCATTGGCAGGTGGATTCTTTACCACTGAGCCATCAGGGCATTTGTAATAACAAATAACATTTATGGAAGCAACCTAAATGTGCATTGACAGAAGAATGGATAAAGAAGATGTGATATTAATACATATAAACAAGGGAATGTTGCTGATCCATAAAAAGAATGCAGTAATTCCATTTGCAGCAACATGGATGGACCTAGAGATTACCATACTCAGTGAGATAAATAAGGTGGAGAAAGACAAATACTGTATGATATGACTTATATGCTGAATCAAAACTGATAGTGATGAACTGGTTTTCAAAACAGAAAGAGATCACAGACATAGAAGACAAAATTACAGTTATCAAAAGGCAGAGAGGGTGGAGAGAGGAATAAACCAAGAGGTGGGGACTAACATGTACACACTACTATATATAAAATAGATAACCAACAAGCATAGCACAGGCACAGGAACTATATTCCATATTCTGTAATAACATATAAGGGTTATTATATAGTTATGGCAACCCACTCCAGTGTTCTTGCCTGGAGAATCCCAGGGACGGGGGAGCCTGGTGGGCTGCCGTCTATGGGGTCACACAGAGTCAGACACGACTGAAGGGACTTAGCAGTAGCAGCAGTTCCTTGTTACAATGATCTGTGTTTCTATTGATCAGTTCAGTTCAGTCACTCAGTCGTGTCCAACTCTTTGTGACCCCATGAATTTCAGCACGCCAGGACTCCCTGTCCATCACCAACTCCTGGAGTTTACCCAAATTCATGTCCATCGACTCGGTGATGCCATCCATCCTCTGTCGTCCCCTTCTCCTCCTGCCCCCAATCCCTCCCACCATCAGAGTCTTTTTTAATGAGTCAACTCTTCCCATGAGGTGGCCAAAGTATTGGAGTTTCAGCTTCAGCATCAGTCCTTTCAATGAACACCCAGGACTGATTTCCTTTAGGATGGACTGGTTGGATCTCCTTGCAGTCCAAGGGACTCTCAAGAGTCTTCTCCAACACCACAGTTCAAAAGCATCAATTCTTTGGTGCTCAGCTTTCTTCACAGTCCAACTCTCACATCCATACACGACCACTGGAAAAACCATAGCCTTGACTAGCTGGACCTTTGTTGGCAAAGTAGTGTCTCTGCTTTTTAATATGCTGTCGAGGTTGGTCATAACTTTCCTTCCAAGGAGTAAGCATCTTTTAATTTCTATTGATATTCTTTCTTAATTTCTTTAGCATCTTTATTACTTTCTTTCAGAACTTGGATTATAGTAGACTGGTGAGGTCTGTTTTGTTATTCATTCTTTCAGAAGTTTCCTCTGAATTTTTACTTTACTTAACTTCCTCTTTCTCTGAATTGAGGAGAAACAGTTATCTATTGTGCTGTTGAAGGGGTGTTTTAGGTGGTAGCATCCCTGGGAAGACTGTGTGTGTTCAAAGTCTTCGGTGCAAGGACAGGTTTATAATGGATGCTAGCTTGTCTTCCCTCAGGGTGTTGAATTTGTTTGGGGGTGACTTAAAGCCTGTCCCAAGTGAGGCAGGAATTCCATCTGCTCCATGCCTGTAAACATGCTCTCATGGACAAGTCTGACATGTCCCCAGTTTTTGCAGTAGAAGCCCTGAAAGTCAGGTTTAATCAGGTCCCTTTCCCCATGAGTGCATGCCTGCCCAGAAGAAGGGGCGTACTGAAGCGACAGAGGCCCATATGCCCACAGAGAAAGCACTGCCTGTGTTGGCATCCACAGTTCTTCTCAGATGCAGCCCAAGGCTGCATCCTTTTCCCTGACGTGTCCATCTCAGAACTTAGTGCACGGCTGCGGTGTGGAGTGTGCAGGCCGGCCGTTTGCTGGGCTGGGGCTTGGGGTCATGGCACTGTGGTGGCCGCACTGCTTTCCAGTGTATAGGCTGCCTCCCTGGGTGTTTTCCCCCGGGATGTCTCTGCCCCAGATCCAGAACTAAACCATGCTGTGGAGTAATTGGGTCTGGGGCCTTGGCCCTGCTCAGATTGGGGAGTGTGGTGAGGGGGCAGTTGCCAGGGCAAAGCTCTCTGTCCATCTTCACTGTTGGAGCCAAAATGTGTGCTCCCTTGTGTGTAGGGACACCTCCCTACACGACACCTCCAGCCCATCTCTGTGTCCCAGTTGTTCTCCCAGCAACCAAGGGGGCTTGTGCCATCCATGCAGGAACCCTGGACTGGGATTTCCAGGCTGTGACTCAACCAGCTAGCTCCCCAGAGTGAGGGTCTGCCCCTGAAGAACTTCTCTTATTTTAAGACTCCTTTCCTGGGCTGGGATCCTGACCCTACGCCTTTCCTCTGGCCTCCTCTGTTATGTGGAAATCTGTCTTGCATCTTCGGTTGTACAGGAGTTCTTCTGACAATTTCTAGTTAATATTTTGTAAGAATTGCCCCAGATGTTGATGTATTTTTCATGTGTTTATAAGGACAGCTGAGCTCCACATCCTCCTACTATACCACTTTGATCCCTCCCTTCTATATAACAACTTTTATTTATTAAAAAATTTTTTTGCATTAAAATTTTTTTCAATAACTTCATTTTATTAGAAAGAAATATTATGATTGATCCAATAACTTCTCTTTTTGATGGACATTTAATCTATTATACTTCTGAGTTTTTATTATCATTTTTAAATTTATTTATTTTTAATTGGAGGATAATTGCTTTACACAATTGTGCTGGTTCCTGCCATACATCAACATGAATCAGCCATAGGCATATATATGTCCCCTCCCTTTGGAGCCTCTCTCCCACCTCCCACCCCATCCCATCTCACTAGGTTGTCACAGAGCACCAATTTGAGCTCCCTGCATCACAGAGCAAGTTTCCACTGGCTATCTGTTTTGCATATGTAATATATATGTTGCTGTTTAGTCAGCAAGTTGTGGCTGGCTGTTCGTGACCCCATGGACTGCAGCACACCAAGCCTCCCTGTCCCTTACCATCTCTCAGAGTTTGCCCAAGTTCATGTCCAACTATCTCATCCTCTGTCACCCTCTTCTCCTTTCAGAGTTGTTATATACATTACCATTAGGGGAAAGAAGGAGAGGATGGTAATGTATATGCTGCTGCTGCTAAGTCGTTTCAGTCGTGTCAGATCCTGTGAGATCTCACAGACGGCAGCCCACCAGGCTCACCTGTCCCTGGGATTCTCCAGGCAAGAACACTGGAGTGGGTTGCCATCTCCTTCTCCAATGCATGAAAGTGAAAAGTGAAAGTGAAGTCACTCGGTCGTGTCCGACTCTTAGCGACTCCGTGGACTACAGCCTACCAGGCTCCTCTGTCCATGGGATTTGCCAGGCAAGAGTACTGGAGTGGGGTGCCATTGCCTTCTCTGGTAATGTACATAACAACTTCTAAATGACTGAGGTTAAATAACAGAAAACATATTACTAGATGCCAAAGGTAGGAAAGGGAATGACAGGAGCAAGGGGAGGTGGCATATTTCTAATAGTACAAAATTAAGGATTCCTCTGGAGAGGGAATTCTTTAGTATCTTGACTGTGGTGATGGGCACAGAAAGATACACAGATGATAAAACTCTGGTACTAAATACAAGAACACACAAATACAAGTACAGGCAAAACTGGGAAAACCTGAATAAGATCAGGAGACAGTGTAACTGTCAATATGTTAGCTGTGATTATCATATTATCATTTTATAAATATTACTATTGGGGGAAACTGAGTGAAGTGCATGTACATTATATTTTTCTTGCTCCTGCAATGAATCTTCAATAATATCAATAAACATTTCAATGAAAAGTATGAACGAGGAACTTCCCTAGTGGTACAGTGGATAGGAAGCCACCTGCCAATACAGGGGGCATGGATTCAATCCCTGGTCCAAGAAGATTCCACATGCTGTGGAGCAAGCCCAAGCACCACAATGACTGAACTCCTGTGCTGCAACTGCTGAAGCCCTAGAGACCATGCTCCTAGAGAAGCCACCACAATGAAAAGCCCACACATCACTCTGAAGAGTAGCACCTGCTCACCACAGCTTAGAGAAAGTCTGAGGGCAGCAATGAAGACCAGCACAGCCAAAAATAAATAAATGAATAAAAACTTTTTAAAACATAGAGGATTGGAAAGTTGTAGTTTGTAAACTGTAAGTACAAGAAACTTGGAATTGTTATACTGAAGTGAGTAAATACATACTCAAGTAGGTATAGTGGAACATTCCTAGAGATAACAAGGCTGGGCACATTTTGATAAAATGATCAGTTCATCAAGGTTCTGACTGGTAGCACATAAAAGACCCTTAATATATTCTGTAAGTGAAAATCTCAGAAGATAAACCCTTAGGTGATCTTACCACTGTCTTTCTTCAGTATCTTTATTTGAAGGATTTTAAAATCATTGTGTATTCCTAGTGTGATTGAAACTGAAGCACAATAGCAGTTGCTAAAAGGTAGTAATTGTACCACAATTCACTTTGCTTTAATTAGAAACAAGGGATTATATTTTGTTAATTATTATAGCCTAAAGTCAGTATAAACAAGAAAAGCACTCACTTTCTGTTCTTTCCACAGAAAATTCATAGAGCAATTCACTTCTGTATCTCTCAAATTCTGTTTTCCAGAAATGACCGAAGACTGTGTAGCAGGTTTATCTTAGATTATTTAAAAACCATGTTCATGTCAAGGTCCAGTGATGATTTTACAGAATCACTGAGGACAAGCGCATTAAGTGAGTAAACCTTTAAACAGATTTAATGTTCATCAGATAGAGGAATCTTTAGTAAATAATTTTCTCTATGACTTTACTAAAAAGCCAATACCTCGTGACTCCAGAAGGACTGAGGAAACTCTTCCACTGCTCTCTTACAGCAGCGAAGTGACGAGAACCGTTGATGACAAACTGGTGTGAAGTCACGTAGATTCCATGTGAATTAATGAAAGGAAAATTTTCCCTCCCTTTGCCTCATCACAATGGCTTTTGAGGAGCTCCTTAATGAAGTTGGTGGCCTGGGAAAATTCCAGATCCTTCAGATGGTTTTAGCTCTTCCTCTTGTTGGGATAGCAGCCTGTCATATACTGTTGGAGAATTTCACTGCTGCCATTCCTGGTCATCGCTGCTGGGTCTACATCCTGGATAATGCCACTGAGATCCTCAGCCCTGATGTCCTCCTGAGAATCTCCATCCCACTGGATTCAAACTTAAAGCCAGAGAAGTGTCATCGCTTCCTCCACCCCCAGTGGCAGCTCCTTCACCTGAATAGGACCTTCGCCAACATGACTGGCCTGGACACGGAGCCCTGTATGGACGGCTGGGTGTATGACCACAGCTTGTTCTCCTCCACCATCGTGACTGAGGTAAGGCCCCATTTTCCTCTTCTGAGTACTTGGTGTGGGTGTTTAGAATAACATAAAATAGACACTGTTCAAATCTTCAGTTACTGAGAAGATAATGTAATGAGTTCTCTTTTATCCTTTCAGTGGTTGTTTATCTTTTTATTTATTTATTTATTTATTTAATTTTACTTTACAATATTGTATTGGTTTTTGCTTATCTTTTTAAATTGCCAAGAACTTACATTATAATCACAGCTTCCCTTGTGGCTCATATGGTAAAGAATCTGCCTGTAATGCAGGAGACCTGGGTTTGATCCCTGGGTCAGGAAGGCCCCCTGGAGAAGGGAATGGCTACCCACTCCAGTATGCTTGCCTGGAAAATTCCATAGACAGTGGAACCTGGTGCATGGGTCACAAATAGTCGGACACAACTGAGTGACTAATACTTTAACTTCATTTTTAATTACAATTGAGAATGAGGAAATCAGCAAACTGGATATGAACTTTACTGTCACCAAACTTAAAATTTAATGAGGAGGTTGATGTTTAGATCAGTACATGTTTGATATAATGTGTGAAAAATTATTTTTAGTTGCATGTTCTCAGCCTAGTTGTAATTGGAAGGACTTCTATTAACCTTAAAAAATTCCATCTCCTGACTAATTGTAGAGAAACAAATCAGTGTATTTCACTCTAGGTGTGATCCAGATATCAGTGATAAAAAAAAAAAACAAAAAACTCAACTATTTTCAGTGTATCAAAAAGATTGAGAATCACTGAGGTATGTAGTCCTAAGTGAATATAAATATTTGTCCTGATAAAATCTGAAAGATTGAGTTGAGAATTTCTAGAAAAGCCATGCTCAAACTGGGACTTAAATAGTAGAGCCGAGTAAATGTAGGAAAGGAAAGCAGAATGTACTCACTGAGAGCTTTAAAATGCTGTGGTGCTCCTCTGTGCTGGTTTCCTTCTTTTCCAGTGGGACCTCATATGTGATCACCAGTCACAGAAATCAGTGGTTCAGTTTGTATTCATGGCTGGAATGCAGGTGGGAGGCTTCGTATACGGCCATCTCTCAGACAGGTGAGTGTCTCCCAATCACTGCTGCCCTTCCACTGCATGTTTTCACAGTTTATGATTGTTTCATAGAGAAGTCATTACTGAGTTCCCATACACAATTTACACTGTGGGTTGCCTTGGTTCCCAGGAAGTTATAGATGGAAATGTAGAATTAGACTCATTCTGATGGATGACATTTTGTTGCCACTGGGCTCTCTGTACTGGACACAGAAATGTCACCTCCATAACATCTGAGGGGAATTTCAGAATAATCCTTAGAGGTGAACTACCATAAACTTCATTTATAAAGTTGAGAAGGAGTTACCAATGGGAAGAAGAGGAAGGTGCTTCAAGACAGGAGGTTCTTGTTCTGTGAAAAATGCTATTGATAATTTAATAGGGATTGCCTTGAATCTGTAGATCGCTTTAAGTAGTTTGAGCAAACTCTAGGAGATAGTGAAAGTGAAAGTGAAGTTGCTCAGTCATGTCTGACTCTTTGCGACCCACCCCGTGGACTGTAGCCCACCAGGCTCCTATGTCCATGGGATTCTCCAGGCAAGAATACTGGAGTGGGTTGCCATTTCCTTCTCCAGGGGATCTTCCCAACCCAGGTCTCCCGCATTGCAGGCAGGAGATAGTGAAGGGCAAGGCAACCTGGCATGCTGCAGTTGATAGAATTGAGAAGAGTCAGACACATCTTAGAGACAGAATAATAGCAATATTGCATTAAAGAAAAAGCTTCAGAATATATGAAACAATCACTGACATAACTGAAGGGCAAAGTAGTTCTGTATTCATAGCTGAGAACGTCAGTACTTCAGTTTTAGTAATGGGTTAAACATCTAAGCCAAATAATAGTAAGGAAATACAAGACGTGAGCAGCACTACAAACTGCTAGAGCTAACAGACCTGGATAAAACTCCCTTCTTGATGAAAGAATACACATTTGGTTCGTGGAGCATTCTCCAGACTTGACCATGTATGAGGCTCAAAGCCAAAAATCAGAAAATTTTGCAAGATTTCTAGGCTTTTTAGATGTCCTGAGGTGACAATGTATGATACAAAGTATGACTAGTGAATTAACCAATCTGTAAATATTTTTGTTCTAATTAATAAAAATAAAAGGCAACATCTTAGATGTGGAATTGTTAAACAATCTCTGAGAAATGTGAGTCACGACTTATTCATCTAGTTTGGCAGCAGAGGGGTAGAAGGAAATATAGAGGGAGGGCTGGGTGTGGATGTGTTCATATTTGTATTTTGATGATAACCATTGATGTGTGTGCATCTCCTGGCTGTACTACAGGAATGCATTGTTAAGTAATTAATTCAAGGAAAACACACCTCCCTGCTAATACTTTAATAGCTGAGTTTGAATAATAAATCTTCTTAGAAGCATTATACTTTGTGTACTCTGTTGCTTTATGTATCATTTTAAACTGAACATGAAGTGAATGTAGTGTTTCAATCATAGCTCTGCCAGTATCTTTGTCTAGAGACCTGTTGCCATTTTTGTCTTCTCTGAAATTTTTGTCACCAAGAAAGGCATGATTATGTTTTTTTCCTTAAAGATTGAGTGGTGGCTCAGACAGTAAAGAACCTGCCTGCAATGTGGGAGACCTGGGTTTGATCCCTAGGTTGGGAAGATCCCCTGGAGGAGGGCGTGGAAACCCACTCCAGTATTCTTGCCTGGAGAATCCCCATGGACAGAGGAGCCTGTTGGGCTACAGTCCATGGGGTTGCAAAGAGTTGGGCATGACTGAGTGACTAAGCACAGTGTATTTTTGGTTAATGGCAAGTATTCAAGATGTGTGAAATAGCATGATACATAACTGTATGATCTTAATTACATAAAAATGGATGCTTATCGTGAAAATACACAAATGAGACCTAGAAGAACACATCAAATGGTAAACTGCTTGTGACTATGAATGACTTAGTTTTTTCAGTTCTTTTGCATGCGTTAACTTTTTTTTTTTTAAAGAGTAACAGACTTTCAGATTTTTTTTTCATACATGATATTATACATGTTTCAATGCTATTCTCCCAAATCTCCCCACCCTCTCCCTCTCCCACAGAGTCCATAAGACTGATCTATACATCGGTGTCTCTTTTGCTGTCTCGTACACAGGGTTATTGTTACCAAAAAATGTTATTTAAAAAACCTTTTTAAAAATATTTTCTGTGATTACAACAGAATGAAATTAGAAAACATAAGCAGAAGGAAAATTGGAATTTTTACAAATACATGGAAATTTAGTGTTACTCTTACATAAACCTTAACAACTTTGATGCATTGTTTCACTGATCTTTTGCATCAGTTGCATCTTAACCTGTCTGGTGCTAGAGAACAAAGTACACTTTTAGCCCTCTTGTGTCCTGCACTGCAGGGGTTAACAGTCAGCCGCCTGTTGCTCTGGCTAAGCCATGAGAAAATCATCGTGGGAAAAGAATAAAAGCAAAATATAGCAGTACTGCTGCTGCTGCTGCTAAGTCGCTTCAGTCGTGTCCGACTCTGTGCGACCCCATAGGCGGCAGCCCACCAGGCTCCCCATCCCCGACAGTATAACCCAAATAAAAGTACATCAGTTGGGGCTGTCATACCCTGCTAAACTAAGGAAAAACACAGTGTGGACCTTGGAACGCCGGGTCAGCGCAAGTTCAGAACACTGCTTGTGCACACACTAAGATGTTTTCCCAAGGCATGTGCGGGTCTATGACCTCCAGTTAGGTGGTAGCCCTTGTACAAGAAAATAACAGTTTAGAGTAATCAATAAAACGGGAGATGTGACCGGGGACACAGGAAGCTGACTTCATTGTAACACAGTAGATACTTTCTGCTTGCCAAGACACTAAATAAAAGTGATGTGGCTCAGAGAAACAGGGCTCTTGACCCAAGAGGTCTTGAGTCCCCCAGTCCCATCTTTAAAACTTTAATTCTGTCTCTAGTTTCTTTTTTCCAAACTGTGCGTCGACCGCTTTTGATCCCTACCTACTGTGCTGGCCGCAGCACTACACACTATAGAGATTCTCTACTCTGCTAAATACATAAGATAGTACAATGAGTGCTTATAGTATATTATAATTTCCAACACTGTAGTTTTTTAATGGGCTTCCCTGCTGGCTTAGATGGTAAAGAATCTACATGCATTGCAGGAAATCTGGGTTTGATCCCTGGGTCGGGTCTCCTGATGACTGCGTGATGAAGTTTCGGTAATTTTTTTTTATATAAAACATTATAACACTTGTTTAGGTAACATTATACCTGCTTATTTAGGTAACAAGGAATGTTACCTTGAAGCTATTTCCATTGTTGACCTGGCTCTTGTGTACTCAAGCTTCCAGATACAAAGAATCACTTATTAAAACATTTTCTAAATGTCAATGGAGAGGGCAATGGCACCCCACTCCAGTCCTCTTGCCTGGAAAATCCGGTGGGCCGAGGAGCCTGGTAGGCTGCAGTCCATGGGGTCGCACAGAGTCGGACACGACTGAGCGACTTCACTTTCACTTTTCACTTTCATGCATTGGAGAAGGAAATGGCAACCCACTCCAGTACTCCTGCCTGGAGAATCCCAGGGACGGGGGAGCCTGGTAGGCTGCAGTCCATGGGGTCGCTAAGAGTCGGACACGACTGAGCGACTTCACTTTCACTTTTCACTTTCACACATTGGAGAAGGAAATGGCAACCCACTCCAGTGTTCTTGCCTGGAGAATCCCAGGGATGGGGGAGCCTGGTGGGCTGCAGTCTATGGGGTCGCACAGAGTCGGACACGACTGAAGCAACTTAGCAGCAGCAGCTAAACGTCAAAGTATGTCTTTTTAATTTTTTACCACAAATTATCACTATCTCCGTAATCTAAGCTGACTCTCTGTTTCTTAGGTTTGGGCGAAAGTTGATTCTCAGGTGCTGTTTGCTCCAGCTCGCCATCTCTGGGACCTGCACAGCCTTTGCTCCCACCTTCCTCATTTACAGCTTGCTTCGCTTCTGGTCAGGCTGTTCTGCTGTGGCCATCATAACAAATAACTGGTTGCTCAGTAAGTCAACAGTTTTGTCCTTCTTCATTTTCCAAGCCTTGAATTTGATCTTGAAATTTCACCCTTAGACAACATTAATATCCCAATTGGGTTTTCCTTTAGTTGCAGAGTGGACAAGGTCCCAGTCTAAAGCCATGGTAATAATGCTGATAACTTGTGCTATTAGTATTGGACAGATGATGCTGGGAGGACTGGCTTTTGCCTTTCGAGAGTGGCGCACCCTGCAGCTGGTGGTGTCTGTCCCTTTCTTTGTCTTCTCTTTCTCCTCAAGGTATGAGCATCTCTCTCACTGTGTTTTAAGGGAACCTGGAATGAAAATGCTTGCTGAATTGGGATATATTGATTTTCTTATTTCCTGAGCACTGTCTTATTGTTTCTGCCTAAACCAGGGTCTTTCATCTGTTTACTCTGTTCAATTTGAGATTTGAGAAGCAGAACACAGAATAACAATGAGCTTTCTGCCTGGGAGTTCCAGGTATTTTCTGCCATTTTGCTTCCTAAGTCTTACCCAGTGTTATGTCATTGAGTTATTCCATTACTATTTTTCTTAATATAAAATATATACTTAAGTATTTTTGAAAGATAAAGCTTCAATTTTTTGGCTTTGGAATGAATATGATACAATCAAGTTCTCAATGATTTTCCATGTTGCATATTAAATTGGATAAAGGAAGAGGCAGAAAATGTATTCATAGAGCAATTTAACAAAATAGCAGCTTAAATTCTCCAGAACAGAAAATGACATGCAGATTGGATGATTTACATTATGTGTTCACCACTCTGTCTTCCCTTAAGTAATTTATGGATAATCTCATCCCTACACTTATAACCATTCTAGGGAGAGTCATATTCAGTAGATCCCAGAAAGATTGCTATGGATTTAGTACAGTGACATGAGTACAAAGAGACAGAAATAAAAAGGATAATCCACACCAGACCCATCTGCTACGTCATTCTCTCCTCTTAACCAGGAAGGTGTGTTTATTGTCTCTGTTCATTGATAAGGAAACTGGGGCAGATGTAAATAGGTGACCCCCATTTATGGAGCTGTTGTTGTTCACTCAGTGCTGTCTGACTCTTTATGACCCCATGGACTGTAGCATACCAGGCTTCCCTACATTTGCATTCCACCGACATTGCTGGAAGTGGCAGGAGTATTGACAATATTTGTTGGCCTGAAAGCATACATGGTTGGATGGCATCACCAACTCGATGGATGTGAGTTTGAGCAGGTTCTGGGAGTTGGTGATGGACAGGGAAGCCTAGCATGCTCCAGTCCATGGGGTTGCAAAGTGTCAGACTTGACTGAGTGACTGAACTGAACTGAAATGCATTCGGGGGTTTCTTTTTTCAAGATAATATATATTATGAATATATGTTACGTGCACAAATGTGCTGGATCTCATGCTTAGCTTTGGAGGGAATTATGCAAGTGAGGGACTCTCAAACTTAAGCTTCTTAGGCCTCTTGGAAAGCCTTCTGCTGAGTAAGCAGAGAGGCAATTTGATTGCAAACTCTATGATCCTTTGCATGTAGAACATCTTTTAGATGTACTACATAAAGTGGTCATTCTTGTATTTTCCTAGCAGTATGTAACAAAACATGAGCTCCTTTTCCTAACCCAATACTTGAAGTGGTGAATATCGGATTGAAGGCAAAAAGCATTAGCTGTAATTAACCATATGACAAATAAGCAAGAGAGAACTGACTGCACTTGTGGGCCCTTCTTTCATCAGGTGGCTGGTGGAGTCTGCACGGTGGCTGATTGTCACCAATAAAACAGATCAAGGATTAAGGGAACTTAAGAAAGTTGCACGCAGAAATGAAATGAAGAATGCCGAGGCAACCCTGAACATGGAGGTGAGCAGAAAGGGAAGGTGGTTACTGCTGAATGTGAGTCATAAACTGACACCTGCCTTCTCCTAATGAGATAGACAAGCTGCTTTTCTAACAAGGGCAGCTAGTTAAGAATACAAATTCCCTGGTTCTTTATGGCCATGAGGGCCATAAAGCTCATAGAAAAGAAGCTTTCAGCTTTAGTTCACTTCCTGACTGATTGTATATCCTATGTACTCTCCAGGATGCCCTGACCCCTCTGTGCTCTCATTTTCAAAATTTAATGGTTATCGTTTAATTTCCTGGAGTATCCCTTAACTCCTTACCTACTCCATCATATCAACATCACACCTGTGATTGCATGTGTAATATTGTTCAGTTGCTAAGTCATGTCCAACTCTTTGTGACCCCATGGAATGCACCTCGCCAGTCTTCCCTATCCCTCACTATCTCCCGGAGTCTGCTCAAACTCACCTCCATTGAGTGATTCCATCCAGTCATCTCATCTTCTATCGCCCCCTTCTCCTCCTGCCCTCGGTCTTTCCCAGCGTCAGGGTCTTTTCCAATGAGTCAGCTCTTTGCAGCAGGTGGCTAAGTATTGGAGCTTCAGCATCAGTCCTTCCAATGAATATTAAGGGTTGATTTCCTTTAGGACTGACTGGTTTGATCTCCTTGCTGCCCAAGGGACTCTCAAGAGTCTCTGGCATGCAATTCAAAACATCATTTTTTTTGGTGCTCAGCCTTCTCTATGGTCCAACTTTCACATCTGTACATGACTACAAAACCATAGCTTTGACTATACGGACCTTTGTCAGCAAAGTGATATCTCTGTTTTTTAATGGACTGTCGAGGTTTGTCATAGCTTTTCTTCCAAGGAAGCAAGTGTCTTTTAATTTCATGGCTGTGGTCACCATCTATAGTGATTTTAGAGTGAAGAAAATAAAAGTTGCCACTGTTTCCACTTTTCCCCCCTTTCCCCAACTATTTGTCATGAAGTGATGGGACTGGATGCCATGATCTTAGTTTTTTGAATGCTGCATTTTAAGCCAGCTTTTTCACTCTCCTCTTTCACACTCATCAAGAGGCTTTTTTGTTCCTCTTCACTTTATGCCTTTAGAGTGGTATCTTCTACATATCTGAGGTTGTTGATATTTCCCCTGGCTATCTTGATTCCAGCTTGTGAGTCTTACAGCCTGGCATTTTGCATGATGTACTCTGCATGTAAGTTAAACAAGCAGGGTCACAATGTATAGCCTTGACATACTCCTTTCCCATTTTGAGCCAGTTCATTGTTCCATGTCCATTCTGTTGCTTCTTGACCTGCCTATAGGTTTCTCAGGAGGCCATGAGAAATACCAATGGTATGGTATACTCATTTCTTGAAGAATTTTTCACAATTTGTTGTGATCTACACAGTCAAAGGCTTTAGCATAGTAAATGAAGTGGAAGTAGGTGTTTTTCTGGAATTTCCTTTCCTTTTCTATGATCCAGCAGATGTTGGCAATTTGATCTCTGATTCTTCTGCTTTTTCTAAATTCAGTTTGTACATCTGGAAGTTCTCAGTTTGTGTACTTTGAAGCCTAGCTTGAAGAATTTTGAGAATCACCTTGTAGCATGTGAAATGAGTGTAATTGTGTAGTAGTGTGAACATTCTTTGGCATTGCCTTTCTTTGGGATTGGAATGAAAACTGACCTTTTCCAGTCCTGTGGTCACTGCTGAGTTTTACAAATTTACTGACATATTGAGTGCAGCATTTTAGCAACATCATCTTTTAGGATTTTAAACAGCTCAGTTGGAATTCCATCACCTCCACTAGCTTTGTTCGTAATAATGCCTCCTAAGGTCCACTTGACTTCACACTTCAGGATGTCTCACTCTAGGTGAGTAAACACACCATCATGGTTATCTGGGTCCTTCAGACCTTTTTTGTGTATTTCTTCTGTGTAGTCATGCCACATCTTCTTAATCTCTTCTGCTTCTGTTAGGTCCTTGCCATTTCTGTCCTTTACCATACCCATCTTGCAAGAAATATTCCCTTGGTATCTCCAATTTTCTTGAAGAGATATCTAGTCCTTCCCATTCTATTTTCCTCTGTTTCTTTGCATTGTTCACTTAAGAAGGCTTCCTTGTCACCCAATGCTATTCTCTGGAGCTCTGCATTCAGATGGGGTATATCTTTCCCTTTCTCCTTTGCCTTTCACGTCTCTTCTTTCTCAGCTATTTGAGAAGCATCCTCAGACAGCCACTTTGTCTTCTTGCATTTCTTTTTCTTTGGGATGGTTTTGGTCACCACCTCCTTACAATATTATGAACCTCCACCCATAGTTCTTCAGGCATGCTGTCTATCAGATTTAATCCCTTAAATCTATCTGTCAGCTCCACTGTATAATTGTAAGGGATTTGATTTAGGTAATACCTAAATATATTACACTAGAAAGAAAGGACACACATCTCTCCTATCCTACTGGCACTCATCACAATACCTGGCACTATACTAGCAAATGATACTTGTTTGCTTTTGTTCAAGGGTTTGAGAGTGACCATGCAGGAGGAGCTGGAGGGAGCACAGACCAAAACTACTGTGTTTGACTTTTTCCGCACACCCAACCTGCGTAAAAGGATCTGTCTCCTCCTCTTTGTGAGGTGGGCTACCCACAATGTATGACAACTTGAATGGGAACATGAATCTGTTTATCACAAAAGGTTACAACAGTGTTGTGAGAGGGAGGGCTTATTTGTGGTTAAAAGATGAGGAAGAGAGTACAAGATGGCGAAGGAGTAGGTGGACGTGGAGTGCATCTCTCTCCACGGATACATCAGGAATACACCTTCAGATATAGAAGTGCATGCAGAATATCAGTTGAGAGCAGACAGAAGTACCTGACCAGAGGAAAAGAATATATAGAACCATGCAAAACTCGGTAGGATGAAGGAACTAGGGGGAAAAATAGGAGTGTTAGTAGTAGGACTGGACCTGCCCTTGGTGGGAGGGGGAACTGAAGCAGGGGTCCAGTCCCCACAGTGGGACAGTTGTCCAAGACAGAGGAGAAACACTTAAGGTTGAGAGTGAAACAGCTGATCTGTGGCAGCCTAAATGAAATGAGAATCAGACAGTCCTTGCTGCAGCCATACATACCCTGGACAGGGATGTGGGTCCCCTGGAAGGTATAGTGGCTGGGACCTGGAGTTTGGGGATTGTGGAGCAATCCCAGGGCGAGGGGTGCTGTTGACTGTTGAGAGACAGATTGAGAGGAGATTAGGCAGGGGATGGATTGTGGTGGGGAATGCCGATGGAAGAAAACATGGCAGCCATGGAAGCAAGGCGATACTGCTGAGTCACATGTAGGGGGTGAAGCCATCACCATAGCCTCTCTCTCTCCACACACCAGCATTGGTAGCTGAACAATAGAAAGCCTGGCCCATCAAATGCCTGATGCACTGAACTGCAGAGCAGGACCCCACCCAGGGTGCTCCTTTCAGTGACTGATGTGCCGATCTACAGAGTAGGACTCCAGCCAGGGGGATCCTTCTATGTGCCTGATATATGGAACAAGAGAGAAGGACCCCAGGTAAGGGAGCCCTCCAAGGGCCTGAATAGGAGAAGCTAGGAGGAAAGAATGGCCAAAGAGGCCTTCTGACCACCAGCTACAAGAGGCTCGAAGAACGACTCTGATAGGGCCATAACTCCTGCAGCAGAGGCAGTCCGTGTCCCTGCACACTTGGTGCCACCAGGGTCCCTGCAAGCCAAGCAGCTGCGCCAACTTCATGCTCAACTCTCACTGGGGCAGAGCTGCCACAGGCAAAAAATGTCTTGCATCTATGCACACAAGATCACTTCAGTCGTGACCAACTCTTTATGATCCTATAGACTGTGGCTTGCCAGGCTTCCCTGTCAGGGAAGGTGGTTCTCCAGGCAAGAATACTGGAGCATATTGGCCAATACTGGTTGCCATACCCTTCCAGATCACTATATTTCCTGCTGCTGTAGCTGCCAACTTCCCTGAGTACCTGGTGCTGCCAGAACCCTTGTGATCCAAGCAGCTGCACCACCTCCACACCTGGCCCTCACAGGGGCAAACCCAAAACCTCCAGGGCAACCTCAGAAGCAAACCCCAGTGGATGACCCACATGTAGTGGTGGAAATAAAACCACAATTGAAACCCAGGGGCAGTGTGGCTAAGGAAGAAGACCCAAAACCTTCCCACAAGCTGTACAAGCTGCAGATTAAATCCACACGATCAACTAGGTGGAATCTGTGTCTATGGAGTATATAAAATGTTGTTGAGAGCTCTCACAAAAGAAAATGCACTAATTCTGATAGATGTGGACCTTGGAAGCAAGAACACATAGGAGTAGGACCAGATTAGAATCTGAGCTGCCCCCACAGCAGGTCCAGAGGTCAGCACAGTGTTGGAGAGCATTCTAGGGAGGTGAGGTGGACTGTGACTCCCAGCGAGGGAAAGGACTCTGACAGCAGTGACTCAAGAAAAAAAAAAAAAGAAAGAAAGAAAAAAAAGAAAAACATTTATTATTCTTATGTTTTGACTTGTTCTGTAGATTCTTTTGGATTTTTTTTCTTTTTTCTTTTTCCCTTTTCCCTCGCTCTGCTGTAATTGTCGATTTTATTGGCACTATGAAACCTAATAAAGCTTTTGAGGTTTTTTTTTTTTTTTTTCAGTGACATTTTTTTATTATTGATATAAACCTCTGCCTCTACATTGGGCTTTTGCAGTTCTGTGATGTTTTCCTTTTTTTTTTTTTTTCCTCTTTTTAAAATTTTAATCTTTTAAACCTATAACTATTATTCTACATTTATTCCTTTGTTTGTTTTTCCTACTCTTTTCCCCCTGCAGTTAATCATTAATATATACAAATCTTCTTCATCTACCTCTATTTAACTTTGCATATCTGTTCTTTCTTTCCTGTCTCTCTTTCCTTTCCTCTCAACATAATTGTTAGTTTTGTTTTCATTGCTTTATTCCCCACTTGGCACCTTGCTTTAGTTTTGTTTTCCAGTTTGTCTTTTAGTTAGTTTTGTTCTTAACTGGTAAATATATATATTTTTTATTTCTTTTGTTTGCCAGGTTAATCTACTGTGTTCTTTATTTTTGTTGGACTGTTTTCACTTTGCTTATGGGTGTATATGTATATGTGTATATTTCATTATTTTGATTATTATTTGCCTGACTTTGTAACTGCCATTTGTCTGAGGTTCATCTTTTGTTTCTCATTTTTGCATTTTTGTTTTAATCTCACTTAATTCCATAACAAACCACTTGTGGAATCTTTGTCCCTGACCAGAGGTCAAGCCCTGAATCTTTGGAGTGGGAGCACCTACTCCAAGACCCTAGACTTGTATCAGAGAACTAACCCAAGGGAGTATCAAACAGTGAGAACTCACAGAAAGGAAACCACTTGAATACAAGACCCCAACCACCAGTAGCACCCTGTGAGTGCTAAAACCCAATCATCAGCGGACAGAATTACCACCTCACTCAGCCTTGCCCATCAGAGGAAAAACAAACAAACAAACAAGCAAACAAAAACTCAGCAAAAATCTCGCCCTATATGAAGCTTCTGCAAACCACTGCACCAACCTTAGGAGGGCAGAAACCAAAAGGAAGAAAGAATTCAACCTTGAAGTCTGGTAAAAGGAGACCTTAAACCCAATAAGTTTAAAAAATGAATGAATACTACACAAATGAAGGAACAAACTAGAAACACAGAAGTCCAAATAAATGAAGAGGAAATAGGCAAACTACCTGAAAAACAATACAGAATAATGATAGTAAAAATGATCAAAAACCTTGAAAACAAAATGAAGAAAGTACAAGAATCAACTGACAAAGACCTAGAAGAACTAAAGAATAAACATACAGAGACAATCAACACAATTACTGAAATTAAAAATACTCTAGAAGGAATCAATAGCAGAATATCTGAAGCAGAAGAATGAATCAGTGAGCTGGAAGATAAAATGATGGAAATAACTTCTGAAGAACAGAATAAAGTAAAGGAATGAAAAGAACTGAGAATAGTCTCAGAGACCTCTGGGACAATATCAAATGCACCAGCATTTGAATTATAGGGGTCCCAGAAGAAGAAGAAAAAAACAAAGTTTATGAGAAATTTTTTGAAGAGATTATAGTTGAAAATTTCTCCAACATGGAAAAGGAAATAGTCAATCAAGTCCAAGAGGCACAAAGACTCCCATATAGAATAAACCCAAGGAGAAACACACCAAGACACATACTAAACAAACTAACAAAGACAAAGTACAAAGAAAGAATATTAAAAGCAGCGAGGGAGAAGCAACAAGTAATATATGAGGCAAACCCCATACACCTAACAGCTGATCTTTCAGCAGAAACTCTGCAGGCCAGAAGGGATGGCAGGATATATTTAAAGTACTGAAAGGGAAAAATCTACAGCCAAGATTACAGTACCCAGCAAGGATCTCATTCAAAATTGATAGAGAAATAAAAAGCTTTTCAGACAAACAAAAGTTAAGAGAATTCAGTATCACCAAACCAGCTTTACAACAAATGTTAAAGGGACCTATATAGTCAAGAAATACAAGAAAAGAAAAAAGATCTAAAAACGCAACCCCAAACAATTAAGGAAATGGCAATAGGAACATACATATCAATAATTACTTTAAATGTAAATGGATTAAATGCTCCAATCAAAAGACAGAATGGCTGAATGAATACAAAAACAAGACCTGTATATATGCTGTCTACAAGAAACCCACTTCAGACCTCAAGACACATATAGACTGAAAGTCAGGGGATGGAAAAATATATTCCATGCAAATGGGAAGCAAAAGAAAGCTGGAGTAGCAATCCTCATATCAGATAAAAACAGACCTGAAAGAATACTACAAGAGATACAGAAGGATACTACGTAAAGATCAAGGGATCAATCCAAGAGGAAGACCAACAATTGTAAATATCTATGCACCCAACATAGGAGCACCTCAATACATAAGACAAACACTGCTGCTGCTGCTGCTAAGTTGCTTCAGTTGTGTCTGACTCTGTGCGACCCCATAGACGGCAGACCCCTGGCTCCCCCATCCTTGGGATTCTCCAGGCAAGAACACTTGAGTGGGTTGCCATTTCCTTCTCCAATGCATGAAAGTGAAAAGTGAAAGTGAAGTTGCTCAGTCGTGTGACTCTTAGCGACCCCATGGACTGCAGCCTTCCAGGCTCCTCCGTCCATGGGATTTTCCAGGCAAGAGTATTGGAATGGGGAGCCATTGCCTTCTCCTAAGTCAAACACTAACATACATAAAAGGAGAAATTGACAGTAATACAATAATAGTAGGAGACTTTAACACCCCACTCACACCAATGGACAGATCATCAAAACAGTAAATTAATAAGGAAACACAAGTCTTAAATGATGCATTAGATGAGATGAATTTCATTTATATCTTCAGGAAATTCCATCAAATACAGAAGAATACACCCTCTTTTCAAGTGCACATGGAATATTCTCCAGGATAGACCATATCTTGGGTCACAAATCAAATCTCAGTAAATTTAAGAAAATTGAAATTGTATCAAGCATCTTCTCTGATGACAGTGTTGTGAGACTAGATATCAATTACCAGGAAAAAAGTGGTAAGAAACACAAACACATGGAGATTAAACAACATGTTTTGAAATAACCAACAGGTGACTGAAGAAATCAAAAGGGAAATAAAAAAATTTCTAGAAACAAATGACAATGAAAACATGACAACTCAAAACCTATGGGATGCAGCAAAAGCAGTTCTAAGAGGGAAGATTATAGCAATAAAATCCTACCTCAAGAAACAAGAAAAACATCGAATAGATAACCTAACTTTACACCTAAAACAACTGGAAAAAGAAGAACAAAAAACCCCCCAAAATTAGTAGAAGGAAAAATATCATAAAGATCTGAGCAGAAATACATTAAAAAGAAATGAAGCAAACAATAATAAAGAATAACAAAACTAAAAGCTTGCTCTTTGAGAAGATAAAATTGACAAGCCTTTAACTAGACTCATCAGGAAAAAAGAGAGGAGAATCAAAACAAAATTAGAAATGAAAAATTAGAGGTTACAACAGACAATGCAGAAATACAAAGGATTATAAGAGATTATTATGAACAACTATATGGCAATAAAATGGATAACCTGGAAGAAACAGGCAGATTCTTAGAAAAGTTCAATCTTCCAAGACTGAATCAGGAAGAAATAAAAATTATGAACAACCCAATTACAAGCACTGAAATTGAAGCAGTCATCAAAAATCTCCCAAAAAACAAAAGTCCAGGACCAGATGGCTTCACAGAAGAATTCTATCAACTATTTAGAGAAGAGCTAACACCTATCCTTCTAAAACTCTTGTCAAAATATTACAGGGGAAGGAACACTTCCAAACTCATTCTATGAGGCCACCATCACCCTGATACCAAACCCAGACAAAGATAACACAAAAAAGAAAACTACAGGCCAAAATCACTGATGAACATAGATGCAAAAATCCTCAACAAAATTTTAGCAAACAGAATTCAGCAACACATCAAAAAGTTCATACACCTTGATCACGTTGGATTTATTCCAGGAATGCAAGGATTCTTCAATATATGCAAATCGATCAATGTGATATACTATATTAACAAATTGAAAGATAAAACCATATGACAATCTCAGTAGATGGAGAAAAAGCCTTTGACAAAATTCAGCACCCATTTATGATTAACAGCCTTTAAAATATGGGCATAGAAGGAACTTACCTCAACATACTAAAGGCTATATATGATAGGCCTACAACAAACATTATTCTCAATGGTGAAAAAATGAAAGCATTCTCTCTAAGCTCAGGAACAAGACAAATATGTCCACTTTCACCACTATCATTCAACATAGTTCTGGAAACCCTAGCTACAGCAATCAGAGAAGAAAAAGAAATAAAAGGAATCCAGATTGGAAAAGAAGTAAAGCTCTCACTGTTTTCAGATGACATGATACTGTACATAGAAAACCCTAAAGATACTATCAGAAAATCACCAGAGCTAATCAGTGAATTTAGTAAAATTGCACGATACAGAAATCCCTTGCATTTCTATATACTAACATTGAAAAATCAGAAAGAGAAATTAAGGAATCAATCCCATTCACCATTGCAACACAAAGAATTAAATATCTAGGGATAAACTTACTAAGGAGACAAAATAACTGTACACAGAAAATTATAAGACACTAATGAAAGAAATCAAAGATGACATAAACAGATGGAGAGATAGTCCATGTTCCTGGGTAGGAAGAATCGATATTGTGAAAATGACTACACCACCAAATGTAATCTACAGATTCAATGCCATCCCTATCAAATTACCAATGACATTTTTCACAGGACTAGAACAAAAAGTTTCACAATTCATATGGAAACACAAAAGATCCCGAATAGCCAAAGCAGTCTTGAGAAAGAAGAATGGAGCTGGAGGAAATCAACCTTCCTGAATTCAGATTATACTACAAAGCTACAGTCATCAAGACAGTATGGTACTGGCACAGAAACAGAAATCTAGGCCAATGTAACAAGATAGAAAGCCCAGAAATAAACCCACGCACCTATAGGTACCTTATTTTTGACAAAAGAGGTAAGAATATACAATGGGTGCAAAGACAACCTCTTCAATAAATGGTGCTGGGAAAACTGGACAGCTACAGGTCAAAGAATGAAATTAGAACACTTCCTAACACCATACACAAAAATAAACTCAAAATGGATTAAAGACCTAAATGTAGAACTAGAAACTATAAAACTCTTAGAGAATAACATAGGCAGAACACTCCATGACATAAATCAAAGCAAGATCCTCTATGACCCACCTCCTAGAGTAATGGAAATAAAAATAAAAGTAAACAAGTGGGTCTTGATTAAACTTAAAAGCTTCTGCACAGCAAAGGAAACTATAAGCAAGGTGAAAAGGCAAGTCTAGAATGGGAGAAAATAATAGCAAATAAAACAACTGACAAATGACTATCTTCCAAAATAAACAAGCAGCTCATACAACTCAATGCCAGAAAAACAAACAACCCAATCAAAAAGTGGGAAAAAGACCTAAACAGACATTTCTCCAAAGATATACAGATGGCTAACAAACACATGAAAAATCCTCAACATTGCTCATTAGTAGAGAAATGTAAATTAAAACTACAATGAAATATCATATCACCTCACACTGATCAGAATGGCCATCATCAGAAAGTCTACAAACAATAAATGCTGGAAAGGGTGTGGAGAAAAGGGAATGCTCTTTCACTGTTGGTGGGAATGCAAATTGATACAGCCACTGTGGAAGATGGTATGAAAAAAACCTCCATATGACCCAGCAATCCCATTTCTAGGTATATACCCTGAGGAAACCAAAATTGAAAAAGACACATGTATTCCATTGCTCATTGCAGCACTATTTACAATAGCTAGAACAGGGAAGCAACCTAGATGTCCATCAACAGATGAATGGATAAAGAAGTTGTGGTACATATACACAATTGAATGTTATTCAGCCATAAAATGGAACACATTTGAGTCAGTTCTGATGAGGTGGATGAACCTAGAACCTACTATACAGAGTGAAGTGAGTCGGAAAGAGAAAGATAAATACCGTATTCTAACACATATGTACGGAATCTAGAAAAATGGTACTGAACAATTTATTTACAGGGCAGCAATGGAGAAACAGACATAGAGAATAGATTTATGGACATGGGGAGAGGGAAGGAGAGGGTGAGATGTATGGAGAGAGTAACATGGAAACTTTCATTACCATATGTAAAATAGCCTACTGGAGTTTGTGGTATGGCTCAGGAGACTCAAACAGGGGCTCTGTATCAACCTGGAGGGGTGGAGTGGGGTGGGAAATGGGAGGGAGGTTCAAAAGGGAGGGGATATGTATACCTATGTCTGATTAATGTTGAGGTTTGACAGAAAACAACAAAATTCTGTAAAGCAATTATCCTTAAATAAAAAAATTTAAAAAGAAAGATGAGGAAAACACAGCAAATAAGACTCACATGGAGCTGACTATATTATAAACAGTTCATTATGTCATATCACAGTATCAGTCTCCTCACTGGAGATTGATGTTGAGAACTTCTATTGCAGTACAGATTTGCACACTTAATTGTCTTTATTTTTTCTTTCAGTTTTCATTGATGCAAGTGTTGCAAACAGAAACACGAAGAGATCAGGAATATTTAAATATATATCTAAATATATAAATCAATGAGTATGTCAGTATATAAAAATGTAACCAACATACAGATCAAGATAGAAAATTGTAAATCCCATGGAGTGCCCCACTACCACCACCACCAGCACCACCCCTTTTCTCTCCTCAACCACCCTCTCCTTTGCCAAACAAAACTTAACAGCTGTTCTGCTATCCTTCACTCTAGACGTGTGTGCCCTGACGTTGAGCTTCACATAAAGTAAATTATAAAGGGTTCTGGAACGGCCCCTGTGTCTCATGCTCACTCATATAGACTCACGCATTCAGGTGCATGTAACAGTAGATTATTCTCCCTGCTGCTGCTGCTGCTAAGTCACTTCAGTCGCGTCTGACTCTGTGTGACCCCATAGACAACAGCCCACCAGGCTCGCCTGTCCCAGGGATTCTCCAGGCAAGAACACTGGAGTGGGTTGCCATTTCCTTCTCCAATGCATGAAAGTGAAAAGTGAAAGTGAAGTTGCTCAGTCAGGTCCGACTCTTAGCGACCCCATGGACTGCAGCCTACCAGGCTCCTCCATCCATGGGATTTTTCCAGGCAAGAGTACTGGAGTGGGGTGCCATTGCCTTCTCCCATTCTCCTCCCTAGTGTTTTTGTTTTCCATTCCATGAATACACTACAGTGTTTATATGTACTTCAATATTGATGGACTTTTGTTTAAAATTTGGATACATTTTTTGTGTGTGTTAGTACATGGCCTTCTGTGAAAGTCTTGTTTGTTATCTCTTGAGGGAATGCTTTGGTAGTGTCAGGAGGAGAAATTTTAGATTCTGAATTTTTGAAGATGTATGCACATGGACCAAAAAAGTACACAAGACAGTATATATCCACTGCCAAACTTAAGAAAGTGACTATTGAACAGTATATTTTATCTCTTTCCAGACATATATCAGTAGACTGCTGATTCACTTAACTACATTGTGCTTTTTTGACCTTTTCATATCCACTAGGACATGAACTTATGTTTCTGAATCATAGACGATCAGAATGTAAGGGAAAAGTACAGATAATGGTCAAGAGAAGCCCTGTTTGCAATTGCTCTAGTGGGTTCTTCTCTTGCAATTTCTAAGTCTAGATCTCTCTGGTGAAGTAGATCCTTAAAGTGGATTCCATTCCCTTAGATGCTCCTTGGTTAAAAGGTAGATCCTCACCGGGAATCTTTGATTCCATATCTGATGGTGCAGTTGGTGCATGTTTGCTTTCCTGCATTCTTACATTTGCTTTTAGCCCCATGAAATCTGATATGAACTTTAAATTTCCCAGAATTCTGTTTGGACACCAGCATGCTATGCTGCCAAGTCAAGGGGACCCAGGTAGCTTCTTTGCAGTTTCACTCACTAGTTCAGAAAAGGGAAGTGCTTTACAGTATTGGCTTTGGGTGAAGAAAGGGAGGACTTTCTGCATACAGACAACCCTCAAAAAGAAGTTATTTCCCTAAATTTTTAGTTTTAATGCTTATGTTTTCAAATTCTCTGTACCATCCAGTTTGGCGATTGAGTCACATTATATTTTTACTGATAACTCTTTGCTTAGAAACTCCAAAAAGGACAAAAGGAATATTGTTTTCATTTATAGCCATGTAATTATTTATGGTAACTTTACCATCTAAAATTGAAGAAACTAGGTTGAGACTTTATTCTTTAGCCTCCTGGGTGGATAAAATCATCAGCTGCAGCACCTGGGCTCTAAACCTTATGGCTTGCATCTTTCTTCTTTTGTTCACTGCAGGTTTGCTGTCACAGTACCCCTTTATGGCATCTCTCTGAATCTACAGCACTTTGGAAGCAATATATTCCTGTTCCAGGTCATCTTTGGAGCTCTTACCACCTTAGCCCGATGTCTTGCACTTGTAGTACTGAATTACAAGGGCCGTCGACCAACGCAGATGCTTTTCTTGTTCCTGGTGGGACTTTCCATTTTGGCCAACATGTTTGTGCCCCAAGGTGAGGGGAGACTGGACTTTGGGGAAAGGAAGGGTCTTTCCCCATCCTTCAGGGACTGTAATTGGTCACACTTGTCTGAAATTAGGTTTAAAGACAGGTTCATATTTTGAGCTAAGTATTCCCCCAAACCAATCTGATGATTTATGAGGTTTTCTGTTAATATTTTTTGGGAAAAAAAAAAAAAAAACAAAGGTCAGTGAAGGGCAAATAAGACTGTTAAGTCACCATGACTACAGCTCTTGTTTATGGTAGTCTCTCAGGAAATGAAGGGAGAAGGCAATGGCACGCCACTGTAGTACTCTTGCCTGGAAAATCTCGTGGGCGGAGGAGCCTGGTGGGCTGCAGTCCATGGGGTCTCGAAGAGTTGCACACGACTGAACGACTTCATTTTCACTTTTCACTTTCATGCTTTGGAGAAGGAAATGGCAACCCATTCCAGTGTTTTTGCCTGGAGAATCCCAGGGACAGGGGAGCCTGGCGGGCTGCCATCTCTGGGGTTGCACAGAGTCGGACACGACTGAAGCAACTTAGCAGCAGCAGCAGGAAATGAAAAAAAAAAAAGAAATCTCCTTTTTCCAAGGAATGAAGGCGTAAACAGCAGGAACAGGATTTAAGCAGATTAAAATCCCTGTCCATTCCATGTTAGATTACTTTATAAGTTAATAGAATGAAAATATGTATTGATTAGGAGAACCATAATGGGCACAATACTTTACCATCTCCCAGTGCAGGAATGTGCTGCACAGCATTAGAGATGGGCAGGCTCTGCTTCTCAGAATGTCACTAATGACACAAGCTTACTCCCTTACAAGTGTTCTTTACAATATTATAAAGCCATAACTAGATTTCTTTTTATACTGTGCAGAAAACTGTTTCTCCAGATTTTTTTTTTTTTTTAGTGGTTCTGTTATCCAAACAAAAGTTTCCTTTCCTGGTTCCTCATGTCTAACATTGAGGTAGACCTGGGTTCTCTTTAGCCTTTCCACTAACAGAGCAGTCCTGTCTTCCTATTACTCTCTGGTGTCATACCCATGGCAATGCTGTTTCTACACTAGATCAATTGACTCACTGAGGTTTACCTGAGTTTCCTGATTTTTTCCATGAGAATCCCACATTGCTAAAACCTCCTAAATCCCAAGGAACCTAGGATGACTGGTCTCTTTAAATTCTACACTTTAATTGTGAAGTCCTTAACTTTAGAGCTGAGTCTTCCACATGACAGTTCTACCTTCTACAATAAAAATATAATAAGTATTGGACAGAATAAGTAGATGCAAATTTCTACCAGACTCACCTTTTCTTCCTGTTCTCTGGCAAATCTCAGATATGCAGAGAGATTTGCTATAATTAATCCGGATCATTTTATGTACATTTTACAACCTATGTTGATAATTTTATATCTCTCAGATTATAAAAGACTCCATGATCTCTACTATTGTAATATTTTCTACAACCAATGTTCAAATAGTCTATAGAGCTGTTGGTCTTGACTAAGCTTGTTGGATGCTGATTGTCTCCACACAGTTGTCTTAACCCCACTGATCTTCCTCTGTCCAGAAATGCAGCCTCTGCGTGTGGCTTTGGCAAGTGTGGGAATCAGCTGTGTTGCTGCTGCTGTCACCAGTTACTGTGTCCACTGTGATGAACTCATGCCCACTCTTCTCAAGTATAAGACTTTTTATATCTCGGGAAGCCTGGTTAATGTTTGATATATAGTGTCCAATAGTTTAATAAAATTTGTGGTTTAGGGAAGGGACCAGGAAAATGTTCTAATTCCACATGTAAGAAGGTGGTAGTCTACCATTTGTAAGTTCCAGGTATGAGTGTAAAACAGAAATGCAAAATACCGAATCAGTCAGTTCTAGTGAGGTGGATGAACCTAGAGCCTGTTATACAGAGTTAACTAAGTGAGAAAGAGAAAGACAAATATCATATACTAAGGCATGTATATGGAATCTAGAAAAATGGTATTGATAAACCTCCTTGCAGGGAAGGAATGGAGATGCAGACATAGATAACAGACTTGTGGACACAGTGGAGGAGGAGAGAGTGGGACGAATGGAGAGAGTAGCATAAACATACTTACACTACTGTGTGTAAAATAGGTATCTGGTGAGAAGCTTCTATATAACACAGGGAGCCCAACCTGGTGTGTGATTATCTAGAGGGGTGGGATGGGGGGAAGGGAAGGAGGCTCAAGAGGGAGAGGATATATGTATAATTATGGCTGATTTGTGTTGTTGTATGGCCAAAACCAATACAACATTTTAAAGAAATTTTCCTGTACTATTCCCACCAAGACCCAAATTGGAGGTAAAATTACATGCAAAATTGGAATATAATTTGAGACAATGCAAGATTTCAAAGTTTTTTGACATTAAATTGAGAAAATCTACCCCCAAAAGTCCTTGCCAAGTTATTACCTAGGAATTTCCATTTTAATAAAAAATTTAGTAGACTCTGAAAAAAAAATAATGAATGAAAATAGGTTACAGAATTTTTATACAAAATGTAAATATTTTAAATATTCATAAAAATAAAGACAAAATAAATGCCTAGAAAAGAAATGTGAAGTACCAAAAATATTAGGAAATAAAAACAAAATGTGGATTTGATTTTAATTACTGTTGACTTTGGATATGGATTTTCTAAAGAGTGATGTTTTAATATAAATGTTAAAGATGACTTGGTGCCATGTACTATACTGAACAGTATTTCAATGCATCTGTTTAAAATTATGAAAATGGGTCTAACACATCTCAATCTTGTCAAAGACAGATGGAAAAGCACATAGCAAACCACAAAATCAAGTGTTTTTCATAAAGCCCATACATATATAATAATTATGTTTTATTGTGTTACATAATCACATCAAAAATAGATCATAAGTTACAAATGTGGATTTTTACTGGATTATTATATATTCTTGTTTATCCCTTAGGGCAAAAGCTTTTGGATTAGATGCAATGGTTAGTAGGTGTGGGGCAGCACTGGCTCCTCTCCTGATGACCCTAGTGGTGTATCTACCCACCCTGCCCTGGATCATCTACGGAGTCTTTCCCATCATTGCTGGTCTTGTTGTCCTTTTCCAACCTGAAACCAGAAATATGCCTCTGTCTGACACTATCCAGGATGTGGAAAATACGTGAGTAAACCTTCTACCATCTCTTGGGAGGGACTGCGTGCTTTGGATCTGTGGGTGAGAAAGGCAACACACCACGTGGGTCCTTCAGATCACTGGGGGAGATAAGCCTTGTCTGGAATACGTCTATCTTGGGCCATTGCCTTCATGAGTGGCGAGGTCATGTCTATCCATTACAAGTTCCAGTCTAGACTGCAGAGATCCTCTATATCTTGTTCTTGTTGGTAGTTTTAGTCCTAAAGAGATGATAAGTAGCTCTATTGTGATGGCATATCCTCCTGCCTTCATGATGGTATTTAATGATACTCAGTCCACAAGAAAGAAAATATTAGTTGCTCAGTTGTATCTGACTCTTTGTGACTCCATGGACGGTAGCCCTCCAGGCTCCTCTGTGCGTGGAATTCCCCAGGCAAGAATACTGGAGAGTGTAGCCATTCCCTTCTCTAGGGGATCTTCCCAACTCAGGGATCCACAAGAGCCTGAGATATTAGAAAGGAAATTTTAATCTGGAGGCATGATCACTCATACAGAATGACTGGGAGTGTCATGCTATATCAACAACAACTTGACCAAAATATTTAGCTAGACAAGTCTTATCTCAGTGGAAAAACATGGACGGAAGTCTGAGAAGACTGAATAAATAATGAGAGATGAGGAAGTGGAAACAGTAAGTGTAAACAGCACTTTAGAGAAATCTCACTGTATGCATTTGAGATTAGGAAAACCACCTGAAATGGCTGATAGTTGGAGGGGGACAGAGGACCAAAGAGACAACTTAAAAAAATAATAACAAGCAATATTTCACAGAGTTTCACTACTGGTTAGAAGTAATGAACTGAACTCTTTGAGGTTTTGGTCATTTCTTTATTGTTTCCCATTCCTGTTTAAGTGCAATGTGTTAGTCATTCTATGCTGTATCATTCAGTGCCCAGAGTAAAATATATCTGGGATATGAAAATAACTCATATTTAAATGTATGTGTTTCCAACATCATATATTTTATTGTTTGCAATTAATGGGTTCTAACCTCATGAAGAAATTTGGATTTTTTGTTTCATAAAACAATTTACCTAATTTGAATTAAGGCATTTCAACTAACTAGATAAGATCTCTTTCTCTGAGCAAGAGAGATTCAACAGCTTTGAGAGAAAAATTAATTATCATTAAAAATGGAACAAGCTGTAGAAATTATCCTATTACAATGATTATTTACACTTTTCTCTTGGTATGAAATTGTTGGTATTTATTATCGTTTAAAACAAATAAATCATATTATAGGGGAAAAAAAAGAAATGGTAATAAAGAAATTAATCTTGTTTATGAGCCTGTAAGATTCAGGCAAATTTTGTCACTACACTTCAATGAAAGTATCAAGGATAGGAGGAAAAAGAAACTAGTAAAAGTATTTTAATGTGAGAAATATGGTATCTTTGTGACATTGGGCTTCTATAATCAGGTTCCACAAACTGAGTGAATCGCACAACAGAAATGTATTTTCTCACAGTTTGGGAGCTTAGAAGTCCAAGCTCAAGTTGTTGGTAGAGCCACGCCCCCTCTGAAGGCTCTAGGAAAGGGTCTGATTCAGGTCTCTCCTGGCTTCTGGTAGTTCCTCGGCTTGTGGTAGCGTAACTCCAATCTTCACATGGCATCTATCTCCCTGGTATGCCTCTATGTCCAAATATCCTCTTTGTATAATGACACCGGTCAAATTGGTTTAGAGACATAACCTACTCCAGGATGACCTCATCTTCATTAATTATAACTGCAAGAACCATGCTTCCAAATATGATAATGTCACATTTTAGATACTGAGAGTTAAGACTTGGATATATGAATTTTTTTTATTTCCAGCTTTATTGAGGTATAACTGACAAATTGTTTATTTAGGATGTACAATAGGAATTTTAAAAGGTGTACTATGTGATGATTCAACATATGCATTTTTAAGAAACTTTTTCTTTTATTAACACAACTCTTTAAATAACATATGAATTTTTGAAGGGACACATTTCAATGCATAGCAAATGGGGTTAACATTTCCCATTTGCCTCTTGACTTTCCAAAGATGTCATTGGCCAGAGATCTAAAGAGACAAGTGAGAGCAGCATCCTTCAAATTTGCTTTCTTGTCAACAGGTTTTGCAGCATCAATGTTAATCTCTCATGGGTTTTACTGGATTATAAGAAGCTGATGGTTAGAGGATCAGTTTTTACTTGTGCAGGGAGGGCATCCAAACTTATTTTTTTTCTGTTTTTTAATGTTTGTTTCTATTTGCTAATTGGTTGGTTGATTTGCTTCTGTTTTGTTTTTCCAGCAAAACAGTCTCAAGAGAAGCAAATGAAAAAGATTTCTACATAAAAGTGACAAAATTTTAAGTGAATTTCATGAGATGACTGGTGAGAAAAATAAAAACATGAAGAAAAAAATGGGAGTTTTCCTTTATCTTTACATACTAACAAGAAAATATACTGTAAAATGAATCCCATTTACAATCATGGCATTAATTTGCAATTAAACAGGAGACATGGGTTCAATCCCTGGGTTGGGAAGATCCCCTGGAGAGAGGAATGGCTACCCACTCCAGTATTCTTGCCTGAGAAATCCCATGGACAGAGAAGCCTGGTGGGCTATGGTCCATGGAGTCAAAGAGTTGGACACGACTGAGCAACTAAGCATACACACACACACACACACACACACACAAACATAATTTCTTGGAATATAATTCCATGATCAGAACAATGGTGCCCACATAGAATGAATGTTAGAAAACATTTTTTTCTCTTCTACTCCTGAAGGAGTTTGGGTAAAATGGGTTATACGTCTTTCTTAAATAATTGGTAAAATTTCCAGGGAAGATACCTGTAGTTTTCTTTGTGGGAGGATGTTTAACTGTAAGTTTATTTTATGTAACAGATGTAAGACTATTCAGTTTGTCTTTTTCCTTCATTTATAGTTTCTATCCTCATCATGTATCCTATTTTCCTATAACTTTACTTACCTGGTAATGTTTGATGGATGCCAAGCATTGTGACTCAACTTCTGGGATGTTAGATAATTTTTTTTATTCCTAAAAGCACTGAGCTGTTTGGGATATGCCTAGGTTACTTGAAAATATTGATGTTTTTGTGTCTGAGGGAAATCTTGGGCAGTGTGTACCAGGCAGCTGCTTGGACTCATCCATAGGCTATCAATACTGTCAAGGGGCCAAAGAACCATGGGCAATAGGGCTGTCTAGACATATCTCCTGGCTTGCTTGTCAAATTTGTAATCCATCTAGGTTTGCCCACTGCAGAACAAGTCAAACACTGAGTCACTGAGATTTGCCACAGAGAAAGTATTATTTGTGAGGTAGTAAGTGAGGATACAACAGAACAAATCTCAGATCTGCATCCAAAAAGGCCAGAGACCTGAGATATTTATGATACAAAGAAGAGGACTGGTCTCAGGCATTTGGAAAGGTGATTGGAGGCTGGGAAAATGTGAGGTAATTCACTTCTATGCAGGCCCATGTTTAGGGTCAGTGGGCTCAACTAGTTTTGGGCAGGTGTATTGGGCAGGGCTTGCCCAAGTCACTTCAGTAATTTCCAACTCTGTGTGACTCTATGGACTGCAACCTTCCAGGCTCCTCTATCCATGGGATTCTCCAGGCAAGAATACTGGAGTGGGTTGCCATGCCCACCTCTAGGGGATCTTCCTAACCCAGGGATCGAACCCTTGAGTCTCTTCAGTCTCCTGCATTGGTAGGTGGATTCTTTGCTCCTAGCATCACCTGGGAAGCCAGGTGAGTATTGGATAGGAGCTGACTCCAAATTCTTGGAAAACAACTTAAGCTCCCATTACTATGGTGATTCATACGTCAGAAGTATGTGGTTAGAAGTCTGATGATAAATTACATACAGTTCATGAAGCTGGGAGGGTTTGTAGTTAGAGACAAGGGAAAAAAATAACTAAAGTAGGCTTAGCTAGTAAAGGCAGGTTACAAGTAGAGGGTTTTCTAAGAAACGGTTCCCATATCTTTTACTCTGTAAGACATGTTCAATAAGTTCTGTTAAGTGCCAGCTTCCATTAATCCTATGGAGCATGGTTTCACAATTTCTCCCTCTTCATCTTCTCTCTGTTTTGTTACCAACTGTATGTATTTCTCTGCTTCCTGTTCACTTCCATCATCCTATTTTTTATTTTTGCCTTTAAAATTTCTTTTTTTTTAATAAGGAAAAGTATTTATTTGTGCCTTGCACAATTTTTGAAAGCCATTATTGCTATTTGATTTTTGTTATTTACTACAATACTGGATGCAAAGTTAACAAAAGAAACACTAACTGAATAAATGAATTACAGGATGAATGAACTGAGAGTAATTTCTTGAGAGCTCAAATTTCATTACAGTGACCCTTCTAGGTAGCCCCATAGGGGTACAGTGTAAGTCACAAACATGCTTGATCTGCTGCAAAGTACATTCATTTTTAAGAATGTAATGCGTACATGAGGCAAAACTTGGAGGTCACTACCTCAAAACTAGCATATGCCAGCCTGCACTAAGGTAAATATCAAAACTCTAACTGCTCAGTGTTAAATTAACCAAGGGTTCATATAGGTCCCTCCAAAGTAAAAAAAAAAAAAAAAAATGTATGAGGAGTATGTGAAGCAATCATTTTTAGATGAATGAAATGATAGAAATCACAATCAGTACAAACTAATAACTAAACAATAGTGGAATCAGTTCAGTTCAGTCTCTCAGTCGTGTCCGACTCTTGGCGACCCCATGGACTGCAGCACACCAGGCCTCCCTGTGCATCATCAACTCCCAGAGTTTACTCAAACTCATGTCCATTGGGTTGGTGATGCCATCTACCCATTTCGTCCTCTGTCATCCCCTTCTCCTCCTGCCTTCAATCTTTCCCAGCATCAGGGTCTTTTCCAATGAGTCAGTTCTTTGCATCAGATGACCAAAGTATTGGAGTTTCAGTTTCAGCATCAGTCCTTCCAATACATATTCAGGACTGATTGGAAGGAATATTCATCGGAAGAAAGAAAAAGATAACTTTCATGAAATGGACACATTCCTAGAAAGACAAAATTTACCAAAACTGACATGAAGAAGGAATAGAAAATCTAAATAAGACCATAAAGGTTAAAGATCTTGAGTTAGTAATTTTAAAACTCAAGCTCAAGCTCAAGTTCATTTAGCTTCACTGGTAAACTCTACCAAATATTTCAAAGGAATTAACATGAATCCTTCACAAACTCTTTTAGAAAATAGATGAGAAATGAGCAATAGGAGGGGACTTCACCCTAACAAAGAGCATGTATACCTTTTCACTTTGTTGATTATTTCATTTGCTTTTTAGAAGTTTTCGAGTTTGACGTAGTCCCACTTTTCTATCTTTGGTCTTGTTGCCTGTGATGTTCATGCCAAATCCTAGAAATCTTGTCAACAATAATGTCAAAGAAGATTTTCCCTATCCTTTTCTTTTCTTTTCTTTACTTTACAATATTGTATTGGTTTTGCCATACATCAACATGAATCCGTCACCGGTGTACATGTGTTCCCCATCCTGAAACCCTCTCTCACCTCCCTCCCCATACCATCCCTCTGGGTCATCCCAGTGCACCAGCCCCAAGCATTCTGTATCCTGCATCAAACCTGGACTGGTGATTCATTTCTTACATGATATTATACATGTTTCAATGCCATTCTCCCAAATCATCCCACCCTCACCGTCTCTCACAGAGTCCAGAAGGCTGTTCTATACTTCTGTGTCTCTTTTGCTGTCTCGCATACAAGGTTATCGTTACCATCTTTCTAAATTCCATATATATGTGTTACTATACTGTATTGGTGTTTTTCTTTCTGGCTTACTTCACTCTGTATAATAGGCTCCAGTTTCATCCACCTCATTGAACTGGTTCAAATGTATTCTTTGTAATGGCTGAGTACTACTCCATTGTGTATATGTATCACAGCTTTCTTATCCATTCATCTGCTGATGGACATCTAGGTTGTTTCCATGTCCTGGCTGTTATAAACAGTGCTGAGATGAACACTGGGGTACACGTGTCTCTTTCAATTCTGGTTTCCTCGGTGTGTATGCCCAGCAGTGGGATTGCTGGATCATAAGGCAGTTCTATTTCCAGTTTTTTAAGGTATCTCCACACTGTTCTCCATAGTGGCTGTACTAGTTTGCATTCCCACCAACAGTGTAAGAGGGTTCCCTTTTTTCCACACCCTCTCCAGCATTTATTACTTGTAGACTTTTGGATCACAGCCATTCAGACTGGTGTGAAATGGTACCTCATTATTTTGATTTGCATTTCTTTGATAATGAGTGATGTTGAGCATCTTTTCATGGGTTTGTTAGCCATCTGTATGTCTTCTTTGGAGAAATGTCTATTTAGTTCTTTGGCCCCTTTTTTGATTGGGTCGTTTATTTTCCTGGAATTGAGCTGCAGGAGTTGCTTGTGTATTTTTGAGACTAGTTGTTTGTCAGTTGCTTCATTTGCTATTATTTTCTCCCATTCTGAAGGCTGTCTTTTCACCTTGCTTATAGTTTCCTTTGTTGTGCAGAAGCTTTTAATTTTAATTAGGTCCCATTTGTTTATTTTTGCTTTTATTTCCCATATTCTGGGAGGTGGGTCATAGAGAATCCTTCTGTGATGTATGTCGGAGAGTGTTTTGCCTATGTTCTCCTCTAGGAGTTTTATAGTTTCTGGTCTTACATTTAGATCTTTAATCCATTTTGAGTTTATTTTTGTGTATGGTGTTAGAAAGTGTTCTAGTTTCATTCTTTTACAAGTGGTTGACCAGTTTTCCCAGCACCGCTTGTTAAAGAGATTGTCTGTTCTCCACTGTATATTCTTGCCTCCTTTGTCAAAGATAAGGTGTCCATATGTGTGTGGATTTATCTCTGGGCTTTCTATTTTACTCCATTGGTCTATATTACTGTCTTTGTGCCAATACCATACTGTCTTGATGACTGTGGCTTTGTAGTAGAGCCTGAAGTCAGGCAGGTTGATTTCTCCAGTTCCATTCTTCTTTCTCAAGATTGCTTTGGCTATTCAAAGTTTTTTGTATTTCCATACAAATTGTGAAATTATTTGTTCTAGCTCTGTGAAAAATACCATTGGGAGCTTGATAGGGATTGCATTGAATCTATAAATTGCTTTGGGTAGTATACTCATTTTCACTATATTGATTCTTCTGATCCATGAATATGGTATATTTTCTCCATCTATTAGTGTCCTCTTTGATTCCTTTCACCAGTGTTTTATAGTTTTCTATATATAGGTCTTTAGTTTCTTTAGGTAGATATATTCCTAAGTATTTTATTCTTTTCGTTGCAATGGTGAATGGAATTGTTTCCTTAATTTCTTTTTCTATTTTCTCATTATTAGTGTATAGGAATGCAAGGGATTTCTGTGTGTTGATTTTATATCCTGCAACTGTACTATATTCCTTGATCAACTCTAGTAATTTTCTGGTGGAATCTCTAGGGTATTCTATGTAGAGGATAATGTCATCGGCAAACAGTGAGAGTTTTACTTCTTCTTTTCCAATTTGGATTCCTTTTATTTCTTTTTCTGCTCTGATTGCTGTGGCCAAAACTTCCAAAACTATGTTGAATAGTAGTGGTGAAAGTGGGCACTCTTGTCTTGTTCCTGACTTTAGGGGAAATGCTTTGAATTTTTCACCATTGAGGATAATGTTTGCTGTGGGTTTGTCATATATAGCTTTTATTATGTTGAGGTATGTTCCTTCTAGTCCTGCTTTCTGGAGAGTTTTTATCATAAATGGGTGTTGAATTTTGTCAAAGGCTTTCTCTGCATCTATTGAGATAATCATATGGCTTTTATTTTTCAATTTGTTAATGTGGTGTATTACATTGATAGATTTGCGGATATTGAAGAATCCTTGCACCCCTGGGATAAAGCCCAGTTGGTCAGGATGTATGATCTTTTTAATGTGTTGTTGGATTTTGTCTGCTAGAATTTTGTTAAGGATTTTTACATCTATGTTCATCAGTGATATTGGCCTGTAGTTTTCTTTTTTTGTGACATCTTTGTCAGGTTTTGGTATAGGGTGATGGTGGCCTCATAGAATGAGTTTGGCAGTTTACCTTCCTCTGCAATTTTCTGGAAGAGTTTGAATAGGATAGATGCTAGTTATTCTCTAAATTTTTGGTAAAATTCAGCTGTGAAGCCGTCTGGACCTGGACTTTTGTCTGCTGGAAGATTCCTGATTACAGTTTCAATTTCCATGCTTGTGATGGGCCTGTTAAGGTTTTCTATTTCTTCCTGGTTCAGTTTTGGAAAGTTGTGCTTTTCTAAGAATTTGTCCATTTCTTCCACGTTGTCCATTTTATTGGCATATAATTGCTGATAGTAGTCTCTTATGATCCTTTGTATTTTTCTGTTGTCTGTTGTGATCTCTCCATTTTCATTTCTAATTTTATTGACTTGATTTTTCTTCCTTTGTTTCTTGATGAGTTTGGCTAATGGTTTGTCTATTTTATTTATCCTTTCAAAGAACCAGCTTTTGGCTTTGTTGATTTTTGCTATGGTCTCTTTTGTTTCTTTTGCATTTATTTCTGCCCTAATTTTTAAGATTTCTTTCCTTCTACTAACCCTGGGATTCTTCATTTCTTCCTTTTCTAGTTGCTTTAGGTGTAGACTTAGGTTATTTATTTGACTTTTTTCTTGTTTTTTTGAGGTATACCTGTATTGCTATGAAGTTTCCCCTTAGCACTGTTTTTACAGTGTCCCACAGGTTTTGGGTTGTTGTGTTTTCATTTTCATTCGTTTCATTCATTGCATATTTTGATTTCATTTTTGATTTCTTCTGTGATTTGTTTGGTTATTCAGCCTCCATATGTTGGAATTTTTGATAGTTTTTCTCCTGTAATTGAGATCTAATCTTACTGCATTGTGGTCAGAAAAGATGCTTGGAATGATTTCAATTTTTTTTTTTTTTAATTTACCAAGGCTAGATTTATGGCCCAGGATGTGATCTATCCTGGAGAAGGTTCCGTGTATGCTTGAGAAAAAGGTGAAATTCATTGTTTGGGGGGTGAAATGTCCTATAGATATCAATTAGGTCTAACTGGTCTATTGTATCATTTAAAGTTTGTGTTTCCTTGTTAATTTTCTGTTTAGTTGATCTATCCATAGGTGTGAGTGGGGTATTAAAGTCTCCCACTATTATTGTGTTACTCTTAATTTCCTCTTTCATACTTGTTAGCATTTGTCTTACATATTGCAGTTCTCCTATGTTGGGTGCATATATATATTTATAATTGTTATATCTTCTCTTGGATTGATCCTTTGATCATTATGTAATGTGCTTCTTTGTCTCTTTTCACACCTTTTGTTTTAAAGTCTATTTTATCTGATATGAGTATTGCTACTCCTGCTTTCTTTTGGTCTCTATTTGCACGGAATATCTTTTTCCAGCCCTTCACTTTCAGTCTGTATGTGTCCCCTGTTTTGAGGTGGGTCTCTTGTAGACAACATATATAAGGGTCTTGTTTTTGTATCCATTCAGCCAGTCTTTGTCTTTTGGTTGGGGCATTCAACCCATTTACGTTTAAGGTAATTATTGATAAGTATGATCCCGTTGCCATTTACTTTATTGTTTTGGGTTTGAGTTTATACACCCTTTTTGTGTTTCCTGTCTAGAGAAGATCCTTTAGCATTTGTTGGAGAGCTGGTTTGGTGGTGCTGAATTCTCTCAGCTTTTGCTTGTCTGTAAAGCTTTTGATTTCTCCTTCATATTTGAATGAGGTCTTTGCTGGGTACAGTAATCTGGGTTGTAGGTTATTTTCCTTCATCACTTTAAGTGTGTCTTGCCATTCCCTCCTGGCCTGAAGAGTTTCTATTGAAAGATCAGTTGTTATCCTTATGGTAATCCCCTTGTGTGTTATTTTTGTTTTTCCCTTGCTGTTTTTAATATTTGTTCTTTGTATTTGATCTTTGTTAATTTGATTAATATGTGTCTTGGGGTGTTTTGCCTTGGGTTTATCCTGTTTGGGACTCTCTGGGTTTCTTGGACTTGGGTGATTATTTCCTTCCCCACTTTAGGGAAGTTTTCAACTATTATCTCCTCAAGTATTTTCTCATGGTCTTTCTTATTATCTTCTTCTTCTGGGACTCCTATGATTCGAATGTTGTAGCATTTACTATTGTCCTGGAGGTCTCTGAGATTGTCCTCATTTCTTTTAATTCGCTTTTCTTTTTTCCTCTCTGATTCATTTATTTCTACCATTCTATCTTCTACTTCACTAATCCTATCTTCTGCCTCCATTATTCTACTATTTGTTGCCTCCAGAGTGTTTTTTATCTCATTTATTGCATTATTCATTATATATTGATTCTTTTTTATTTATTCTAGGTCCTTGTTAAACCTTCCTTTCGTCTTCTCAATCCTTGTCTCTAGGCTATTTATCTGTGATTCCATTTTTTTTTATTTTATTTTTAAACTTTACATAATTGTATTAGTTTTGCCAAATATCAAAATGAATCCGCCACAGGCATACATGTGTTCCCCATCCTGAACCCTCCTCCCTCCTCCCTCCCCACACCATCCCTCTGGGTCGTCCCAGTGCACCAGCCCCAAGCATCCAGTATCGCGCATCGAACCTGGACTGGCAACTCGTTTCTTACATGATATTCTACATGTTTCAATGTCACTCTCCCAAATCTTCCCACCCTCTCCCTCTCCCACAGAGTCCATAAGACTGTTCTATACATCAGTGTCTCTTTTGCTGTCTCGTACACCAGGTTATTGTTACCATCTTTCTAAATTCCATATATATGCGTTAGTATACTGTATTTCTGTTTTTCCTTCTGGCTTACTTCACTCTGTATAATAGGCTCCAGTTTCATCCACCTCATTAGAACTGATTCAAATGTATTCTTTTTAATGGCTGAGTAATACTCCATTGTGTATATGTACCACAGCTTTCTTATCCATTCATCTGCTGATGGACATCTAGGTTGCTTCCATGTCCTGGCTATTATAAACAGTGCTGCGATGAACATTGGGGTACACGTGTCTCTTTCCCTTCTGGTTTCCTCAGTGTGTATGCCCAGCAGTGGGATTGCTGGATCATAAGGCAGTTCTATTTCCAGTTTTTTAAGGAATCTCCACACTGTTCTCCATAGTGGCTGTACTAGTTTGCATTCCCACCAACAGTGTAAGAGGGTTCCCTTTTTTCCACACCCTCTCCAGCATTTATTACTTGTAGACTTTTGGATCACAGCCATTCAGACTGGTGTGAAATGGTACCTCATTATTTTGATTTGCATTTCTTTGATAATGAGTGATGTTGAGCATCTTTTCATGGGTTTGTTAGCCATCTGTATGTCTTCTTTGGAGAAATGTCTATTTAGTTCTTTGGCCCCTTTTTTGATTGGGTCGTTTATTTTCCTGGAATTGAGCTGCAGGAGTTGCTTGTGTATTTTTGAGACTAGTTGTTTGTCAGTTGCTTCATTTGCTATTATTTTCTCCCATTCTGAAGGCTGTCTTTTCACCTTGCTTATAGTTTCCTTTGTTGTGCAGAAGCTTTTAATTTTAATTAGGTCCCATTTGTTTATTTTTGCTTTTATTTCCCATATTCTGGGAGGTGGGTCATAGAGAATCCTTCTGTGATGTATGTCGGAGAGTGTTTTGCCTATGTTCTCCTCTAGGAGTTTTATAGTTTCTGGTCTTACATTTAGATCTTTAATCCATTTTGAGTTTATTTTTGTGTATGGTGTTAGAAAGTGTTCTAGTTTCATTCTTTTACAAGTGGTTGACCAGTTTTCCCAGCACCGCTTGTTAAAGAGATTGTCTGTTCTCCACTGTATATTCTTGCCTCCTTTGTCAAAGATAAGGTGTCCATATGTGTGTGGATTTATCTCTGGGCTTTCTATTTTACTCCATTGGTCTATATTACTGTCTTTGTGCCAATACCATACTGTCTTGATGACTGTGGCTTTGTAGTAGAGCCTGAAGTCAGGCAGGTTGATTTCTCCAGTTCCATTCTTCTTTCTCAAGATTGCTTTGGCTATTCAAAGTTTTTTGTATTTCCATACAAATTGTGAAATTATTTGTTCTAGCTCTGTGAAAAATACCATTGGGAGCTTGATAGGGATTGCATTGAATCTATAAATTGCTTTGGGTAGTATACTCATTTTCACTATATTGATTCTTCTGATCCATGAATATGGTATATTTTCTCCATCTATTAGTGTCCTCTTTGATTCCTTTCACCAGTGTTTTATAGTTTTCTATATATAGGTCTTTAGTTTCTTTAGGTAGATATATTCCTAAGTATTTTATTCTTTTCGTTGCAATGGTGAATGGAATTGTTTCCTTAATTTCTTTTTCTATTTTCTCATTATTAGTGTATAGGAATGCAAGGGATTTCTGTGTGTTGATTTTATATCCTGCAACTGTACTATATTCCTTGATCAACTCTAGTAATTTTCTGGTGGAATCTCTAGGGTATTCTATGTAGAGGATAATGTCATCGGCAAACAGTGAGAGTTTTACTTCTTCTTTTCCAATTTGGATTCCTTTTATTTCTTTTTCTGCTCTGATTGCTGTGGCCAAAACTTCCAAAACTATGTTGAATAGTAGTGGTGAAAGTGGGCACTCTTGTCTTGTTCCTGACTTTAGGGGAAATGCTTTGAATTTTTCACCATTGAGGATAATGTTTGCTGTGGGTTTGTCATATATAGCTTTTATTATGTTGAGGTATGTTCCTTCTAGTCCTGCTTTCTGGAGAGTTTTTATCATAAATGGGTGTTGAATTTTGTCAAAGGCTTTCTCTGCATCTATTGAGATAATCATATGGCTTTTATTTTTCAATTTGTTAATGTGGTGTATTACATTGATAGATTTGCGGATATTGAAGAATCCTTGCACCCCTGGGATAAAGCCCAGTTGGTCAGGATGTATGATCTTTTTAATGTGTTGTTGGATTTTGTCTGCTAGAATTTTGTTAAGGATTTTTACATCTATGTTCATCAGTGATATTGGCCTGTAGTTTTCTTTTTTTGTGACATCTTTGTCAGGTTTTGGTATAGGGTGATGGTGGCCTCATAGAATGAGTTTGGCAGTTTACCTTCCTCTGCAATTTTCTGGAAGAGTTTGAATAGGATAGATGCTAGTTATTCTCTAAATTTTTGGTAAAATTCAGCTGTGAAGCCGTCTGGACCTGGACTTTTGTCTGCTGGAAGATTCCTGATTACAGTTTCAATTTCCATGCTTGTGATGGGCCTGTTAAGGTTTTCTATTTCTTCCTGGTTCAGTTTTGGAAAGTTGTGCTTTTCTAAGAATTTGTCCATTTCTTCCACGTTGTCCATTTTATTGGCATATAATTGCTGATAGTAGTCTCTTATGATCCTTTGTATTTTTCTGTTGTCTGTTGTGATCTCTCCATTTTCATTTCTAATTTTATTGACTTGATTTTTCTTCCTTTGTTTCTTGATGAGTTTGGCTAATGGTTTGTCTATTTTATTTATCCTTTCAAAGAACCAGCTTTTGGCTTTGTTGATTTTTGCTATGGTCTCTTTTGTTTCTTTTGCATTTATTTCTGCCCTAATTTTTAAGATTTCTTTCCTTCTACTAACCCTGGGATTCTTCATTTCTTCCTTTTCTAGTTGCTTTAGGTGTAGACTTAGGTTATTTATTTGACTTTTTTCTTGTTTTTTTGAGGTATACCTGTATTGCTATGAAGTTTCCCCTTAGCACTGTTTTTACAGTGTCCCACAGGTTTTGGGTTGTTGTGTTTTCATTTTCATTCGTTTCATTCATTGCATATTTTGATTTCATTTTTGATTTCTTCTGTGATTTGTTTGGTTATTCAGCCTCCATATGTTGGAATTTTTGATAGTTTTTCTCCTGTAATTGAGATCTAATCTTACTGCATTGTGGTCAGAAAAGATGCTTGGAATGATTTCAATTTTTTTTTTTTTTAATTTACCAAGGCTAGATTTATGGCCCAGGATGTGATCTATCCTGGAGAAGGTTCCGTGTATGCTTGAGAAAAAGGTGAAATTCATTGTTTGGGGGGTGAAATGTCCTATAGATATCAATTAGGTCTAACTGGTCTATTGTATCATTTAAAGTTTGTGTTTCCTTGTTAATTTTCTGTTTAGTTGATCTATCCATAGGTGTGAGTGGGGTATTAAAGTCTCCCACTATTATTGTGTTACTCTTAATTTCCTCTTTCATACTTGTTAGCATTTGTCTTACATATTGCAGTTCTCCTATGTTGGGTGCATATATATATTTATAATTGTTATATCTTCTCTTGGATTGATCCTTTGATCATTATGTAATGTGCTTCTTTGTCTCTTTTCACACCTTTTGTTTTAAAGTCTATTTTATCTGATATGAGTATTGCTACTCCTGCTTTCTTTTGGTCTCTATTTGCACGGAATATCTTTTTCCAGCCCTTCACTTTCAGTCTGTATGTGTCCCCTGTTTTGAGGTGGGTCTCTTGTAGACAACATATATAAGGGTCTTGTTTTTGTATCCATTCAGCCAGTCTTTGTCTTTTGGTTGGGGCATTCAACCCATTTACGTTTAAGGTAATTATTGATAAGTATGATCCCGTTGCCATTTACTTTATTGTTTTGGGTTTGAGTTTATACACCCTTTTTGTGTTTCCTGTCTAGAGAAGATCCTTTAGCATTTGTTGGAGAGCTGGTTTGGTGGTGCTGAATTCTCTCAGCTTTTGCTTGTCTGTAAAGCTTTTGATTTCTCCTTCATATTTGAATGAGGTCTTTGCTGGGTACAGTAATCTGGGTTGTAGGTTATTTTCCTTCATCACTTTAAGTGTGTCTTGCCATTCCCTCCTGGCCTGAAGAGTTTCTATTGAAAGATCAGTTGTTATCCTTATGGTAATCCCCTTGTGTGTTATTTTTGTTTTTCCCTTGCTGTTTTTAATATTTGTTCTTTGTATTTGATCTTTGTTAATTTGATTAATATGTGTCTTGGGGTGTTTTGCCTTGGGTTTATCCTGTTTGGGACTCTCTGGGTTTCTTGGGCTTGGGTGATTATTTCCTTCCCCACTTTAGGGAAGTTTTCAACTATTATCTCCTCAAGTATTTTCTCATGGTCTTTCTTATTATCTTCTTCTTCTGGGACTCCTATGATTCGAATGTTGTAGCATTTACTATTGTCCTGGAGGTCTCTGAGATTGTCCTCATTTCTTTTAATTCGCTTTTCTTTTTTCCTCTCTGATTCATTTATTTCTACCATTCTATCTTCTACTTCACTAATCCTATCTTCTGCCTCCATTATTCTACTATTTGTTGCCTCCAGAGTGTTTTTTATCTCATTTATTGCATTATTCATTATATATTGATTCTTTTTTATTTATTCTAGGTCCTTGTTAAACCTTCCTTTCGTCTTCTCAATCCTTGTCTCTAGGCTATTTATCTGTGATTCCATTTTTTTTTATTTTATTTTTAAACTTTACATAATTGTATTAGTTTTGCCAAATATCAAAATGAATCCGCCACAGGCATACATGTGTTCCCCATCCTGAACCCTCCTCCCTCCTCCCTCCCCACACCATCCCTCTGGGTCGTCCCAGTGCACCAGCCCCAAGCATCCAGTATCGCGCATCGAACCTGGACTGGCAACTCGTTTCTTACATGATATTCTACATGTTTCAATGTCACTCTCCCAAATCTTCCCACCCTCTCCCTCTCCCACAGAGTCCATAAGACTGTTCTATACATCAGTGTCTCTTTTGCTGTCTCGTACACCAGGTTATTGTTACCATCTTTCTAAATTCCATATATATGCGTTAGTATACTGTATTTCTGTTTTTCCTTCTGGCTTACTTCACTCTGTATAATAGGCTCCAGTTTCATCCACCTCATTAGAACTGATTCAAATGTATTCTTTTTAATGGCTGAGTAATACTCCATTGTGTATATGTACCACAGCTTTCTTATCCATTCATCTGCTGATGGACATCTAGGTTGCTTCCATGTCCTGGCTATTATAAACAGTGCTGCGATGAACATTGGGGTACACGTGTCTCTTTCCCTTCTGGTTTCCTCAGTGTGTATGCCCAGCAGTGGGATTGCTGGATCATAAGGCAGTTCTATTTCCAGTTTTTTAAGGAATCTCCACACTGTTCTCCATAGTGGCTGTACTAGTTTGCATTCCCACCAACAGTGTAAGAGGGTTCCCTTTTCTCCACACCCTCTCCAGCACTTATTACTTGTAGACTTTTGGATCACAGCCAGTCTGACTGGTGTGAAATGGTACCTCATAGTGGTTTTGATTTGCATTTCTCTGATAATGAGTGATGTTGAGCATCTTTTCATGTGTTTGTTAGCCATCTGTATGTCTTCTTTGGAGAAATGTCTATTTAGTTCTTTGGCCCCTTTTTTGATTGGGTCATTTATTTTTCTGGAGTTGAGCTGTAGGAGTTGCTTGTATATTTTTGAGATTCCATGATTTCAAGGTTTTGGATCATTTTCACTATCATCATTCGGAATTCTTTATCAGGTAGATTCCCTATCTCTTCCTCTTTTGTTTGGTTTGATGGACATTTATCCTGTTCCTTTGCCTGCTGGATATTTCTCTGCCTCTTCATCTTGTTTATATTGCTGAGTTTGGGGTGGCCTTTCTGTATTCTGGCAGTTTGTGGAGTTCTCTTTATTGTGGAGTTTCCTCGCTGTGGGTGGGGTTGTATGGGTGGCTTGTCAGGGTTTCTTGGTTAGGGAAGCTTGTGTCGGTGTTCTGGTGGGTGGAGCTGGATTTCTTCTGTCTAGAGTGTAATCAAGTGTCCAGTAATGTGTTATGAGATGTCAATGGGTTTGGAGTAACTTTGGGCAGCCTGTATATTGAAGCTCAGGGCTGTGTTCCTCTGTTGCTGGAGAATTGCATGGTATGTATTGCTCTGGAACTTGTTGGCCCCTGGGTGGTGCTTGGCTTCAGTGTAGGTATGGAGGCGTTTGATGAGCTCCTGTCGATTAATGTTCCCTGGAGTCAGTTCTCTGGTGTTCTCAGGATTTGGATTTAAGCCTCCTGCTTCTGGTTTTCAGTCTTATTTTTACAGTAGTCTCAAGACTTCTCCTTCTATACAGCACCATTGATAAAATATCTAGGTTAAAGATGAAAAGTTTCTCCACAGTGAGTGACACCAGAGAGGTTCACAGAGTTACATGGAGAAGAGAAGAGGGAGGAGGGTGTTAGAGGTGACCTGAATGAGATGAGGTGGAATCAAAAGAGGAGAGAGTAAGCTAGCCAGTAATCACTTCCTTATGTGCGCTCCACAGTCTGGACCACTCAGAGATGTTCACGGAGTTATACAGAGAATAGAAGAGGGGGGAAGGAGACAGAGGTGGTCAGGAGGATAAAATGGGGCAATCAAAAGGAGAGAGACAAATCCTTACGGTGTTCAGTTCCCTAAGTGTTCTCCACCTTCTGGAACACACAGAGATTCACAGAATTGGGTAGAGAAGAGAAGGTGTGGGGGGAGGGGACAAAGGCGACCTGGTGGAGAAAAAGGAGAGTCCAAAGGGGGAGAGAGCAGTCAAGCCAGTAATCTTGCTTCCAAGTAAAAATGGGTACTGAAGATTGGGTTCTTAAAGGTACAAAATTGATAACAAATACCAAAAAGCAAAGATTAAAAATCTAGAGTAGAGGTTTAATTTTCAAAAATACAATATTAAAGAAAAGAAGAAAAAAAAAGTCACAAAAATTATAAAATATATATATATATGAAGTTTGCTTTAAAAAATAGCGTCTTTTTTTTTGCAAAGTAATAGTAAGTTATAAAAATGAAAATTAAAGGAGTAATAGAGAACTTAAAATTTTTTAAAAAATTAAAAAAAAGAATTATCGTAAAAATAGTAAAAATATATTTAGGACTTTCTCTGCTGTTGTTGTCGGCAGTGTGGGGTCAGTTCATTTTAGGATAGTTCCTTGGTCCGGCTTATATTTCTCAAGATCTATAGGCCCCTTCCTATGTAGTCGGTACTAACTACAGGGTTTTAATCTATTGCGTCTGCCACTTCCAAGGCGGTTCCCTCTGTTTTAGCTTCTTCTGTTTGCTGGTCTCTTCAGTGTCTGATTTCCACCCTGACATAAGGGGGCGGTGGTGGACACTTTTTTAAGCTCACTTGTTCAGTCGCGCTGTGGGGAGGGAGGGATGCTGCAAACAAATAACACTGGCATGTGCTCGCAGTGTCTAAGCCACACTGGGCCTGCCCCCACTCATGGCGCTTGTGCCCTCCCTTCCCACACTGCTCAGGCTCTAGGTTGCTCCACCCGGAACCGTCTGAGGCCGGCCCTGGGCTGCATGCACCTCCCAGGTCTAAGCTGCTTAGGTTCAGGCACTCAGGTAGTCCTCAGAGGCGCAGACTTGATTGGGCCTGCATTTTGTGCCCTTCCCAGGTCCGAGCAGCTCAGGTGATGAGGTGTTTGGCAAGCGCGGTCGCTGCGACTTATCACCTCCCCCATCCCTGAAGTTTGGTTTTCTGGGTGTGCAACCAGTGCACCTTTGCAGGCTGATGTCCAGGACCCCAGGAAGTCTTAGGAAAGAAGCCTGCTTGCAGTTTGGTAGATGATATCTCTCTGGGGCTGCGATTGCCCCCTTCTGGCTCTGGCTGCCTGTCACTGGAGGGGGATGGTCTGCAGCCGGCTAGTTCTGTTCAGTCTTTTGTTCTGTGCATGGGCCTGGTGGTGTCTTAGGTTAGGGCTTTGCGCATGGTAGCTATCCCGCAGTCTGGTTTGCTAGCCCAAGTTAGTTCACTCAGATTGCCCTTGGGACATTCAGGCCTGGTCCTTACTCTAAGCAATGCAGCCCGCGCCTCCCTGCCCAGCCCCCACTTGCTAGTGGCGGGTGCAGGCGTCTGCACTGCTCCTCCACTGGGAGAGTTACCGTTGGGCTCATAATCTGTGGGTTTTAATTATTTATTTATTTTTCCTCCCTGTTATGTTGCCTTCTGTGCTTCCAAGGCTCTCCACAGACTCGGCAGTGAGAGTGTTTCCTGGTGTTTGGAAACTTCTCTCTTTTTAAGACTCCCTTCCTGGGAGCTCCGTCCCTACCTCTTTTGTCTCTTTTTTTGTCTTTTATATTTTTTCCTACCTCCTTTTGAAGACAATGGGCTGCTTTTCTGGGTGTCTGATGTCCTCTGCTGGCATTCAGAAGTTGTTTTGTGGAATTTACTCAGTGTTTAAATGTTCTTTTGATGAATTTGTGGGGGAGAAAGTGGTCTCCCCGTCCTATTCTTCCACCATCTTAGGACCACCCCACTTCCTTATCTTTTTCTTCTGAAGATTTTTAGAGTCCCAAGTCTGTGTTTAAGTCTTGCTTAAGATGCAATATTATTTGTGCATAACAAAGGAGAAATCCTGCCATTGGGACAACGTGTATAAGCATATAGACATTATGATACCTGAAATAATCTGATTACTGAAGGACAAATACAGCATAATTCTACTTATACAAGGTTTTAAAATAGTCAAATTCATAAAAGAAGAGAATACAATGAAAGGTAGTTGTCAGGAGCTAAAGGGATAGGGCAAGTTGAAAATTATTTTCCAATGAGTATAAAGTTTTTTATTCAAGATGAATAAGGCTATATATTATATACATATATATATATATGTATATAGTTAGTTAGTTAGTTAGTTAGCAACATTGTATTGTGCATTTTATGATATGTTAAAGGGATGGATCTTATGTTGTGTTCATTTAAAAAGATTTCAAAAGAACAGAAGGGAATTTCTGGAGATAGTATGGCTAGTTCCTTAGTGTAGTGATGGTATTGTAAGTGTATGCATATGTACAATCTCCACAAGATGTACAATTATGGAGTGTATCAACTATAACCCCTAATAAAGAGAAAATATAAAGAACCTACAGAAATTCTCATCCTAAATAGTGAAAAACTGATTTCTTCACCATGAATCCAGGAAAAATATAATGATGTCAACTATCACCATGTATATTCAACAATGTATTCAAAGTTTTAGTGAGAATAACTAAGAGCAGGAAAATAAATACAAGATATATATATATATATATAAGAAAATAAAAAATACAACTGTATTTATCTGTAGATGACATAATTTTGTGTGTAGAAATTCCCAAGGATCCACTAAATATCCATCAGAAGTAACAAATGAGTTTACCAACTTTGCAGAATACTAAATAAATTGTAAAACTCAGTTGTATTTCTCTACACTAGCAATGTGTGTGCTATGCTTAGTTGCTCAGTCATGTCCAACTCTTTGTGACTCCATAGAGCCTACCAGGCTCCTTTGTTCATGGGGATTCTCCAGGCAAGAGTGCTGGAGTGGGTTGCCATGCCCTCCTCCAAGGGATCTTCCCAATCCAGGGATCAAACCCAGGCCTCCCACATTGCAGACAGATTATTTACCATCTGACCCACACTAGCAATAGACAATCCAAAAATAAATCTTATAAAAATCTATTTAAAAGAGTAACACAGAGAATAAAATACACAGAAAAAATTAATAGATGAAGTCTGAAGATGGTACCATGAGGTGAGATACCCTCCTGGAAATCCTGTCCTTTATGAATGGATGGTATTGTGCTACCTATTTCCTGCTAGAACCCTTTGCATTTCTGTCTAAAGATCTCCTGCTCCCATTTCCAACAGCCAATCTAGTGCCGGATGTGATGATGCTCTTCCTGTATCTTGGAACTGAAGTAATTGGATTATTTTTTGGTACAAAGGGAAGTCTCTGCCAATGGAAGATGCCACATGGTATTAATGTGGTCTTGACCTTCCTGTCCACCATGGTGGCCTCCTATTACCTGCTGTTGCAGACCTCTGTGATCCGCCTGGAAGCCATCATGAACAGCATCTTGCTCTTCTTCTGTAGCTCAGAGCTGCTGCTTGAGGTGCTAACCCTGGCCACTTCCTCCAGTATGGACAGGACATAAAGTACAAAAATTTCAGCCAGCAGCTCTCACACACTGAGACCACACATACATTTGGTACTTCAGCCTCACCATTGAGAAGTGGCAGGTCATGTTAGAAAAAGTTTCAGCTTTTCCTTGGCCCAGACACCTGGGGGACAAACCCAGCATAAGGCCACTGGGCACCATCTTCTCAACCAGGACCATCAGCCCAGGAGACTCTTCTACAGTCCAGAACAGGGAGGGGCAAGGCTATAGTCTTCCTGGCCCCTCCAGGAACCAATTCCCTTCTGACCCCAGGTTTTTCTCTTTGATCATTATGGCCAGAGCATCTTGGATGGACCATGCAGGCTCCCTGGGCTTCCAGCAGGACCTGAGCCACACGCTCCCCCATGTGTGCTGTGCCCCACATGTCCTGCAGGAGCATGGGGTGCCTCAGGAGGGTGTCCTCCCAGAGTGATACAAAAGCTGCTCATCCCATTTCTACGACTGAGCTCCAACACTTTTTAAGTGACTCATAGTGTTAGTCTTCTACTCTCGTCATGAAACAAACATTGTTTTATAATATGTATTTTCTGTTAACAAATTAATAGGAGTGTAAGAATTGTCAACTATAAACCAAAAAAACAGTGTTCTAAGAAAATAAAGATCTCTAATATATAAATGGAAAGATAGCTCTCAGTCTTGTATCAAAAAGCTTAGTGTTGTCAGTAAAGCAATGCTTCTCAACACAATTTCTATCCAAATCTCAGCTGACTTGTTGGGGCAGAAATTGACTTTAATTGTCAATGATATCACTAATTGTCAATTTGTAATATCTTTGTTATTAATATTAACATGGATTCAAGGATACAGATTAGCCAAAACAATATTGGAAAAGAAAAACTTAGAGGACTTTCACTTTTCAATTTCGAGGATTACTGCAAAGCTATAGTACAGTGTTGAGAGGAGCAACCCCAGGTCCAAGGAGCAGTGGCTGCGCAGGTGTCTGGGGAGGCCTTACAAATAGCTGTGAAAAGAAGAGAAGTGAAAAGCAAAGGAGCAAAGGAAAGATATAGGTATCTGAATGCAGAGTTCCAAAGAATAGCAAGGAGAGATAAGAAAGCCTTCCTCAGCGATCAATGCAAAGAAATAGAGGAAAACAACAGAATGGGAAAGACTAGAGATCTCTTCAAGAAAATTAGAGATACCAAAGGAAGATTTCATGCAAAGATGGGCTTGATAAAGGACAGAAATGGTATGGACCTAACAGAAGCAGAAGATATTAAGAAGAGGTGGCAAGAATACACAGAAGAACTGTACAAAAAAGATCTTCACGACCCAGATAATCAGGATGGTGTGATCATGCACCTAGAGCCAGACATCCTGGAATGTGAAGTCAAGTGGGCCTTAGAAAGCATCACTATGAACAAAGCTAGTGGAGGTGATGGAATTCCAGTTGAGCTATTTTGAATCCTTAAAGATGAGGCTGTAAAGTGCTGCACTCAATATGGCAGAAAATTTGGAAAACTCAGCAGTGGCCACAGGACTGGAAAAGGTCAGTTTTCATTCCAATCCCAAAGAAAGGCAATGCCAAAGAATGCTCAAACTACCGCACAATTGCACTCATCTCACACGCTAGTAAAGTCATGCTCAAAATTCTCCAAGCCAGGCTTCAGCAATACATGAACCGTGAACTTCCAGATGTTCAAGCTGCTTTTAGAAAAGACAGAGGAACCAGAGATCAAATTGCCAACATCCGCTGGATCGTGGAAAAAGCAAGAGAGTTCCAGAAAAACATCTATTTCTGCTTTATTGACTATGCCAAAGCCTTTGACTGCGTGGATCACAATAAACTGTGGAAAATCCTGAAAGAGATGTGAATACCAGACCATCTGAACTGCCTCTTGAGAAACCTGTATGCAGTTCAGGAAGCAACAGTTAGAACTGGACATGGAACAGCAGACTGGATCCAAATAGGAAAAGGAGTACATCAAGGCTGTATATTGTCACCCTGCTTATTTAACTTATATGCAGAGTACATCATGAGAAACGCTGGGCTGGAAGAAGCACAAGCTGGAATCAAGATTGCTGGGAGAAATATCAATAACCTGAGATATGCAGATGACACCACCCTTATGGCAGAAAGTGAAAAGGAACTAAAAAGCCTCTTGATGAAAGTGAAAGTGGAGAGTGAAAAAGTTGTCTTAAAGCTCAACATTCAGGAAACAAAGATCATGGCATCCGGTCCCATCACTTCATGGGAAATAGATGGGGAAACAGTGGAAACAGTGTCAGACTTTATTTTGGGGGGCTCCCAAATCACTGCAGATGGTGATTGCAGCCATGAAATTAAAAGACGCTTACTCCTTGGAAGGAAAGTTATGACCAACCTAGATAGCATATTCAAAAACAGAGACATTACTTTGCCAACAAAGGTCCATCTCAACAAGGCTATGGTTTTTCCAATGTTCATGTATGGGTGTGAGAGTTGAACTGTGAAGAAAGCTGAGCACTGAAGAATTGATGCTTTTGAACTGTGGTGTTGGAGAAGACTCTTGAGAGTCCCTTGGACTGCAAGGAGATCCAACAAGTCCATTCTGGAGGAGATCAGTCCTGGGTGTTGGACTGATGCTAAAGCTGAAACTCCAATACTTTGGTCACCAAGAGTTGACTCATTGGAAAAGACCCTGATTCTGGGAGGGATTGGGGGCAGAAGGAGAAGGGGACGACAGAGGATGAGATGGCTGGGTGGCATCACTGACTCAATGGACATGAGTTTGGGTGAACTCTTGGAGTTGGTGATGGACAGGGAGGCCTGGCATGCTGCAATTCATGGGGTCACAGAGTCAGACACGAGTGAGCAACTGAACTGAACTGATAGTACAGTGTGATTCAGGCATTAGAACAGAATTTGACATAAAGGAATAAAATTGAGACAACAGAAATAAACCCTAAAGTTATGGCCAACTGATTTTTAATGAAGGGGACCAGAAAAGTCAGTGGGAGAAAGGCATTCTTCATAGATAATGCTTAGAGAAAAAGATATACATACACATAAGGTTTTAGGACCTCTATCGTATACCATGTGGCTTTCCGGGTGGCTCAAACAGTAAGGAATCTGCCTGCAGTGTGGGAGACTGGGATTTGATTCCTGGATCAGGAAGATCTCCTGGAGAAGGGAATGGCTACCCACTCCAGTATTCTTGTCTGGAAAATCCTGTGGGCAGAGGAGCCTGGTGGGCTATAGTACATGAAGTCACAAAGAGTCAGACATGACCATTAACAAACAAGTTTCAAAATGAATCCTGGACTTGAATATAAGAACTAAAACTGTGAATTTTCAGAAGGATTACATATTCATGATTTTGGTTAGTCAATGGTTTCTTAAACATGGCATGAAAGACCAAATGATAAAAAAAGATCAGCATCAGAAAGATGGCAGAAGAGGATGTCCCAGCCTTCCTGTTCCATGGAAACACCAATTTAACAACTGCCCATGGATGAAAGTTTCTTTTTAAGATACTCGGAATTCAGGCAAGAGGTTTCATCAGCCTGGTGTAGCACAAAAATGAGAAATGACTCATTTTAAAGGGTAAATAGAAAAGCTTCACTTTCCTCCTGTCACGCTCCTCTCAACAAAGCACAAGCAGTGCTGAGAAAACTCCCTTTGGCCTAAAAGTTCTTTCATGGCAGAAAGAAAGAGAAAGCCTGTCTGTGGATTCTGACATCAGGCTCTGCCCGTGAACCTCACAAGGCAGCCTACCCAGGGTCCCTGACAACTGGCCTGTCCAGAGTTTCTGGCCAAGGTGACTGGTGTAGAACTTTCCCTGCCAAAGCCAGTCTGTAATGACTGGAAAGGGTGACTGCTTCCTCAAAAATGCAAGGTTACAAGGATCATGAAGAATTGGAGAAATATGATACAACCAAAGAAACAAAATGCAGCTTCAGGAACTGACCCTGAAGAAATGGATATCTATGAACTGCCTGACAAAGAATTCGAAATAATTGTTTCAGAAAAGTTCAGGTAGCTCTTTAAGTTGCAAATAAATAATGCTAAGCAGCAACACAGACACATAAAAAAGGACAAGTCTCACTGGTAGAGGTAAATGTAAAGACAAATAATAATATAACACTGGGATGGTGGTATGTAAATTACCTTTCAGCTTCGACATAAAAATTAAATACAAAAGTTAAAAATTCATGACCATAAATTTTTTTATAAATATAGAATAAGAAAATGTACATTCTGACACCAATAGCACATGCCTATGTGTTTGTGGCAAGTAAATTCATAGAGTTTTTGCATGCAATTCAAGTTAGTTGTTATCAGGTTAAAATAAACTATCCAAACTCGAAAAAATTTTATGCATGAATTATGGTAACCAGAAAGGAAAACCTGACAGTTGATACAAAAAGATAAAGAGGAAAGTATCAAAGTACCTTACCACACATGCAAAAAGACCTTTTCATTGATATGCTACAGCTCACTTCATTGATTTGATCTCATTGAAAGCCTTCAACAGCATAAAGGGGCAAAACCAGAGTTCATATCTATGTTTGCTTAGTGGAGACAGACTGCACCTAGACCATATGAGAGACTTCTATTAGGTAAGACTGCTCTGAAAATTGAGGCCTCCTCAAAAGGCTTCCCAAGAAAGATGCCCCAGAAAGATGCTGCCTTCATCCTAAAGACATATTCTACTAAACCAGTGGAATCAGATCTGCCCCAACCTTCAGTAAGACAAGGAAATGCAAGACATAGAAGAATTCTGTAGCATGAGATAAGCTTTATCTAAGAATTATCAGGCTCCTGATGTACAAACAGGGAGTGAGGTATTCCAATTTAAACAGAAAACAGAATAAACTTCTGATGAACCCACTTTATTTTTCAGCTACGGCCTTATTCTTTGATTTCTTTCACAGAAAAAAAATTCTTTCTCATTTTCTTCTCATCTATTTATATTTCTAACCATTCCTATAATACATTCAATTATCAGTCCCAGGAGGACTTCCCTATAGCTCAGATGGTAAAGAATCTGCCTGCAATCTCCTCCTGCCTGCAGGAGATCTGGGTTCAATCCCTGGATCAGGAAGTTCCCCTGGAGAAGGAAATGACAACTCACTCCAGTATTCTTGCCTGGGAATTCCATGGACAGAAGAGCCTGGTGGGCCACAGTCCATGGGGTCCCAAAGAGTTGGGCATGACTAAGCAACTAACACACAGACAAAATGCATTCCATAGATCAGTTCTCCTGGGCTCCCTTATCATACCACTCTCCCCCCGGGTGCCCCTTCCCAATAGAGTCTCTTGCTTTGTCAGTTTGTGTGTCTCCTTAGACAATTCATTTCCAAGTGTTAGATAAGAGCCTACTTTTGGGCCCTGAAAAAGGGGTTCCCCTTCCTACAACAAATGGTGACTCAGGTGGGGACTCTTCTTTCCTGCAACAGACATCCTAACCACTTGGGATACTCAACAATGGGCTTGCCTGCCCATAGACCAGGCCCAGTAGATGCAACTGGGATCCTTTTGTCCTTGGTCTCCTCCTAATGGAGACGACTCCCTAGAGTGCCCCGATTGGGTAAGGAAAAAGAGGCTTTACTGATCTTTCTCCCCTTCCTTCTCTCTTTCATCTTCTTAATCCTTTCTATCCTACCATTTTTTCTAGTGCCCTGGTCCTGGACCCACAAGTTTGGTCAAAGGGCCTCAGCCTGAGATGAAGGTCAGAGCCTAATCACCTTCAGTTGGCAGAGAATTAATTCTGATTCTGTTCTGGTCTGGTCTGGTTTCTGGTTGAGCCAAGTTCCAGCCCTCCCTTCCCTGGAAGCCCAGTGTAAAGTCTCATAATGCCTGGGTGTCAGCAGGTGGCAGGAGACATCTGTAAGGCCACCTCTTTTGACTCCCTCCCCTGGAAGATCCCCTGAAGAAGGAAATGGCAAACCATTCCACTATTCTTGCCTGGAGAATTCCATGGACAGAGGAGCCTGGCAAGCTACAGTCCATGGGTTTGCAAACAGTAGAACACGACTGAGGTACTGAGCACATAGACATACACATAATACATTCAGTCCCACCAAATTTCTTAAAATCCTAATGTTTCCTGTATTTTCACATCCGAATGTTTGTTCAGTCATGTGTTCATTGCTCACTCATTTCTGATTCTTTTGTGACCCCATGGACCATAGCCCGCCAAGCTACTCTGTCCATGGGATTCTCCAGGCAAAAATACTGGAGTGGGTTGCCATTCCCTTCTCCAGGGTATCTTCCCAATCTAGGAATCAAGCCTGGGTCTCCCACCTTCCAGGCAGATTCTTTACTATCTGAGCCACCTTCTTCAAGTGACATTCAAAATCTGACTGCCCTTAATGACCTGCATTATTACTTAGCAAGTCTAATTCACTCTCATTTCTCACCTGGACTATTCTCCCTTCTCCAATTCACACATAATTTTTCAATGAAGTCTTTTAAAATTTTTCATGTGATGCCAGATCTCAGCTCAAATATCTCTTGTGGCTTCCATCTCATGTAGAATAAAATTAAACACTCTTACCTTCAATATTAGATATAGCCTCCTCTGTCTCTTTACCTCTCTAACCTTATCTAACTTTTTATAGCCTTTTTGCAACCCCATGGCCTGCAACAGGCCAGGCTTCCCTGTCCTTCACTGTCTTCAAAGAAAAGTATATAAAATGTGTGTATATATATATATATTTAAATTATTATTAAAAAACAGCTATTAACTACTATCAAAGTTACAAACTGTAACACACTAATAACTAAGAAGACACATATTTGTCCCTCCAGAATAATATTTTATTTTATTTTTTATTTTTTAAATTTTAATTGGAGGTTAATTACTTTACAATATTGTATTGGTTTTGCCATACATCAACATGAAAACCACCCTCTAGATGTTTGTATTAATTACTTTCATTCACATCACTTTGTTATTGTTCATGGTTCCTTTATTAAAATTCACACATGGTCACATGTATGAATTCTAAGTTCAAAATTCAATGTATTTGATGAGATTGGGTACGTTCAAGATTGTATGGAGTAGACAAAAAATTCAGTGTATTTGGATAAATTCATATATTAGTATCAGCCACAATTCTATAAACAGGCAGATTAATTCCATCAGCCTAGAAAGACCTTTTGTGTTCATTCTTTAGTCAGAATTGTCCCGTAGTCCTCATCTCTCCTCCACTATATATTTCAGTAGGTATTACTTTTGCTTATTCTAGAACATCACATAAATATAATTACAGACTGATTATTTTTTTGCATTTGGCTTTTGCTCAGTATCGTGCATATGAAAGTCATGCCTGCTTTTCTTTGTATCACTATTGTATTCCTGTTTACTGCTAAGTAATGTTACATTGTACAGATGGGAAAATATTTGCAAACCATAGTGCAATGTGCTTCTGCATTATACATTAACCAGACCTCCAGAAAGGTGATAAAACCTGTTTGATCATAAACATCAGTATTCTTTTTTCTTTTCCTTCCAATGTCAGCAACCCTTTAGAAGGTTAACTTCTGTTTTCCTAATTCTGTAAGGGATCACAGAGACCTGCTGCTCACTTCAAATGTGCAGATCTGAACTAGGTACCTTTTGTGAACTTCATAAAATGTCTGTGTCATTTTCATGTATGATCCTTTGTCTCAAAAGTGTATAGGACTGTGCCTTTGACTTCTAACAAGTGAAACACTTCTCAGCTTTCTAAAGACTGTCTCTGAGATTATAATCCTCTATTTGGCTCAAATAAAATTCTTTATTTCTCCTTTGATTTCATTTTTAGTTAACAGCTATCATCAGGAAGACATGAGATAGTAAGTGCTGGTGAGGATGTGGACAAGGGCGAACTTTTGTACACTATCAGCGGCAATGTAAATTAGTACAGTCACTAAGGAAAACAGCAAGGAGTTTCCTCTGAAAATTAAAAATAGAATTGCCATATGATCCAGTAATCTTGCTCTTGGCATTTTCCCAAAGGAAATGAAAAGAGGAAATTAAAAAGATAACTGCCCTCCCATTTATTGAAGCACTATTTACAATCTCCAGGATATGGAAACCATCTAAATGTCAACCACTTGGTGATGGATAACCATGTATATATACGCACACACATGTCCGTTGCATACATCTAATATATATGATGAAATATTGTTTACCCGCCAGGAAAGGAAATCTTACTGTTTGTGACAACATGGATGGACGTTGAAAACACTGTGCTAAATGACATGTCAGAGAATGACACGTTCTGTGTATAACAGATGTCAGATCTAAACCCGTCAAACTCGTGGAAACGGAGTAGAACGGTGGTTATTGGGGCTGGAAGTTGGGGGAATTCGTGAAAATTTTAATGGTATAAACTTGCAATTCATAGATAAATAAGTTCTGGAGGTGTAATGCACAGTTAGTGATTTTCATAGTCCATGATTCGTGTTTCTGTTCACGCTCAGTGGTGTCCAACTCTTTGTGACCCCTTGGACTATAGCCTGCCAGGTTCCTCTGTACATGGGATTTCCCAGGCAAGAATACTGGAGTGGGTTGCTAATTCCTTCTCCAGGGTATCCTTCCGACCCAGGGATCAAATTGGCATCTCTTGGGTCTCCTGCATTGGCAGATGGGTTCTTAACCACTGAGAAACCAGTCCATAATACTACATTATAAATTTCAAACTTAGTAACAGCCTAGATCTTAATTGTTCTCACCACAGAAAGGAAATGATAATTTTGTGACATGAATAAAGTGTTAACTAACACTATGTTGGTGATCATATTGCAGTATACAATGTATTAAATTAACACATGGTATATCTTAATCTTATAAATTTTATTTGTCTATTATATCTCAATTGTGAACAAACAAATATAAAACCTAAAAACTATCTAGATGGCTTTCATCAGGTGATGGGTTAAATTAACATTTGTATCTACATTTCATGTATTCAGCAGCAGAAAGAAATAAGCTATTGATAGCAACTTCAATGAATATCTGTATAATTTTGATTTGTATGAAAGCCAACTTCAAAATATTACACACAATATTATTATTTGGTTAAAATTACAATTTTCAGCTTCATGAGATAATGTAAGAGATATGTCTTACATTAACATTGTGTAAGTTTAAGATGTACAGCATAATAATTAAATATATGTATGTATTGTGAAATAATTAATAAAATAACCTTAGTTACCACATACAACACCTCACATAGTTACAATTTTCTGTGATGAGAACTTTATATGTAAAGCACATATTCTTTATCCATCCATTGACAGACTGCTAGGCTGTTTCCATGTCTTGAGTACTGTAAATAGTGCTGTAATGTACACTGGAGATGAGATGCAGATATCTCTTTAAGACGGTGACTTCATTTCTTTCAATTATTATTAGCATTTAGAGGACTTTCCATATTGTTTTCTATAGTGGTTGTTCCAACTTACTTTGCCACCAGCAGTCTACATGCCTTTCATTTTTTGTCCTCATGCTTACTGTAGGCACTTGTTATCACTTATTCTTTAATGATTATATGATAATCATTTTAACAGATGTGAGGTAGTATCTCACTGTAGTTTGGGTTCACATTTCCCTGTTAATTAGTGATATTGAAATGCTTTCATTTATCTGTTTGCCTTTTGAATATCTCCCTTGGAGAAATGTCTATTCACGTGCTTTGTTTATATTGGTAGGATTTTTTGCTATTAAATTATGTGTTTTCTTAAGTATTTTGGAGGTTAATTTCTTATCAGATGTGTAAACTGAAAATATTTTCTGTCATACCACAGTTTCTATTTAATTTATGGGTCATTTCTTTAATGTGTAGTAGCTTTCTAATTTGATATAGTCCCGCTTGTTTAGTTTTGCTTATATAGCTTGTAGTCCGGTATCATCAGTAAAGTCATTGCCAAGACCAGTGTCAAAATGCTTTCCTCCTATGTCTTCTTCTAGGAGTTACACATTTTCAGGTTGTGTGTTTAAGTTCTTAACCCATTTTGAGTATTCTTTTTTGTAAGTGCTATGAGAGAGGGGTCCAGTTTCTTTCACGCATGAATATCCAGTTTTCCAGCATCATTTACTGAAGAGACTATGTTTTCTCCAATAAGTATTCTTGGCTCCTTTGTCAAATATTGCTTGCATGCTAAGTCGCTTCAGTTGTGTCTGACTCTTTGCAACTCTACGGACTGTAGCCCACCAGGCTTCTCTGTCCATGGGATTCCTCAGGCAAGAATAGTGGAATGGGTTGCCTGCCCTCCTTAAAGGGATCTTACTGACCCAGGGATCAAATCCTCATCTCTTACATCTCCTGCTTGCAATGCAGAGTTCAATCCCTGGGTTGGGAAGATCCCCTGGAGGAGGAAATGGCAACCCACTCCAGTATTCTTGCTTGGGGAATTCCGCAGACCGAGGAGCCTGGTTGGCTATAGTCCATGGGGTCACAAAGAGTCAGACATGAGTCAGCAACTAACACTTGTCAAATGTTAGTTGATTCTATTTGTAAATGATCTATTTCTGGGCTTTATATTGTATTGCCAGGAGTGTCACAGACTGAGACGAGCTCCCCTGAGGAGACGCATGGTCCACCTGAGACTGTGCCCTCACAGAGCACCTGGAAACCTGAGCAGCTTGGATCTGGGAAGTACACAGGCATATGGCCCACCTGGATGTAAAAATAAATTATCATATAATAAAGCATAATGAGAAAGAATATATACAGCTGAATCACTCTGCTATCTAACAGAAATTAACACTACATTGTAAATCAACTACACTTCAATAAATTTTTAAAAATCTGCATTCTATCATGACAGAGCACACAATCTGCATACAGAAAGAATCAGTTGAGTGTCTATCAGCTTTGGCGAATCCTGTCAGCTACCGGGCTCCAGGCAGCCTTTCAGTGACAGCTTTGCTTGCCACTAAAGAGGAATCAACAGGAGGCCAAGGAATTGATATTTCATTGTCTAAAAAGTGATCCATTGAAGACAAGTCACCAGCAGAGTTTGTCAACCTCAGGAAATGACATTTTTTAATGGGGCGGGGGGAGACAAAAATCATTGCTGGCTAAATTGACAGGCTTGATTCTCTAAGGTGGGGACTCACATTTGAAAATCCAATCAATCCTGCCTTAATAAAGTGATCCAAAAAAATCAGAAAGAAAAATTTTAAAAATCTGATCATAATGTTATGGGAACTCTCTTTTAAGTTAAAGCCACTTTTCTGCTGGTGCTTTCAAACTTTTTTCTTTGTGTTTGACTTCTGACAATTTAATAATATGTGTCTCAGTGTAAATGCCTTTCAGGTTTAATTTATTTGGGGTCTGGGTCCCATGAATCTGATGTTCATTTATTTTCCCATGCTTGGGAATTTTTAAGACATTTTTTTCTTGAAATTAGTTTTCTGTCCCTTTCTCTTTCCCTTCTTGGATTTTCATAAGCATGTATTATTTTCTTTGTGCTGTCCCATAAGTCCCACAGCTTCTCTTCACTCTTTTTCATTCTTGTTTTCTTTTTTTCTTCTCTGACTGGATAATTTCAAATGACCCATCTTCTGGTTCACTGATTCTTTCTTCTGCAATATTTAGTTTTATATAGAAGTTCTCTATTAAATTCTTTAGTTCAGTTGTATTCTTTAGCTCTAGGATATGTGTTTATTTTTATTTTGGGGTTATTCTCACTTCTATATTGAATTTTTCATTTTGCTCATTCACTGTTTTTGTAATTCAGTTTAACTGTCTGTGTGTATGTTATTGTAGTTCATTGAAATTTTTAAAAAGGATTATTCTGAATTCTTTGCCAAACAGTTAATAGATCTCCATTTCTTTTAGGTCAGTTCCTGCAGCTTTAATTCCTTTGGTGGTTTAATGTCCATTTGATTTTCTGTAATCCTTGATTCCTTGTATTGGCATCTATGCTATGAGCAAACAGTCTCCTCTTCTAGACTTTAAAGGTCTGCTTCAGCAGGGAAGGTCACTGTACAATCTTCCTTGTTGTGTGGGGCTTCAGGCTATGTTCTACACTTGGGTGAGGTTTTTGGAAGAGGGATGAATAAGGCTGCAGACTATGTTCAGTGATCAGGCAGGGTCATAGGCTGGGTTGTGATACAAGGTGAGGCTGTTTTCTAGGCTTTGCAGCTAGGTAGTACAATAATTGGGCTCTGAGGGTCACTGTTCAAGGTGCTTGGTTATATGGGTTCAGAGATTATTCTTAAAAGTAGAGCAGAACTTCTGGCTTGACTTCCTGTCCACAGATGGGTACTGTGGCTGCCTGGGTTCTCTGGGCAGGGTTCCTGATTGGGTGGAAATGGAAGCTATACTCAGAAGTTAGGCAGACTTGTGAATTTGCTTCCCTGCTCAGGCAGAGCCATAAGCCAGCACCATGCCTAGTATGGCTTGTAGGCTGGAAATCCAAATAAGGTAGAATTTCCAACTGAGCTCTTTGGCTACCAGCTCAGTTCTGCAGATGAACAGAACCACTGGCTGGGCTCTTTACTTGGATTCCGTGGCAAGCAGAAATGCAGCCCACCAAAACTTCAGTGCTGGTTACTGTGAGCTCTGCCCACTTCTTCATCTCAATTTGATTCCCAGTGATTGAGCCTGGGAATTACCCTAGTGATTCCCACAAGGTCAGACCTGACTAGGCCTCCTGGGAAGCATCTCATAATTCTATGGCAGATGAATGTCCACTTGGATCCTTTTTTTCTTGCTGGAGAAACTGTAAGCTCAAGGGGGCCCTCTTGGTGTGGTGCTGTGTTGGGCTGGGGGAGGAATAATGTGGTCAGAGTGCAGTCACTCCTCTTGTCCTTCTTAAGTGTTTTCTCTTTCTCTTTGTCCTTCAGAGATTGCTTCATCCTTGTCCTCAAGTTCTGGAATGTTCACAGCGATGACTTGTCTGAGGATAGTTGCTAGCTAATCTATGGAGAAGGACTCAGATAGGAATGACCTATGTCACAATCCTAATGGCTTCACTTCCCCATATTTTTATTCATATATAACAATATTTTAATGACAGATTTTTAAAGTGGAAAACAGATTAGTAGTTGCCAAAGATAGCAAAGGGAAAGACAGGAGCAGGTGCGAGGTGAATATATTTATATACTCAAGAGGGATACATACATATATATGCATATCAGTAGAGATGGATCTCTAGTATCTTGACTGTGGTGGTGGATGCACAAAGCCGAACAGGTGGTAAACTATATGGTACCAAGTACCTCCCCCCAAAACACATACACAAATGTACAGGTAAAACTGAGTGGGGAAGTCTGAATAAGGTTAGTGCATTGTATCACTATCAATAAGTTAGTACTAATATATACTATACTTTTGCAAATATTTCTATGGGGGAAAATGGGTACTGTGCAGACAATTTCTCATTACATTATTTCTTGCTGCTGTATGTGACTCTACAGTTATCTCATTAAACATTTTAATAAACTATGTAAAGAATTGGACAGTTATAGCTTGCAAATGCTAAATATAAGAAACTTGGATGACTATATGAAAAGGAGAAAATATATACTTGAAATCAAAGAGTATTACCAGAGATAACTAGGCCAGTTTCATAGTGATAAAAGGATCGGTTCATCAGTATTCTGAACAATTGCACATAAATTATACTTAATACATTATGTAAAGTGTTAGTTGCTCAGTTGTGTCCAACTCTGTGACCCCATGTACTGTAGCCTACCAGGCTCCTCTGTCCATGGAATTCTCCAGCCAAGAATGTTGGAGTCAGTTGCCATTCCCTTCTCCAGGGGATATTCCCAACCCAGGGACTGAACCAGGTCTCCTGCATTGCAGGCAGATTCTTTCTGGCTGAGTCATCGAGAAGTCCATATATTATGTAAAGCAATAATATATTATGTAAATCAATAAATAAATCCAAGAAAATACACTCACATGAGTTTACCACTGCCTTTCCCCTGTACCTATATTTCAAGGAACTTAAAATTATTGTGAGTTTTTTGTGTAATTTAAACTGAAGCACAATATATCAGCTACTGAAAACTAGTAGGGCTAGTTTTTTTTTAATTTAATTTTTTATTTTAATTAATTTTTTAAATTAATTAATTAATTAAAATTAATTAAATTTAATTAATTTTATTTAATTATTTTAATCAAATTCAGTATTAAACAAGAGAACATTTGTTTCCTATTCTTTCCACAGAAAAATCATAAAGCAATTTACTTCCATGTCTCTCAAATTCCACTTTCTAGAAATACTGAAGACTGTGTAGCAGGCTTATCTTAGATTATTTAGAGACCATGTTCATGTCAAAGTCCAATGCTGATTTTACATAACCCCTGAGGACAAGCACATTCAGAGAGTCAACCTTTAAACAGATTTCATTGTCAACAATGGAAAGTATTTTGGTAAATAATTATCTCTATAACTTTACTTAAAAAAAAGAAGAGTATTATATCCTGATAACAAAAGGACTGGGAAAACTACTCTGTTGTAAGTAAGGTGACAGGACTCATTAATGAGAAACTGGTGTGAGGTCACGTAGATAGTTTGAATTAATATAAGGAAACTTTTTGTGCCCCTGAACTTGTCCCTGTAAAGTCATTGTAGCTTCTCTTGAATATCACCTTTGCACAGTGCCCTTTGAGAAGCTCCAGGATGAAATTGGTGGCCTGGGGAAATTCCAGATCCTTCAGATGCTTTTAGCTTTGCCTTCTCTCATGATGATAGCATGCCATATACTGCTGGAGAACTTCACTGCAGCTGTTCCAGGGCATCGCTGCTGGGTCCACATCCTCAGTAATGCCACTGTCTCTGATAATGACACTGGGACCCTCAGCTTTGATGTCCTCCTGGGAATTTCCATCCCCTTGGATTCTAAATTGAAGCCAGAGAAATGTCATCGCTTCCTCCATCCACAGTGGCAGCTCCTTCACCTAAATGGGATCTTTCCCGACATGAGTGACGTGGACACAGAGCCCTGTGTGGATGGCTGGGTGTATGATCGCTGCTTGTTCTCCTCCACCATCATGACTGAGGTAAAGCCTCATTTACTATTGTGAGTACATGGTCTGGGTGTTTAGAATAACAGCATAAATACTGTTCAAGTGCTTAGTATTAGTGTACCCACCTGCCTTTCATTCTTTCAGCAATAATGATTGCTTACCTTTTTAAAAGCCAAGCATTTAAAATTGAGGACAGTGAAATCAACCAACTGGATATGAATTCTAACACCACAAAGCTTTACCTTTAGTATAAAGACTGGTGATTAGACAAGTAATTACTTGTGAAAAATTATTCTTGCTCACTTGTTCTCAATCTAGTTGCAAATTGGAAATATTATTTTTAATTAGAACATATTTCAATACCCTGGTTACTTGTCAGAGAAACAGACTGGAGTACATTTCACTCTAGATGTGAAATCTAGACTTCAATATTTTTTTAAAAACTCAGTGTTTCCTTACAATGGGATGACCCAGAGGGATGGCAAGGGAAGGGAGGAAGGAGGAGGGTTCAGGATGGGGAACATGTGTATACCTGTTGTGGATTCATGTTGATATATGGCAAAACCAATACAATATTGTAAAGTTAAAAAAAAAAACTCAATGTTTCCAATGTGTAGCAAAGATTGAGGACCGCTGGGGTATGCAGTGCTAAGTGAATATAAAGACTGATCCTGTTATAACCTAGAAGACTTGGTTGAGAAATTCTAGAAAAGCCATGCTTAAACTGAGACTTGAATGATATAGATGAATAAACATAGTAAAAAAAAAAAAAAAAAACAGAACGTGTTCACGAAGGGCACTTTGAGGGATTATGGGATGCTGTGAAGCCCCTTTGTGCTGGTTTTCTTCTCTTCCAGTGGAACTTTGTATGTGATCATCAGTCACAGAAATCAGTGGTTCAATCCCTAGTCATGGCTGGAGTGCTGGTTGGGGGCCTCATACATGGCCATCTCTCAGACAGGTGAGTGTCTCCACATCACTGCTGCCCTTCCTCTGGGGTGAGCTGCCTTGGTTCCCAGGGAGCTATGGATGGAAATGCAGAATTCAACTCATTGTGATGAATGACATTTTGTTGCCACAGAGCTCTGTGTACTGGACACAGAAATATCATCTCCACAAGATCTGGGGGATATTCCAGAACAGTATTTAGAGGGTAAGTATCATAATACTTCATCCAGAAATATGAGGAAGAGTTATCTATGGGAACAGAAAGGAAGGTGCTTCAAGACAGGAGGTGCAGCTTCTTTAAAAACACAGATATAGAGAATAGCACTGCTGGCCTTTGCCATGATTTTTATGTTAAGTCCCTACTGGACTCAATGAGCTAAATGCTTATGGGTTCCCACATTGGTTATCATGTCTTGGTTGCCCCACCATAATTGGTAGGCATTTCTATAAAACCTGGTGCATAGTGAGGTAATACTGGAATTGTAAAATAATTGTGGATGTTTATCTTGCTTTTATTTTTTTTAATTTTTTAAATTATATTATTTTTTTTTTTACTTTACAATATTTTATTGGTTTTGCCATACATCAACATGCATTCGCCACGGGTGTACACGTGTTCCCATCCCGAACCCCCCTCCCACCTCCCTCCCCATACCATCCCTCTGGGTCATCCCAGTGCACCAGCCCCAAGCATCCTGAATTCTGCATTGAACATGGACTGGCGATTCATTTCTTATATGGTATTATACATGTTTTAATGCCATTCTCCCAAATCATCCCCCCCCGCCTCTCCCACAGAGTCCAAAAGACTGTCCTATACATCTGTGTCTCTCTTGCTGTCTCGCATACAGGATTGTCGTTACCATCTTTCTAAATTCCATATATATGCATTAGTATACTGTATTGGTGTTTTTCTTTCTGGCTTACTTCACTCTGTATAATAGGCTCCAGTTTCATCCACCTCATTAGAAGTGATTCAAATGTATTCTTTTTAATGGCTGAGTAATTAATATTCCATTGTGTATATGTACCACAGCGTTCTTATCCATTCATCTGCTGATGGACATCTAGGTTGCTTCCATGTCCTGGCTATTATAAACTGTGCTGCGATGAACATTGGGGTACACGTGTCTCTTTCAATTCTGGTTTCCTCTGTGTGTATGCCCAACTTATAAAAGCCTTGTATTAAGTATTCGTGCAATCATATATTATCTTAATATGAGTTAATTAATCTATAGACCTCAGGAGTCACAATTTGTGGTGTGAGAAATTTGGGTTATCCTGTGCCAGCAGTGTCCATCCTCAAGTAAGAGACAACGATGGCACACTCAAGTCTTTCACAGGAGAAATGAGAGACTTAAAGTATCCCTTACCATCCATAAGCCTAAAGCCATTTTATCTTTCACCTGAAAATTGTGAACTTTGTATGCAATTACCCCAAATGTAATTCACAAAAGAGTTGACAGTATTCTGACCAAAGCCTTTATGATAATTCACAATAAAGTGCCTTTTGATGCTACTGTGAGTGGAATTGTTCTCTTTAATACTTTTTTTCCACATATTTCATTGTTAGTGTACAGAAATGCAATTGATTTCTGTATGTTGATTTTGTATCCTGTAACTTCACCGAATTTGTTCTTCACTCAATTTTTGGTTGAATCTTTAGAATTTTCTGTGTATAGGATGATAGCATCTGCAAACAGAGAGAACTTAATTCTTCCTTCCAACTTCTATGGCTTTTTCTTGCCTGCTTTCTCTGATTACAACTTACAATATTATGTTAAATGTGACCTGTGTGAGTGGGCACCCTTGTTTTTTCCTAAGCTTAGAGGAAAATCCTTCGACCTGTCAGCATTGAGTATGATATTAGCTGAGGATTTGTCATGTATGGCCTTTATTATGTTGAAGTACATTTCTTCTGTACCCAAATAATTATTTTTATCACTAAAGGATGTTGGATTTTGTCTGTATCTCTTGACATGATCATACTAATTTACCTTTCATTCCATTATGTGGTTTTTCACATTTATTGATTCACATATCTTGAGTAATCCTTACATCCTGGGGGTGAATTCCACTTGATCATGTTTTATGATCCTTTTAGTGTGCTATTGAATTTGGTTTACTAATATTTTGTTGAGAATGTTTTGCATCTGTATTCAGCAGAGATGTTGGTCTGCAGTTTTCTTGGAGTGTCCTTATCTGACTTTGGAATCAGAAAAGTGGTGGATTTCTAAAATCAGTTTGAGAGTGTTTCCTCCTCTTCAAATTTTTTTGGAAGTGTTTGAAAGGAACTGGTTTAATTCATTTTTTAATGTTTGGTAGAATTCACCTGTGAAACCTCTTGTCCAGGTTTTGCATTGTTTTTCTTTCTTTCTTTCTTTTTTTTTTGTGAGAAGGGGTGGTTTATATTACTGATTTAATCTCCTTAGTCATTATTGGTCTGTTCATATTTTTCCATTTCTTTATGATTCAGTCTCGGTAGATTGTATGTGTCTAGGAACTTACCCATTTCTTATAGGTTAACCTTTTTTTTAATTAAAGGTTTTATTTTATTTTATTAAAGGTTTTATTTATTTTATTAAAACACAGAAATATTTGAGTAGTACCTTATAACCCTGTGTCTCCACTTTCGTTTTTAATTTTTTATTTGAGTCTTCTCTCTAACTTTCTTAATCTGGCTAAACATTGTTGAAAACAAAGTAATGAGGTCCACCAATATTATTGTGTTGCTGTCTATTTCTCCTTTCATATATGTTAGCATTTGCTTAATATATTGAGGTGCTCTGGTGTTAGTTGCATAATTATTTATTACTGATATATCATCTTGATAAATGGTTCCTTTATCATTATGTAATGCACCTTTTTGTGTCTTCTTACCATTTTTGATTGGAGTCTCTTTTGTCTGATGTAAGTATCAGACAAAAAAATTCTCATTTGATTGTACTCTGTATAGAGTATCCTTTCCTGTCCCATCACTTTGAGCCTATGTATGTCTTTAAAGCTGAAGTGAGCCTCTTGTAAGGAGAATATAGTTCAGTCCTTTTCTAAAAAATCCATTTAGTGACTCTCTCTTTTGATGGGAAAATTCAACCCATTTGCTTTTAATTGTTAATAAGTTGGCTTCCCTGGTGCCTCAGTGATAAAGAATCCACCTGCCAATGCAGAAGACACAAGAAACATGGCTTCAATCCTTAGGTTGGGAAGATCTCCTGGAGTAGGAAGTGGCAATCCACTCCAGTATTCTTGCCTACAGAATTCCATGGGCAGAGGAGCCTGACGGGCTACAGACCACAGGGTCACAAAGAGTTGGATGTGACTGGGGACAATAACGAGCAATAATGCTGAAAATGTTGCTTTTTCTCTTTCATCTTCAATATTAAAATGGCTACACAAAAATCCACCAACTTTGATAAGTTTTTAAAATGCACACTGATATGGCAGCTGTCAAAGTACCAGGTAACAAAATTATTTTGAATGAAGTTAAAGACAACTAAGCACTGATAGAGCCATCTAATGGGGGAGAAATGAATGACCCTTTGACCAACCTAACATGAACACCAATTCTTCTTGAACTTTTCCATGAAACAGAAGAGGAGGAAAGCTCCCTAACTCACTCTATGGGACCAGTGCTGCTCTGATATCAAAGCCAGATAATGACATCACAAGAAAACAACAGAGCAACATCCTTTATGAACAGAAAATCTGCAGCAAAATGCTAGCAGACTGAATCCAACTGCATATTTAAAAAGTTATATACCTTGAACAAATAGGATTTATCCCAGGAATGCAAAGGTAGTCTATGATAAGAAAATCAATCAATGTAATATAGCACTTTAATAGGAAAAGAAAGCATAATTTCAATTGATACATTTTATAAAATGTACAATTCAGCATTTTATAAAACCTAGCACTCTTTTATGATAAAAGTAAGACTACTAAGAATAAAAGGGAACCCAACAAGTTAAAGGGTATTTAAGAAAAAAACTACAACTAACATTAAGCTCAATGGTGAAAGGAAAACTTTCACAATAACTTCGGGAGCAAGTCAAGGATGTCTGCTTTCACTGTTGCTAATCAACATTGTACTGAAGAATCTAATTAGAGTAATTAGATAAGAAAGAGAAATTAAATTTATCCAAATTGAAAAGAAAAACTTTAGTCTATCTATATTTGTAGATGACATGATTATACAAATTTAAAATTCCAAAGAATGCACAAGAGAGCTATTAGAGTTCATGAATGAATTCAACAAAGTTGTAGGGTACAAGAAAAACACACAATTATATAACCACAATGAACAAGCAGAAAATGAAATTGAGAAAGTTATTACACTTACAATATCTTCTAAAAAATAAACTACCTATCAATAAAATTAATCTAAGAGATAAAAGATTTGTATACTGTAAACTATAAAGCCTTGCTGAAAGAAATAGAAAAGCCCTAAACAAATGGAAAGGATCCCATGTTAATGCTGTAGGAAGACTTAATGTTGGCAACTAGTCAATCTACTTAATGCAATCAAGAGTTTCAGTGAAATCCCTATCAAAATTCCAACACTGTTTTCTATAGAAATGGAAAAGCTGAACTTTAAATTTATATGAATTTGGAGCTCCAAAGAGCCAAACAATGTTAAAAAGAAGGATAAATTCAGAGGACCCACACTTTTTGACTACTACAAAACTGCCATAACCAAATATTATAGTACTGCCATAAGGATAGAGGAGAGGTACAAACCAACAAAAAGGAACTGAGTCCAGAAATGAAATTGTACATTTAGAGCCAACTGACTTTTGTCAAGTGTGCCAAGATCACTCAGCATGGAAAAGAAAAATGTTTTCAGGAAATGGTATTTAACCACTAAATATCCATGTTCACGCCTGCAAATTCACTTCAGTCATGTCTGACTCTTTGCGACCCTATGGACTGTAGCCCTCCAGGCTCCTATGTCCATGAGATTCTCCAGGCAAGAACAGTGGAGTAGGTTGCTGTGCCCTTCTCCAGAGGGTCTTCCCAACCTAGGGATTGAACCTGCGTTTCTTAATGTCTCCTGCATAGGCATGCTTTTTTTTTTTTTTTTACCATTAGTGCCACCTAATAAGCCCCTAAATGCCCATACGAAATAAAAAAAAAAGTTTACTCTTCTCTCACTCTATATGCAAAAGCTGAGTGAATTAATAACCTATATGTAAGAGTTAAAACTTTAAAACTCTTAAAGGAAGCATAGAAGTGAATCTTCATAACCTTGTATTTGCTAATGGATTCTTAGACATGCAAATCACAAACAACAAAAGAAAAATAGCTTAATCAGACTTCATCAAAATTAAAAACCTTGTGCATCAAAAGTTATTATCAAGAGAATAAAAGATAACCTACAAGTTGGGTGAAAATATTTTAAAATAACATAGCTGATAAGTATTTAATATCCAGAATATATGAACCATTCAATAACAAAATGATAAACCAATTTAAATATTAGCAAAGGACTTGAATATATTTCTATAAAGAAGATATACAAGTAGTTGATAAGCACATGAAAAGATCCCAATGTCATCACTTATTAAATAAATGCAAGTCAAAACTGTACTACAAACCATATCACACCTACTAGGATGGCTATAATTTTATTATTTTTTAATATAAATTTACTTATTTTAATTGGATGGCTATAATTTTAAAAAAGCAGAAATAGTAAGTGTTGGTGAGCAAGTAGAGAAATTGAAACCCTCATTCAATGACAGTGGAAATATAAAATGATGAATCCTCAATAGACATGAATTTGAGCAAGTTTCAGAAGATAGTGAAGGACAGGGAAGCCTGGTGTGCAGAGTCGGACACAACTTAGTGACTGAATAACAACAACAAGATGGGAAACAGTTTGGCAGGTTGTCAAATGGCATTAAAACATGTATAATATCATATAAGAAACGAATCACCAGTCCAGGTTCGATGAAGGATACAGGAAGCTTGGGGCTGGTGCACTGGGATGACCCAGAGGGATGGTATGGGGAGGGAGGTGGGAGGGGGGTTCAGGATGGGGAACACGTGTATACCCATGGCGGATGAGTGTTGATGTATGGCAAAACCAATACAATATTGTAAAGTAAAAAAAATAATAATAATTAAAAAAACAAATTAAAAAAAAAGTCTAAACAGAATTTTCACATGAACCAGCAATTCCATTCCTAGGTATATACTCTAAAAAATTAAAAACAGCGAGTTTGATAGCTGTACATCAGTATTCATTACAACATTATTTATAATACCTGAAGGTGGTGATCCAAGTATGCATCAGCAGATTAATGGGTAAACAAATATGGTGAATATACACAATAGGATATTATTCATCCTGAAAATAGAATGATGTTCTGGTACTTGCTACAACATAAATAAACTATGAAAAAAAATACGCTGAATGAAATAAACCAGGCACAGGACAAACGTATGCATCCACTTACAAAAGAACAATCTTTCTGACCATTGGGGTTTTAAGCAGGAGGTGTCCGAAAAGTTACCGCAGGGATAACTGGCTTGCGGCGGCCAAACGTTCACAATGATGTCGCTTTTTGATCCTTCGATGTCAGCTCTTCCTATCATTGTGAAACAGAATTCACAAGAACTAGCTAAGACTAGGCAAATTAGAGGAGGCAGAAAGTAGATTTAAGGTATCAGAAGAATAAGGTGAATGAAGAGTTATAAATTAATGATTGCAGAATATGAACTCTGTATCTAATTCTGTCAGTTTTATTTCATGTATTTCAAGCTTTTGTTGAGTTCATATACATTTGACCTTTTCAGCATTATTATTTCTGTAAATGTCTTTTGTTTTGAAATTTGTTTTATTTGATGATAATGTAAAGACACCAGGCATCTTATAATTACTATTTGAACTAAATATTTTTTTTACTGTCAATTTACTTTCAACCCACAATATTTTAAGTACTATTGTACTTAAAATTAGGTCTTTTTTTAACCCTTTGATAATCTCCCTCATGTGATAGACGGTTTAGGTCATTAGCAACTTGTTTGATGTGATTGTTGTTATGATTCGTTTCAGTCTATCACTTTAATTTTTTCTACATAATTTTCTTTTTTTTAATATTTTATTTTATTTTTTAACTTTACAGTATTGTATTGGTTTTGCCATATATCAACATGCATCCACCACAGGTATACATGTGTTCCCCATCCTGAACCCTCCTCCCTCCTCCCTCCCTGTACCATTTTATTGATGATTATGTTGTTGTTCAGTTGTTCAGTCCATGGGGTTGACTCTGCAACCCCGTGGACTGCAGCGCACCAGGCTTCCCTGTCCTTCCCTGTCCTTCTCCCAGAGTTTGCTCAAACTCACATCCATTGAGTCAGTGATGTCATCCAACCATCTTATCCTCTGTTGTCCCCTTCTCCTGCCTTCAATCTTGATGATAATAATGATTACTAAAATGCTTATTTGGTATTATTTTTGTTCCTATGTTTTTACATTTTCCAGTTTTTTTGGTGCACTATTTGAATTTTTAAAGAATTCTATTTCAAACCTTGCAGAGGAATTCTGAATTCCAAAATTTGTACGTTAGTTTTTATTACTGGGTGTATATATTAGCACATCCTATGTAGTCCAAGTCATATACACTAAGGTCCCCTTTTCCTGACGCCCAAGGAAAACCAAATTCCCTTTTCCTCATTTGTCTTTCACCTTCTTTTCCCCTTGATTCACCATCTTACATTAATCTTTCCCCTGAAAAAATTATGTAATTTCTTCTGTCTGGCTTATGGAGCTCATATTGTTCTAGGAAAGCATGTTGCTTGAGAACTGAAAATCCAGATTCAATTGAGTGATTTTACATAAAGCTTTAACAACTTTAATGCATTGTTCCCTGATACTTTGCAGTGGCTCAGGACTTCCCTGGTGGCTCGGACAGTGAAGAATCTGTCTGCAATGCAGGAAACCTGGGTTCGATCCCTGAGTCCAGGAGATACTCTGGAGAAGGGAATGGCAACCCACTCCAGTATTCTTGCCTGGAGAATTCCATGAATAGAGGAGCCTAGCAGTCTATACAGTCCATGGGGTTGCAAAGAGTCAGACATGACTGAGCAACTAACTTTTTTTTTTTTCAGCTGTAATTTAGAGACTCAAGTATACTTTTAGCTCCATGCATTCTAGACACTCTATAGAGACTCTCTACTTTGCTGGATACACATACTTGTTAAATGGATGTTTACGGTAATATTCAGTTCAATTCAGTTCAGTCGCTCAGTCGTGTCTGACTCTTTGTGACCTCATCAATTGTAGCACCCCAGGCCTCCCTGTCCATCACCAATTCCTGGAGTTCACCCAAAGTCACGTCCATTGAGTTGGTGATGCCATCCAGCCATCTCATCCTCTGTCGTCCCCTTTTCCTCCTGCCCCCAATCCCTCCCAGCATCAGAGTCTTTTCCAATGAGTCAACTCTTTGCATAAGGTGGCCAAAGTATTGGAGTTTCAGCTTTAGCATAATTCCAAAGAACACCCAGGACTGATCTCCTTTAGGATGGACTGGTTGGATCTCCTTGCAGTCCAAGGGACTCTCAAGAGTCTTCTCCAACACCACAGTTCAAAAGCATCAATTCTTCGGCCTTCAGCTTTCTTCACAGTCCAACTCTCACATCCATACATGACCACTGGAAAAACCATAGCCTTGACTAGATGGACCTTTGTTGGCAAAGTAATGTCTCTGCTTTTGAATATGCTATCTAGGTTGTTCATAACTTTCCTTCTGAAGAGTAAGCATCTTTTAATTTCATGGCTGCAATCACCATCTGCAGTGATTTGGGAGCCCCCCAAAATAAAGTCTGACACTGTTTCCCCATCTATTTTCCATGAAGTGATGGGATCAGATGCCATGATCTTAGTTTTCTGAATGTTGAGCTTTAAGTCAACTTTTTCACTCTCCTCTTTCACTTTCATCAAGAGTAATACAGTAATATTACAATTTCCAATACTGTGGTTTCTTTAATATGATATAACTTGATGTCAATTGCCTCCTGCTGACTAGAGAATGAAGTTTTTAGATTCTTAGGCTACTACATAGACAAAGAGTGTTACTTTTGGGGAAATGTGTTGATTTAGCTCTTGTTTTTTCAAGATTTCAGGTTCACTTATTAAAACACTGGTGCACTGGGACGGCCCAGAGGGATGGTATGGGGAGGGAGGAGGGAGGAGGGTTCGGGATGGGAACACATGTATACCTGTGGCGGATTCATTTTGATATTTGACAAAACTAATACAATTATGTAAAGTTTAAAAATAAAATAAAATTAGAAAAAAAAAAAAAAAAACACTGTCTAAATTTCAGAGTATGCTTTTGCTTTCTGAGTTTCTTACCATGTATTACTATTACTCCCATAATCTAAGCTGACTCTCTGTTTCTTAGGTTTGGGCGAAAGTTGATTCTCAGGTGCTGTTTGCTCCAGCTCGCCATCTCTGGGACCTGTGCAGCCTTTGCTCCCACCTTCCTCATTGACTGCTTACTATGCTTCTAGTCAGGTTGTTCTGCTATAGTCATCATAGCAAATAACAACATGCTTGGTAAGTCCACAACTGTGATCTAATCCATTTTCCAAGTCTTGAATTTGACCTTGAAATTTCACCTTTATCTGACATTAGTATCTCAATTGGGTTTCTTTCAGTTATAGAGTGGCTAAGTTCCCAGTCACAAACCATAGTAATGACACTGTTATCCTGTACCTTTAGTATTGGACAGACAATGCTGGGAGGACTGGCTTTTGTCTTTCGAGAGTGGCGCACCCTGCAGCTGGTGGTGTCTGTACCGTTCTTTGTCTTCTTTTTCTCCTCAAGGTATGAGCCTTCTCTCTCACTCGGTCTTATGGGTACCTGGGGTGAAAATGCATATTGAATCAGAGTAGTCTTACTCCAGGGATCATATCTAATTGTTTGGAAGTAAAACCCATGTCTCTCATTTGTTCACTCTGTGCAAACTGAGATTTGAAAAGCACAACAGGGAGTGACAATGACTTTTCTTCCAGAGAAATCTAAGTATTTTCTGCCATCCTTCTTCATGTATCTTACTCTGTGTAGCAGTCATAGAGTTATTTTAGTGTTATTTTCCTTAATGTAAAATGCACTCAAATATTTAAAAAGTAAGCACCTTTAATATTTTTGGCTTTGGAATGAATCACATCATGGCAAAGTTTTTATTTTCATTTTTGTAGGTGAAATTGGATAAAAGGAAGAGGCAACAAATTTATCCATATAGTTAGCTGACATAATAGAAGCATAGTTTTTTCCAGTAATAAAACTGGCATGCAGTTTAGGTGCTTTACATCATGTGTTCAGCAGTCCCTACCCTCTTAGATAATTTTAACATTTATTTATGCTTCATCATTACACTTAAAACCAGTCTAGGGAGAATGAGATTTCATCACTCATAAAGAAATGACTATAGATTTAATACACTGAGAGGAGTTTAGAGAGAGAGGAAAGTGCAATCCATGCCAGACACAACCGTTATTTCATTCTAGTCTCATAACAAGCCCACAAGGACAGTGGCATTAATTTCTCCACTGTCTTGATGAGAAAACTGAGACTAATTTAAATTAGTGGCTCATCTGTGTACTTAGCGACTAACAACAGGTTACTAAGAGCAGTTCATGGTTGGAGTACTTGCACATGTTGTTGGGCTTTAAGCTTACATAATAGGAGGGCTTTTAAAAAAAGAATATTTTATAAATATATACTGTGAGCACAAATTTGATAGAACTTAAGACAAACTTTGGAAGGGAATTATGCATGTGGAAGACTCTCAAGCTTAAGCCTCATAAGCTTCTTGGAAAATCGGCTGATTAAGCACAGAGGAAATTTGACTCCCAAGTCTGTATAAGACTGCGTGTGCTATACATTTCAGGTAAAATGCCCACAATAGTCATTCTCGTATTTTCCTAATATTTGTATAATAGAACATAATTTCTTTCCTAATCCAACAACTGAAGTTCTAGATATAGATGAAAAGCAAAAAGTATCTGTTGCCAATAATCAGGTGACAAATAAGCAAGGGAAAGCTGACTGCACTTGTGTGCTCTTCTTTAATCAGGTTGTTGGTTGAATCTGCTCAGTGGCTGATTGTCACAAATAAACCAGATGAGGGCTTAATGAAAATTAAGAAAGTTTCACACAGACATGAAATGAAGAATGCTGAAGAAACCCTGAACATGAAGGTGAGCAGGAAAGGGAAAGTGGTTACTGGGTTGGAGGGAAGAAATAAACTGACATCTGCCTTCTCTTTATTGAGATAGACAAGCTGCTTTTCTAAAAAGGGCAGTTAGTTGAGAATGCAAGCTCAGTTCCCTTGTCTTTCATGGCTATATCATGAAAAGAAGCTTTGAGCACTGTACAAGGACTTTGTGATTTAGCTCATTTCCTGATCTGAATCTACAGTGTATGTGCTCTCATGGATCCCTGCCTGGCTCTATGGCCTCATTTTCAAAATATCATTGCTTCTGTCTAATTTCCTGGGGTCTCCCTTAACTCCCCGCATCTTTCTTCATATCACATCTACACTGGCAATTGCATGTGTAATATGCTACACTACAAAAAAAGGGAGCACATCTTTCTTGTCCTGTGGGGTACCTGTGCTTTTCACAATGCCTGGCACTACGCTGACAAGTGATACATGTTTGTTGTTATTGAAGGGTTTGAGAGTGACCATGCAGGAGGAGGTAGAGGCAGCACAGACTAAAACTACTGCTTTTCACTTGTTCTGCACACCTAACCTGTGTAAAAGGATGTGTCTCCTGCTCCTTGTCAGGTGGGCTGACAACATTCAAACAGTGGGGACATGAAGCCATTTATGTCAAAGATTATAACGTGTTGTGAGAGAGGGGTGCATATTTAAAGGTAAACAATGAGGAAAACACACAAAATAAGACTCACATGGAACTGATTATATGATGAACAGTTAGGTTGTATCACACTGTCAGTCTCTTCACTGGAGATGAATGTACTCCATCTGTAATCCATCACAGTACAGATTTTGGCACATCAGTTCACTTCAGTTGCTCAGTCGCGTCTGTTTTTTTGCAACCCCATGGACTGTAGCACACCAGGCTTCCCTGTCAATCACCAAGCTCCTGGAGCTTGCTCAAAATCATGTCCATTGAGTCAATGATGCCATCCAACCATCTCATCCTCTGCTGTCCCCTTCTCCTCCTGCCTTCAATCTTTCCCAGCATCAGGGTCTTATCCAATGAGTCAGTTCTTCCCATTAGGTGGCCAAAGTATTGGAGTTTCAGCTTCAGCATCAGTCCCTCCAATGAATATTCAGGACTGATTCCTTTTAGGATTGACTACTTTGATCTCCTTGCAGTCCAAAGGACTCTCAAGAGTCTTCTCCAACACCACAGTTCAAAAGCATCAATTCTTCGGCGCTCAGCTTTCTTTATAGTCCAACTCACATCCATACATGACTCCTGGAAAAACCATAGCTTTGACTAGATGGACCTTTGTTGGCAAAGTGATATCTTTGCTTTTTAATATTCTGTGCAGATTGGTCATAGATTTTCTTCCAGGGAGCAAGCGTCTTATAACTTCATGGCTTCAGTCACCATCTGCAGTGACTTTGGAGTCCCCCAAAATAAAGTCTCTCACTGTTTCCACTGTTTTCCCATCTATTTGCCACGAAGTGATGGGACTGGATGCCATGATCTTAGTTTTTTGAATGTTGAGTTCTAAGCCAACTTTTACACTCTCCTCTTTCACTTTCATCACGAGGCTTTTTAGTTCTTTTTCACTTTCTGCCATAAGGGTGGTGTCATCTGCGTATCTGAGTCATTGACATTTCTCCCAGCAATCTTGATTCCAGCTTGTGCTTCATCCAGCCCAGCGTTTCATGTGAGGTACCTTGCATATAAATTAAATAAGCAGGGTAACAATATACAGCTTTGATGTACTCCTCTCCCGATTTGGAACCATTGTGTTGTTCCATGTCCAGTTCTAACTGTTGCTTCCTGATTCACATACAGATTTCTCAGGAGGCAGGTCAGGTGGTCTGGTATTCCCATCTCTTTCAGAATTTTCCACAGTTTGTTGTAATTCACACAGTCAAAGGCTTTGGCATAGTCAATAAAGCAGAAGTAGATGTTTTTCTGTAACTCTGTTGCTTTTTCCATGATCCAACAGATGTTGGCAATTTGATCTCTGGTTCCTCTGCCTTTTCTAAATCCAGATTGAACATCTGGAAGTCCACAGTTTATGTACTGTTGAAGCCTGGCTTGGAGAATTTTGAGCATTACTTTGCTAGTGTGTGAGATGAGTGCAATCATGCAGTAGTTTGAGCATTCTTTGGCATTGCCTTTCTTTGGGATTGGAATGAAAACTGACCTTTTCCACTTTGGCCACTGCTGAGTTTTCCAAATTTTCTGGCATATTGAGTGCAGTACCTTAACAGCATCATCTTTTAGGATTTGAAATAGCTCAACTGGAATTCCATCACCTCCACTAGCTTTCTTCATAGTGATGCTTCCTAAGGCCCACTTGACTTCACGTTGCAGAATGTCTGGCTCAAGGTGAGTGAGTGATCACATCATCGTGGATATCTGGGTCATAAATATCTTTTTTGTATAGCTCTTCTCTGTATTCTTGCCACCTCTTTTTAATACCTTCTGCTTCTGTTAGGTCCATACCATTTCTGTTCTTTATTGTGCCCATCTTTACATGAAATGTTCCCTTGGCATCTCTAATTCTCTTGAAGAGATCTCTAGTCTTTCCCATTCTATTGTTTCCTTTATTTCTTTGCATTGATCACTGAGGAAGGCTTTCTTATCTCTCATTGCTGTTCTTTGGAACTCTGCATTCAAAGGGGTATATCTTTGCTTTTCTCCTTTGCCTTTCGCCTCTCTTCTTTTCTCAGCTATTTGTAAGCCCTCCTCAGACAACCATTTTGCCTTTTTACATTTCTTTTTCTTGGGGATGGTCTGGATCACTGCCTCCTGTACAATGTCATGAACCTCTGTTCATAGTTCTTCAAGCACTCTGTCTATCCGATCTAATCCCTGGAATCTATTTGTCATTTCCACTGTATAATCATAAGGGATTTGATGTAGGTCATACCTGAATGGTCTAGTGGCTTTTCCTATTTTCTTCAATTTAAGTCTGAATTGGCAATAAGGAGTTCATGATCTGAACCACAGTCAGCTCCCAGTCTTGTTTTTGCTGACTGTATAGAGCTTCTCCATCTTTGGCTGCAAAGAATATAATCAGTCTGATTTCAGTATTGACCACAATAGGAGAAAACTTTGCAAACTGTAATATGAAGAGATCAAATTGTTGTTGTTCAGTTGCTAAATTGTGTCCAACTCTTTGTGACCCCCATGGACTGCAGCACTCCAGGCTCTTTTGTTCTCCACTAACTCTTGGAGTTTGCTAAAATTCATGTCCATTGAGTCAGTGATGCTATCTAACCATTTCACCCTCTGTCATCCCCCTCTCCTTTTACCTTCAGTCTTTCCCAGCATTAGGGTCTTTTCCAATGAGTTGACTCTCCACATCAGGTGGCCAAAGAATTGGAGCTTCATCAACGGTCCTTTCAGTGAATATTCAGGGTTGATTTCCTTTAGAACTGTCTCGTTTGATCTCCTTGGAGTTCAATGGACTCTCAAGAGTCTTCTCTAGCACCACAATTGAAAAGCATCAATTTTTCAATGTTCAGCTTTCTTTATGTCCCAACTGTCACATCTGTATATCATCACTGGAAAAACCATAGCTTTGATCATATAAACCTAATGTCGGCAAAATGATGTCTCTGCTTTTTAATATGCTGTATAGGTTTGTCATAGCTTTCCTTCCAGGGAGCAAACATCTTTTGATTTCACCATCTGCAGTGATTTTGGAGCCCAAGAAAAGAAAATCTGTCACTGCTTCCATTTTTCTCCTTCTATTTGCCATGATGTGATGGGACCAGATGTCATCTTAGTTTGTTTCACGTTGAGTTTCAAGCCAGCTTTTTCACTCTCCTCTTTACCCTCGTCAAGACTCTCTTTAGTTCCTCCTCAATTTCTGCCATTAGAATGGTATCATCTGCATATCTGAGGTTGTCAGTATTTCTTCAGGCAACCATGATTGCAGTTTGTGATTCATCTAGCACTGCAATTCTCATAATGTATGCTGCATATAAGTTAAATAAGCAGGGTGGCAATATACAACCTTGTCGTACTCCTTTCCCAGTTTGGAACCAATCCATTTTTCCATGTCCAGTTCTAACTGTTGCTTCTTGACCTGTGTACAGGTTTCTTAAGAGACAGGTAAAGTGATCTGGTACTCTTATCTCTGTAAGAATTTTCCACAGTTTGTTGTGATCCCCACAGTCAAAGGCTTTAGCATAATCAATGAAGCAGAGGTGGATGTTTTTCTGGAACTCCCTTGCTTCCTCCATAATCAAACAAATGTTGGCAATTGATCTCTGCCTCTTTGAAACCCAGATGGTATATCTATACATTCTTGGTTCATGTGCTGCTAAAGCCTAGCTTGAAGAATTTTTAAAATAACCTCACTAGCGTGTGAAATGAGTTTGAACATTTTTGGTACTGCTTTTCATTGGAATTGGAATGAAAACTGACCTTTTCCAGTCCTGTGGCCACTGCTGAGTTTTCCAAATTTGCTGACATATTGAGTGCAGCACTTTAACAGCATCATCTTTTAGGATTTGAAATAGCTTTGCTGAAATTCTATCACCTGCACTAGCTTTGTTCATAGTGATGCTTCCTAAGGCCCACTTGGCCTCACACTCCAGAATGTTTGGCTCTAGATAAGAGACCACACCATTGCAGTTATCTGGGTCATTAAGACCTTTTTTGTATGGGTCCTCTGTGTATTCTTGCGATTTCTTCTTAATCTCTTCTGCTTCTTTCAGGTCCTTGCTGTTTCTGCCCTTTATCATGCCCATCCTTGCATGAAATGCTCCCTTGATATCTCCAGTTTTCTTAAAAAGATGTCTATTGTTTTCCTCTTTTCTTTGCATTGTTCACTTAAGAAGTCTTTATCTCTCTTTGATATTCTCTGTAACTCTGCATTAAGTCTGGTATATCTTTTCCGTTCTTCCTTGCCTTTTACTTTTCTTTTCTCAGCTATTTGTAAGGCCTCCTAAGACAACGACTTTGTCTTCTTGCATTTTTTCCCCCTTTGGAATGATTTTTATTCACTTCCTCCTGTACAATGTTATTAAGTTCTGTTCATAGTTCTTCAGGCACTCTGTCTACAGACCTAATCCATTGCACCTATTTGTTACCTCCATTGCATAATCATAAGAGATTTGATTCAGGTCATACCTGAAATGCCTATTGATTTTCCCTACTTTATTTGATTTCAGTCTGACTTTTGCAATAAGGAGCTGATGATCTGAGCCACAGTCAGCTCTAGGTCTTAATTTTGCTGACTTTATAGAGCTTCTCCATCTTCAGCTGCAGAGAACATAATCAATATGATTTTGGTATTGACCATCTGGTATGTCTCTGTGTAGCATCATTTTATCTCAGGTTGCTGGAAAATGGTATGTGGTAGGACTAGCATGTTCCATCGACAAAACTCTGTTAGCCTTTGCCCTGCTTCATTTTGTACTCCAAGGCCAAACTTGCCTGTTATTACTGGTATCTCTTTACTTCCTACTTTTGCATTCAAATCCCTGATGAAGAAAAGGACATCTTCTAGGTTTTAGCTCTAGAAGATATTGTAGGTCTTCATAGAACCAGTCAACTTCAGCTTCGTTGGCATCAGAGGTTAAGGCATAGACTTGGATTAGTATAATGTTGAATGATTTGCCTTGGAAGTGAACTGAGATTATTCTATCATTTTTGAGATTGCACCAAAGTGTGCTTTTCAGACTCTTGTTGACTCTGAAGGCTACTCCATTTCTTCTAAGGGATTCTTGCATGGCGTAGTTGATATAATGGTCATATGAATTAAATTCACCCATTCCCATCCATTTTAGTTCACTGGTTACTAAGATGTCGATCTTCACTCTTGCCATCTCCTTCTTGACCACATTCAATTTACCTTGATCCTTCGACCTAACAGTCCAGGCTCCTATGCAATATTGTTCTTTTCAGCATCAGACTTTACTTTCACCACCAGACACACCAACAACTGAGTGTTGCTTCCACTTTGGCCCAGATGCTTCATTCTTTCTGGAGCTATGAGTAATTGCCCTTCACTCACTCTTCCCCAGTAGCATATTGGACACCTTCCAACCCGGGGAACTCATCTTCTGGTGTCAAACCTTTTTGCCTTTTCATACTGTTCATGGTATTCTCATGGCAAGAATACTGGAGTGGTTTGCTATTTCCTCCTCCAGTGGACCATGTATTGTCAAAAGTCTTCACTATGACCCATCCATCGTGGGTGGCCCTGCATGGCATGGCTCACAGCTTCATTGAGTTATGTAAGTTCCTTCACCACGAAAAGGCTGTGATCCACAAAGGGGGATGAGATCATGAGTATATACAAATCAATGAATATTTCTAAATGTAAAACTGAAACCAACTTGCAGATCAAGATAGAAAGATCCTATTTCCACAGGGGTTCCCCTCAAGTTACCCCATACAGCAATAACCACCACCACTGCCTGACTCTTCTCTCCTCACTTCCCTCTCCTGTGCAAAATAAAAATTAATAACTATTCTGATCTCCTTCACTATAGATGAGTATTTGTTGATCTTGGCTGTCAAGTAGTGTAAATTGATACAGGGTTCTGTGACAGGCCCTCTCTCCTCATGCTTACTCATGAATATTCACCCATTCTATTGCATGTAACAGTAGGTTGTTCTCTTCCCTAGTGCTTTAGTGTCCACTACATGAATACACTACAATTTCTTTATGTACTTCAATGTTGGTGGACTTTTGTTTCCAATTTGGGGCATTAGCACCCCAAATCATGTGCATTATCTCTTGGGATATAAGTACTTATTTTGAGATCAGAGGGAAATTTTTTTTTAATTTTTGTATATTATTATTATTATTATTTTACTTTACAATATTGTATTGGTTTTGCCATACATCAACATGAATCTGCCATGGGTGTACATGTGTTCCCCATCCTGAACCCCCTCTCACCTCCCTCCCCATACCATTCCTCTGGGTCATCCCAGTGCACCAGCCCCAAGCTTCCTGTATCCTGCATCAAACCTGGTCTGGTGATTCATTTCTTTTATGATATTATATATGTTTTAATGCCAAGAAAGCTGTGGTATATATACACAATGGAGTATTACTCAGCCATTAAAAAAATACATTTGAATCAGTTCTAATGAGGTGGATGAAACTGGAGCCTATTATACAGAGTGAAGTAAGCCGGAAAGAAAAACACCAATACAGTATTCTAATGCATATATATGGAATTTAGAAAGATGGTAACGATAACCCTGTATGCGAGACAGCAAAAGAGACCCAGATGTATAGAGGGAAATTTTTATATTTAATTCTGAATTTTTGAAGTGTGTGTGTGTAAGTGTGTTTTTAAATCCCATACAGGATAATATAGAGCCAATGCCAAGTTTAAAAAATTAACTACTGAATTATACAGTTTACCTCTTCCTAGGCATATCCTAGCAGACAACTTCTGCATTTAACTGCATTGTGCTTTTTCAATCTTTTATCTACCCACTGGGCTATATACATAGGTTTCTTAATCTAGACAATCAGCTTAAGATTTCCTTACTCTAGACAATAAGAATAGGGGGGAAAAGTAGAGATACTGGTCAAGAAAGGACTTACTGTCTTGGGATTGCTGTGATCTGTGGTGTTTCTTCCGTTGAAATGTCTAAGTCTAGCTCTCTCTGGGTGTAACAGATCTTTAAAGTGGATTCCTTTCCCTTAGATCTTTCCTGGGTAAATTGTAGATCCCCAGTGGGAACTTTTGATTCCCTTTCATATCGTGCAGTTGATGCATGCTTGTTTGCCTGAATTCTTACATTTCTCTTGGCCCTAAGAAATCAGACATGAACTTAAATTCCCTAGAATTGTGTTAGGTACCAGACACTGTGCTCCCAGGTTAAGGGGACATAGTAGTATTTTTGCTGCTTCAACCACTAGTTGAGAAAAAGGAAATTGTTTATAGTACTGAGGTTGGTGAAGGAAAGGAAGAACTCAAAGCATACTGACAACTCTTAAGAAAGAAATCCTTCTCTAAGTTTTACCCTTCTATATTCAACTTCTATACACCATCCAATATGGTGACTTGATCAAGTTATGCTTTCGTTTCACTGCCAACTCTATACTAAGTGACTCAGACAAAAGAATGACAAGAGTATCATTTTCACTATTGTCATATAATTATTTATGGTAGCTTTATAATTACAACCTTAAAATGACATATTATACAGGCTGGGTCTTTATCCTTTAGGCTTGACCATTGACTGCCTGGGTCAATACAATCGTAGACTGCAGCTCTAAAGCTGGGCTCTAAACCCTATGGTTTGTGTCTTCCCTCTTCTGTTCACTACAGATTAGGAAGCACAATACCTTTGTTTGGCATCTTTATGAATCTACAGCTCTTCGGGAGCAATATTTTCCTGTTCCAGGTAATCTTTGGAACTGTCTCAGCCTGAAGCCTTGCATTTTTACCACTGAATCATATGGGCCGTTGACCAACCCAGACACTGTTCATGTTCCTGGTGGGACTTACCCTTTTGCTCAACACCTTTGTACCCCAAAGTTAAAGAAGACTGGACTCTGGGGAAAGAAAGTGTCTTTTTCTCATCCTTCAGAGGTTATATTGGTCACACTTATCTGAAGCCAGTAGAAAAGAGAGGTCCTAATTAAGGGCTAAGTATTCCCACAAGCCAAACTGATGAGAAATTCTGCTAGTAAGTTGTTGGGGGTAGAGCCAAAGGTCAGTAAGGGGCAGCTGAGACATATATTTATCTTCATCATATCCTAAAATATCTGTAAACTGGTACCATTTCATCCTCACGCTTCCTCTAGGACAGTTGATATTCACTTGCCTTTTGTCCATTCACAATGCTAATAACATAGAGGGGTGCGGCCTTGCAATTATACCCCAGGTGAGGACACAGTAGGGTCACTCCCTCTGTTTGGGCTCTTAGTTACCAGCTTTGAGGACTGGTCTACTTCCCCATCTCTGATGTATCCAGGACATGGAAGCAACCTAGATGTCCATCAGCAGACGAATGGATAAGAAAGCTGTGGTACATATATACAATGGAGTAGTACTCAGCCATTAAAAAGAATACATTTGAATCAGTTCTAATGAGGTGGATGAAACTGGAGCCTATTATACAGAGTTAAGTAAGCCAGAAAGAAAAACATCATACAGTATACTAATGCATATATATGGAATTTAGAAAGATGGTAATGATAACCCTGTATGCGAGACAGCAAAAGAGACACAGATGTATAGAACAGTCTTGGACTCTGTGGGAGAGGGAGAGGGTGGGATGAATTGGGAGAATGGCACTGAAACATGTATAATATCATATAAGAAATGAATCACCAGTCCAAGTTCGATGCAGGATACAGGATGCTTGGGGCTGGTGCACTGGGATGACCCAGAGGAATGGTATGGGGAGGGAGGTGGGAGGGGGCTTCAGGATGGGGAACATGTGTACGCCCATGGTGGATTCATGTCAATGTATGGCAAAACCAATACAATATTGTAAAGTAAAAAATAATAATAATAATTAAAAAAAAAAAAGCAAAACACCTACTTTCAGTACTTTTTACAGAAAAATAAACATTTCACTTTCAAGTCTGACAAATGACATGTTCTGAAACAGACTGCAAACCATGCAGCAGGTTTATTTTATTTTATTTACAGATGTGGAGCTCAAAGTCCAATGCCACTTTGGGGCACTGCTGACAAAAAGAATTTTCACAGAGTAGACCTTTAAACAGTTTTGTCAATTACTGGAAGCATCTCAGCAAAGTATTTCTCTGTGACGTTAAAGAAAACAGTTACCAACCTGATCCCCAAACAAGCTGGGGAACTGGCTTCCATGCCCTTGCTGTGGAGGTGACCCAGGACCCACTGAGCTAACATTGAGATCAGGATCAATACACACTTAGTGTGTGACATAGTGAAAGTTTTCCTCTCTTTGAACTCCTCTAAATAGTCATTTTGCTTCCTCTTGGGGATCACTGCTCAGCCTCGATGGCCTTTCAGGACCTCCTGGATCAAGTTGGAGGCCTGGGGCGATTCCAGATCCTTCAGATGCTTTTGCTTTGTATCTCCAGCCTCATCACCTACCCTCATATTCTATTGGAGAACTTCACTGCAGCTGTCCCTGGTCATCAATGTTGGGTCCACATTCTCAACAATAATACTGACTCTGCTAATGCCACTGGGACCCTCAGCCCTGATGCCCTCCTGAGAATCTCCATCCCACTGGACTCAAACCTGAGGCCAGAGAAGTGTCGTCGCTTCAGCCGCCCCCAGTGGCAGCTCCTTAATCTTAACAGGACCTTCCCCAACATAACTGACCTGGACACAGAGTCCTGTGTGGACGGCTGGGTATATGACCAAAGCATCTTCACCTCCACTATCGTGACTGAGGTAAGAGGCCTCATTTATGTCTTGTGAGTATATGGTCTGAGTCTTTAAGGGTAACTGAGTAACGAATAAGTTTCTAGCCTTTTTAGTCACTATTAGGTGCTCATTCTTCAATCTTTAAGCAAATATTAATTACTTCTTTATTGAATGCCAAACACCTATATATTTAATAAGTTTAATGAATTCAAAAACAGATGTGACCTTGCTATTATATGGCTTTTATTGTTAGAAAGACCAAAGGTTAAGAAAGTAATTTATGTGATGTGTTTAAAAGATCATTAATGTTCAGCCTTGCTCGTAAATTAGAAATATCAGAGATATTGATGGAAACCTCCAAGCACTGTATCCTAAAGCAGCCATATAAGAAGACCTGTGATGAAATTCTGGCATCAGGAAACTTTTTAAGGCCCTCAAATATTGCACACTATGGCCAAGATTGAGGACCACTTAATATGGAACAAAATAAGGCATTGTTAAATCTAACAGCTTTAGAGAAGGCTTCCTAAAAGAAGTTATATTTAAGCTGAGACTTGAATAGTAAAAATCAGCTAATGTAAAAAAGGAAGCTGGAGAGGGAAAAGGGGATAAAATAAACAACCATGTGAATTGTTTAAACTGCTTCAATCAGGTTTCCACTGAGAGGTTATAAATCGTGGAGCTCTCCTTTGCTGCTTTCTTTCTCTTCCAGTGGGACCTGGTATGTGAATCTCAGTCACTAAAATCAATGGCCAAATTCTTATTCATGGCTGGAATGCTGGTGGGAAGCATCGTATATGGCCATTTATCAGACAGGTGAGTGTCTCTGAATCACAGCTCTCTTTACTCAGGTATTTTCAAGAACTCATAAGTATTCTTCCATTAAGAAACATTTATTGCAAATTACACTGTCCTGGGGCTTCCTTAGTCCCCAGGGATCTAGAAACACAAACAAATGGAGAATTGCTATCAGTGTGGTAAGTGCTACTTTATCAGCTGTGAGCATTGCGTATGGGATGCAGAAACAACATCTCCATCAGACATGGGAGCAGTTTTAGGATGAGGTTTGGAGCAGAGGTGCCACATCATAGCTTATAAAGATTAAGAAAATAGGTGCCTATGGGAACAGAGAGGAACATGTTTCATGTCATGAGATTCAACCTGTGTTCAGTCCCTCCTAACGTCTCTTATCTGCATGCTTGTGGATTTTTAGAGTATGGTTATCATGTCCTTATTTCTCAAATATGCTGGTAGACATTCCTATGAAACCTGTGTTATACATAACAATGTATCTTGGTGGTGTATAAAAAAATATTTCCGTGGCCTTGATTTTTATTTTTCTAAAACACTACAGTAAACATAAAAATTTCAACCTTGTAGGGGAATTAATCTAATGACAACTTCTATCACAACTTGTGGTCTTAGAAATGGAAGTATCCTGTGCCTGACAGTACACTTCTGAATTAGACAACCCAACCAATTCCACCAACCACCCAAGTCTGTCTTCTCTAAAGGGTATGGGGAATTAAGGTGCTCCTTACCATCTACTAGCATAATGTCATCTATTATCTCAGCTGAAAATAATGAATTCTGAGTGTATGATCTTTTTTTTTTTTTTAAGGTAAGATACCTTATTTAAAAAGGTACCTTATAAAAGTGTTCAGAGTCACAGTGTTCATTTCTAACAGTTCTGTAACACATATGAAAGTGAAAGTGAAAGTCGCTCAGTTATGTCTGACTCTTTGCAGCCCCATGGACTGTGTAATCCATGGAATTCTCCAGGCCAGAATACTGGAGTGGGTAGACTTTCCCTTCTCCAGAGGATCTTCCCAACCCAGGGATTGAACCCAGATCTCCCACATGGCGGGCAGATTCATTACCAGCTGAGCCACAAGGGAAGTCTGGATATGAAGCCCTATTCCATTGATCCATTCAGTAATACAGAACTGTTAGATTATACATAGTGTATAAAAGTGTTCAGAGTCGGAGTGTTCATTTCTAACAGCTCAATTACACAGAACTGTTTACCTTGCAGAAATAAAAATTAAACAATATATCTATGCTGACTGATTTTTGAAAAAGTTTCAAGCCCATTTAATGGGTAAAATATGCCCTGTTTAACAAACAGAGCAGTGCCAATTAGACATACAGCAAAAGATGCAAGTAAACCTAAAACCAAGCAAATATTAACACAAAATGGATTCGCAACTTTAATAAAAGAGCTAAAACCATAAAACTCTTAGAAGAAAACAGGGATAAATCTTCTTGACTTTGGCAATGGATTCTTAGATATAACATTAAAAGTGTGAGTAACAAAAGAAGATATAAATAGGTGGGCTTTCATCAAAATTAAAAACTTCAGCACATCAAAGGGTATTATCCATAAAGTGAAAAGATAATGTGTCTAATGGGAGAAAATATTTGTAAATCATATATAAAGAATAAAGATAGGTGAATAGACCAATGGAATAGGGTTTAATATCCAGACTATATAAAAACTGGATAAGACTATATATCTTACAACTCAACAACAAAAAGACAATGAGCAAAAGTCTTGAATATACATTTCTTTTATAAAGTTATATATATAGGGCATAAGCATATAAAAAGATGCTCAACATGATGTCATTTTAAAACTATAAGTCAAAACACAATAAAATGCCGCTTCACATGTACTAGGATTGCTATAATCCAAAAAAACGGAAAATAGCATGCTTTCACAAGGATGTAGAAAAACTGGAATCTTGTACATTGTTGATGGGGAGGTGAATTGGTACCACCACTATGACAAATACTTTTGGCATCTTCAAAAAATTAAATTTAGAGAAACCACATGACCTAACAATTTCATTGCTAAGTATAAAATCAGAAGAGTTGAAAACAAGGACTCAAATAGCTTATAAAACAATGTCATTGCAACATTATTCACAATAGGCAAAAGGTTAAAACTACACATATCCATCAACAGATAAATGGGTAAAATGTGATATGTACAGCCATAAAAAGAAATAAAGTTCTGTATATCATCCTAAAACTTGTAGGACCATGAAAACATGTAAACTAAAATGACAGACAAAATATAACAAATGCTTATGATCCCACTTACCTAAAATATATAGACTAGGAAAATTCATGAAGAAAAATGCAGATTAGAGATACCAGAAGCTGGGAAGAAAAAGGAATGAGGAGTTATTGCTTAATGGGTACAAAGTTTCTACTGAGGATTTTGAAAAGTTTTGGCAGTAGAGAGTGATGATGGTTGCCTAACATCATGAATGTAATACCAGTGAGTGACCTATGTAATCAAAAGTGGTTAAAATAGCCAATCATATTTTATGTATTATACTACAACTAAAAAGAAATATGAGGCTTCCCTAGTGGCTCAGATGGTAAAGAACCACCTGCAGTGTGGGAGACCTGGGTTCAATCCCTGGGTTGGGAAGATCCCTTAGAGAAGGGCATGGCAACCCACTCCAGTATTCTTGCCTACAGAATCCCCATGGACAGAGGAATCTGGAGGGCTACAGTCCATGGGATCGCAAAGAGTCAGACATGACTGAGTGACTTAGCACACACAGCACAAAAAGAAGTATAACGAAAAGAATGAGAAGACAAACCACAAACTGGGAAAATATACTTGCAAAAGACACCTGAAAAAGAATAGTTAACCAAAATACACAAAGAACTCTTTGAAATTTATTTATCTGTTTTTAATTGGAGGATAGTTGCTTTACAACAGTGTGTTGATTTCTGCCGTATATCAACATGATCAGCCATAGCCATATGTAAACAAAAAACTCTTAAAAAAAAGAAAAATGAACGTTCTAATTAAAATATGACCCACCTCCCAGAATATTGGAAATAAAAGCAAAAATAAACAAATGGGACCTAATTAAAATTAAAAGCTTCTGCACAACAAAAGAAACTATAAGCAAGGTGAAAAGACAGCCTTCAGAATGGGAGAAAATAATAGCAAATGAAGCAACTGACAAACAACTAATCTCAAAAATATACAAGCAACTCCTGCAGTTCAATTCCAGACAAATAAATGACCCAATCAAAAAAGAGGCCAAAGAACTAAATAGACATTTCTCCAAAGAAGACATACAGATAGCTAACAAACACATGAAAAGATGCTCAACATCACTCACTATCAGAGAAATGCAAATCAAAATCACAATGAGGTACCATTTCACACCAGTCAGAATGGCTGCAATCCAAAAGTCTACAAGCAATAAATGCTGGAGAGGGTGTGGAGAAAAGGGAACCCTCTTACACTGTTGTTGGGAATGCAAACTAGTACAGCCACTATGGAGAACAGTGTGGAGATTCCTTAAAAAACTGGAAATAGAACTGCCTTATGACTCAGCAATCCCACTGCTGGGCATACACACCAAGGAAGCCAGAATTGAAAAAGACACGTGTACCCCAATGTTCATTGCAGCACTGTTTATAATAGCCAGGACCTGGAAGCAACCTAGATGTCCATCAGCAGATGAATGGATAAGAAAGTGGTGGTACATATACACAATGGAGTATTACTCAGCCATGAAAAAGAATACATTTGAATCAGTTCTAATGAGGTGGGTGAAACTGTAGCCTATTATACAGAGTGAAGTAAGCCAGAAAGAAAAACACCAATACAGTATACTAACACATATATATGGAATTTAGAAAGACGGTAATGATAACCCTGTATGCGAGACAGCAAAAGAGACACAGATATATAGAACAGTCTTCTGGACTCTGTGGGAGAGGGAAAGGGTGGGATGATTTGGGAGAATGGCATTGAAACATGTATAATATCATATAAGAAACGAATCGCCAGTCCGGGTTCGATGCAGGATACAGGATGCTTGGGGCTGGTGCACTAGGATGACCCAGAGGGATGGTACGGGGAAGGAGGAGAGAGGCGGATTCAGGATGGGGAACATGTGTACACCCGTGGTGGATTCATGTTAATGTATGGAAAACCAATACAATATTGTAAAGTAATTAGCCTCCAATTAAAATAAATGAATTTAAATTAAAAAAAATATAGTCAGAAAATTTGAACGACATCTCCACAGAAGTTGTACAGATGGCAAATAAACATATGAAAAGATGCTCCACAGCATATATCTTTAGGGAAATACAAACTAAAACAATGATATACTACTACATACCTATTATACAGATAGATAGATAGATACACATCAAATGCAAAGATGTAGAGCAGCAGGCACTCTATCTTATTCATTGCTGATGGGAATGTAAAATAATATAGCCACTTTTGAAAACATGTTGACAGTTTCTTACAAAATTGAGCACATTCTTGCCAAATAATCTAGGAATCATACTCCTTGGTAATTACCAAGGAGCTGAAAAGTTATGTCCACACAAAACCTACCCAGGGATGTTCATAGCAGCCTTATTCATATCTCCTAAGCCAAAACTTAGAAGATGAAAGCATGGATAAATGCATTTATTTTAGCAAATTGTGGTACATCAAGCCATAGGATCTTATTCAATGCTAAAAGGAAATGAACTATCAAGCCATGAAAAGATATGGAAGAACTTTAGATATATACTGCAAAGTGAAAGAACCTAATCTGGAAAGTCTATATACTGTATGATTCCAACTACATAACATTCTGGAAAAGATAAAACTATGGAAACAGCAAAATGATAAGTGGTAGATAGGAGGAAAATAGGGCTTCCCTGGTGGCTCAAATGGTAAAGAGTCCGCCTGCAATGTGGGAGACCTGAGCTCGATCCCTGGGTTGGGAAGATCCACTGGAGGAAGGCATGGCAACCCACTCCATTATTCTTGCCTGGAGAATCCCCATGAACAGAGGAGCCTGGCAGGCTACAGTCAGACACGACTGAGCAACCAAGCACACAGCACACACAGGAGGAAAATAAAAGAATAGGCAGAACACAGAGGTATTTTAGGGCAGTGAAACTACTCTTTATGACACTGTAACAGTGGGCACATGTCATTACATTTGTCAAAACCCATAGAATGTACAATAGCAAGAGTGCATCTAATGTATTCCTAATGAACCTTGGAAAATAATGACATATCACTGTAGGTTCATTAGTTGCATCAAATGTCTATTGGTGCAAACAGGTAGGGACACTGCATGAGTAGGGGCAGGGTATATTGAGAAATCTCTGTATTTTCCTTTCATTGTTGCAGTCAACCTAAACTCCTCTAAAAAATTAAGTTCTTTAAAAAACACCAAATTAGGAGCACCTAAATACGTAAAGCAAATATTAACAGACATAAAGGGAGAAATTGACATGACACAATAATAATAGGGGACTTCGGCACCTTGATTATACCAATGGAGAGATCATCCAGACAGAAAATCAGTAGCAGCATTAAATGGCACATTAAACCAGATGGTCTTAATATATATACACATATGTATGTATATATACATATGTATATATAGATTAACTCATCAAAAAACAGAATACACATTCTTTTCAAGTACACATGTAACATTATCCAGGATAAGTCATATGAGAGGTCACAAAACCAGTAATAGTAAATTTAAAAAAATTGAAATCCTATCAGGCATCTTTTGTGACCACAATACTATGAGACTGGAAATCCACTATAAGAAAAAAAAACTGCCAAAAACACAAGGATATGGAGGTTAAACAAAGGCCGCTAAATAACTAATGGTTCACTGAGTAAATCAAAGAAGAAATTAAAAAAAAATACCTAGAGACAAGTGAAACTGAAAACACAGCAATCCAAAATCTATGGAAATCAGCAAAAGCAGTACCAAGAGGAAATTTATACAAGTCTACCTCAGAAAACAAGAAAAATCTCAAATAATAACCAAACCTTACACCTCAAGAACTAAAAAGAAGAACAAACAAAACCCAGAGTTAGCAGAAGGAAAAAAATAAATATCAGAGCAAAAAAATCAATAATACATTAAAAGGATCATACACCATGGTCAAGTAGAATTTATCCCAGGGTAGGGATGCAACAGTGGTTCAGTATCTGCAAATCAATCAGTGTAATAAAACACATTAACAAACTGAAGAATAAAAATCTATTATCATCTTGATAAATGCAGAAAAACCTTGAAAAAATCCAACATTTATTTATGATAAAAGCTCTCAACAAAGAAGTTACATGTCTCAACACACTAAAGGCCATATGTGACAAGCCCACAGTTAACTAACATCATACTCAATGGTGGAAAATTGATAGCATTTCCAGTAATATCAGGATCAAGACAAGGACACCCTCCCTCACCTCTTTTATTCACTTTTATTTACATAGTACTGGAAGTCCTAGCCACAGCAATCAAATTAAAAAAAAAAAAAAAGAAAAGGAATCCAAATTGTAAAGGAAGAAGTAAAACTGTCACTGTTTTTAAATAATATGACACCATAAACAGAAAATCCTAAAGATGCTACCAAAAAGCTACTAGAACCCATCAATGAATTTGGCAAAGTTGCAGGATATAAGGAGAAGGTAATGGCATTCCCTCTCCAGTACTCTTGCCTGGAAAATCCCATGGACGGAGGAGCCTGGTAAGCTGCAGTCCATGGGGTCGCGAAGAGTTGGACACGACTGAGTGAGTTCACTTTCACTTTTCACTTTCATGCATTGGAGAAGGAAATGGCAAACCCACTCCAATGTTCTTGCTTGGAGAATCCCAGGGACGGGGGAGCCTGGTGGGCTGCCATCTATGGGGTCGCACAGAGTCGGAAATAACTGAAGCGACTTAGCAGCAGCAGCAGCAGCAGCAGCAGCAGCAGCAGGATATAAAATTAATTTACAGAAATCTGTTATATTTCTGTATACTAACAATCAGAAAGAAAAATTAAGAAAACAATCCCATTTACAGTTGCATCAAAAAGAATAAAAATCCTAAGAATAAGTCCAAATGAAGGGGTACAATATCTGTACTTGGAAAACTATTAGTCATTGATGAAAGAAATGGAAAACAACCACAAAAGAGGAAAGATAAACTGTCCTCAAGGATTAGAGAATAAATATTGCTAAAATGAACATACTGCCCAAGGTGATGCCCAAAATCAATGCACTCCCTATCAAATTACCAAAGTTATTTCTCACAGAACTAGAATAAATAATTCTAAAACCTATATGGAAGCATGAAAGACCCCCCAACAGCCAAAGCAATCCTGAGAAAGAAGAGCAAAGCTGGAGTGTCATGCTTTCTGATTTCAAACTACACTACACGTGTACACCCATGGTGGACCATGTTGATGCATGACAAAACCAATACAATATTGTAAAGCAAAAAAAAATAATAATAATAAATAAATAAATAAAACAAACTACACTACAAAGGTACAGTAATCAAAATTTTATATGAGCTCAAAACCAGACACACAGATCAATAGGACCCAATAGAAAGCCCAGAAACAAACTCATCACATGTCTATGGGCAATTAAAGAATATACAATGGAAATAGATGGCCCTCCTCAGGAACCAGTATTGAGAAAACATGTCTGACTCTTTGCAAACCCATGGACTGTAGCTCTCCAGGCCTCTGTCCATGGAATTTTCCAGGTAATAATACTGGAATGGGTTACCATTTCCTGCTCCAGGAGATCTTCCCAACCCAGGAATCAAACCCACATCTCTTGCAGCTCCTGCATTGGCAGGCAGATTCTTTACCACTGTGCCACCTGGGAAGCCCTAAAATGGAATATTGCTCAGCCACGAAAAAGAATGATATCTTTCCATTTGTGACAATATGGATGAAGAAACAATTCAGACAAAGACAAATGCCAACTTCACTAATATGTAGAATATAAAAAGAAAACGATGAACAAAACAGAAACAGTTATGGATAAAGAGAACAATCAGGTGGTTCTAGAGGGACAGGGATGTGGGGGGGAAAATGATGAGGGAGACTAAGAGGTTTAAACTTCCAGGTGTGCAATAAATGAGCCAAGGATATGAAATGTACAGTGTGGGGAGTACAGTCATTAACTATGTAATATCTTTGTATGGAGACAAGCTTGTCTTACCATGGTGATCATTTTGATATGTATAGAAATACTGAATCACTATGTTGTGTAATAGGAACTGACCTAGTATTGTAGGTCAGTTAGACTCCAAAAGCAAACAAACTCACAGAAAGCTTTATTACCAGAGGCAGACATGAGAAGAGGGGAAATTGGATGAAAGCAGTTAAAAGGTAGAAACTTTCAGTTATAAGTACTAGGGATGCAATGTATAACATGATGAATATAATTAACATGGCTGCATGTTATATATGAAAGCTGTTAAGACAATAAATCCTGAGTTCTCATCACACAGAAAAAAAAATTTTCCCTTTCTTTAAATTTGCATCTATAGGGGATGATAAATGTTCACTAAATTTATTGTGATAATCATTTCATGACATGAGGCAAATCATTATCCTGTATACCTTAAACTTGTCCAGTGCTGTATTTCAATTATATCTCAACAAAATTTCATTGCAGCACTGTTTACAAAGCTAGGACATGGAAGCAACCTAAATGTCCATCGGCAGACGAATGGATAAGGAAGTTATGGTACATATACTCAATGGAATATTACTCAGCTATAAAAAAGAACACATTTGAGTCAGTTCTATTGAGGTGGATGAAACTGGAGCCTATTATTCAGAGTGAATTAAGCCAGAAAGAGAAACACCAATACAGTATATTAACACGTATATATGGAATTTAAAAAGATGGTAATGACGACCCTATATACAAGACTGCAAAAGAGACACAGATATAAAGAACAGACTTTTGGACTCTGTGGGAGAAGACAAAGGTGGGATAATTTGAGAGAATAGCATTGAAACATGTATATTACCATATGTAAAATAGATGACCAGTGTGTTTGATGCCTGAAGCAGGGCACTCAAAGCTGGTGCTCTGGGGCAACCCAGAGAGATGGGGTGGGGAGGGAAGTGGGAGGGGGGTTCAGGATGGTGAGACACATGTACATCCATGGCTGATTCATGTCAATGTATGGCAAAAACCACCACAATATTGTAAAGTAATTAGCCTCCAATTAAAATAAATACATTTAATTTAAAAAAAAACAAGGTAGGAGGAAGAAAAACAGAAATTTTTTAAAAAGAAAATAATAAGAAGAAAATTAGAAAACATCCCCTAAGTTTCAAAGTGTGTATTCTTTTTTTTTTTTTTTTCATTTCTACTATACTGTTGTGACTACTACTGTATCTAACCTGTTTCCATTTCTCAGGTTTGGGAGGAGGTTAATTTTCAGATGCTGTTTGCTCCAGCTTGCCATTACTGACACCAGTGCAGCCTTTGCTCCCACCTACCTCATTTACTGCTCGCTACGCTTCTTGGCTGGGTTTTCTACCATGAGCATCCTGACAAATTGTACTGTTCTTAGTAAGTCAAAACTTTGGGTCTTTGACATTTTCCAAGCCTTCAATTTGACTTTTGAATTCTAACTTTGTCTGAAGTCAAGATCCTGCTTGTGTTTTCTTTCAGTTGTAGAATGGACAGTGCCCCGATTCCAAGTCATGGGAATGACCCTGTCGATCTGTGCCGCTTGCTTGGGCCAGATCATCCTGGGAGGACTCGCTTTTGCCATTCGAGACTGGCACACCCTTCAGCTGGTGTTTTCTGTACCATTATTTGTCTTATTTCTTTCCTCAAGGTATAAAATTTCTTTATCTGAGAAGACCCTAGATGCAAGGTACATGGAGTTAGGATGCAAGAATTCTGATTGGTCTTAGTCAATATTTGAACACATGCTTAACTAATCTGTGCCCTGTGTACAATTAAAGAAGTAGAACAGTCAGTGTTACAAGATAATATCAAGGACATTCAGGTAAATGTGAATTTTAGATAAAACACGAAATTTTTATATAGTAACCCCCAATACTGAATGGAGCCTGAGTGATTACCTGGTGGCTCAGATGGTGAATAATCTGCCTGCAATGCAAGAGACCCGGGTTTGATCCCTAGAACAGGAATATCCCCTGGAGAAGGGAATGGCTACCCACTCCAATATTTTTGCCTGGAGAATTTCATGGACAGAGGAGCCTGGAGGGCTACAGTCCAAAGGTCGCAAAGAGTTGGGCACAACTAAAATCTAACACTTTCAATACTTTTCTGTATTTTTATTTACTAACCTGATAAAAATACAGTGTCTCGTTAAATTAAAATTTCAAATAAACAGCAAATACTTTTTACTGTATGCACAAAATATGGCATGGGACATAGTGGTACTCAAGGTTTACTCGTATTCACTAGTAATCTAAATTCAAATTTAACTAAACACAATATTTTATTTGCTAAAACTGATACTGTCCCTCTGAATCATAGGAAGGGAACACTATGACTCCAGGTCTATACTCTGGCAGTAAACGTTTCTGCATGCAGAGGTCATCTTCAGCGTTTCCTAGTTATGTGAAAGTGAAAGTCGCTCAGTCATGTCTGACTCTTGGCGACTCCATGGACTGTAGTCCATGGAATTCTCCAGGCCAGAATACTGGAGTGGATAGTCTTTCCCTTCTCCAGGGGATCTTCCCAACCCAGGGATCGAACACAGGTCTCCCAAATTGCAGGTGGATTATTTACCAGCTGAACCTCAAGGGAAGCCCAAGAATCCTGGAGTGGGTAGTCTATCCAGAGGATCTTCTCAACCCAGGAATCAAACCGGGCTGTCCTGCATTGCAGGTGGGTTCTTTATCAACTGAACTATCAGAGAAGCCCCTAGTTATGGTACGAGAGAATATACATTATATTTTCTGGTGTAACAAAACAAGAGGTAGGCATTAGATGGAAGGGGAGAGGTATTTCAGGAAAAAAAAGGTATGTGAAAAAATGAGGAAATGAGAGTTGGTTGTACCTCTGTTCTCTTCTTTGATCAGGTGGCTGGCAGAGTCTGCTCGGTGGCTGATTATCACCAACAGACCCGAGGAGGGCTTAAAGGAACTTAAGAAAGCTGCACACAGGAATGGAAGGAAGAATGCTGGAGACGCCCTAACCATGGAGGTGAACAGGAGAGGGGATTGGGATGACGTGACCTGACATACACCCTAGTCGGTGTCCAAGTGAATAAAGGGTGGGAACACAGGTGTGGTTGGGGTCTACTTAGCTCATTGTCCTCGTCTTCAATAGCCGCCCACATTGTTTGAGTGAATATTAAGAGAGAGCATGATGCTGCTGAAGGGACTGAACACAGATATTTCACTCAACAGAGGCAGAAAGCACTTAGTATGTATGATTGTAAAGACTGTGTATTGATCACCCTTTGTGTTAGAGAAAGTAAAAAACAAACAAACAAAAAAAACACAACCTAATCCATTTCTTTCCAATTAACATTCCAATGGCTTTTTTTGTCAAGATGGTAAGTCAAGAAGAAGGGCAGCTTAGTGACCATGCAGAAAAGAGCATGTGAAAGTGAAAAACAGTCGTGTCCAACTCTTTGCGACCCCATGGACTGTACAGTCCCTGGAATTCTTCAGGCCAGAGTTCTGGAGTGGATAGTCTTGCCTTTCTCCAGGGGATCTTCCCAACCCAGGGACTGAAGCCAGGTCTTCCACATTGCAGGCAGATTCTTTACCAGCTGAGCCACCAGGGAAGCCCAAGAATACTGGAGTTGGTAGTCTATCCCTTTTCCAGCAGGATCTTCCCAACCCAGGAATTGAACCAGGGTCTCCTGCATTGCAGGTGGATTCTTTACCAACTGAGTTATAAGGGAAGGCCATTATTAACTTTTTTTTGTTTGCAATGATAAGAGAATGGAAAGAATGCTAATAGAGACAAGGAGAAATCATCTGCCCTTGTTAATAGGAAAAAGAGAAGGTTAGGGGCTAGACAGTCAAACAAGAACAATGAAACATTTCTGCAAGTTCACTCATTGGCACATCTGATCAATTTTTTGAAATCACTTTATTGAGGTTTTAACATACAAAGAACTGTACCTATTTAATGTACAATTGATGGATTTGCAAGTTAGTATACATCTGAATATCATCACCACAGTTTATACAATAAACATATCCATTATCTCCTAAGACTTTCTCCGTCCTTCTTTATTATTTTTTGTGATAACACAATGTAAGACCTCCCACCACAGCAAATTTTGAGTGCACAGTACAGTATTATAACCCTAGACACAATGCTATAGATTCCTTTAGGATTGATTTATCTTGCTCAACTTAAACTTTGTACTCTATGATAAATATTGTCCCATTTCTCACATCCCCCAGCACCTGGCAAGCACTATTCAGAAACTCTCTGCTTCTTTGAGTTTGACTATTTTAGATTCCTTGTATAAGTGGTATCTTGTAGTATTTGTTCTTTTGCACATGGCTTATTTTTTGTAGCATAATATCCTCTAGGTTAATCACACTGTGGCAAATGGCAAAATTTCTTTACTTTTATTGCTGAATAATATACCATTTTGCATATATATAGATGGCACTTTCCTTTTCTATTCATCCATGAATGGACATTTGTTTCCATATCTTAGCTATTGGGAATAATGATCCAATGAACATATGAGGGCAGATATCTCTTCAAGATCCTGATTTCAATTCCTCTGAATGTGTATCCAGAAGAAGGATTACAGGATAACATGCTAGTTTTGGTCTCAATTTTTTGAGGAACCTCCCTACTGTTTCCATAGTGGCCACAGCATTTCACATTCCCAGCAACAGTGTACAAGGGTACCCTGTTCTCCACATCTTCACCAATATTTATTACTTTTTTTATAATAACCATTCTAACTGGTGTGCAGTGGTAACTCGTAATTTTGATTTGCCTTTCCCTAACAATTAGTGATGTCAAGCACTTTTTAATGTACCTGTTGGCCATTTGTATGTGGTCTTTGCAGAAAGGTCTGTTCAGTTTGTATGCCCATTTTTTGTTGTCACTCAGTTGCAAAGTCATGTCCAACTCTTTTCGAGCCCATTGACTGCAGCAGGCCAGGCTCCCCTGTCCTTCACTCTCTCCTGGAGTTTGCTCAAACTCATGCCCATTGAGTCGGTGATGCCATCCAACCATCTCATCCTCTGCCGTACCCTTGTCCTCCTGCTTTCAATCTTTTCCAGCATCAGGGTCTTTTCCAATGAGTCGGCTCTTCACATCAGGTGGCCAACGTATTGGAGCTTCAGCATCAGTCCTTCCAATGAAAATTTAGGGTTGATTTCCTTTAGGTTTGGCTAGTTTGATCTCCTTACTGTCCAAGGAACTCATCAAGAGTCATCTCCAGCATCTTTTTTATTTTATTTTATTTTTTAACTTTACAATATTGTATTGGTTTTACCATATATCCAGCATCTTCTAAAGCATTAGTTATTCATTGTTCAGCCTTCTTTATAATGCAATTCTCACATCCATACATGGCTACTGGAAAAACCATAGCTTTGACTAGACAGAACTTTAATTGAATTATTTGGGTTTTTCACTACTGAGTTGTAGGAGTTTCCTATATATTCTGGATATTAACCCTCTATAAGACACATGGCTCACAAATATTTGCTTCCAGTCTGCAGTTGCTTTTTAATTTTGTCAATTATTTCCTAGCTGTGTAAAGGCTTTTCAGTTTGATATAGTACCATTTGTCTATTTTTGCTTATTATCTGTGCTTTTGGTGTCAGAACCAAAAAATCATTGCCAAGACCAATATCAACAAGCTTCTCTCCTATATTTTCTTTAGCAATTTTATACTTTAGGTTTTTAGTCTTTAATCTATTTAAGTTGATTTTTTATTTTCTTCACTTACTTTATTTTAATTGGAGGATAACTTCTTTACAATATTGTGGTGGCTTTTGCCGTACATTGACATGAATCACCCACAGGTGCATAGTGTAAGGTAAATTTCCAATTTCATTTTTTGCATGTAGATATCCAATTTTAATAAACACCATTTATTAAAGACAATCTTGTCCCCATTGTGAATTCTTGGCACAACTGTCAGAAATCAATTGTCTGTATATGCATGAGTCTATTGCTGGGCTCTCTATTCTGTTCTATTGGTCTATATGTCTTTATGCCAGTATCATGCTCTTGATACCTGTGGCTTTGTTATATATTTTGAAACAAGAATATGTGATGCTTCCAGCTTTGTTTCTGTTCAAAAATGCTTTAACTGTCAGGGGGGTCTTCTATATTTCCATATGAATTTTAGGGTGTTTTTTTTTCTATTTCTGAAGAGAATGTCAATGGGATTTTGACAGGGATTTATTGAACCTGCATATTGCTTTGTGTTGTATGGACATCTTAACAATACTAATTTGTTTAATCCATGAGCATGGATGTCTTTTAAGTTTCTTGTATCTGCCTTAATTTCTTTCTTCAATGTTTTCAATATGCCAGTCTTTCACCTCCTTGGTTAAGTTTATCCCTAAATGCTTTATTGTTTTTGATGATATTGCAAATAAGACTGTCTTCCTAATGTTATTTTTAGATAGCTTGTGGCTGGTGTATAGAAATACAACTGATTTTATATGTTAAATTTTTATCCTGCAAATTAACTGAGTTCACTTTTAACAACTTTTTGGATATGTGTTTAGGTTTTTCTACAAATAAGATCATGTTGTCTAAAAAAAAGATCATTTTACTTCTTTCTTTCTGATTTGGATGCCTTATTTTTTTCTTATCTAATTGTTCTGGCCAGAACTTCCAATTCTATGTTGAACTGAAGTGCAATCCTTGTCTAGTTCCAGATCTTAGAGGAAAATTTTTCAGCTTTTCATTATAGAGTATGATATTAGCTGTGGGCTTTTCATACATGGCCTTTAATGGAAGTTCCTTCAGTACTTAATTTGTTGAGAATTTTTGCCATGGAAGTGTGTTGAATTTTGTCAAATGCATTTTCAGCATTTATTGTGAGAATCATATGATCTTTAGCCTTCATTCTGCTACTTTGGTGTATCACATTTATTTGCTTGTACTGAACCATCCTTGCATCCCAGGAATAAAGCCCACTGGGTAATGGTGTATGATCTTTTTAATATGCTGTTAAATTTGGTTTGCTAACATCTTGTTGCTTATTTTTTTGACCATATTCTTCAGGAATGTTGGCCTGTATTTTTTTTTTTTTCTTTTCTTTCCTTATGGTTTCTTTATTTCACTTTGCTGTTAGGACAATAGTGGCCTGACAAAATTAATTTAGAAGGATTTCTATCTTCTATTTTTTGGAAGAGTTTGAGAAGATTCATATTAATTCTTTAAATGTTTGGTAGAATTCATTTGTAATGCTATATAATATTAAGCTTTTATTTCTGGAATTTTTAATTACTGCCTCATGCTGTTTATTAGTTATTCATCTATTGAGGCTTTCTAGTTCTTCTCAGTTCAGTCTTTGTAGGTTATATGTCATATATTTGTGTTAGATTGATCCTTTTGCCATTATAAATTACCTTCTTGGTCTCTTGTGACAGTTTTTGATTAAAGTCTATTTTATCTATACAAGGTGACTATCCCTGCTCTATTTTGGTTATCATTTTCATGGAATGTCTTTTTTCATCCATTATTTAAAGTCTATGGTTTTCTTAAACTTTAGAAATGGAAAAACCTTCTAAATTCATTTTGTCAGGCCAATATGATCCTGACACCAAAATGAGACAAAGATACCATAAGAAAAGAAAAGAAAGAAATATAGGCCAACATTCCTGAAGAGTATAGCTGAAAAATCATCAACAAGATGTTAGAAAACCAAATTCAACAATTAAAAAGATCATACACCATTACCCAGTTGATGTTTTTGAACTGTGGTGTTGGAAAAGACTCTTGAGAGTCCCTTGGACTGCAAGGAGATCAAACCAGTCAATCCTAAAGGAAATCAATCCTGAATACGCATTGGAAGGACTGATGCTGAAGCTGAAACTCCACTACTTCGGCCATCTGATGCAAAAAGCAGACTCGTTAGAAAAGACTCTGATGCTGGGAAAGATTGAAGGCAGGAGGAGAAGGGGACGACAGAGGATGAAATGGTTGGACGGCATCACTGACTCAATGGACATGAGTTTGAAGAAGCTCTGGGAAATGGTGAAGGACAGGGAAACCTTGAGTGCTGCAGTCCATGGAGTCACAAAGAGTAGGACACAACTGAGTGACTGAAAAACAGGAAATGTAAAGCGATTCTCTTACAGATAGCAGAGAACTTACAGTGGGGGTCAAGCCAGGGTGTGCTGGAAAATGTTTAACACTTTAGTTACAGGAAGAAAAAAAAGCCATAGGTCTCAGATTTGTGGTGCTGATCAATTTCTGTGATGTGAATATTACCACCATAGTCAGTTTCAAGCCACCAACAGGATGGTAACTGCTTAACAAACTATCTAAAAATTTAACAAAGGGCTTTTATGAATTTTCACACTGATTCCAGGACACAACTGGGCAAGGGTTCAAACAGGGGCTGTTTCATGCATTTTAACCCAGGATAGTGTTATGAGTGGTATGAATATTTAGAAGAGGCCGGAGATTGAATTGCCAACATCTGCTGGATCATTGAAAAAGCAAGAGGGTTCCAGGAAAAGATCTATTTCTGCTTTATTGACTGCCAAAACCTTTGACTGTGTGGACCACAACAAACTGTTGAAAATCCTGAAAGAGATGGGAATACCAAACCACCTTACCTGCCCTTTGAGAAATCTGTATGAAGGTAAAGGAGCAACAGTTAGAACCATACGTGGAACAACGGACTGGTTCCAAATTGGGAAGGGAGTACATCAAGGCTGTATATTGTCACCCTGCTTATTTAACTTATATTCAGAGTACATCATGTGAAATGTCGGTCTGGATGAAGCACAAGCTGGGATCAAGATGGCCGGGAGAAATATCAATGACTCAGATATGCAGATGACACCACCCTTATGGCACAAAGTGAAGAAGAACTAAAGAACCTCTTGATGAAAGTGAAAGAGGAGAGTGAAAAATTTGGCTTAAAGCTCAACATTCAGAAAACTAAGATCATGGCATTTGGTCCCATCATTTCATGGCAAATAAGTGGAAAAAATGGAAGCAGTGACAGACTATTTTCTTGGGCTCCAAAATCACTGCAGATGGTGACTATAGCCGTGAAATTAAAAGACACTTGCTCCTTGGAAGAAAAGCTATGACCAAGCTAGACAGCATATTAAAAAGCAGAGACATCACTTTGCCAACAAAGGTCCATCCAGTCAAAGTTACAGTTTTTCCAGCAGTCATGTATGGATGTGAAAGTTGGACTATAAAGGGAGCTGAGTGCCAAAGAATTGATGCTTTTGAACCGGGTGTTGGATAAGACTCTTGAGAGTCCCATGGACTGCAAGGAGATCCAACCAGTCCATCCTAAAGGAAATCAGTCCTGAATATTCATTGGAAGGACTGGTGCTGAAACTGAAACTCCAATATTTTGGCCACATGATGCAAAGAACTGACCCATTGGAAAAGACCCTGATCCTGGGAAAGATTAAAAGCAGGAGGAGAAAAGGCTGACAGAGGATGAGATGGTTGGATGGCATCATCAACTTAATGGACATGACTTTGAGCAAGCTTCAGGAGTTGGTAATGGACAGGGAAGCCTGACCTGCTGCAGTCCATGGAGTTGCAAAGAGTCAGACACGACTGAGTAACTGAACTGAACTAAACTTACATTGTCATCCAAGACGCAATCCTGACTCCTTTCTTCTAAAAGCCTAAGTCCAATATTTTCACTACTCAGGTTATAACTGAAAGGATCTTATTGCATTTGTAGGTACTCAGTTAAGGTGGGCTTTCACTTCTCTGAATTCCTCATGAAATTATTCCAATGGACTTTATGGTATTTTTTCATTTGTAGAGGTGGGATAAGAATTAAGACTATATTGTTTGAATAACTAATAAATAGGTATCTGAGATAAATTGGATATAATTCCATATACACATTTATAGCCTCATGTATGGCCCTGGAAATCCTTGTGAGAGAAATGCTATTATTTTTCTCCACCTACTCTTCTCCTACTCTGATTCCTCTACTTGTTCTTTTTGTTGTTGTAGTTGTTTGGTCACTAAGTCATGACCAACTCTTTGTAACTCCATGGACTGTGGCACTCCAGGCTTCTCTGTCCTCCACTATCTCCTGGAGTTTCTCAAATTCGTGTTCATTGAGCTGTTGATGTGAATTGAGTTTCATAAATATTTAATCACATTTCTCAAGGTATATACCTAGCATATTGCAGGACTATTAAGTAACTCCATATTATAACCAGTTCTGAATATAAATCATTCTACTCCAAGATCTCTCCTGATTTCATCCTCAGATTTAACTCTAGGCATCTCATTCGTGGAGGCACAACGTGCCAGGAACTCCCCAAAAAGTGACTGAACAAAGAACCAAAACAAAGAATCTCAGGAAATGTTCTTTTCCCTGAGATAAACAGTTTTTCTGCAAGGGACAGCCAGCTGATAGCCAAGCTTAGTTTCCAGGTCTTTCATGCCCATCTGGCACAAATGGAGCTTTGGACCATTATCCAAGTAAGCCTGATTTGATTCCCTTTCTTATCTGCATATCTGACATATAATCCCTTTCCAATGCCCTGCAGCCCTCTCAAATCCTGTGTTTAAATATTTTTGGTGCTACATAATTTCCTTCAGTCCCTTTTAACTCAGCAATTCTCTATTCATATCACTTTTACACCCATCGTTACATTTTCAATGACTACATTTTGCAGTAGACAGAAAAGGAAGTCGTCTATCTTGTCCTCTGTTGGGGGCCTCACAATGCCGACCACTGTATGACAACTGAACAGTTTGTTGTTGTTAAAGGTCCTGAGATCCGCCATGCAGGAGGAGCTGGAGGCAGCACAGATCAAATCTTCTGTGTTTGACTTGTTCCGCACACCCAACCTGCGTAAAAGGATCTGTCTCCTGTCCTTTGTAAGGTGGGCTTCACACAGTGCGTGAGAGATGTTAAAATAGTGGCGACATGAATCTATTCCTTATCAAAAGAGCAACATGGTGGGAACAGATCTGAGATAAAACAGAGAGAAAGCCATAATGATAACTACTGTGTTGAATAGTCAAAGGGTTATGAAAAGACTGACCCAGAGCTAGGTATACAACATAGAGTTCTGTTTAGTGTATCACCCTACCAAGTTCATCACTGGAAACAGAGGCTAAGAACTTCAGACATTCTCATGATACAATGTTGGCTTTAACTCTCTTCACTTGTTTGTTTTCATTTTAATTAAGGTAAAATTACAAACCATAAAATGAAGAAGAATATATAGCCTGATGAATATTTCCATATGTAAATATGCAACCATCACCCAGATAAAGATACAGAAAAACTCTAAAGCCCTGGAAGGTTCCATCATGTGTCTTCCACAAAAATACTCCAAATCCTCCTCCAAAACATAACAATAATTAGGAGCTCCAAATATATAACTATCTTATAGTTTTAAAATCATCACTGTGTAAGGAAATATTTCCTAAAACCTATCATGTTTTTATACTTTAAAACCAACTGCTGGCTGCTTGGTTAATAGTTTGGATCATCATTTGTAAGACAAACCTTATGGTAAATGTTGTTCATCTTTGTTCACCACAGATTTGCAAACTTCATGTCATTTTTTGGTCTGATTCTCCACCTCCAGTATATGGGGAGCAATGTTTTCCTGTTCCAAGTTCTTTTTGGTGCAGTCAACCTCCCAGCCAATTGTGTTGCTTTTTGGGCGCTGAATCACCTGGGCCGTCAAGTAAGCCAGACACTCTTCCTGTTTCTTCTTGGAATCTCCATTCTGGCCATCACATTTGTGCCTCAAGGTGAGAAAAGAGCACAGGTTGAAATAAGAAAATGTCTTACCCCGGGTATTTGAAGACAGAATCTGAAGCCAGTAGGAAGTGAAGGCTAGGTTCTAAGGATTCTCCAAAACCAGTCTGAGGATTTAGGATAGATTCTGCCATTAAGTGGCTGCAAAATAGTTCAGACAGTTCAGACAACTAGTTGTCTTCATCATATCTGATATGTATTTGGTAATTGGTACCTGGGACAGCAATTGATCACTTACTCTTTGGCCAATCAAATTGTATCTCATATGAGGACGCAATACTGCCACTTCCTCTGTCTTGTCTCTTTCCTATTACAACAGTGTCAGTGACACTTTACTACCTGACTCTATGTATCCACTCATGTGTCCAGAATTAGGTCACCATAACTTCAACCTGGTTCCAGGTTGTCATCTTGACTCCACGGTATTTTTAATCCCTTCCCTTCAAGCATAGTAGATGTGTAGAATAGGGGAAAATGCATTAAGCTGTTAAGAGCCTCTCTTAAAATCCATGTTACTAAATTAAATGACCATATGCAATGAATAGGGGAAGCCAGATGGTCACCATGCTTCAGGTAACTCCCAGTGCAGTGGCATTTATACAGGATCCCATCTTGAATATCAGCTTCAATGCAAATGTGCTGCCTTTCAACAGAGCCCACTCCAACGTTGTAACACTTTCATGATTTTTTTTTAAATGGGATAGAAAACTGACTGTCTGAAACATCTTTCCAGAGGTTTCCAAAGTCTATTTTTTCCCTAAAACAGATCCTTATTCTTGAATCTTAAAATATTATTCTAGATCAGGCAATTTTCTAGCTTATCCATTAACATGAGCCCCATTCTTTTATGATTCTTTACTGCATTACTAGCCCTATGTCAATATTGTGTAAACACACAAGTTTTAAAGGATATTGATGAGTCTTAACATCTGTCAGTAATTGCTCATATGATAGTCCTATGTTATATATGAAAGACAGAGGAGACACTGGACAGAATAAATGAAAGCAAACCTTTTCTGGGATTTTGATTTTGTCACCTCCTCTGTCTTTAGGAAACTTCTAAGATCTCTGATATGCAGATACAATTGATTCAAATACTCAGGTTTTTAAATTCTCATTAAGCTGTAATATACAGATAAGTCACATTTCTCAGCTATTAGTCTCTGCACATTTTCCATTACATGCATTTTCTCTACCATGTATTTAACACATGCAAATGTTTCCAACTGTGTCTTTTTCACTTATAATTTGGGGGATGTTGATTTCTTCAGCTCAGATTTCCTGAGTCTCACCGATCTTCTTCTCCAGAAATGCAGACCCTGCGTATGGCTGTGTCAGCTTTGGGAATAGCGGTTTCTTCTGTGACTCTCATGTGTTCTTTTGCCCATGGAAATGAACTAACCCCCACCGTTCTCAGGTACACAAGCTCATGGAAGCTCTAGCAGAGTCAAAACAGACCTTTCCCAGCTAATTAAGACTTACAGAAGGAAGAAAACTAATCTGAATCATTATCAAAAGCATTGATTATAGTAGTATTAATAATAAAAATTAGAGCCAAAATTTTAATCAAAATCTCAATTTTGTTAGGCATGTTATGCCCTTTAATGTATCATCTCCCATAACCTGCTGAACCATTACGGTGCTGTGGGTAAGAGTATTTTTAAATGACAAAGACTTTTTTTTTTTTATCTTTCCACCTTATTTTATTCAAAGTATAATTGACTTGCAATATTATGTTAGTTTCAGGTGTACAAAATCAAGATTCAATACTTTTATACATTATGAAATGATCACTATTCTAGGACAAGTTACCATGTGTAATCATACAAGTTATTACCAATATGATATTATTGATTATTTTCCCTATGCCGTATGTTGCAGTCCCACCAGTTCAGTTCATTTCAGTCATTTAGTCATATACAACTCTGCAGCCACATGGACTGCGGCATGCCTGGCTTCCAAAGACTTTTTAAAAAACACGTGCACTTGAAAAAATTTGTGAGCAAATAAGAGTATATTTTAAATGTAAAAATACATCATTAGTCTTCATGTATCTAAATACTGCTCTGATGTCTCCCATGCCTGCAGGCGTGCTAAGTTGCTTCAGTCATGCCTGACTCTTTGTGACCCTATGGACTGTAGTCCACTGGGCTGCTCTGTCTACAGGATTCTCCAAGGAAGAATACTGATGGGTTGCCATGCCCTTCTCCAGGGGATCTTCCCAACTCAGGGATTGAACCTGAGTCCCTTACACTGGCAGGTTCTTTACCTCTAACTCCACCTAGGAACCCCATGTGGTCTCCCATAATCAAAGCAAAATAATACATCTCATATTACATGTATGAATTTATACCAGATTATTTTTGTATTGTTGTTTTCACTCCAAGGGTAACAGCTTCAGGATTCTTGGGAATTGCTTCTAATATTGGGGCAGCCCTGGCTCCCCTCTTGATGATCTTAACAGTGTATTCCCCCCACCTGCCCTGGATCATCTATGGAGTCTGCTCCATCCTTGGTGGCCTTGTTGTCCCACTTCTACCTGAAACCAGGAATAAGCCTCTGCCTGACTCCATCCAGGAAGTGGAAAAGGAGTGAGTAAACCCCTGCTTGTCCCTTACAGTTGCTATGTGATACAGGTCTGTGTTAAGGAGGCCAAGGCACCATACAAGGTCATTGTCCCCAGGGGAAGGCTTACATCTAGATTTCTCTAGGTGGTCAGTGCCTTCACTTTAGCTACAGCCTCATCCCTCCTCACAGTGACCTCAGACTTCCCCAAGGCTCCCCGGACCACCCAGACCAGCACCAGTAGGCACCAGTAGGCACCAGTAGGTTTAGTGATGAAGAAGTCAAAATTAGGTGCCCTAGTGTAACATAAACAACCCCTGAAGGTGTTTTACAAACATGCACAGACTTAAACATCAGATTCTCGCCCCTCAGGCCCTGGCAGCCCTCAGCCCAGTGAGGGCAGTAAGCTCTCTGAGATTACTGGTGTATGTAGGTCTGTGACCTGCCGTGGTCACTGAAGCAGGTCCCCGAGGGAGACCAAGGAGAGGGCAGGAGCCCCTCCTCTCTCTAAGATGACAATATATCTTAGGAGAAGGAGTCACAGACCAATACAACCCATTTTCTCTAAAGAATTTAAGGCATAGGTGCCTTTTCCATGTTTTTTAATCTTGTTCTTTTGTTGTTTTCATTGTATTTGCTCTAGGAGAAAAGACTCAAGAAAAGCAAAGCCAGAAGGTACTTTCATGAAAGTGACACAATTTTAAGGAATTCCATTCCAGGCACTATCTGCTAATAAAAGAGCAAGATAAACAAGAAAAATTGGGGTCATTCACAAATACTGGTAAAATTTGGAAAACAAATAAATAAAAACATGTAATAGGAAAATGGACCTCATTTACAATTGCAGTTCTAAGTAACTACATACAAAATACCTATGACTGATCATAATATGAAGTTTGAGGAAAGTCATGATGCTTTTAAAGGAATCATAATAAAACATGTATGTTTCTGGATAGAGAGACAGAACAG